>NC_092402.1:36082537-37312537 GCF_030028105.1 Mobula birostris
TTACTCTTATTCTTTAATTGCTATTTTGTATGATTTTGATCAGGGTGGACTGGCTTGAAAGCCTGCAGTCAATGAACGGCACTAAATCGAACTGAACTGAACTAACCTGAACACTCCTAGACTGTCTCAATGACTCTGTGGTTGGATGTTTTATATTCTGTGTTTTTTGCTGTTTGCGCGATTTGTTTGCAAGATGGGTGTTTGGTGTTTTCTTTGAATGTTTTCCATGGTGTTTCTTTGTTTCATGGCTGTTTGTGGGGAAGACAAATCTCCGGGTTGTATACGGCATACATACTTAATAATAAATGTACTTTGAATCAAAGCAAAATCAAAATCAAATCAAATTAAGTTTAATTGTCACTCAAATTGTACACGGATACAGCCGAACGAGACAACGTTCCTCTAGGACTAAGGTGAAAAACATACACACACATTCAAAATAATAAGAAAGAAAAAAAAGCTTTGTCAAGTAAGAAAACACATTTTTAGTTCAAGACCCTGAGTGACAACTCCCGCAAATTGATAGATCCCAGCAGTCCAGTCTGTAATTCCACCAATTCAACACTGGAGGGCAGCACCAATGGGAGAGGCCACCCCAACCAAGCTCGGATGCCACGCTACAACACAAGCCCGTGGCTTGAGGCCTAGTCCTCACTACAACCGAGGTGACACTGCTGCCCTGCTGCCTATCTCGTCACCAAGCAAAGGAAACAGGCTTGTGGCAATCAATGTCTGACAGAGTCATATAATCATAAGAGAGACGTCCAAGACGGTCACTCATGGTTTCACTGCATGCCACCTTTACGTCAGCTCGATGGCATCAACTCCAGTGCCTCCGAGTAGCAGGCAGCAACATGGTCTTCACCCAGGTCAGGTCTTCCAAATCCAATCTGGCGAGTCCCTCGGCCTGATGGTCCAACTCGCCTCCCTCGGCCCAATGGCCCAACTCGAATCCCTTGGTCCTACCTGACTCTCTGTGCCCGATGGCTCGAATTGCCTTCGCTGAACCGCAGGCTGGCTCTTATGACACCCCAGCAAGCTACTCCAAACAATAAACAGCTCACTGATGTGGTAGACCTGCTGTACAGGTAGTTTTTTGAGTCAAGAATAGTCTTACTATGTATAAAAAAAACACTTAAAGAAAAAAAGACCTTTGGTTGGCCCCCTGAGAGGCCGCTGCATGTATACGTGCTGCCATCTTACTGGAAGAAATCCAACAAAAGTAGTGGATTCGGCCCAATCTTTGAATCCATGAATCTTTAAGAGAACTGCCAAGAGTGGCATCAACTGCTATACGTAGATCTCATGAAAGCCTTAGATACCATTAATTGAGAGGGACATTGGAGCATCCTTTACAAGTTCGCTTTCCTGTACAATTTACTTTCACTTGTGTCTGCTACCTTTTGGCATTCAAAATTGCCTTAATTTACAAGTCCCTAGCACACATAATCTCAGTTGAAACTGATATTAAAGAAGAACCCATCATCGTTCTAACACTCTTCTCATTAAGTATCACTACAAGCTTGCAGCTACGTTCAACAAGTCTCCTGCTGGAGAAGAGTTAATCTGTTGGAAAAATGGGAACTTTTTTTATTTCTTGTGAGAACCAAAGACACCCCAAACTCAGACACTGTACTTTTAGTACATAGAGAATGCTTACACATGTGCGTATGTGTTTCTTGTCATCATTGAAATTAAAACAAAAATATCTGAAATACTGTAACAACAGAAAATGCCAAGATTTTAGGACAGCCCTCAGGGCTGTGTAGCAAGCCCCCTCCTTTACCCTCTCTACACCCACGATGGTGTCGCCACACACAGCTCCAATCTGCTAATTAAATTTGCTGACAACTGATTGGCCTAATCTCAAATAATAATGAGGCACCCTATAGGGAAGAAGTCATCACCCCAACACAGTGGTGTCAAGAAAACAACCTCTCCCTCAATGTCACAAAAACAAAGGAGCTGGTTGTGGACTACAGGAGGAATGGAGACAGACTAACCCCTATTGACATCAATGGATCTGGGGCTGAGAGGGTGAACAGCTTTAAGTTCCTCGGCATAAACATCACTGAGGATCTCACGTGGTCTGTACATACCAGCTGTGTAGTGAAAAAGGCACAACTGCACCTCTTTCACCTCAGACGGTTGAGGAAGTTTGGTGTGGGCCCCCAAATCCTAAGAACTTTCTATAGGGGCACAATTGAGAGCATCCTGACTGGCTGCATCACTGCCTGGTATGGGAACTGTACTTCCCTCAATCGTAGGACTCTGCAGAGAGTGGTGTGGACAGCCCAACGCATCTGTAGATGTGAACTTTCCACTATTCAGAACATTTACAGAGACAGGTGTGTAAAAAGGACCTAAAGGATTATTGGGGACCTGAGTTACCCCAACCACAAACTGTTTCAGCTGCTACCATCTGGGAAATGGTACCACAGCATAAAAGCCAGGACCAACAGGCTCCAAGGCAGCTTCTTCCACCAGGCCATCAGACTGATTAATTCATGCTGACACCATTGTATTGCTATGTTAAATTGACTGTCCTGTTGTACAGACTAATTATTATGAATTGCACATTGCACATTTAGATGCAGACATAACATAAATATTTTTACTCCTCATGTATATGAAGGATGTAAGTAATAAAGTCAATTCAATTCCATTTAGCAGAGATAACATCTGCTTCCTGTTTTTTTTATGTTTCAAAGGTTTCAAAGATAACTTTAATGTCAGAGAAATGTATATTTAGATTATGAGAACACTCAGTCCTCTTTTATTGTCATTTAGAAATGCATACATGCATTAAGAAATGATACAATGTTCCTCCGGAATGATATCACAGAAAACAGGACAAACCAAGGACTAACACTAACAGAACCACATAATTATAATATTAGTTACAGCGGTGCAAAGCAATACCATAACTTGATGAAGAACAAACCATGGGCACGGTAAATAAAATCTCAAAAGTCCCCGAGTCAATCGACTCCCAAGTCCCCGAAAGCAGGCGGCAAAAGGGAGAAACTCCCTGCCATAAACCTCCAGGCACCGTCAACTTGCCGATGCCTTGTAAGCAGCCGACCGCAGCCGACACTGAGTCCACCCGTCCGAAAACTTCAAGCTTCCAGCCAGCCCCTCCAATACAGCCTCCCGCGTGCCATCGACCTAGCCCTGGCCGCTGAAACAAGCAAAGCCGAGGATTTCAGGGCCTTCCGCTCCGGAGGTTCCGGTTACCACACAGTAGCAGTGGCAGCGAAGCGGGCATTTCAGAAGTTTTCCAGATGTTCCTCTGTACTCTCACGTTAGTCTCCATCAAATCAGAATTGTGCACGGTCCCCTACTTGACAGATAACAGACATCACCACTGAAGTGGCTGTGCGCGCTGCTGTCGCACTGCCATCTTCTCCTCCTCCATCTTCCTGAGATGCTTTTTCTTCGCAACCATTCACAAAAACAGAGGAGTGCCCCAAACAATGAACAACAGCTAAATAGTAGAACCCAAAGTCCCCCCCAACTCCCCTCCCTCCTGTGCATAAGCGGCAGCAAGCAACGATCCCCCCTCCCCCCACTGGCAAAAGAAGCATCGGCACCCGCCACCGGGCACTGAAGCGTGAGCAAAGCGACAGTACTTCAAGGACTACATTGTTCATCCGGCATTCGACATTCCGCAGGCTCTCTCTCCCTAATAAGGGAAAAAGAGGTGTCTCTGTTTCACAGCAAGAGGAGAGACGTAACAAACAGCTGGCTGGATTACGATGTTAAAAGTCCGTTACATCTCTTTTTTTGAGCTCTGTGCCCAAAGATCTTGGGTCTCTGGGCACACAGCCGTAGATCTTCTGTCTCCCCTGACAACATACGGATCTCCTGCCGTGACACCGACCTTCGATCCACCCATCTCCGGAGCCCCGAGCTAGGCCTCCAAAGGCAAGCCAAACTCTTAGGCCGAGCCTTTGGCATGCCGAACAACAACGGCCAGTTGTGAAATCCCAAGAGCAGGTCCCATTCCCGCAAAGAACCGTAGTCAACTCCTGGTCTTCAGAAGAACCCTGAAAGGGAAAAATAGAGATATTGAAGATGGAAATAGAGCTATTTTAGTTGGGATATGGCTGTCGTGACCTCTTTTCAATGAGTATTGAAGAGTTATCAACCTTGTTCTCTCACTAATCTTTGAGCGTGGTTTAGAAAGATCTCATTAGCCATTTCAAAATTCTGTGAAGGTCTCTACACTGAGTTGTTATATCTGCTAGCACTACAAGATTTCTATCTAACCTGAGCAATAAACACAACTTATCTTCATGTTGACAGTACTAGAATGTTCAGTGTGACATTCTTCTAAAATCTGTTTTCTCACTGCCCTTGGATTGACAACTCTTCGTCTCTGTTTAACACAACCTTGTTCCCGTGACATCTTATGTAATCGACCATAGTATGATACCATGTTTTCACCTGGACATTTGACAGATCTGAGGCATTCTTTCAATGCTTAGGTACAATATTCTTTTGTGTCTTTTCAGCTATTTCCATTGCTGTAACTAGAACACCATCATCTACCACTTTCTTCAGTTTATTCCACCTGCATCTACATTTAGTCCAAAATTAATCACCTCTCTATTTATGGATGTACATATTTGTGTGACTAAATGAACACTTGGTCTAATATCCAAAGATTTTCTTCTTTGGTACTTAACGCTATTATACATCATCTTGAGTGAACTGGCAATGATCTGATTTTTATTGTATCTTGTCCACCAGAGTGTGAAAGGTAGTCAGTTATGCTTTAGCACATAATTTTGAATGCTAACACAGGCCCTTATGTGTATTAATTGTCAAATATGTCAGACTCTCCCTATCCACATTAATTTATATATGCATTTGACAGATGAAAACTTTCTACATAATGGAAACTGGTTAAAGGGAACTGATTCTGATTAACTATACAGTCAATGTCATTTTGTAATCACCACTATTTTGTTGGTTTTAGATAATATTGCAATTAGTGTTGCCCAATATGGCTTGACATCACTAGAATTTTGTTCTAAGCTACTTGACTCTTCCTTCACCTGGTCCTTCAAGGCAAATAGGACAGGTTGAGGTAAATAGGACAGGTCAAGGTTTACAAGGCTTCATCAGAATATAGTTCAATATGTTCAATTTAATGTCAGAGAAATGTATACAATATACATCCTGAAATTCTATTTCTTCACAAAATATCCACGAAAACAGAGGAGTGCCCCAAAGAATAAATGAGTTAAACGTTAGAACCCCGAAAGCCCCCCCAGCTCCCCCATCCCAAGCATAAGCAGCAGCAAAGTGACAACCGCCCTCCTCCATGAGCAAAAAAAGCATCTAAACCCTCCACCAAGCACTCGTGTGCAGCAAAGCATCAATAAAGACACAGAATTGCAGTACCCCAAAGACTACTCGTTCACCTGGTAATTCGACATACCACAGGCTCTCTCTCTCTCTCCCTAATAAGGGAAAAAGAGGAGTCCCTGATTCACAGCAAGAGGGGAGACATAACAAAACAACTCGCTGATTTATGGTGTTAAAAGTCTGTTGCGTCGCTTTTTCCAAGCTCTGTGCCCAAAGATCTCGGGTCTTTGGGCACACAGCCAGCAGCCAGCTCGCTGCTTTAGATCTTCCGTGTACTCCCATGGTACACCATTTTTTTTGCGGCCGCACTAGCCTCAAATCCGCCTGCCTCCAGAGCCACAAAAACCCAGCACCCTGAAGGTGCGCTTGTATTTAGGCCGCGTCCTTGGCATATCGAGTAGTCGTGAGACCCTGAGAGCGGGTCCCATTCCGGCAAAGAACTGAAGTCAGCGTGTAACTCCAGGTCAGGGTCTTCAAAAGAACCTTGAAAAGGGAAAAAAGAGATATTAAAAGTAGAAATAGATCTATTTCCAAAGATGCGAGCAAAGGAGTCGCCATTAGGTGCCATCGTCCTAAGCTCCGCCCTCACACATATTTGCTTAAGTATCCTGGACATTTTTGCTTAATTTCCTAATTACTATATCTAAATGTGACTTTGATGCATTCATGCTGAACATTTCTCTCGAACTTGCTCCAATTCTGAGAGCCAATCCTTACTGGTTGATTAATGTAATTAGCTAGAACTGGACAGTTTTGTGACTGGAAATTGCCATCATGTTTGATTAATTTAATGGCATTCTTTGAATATGTGACTTGTAGAATAGATAAGGTGGTGTGATATGTTTCGATTTTCAGAAGGTTTTCAATAAGCTTTCACACAGGAACTTGGTCAACAGGGTGATAGCATGTAGGAATTAGGATAATATATAGGCATGGGCAGAGAAATAGTTAACAAAAGGAAACAAAGAATGAGAATAAGCAAGTCTTTCAGATATCAGTAGATTGTAATTCGGTATTCGGTGATTTTTGCCTGGTATTTGAATCTGCTATTGTCGCATTTGTACGACAATGGGTTTGTTCATGCATGAAAAGAATCACATAAAGCTTATTTTAATATCTCTTTCTTCTAGGGCACATTCCATGTGTGGTGCACATTGTGCCTGGAATGCCAAGGACTGGATGCCTTGAGGCAGCCTGTCCTGGGGCTGGAGGCCTGTCTGTATGTGTGAAGGGCACGTGGGCACGTGGGTGGGAGGATGGGAAAGGGGCTTGTTTTGCTGTTGTCATGTTTTATCTTGTCATTGTTGTTGCTTTTGTTGCTCTGCTGAACGTTGGTGCTGGAATGTGTGACAACACTTGCGGGCTGCGCCAGCACATCCTTGGCTCTGTTGGTTATTAACAGAAACAACGCGTTTCACTGTCTATTTCAATGTACATGCGATAAATAAATCTGAATCTGTATGTCAGTTGGGAGCGAGCAGAACTTCATGCGCCAGTGGCTACAACGGAGATACATGTTAGTTATTATTGAAGATTTTGCAGCTGAGCATTGAGGAGAAATTAGTCACAGTGATGGCTGAGGACTAATTGAGATAGATCATTCAATTTTATTCTATGGGGCTGTTCTACAACAGGGAGTTGGCTGCCTCACTGAGGCATGGTAAGTGTTACAGTCCTCTGTGCCAAGTAAAGTAACAAGGATCAGGTGCTACCCTTTACCATACTGGCTGGCTCAATGAGCAATTACATGCAGCCAAATGATACCACCTAGTTAACTATTTGTATGTCAGTAAAACATAATTTAACCAGACAGGATTGCTTCTCTGTGTTCTGAGACAAGTTTTTTAAAATGTGAAAATGCATTACTCATTTTCACCCTAAGTATCCTTTATTAAAACAGAAATATTTAATACCTTGAAAGGGGAAGCCTACATATAATGAAGTGATTTAAGAAGCAATGTATCCATACTACTATTTAATTCACCTAATGTATTTAAACACTATCTTACAGCATCATTTTGAATTGTAGTTTCTCTTTGGTAAAGGATAATAACATTCATGACGATATAGGTTGGCCAAGTTGATAAGAGTTTGATAGAAATATTATTCAATGTTTTTGGGATAAGTGCAAACAGAGTAAGGGCATACACTTGTACACCTGCTTATTAATGCAGATATCTAATCAGCCAATCGTTTGGCAGAAGCGCAATGCATAAAAGCAAGCAGACATAGTCAAGAGGTTCAGTTGTTGTTCAGACCAAACATCAGAGTGGAGAAGAAGTGCTACCTAAGTGACTTTGACCGTGGAATGATTGTTGGTGCCAGATGGGGTGGTTTGACTATTTCAGAAACTGCTGATCTCCTGGGATTTTCATGAACAGCAGTTTCTAGAATTTACAGAAAATGGTGCAAAAACCATTAAAAAAAACATTCAGTGAGCAGCAGTTCTGAGGCCATAAAAGCCATGTCAATGGGAGGTCAGGATAGAATGGCCAGACCGGTTCGAGATGACAAGATGGTGACAGTAATTCAAATAATCACTTGTTACAACAGTGGTGTGCAGAAGAGCATATCTGAATGCACAACATGTTGAACTCTGAAGTGGATAGGCTACAGCAGTACAAGACCACAAACATACAGAAATACACTCAGTGGCCACATTATCGGGTACCTCCTGTACCTAATAAAGTGGCTACTGAATGTATATGACTAATAGCTGTTGTTCTGTCATTAGCAAAGTATCTTTTTGGGCCCCTACACGTTTTTGAAATTGTGGGTAGTCGGAAATCTGTGAAGGAATAATTATACCCACACAGTTATTCAAAATATCAAAACAATTTTTGACTTGCATTTTATTGAATGATATGGTATACTCTTGGCATCCGGGACTGACAGTCTTTTACATTGTTAAGAACTATGAAAGAAGCGAGTTATGCACAGTAATGTGGAAAGTGGACCTCCTAGCCTATGTTATTGGAAGTGCCACACAAAGAATTTTAATGTTACCTGAAGTAGATCAAGCTGGAGATCATTTCTGGTTGAAGTCACACCAGATATGAAACAGGAAAAAAGACATTCTTATGCACAACTCATGTTGGCATGTCTTTCATTTTCCAAGTGTCAAGCAGCTCCAAGTCCAGATGAAGGATCTTGATCCATAACCTTGACTGTCCATTTTCCTCTCTTCATGCTGCCTGATCCATTGAGTTCCCCCAGCTTTTTGTGTCTTGCTCCAGATTCCAGCATCTGTAGTCTCTTGTGTCTCCAAGTACCAATTCATTTTTTGCACCCATTTCTGCGTGTTTTGACATCGACTGAGACACAGGCCGAAGGCAGCAAAATGTCCATTAGTGAAGAGGCACAAATGACTCCTTCATCCTGAGTGAGCAAGGGTGCACTTCTGAAGGAAAGAATGCTTAGGGCAAAAGCTATTTCCGATTCTTTCTGTTCCTCACACCATGTACATTTCAACCATATTACCTCATCCTAGATAGAAGAGCCATGCAAATATCAGTTCTGGAATAAAACATTTCGTTGGTCTTCTCAAGATGAAATCGGTCTGGAGCACCCTGCAGTACATGCCTGGCAAGTGCAAAGACATTGTAACTGAAGGCCACATACTGCACATACTTGGCAAACACAAGCCAGACTCTGATGCTGGAGGAAGAGTAGTAAGTAGACCCAGGGTCTGAAAAGTAGCAGGGCAAAATGATAAGAAGGCAGAAGGCAGCTTCTAGGGGGATTTTACTCTCAAATTCTACAGCCTCATCTCCCATAAGTTGGGATTTTGCTGCAGAAATAAAGAGCATTTTCACAAGGAACCTGGAAATAAAAATTTCCCAATGTTTCTGAAGCGACGAATCTTTAACAGAAATCTAGTAAATGAATATCAAGCAGGGCCCAAATGGAACATAAAATCTTCTCAAATCCAACTCTGCAGGTCCACTTACACTGACTGTAACGAATGAATGAATGAATAAATAAACGCTTGCACCATTTACTTAAGTGACTTGCAACAACATCTGTATTTCCTGATTAATTACACCTCAATAAAGAATTCAGATCTTCACATAAAGGTGTTTATTTGTGAGGGTTTCTACTCAACAAGAGGCTGATAACCTTGATATACCTTATGAGATTATGAAATTCCTTTCAGTAATGCTCCACCGTGTGGGGATTGCCCATTCAGGAGAGGGTGGCCATCACTTCTGCCAATCTTTTCTTTTTACAAGTGTCGTCACCGTCCAATGCACAAGGTCCTTCTCTGGCATGTTTCTAATTGACCAGAGCCCCTTTGAGTGATTGTGGGAGTTGCCTCCTTCGGCCCAGCAGCCTCTGCCTGTGTTGTTAGGAGAAATGTACCTTTAAGAGATGTCATCTTCCAAAGGCTGTGCCACAACAGGTTAGAAAATATAAAACAATGATTTGATGCCCCTTTGATTCTAGATGTAACCTTCCTAATGCTAGTTAAAGAAATGATTTTTGACAATAAATATCATATTATGATTTTTTGTGGGAACCTGATTTGGCAGCGGTGATTAATGCAGTCATGTTTTAGTACACTAAAATGATACAATCCAGTTCAAGGCAAATGTGTGGCATTTGTTTAATATAAAGGTGTTCCTGAATTTTTAACAGGTGGTTTAACATGAAAGGGTCATGCACATAGATACGCAAAACCTTTGACCTTACCTGTACAAACTTACAAATCATCACTAGAAATCTATGGATGTAAGCAATTTTTCATCCTGAACAGCCATTAGGTTTACAGTGCTGCAAGAAGAGCTAGTCAGAGGTGCCTGGCTTCATATGAGGCTCTTAACTGTGAGCCTACAGTACATCCCCCTTGGGAGAATATAATGGCAATACTTTAAAAACAAATATGAACAATGTCCCATTCAATATTTCTTCACAACTTATATTTTGAAACTTATTATCTAGTTATTCCTGCTTGCGTGGGCATATAGACTGCCACATTTCCTTCAATAGTTATTCCATTCATAAGTACCACTTGAGGTAAAACATATCGTGAAATGCTGACACTTACGATATGCTGTATACATAGTAGCTGTTTTACTTTCTTTATGTTATTAAAATTCAGGATGTTATAAACAAAACTTAATATAAAGCTGACACAAGAGACTGTAGATGCTTGAAATCTGGTGAAACCACACAAAGACACTTGATAACCTCAGCCACAAATATGGAGGGATATGAACAGTCCTTTTCCAAGTTAAATCATTTCAGAATTTTGTACATCTGAATGAGATCTCTCATTTTTCTAACTTCTAGTGAACACCAGCCTAGCCGTTGCAATCTTTTCTCACGTGACATCCACCATCTCAACCTTTGGTCCACTCCTATTGCAAATGTAGACCTTCTTAGGTAAGAAGACCAAAATTACACACACATCCTAGGTGTTGTCTCACCAAGACCCTGTGTAACTGTACTAAGATTTTTTTGTAATATGAGAAAGAAAATTATTATAGATGCTGGTAATCCAAATAAATAACAAATATGAGAAATGCCCGCCAGATCAAATTCTGTACAAGTGCTGCAAAAGGACATTATTCTTATTTTAATTTTACATTCGACAGTTAATCATTTAAGGTTTCTTCCTCAGTAAAAAAAGATGATCCATTGCGCTCAAGTTTGGAAGAAATTACAGCTTTAGAACTCAAACAATTGGTTTGATTAGTCACTGAAACAAAATGCATCTGGGCAATGATCTTTTGAGAAATAAAATTAGTAGCTTTCACAGAAATGAACGATATTATGACAAAGCAACTGAGGCAAAAGGTGTGATTGGATGCCTTTGGTTACTGCTCAAAAAAGACAAAAGCAATTGATGAGCAAATCTTTACTGTGTTCTTAAATTGCTTTAAAATGCTTAATCTGTCATTTTTTAATGTGATGGTTCAGTTTAATTCTCTGTTATGTGGGAGGATTACATCAGGTACTTAATAGACACTTAATTTAAGTGAGCTAGCGAATGATTTTCTGAAAGAGCTGGACTTGATTGGCTTGTAAACTCTTTAGGTTACATGATAAAACTGAGACAAGAGAACTTGCAAGTGTTGGAGGTGGGTGGAATACAAATTAACAGCTGCCAGTGCATTGATGATTACTCCACAGGAATGGAGAAAGTGTGTACAAAGTTTACAGGTGCAAGTTAAATGAGTGAAGAAAATTGACGTCAATGGACTTGATATTTGAAGTGTGGACATGTAATAAGTGTGTCAACAGCTGGGTTCAAAAACAAATTGTTCTGGGTGAACTTGCTGTGGAAAGAAAACTAATTGAAAGAGTAGTAAAAATCAAGTAAGGTACATTGTGCACATGTTTAATATAGAGACTGTCAGAATAATTCAAAGACAAGGTGGAGTCCGTGGAATGACATTCTAATTCCTTTTTATATATTTGTTCATGAGGTGTGGATTTCATTAGCAATGCATATATTTGTTGTTCACCCCTAATGGCCCTCTCACTGTGGAGGTGCCTTAAGTCAAAGATAGGTCAGACCAGGTAAGATCTGTCTGCTTGATGAACATCAGTAAATCAAATGGTTTTTGCATCAATCTAGTGGTTTCTTAGATGCTATTACTGTGACTATGCTTCAGTTCCGATTTAATTAATGATTTGAATGTAGATTCCCAGCTGCCATGCTGGAGGTTGACCTCATGTTGATGGAATAATGATCTAGAACAGGGGTTCCCAACCTTTTTTATGCCATGGAGCCTTACCATTAAATAAGGGGTCCATGCACACCAGGTTGGGAACCTCTGGTCTAGAACATAGAATGTAAGACAGTACAGCACAGCACAGGCCCTTCAGCCCACAATGTTATGCCAACCTTTTAACATACTCTAAGATCAGTCTAACCCTATCATCCAACATAGCCCTCCATTTTTCTGTCATCCATGTGCCTAACTGAAAGTTTCTTAAATGTCTCTAATGTATTTGCCTCAACCACCATCTCTGGAAGAGCATTCCACACAGCCACAATACTCTCTGTATTCAGGCTTCTGGAAATAACCATGATGCTCTTAGACCATACTTGCGCTACAAACTGTGAATTTGTCTGACTTTGGATGGGGAGAGATATGGAATTAATCTTATCAAATCAGAAAGCATAGACTACCTGCCACATCGTTTATTTTCTTCACAGTTCATGGACATAATGGAATGATTTGTTGAAATACTTTTTTTTTGCAAGTTAAGCTGTTGCTGGGGAGGGAATGTTTGCAGTCATGTGTATAACCAGATACGGGGCTCAGATTTGAAATAGTTGAGCAATGGAGAAGGAGGTAATGGAGGATGTATTTGCATTAGAGGTCGAGAGTTTAGGCTAACTGGAAGCTCTGAAGGGAGACCAGTAAGGGAGAGAAGTGGCCATGCATTCTAAATATAAAGGTTATGTATGAGACTTAGTAGGATCTCAGTTCACCTTGTTAGCCGTAAAGACAGTAGCCACCATTAGGACAACATGGCAACTTCTCTTTCAAAAAGGAAAATATGAATTATGAGGGCAGACTCGCCAATAATATAAAGCAGGATACCAAACGTTGTTTCAGTTATATGAAGAGTAAAAGGGAGGTGACAGTTTATATTGGACCACTGGAAAATGATACTGGTGAGGTAGTAGTGGGGGATAATGAAATGGCAGATGAACTTAATGGGTACTTTGCATCCGTCTTCACTGTGGAAGACACTAGCAGTGTGCCAGTGGTCCGTGAGTGTCAGGGAGCAGGAGTGAGTGCCATTGATATTGCAAAGGAAACAGGGCTGGGCAAACACAAAGGTCTTAAGGTGGATAAGTCACCTGGACCAGATGGACTACATCCCAGAGTTTTGAGAGAGGTTGCTGAAGAGATAACGGATGTATTAGTCATGATCTTCCAAGAATCACTTGATTCTGGCATGGTCCTGGAGGACTGGAAGATTGTAAATGTCACTCCACTCTTTAAGAAGGGAGGAAGGCAAAAGATAGGAAATTATAGGCCAGTTAGCCTACCCCCATTGGTTGGGAAAGTGTTGGAGTCTATTAAGGATGAGATGCCGAGGTACTTGGAAACTAATGATAAAATATGTCAAAGTCAGCATGGTTTCAGTGAAGGGAAATCTTGCCTGACAAATCTGTTAGAGTTCTTCGAGGAATTAACAAGCAGGGTGGACAAAGAAGAGGCAGTGGATATCATTTACTTAGATTTTCAGAAGGCGTTTGATAAGGTGCCACACATGAGGCTGCTTAACAAGATAAAATCTTACAGCGTTACAGGAAAGATACTGGCATGGATAGAGGAATGACTGACAGGCAGGAGGCAGCTAGTAGGAATAAAAGTGACCTTTTCTGGTTGGCTGCTGGTGACCACTGCTTTTCACATTGTTTGTCAATGACTTAGATAATGGAACTGATGGCTTTGTGGCAAAGTTTGTGGATGATACGAAGATAGGTGAAGGGGTAGGTAGTGCTGAGGAAGCAATGTGATTGCAGCAGGACTTAGACAACTTGGAAGAATGGGCAAAAAATTGGCAGTTGGAATATAGTGTTGGGAAATATATGATAATGCGTTTTAGTAAAAGGATCAATAGTGTGGACTATTATCTAAATGGAGGGAAGTTTCAAACACCAGAGGTGCAGAGGGATTTAGGCATTCTTGTGCAAGACTCCCAGAAGGTTAATTTACAGGTTGAGTCTGTGGTAAAGAAGGCAAATGCAATGTTGGCATTCATTTTAAGGGGAATAAAATATAAAAGCAAGGAAATAATGCTGAGCCTTTATAAGACACCAGTCAGATAGTACTTGGAGTATTGTCAACAATTTTGGGCCCCATATCTCAAAAAGGATGTGTTGTCATTAGAGAGAATCCAGAGGAGGTTCACAAGGATAATTCTGGGAATGAAGGGGATAACATATGAGGAGCGTTTGGCTGCATTGGGACTGTACTCACTGGAATTTAGGAGAATGTGGGGGAGGGCTCATTGAAACCTACCGAATGTTGAAAGGACTAGATAGCATGAATGTGTAGCAAATGTTTCCTTTGGTGGGGGTATCCAGAACTAGAGGGCAGAGCCTCAAATTTGAGGGGCGACCCTTTAGAACAGAGGCAAGGAAGAATTTTTTTAGCCAGAGAGTAGCAAATCTATGGAATGTTCTGCCACTGACTGCGGTGGAAGCCAAGTCCGTGCATATACTTAAGGTAGAAGTTGATCGTTTCCTAGTCAGTCAGGGCATCAAAGGATATGGCAAGAAGGCAGGTATATGAGGTTGAGTGGGATCCAGGATCAACAATGATGGAATGGCAGAGTGGACTTGATGGGCTGAATGGCCTAATTCTGCTCCTATGTCTTGTGGTTTTATGGTCCAGTTTCCTAAACAAACCTCCAAAAAGAGATTTGCATGGAGACTGATATATCTTGATGGGTAACTGATGTGGAAGGTCTTTAGACCTGCAAGCACAACACGAGCCAAGAGATAGGTGGCCAACTTTCCATACATTTGGATGAATTTTGTAGGGCTAGATACTCTACCAACTTTTCTTCCATTGTATCTTCAGAGCTGTCCCTCGGGATCCAGGGTAACTTGCTTCCACTCTGCTTTTGTGGGTTCTGAGGGGTGTAATTAGGTCAATATGAAAGCTGCAGGCTCTTCTACAGTTGGTGCAGGTAGTGTATAGTTTGTAATGAATTGCACTCCTTTTGCTACGATGCTTTCTTTGTACATGAACTCAATTCAGTCCCAAATGATCCCATTCCTCTTTGAATGATCATGGGCTAGAGGTTCAGAGGAGTGAGTGGAGATGTTTTCCTTCTTCAAGTAAGCTTTGAGCACATTCATGATTCTTTTCTTCTTTTCACCTGCTAATGTCATGACAAAGCTGAGAATAGTATGTCTGCTTTGGGAGTCTGGTGTCGGTCATAAGAACAGCCAGGCCTGCACAGCACAGCTGACTAAGTCTAACCCAGGGCCTCAGTAGTGGCCTGGAAAATAACACTAATATGTATTCATTTTTGTTCTGGTCAACTTGTCGAGTTTTGTGGAGACAACATTGGTAGTCTTTTTAAGTACCTTGACAACAAGATCCGTGTAAAGTTAGTATCACAAACTACCATTTCTTGACTATTTTAATAAAGCTTCAGTTTCATGAACCATTCATTAACCTTGCCTTAACCTAATGGGATTATTTTGCAAATTACAAGGAATATGAGTAGTAGGTGGAGAAAAATGATCTGGCATCTTGTCACATTGGTGGAGAAGAGTCGGCCAGGAACCTGCTGAATGCCCAAGTAAGTATTCACTTATTTTACATTTTAAAAGAGTAAATAGCTAACATAAAATAACTTATTCTCACAAAGTCAGTCCATGCTGGAAAAAGAAATATCTTTAATTTACACATTTTGATGGATCATGGATTGTGCAATAGAAATTGTTTATGGAACACAGCGAGGCCTCTGAGACTGTTTTTCTTTGTGAGTGGGAGGATACATGAACCACTGGTAGGTTTATTTCAATTAGCATATCTAAATGACAGAAGCAGTGAGAAAGAACGTGTGCTAAGGACCTCTTGTTAGAGTGATTTGGCTTGCTGATCATATCACATTTTCACCCAGAATTTGTGGGCTTCAGCAACAGCTGGCACTTCTGGGGAAATATATTTTACAAAACCTATTTGTGGCCACCCTGTTTAATTCAGAGAATTAAGCTGGAAGTGCTTCATTTTAGAATTTCACGAATCTCACCTGGTGAGACAATGACCTAGAAATGAGATTATATGGTGCAATTATTGGTGTGCTGCACAAACCAATTTCAGGAAACACAAACATAATAGATTATTAGAGTTTAACAGTGTGGATTGAGAGATGGGAACTTCTTATTCTGGGATTCTCTATGCACATTGGAATAGCATGGCACACACTGCTCATGTCTTAATGCCACTTCTAGGATTTTGTTCCAGTCAAATTGGAGAATTTTGCAGAGAGAGCACTAGTAGTATTTTTCAGTGCCTTGACTAAAGTATGTGAGGCATGTGTGAAGTTAATATCGCTCCACAACAGAATCTCAGATCACTACGAGACCTGGGTCCTCATGATTTAAAGGAGAACTTGGCTCAATTAATACCTTTCAAGTTATTTAACTCTTCTTCAGGCCCAAAGTGCTGCCTGATATATCACCGACCACACCTCTCCAATGCTGCCTCATATGGCACCTCCAGCCAACCCCATGCAAGCTTGTAATCCTTGCCCATTCTAATTCCACTATACCTGAGAAGACAGTGGTGATCCTGGAAGAGGGTCCAGTATTGAGACCCAGACAGATGAGAAAAGTCAAGGCGAGTGGCAGCATTGAGATCTAGGTGATAGTGCTGCTGCGTCACAGTTCCAGTGATCCAGGAGCAGTGTGACATAACCCTAACCCTAGTTTTATAAATACTCGACAGAGGTATTGGATGGAGGAAGGGAGCTGTCATCAATACAGACCCGGAGCTGGGTTAGAGTCGGTTGTGACCTTAGGTTCAGTCTGGGTGGATTTTGCACATTATCCTAGTGACTGTGTGGATTTTCTCTGGGTGCTCCAGTTTGTTATGACATCCTAAAGGCCTGCGGGTTGGGAAATTACTTGGCATTGTAAATTGCCCCGAGTGTATTGGTGAGTGGTGGCATCTGGGGAAGAATACAATGGGATTAGCACAGGTGGGGTTTAAATACTGTAGATCCTTGATGGTCAGTAATGACCAATATCTATGCCATATGATTCCATGAAGAAGGTTTATCCACTGTGTTGGTTCATTCAATGCCTGACATGGACTAATTTTGATAGCTTTGTCCTTTAGATCTGAGCCAGCTTGGTCAGTGCTGATGCTACCAGTATATATCCGTGGGCACATTATTTCATATTCTGCTGGATTGAAAAAATATATTAATAATGAAATATGTACATTGGTTGATAAGATTAAAGAAATTGATAAAAAATATTCTGCTGCTTCTAATTTGGAGCTTTACAAAACGAGAGATGCAACACAGTTTGTTATTAACATCCCCAATTGAAAATCAATTACTTAAAACTAAGAGTCAATTTTATATACATGGTGTTAAATCGGGTAAATTACTGGCCAATCAATTGAAAGCTGCTTCGGCTAAACGTCAGACTATTAAAATTCGTAAATGGGATGGTACTTTGACGGTCAAATGAAATTAATAAATCTTTTCAAGAGTTCTATACCTCTTTATACCAATCAGAATTTCCTGATGATTCTACCATAATGCATGAATTTTTAAGAAAATTGAATATTCTGAAATTACCACTTAATGAATGTTTAACATTAGATGCACCCATTATGGAAGAATAAGTAAAGAAAGCAATTTCCTCAATGAATTCTGGTAAAGCACCCGGCCTGGTTGGGTATACAGTATAATTTTAAAAATCTTTTTCAAGTCTACTTTCTCCTTGGTTATCTAGAATTTTTAAGGATGCCTTATTTGTAGGTAAATTACTACAATCTTTTTATGAAGCATCTATTTCTTTAATTCCTAAAAAAGATAAAGACCCAACTGAATGTGCATCATATAGACCTTTATCCTTGTTAAATGTGGACTCCAAAATTTTTTCCAAAATATTAGCAATTAGGTTGGAAAATGTATTGCCACAAATTGTCTCGGACAACCGGACAGGATTTGTTAAAAATCATTATTCGTAATTTTAATGTTAGGAGGTTGATAGACATTGTATATACTTCATCTAAAACTCCAGAATGTGCTATTCGCTTGACGCCGAGAAGGCATTTGATAGAGTTGAATGGGAATATTTATTTAACATCCTTGAGAAATTTAATTTTAGCCCAAAATTCATATCTTGGATTAAATTGATATATCATATAACTTTGTCTTCTGTACTTACTAATAATCAGAGATCCCCCTTTTCTCAGTTTTTTCGAGGTACTGGACAGGGCTGTCCTTTAAGCACTTTACTATTTGATATTGCCTTGGAACCCTTGGCAATCGCTCTTCGTGATTCACCCAATATATTTGGCATTATTCGTGGGAATGAAACGCATAAGGTATCATTATATGCAGATGACCTGTTACTATATATCTCTAATCCAGAGAAATCCATCCCTGCAGTAATATTACTACTTGCTCAGTTTAGTAGTTTTTCGGGTTATAAATTGAATCTTAATAAGAGTGAGCTTTTTCCATTAAATATGCAAGTTCTCAATCTATAGACAATCACCATTTAGACTGGTTACTGATTATACTTTATACTTTATTGTCGCCAAACAATTGATACTAGAACGTACAATCATCACAGTGATATTTGATTCTGCGCTTCCTGCTCCCTGGATTACAAATCAATAGTAAATATTAAAAATTTAAATTATAAATCTTAAATAGAAAATAGAAAAATGGAAAGTAAGGTAGTGCAAAAATATACCCAAGAGGCAGGTCCGGATGTTTGGAGGGTACGGCCTAGATCCAGGTCAGGATCCGTTCAGCAGTCTTATCACAGTTGGAAGGAAGCTGTTCCCAAATCTGGCCATATGAGTCTTCAAGCTCCTGAGCCTTCTCCCGGAGGGAAGAGGGACGAAAAGTGTGTTGGCTGGGTGGGTCGTGTCCTTGATTTTACTTGTTTGGGTGTTAAAATTACTAAGAAGCATGAGGATCTATTTAAAGTTAACTTTTTACCCTTAATTGATCATGTTAAACAACTGCTTACTAAATGGTCCCCATTGTCCCTATCATTGATTGGTCAAATCAATGCTATTAAGATGATTATTTTACCTAAATTTCTGTATCTATTTCAGGTGGTACCAATCTTCATCTCTAAATCCTTTTTTGATATTATTGATTCTAAAATTTCTTCAAATATATGGCAGAATAAAAATCCTAGATTAAGTAAGAAATATTTACAGAAATCAAAAAAGGATGGCGGTTTGGCATTGCCGAACTTTAGATTCTATTATTGGGCAATTAATATTCGATACCTAATGTTCTGGACACAAGATTTGGATGAAATTCAATGTCCACGATGGGTGAACCTCGAGTGTGAGTCTGTACAGGGGTTCTCATTGGCTTCTATTTTAGGGGCTTTGCTTCCCTTTGCACTTACTAAACTGAATAAACAAATGATTAATCCAGTAACTAAACATACAATACGAAAATGGTTTCAATTTTGCAATTTTTTTGGATTGAATAAATGTATCCTATCAAGTCCTATTATATCCAATTTTTTCTTCCAACCATCCAGAACTGATCAAGCTTTTCTTTTCTGGAAAACGAAGGGAATAATATGTTTTCGTGATTTATTCATGGATAATTGTCTCATGTCCCTTGAGCAGTTGTCTAATAAATATATTTTGCCTAGATCACATTTTTTCAGATATTTACAGATTAGAAACTTTTTGAAAGTTATTTTACCTACTTTTTCGATATCACATCAAACTGAAATTACAGAAAATATTTTGGGTTTAAACCCCTATTGGAAGAGTTTAATAGGAATTGTTTATGATTTAATTACAAAAATACATTTAGGTATGTCTGATAAAATTAAGAATGAATGGGAAAGAGGACTTCAGGTATCTTTACCCATAGAGAAATGGGAGAAAATTCTCCAACAAGTTAACACTTCTTCAATGTGTGCTAGACGCACTTTGATACTATTTAAGGTGGTTCATAGGGCCCATATGTGTAAGGATAAGTTAGCTCGTTTTTATGGTCATATAAATCCTGTCTGTGACAGCTGTAATTCTGAGGTTGCTTCCTTGACACATATGTTCTGGTCTTCTGGTCTTTTGGAAAAATATTGGAAAGACATTTTTGATATTATTTCAGTAGTTTTGCCTATTGATTTACAACCTCATCCTACTACTGCAATTTTTGGATTAGCAATGATAGACTTTAGTCATTTATCCCCTTCAGCTTATCGTTTGATTGCATTTGTTACATTAATAACCAGAAAATCCATTTTATTTAAATGGAAAAATTCTAATCCCCCTACTACATTTCAATGGTTTTCCCAAACTTTAACGTGTTTAAACTTGGAAAAAATTAGGAGTAGTACCACTGATCCTTCGGTTAAATTTGAAGAAACTTGGAGGCCATTTATTCAACATTTTCGTATGATGTAAGCTGACCTTTTCCGAATCCTTTTCAATAACTTTTTGTTTGTGTATAGAGGAGCGGAATTAATGACAAATAATGATTTTAACCGATGAAATATGGCAGCCAGTCTTTGTTTTGTTTTGTTCATTGTTTTTTAGTGTAGGGGGTAAAAACTTTAAAAAAAAATCTTTTTCATGTTCAGTTATTAAGAGTTTGGGAGGTTTAAATTAAATATGTTACTCGGAGTCTGTGTCTGTATATGTTAACCGTTATTAATGTAATCCTGATCTCTTTGTATCTTTATCATTGTTATGTTTATCAATTTGAAACTCAATAAAAAAGATTGAGAAAGAAAGGTGTATAAGACCATTTCTGGCCTTTATAAAGATAGGAGTCATGCTTAACCTCCATAAAAGACTGGTTCAGCCTCAGCTGGAGTAATAGAACCATAGAACCATAGAAACTACAGCACAGAAACAGGCCCTTTGGCCCTTCTTGGCTGTGCCGAACCATTTTCTGCCTAGTCCCACTGACCTGCACACGGACCATATCCCTCCATACACCTCCCATCCATGTATCTGTCCAATTTATTCTTAAATGTTAAAAAAGAACCCGCATTTACCACCTTGTCTGGCAGCTCATTCCATACTCCCACCACTCTCTGTGTGAAGAAGCCCCCCCTAATGTTCCCTTTAAACTTTTCCCCCCTCACCCTTAACCCATGTCCTCTGGTTTTTTTCTCCCCTTGCCTCAGTGGAAAAAGCCTGCTTGCATTCACTCTATCTATACCCATCATAATTTTATATACCTCTATCAAATCTCCCCTCATTCTTCTACACTCCAGGGAATAAAGTCCTAACCTATTCAACCTTTCTCTGTAACTGAGTTTCTCAAGTCCCGGCAACATCCTTGTAAACCTTCTCTGCACTCTTTCAACCTTATTTATATCCTTCCTGTAATTTGGTGACCAAAACTGAACACAGTACTCCAGATTCGGCCTCACCAATGCCTTATACAACCTCATCATAACATTCCAGCTCTTATACTCAATACTTCGATTAATAAAGGCCAATGTACCAAAAGCTCTCTTTACGACCCTATCTACCTGTGACGACACTTTTAGGGAATTTTGTATCTGTATTCCCAGATCCCTCTGTTCCACTGCACTCCTCAGTGCCTTACCATTAACCCTGTATGTTCTACGTTGGTTTGTCCTTCCAACGTGCAATACCTCACACTTGTCTGTATTAAACTCCATCTGCCATTTTTCAGCCCATTTTTCCAGCTGGTCCAAGTCCCTCTACAGGCTCTGAAAACCTTCCTCACTGTCTACTACACCTCCAATCTTTGTATCATCAGCAGACTTGCTGATCCAATTTACCATATTATCATCCAGATCATTGATATAGATGACAAATAACAATGGACCCAGCACTGATCCCTGTGGGACACCAGTAGTCACAGGCCTCCACTCAGAGAAGCAATTCTCTACCACCACTCTCTGGCTTCTTCCATCGAGCCAATGTCTCATCCAATTTACCACCTCTCCATGTATACCTAGCGACTGAATTTTCCTAACTAACCTCCCATGCGGGACTTTGTCAAAGGCCTTACTGAAGTCCATGTAGACAATATCCACTGCCTTCCCTTCATCCACTTTCCTGGTAACCTCCTCGAAAAACTCCAACAGATTGGTCAAACATGACCTACCATTCTGGTTGCTTCATTATAGGAAAGAAGTAGAGACATTGGAGAACGTCCAGAGATTTATGAGAATTCCTCATGGGATGAGAACTGCAGTTAAAACTATCAATCAGAGAAGCTGAGACTTGTTTTTTGAGGGAAGACTGAGAGATCTGTTAGAAGTAATATAAATTGATAAGAGATCTGAACAAAGTGGATAGTGGGAGGTTGTTCCCATTGATGGAAATATTGAAGACCAGAGATTGCACACATTAAAGGAAGTGGAAGAGAATTAATAGTGATTTCAGGAAAAATCCTTTTCATGTAGCATGTGGTTGGAATCTGGATTCCGGCTGCAGATGTAGTGGAAGCAGGATCCATTGTGGCCTTCATATATACTGTACATAGGGAGGAACAATTTGCCAGGGCACTGAGAAAAGGCCATGAGTTGCAGTGAGTGTGTTACACTTGTAGAGAGTCAGTGAGGTCATGTTGGGCTTTCTCCCATGTTCTAAACATACCCTGATTCTATTCTAGCATGATAGGTTATTAGGTAGAGTTATTGTTACATATCTTTGACATGCTGCCATGAGGCTTTGTAGAACCTAGAGCCATTGTTGAAATTCCTAGTATTGTACCTACTCAACTGTGTACCATTTTGCTAAAACCTATAATGAGATAGGATGTGCCCAGGGATTGTAATGGAGGAGTCTGGGATGTTGATCAAACATCCAGACCGAGTCTGGGATGTTAACTCTTGAGAGCAAAACTGTCAGGCTTTTGCTTGCCTAATATGGGTCACCTCTTCTAATATAGACTCTAGTGCCACATTTCATGAGGGTGCTCCCAAAACTGACTGAGGCAGTGATGACGCAAAACCAAAACTATCAGTTTCATAAGAGAGGAAAAATCGATCCTTGAATAATATTAGTATTGGACAAGGCTTGATGCAGATTAGAGGCCAGAGCTTCTGTGTGACCTGGGGCAGAGGTTCAGGGATATGAGGAACACTTTTCTCTAATTTTAATGGAGTTCAGTGCAAAGTTTATCCTATGTTCTTTTGGCCTCTTATCAGTTTCTCTAATAATTTAGCTCTCAGCAGACCTGATAACATCATCATGGCTTAACTTTTGAATTTTAAATAAGCCTATCCTTCCCTGGAGTGTGAAATCCTGTCATAGCATTACAGGGACATACAACATAGGAAGAGGCCATTGTATCATCTGATCCAAACCAACTATCAACCTTTCATTTATACTAATTTTATATTAAGCCTATTTTTTATTCTCCCACGTTCTCCATCAACTTAGGATTCTGCCATTCGCCTACGCACCAGCAGCCAATGAACCTATCACTATGCATGTTTTTGGGATGTGTGAGCAAACCAGAGCACCAGGAGGGAACCCATGTGGTCACTGAAAATCTGCAAATTCACATAGAAAGCACCAGAGACTGGGAAAGGAATAATACTACCTGATGCCCTTAAACAGACTGGTGCCTGGTTGAACTTTTGATATGCCATTCTTCCTTGGCACTACTGGACTAAATCAATAGGTCACAGATAGGATCCAGTGGAATCATATATTAAAAGATTGTGTGCAATTGGATTTTAGTCGATGCTCATGAAGGCTTTCCCTGTGAGCTCCTAATAATCCTGGCAAGAGAGTCAAAGAGAAGATGCAACAAAGGGTTTTTTGCCAGAGAGTGAGATACTAAAGGATGCACTACTTGCATTAGATGGTTCCAGCTGGACGTTGGCTCCACTTTGTGAACTGTTGTCCACAAGTTCGATTAGCAGAAATAGAGGGGAAAATGGGAATGAATTCATCCATAATCAAAATTAATTAACTAAGTTACAAAGGCACATATACTGTAATTACTTGGGAATCTAATCAGCAGCATTGTATGAACTTGGAAGGAAATGGGAGCTGTTGATCTGATAGCTACATTTTGGTGATTTTATTTCCACATATGAATGGAATAGAGGCTGGTGGGGCATCTGTCTAGTGCAGCATTGCTGTCAGAATCACCCCACAATGTTCAGAGTTGAGAAATGAATGATACCTGTCATAAACTCAATTGTCATTAGGATTAGAATTGTGGTCTTGGTGATTATTGTGTTCTGTTTAGTTAATTAGAATTTTAGCCATCTCTTTTGATTATGCATGAATGTGCAAATTAATATGAGAATGCATTTTGCTGATATTGTCCATTAATAGATTTTCTGTGCCATAACATAAAGGAACCAATGCAGTACCTTGCACACTAATCAATTTATTTAAGCTTTAAATATGGCTTTTTGCATAATGCATATTTCCCCTAATAACTGGACTAAAAAGATTAAATATGTTTGTTTTTAATAATAAAACCCATCTCTTATAATGGACTTCTTCCATGCCCTAGATGTACACCTGCCCTTTAATTAACTATAGTCCACAAATATATAAAGTACATAAGAATTTCTTTGTATATTGACTATTCATGGTGGTCGCAGCTGTCACTTAGCGTTAACTTGAGTAGGCTTTCTGTATTGTCCCACTGAATTTAACAGCTCTGAGATGATGATTCTTATTTCTGTTTAAAACTTAAGGTGCCTGGTAGGTTAGAGGATCCAGTAACGTTAAAGATAATGTCCCATGATTATGTTCCCATTGCATTATTCTCACTTGATTTTATTTGTTTCATTTTATTTTGAAGATCCAATTGTTGCCACAATATCTACTTTCATACTGCATATTTTAATTTGAAAGCATCAAGTGACATAAATTATTGTTTTGTAACTTTAATGAATGAAAGCACTCTAGCATATCAACTGAACCGTGTATTCAAGCAAACAAAAAACTGCTGGAGGAAATGGTCAGTCAAACTTTTGGTTCAAGACCCTGAGCTGAAAGAGTAGAGGGGAGAGTTGGTGCATTGATGGCAAGGTTACTCATGATCTGGCAGTGACTGGAGCAAAGCTCAGGAGGGCTACCAGAGAGTTGGCTGAAGAGGCAGAAAAGGGTAGCTTTTGGCTGTGGCTGAGGAGGAAGGACAGAAATTGGGGGACCAACTAACCCCATTGAAAGGTGCAGGAGGTGGCAGGGAGACGTCCTTCCACCAGGAGATATACCAGGACTAAGGGAACGAAACATCATTGAGAGGTGGTCCCCGGCTGATGACCCTGTAGCTGGCCTAAGGGCATTGTTGGAGGTGTGGCAGGCAGCAATGCCAAGCAGGCAACATCTTCCTATAAATCTCATTGGGTCAAAACACCAGTCTGAAAGAGTAGAGGGGAGGTAGCCAGTATCAAGAGGTGAGGGTAAGACGTAGGATAAAAGCTGGCAAGTGGATTCAGTTAAAGGAGGGGTGATTGACTGATGTGGAAAAGCTGGAATCGTGACAGAGGCTGGGTTGCAATGGAGACAACAAAGGGCTGCAGATGATCGAATATGAAAGGAAGGTGAAGCATGGAAACAATAAGGGAAGTGAGGTGGCAGATAGAAACAGGGACCCAGTTAGAGGAATGCTGATGGGCAGATAGAGTGGGTAGAGAAGGTGAAAGAAACTGGGTGGTTGAAGGCTGATGGGTGGGGTTGCATGTGTGTAGGAGAAATTGGGTAGACTAGGAGGAGGGAGAAAGGGACAGAGGAGAAACAGATTACCCAAAATTGGAGAATACGATGTTCATGTCATTGGATTATAGACCAACCAGGTGCAATATGAGGTGCTTTTCTTTGCATTTACACTTGGCCTCACCGTAGCAATGGACAGAGAGACAAAGTGGGAAAGCGGAGGGGAATTATTATGGCTTGCAACCAGGAGCTCCAGATGGCTATGGCAGATGGAGCGCAGGTGCTCAGCAAAGCAGTTGCCTAGTATACGCTTGGTGTCACCGATGTAAAGGAGGCAACATCAAGAGCACTGAATGGAATAGATAAGGCTGGAGGAACTGCATGTGGAGATGAACATGAACAGTGTACTTAACATTGCTTGTACTTAAGGCAGCTATATCGCTGTGAGAATTCCCAAAATTCAGACTACGCATAAATTGGTGTAATGTTATTTCAGATCTTAACTTTTCAGTGTTCAAGTTGTCCGATGTTAATGAAGTATTCGGTTGAGTGCTTCCAAATAACACAAGAACAAACCTGAAACAGAATAATCTCAGAACATTTGTTTCTTTAATAATTTGTAAAATTATCTTTGTTAAATAATAATTATATTAGACTATGATTATGTTACATTGATGATATTCTATATAATTACTAAATAATTGAGTCATTGAAAAGTACAGCACAGAAACAGGCCCTTTGGCCCATCTAATCCATATCGAAACCATTTAAATTGCCTATTCCCAACAACCTACACATGGTCCTTGGCCCTCTATATCCCTACTATCCATGTGCCTATCCAAATTTCTCTTAAACATTGAAATCGAGCTTGCATGGACCACTTGTGCTGGCAGCTCATTCCACACTCTCACAACCCTCTGAGTGAGGAAGTTTCCCCTCATGTTCCCCTTAAATTTTTGACATTTCACCCTTAACCCATGACCCCTGGTTGTCGTCCCACCCAACCTCAGTGGAAAAAGCCTGTTTGCAATTACCCTATCTATACTCCTGATAATGTTGTATAACCTATCAAATCTCCTCTCGAGCTTCTATGTTTCAAAGAATACAGTCCTAACTTAGTCAATGTTTCCTTATAACTCAGGTCCTCCAGCCCCTGCAACATCCTTATAGATTTTCTCTGTACTCTTTCAACCTTATTTACATCCTTCCTGTAGGTAGGTGACCAAAACTGCACAAAATACTCCAAATTAGGGCTCACCAGCATCTTATAAAACTTCAACATAACATCCCATCTCCTGGACTCAATACATTGATTTATGAAGGCCAGTGTGCCAAAAGCTTTCTTTATGACCCTATCTACCTGTGATGACACTTTCAATGAATTATGGACCTGTATTCCCAGATCCCTTTGCCCTCCTCAATGCCCTACCATTCTCTGTATAAGATGTACCCTGGTTGGTCCCACTGAAGTGCAACACCTCACACTTGTCTGCATTAAATTCCATCTGCCATTTTCCAGCAAATTTTTCCAGCTGATGCAGATCCCTCTGTAAACCATGATAGCCTTCCTCACTGTCCACTACACCTACAATCTCGGTGTCATCTGTAAATTTGCTGAACTAGTTAACCATATTATCATCCAGATCATTGATATAGATGACAAACAATAAAGGACCCAGCACCAATCCCTATGGCACACCACTAGTCAGAGAGGCAACCCTCTACTACCACCCTCTGGCTTCTCCCACAAAGCCAATGTCTAACGCAAATTACTGCTTCATCCTGGATGTCGAGTGTCATCTTGAATTTCTTGACCAGCCTCCCACGTGGGGCCTTGTCAAATGCCTTACTAAAGTCCATGCTGACAACATCCACTGCCTTATCTTCATCCATGTTCCTGGTAACTTCCTCGAAAAACTCTTTAAAATTGGTTAGATGTGACCTACCATGCACAAAACCACGTTGACTGTCCCCAATCAGTCCCTGTCTATCCAAATAGTTATATATCCGGTCCGTTAGAATACCTTCCAATAACTTTCTCACTACTGATGTCAGACTCACTGGCCTATAACTTCCTGCTTTATGTTAGAGCCTTTTTTAAACAGTGGAAAAACATTGGCTAGCCTCCAGTCCTCTGGTTCTTCTCCTGTCACTAAGGATGTTTTAAATATCAGCAATTTCTGCACTTGCCTCCTGTAGGGTCCAAAGAAACACCTTGTCAGGCCCTGGGGATTTATCCAAACTGATTTGCCTCAGGATAGCAAACACCTCCTCCTCTGTAATCTGTACAAGGTCCATGAAGTTGATGCTGCTTTGCCTCACTTCTACACAAAATGCTGGCGAAATTCAGCAGGCCAGGCAGCATCTATGGAAAAAAGTGCAGTCAACGTTTCAGGCCGAAACCCTTCAGCTGGAATGTTTGATGTCCCACTGATCTCCCTCCTGGCACTTATCCTTGCAAGTGGGCCTAAACCTCCTCCCTCACTACCATTCAGGGCCCCAAACAGTTCTTCCAGATGAAGAACCACTTCACCTGTGAGTCTGTTGGGGTCATATACTGTGTTCCGTGCTCCCGGTGTGGCCTCTTGTAGATTGATGAGACCCGACGTAGATTGGGAAACCACTTCTCCGAGCATCTATGTTCCGTCAGCCAGAACAAGCGGGATCTTCCAGTGGCCACCCACTTTTATTCCATTTCCCATTCCCACACCTCTGATGAGTCCATCCATAGTCTCCTCCACTGTCGGGATAAGGCCACATTCAGGTTGGAAGAACAACACCTTATATTCCGTTTGGGTAGTCTCCAACCTGATGGCATGAACATCGATTTCTCAAACTTACAGTAATTCCTGGAATTCCAGTAATCAAATACAGATGCAAAGAATATATTTAAGATCTCCCCCATCTGCTTTGGCTCCACACATGGATTACCATTCCGATCTTCCGGAGCACCAATTTTGTCTTTAGCAATCCTTTTGCTTTTAACATGTTTGTAGAATCCCTTAGAATCCTCCTTCACCTTGTCTGCTAGAGCAACTTCATGCCGTCTTTTAGCCTTCCTGCTTTCTTTCTTAAGTGTTTTCTTGCATTTTGTGTACCTCATTTGTTCCTACCTGCCTATACCTGCTATGCATCTCCTTTTTTCTCTTAACCAGGGCCTCAATATCTCTTGAAAACAAAGGTTCCCTACACTTGTTATCTTTACCTTTTGTTCAAGCTTTGTACTCTCAAAATTTCATTTTTGAAGGCCTATAAACTTTCAAGTAGCCAGAGAATAGCCTGTCCTATTTCACACTTGTCAGATCATTCCTGATACCATCAAAATTGGCTTTCTCCACTTTAGAATCTCAACCCACGATCAGACTATCTCTTTGCATATTTACTTTGAAACCAATTGTATTGTGGTCACTGGATGCAAAGTGTTCCCCGACCCAAACTTCTGTCTCCTGCCCTGTCTCATTCCCAAATAGCAGATCCAGTATCGCACACTCTCTCATCGAGACTTCTACGTAATGATGAAGGAAATTTTCCGGTACAAACTCTATCCTATCTAGTCTTTTTACAGTATGGGAATCCCAGTCAATATGAGGAAAGTTAAAATCATCTGCGATCACAACCTTATGTTTCTTTTAATAGTCTGTGATATCTCTACAAATTTGTTCATCTAAATCCCTGGACTATTGGGGAGTTTGTAATATAGCCCCATTAACATGGTCATACCTTTCTTAATTCTTAGTTCTACCCCTAATGCTTCATTAGACAAGTTCTCCAGTCTGTCCTGACGGAGCACTGCCGTGACATTTTCCTGACTAGTAACGCCACCCTTCCTCCTTTAATCCCTCCCACTCTGTTATATCTAAAAAAAACTGAACCCCGGAATATTGAGCTGCCAGTCCTGCCCCTCCTGTAACCAACTCTCACTAATGACTACAATCTCATAATTTCAGATATTGATCTATGCCTTGAGTTTATCTGCCTTTCCCATGATACTTCTTGCGTTGAAATATACGCAGCTCAGGACACTAGTTGCACCATGCTCAACCGTCTGATTTCTGACTTTGTCTGAGGTCTTAACAACATCTGTCTCCACAACCTCTCCACTAACTGTTCTGGCACCGTGGTTCCCATTCCCCTACAACTCTAGTTTAAACCCCACCGTGTAACATTAACAAACCTTCCTGCTAGGATATTAGACCCCCTCCAGTCCTGATGCAAACCATCCCTTCTGTACAGGTCCCACCTTCCGTGGAAGAGAGCCCAATGATCCAAAAATCTTATCCCCTCCCTTCTACAACTCTTTAAGTGGCCATTAAACCATTCTACAGTCGGTATTTGTTAAACCAAGGGGCCTTCCAGGATTCAGACAATATTCCTCCCCTCAACAACACACACAAAATGCTGGAGAAACTCCTTAGCCATGTATTAAACTGTATAATCTTCTTAGTAATAATAATTAAATAACTAATGATTTGTATCTTGACATAATGTAAATTTTACAGAACATGTTAGAAAGAAACTGTTGCACCCTAAAATCCCTGTGGATTCCTGAGGGTGAATCACAAAATGGTAATTTAATCAGAAACCTGAAAATGAAACTGAAAACATATTGATGAAGCCGAAGCAATTTGTCAAAGGATTGAATTTTGATGATTATCAGTAATCCTTCCATAATATTATACCATATATATGCTAAATTACATTCTGTTAAACATCAGATAGAATCATGATAGAGGACTTTTGAGGCACAGAATGATTTATTGGACCTCCCAGCATATTAGGCTATTTTAGATGCTGAAAGTAATAAGGAAGTCCCTTCCTTTCAATAAACCAGTCATTTCTTTTTGGTATTCAGATAAGGATTATGCATCGCTCAAGCTGTAGATTTACAGATTTTGACATCTGACTTGTAAATTAGAATGCTATTTCAATTCATTATTCTTTTGTGATCAATATATGGTGGAGCATAATTTACAGCATTTGAACAACAAAAGCTTGCAATAGCACAGTGCCTGATATCACGCCTGTTGGAAGTATCTCAAAATGCTTCATGTACAGTGGCTAATTCTGAAGCTGTTGCCTGCTATGCTATGAAGGCACCAGACTCTTTTGGAATATCAACAGTAAATACTATGCAGGTCAGGCTATATCTGTGAAAATGGAGAAGACATCAACATATCATTGATAACTTCTCTCCAGATTGTCATCATCTGTTTTTTACGCTATCGATTAGGGGAAGGCCTGATGAAGGGTCTCAGCCCGAAACGTCGACTGTTTATTCTTTTCCATAGATGCTGCCTGGCCTGCTGAGTTCCTCCAGCATTTTGTGTATTTTAGCGAAGGTAAGAATATTGTCGGAATCCTGAAAGCCCCCTCGGTTCAACAAATGCTGACTGTAGGATGTTTTATTTACCACTTAAGCCAGAAGAATCGTCATCTGAAGTACAGCATTGTCCACACGGTAGCACTTCCTCAGAATGACAGAGTCTCCGCTGTAATTAAGACCTGGAAAGGAGCTTTGGACTGCGCAAGAAAGCTTCACGTTTGCAACCTCCTACTATTTGGCTCATGGCACAACATCCAAATGTGATTATGTTACATGAGTTGAAATTAAAATAAGTACATAAACTTTGACATATAGAGTAATACTTAGAGTACACTGTCAGTTTGAATTTCCACTCGTGTTTTCCTGGACTTTAATGACACTGATGTGATAACATAATTTTCTCAACTGGAAGGAACATAACTCTGCTGATGATGCCTAAATCATTTTAGATTCTTTTGTTAATTACATTCCTGAGAAACATATACAAACCATATTCTGATCTTAGGTTCAAATAATTTAATGATCATAGTATGGTCTCCTGTACAGATTGGGTGACAGCTTTACAGAACACCTGTTCACTTTACAAAGGTGACCCTGAGCTCCCAAGGCTGTCACTTTAATTCTCTCTGACCTCCCTACCTTTGGCCTCCAACACCTTTCCAATGAATTTTAACATAATCCAAGGAATAGAACCTCATCTTCCATTAGGGTACATTGAACCCTTGGGCTCAATGTCGAATTCAATAGTTTCAGATAACTGGATGTTCCTGTCTGCATCACGATTGGCTTGTTCAAATGTAGGTAATCAACCTGTAACCCAGATTAACCCAGTTTATCTCTCTCGGGGCACCATGGTAGCATAGTGGTTAGTGTGACGCGATCACAATTTGGGGCGTCGGAGTTCAAAGTTCAATTCCGATGCTGTCTGTAAGAAGTTTGTACATTCTTCCCGTGAGCACGTGGGTTTCCCCTGGGTGCTCCAGTTTCCTCCCACAGTCCAAAGATATCCCGGTCAGTAGGTTAATTGGTCATTGTAACTTGTCCTGTGATTAGGCTGAGGTTAAATCGGGCTTGCTGGGCGCTGTGGATGTTAGGCCTGAAGGGCCTGTTCTGCTGCTATAAGTAAATAAATAAAAATACTGATGCTACCTGACCAGCATTCTCTTTTATTTTAAGATTTTCATCAATTATTACATTCTGATACCAATGCTTCAACATTTGTTTTTATCTTCACTCTGTTCTGTCCTCATTCATCTCGTCTACTTACACCTCTTCCAGATAGCCAAAAATCCTTCATCCCTCTGTGTCAGATGGCACCGGCAAGTCTGACCTCCCATCCTATCAAGGTTCTTGCTTTTCACTTTCCACTCCCCTCTCTTCTAAGCAACAGAAAATATGCTTACTTCCTCCGTTTTCTAATTCTTATCAACTCAAACTGCCTAAGCTGCTGAGTATTTCTAGAATTTTCTGTTTTAATTTCAAATGACACACCTGGCTGTGTTGATCGCAATTCAGATTGTTAGTGGGTTCAGTTTTAAGGTAAAAATTACTTTTGTTTCAGAGAAAATTGTAAAATAATAAACTTCCACTTTGATTGAACATTTGGAATAATAAAGATTCCAGGGCTGGGGAGGAATGCCATCAGATACTAGAACAGGTGAGCAGATGCTTCAACAGTGAATACTGAGCAAGCAACATGACAGAACACACACCCTTGCTACACTGCTGACTAATTACTTGCCAAGATAGCATCTTGCTGCTTGTCCTTTACATTTCTATGACATAATGTGTCGAAAACTTGGCTGGAAACAATTGCCTGAGGCTTTGCAAAGACATTTTTATTTTTTAAAAATCAAAGTTGACATGCAAAATCTAAATTAGAATCCAAAGTGCAAAAATAAGCTGTGAACTTGCCTGTGGATTATCGGTATTATCCATAGGAAGTTGGGGGATAAAATCGGGGGGGGGGGGGGTGGCGGGAAATTGTGATCCAGCAGAAACATTTTAACATTGCAATAGCTGTTTGGAATAAGGAATATGTTAATGAAGACTGCAAATGAGATCAGTAAAATTGAAAACTACTGAACGTTCTCTGCAAAGTCAGAAAGCATCCATGAAAGTTAAAACAGAGCTAACGTTTCAAGTCGATAAATTTTTTGGTGATTGACTAGAAATACTCATTTTGTTTCATTGTATTTATTTATTTATTGAGCTACAGTGCGGAATAGGCCCTTCTGCCCCTTCGAGCTGCACTGCCCTTCAACCCTCAATTTAACCCAGCCTAATCACAGGACAACTTACAAAGACCAATTAACCCACCAACTGATACATCTTTAGGCTGTGGGTGGGAACTGGAGTCCCCAGAGGAAACCCACACTGACATGGGGAGAACGTACAAACTCCTTACAGGCAACGGCGGGAATTGAACCCCGGTTGCCTGTACTGTAAAGTGTCATGCTGACCACTATGCTACCAACACACCTTCCACATCTGCTACCTGACTTGCTAGGTAATTCCAGAGTTTTCTGAGTTTATTGCAGACTTCCAGCAACAGTTTGTATCATACTCTATCTCTGCAATGAAAGGCACTAAGAATGATCTGATCCCATCTCTGATCAGTGTCATTTTCCACAAAATCAGTTGTTACACAATGGCAGGAAACCGCAGGAGGCTAATAATGAACATCTGGTTATGACTGGACTTTGATGCAATGGCAAGAATCTTAATTGATGACCTGACTTTTCCCATTAACCTTCTGCTAGAGATCATGTGTGAAGATTTTGTTATTTTGGTAATTGTTTAAGTAGTTTTTAAACAATACTTTGCCCCATTACATTTCTAATTTGTTAAAGTAACATTGTTATTTAATCAATGGATGGTTATCACAGAACTGGACGATTGACCTTAATACTTCACCCGTTTTGTAACAGCTGAAGTGAGTGTAAAGCACTTTTCTGTATGTCTTCAAAATAATGAGACACTATGCAATCAGGTTTAGCACTGAACTGTGTACTGAACATCAGTGATCTCTCAGTAAACATCACAAAAACATTCTCTAGTCATTAACACATTAATAGTAGTAAGAGTTCGCCTAGTGCAAACTGCTTGCTCCTTTCCAAGCCTACAGCCATGACTGCAGTGCAACAGTACTTCACTGGCTGGAAAACGTTTTGGACTGAATCTGAGGTTGCAGAAGGTGCCATAAAAATGGTCTTTTCTAGTTAGCAAGTAAATCAGACAGACATGTTCATGCTGGTATATATTGCAATTAAGGGGTGGGCTGGAGAAAACTAGTGGGCAGCGTGGTAGCGTAACGGTTAGCAATATGGTTTACAGTGCCAGCTGTAAGATTGGGGTTCCATTCCTGCCACTGTCTGTAAGGAGTTTGTATGTTCTCCCCATGACCACATGGGTTTCCTCCAGGTGCTCCTGTTTCCTCCCACATTCCAAAGACGTATGGTTTGGGTTAGTAAATTGTGGGCATGCTATGTTGGCGCCAGAAGGGTGGTGGCCCTTGCGGGCTGCCCAACACAATCCCCACTGATTTGATTTCATGCAAATGATGCAGTTCACTATGTATTTTGATATACATGAGACAAATAAAACTAATCTTTAAATCCTTATCTTTATTTGACTCAACAACCATCTGCCAGAGGAACTCAGCGGGTCAAGCAGCATCTATGGGAGAGAAGGAACTGTCAACATTAATGTCAACAATTCCTTTACCTCCCCAGATGCTGCTCAACTTACTGAATTCCTCCAGCAGATTGTTTGTTGTTCCAGATTCCAACATCATTTGGTATCCAGAATGGAAGTTTTGTGCAGTTTCATGGAAGCAGGATGGTAGTTCAACGAAATAAAAGCTAGCCTTTTCAGGGCAAATTATTATGGTTGCCCAAACCCTCCTGAGTGGCTAACTGTTGCCGGGTGTTCATGAATCTGTAATTATGCTGTCATGATGTGAGAAGCAGAGTAGGTTATCTTCCATTTGAAAACTGCATGATAATGTTATGGCCTGGGAAAAATCATTGGCAGGGAAAATGGATAGGAATTAAAATGTCACCAGTTGACATGGAGGTTTGGTGTTCTAAGAGCTACTTAAACTGTAAATGTATAATGGATATTTTCAGTGCTGGGGAGGTGGGCATCTGGTATAACTAATGTACAATAGTGGTTGAAGTAGCTGATATCAATTACATCAGCTGACAGTGACCCCTCCCATTAAGGATTCTGGCCAATTCGAATTGTGTATGTGTGTGTGCGTGTGTGGATAAAGCAGGGTTTGGAGTACTTAGCTGGACAGAAGCCACTGAGAGAGACTGTAGGCATATTAAACTGTTTGCTCAGTCAAACATAAAACCTGTCAGATTCTCTTCTCGTTGAAAAACTCTGTAACAGCCAGCTGGCATATAGCTTGCTTGACCTCCAGAAGTAGAAAGAGGGCCATGAGAGTCTGTTCCTTTACCACAGAGAGCAGAGGCAGAAGGATAATTCAGAGCTTAGGTAAAGCCCAGCATGGCTAATGGTCAGCCCCATACTCCCTGCTCACAAGTGGTTTCTTCAGCATCTTTTGAAGGGATGGACTCAAGTCAAAGCAAAGGCGGTAAGATTTCTGTGAAAAATGAGCTACTTGGATCATAAATATTATCACAATACTTGCTGTAATGAGGATTTAGTTGTTGTTTTCAAGTACATTGTATTAGCTAAGCTGGTATATCGTTGACAGTGCACAAGCACTCGTATTTGTTGAACTGCATATTGCAAAGAATTATATTGTCATAAAAGCATTGTTCCAACTCTGTATGCTTTGCTAGATTCTCTTAAATTATTCTAGCTTATTTATTTTCTTTGTTCTTTGGCTTAGCTCCTTATGAAATTATAAAACATCACAGAACAGGAACAATGGGGAATACTTGAAAAATTGTTATTTCAAGCCAATCTTGACTCAGCTGCAGAAACTGATGCCACGTGTCAAATCTGGGTGCAGAGTAAGAATGGTAGTAACTTGTCATGTCACTACCAGCCAGAGTACGGAGTGTGAGATATTTTACCTTGCAATGATGTTGTCACCTTGTGGAGCTTTAAACGAGTGAAACCTTTGCCGGGTTTACACCCCGAGTAAGCAGAACAGTTTTGCATTTCAGTCAGCTGTTCTGCTCTCTCAACATTAATTAAAGATGGGGTATTTCTCAGCACTTTCTGAGGAGCGTTGGCACAAAAAATAACTTGGTGCTTCTTGACAATATATTCCCCCTCCCTAGTAAGGTAGTGCTTGTAACCTAGCAATGGAAATCAGTGCAGACACAAACATACTCACTGCACTGGTATCAAGTTTTAACCAGGTGTGGACCTATTTTGAATAAACTGCCAAACAAAGAGTAAACAATAAAGTATGTCCACATTGAAGAGTTCTTTTAAATCTTTATGCTTAGATTTTTTGTTACTCAAAGACTGTGTTAAAGTGAACCCTGCCTAAAATGACTGTCCACAATAAAAAAAGCCCCTAAAATGAAAATGTGTCCTGGAAATTGCATTTGAAAAATAAACAAGAGTTGGAATAGCTGAGCTGGAGTTAGATAACTTGCTCTAGCTTTCTATTAATTTGTCCTAGGAGTGATTTTAACTTGTTTTATATTGCTAAACTTTTATTATCTAATGAATAAAGCATCAATAGTCTCAGAAAATCTTGAGGGCATGCCTTTGGAATCAGTTTTCAGTTTTCTTGGCTCCACTGAGTAAGGGTCCAGACAGGTGCAGGTTCAATTATTGATTCTGTGATGTTATACTTATATTGGACATGGGCTTTGGGAGTTAGCAGTACAAATTAAGTTAGGCAACAAATGAGCTGTAAAGGAAGGCAAATTTAATGTTAGCATTTATTTTAAGAGGACTAGAACATAAAAACAGGATGCAATGCTGAGGCTTGTTAAGGCGACAGTCAGGCCATATTTGGAGTATTGTGAGCAGTTTTGCGATTCATATCTAAGAAAGGATTTGCCAACGTTGAAGAGGCTCTGGATAAGGCTCACAAGAATGATCCCATGAATGAAAGGGTTAATGTATGAGAACCATTTGATGGCTCTGGGTCTGTACTCACTGGAGTTTAGAAGAATGGTGGGGGGAGGGGGATATCATGGAAACCTATTGAATTTTGAAAGGTATAGCTAGAGTGGACATGGAGAAGATGTTTCCTATAGTGGTAGTGGGAGAGTCTAGGACCACAGGGCACAGCCTCAGAATAGAAGGCTGAGTAGAACAGAAAAGGGATTTCTTTAGTCAGAGGGTGGTGAATCTGTGGAATTCAGTGCCACAATCAGCTGTGGAGGCCAAGTCATTGAGTATATTTAAAACGGAGGTTGATAGGTTCTTGATTAGTCAGGGTGTCAAAGGTTATGGAGAGAAGGCAGGAGAATGAGGTTGAGAGAGAAAATAAATCAGCCTTGATTGAATAGCGGAGAAGACTCAATAGGGTGAATGGCCTAATTCTGCTCTTATATCTTATGGTCTTATCGTGAAATAATGATAGGAATCAAGACTGGATTGTTAACAGGAGAGATGGAACCGAAAGCCATTATAGTGTGTAAATATATTAGGATAATCAACTTAATTGCAAGAAAACTGATCAAATATTTGAAGAAGTCTATATGGACTACCGTTTCATGCTAAAAACATTATGATATTCATGTGCCTCTGTGTCTGCAATTAAGAATACAGTATATCACTACTATTCTTTCTCTCTTCCCCTGCCTTTCTTACTCACCATCACCTTCCAACTTCCCCACCCCCCTCCCCCAGTTCAGTCTCACTTTTTATCTTTTATTTCATTGCCTATTGTGTAAAACTCAACACCAAGCGGTTGGCACAATGGCCCAGCCGGTAAAACTGCTCCCTCACAGCTCTATTGACCCAGGTTCAATCCTGGCGTCAGATGCTGTCTTCATGGAGTTTGCATATTTTCCCTGTGACCACCTGGATTCCCCCTGAGTTGTCTGGTTTCCTCCAACGTTACAAAGCTGCGCAGATTGGTAAGTTAATTAGCCACTGTAAATTGCCCCTAATGTGCAAGTAAGTGGTAGAGTCTGGAGGGAGGAGATGGCATTGGTAGTTGGTTTATTATTGTCACAAGTACCAAAGTGAAAAGCTTTGTCTTGCTTACAGATCATTTCATCACATCAGTACATTGAGGTTGTAGAAGGGAAAAGACTTAATAGAATATGGTGTTAAATTTTCAGAGGAATTGCAGCGCAGGCAGACAATAAGGCCATAACAATGTGCATTGTGAGGTCAAAAGTCCGTCTTGCTGCACAAGAGATTCAATAGTCTTATAAGAGTCAGATAGAAGCTGTGCTTGAACTTAGTGGGATATGCTTTCAGACTTCTGTATCATCTGTACTGGACAACAATTTTTTTCTTAAGTGTTGCGTCCTCAGAATTTTTTTTGTTTATGATAGACCACTTGAAGCTGAACAGAAATACAATTTCAGACTACTTGTATCACATAGGAATTGGGAGAAACAAGAAACTAACTTTTATTGAATATATTGAGTTTAATTGCATAGTAGTGCTGCCACTTTGCAATAGTTCAACTAAGCTAAAAGCATTTTGTTGATGATTTCAATTCATAATTCAAGTCAGAATAACTGATGCCAAGATTAAGGAAGGGATTTTTGTTGGTCCGCAAGTCAAACAGGTCATCAATGACAGGCAATTTGAAGGACTTCTAATGGGACTGGAGAAAATCACATGGAAGGCATTCAAGGATGTTTTTGAAAATTTTCTTGGCAACTATGCTGCAGCTTCAAATAAAAATAAAAACCACTTTTCATACCTGTACCTATCTGTTTTGCTTTCCTTTCCATCTTCAGCTGCTGGTCTTCAAAATAATTGCTACCTTGACATTTCTTATGTTCTCACCAACATAATCAAAGATCCCTCCTACCCTCGATATTCTCTCTTCTTCACCACTACACTGGACAAAAAAGGACTTTGCTTCCTGAATACCTTTGGGTGTGTCTTATGGATTTTGAGCTGCTGATTATGAAAATCAACATGAAATCTCCCTATCATGCACCACATTTCTTAAAATCACCTATGAATTATGAATTGAAATCACCATATAGGTGATTTTAAGAAACATGATTTTTTTGTCCAGTGTAGTGGTGAAGAAGAGAGAATATCGAGGGTAGGAGGGATCTTTGATTATGTTGGCTGCTTATTGCAGGATTATTGTGGATGATTGATAGTCAGCAAAGACTGAAAGGTCTGTTTCCCTATTGAATACTGTAACTATATAAGAACAGTTCCATAGAATATCAAAATGGAAATTGTTGGAAGCACTCAGCAGGTCGAGCAGCATTCATGGGGAGGGAAACAGAATTAATGTTTTGGATCCTTCATCAGAACTAGAAATGTGAGAAGACAAATGTGTTTTATGTTGCAGAGAGGGGGAGGAGTGTTGAGAACATAAGAAATGTCAAGGTAGCAATTATTTTGAAAACCAGCAGCTGAAGATTGAAAGGAAAGCAAAGCGGATAAGTACAGATATGGAAAGTGGTTTTTATTTTTATTTGATGCTGCAGCATAGTATCAGACCCTTGTAGCCCAGTGAGCCCACCAATGGCACCTGTATAACCAATTACTCTACTAACCTGTAAATCCTTGGGATGTGGGAGCATTCGGAGGAAATCCACATGATCATGGGGAGAACTGTCAAACTCTTTACAGACTGCGGTAAAATTAGACCTGGGACTCTAGCGCTGTAGTAGCGTTACGCCTACGGACACCCTACCGCGCTTCCACCCAGTTTTAGATAGGTTCATCTAAAATTGTTAAGTTCAATATTAAATTCCACTGACTGTAATATTCCCAGGTGGAAAATGAGCTGCTGTTTTTCAAGCTGACAGTGGGCATTGTTGGAGCAGTGTGGGAGGTGGAAGAAAGAGAGATTGGAATGGGAGTGGACAGAGAATTAGTAATGGGATACTGAAGCTGTTGGTCAACTTGTACACCTAGTAAAATACACTAAATTGGAAGAAATTCCAGTGAATTGCAGCTTCACCAGGAAACAGTGTTTGATCGGGGGCATAGAAGAGACAAGATGAAAGGTCTGGCGTCACATCTCCTTCAGTTGTGAGAAGGGGAGCGGATACTGCAGATGGACAGGTGGACCAGATAGTTGCAGAGGATTTGGTCCTTTCAGAGTGCTGAAAAGAGAAGAGAAGTGGGAATGCTATGCCTTATGGTGGAATCCCATTAGACAGACGCTGCTTGACCTGCTGTGTATTTTCAGCACCTTATATTCCCATGTCAGATTTCCAACACCTCAAGTACTTCGCTTGATATTTTCATATACAGCATGAAAATCACTTCATAACAATCAAAGGAAAACTTCACAGAAAAGTGCCACATCAGTGTTAGACATAGAAACTAGAGAAATAGTTATCCTTTAATGATGAATATACAGTATGTTTAAACCTGGTACAGATTTCTATTCCCATGTAAATTAAACCTGAATTTTTGATTGAGTATTTGGGGGAGAATTAGAATATATTAGTAAGTTTGTTACATTCCACTGAGTAGAATCTCTGAGAAACTTAGAAATAATGGAGTATGTGTTAAATGAGGAAGCTGATATACTTCCTCTGTTTATGGCAACTGCAAATCATATGTTTCTTGCAATTGTCTTGGTAATTAAAAAGCATGTGAGTCGTCAATACAATCACTGCTCACCTTTAACACAGTAAATGTTTGCAGCGAGTGTGTTTAATCCAGAAAGGATGTTGATTAGTTATTGAAAATTTATCAGAATTGATTGAACCCTTGGTCCAAGAGGTGGCAAATAGAGTTGTTACATCAATTGTAAATTTTAAATTTCTAAACATCACATTCTCCCTTCTTATTTTTGACTCTTAAATGCAATAAATCTTAAGAGCTCATTTATTTTCAATGGAAATGATCCATTTAATTGTAATGCAGCATGCCAATACAATTGCACTGCATGGTTATATAGCTGAACTATGATGATGGTGTAACATATTTAGTAGAATCAGTATTCTACAACCCACGCTATTCCAAACAGTTGATATAAATCACCTGAACCCTTTAGTTAGCATGTGTCCAAATTTTCACTATCTTCCACAGGCAGCCACAGCTTCCATGAACAGACCAAGAGCCACAAAATACTTCCAAGGTGCATAAACTGACACAGACTTTCTAAATAAAATATTTAAATGTTTCTCTATAATTTAATTTTTAATTAAGTTGATATTTATTGACTCTGGAGATTTTATATCAGAAAAAGAACAGCAAATGGTTAACTCCCTTATGTATTCATTCAGCATGACATGCCAATGAATTAATGCACTGAACTGTAACATGGTAGAACTAGGATCTGTGCCCACACAGTTGCAATTCCAAGTGCAGTGCATGGTTTTCTGTGGTGCCAGTAGTGATGTTTGTAGAAGATTCAGAGGAATTTGTTGTTTTCAGAGAAACAATGCTCCCTTTAGCCTAGTGTTAGGCAATTATCCAGTAAAAAATGGCTGAATACCTACAGGTTTGGGGGACTGAGAATAATATTCTATCAAATATTTGAAGCCAAAAAATTGTCTTCTACAACATGTCACTTCTTCTGTCTTTGGACTAATCATTGTCTTTGTGCCTTTTTATTTAATAGTAGAAAGATAGTAGGGAGACTATAATCAGTCAAGATTATTCTTGCTACAGTAAGCTGGATTGGTGGGCTGAATAAATAATTAATATTCATGAATTTTAAAAGTATGGTGTACTTGTAGTGTTCCACCCCTTCCAATTCCATCACTTCATCAGTCCTTCACTATGAGAAAGCACCAGGAGATAATTAGTGATCACAGATGGAAATTTCAAGTGCCAGAGGTATGTTTGTGAAATTAGACAACAAGTTGTGACAATCCGATTAGCAGACATCCCACCTCTCCCGGAAGTTCCGGGAGTTTCCCACATATTAATAGTGGCTCCCTGATGCCCGCAAATTATATACAATATCCCAGAAATCAATTTTTTTGAGAGAGAGCAAGAGAGAGCAAGTGCGAGAACGACCATGAGAGCGGGAGAGTGAGAGAGCGAGCGCGCGCGCGAGAGAGAGTGAGAGAGCAAGGGTGCATGAGAGAGAGAGTGAGCGTGGCAGAGTGTTCCAGAAAAAGAAAATATAAAACGTACGTCACCCCAGACTACCCTAAAGTGTACCCCTGCCTAATAGGGATCAAAAATAATGACAGTGTTGCTCGCTGCACTGTTTGCAACAGTGACTTTTCTATTGCCCATGGTGGGTTAAGACTGTAAAAGACATGTTGAGGTGAGTTTAACAGGTGTCATTCGTTCATTAGCACAGCTAACATTATTTAAACTAGCTGGCTAGCTGCTAAGGAGCTACTCTATTGCAGACATCCCACCTCTCCTGGAAGTTCCGGGAGTCTCCCACAAATTGATCGTGCTACCTCCCTGAAATGAGTTTTTTGTAGGGTGGGATGTCTGCGATTAGAAGTGTCTCAAACTTGGTAGCACAGGCTAAAATGCAAAGCATTTCAACACTCACAGAGCAAAGGAGGCTATACTGACAGGGGCAACTGCATCTCCAACGTTATACAACATGGAAAAGTGACCCAACATCTACTGATGCTCTCCATATAAATGGGGGGGGGGTAGTGTTGTGGGAAAGTAACTATTAAAATAACAGTACTTCCTCCCCACCATTGAGCATATCTACATGAAACACTGTTGCAGGAAAGTGACATCCATCATCAGGGACCCTCACCACCCAGGACATGCTCTCGTCTTGCTGCTGCCATCAGGAAGAAGGTGCAGGAGCCTCAGGATTCACACCACCAAGTTCAGGAACAGTTATTACCCCTCAATCATCAGGCTCTTGAACCAAAGGGGATAACTTCACTCAACTTCATTTGCCCCATCACTGAGATGTTCCCACAACCTATAGACTCACTTTCAAGGACTCTTCATCTTGTGTTCTCAATATTCCTTGTTTATTTATTTATTATTATTATTTCTTCTTCTTTTGCATTTGCACAGTTTATTGTGGTCTTTTTTAGATTCTACTGTGTTTCTTGAATTTGCTGTGTATGCCTGCAAGAAAACAAACGTCAGGGTTGTATATGATGACATATATGTACTTTGATAATAAATTTACTTTGAACTTCCATAATTTGCAGGTTTGATTGAGCAAATTGCAAGTGCATTGAAAAGACATGCAAAATAGTGATAATTTTATGTAAGGTAAAGGTTTAGATCAGCAGTCTGCTTTCAAAGTATATTTTTCTTTGGTTAGGGGTTGCCCTAACTCTAATGTGTGGAGTATGAAGTACAGTAAACTGCCAAGAAAGAAGGCTTAATGACTTGCATCCTGTTATTTGTGGAAAATTCTTATCATTTCATAAAATGAACATGTCCATAACAACACTCCTCTATGAGGCTAAAATGCAAAGCATTTCAACAGCAAAGGAGGCTTCACTGGCCAGGGCAAGGGCACAGGATGAAAGATGACTGCATCTCCAAGGTTACGCTACATGGAGAGGTGACCCGAGCTAAAAGATCAGGACAGTGCCCGGAACACAATTTTTACAGTGTTTTATACACGATAAGAGTATGCGAAATACAGCCAGGAATTTACCGCTCTGCCCCTGATTTCCTTGTACTAATGCATGTCCTTTTATTACTTTAATATACAAAAATCCACTCACCCCTGTCTTTGAGTCCACTTGAATAGAGAATTCTGAAGATTCACCTCCCACTAATAAGAAATTTCTTCTCATGTCAGTAACCCCTGTTAAACTTCATAAGACTTATTTCATTCCTCTGAACTCTGGAGACTGTAGGTCTTGTCTGCTTAATCTCTTCTCATGAGATCAGCTTCCCATCACTGGAATCAATTTGCTGAACCTGTGATCCACTGTGTTGGAAATACAGTATATCCTTCCATCAGTAGGAAAACCAGGGCAGCGTACAATATCACAGTTGTGCTTTCGCCTGTGCTCTCTTTCACTGAAAGTGAAATCTGAATTAAAAACAGAAAACAGTGCTGGTCAGGCAGTATCTGTGGAAAGCGAAACAGAATTAATGTATCAAGACAAAGCCCCTTCTTCAAAACTGGAAAAGGGGAAAAACAAGTAGTCTGTACCTGAATGGGTCAAGTCATCCAATGTGATATTGCCCTAGTTCTTCTCTCAGTACACCTGACCACTTGCATTCCTTTGTCTATGTTCTTCATCTCTAACAGTCCTCATTGTATAGATTTTTATGAATGAAACACTGGCTCACTCTCCCAGGGCAACTCTAACTTCACCTCACCATACCAACAATGTCTCCTTTCTCCTATCCATCTCCACTCCACCCACCTTGCATTATTTTTTTTTCTCTCATTCCCCGTTCTAATGACCTGAAACATTAACTTTGTTTTCTTTCTTCAGATGCTACTTGGCCTGTTGAGTGTTTCCAGAGCCGTACATAATTGCAGCAAGTTGTCGATATAATCTAATTGCAGTAACACATCATTACTTTGATGCTCAGTCTTGCAGTTAAGGCCAACATATCAGTTATTTTCTTAATTGTTTGCATTAATTTTGAGTGACTCATGTCCGAGGATACCCATAGCTGTCTCAAATCCAGAATCTTTCAATCTCTTACCACTTTAAAATGCTACACTTACCTGTTATATAAACAAAGTGGATGACTTCACATTTTTTAAATGGTTTCAAATAGTTCCGATTATTATCAGATATTGTATACAATGTACAACCTGAAATACTTGTCTTCACAGACATCCACGAAAAACAGAAGAACCCCAAAAGAATGAACAACAGAAAAATATTTGAACCCCAAAGCCCCCCCGCCTCCCCCCTCCCCCTGCACAAGCAGCAGCAAGCATCAACACATCAAACCTCTCCCCTCCTACTGGCCCGTTTCAGCTCCCACCACCCACCAAACAACAGCAATGCACCCGATGAGAGACCATGATGTGCAGTCAACAAAGATATTGTTTACCCAACAGTTCGATATGCCACAGGCTGTCTCTCTCTCACTAACAAGGCACAGAGAGATATCACCCATTTTCACAGCGAAAGGGGAGACTAGTTGCTGTTACGATATTACAGTCTGCCACATGGCTTTTCCATACATCCGCCACAGCAAAATCATGATGTTCCATCTCTCGCAACGCCTCAGTCCACAACAACGGCCTGAAGTCGGTCGACTGCACCCTGGAGGCGCCATCTTCCAAGCCGCGCCTGGAGATTGTTGGAAAGCGATCAGCCGACAAGCTCCAGGAATGGGAACTCATCCGCTGTGGAAAAAAAAATGCAGTTTGATGCCACTTGCAGATCAGGATCTTGATAGAACCCCAAGAAGCTTGAAAAGGGACATTAAAGAGAGGAATTAAGCTGCTTTTCACAGATAGGCTTGGCAAGGCAGCAACTTGGCACCATCTTAACTCCACATCCTATCCCCTTTACCATGCTTCCTTATCTTGGTTCTTTTCCCGCCAATACCTCTTTGGATCCTCTTCCCAACTTACACTGCCTCCAACCTTGAATCATCAGCCAAATTGAAAATATTGTAACTGGGCTATGAAAACTCTCAGCATTGGTTATGATAAGCAGGAATCTATAGTTTATGACAGAAGTGAATTGAGTCATTGGATGTGGGTAGGGATGTTCTACAATTACAGTCAGTGCTTTCAAACTCCGCTGTACCATGAATAAGGCCGCAGATTCATACATCACTCCAAAGCGTTAGTCAATGACGCTCTTAGCTGTTATACTTATGGCAAACGCTGTCTTTTCACAATCAGCTTATTTAGTCATTAATGGAAATCAGTGCATTATAAGGCCTGACCACAGTTTGGAAGCTGCATATCATATAAGAGGGAAAGCTATCAGCCAGCAGTGCTCCATGTAACTGTGTCTGGCACATTACAGAAAGAACGCTAATATCGTAGACAATCACAGTTAGATTTGCTATACAGAGGCTAAAGTTTACCAAAAAAAGCCTGTGAATATTTTTTTTTTGTCTGTGGAAGCACATAGGTTGAGAGGATCTACTAGAGGATTCTAAAATAATGCAAGATTTTCGAAAGGTAAATAGTGAAAGAATATGAAGATTGACAAATAGATAAACTCAAGATTATCATGAGGGGAGAGTTAAAATAATTGAATTTATGCGAGAGATTATCTGACCATCAAATGCTTTCATGTGTGCCAGTTTCTAAGTTCGATTTGGCGCTAGGAGCTTTGATCTTCCTGCCATATCACGATATGCAAGGCTGGTTTATGAGCTCCTTGCCTTAAAGGAAAATCCTGACAATAACCCCAGAGAAATTAACCTAATTTGAGAGAGAATTTGATATATATAAAAGAAGAAAATGAAGGAATATAAGAACAAAATGTGGTTAAAGTAGTTCCTGTTAAGGACCCAATTAAGTGAAATTGGGCACAATGTACTAAGGGATAGCCTCTTGTGTTTCCTTGACGGTATGACAAAGTTAGATTTTAGTTGTGATTCTGCAAGCTGTCTGAAGTCATTGGATAACATCTGTCAGATGTGATCTTTTATTAACAGTACCGGTTTAGTTCCAACAGTGGAAAATGCAAATAGAGCTGCAACCATGAGATTTCACTAATGACTCCTTACACATTTTCAAGGTCAACCTGCATTTGCAATCTATTATAACATAATGCTAATTCCTTTCGTTTTCAAATACTGACGAGTCTGGTTCTATGTCTCTCTCCATTACTTTATTCTTGCTCTGACCTCCTGCATCATGTTTTTCTTCCCTGCAGAGCAGTTGGCAAATCATTTATCATTGTCCACATCCTTCTTCAAATTGCAAAATACAGGGATAATGCTTCCTAACTGTATTTGCAAATAAAGATCCTGTTATGGAAACTGCTTTAATTCACAGTGATCACGATGACAATTGATCACCAGAACCATTGCACAGATGGAATATGCAGTGAATACAGGGTTTAATTTTATTAAACCATCACTCAAATGACTTGCATATTGCTTTATGTAGTGCTTAGTTATGTAGTTTCTGTGTAACTCACATAGGAAATTCCAGCCTTTTATTAATCACCAGATACATACTTTTAATTCTATTGATATCTCTTAATCTTCTTGATTTTTCTGTGTTTAAATTGTCACTTTCTTACCTTTGCAAATTAATTAGCTGCAGTAATTAATGTCTCAAGGCACAATTGCACATACAGTCCAAATTGGCTAAGGTGAAAAATACATGGTTTTAATTAAGCAATACTTGATCTACCTTGAACAACATACCTCATTTTGCTGTTTTGTTGATTCAGAAGTTAGCTCATTCATATTGATTGAATGGAAGTGCCAATGTATTGATATCATGTTCTATTCCCATGGAGGTGTATTGTGAATAGTCTGGTTGTTAAAATGGAGTTGGTTGAACAGATCAAATACAAAGGCCAGATAGCATTAACAAGGAATAACAAGGCCAGGGGAGGGACAGCTCATGAAATGTGTATTAGGTAAATTTGTATTGTAGTAACATAAAACTTTGCAACGGGCCTTAAGCCATTCAAACATTGAAACAAAAATACTGGAAACACTGATCATGTCATATGAACCAATAGTAACTTGCATACCCAGTTAGGGCATTTTCTATTTTTTTGTTCCCCCCATCCATCACCCCTACTGGGACATAGGCCACCGACAGCAGCTCGCCAAAGTATTCTGTCCTGGGTGATAGAAGGTTCATCGGTCCTGTGTCTTTCACAGACTCGCGGCTTTCACCACACAATTTCACGTCTTCTAGATGGAGCTTCTGATGGCATCTCTGTAGCTCTGGGTTTTACAGGATGGGGTTGATAGCCTCATATTCAACCCTTCTCTTGGGACTGTCCATGGAGGAGATGGGCACGTTCATACTGGAATTAATTGTGAGGATCAAGCAAACAATTTCAGTGCTTGTTCATCATGAGGAGGCTCAGGAAGAGAATATAGTAAATATTTCAGTCAGATAAGGTTAAAAAAAAAGGCGACTCTGAGTTTGTTTTGTTTTTGCCTGGTATCTAAGTATAACTTCACAAGTAACACTGGAAAACATCAGCATCTTCTATTCTTCCTATACTACAGAATACTGAGATGAATTGCAGCTCCTCAGTAACCAGCTTGAGTGAAATCAGTTAACTTGGTACAGACTAGAAGTTGAACAAGGAAACTTATACACTGTGGCTCGTTTACAAAAAAGTCTGTGGAGAGAGAGAAAGAGTGAGAGAGAGAGAATGAATTTTCAAATTAAGTTCCTCTCCTTCATCAGTCAGCCCCTTTTAAGCCAACCATTTTAAAGAAAACTTGTATTTGATGTTGTTTTGTTAAGCTATTTGAGTGCATCCCATGTAGTTGTTGTTGCTTAAGATTGTCTCGAGCTGTCAAATTCATGACAAACCAAGAAGCTTTCATTTATATTGCACTTTTTTTGACCTCAGGAAGCATGGTCGCACTATTCAACCAGTAATTTAGGTATGCATTCAAAGTTCAATGTAACTTTATTATCAAAGTGCACATATGTTATCATAAACAACTCTGAGATCCATTTTCTTGTGGATATTAACAGTAAGTACAAGAAACACAATAGAATCAATGAAAGACTGCCCCTGACAAATATGCAAAAAACAACAAACTATGAAAATACAAAAGAAAAAAAGAAATATTAATAAGTAGATAAGCAATAAATATTGAGAACATGAGCTGAAGATTCCTTGAAAGTGAGTCTGTACGTTGTGGGAACTGTTCAGTGATGGGGCAAATGGAGTTGAGTGAAGTTATCCCCTCCGGTTTAAGATACCAATGGTTAAGGGATAATAACTGTTCCTGAATTAGGCTGTGATTCAACCGGTCAATATACTCTTCACCATACATCTCTAGAAGTTTGTCAAAGTTTTAGATGATGTGCCGAAACTTCACAAACTTTTCAGAAAGTAGGAGCACTGCCATGCTTTCTTCATGGCTGGACCCAGGACAGAACCTCTGAAATGATAACACCAAAGAATTTAAACTTGCTGACCCTTCTGATCCCCCAATCAGGACTGACTCATGAACCTCTGGTTTCCTCCTCCTGAAGTCAATAATCAGCTCCTTGGTCTTGCTGACATTGAGTGAGAGGTTGTAGTTGTGGCACCACTCAGCCAGACTTTCAATCTCCCTCCTAAATACTGATTCGTCACTACCTTTGATTCAGCCAACGACAATGGTGTCGTCAGCAAACTTGAATATGGCATTGGAACTGTGCTTAGCCTCACAGTCATAAGTATAAAGTGAGTAGAGCAGGGGGCTAAGCACACAGAGTTGTGGTGCCCCTGTACTGATGGAGATTGTGGAGGAGATATTGTTGCTAGTCCAAACTGACTGGGGTCTGCAAGTAAGGAAATCAAGGATCCAGTTGCACAAGGAGGCATTGAGGCCAAGGTCGTGAAGCTTAATGATTTTGAATAGATGATAGTATAGAATGCCAAGCTGTGGTCGATAAAATGCATCCTGATGTGTGCATCTTCACTGTCCAGATGTTCCAGGGTTGAATGAAGAGCCGATGAAATGACATTTGCTGTTGACATGTTGTGATGATAGGCAGATTGGAGCAGATCCGTGTCGCTTCTCAAGCAGGAGGTGATATGTTTCATCACCAGCCTCTCAAAGCACTTCATTACAGAGGATGTAAGTGCTACTGGATGATCGTCATTGAGACAGATTACTACGTTCTTCTTAGGCACCAGTATAGCTGAAACCTGCTTAAGGCAGATGGGTACCTCAGACTGTCGTAGTGGGAGGTTAAAGATAGCGGTAAACACTCTGGCCAGTTGATCAGCACAGATATTTAGTACTTGGCCAAATATCCCATCTAGGCCAGATGCTTTCCGTGGGTTCACCCTACTGAAGGATTCACTCATGTCAGCCTTGTAGACTGAAATCACAGAGTCATCAGTGGCTGTGGGAGTTTCTGAAAGTTCCTCTGTGTTTTGACAGTCAAAGAGGGCATAAAAGGCATTGAGCTCATCTGGCAGTGAAGCCTTCTTTTCACCTGTGATGCTTGGTTTCACTTTGTGGAAGGTAATAGCACTCAAGTCCTGCCACAGCTGTGGAGCACCCTTCAGTGATTCAAGTTTGGTCTGGAATTGCCACTTCGCATGTGATATGGCTTTCCTGAGATCATATCTGGATCTCTTGTACTTTATTTGGTCACCAGACATGAATGCCCTGGTCTGGCCCTCAGCAGATTGTGGATCTCATGTTCCACACAGAGGCTTCTGATTGAGGAAGATTCTGAATGATTTTGAGGGGACACACTCATCTGCGACTGATTTTATAAAGTCTGTATCAGCCCTGGTGTATTCGCTAAGATCCTCTGATGAGTTCTTGAACATGGTCCAAGCCCACTGACTCGAAGCAATTTTGTAGCTGCTCCTCTGTCTCATTCAATGTTGTGGCAGTAGTAAAGAAATAGAGTCATACAGCACAGGAATTAGCTATTCAGCCACTGAGTCCACACCAGCCAACAAGCACTCATATAGGTAAATCCTACTTCAATCCCATTTTACACTCCTTGTACTCTTCTCAACTTTTCCCAGATTTCTCTGCTTACCTTAGTACAAGTGGTATTTTACAACAGCCATTTCAAATCCCAACCTGCATGGATTTGAGATATTTAATTGATTTCTGAGCTGACAAATTAGTCAAGTGTAGATACTAAGCAGACAAAGCATGTATTCTCTTGAGTGCAAAAGAACAAGAATTGATCTTGTTGAAATGCATGGATTTCTTTCTGGAGGTGAACAGGGTAGATGTTTCTCCTGGCTAGGGTGTCCAGAACCAGTATTACAGTCTCAGGATAAATTTTCTCTCATGTCGAACAGAGATGAGAAGGAAGTTCTTCATCCAGATAATGGAGAATCATCTCAGTTCACTGCCCAAGATGGTGTGCAGGCTCAGTCAGTAAGTTTATTCAGGGCAGAAACTGTTGTGTAATAACGGAATTGAAGAATGTGTGTTTACTGCAGGAAAATGGCATTGATGTAACAGACCAGCCATGGGCTTACTGAATGGCAGAGCTGGCATGAGCGAGTCACACCACAACAATGGCTGCTAGACAGAAAAGTGACTACCAAATGCAGTAAGTGCAGGCAAGTAGTGCTGTGGCTATCCCTTTCACAAACAGAAGAGGAAACTTCTAAGTCTAAGACACTGTGGATGGCTTTCCTGTACAGGATGGAAAGTAAAAGACTAGGACTATTGCAGTGATGGGGGATTTAACCGTAAGGAGTAGACAGGTGTTTCTGTGGCTGAATATGAGAATCTAAGATAGTATGTTACATCCATGGTGCCAGGGTCAAGGATGTCTTGAAGAGAATACGGTCACTCTGGAGGTGAAGTTTGAGTGAACAAACTATGTTGATGGGTAGAAAAGAGTGAGGTTCAGCAGTATGAATGTAAAGAGGTTGGAGCTAATTCATAAAGCAGAAATTGCGTGACTACTTCCTGTGCTGGTGGGTATCAAAGGAGAATAGAATGATGTGTGGCTGTAAAGATGGTGTAGGAGGGAGAGATTTAGGTTTCTGGGACATTGGGAGTGGTTCTGGGGAAAGTGAGACTTGTATGAGCAGGATTGCAATGACATTTGCTGGACCTGTTGGGGTGGATTTAAACTAAGTAAGCAAGTAGAAGCGAACCTGAGCTAGGAGCATGACGAGGAGGAGAGGATAAGGATAAGAACAATACACAGGAAGCAAAATAGGTGACAGAGAGGCATGGGCTTACAGGTGAGGTAACGTTTGTGCCACCTCAGTCGCAGTGTGGAAGTTGCAGCAAGGAAAGTGTTAATTATTATAGAGGCAAGAATAGTTTACAGATAGAGTGCGGACAACCCAGGCAAGGGAGTCCTTTGAAGTGAAGCTTTTGAACGTAGTTTCCCTTCTGCACGGAGGAGGCCAGGAGCCATTTTGGCTTACTGAGGTAAGATAAGAGGGTAGCAGAAGGATTTAAGGATCACACAGCAGCTAAAGAACAGTTGCTTTACTAACTTCAAAGTATCATCAGTTGTTAGCTTATAGTTTCTATTGACTTCAAACACCTATATTGTGAATGATGATTGATCTTGCAAGGAAGGAATTTGGACATACACAGAGTAAGGGCCAGTAACATCATGAAGGATCCCACCCATCCTACTTGGGGACTGTTTGTCTCACTCCCATCAGGAAGGAGGCTATGTAGCATCCATGCCAGGATCACCAGACTCAAAATCAGTTATTTTCCACAGCAATAAGGCTGATCAACACTTCCCCGCACTAACCCGTCCCTCTACAGCCCAACCACCACTACTTTATCATTTCCTGTCAGTCACCTTATGTACAGACACCCCTGTGCCTAGCATCACTTTATAGACATACAATCTATGTATATAAGATATTGTTATGTATTTATATTTATTGTATTTTAAAATTATTATTGTGTTCTTTATCTTATTGAGTTTATTGTGCTGCATTGGATCCAGAGTAACAATTATTTCATTCTTTACGCATAGATTAAACAAACTTGAATTTTTCCCAGCTGGTCAATATCTATAACTGCTAGTCAATTTTGCATAAAAATGGCATCTCTCTGTTCAGACTTCAAGGCAGGGGCCATGCTGTTATCCTTGTGAAAAAAGTAAATAAAGTGTGATTGAGGGGCGAGTGTGAGTTTTCAGAGTCCAGTTGACTGGCAACAACACCAGAACCAATAAGAAAATGCCCAGCCATGTACCCTTGCCCTTCAAATGCAATTACCATGGTGATCTTCTCAGTCATCAGCTACTGGAGCACTATGACCAGAAGCTGAATGGAGCAACCACTTAAAAAGCTGTAGTCACAAGAACGGGTTGGAGGCTGGTTGTCCTGTGGTGAAACGTTCCTCAAAATCCATCTACAAAGCACATGTGCACATGTCAGGAGCATGGTGGAATACTCTCTCCTTGCTCACATTAGCTTGGCTCCAGTAACAGTCTAGAAGCTCAGTAGCATTCAGGACAAAGCAACTGGTCCACTGTCCTAAGCATGCACTCCCTCCACCACTGTAGCACCTTAAGTTTACAGACACAAAATTGCCTACACTAATTCACGAAGACTTCTAGACTGCGGTTCCCAAGTCCACAAATGACAAGGACAGGAAGCATATGAGAACAACCACCACAGACTCCCAATACCACCTGAATGCTTCCCTTCTTCCCTCTCAAGCACTTACCTTTCTGTCACTCTTCTTCATCACCCCTGCATCCAATTACTGTAAGTCCCTATGCCATAGTCCAGAACGAGGGGTCACAGTTTGAGGATAAAGGGGAAGCCTTTTAGGACCGAGATTAGGAAAAACTTCTTCACACAGAAAGTGGTGAATCTGTGGAATTCTCTGCCACAGGAAACAGTTGAGGCCAGTTCATTAGCTATATTTAAGAGGGAGTTAGATATGGCCCTTGTGGCTACGGGGATCAGGGGGTATGGAGGGAAGGCTGGGGCGGGGTTCTGAGTTGAATGATCAGCCATGATCATAATAAATGGCGGTGCAGGCTCGAAGGGCCGAATGGCCTACTCCTGCACCTATTTTCTATGTTTCTATGTTTCTATTATCACTGCCTTCCCAGGGGGTACTAAGTGCTGTCCCTGCTAGCAATGCCAGCATCCCATGAATGAAGAGAACAGTGACCTATTATGTTTCTGCTTTTCTTTAGATAAATAATTTCTTGGCCTTTGAGGTTGATGGGTTCTCACAGTTGCACTGGTTGTGATTGTGTTCAGCATTACCCTGAAATGTTGCATCAATGTCCATGAAAATTTGATCCTTTGAAATAATTCAACAGCCTCAGTCCCTGGAAGTTAAATCTGTGGGTTTCAATGCAGTTGATAATATCAGTGCCTTTTCTGTAATAGAAACAGCGAGGGACAGAGCTTGAGCCATGCTATAAATAGGCAGAAAGAACGGTCTAGGAATAGGTAATTTGTTGAAAATAGGCTTTTGTGTAATGCCTTTTAATACAGACCTTTTGAGAATGTGTTGCACAGAAAGGAGGAAAAGCAGAGACATCCATATCCTGATATGTTATAACATGGCACAAATCCTGTAACATCTGATACTGCCACACCCTAACAGGATTATCTTTGTATTCTTAAATTATAAGTCAAAGTTTGAAGGAAGTAATAGCAATAGGCCAAGCAATCTAACAGTAAATTTCAAATGGGTTTCATTCTAACTGAATAGTTGAAAGGATTGTGTTGCCACTGATTACTTCATTGGTTCTGTGATAATTGTAAGGTTATGTGAGAGACCTTCCAGAGTGTGGTGTGGGTTGCAATGTTCCCACAGTAAATCCAGTTCCTTTGAAGAGATTTAACTCACCAACACTTGTTTAAGTGCAATACCTTATGAACTGTTTTTGTTTCCCTGTTAGGTTATTTGGTGAAGTATTTTCTATAGAAAATAACAGGGATCTTTACCCACTGCAATAAATGTACATTTACATTCTAAATCGTCTTCCCAGATAAACGTTACATTGGAAGTAACTTCTTCCAGGTTCTGAGATCATTTGATATAAAAGCTCTTACTTGCCTTTCAAATTAATACTTAGTTTTGTGGGTGTGGTACAGTTTCCGGGCTCCAACTTTGGAGCGGTTTCAAACTCCAGCCACAACCAAATGGTTGACTCAAAACCTTAAAATAAAACAAATATAACCAACCTCATTCCTCAGTAATCAAAGGGTGCCTATATTGTTTTCTTAAATAATAGAAGATTATTTTGGGAAACAGTGTATGAAGATAATTGTGGGGTGTTAGGGCCTTAAAATTCATCTTGTCAGAGGGCAACTTGTGCAGTCTTAAAGTTGACTCTGTTAAGAAGGGAAATGCAACATTGAGAAGTTTGATTTTGGCTTCAATCAAAAACAGGAACTCAGATGATCGAAACACTGAGTTTGTAAGTTCCATGCCTTAAAACTAATTTTCGGAAGCTTGAATTGGGTTTATAAGGCACTCACTGTTTAATTTGCTGCTTTTAAGTGGGATTAACTTCTGTTTTTAAATGTAGGGCATTAGTGATGATAGAGAATAAGAGTCGATACACATTGATTGATTAGGTGAAAGTAGGCTTTGAAATTTAAAAGTGTATTGCCCACACGACCTGATGATCATTTGTTAGATACCATTGATTTTCAAAAGCATGTTCCGGCAGTGGACTGTATTTCTCCAGCTCCTTTAATAGGTTAAAGCTCTTAAGAATGATTAGATTGTGATACGTTATCTTCTGCCATTTTGTATATCATTTTGACAGGTAGTGAAAGAAATGCATTTGTAAAGTGCCTGTTTTGATTCTCAAAACATCTCAATATGTTTTACGACCAATAAAGGCCTTTGCTGAGGTATGATTATTGTAGTTTAGAAAACTTAGCATCTGATTTATGCATAGTGCAAGGGGAAGGCTGAGGAGGGACCTGATGGAGTTATACAAAACCCTGAAGGGAACATATAGTAGGAAACCTTTTCACTTACAGGGATGACTGAAAGGAGAAGGGTATAGGTTTAGTATGAGGGGTAAGAGATTTGAAGAGGATCCAGGGAAGGGTTTCTCTTTCGCCTAGAGGATAGTTGGAATCTAAAATGCACTGTCTTATTTACAAAGTATCTTAATGGACAACTGAATTGTCAAGGTATTGATGGTTACAGACTGACTGCAGGTAAATAGGATTAATATAGATAGCTTCCTGATGCTTGGCATGAACATTTTGTATCCAAAAAGGGCCTTTTGTGTGCAGTATGACTCGATAATATCTGTCAAAAAGCACTTGTCTTGAAACATCAAAAACACCCTTGATGGAAGAATCTTTGAAGCTGGTCATAAAATGACGAAAAACATTGAAAATGACTGAAATGAAATTGGGAGCCTACATTACCACAATTCTATCTGATTTATTGGACACTGTTTATAACTTTAGGGCAAATGGATTTTTTTTCCCTTTGAAAAAATCTTTTCATAGAACCTCTTGATTCTTTTATAGAACTAGAATTTAGTGAAAAGTCACATCTTTGAAACAATATCATATTTGTCACATGTAGAATGATGGCATACAGCAACAAAGCTATTCCAAGACAGAGAGAGAATGAGAGGGAATGAAGTCTAATGTAGTTTTGTGTTGCTTCATGCAGCACCATGGTCCTGGAGGATCGTTGTTTCATTTTTACTGTGTGCTGTACCAGCAGATTATGGTCGAAATGACAATAAACTTGACTTGACTTGACTTGATTTGATGAATATTTGTTATCGAAACTGGTCACCCTGGTGCCATAAATCACTGTGATTAAATTGAAACACCCAATTTGAATGCAGCTACCCTCCAATCACTGATTTTTGCTTAGGATGAAATTGCCCTGCTGTTATCGGGGGAAGTTGCTTTAATTTATTTTATGTTCTATTTCCTCCGGTCTATAAATAGATTTTTTTTCTGAGCAAACTGATTTTTTTTTGTTTTGAGTCCTGACTAATGGTCCGTCCTATTTTCAACCCATTGGCTGACATGGTGTTGTCAATGGAGACACTGGTGTAAATATAAAGTGCATTAACTGTATTGTGATATGGAACTTTGGACTTGCAAGTAAGAAATTCTTTTGCATAGTTATTTTAACTCCCTGCCTTTAGACAAAAGCAAATTCACAAACTCAGCAGAGAAGTAGGATGAAAGTAATTTTTTATTCCTCTGCTTTCAAAGTTAAACTGCTCGTGTAGCTAACTGGAATGTGCTTATTTTGATTTTTTAAAATATTTTGAAAGCAAAAGGCCAAGGTCAAAAATTATTGCTGGATTTTGAGTCAGCTAGTTTATAAATGAGGGCAGAATCAAAGGGATTTTACAAACATTTACAGACTCATTTCTTGATCCCTGGATTGAGAATTTAGTGCAGGTTCTAAGGAGTAGGAAGCAGATCAGATCTTCTCCTCCTTTGTGGCATCTGTTATCTATGTGTTACTTAATGTTATGTAAATTAGTCTGAAAGAAAGCTTATAGACGCTCTGTTTTAGACAATCTTACTTTACCAAGTATAGCAATGGGCAACATTTTATGTTGCTTTTTGCTGGTATCAGAATTGAAAGTATGTATTTGCAAGTATAGTGTGATGGTAATTCCAAGCAGACCGTTCACATATTGACGTCTCCACAAATAAGTCAATTAGATCTCTGCCTCCTAATGACTGCCTTGCCACTCACTGCATCTGAACCTGGCAACTGTATTCTGTCTGAAGGGACTGAAGAGTAATTCAGAGGATGTAATGTGCTCTTGCTATCCCATAGTCTTTCAGCATGGAGGAGTACTTATTTGTCAGTTGATGAGGCTGACCTAGTTGTAAATAAAATATAATTTGTATAGTTTTATATCTGGAAACAATGAAAAATTATGCAAGGTTGGAGCTGCAGTCCCTTGTGAGTCTCACCCTTAGGCTGATGAATGTTCTATCTCTGTGAACTAATGCACTTATACCAACCTTGGAACTCTTCCTTTTCACTTGTGAGGCTGCAGTTGCTTCAGTCATATCCTGGCTTCCTGTCATCAGGCCTGTTCAATATTTCTCCTGTGATTCTATTCCGCAATTGTTTTCCAACTAAATACCTAGCTAGGCCAGTAAAAGTCAACCATTCAAACTGTGTGCTGCTTCCCAGCCCTATGGGATATTAATGAACTAATTTTAGTTTACAGTTATCACTTAACCTGACTAGAACATGTAACTTAACAAGTATTTAATCTTGGAGCTTGCTATGGTGGGATTTGAACGATAGGTGACTTCAACTGCCATATCCAGTTGTCAGTCACACTGGAGGTGTTGATTATGCCTCTTTGGTGGGGCTGTGCTTTGAGATGTAAAATCCTACCTTCCTTCAGAAATGTCAGACTGCAGTCTCAAGAGGTACTTGTATGCACAAACCTCACTGCAATGTTGCTGAAACTTATTCATAAAGCTGCCAACTTGATTGCCAGGGAATGAACATCATGGCATTTTTTCATTTGTCTGCCTTTTTGTATGCACACCATTAAATCTGTACTCACTAGACAAGAGTTCGCAGCTCCATATCAAAAATATTCTAACAAGTAATTTACTGGAAAGTAATATTTATGCAGATACCACTGTTAACCCTGGTGATTTTTCGAAGGGCAGAATGGTGGGTACATCATGTTATTTGATACATATATTACAGATTCCTCCTTGTTTCAGATACCCTATCCACTTCAGACAAATACATGAGCAGATGGTATTTGGTATTGCTTTATAGAGCTATAGAGTATGGAAACAGGCTTTTCAGTCCAATTCATCCATACCGACCAAGTTGCCTGTCTGAGCTACTTCCCTTTTGCCTGTATTTAGTTGATATCCCTCTGGGTCCCAATGTCTTTTTATACGTTGTAATCGTACCCCGCCTTGACCACTTGCTCAGTCTAGTTCATATACCAATCATCCTCTGTGCAAAAAAGTTCCTCCCAGGTCCCTTTTAAATATTTCTCCTCTCAGCTTAAATCTGTGCCCTCTAGTTTTACACTCTTCTCTCCTGTGAAGAAGATTATGACCATATATACATGATTCTATGTCCCTCTGAAAAGTCAGTCCTCTACCTCCTACGCTCCAGGGGGAAAGGGTCTCAGCTCTCCAGCATCTCTTTATTATTCAAGCCCTCCAGTCTTGGTAACATCCTCGTGAATATTTTCTGCATCCTTTCCAGGTTAATGATACTCTACCTAGAGAGTGGTGACCCAAATTGCACACAGTAATCTAAGTGTGGTCTCATCAATGACTTGTACAGTGGTGATACGGCATCCAAACTCCCACACTCATTGCCCTGACTGATGAAAATAAGTGTCCCAGATGCATCCTTTATCACCCTGACTGCAATCCAGACTAACCTAGCAAGCTGGAGCATGAAAAATTAAATTGAATGTTTATGGCAAATTTATTGCTTGTAATCATAGTTTAACAAAAAAATCCTAAACAGAGTAAATCACTCCACCCTTCATGTTTGGTCTGTCATTCAGTAAGATCAATGGCACTTTCCTGCATTAACCTCAAACTCTTGATTCTCTTAATATCTAAAAACCTAACAATTTTTCTTTTGAATATACTTAGTGACTGAACCTCCGCTGCTTTTTGTTAGTAGTTTAGCAGCGCTGCTGGGTGTTAGTTACTGGGCTACTGGTCCCAAGGCCTAGACTAACAAGGCCTGTGTTCAAATCCCACCTCAGCAGCAGGGAAGTTAGTCTCTACTCCAGAGACTGCTTCACAAATGACATTGATAGATTCTGGATAAGAATTTGGTGACGTTAGGACATTGAAATGATCTTTATTGTAGAACATCTGTTATGAACTTGTTGACAAGAGGAGCAGGCTCAGGGGATGGATGGCCTCTTCCCAATTATTTTTCTTATAATCTTATTAACTTCCCTCTGGATGAATAAAATTTCTTCCGCTCTCAGTCTTGAAATATTTATGTATCTATGCACCACATTTGTGTGTGTAGATGAAAACATAAGAGATTGCCTTGTTGAATATTTGTGGAAGTTCTTTAATGGCTGTGTTTCCAAAGATGGAATATGAATAGTCTCCCACTAAACTGGCAAAGGGAATGAAAATTAATGTAACTCATTCCAGTGTTTCGTAAATAACTCAAATCTGTATAATTTTAGGAAAAAACTTAAATAAGAAAAGCAGTTGCAACGTTATCATTCATTTTGAGAAGACTAGTATATAAAAGCAAGGATGTAATGCTGAGGCTTTATAAGACATTGGTTCAAAGCTTCAAAGGTTCATTTATTATCAATGTATACAACTCTGAAATTCTTTTTCTCCCGGTAGCCACGAAACCAAGAAAGAAAAGAAAGGCAGCACAATCATCAACCCCCCAAGTCCCCCCTCTCCACACAAAAAAAACAAACAAAAACAGAACAGGCACATCAACCCCCAAATTCCTCCTCGCCACACAAAGAAATGAGCAAAACAGAACAGGTACATAGACCCTCAAATCCTGCTTCCCTGCACAAAAAATAACGAGAAAGATTGGGCAAAAAACACAAAATATAAAAATACTGTAAGACTGAAAAAAAAGTCTAGAGTCCAAGTCCATATCCAAAATGCAGGAAACCTGGGTAACATTCTCCAGGCACAGTGGCAGGCCTTTCCCTCTCCAGCAGCAGAGTGGTCAAAAGGCAAGCAGCCAGTGCTCACCTTCCGCATTCGCCTTGATGTTTCAAACTCCCTCAATGCTTTAATCGGCGAACAATAGAAGCTTTAATTGATGAAATGAAGTCAAACATTGACTTGAGCCCTGTCCCGCAGCCTGCCTGCTATGAGGTTCGCGCACACTGCCTCTGCCTCCCAGAATCCTCTCAGAGACCGCAGAGCGCTGAAGCACCCAAACTATCTCCAAACTTCTGCATTCTCCTTTGTGTTTCAATCTCCCTCGTTGCTTCAATCAGCAAAATGGAGACAAGCATCGGCTCGTACTCTTTAGCCGTCCCACAACCTGCTCGCCATGAGAGTTGTGCATGCTGCCTCTGCTTCCTGGAATCTACTCATGACTGCAGAGCGGAGGAACACCCAAACGATCTCCAAACTGTAAATCACAGGCTCCAACAATTTCAGAATCACACTCAAGATAAAAAACAAACATAAGAGGCATAAAAGAAATGAAATATGTGATTTCATGAAGTCCGCACTTGGAGTATTGTGAATAGTTTTGGGCCCCTTATCTAAGAAAGGAGGTACTGGCACTGGAGAGGCTCCAGAGGAGTTTCCGGAGAATGTTTTCAGTAAAGAAAGGGTTAACGTATGAAGAGCATTTGATGATTCTGGGCCTATACTCACTGGAGTTTAGAAGAATGAGGGGGATCTCACTGAAAACTATTGAATATTGAAAGACCCAGATCAGTGGTTTCCTAGACCATATCCCCAGTGCAACCCACCCCTTTCTGGTCATTACATAAAAACTATAAAGAGCTTTGATTTATGATGCACAGTGAAAGAAAATAGGAACTGCAATTTCATAGCAGTGACAAACAATTGCAAAAAATATGCAAGTCTACTTAAAGCTGCAAATAGATTTAATTATAGTGAAACAATCTTCATCAACAATTTTAGAACACACATTAGTGGTGCAACTATTTACTACTTCATTATATTTTTACATTTTGATGAAATGATGGGCTTGGTGCAGTGATATCAGCTGTGCAACATCAGGCTTAATGCCACTAAGGAGTCTCAGATCCCCACGTTCAGTAATTTGCAGTCTGTTTTGTTGCTTTGAAAGAAGTCGGGTGACTGCAAAGAAACTGCGCTCCACTAAGTATGATGTCATAAAGGCAATTAAGAACATTGATTTTTTTCTTTATACTCTGATAACAGTGTCTAATGATTTAATAAGCCAATCACTTAGTTTTTTTTATGACAAGATGTGTCAGTGAATTGCACATGAATGGTAAGTATGTTAGGTACAGCTTTTTTCAAGAAAGCAATAACCCCATGATGGTGTCTTGACATTGATGGTGCCCCATCTGTTGCACAAGCAAGAATGTCAGTGAGCAGAATGTCCTTCCCTTTGAAAAATTGCTCAGCAACCCAAAATATTGACTCACTCTTTGTATCTGTTTCTCGTCCCCTTGCAAATAACAAATCTTGAATCATGCTTGCATCTTTTATGAAGCAAACTTAATCAGGAAGCAACGATTCATTGCCTGGCAAAGTTGTTACATCCAACTACAGAGCAAATTCTGTTGTTCTAAATGTATTTCACAACGTGCCTTCTATATTCTCAAACATTTCACCTATTTGGCTCTGAACAGAGTTGTTGCTGAGTGGAATCTCTTTAACCATTTGGTCTGGTGACTTATGTAAAACTGTATTCAGAACCTCCCTTACTGCTGGTAAAATCAGTTCTTTCCCTATTGTATGGGGCTTTCCAGTTTTAGCAATGAGCAATGACACGTTGTATGAAACACGCAAATCATCACTGCTTTGTTGTAAAGTGTTGGCAAACATGTTTTGAAATGTTATCCGTTTCAGAAAGTTTTCACAAAGTGACTGCAAATAAGCCAAGTTCTTTTTTGTTTCATCAGAGTGTATTCTCTTCAAATATTCAAGGAGCCTGGATGGTTTCATTGTCTCACTTGAAAAAATTATCACACAACAGACACATTGACCACTGTTGGTTTCTTGGTGCGGGTGCAAATCCATATTTCAGACACGCCACACTATACTGTCTACACCGCTTTGTCATTTCATCTGCTTCTGCCATTTTCGTTACGGATTAACGACTACAGTCAATCACCTATTGTTTATGTCCAACTTCAAGCACTGTGGTCAATAAAGGAGAAAGTTATGACATCATTGTAGCTCAGGCAAAACCTGACTCTGCCTGAAAGTACATAAAGTGGCGCAGTGATATCTTGGTTAGGCCGTGGGCTGGAGAAATGCGGTCAAGATCACTGAAAGGGTAGGTTCTGAACTTTACCCCATTGAATGCTATACCCTAATTCACAGGAATTGTCACTGTGTGATTAGAGTATGAGAATTGTACTAGCTAATGATGTACTACAGTAGTTAACAACAGTAATGCACAAGCCAGGCCTGGAGATAATACAATTTCTTCAGTCCAGATTTCTCATGATATGCCAAATACAAAAGTGTCACATTACTTTTCAACAATTATGACGCGCTTTGAGCAAAGTCTAAGAGAACAGTGGGTTAGCAAGAGATGAGATTATGTAATTGCTGTAATCAATTATGAGGCACTGAGGATCAAATGCTTAAATAAGTAATGTATTTCTTAAATTAATCCTGTAATCTCTCAGCTGCCCCCCTTGCTATTGAGTACTCATCCAGCACCCCCTTTATATTTATCACCCCCTGAGAAACTCCCACTACCCCCAGGGAATGATATTGCTCACTTCAGGCACCACTGGCCTCGAGAGAGTGGATGTGGAGACGATGTTTCCTTTTGTGGTATAGTCCAGGACCAGAGGGCACAGCCTTTAGAATGGTGAGGAATTTCTTTAGCCACAGGGTAGTGAATCTGTGAAATTCAATGCACACACAGCTGTGGAGGCCGAGTCATTGGGTATATTTAAAGTGGAGGTTGATAGGTTCTTGATTAGTAACAGGGAGAAGGCAGGAGAACAGGGTTGAGAGGGATAATAAATCAGCTATGATAAAATGGCAGAGCAGACTTGATGGGCTGAATGGCCTAATTCTGCTTTTATGGTCTAAAAGCAAAGATGTTTTGTAAGTGACCATATGTCTTTATTGTACCAGTATTTGGAGCATAATCTATGTGTGATACATGAAAGTGGACAGTTCCCTCATGTTTGGTAATAAGGTCACAATTATAAATCTGCCAGACAGACTTGCTCCAGTGTATGGGGAGGGGGAGACCTATTTGTGGAGGCATGGTGCAGATACTTAAAATAAATTGCCCACACCATGCCCTGCCCAAGTGTGGCTGGCTATCATTTTAATTTGCAGGAAACCTGCTCGAGGAACTAGGGTTCTCCTTGAGTAGCAGATAAGCCTCTGATGCTACCTGTAATTTCAACCAAAGGGCAAGAGACAGACAAATCCAGCAAAATAAATTTACTGTTTTCTTAAGTACCCTTGAAGGATGAAAGAAGGGGGACTACTCCTCCAGGCCTTTCAAGGAAGGCTTGGCCAATTTGATCTAGTCCTTTCCCATCCCTCACCTGAATGTTTTTCATCCACCAAAGCATGGGAATGGACGGAGTTTGTGCCATGGATCATTCCTGTGGGTTCTGGATGCAGCCCTCTTTCAGTTGAATTTATCACTGCTTGGAGAGATTGTTTATGATTGTTTATGGTGTCCTGTGAATTGAAGTATTTCAGAGTCGTGCACTTTGATCATAAAATGAACCTTTGAAGAGAAGCCAGGAGCCTTGGGAGATACTCTCACCTTGTATTTCCTAGTGCATTCAACAGCTTAGCGTTGGCTCACATATTCCTTTTTGCAAGCTCACACTGTCCTCTTGTGTGGATCATTAAAACTAGTGGAGAACTTTCACAGAAAATGGGAAATGATGGCTAGTGGCTCACATACAACCAGTTCAACTCCTTGAGACTGTCCTGCCATCTGGTAGCTCAATGATCCCTAAACTTAAATCTACTTACCAACCTTTCTGCTACTTCCAGACAGCCCACCTCTCCCAGAAGTTCTGGGAGTCTCCCGCATATTAATAGTGGCTCCCTGATGCCCGCAAATGATATACAATATCCCGCAAATCAATTTTATTGAGAGCGAGCGAGCGAGAGAGCGCCAGAGCAACCACGAGAGAGAGAGAGCAAGAGAGAGCGAGAGAGACCATGAGAGAGAGAGAAAGAGCGAGAGTGCGAGAGCGACCACGAGACAGCAAGAGAGAGCTAGAGAGCGAGCATGAGAGCAACCACGAGAGAGAGAGAACACGCCATGGCAGAGTGTTCCAAAAAAAAATATAAAACGTACATCACCCCAGACTACACTAAATTGTACCCCTGCCTAATAGGGGTCAAAAATAACAACAGTGTTGCTCACTGCACTGTTTGCAACAGTGACTTTTCTATTGCCCAAATGCCTGTAAAAGACATGTTGAGGTGAGTTTAACAGGTGTCATTCATTCATTAGCATAGCTAGTGTTATTTAAATCAGCTGACTAGCTGCTAAGGATCTACTCTATTGCAGACATCCCACCTCTCCCGGAAGTTCCGGGAGTCTCCGGCAAATTGATGGTGCTACCTCCCTGAAATGAGTTTTTTGCTGGGTGGGATGTCTGTACTTCTTCATATGAATTAGTTTATTTATTTTTGTTTAATAAGCAGTTGTGCTTTTTTCATTGTCTTTAATTAAAATATATTGTGAGAATCTGGGTCATTTTTTGAACGTTAGCAACTTCAGCCATTGTTGGAATGACTCAGGCTTGTGCTATTTCAGGATAGAAAACTACATGTTATGTAATGAATTGTGTTGCTAAATTCAGTCTTTATGACATAATGGTATAATCATTTGAAAAAAGGAGTTTGAGTAATGACCTGAAATGTTAATTTGTTAGTCATGTCAACAGAAGGGATCATAAAATCCAGACTGGGGCTTTAGCTGAAAGAGTAATAACGTTATAGGATATGCAATAATTGAGCCAAGAGAAATTTTCAGAAATTGATATTAGGCAATGTTAACGGGTATACTTTACTGTCTATCTACTTCTTTGACCAGGCTATTGGTTATCTCTTAGTCCAAGCTATTGATCTCCTATTCTTCTGTCTCTTCAAGTGGCTTCATGTCAAATTTTGTTTCATAACTGTCCCAAGAAGTAGCTTGAGATATTTTATTCCACTAAAGGTGCAATAGGAATAGAAGCCGTTGTTACAGATCCATGACCTTTTCTGAGACTTTTCATTATCTTCTTTCGAATAACAGTCTGATCAAATCGAAAATTCATCAGATCAAGCGAGTCACTTTGTTTCCATTTCACTGTGCTATGAGGTTTAAGGGGGAATTGGTGCAATACTGCAGGAAGGGTGTGATAGCACACAAGGAAGTACAGAGATTTTCAAGGATGTTTCCAACTTTGAAGAGCTATAAATAGAAGAGAGAAGACAGCTCAAAGAATTATTTATATGACACTTCTTAAGGATCAAGAAGAACAAGAATGTTCCTCTCAACGCCAAATGAAGGAAAATGTAAAAGAAAGACTGCAAATCAGAAATCAAACCACAAAATGCTGTAATCACTCAGTGGGTCAGCCAGTTTCTGCGAAACAGAAACAGAGTTAATATTTTATATCTGAGGCCCTTCATTAAAGCCTTTGTTCTGATGAAGGTCTCAGACCTAACGTGTTTTTTTCTTACTCTCTTTCCACAGATGCTGCCTGTTCACTGGGTTTCCAGTGTTTTCTGTTTTCATTGCAGATTTACAGCATCATCAGTTTTGTTTAAAATTGACTTACTGGAGAATTATAAATTTGGGAAGAGGCTGACTAAAGTAAGACTGTTCTGTTGGAACAGGAATGATTGGGATAGTGTTGTATCTCAACAAAAATGATGAAGAATGACTTTTGGCCTTTAAGAAGTTTATATATTCTCTGTAAGCTTGCTGAATGGCACATGCCCACTGACACAGAATTTATGAATATCAACCATAATGGCATCTACCAAACCTCAAATCAATGATGCAAGTTCCAAAAAAAAACACCATGCCCCCTGCTGGCTTAAAGGAGAATCACTATAAACATTTGATAATATATCTCATGATGTTAATAATATATATTACTGTATTCTCCTCTTCACCACAAGCTTATTCAATATTATTTAACAAAAGATTTAAAACATTCTGTTGACCACCTCTCTTTGGTAGAGAGTCTGACCTCTACTCGACACAGAACAAATTACATTTCATTCTGCAGTGGAAATCTCTACTGACTCAGCCATCTCAGAGGGTGTTGTCCTGAGTATAATTAACATCTGGCTGGGCCACTCTTAACTGTGAAAGTGTGCAGAACTAGATACATTTTGGTCTCCTTGATATATGGTGCTGAGCTGCATCTCCATCTCAAAGCTAGGTTACCACGTTAAGCCACCTAGTGTATGTGCCCTACCCTCCTCATCCGATATGTCCAGCTGATTCATCACCTGTACTTGACCCCATATTCCTTCATCAGCAGTGAAGGAAAGGCTGGCATCAGAAAGAGACTGAGAGAATTCCTGTTTCTGTGGAATTTCCTGGCTTTGAAAACAACATGCTGTCAAGGTGAAAGCCCATACTTGGAAATCATTGAAGCTTTCACTTTAGGAAACAGAAAAATCAAGATATTCTAATGGTGAATTGACAATAATTGTACTTACAGACACTACATGAACAAATCAGTACCAGAACCATGTGGAGGTGTATCACAAGACAAACTCTCAGGATGCTGAATAGTCAATAAGTACATCAACTGATTGTGGCAATTCTTAGGAACGTACAAAAGTTTCTTGAACTTCAGTCCACCTTCACATCCTTTTTCAGGAATAATATCGAAAATGGCCTTTAACTTCTCTTGTACTGGGTGTAGTCCTGCAGTGTCTGATTTCATTTGCTAAGAAAATATATTTCCCACTATTGTTCTCTAAAAGTAGCAGGCACAAACAAAACTCTGCGAGGTCACAGTTATAAATGAATAAGCCCTTATGAGTGATGACAGTCAAAAACTTCTTGGGCTGCTTCCCTAATGCTATCAGTTAATAGACATGACTCCTATTCAACTTCAAAATCAAAGTAAATTTGTTATCGAAGTACATATATGTCACCATATACAACCCTGAGATTCATTTTCCTGCGGGCATACTCAGCAAATCTATAGAATAATAACTATAACAGGATCAATGAAAGATCAACCAAAGTGCAGAAGACAACAAACTGTGCAAATGCAAATATATTATAATAAATAACAACAAATAACGCGAACATGAGACAATGAAATAAAGAATCCTTAAAGTGAGATCATTGGCTGTGGGAACATCTCAATGATAGGGCAAGAGAGTGTAGTTATCCCCTTTTATTCTAGAGCCTGATAGCTGAAGGGTACTAACTGTCTTGAACCTCGTGGTGTGAATCCTGAGGCACCTGTGCCTTCCACCTGATGTCAGCAGCGAGAAGAGAGCATAGCCTGGGTGTTGGGGATCTTGAGTGCTGCTTTCCTTTGACAGTGCTTCATATTCATGCACTCATATAGATGGTAGGGCTTTAACCGTGATATACTTGGCCAAATCCACTACCTTTTGTGGGATTTTCCATTCAAAGGCATTGGTGTTTCCATATCAGTCCATGATGCAGCCTATCAATATACTCTCCACTACACATGTATAGAAGTTTGTCAAAGTTTTAGATATCATGCTGAATCTCTGCAGACTCCTAAGGAAATAGAGCACTGGTGTGCTTTTTTCATAACTGCACTTATGTGCTGGACCCAGGACAGATTCTTAGAAACAGTAACTTCCAGGAATCTAAAGTTGCTGACCCTCTCCACCTCTGATCCTCATATGAGGACTGGCTCATGGACCTGTGGTTCCCCTCTCCTGAAGTCTAAAAACAGTTCCTTGGTCTTGTTGATGTTGAGTGAGGAGTTGTTATGACACCACTCAGCCAAGTTTTCAACCTCCCTCCTGTAAGCTGATTCATCACCACCTTTGATTCTGCCCACAACAGTGGTGTCATCAGCAAACTGGAATATGGTGTTGGAGCTGTGCTCAGCCATACAGTCATAAGAGTAAAGCGAGTGGAATTGGGGGCTGAGCACACATCCTCGTGGTGTACCTGTGCCGATGGAGATCATGGAGGAGATGTTGCCAATCCGAACTGACTGGGGTCTACAAGTGATGAAATCGGGGATCCGATTGCCCGAGGAGGTATTGAGGCCAAGGTCTTAGAGCTTAATGATTAGTTTTGAGGGGATGGTGCTATTGAATGTTGAGCTGTAGTTGATAAGGAGTGTCCTGATGTGTGCATCTTTGCTGTCCAGATGTTCCTGGATTGAGTGAAGAGCCAATGAGATGGCATCTGCTGTGGACCTGTTTCTCCAGTAGGCAAATTGGAGCAGGTCCAAGTCACCAGGAGTTGATATGTTTCATCACCAACCTCTGAAAACACTTCATCACTGTGGATGTAAGTGCTACGGGATGATAGTCATTGAGGCAGGTTTCCACGTTCTTCTTAGACACCGGTATAATTGAAGCTGCTTGAAGCAGATGGGCTACTTGTAGGCAGTAGTGAACAACTGCCGACAGGTATTTATTTTATTTGAGGTAAAGGTCAATGTTGCAGTGACAGCATTTGATTTACAGTCAGCTTGAAATTTCCAAAAGTCTTGATGGATCTAATGTGCTTCAACAATGGGTGTTTTCCATTTAGCTTTGGTTATTTTCTCTCTAAGAAGCCTGTCAAGTTCTGCCTCTGAATTTGACCACATTGCATCAGACATTGCCCTTAGCTGGAAGAACCATAATGGAGTGTCAGCATTGGCATAGGTTTTGGCTTAGGTGATCTTTAATGTGCTCAGTTTGCCTTTGAAAGCTCCTTCGTCCAGCCTCTTCTCAACAGCTTGGTTACAACTATTTGTGGTGATGTTTTAACTTGGCCTTGGTATTTCACTGTCAAGTCAGTAACTTCAGTCACTTCAGTGCTTTCAATTGTATAGGTTTTCGAAATTAACTTTGCCTGTTTAAATTGGAATCACATGTTTTCTGGCCACCAAGTTACATACTCACTCTGGTTCACCAGTACTTGACCCACTATGAAGCTCAAGTGTCACATCCCTGTCTGTCCCTTTCATGATAACACTTAGTGGTTCCCTTTTTCATTAAATATTGTAAATACAGCACCTGTGTTACAATCATCACTTTCTTCATGCTACGAGGATGGTGGATACTCTGAAAATAATGAGTGTTTAATTTTGTTTGTTCAACTTAATGCTTACTTGTGCAAGCTCTGGCAATACTCTTTGACACTTTTTCTTGCATTAACCTGCATTCAGATGGCATGTTTCTCTGCACAGCAGTAACAGCCTCTGTTTACCTTTTAAAGTGATGTTCATTTTGTGTCAAAACATTATGTTTTTTTCTGCTTACTTCATGTGCACACATTTACATGGAACACCTGCTTTCATTCGCAACTCGTGGACAATTTTATTTACTAATTTCACTGCTTAGGTAACTTTCATGAAGGTCAGATTCACCTCTGAATCTGGTCATAATTGATACCCACACTAACCTGTCGGCAAGCATCTGACAGAGTACACAGTCATAATTGTGGTCTTGGGACAACTTCCTCAGTTCAGTTCCTAATGTCATAGTTGTATAGCGATTAGCATACAGCACCAGGAGCTGAAAGAGTAATTGTTCAGGGTAAGAATCGGTTCTGCCAGCTGGAGGAGGGTTGTAGTGGAGGGGAACTGGTTAGGTCTGTTGTCAGGAAGAAGTGGACAGATTTAAGGCCTTCCTCATAGGGGATGGAATTGTATAGGGACGTGGAGTATTGTGTTCAGTTTTTGTCGTCCTGCTTTAGAAAAGAGTGCAGAAAAGATTTACAAGGATGCTGCCAGAACTTGAGGGACTGAGCAATAGGAAGTGATTGGACAAGTAATTAGTTTATTCCTTAGAGTGTCAGAGACTGAGAGGTGATCTGATAGCTATGTATAAAATCATGAGGTGAATGTACTCTGGCTTTTTTCCCCAGAGCTGGCGAATCAAGAACTAGAAGGCATAGTTCGAAGATGAGATGGGACAGATTTAATAGGAACTTGAGGAGCAACTTTTTTTACACAAAGCATGGTGTATATGTGAAATCAGCTGGAAGAGGAAGAGATGGAGATCGGTACAATAATAACTTTTAAAAGACAGTTGGACAGATTTAGCAGGTTTAAAAGGTTGTGGGCTAAACACTGGCAAATGGGACTAGCTTGGGTGGGGCATCTTGGTCATCATAGACCAGTTGGCCAAAGGTGAAGCCACACTCAGGTTGGAGGAACCTTATATTCCGTCTGGGTAGCCTACAACCTGATGGCATGAACATTGACTTCTCTAACTTCTGTTAATGCCCCAACTTCCCTTTGTACCCCATCCCTTATTTATTTATTTATTTATTTTATTTTATTTTCCCTTTTTTCCTCTCTTTTTTCTCCCTCTGTCCCTCTCACTATAACTCCTTGCCCCTCCTCTGAGCTTCCCCCTCCCCCTTTCTTTCTCCCTAGGCCTTCCATCCCATGATCCTCTCCCTTCTCCAGTCTTGTATCCCTTTTGCCAATCAACCTTCCAGCTCTTAGCTCCATTCCTCCCCCGCCTGTCTTCTCCTATCATTTTGGATCTCCCTCTCCCCCTCCCACTTTCAAATCTCTTACTATCTCTTCTTTCAGTTAGTCTTGACGAAGGTTCTCGGCCCAAAACATCAACTATACCCCTTCCTAGAGATGCTGCCTGGCCTGCTGCATTCACCAGCATATTTTATGTGTGTTGCTTGAATTTCCAGCATCTGCAGATTTCCTTGTGTTTGCGTGGCCAAAGGTTCTGTTTCCTTGCTGTATAACTCTATACTCCATGGCAGAATGGTTACAATGATAGAAGGCGCATGATCGTGGAGGGATTTGAAAACAAGAAAGGAAATGTTAAGGTTTGAAGGTTTTGCTGAATGAGGAGCCACTAGAGGATCATAAGCACTGGAATGATGGGTGAGCGGGCCTAAGTCTGAGTCAGGAAACACGGAGAATGTTTTTGGATCACCTCATTAATGTAAAGGGAAAGGTATGTGACTGGTCTGGGGAACATTGGTTTTATAGAGTTTAAAAGTAATAAAAATACCTGGATGAGGGGTTCTAGTGACAGATGAGATGACCCACCGCAGGATCAATGACCATTGCCAAACTTGGAGTGGGGTGCTTGTCTAGAAAGACAAAAATGTGGCATCTCCACAATATTATCCAGTGAAAGTGGTGCACGTTTATCATTGACTTAATGCTGGTAACACATCTTGGCTGTTGTAAGGTTGATGACATTATCCATCTTGACTCTTGAAATGTTCTGGGTGGGTTATTTATGTTGTGTCATCAGAAGAATATAGGGATAACAACTGTATTATAGACTGGGATCTTGTTAATTTTCCATGGGGATAATTAGTGAAAATCAATTAGAGCAGTTTCCAAAATGAAGCCCTTGCCAATTATATCCTGTGCCAAATCTCACAGGAAATGTCAGCACTCTGAGAGAAGTGGCTACTGAGGTAACAGAAATGTAGAATTGTCTTCTGGCTTAGGCCAATGGCTTCCATCAGACATTTATGTCTTTAGAAGCACAGATAAGAAGATTTGGTTACATCAGAACCTGTCTTACTTTTATGCTAAAATGCTTGGGTGCTTCCAGTAATGTGTTTGATATAATTTAGAGTAAGATGGATGAGTCTCTGTTTATTGAGGTATCCCTGGAGATTACTTTTGTCCTAAATGCTCTTTCTGCTTTTGCGTTCTGAAACTAATAAAATTTAAAATATTTCCTTTCTCCAAATGTCTTGGCCTTTATGAATGAAATGAACTTTTTCTATAATAACTAAATAGATTCCTTTTGAAGCTGTCCACCTGTATCTTAATCTTTTGACATGTGATAGAAGGCATTTGAATTTACCTTGATATAGGTGATAAGAAATCATAGATTCATGCATTTGCTAGTTCATATTACAGAGATCTAATTAAGTTGAGATTATTTTTTTTTAAATTCAGTGACAGAATGTGGATATGGCTAGTAAGGTCTGGAATAATCTTCTTTTGCCCTTGGCGAGGTGGTGTTGAGTTGCTTATGATGAACTGCTGCCATGCTCCTGGTGACGATGTATCCATTGGGTAGTAGAGTCAGAAGTTCCTGGTATTAAACCCACTTAAGATGATAGACGCGGGATTTATTTTCTTATTAGGATATTGCATTATGTAGAGGGTGACTGTGTACCCATGCACCCGCTATTCTCATCCTTCTTGACAGTCGCGGTCGCAGGCTGGGGAGTGCAAGTGCAGTGCTTCCTGTATAGTGCACGTTACGCGTATCTCAGCTGCAGTGTGCAGGCGGTATTGGGACCAAATATTTAGATAGTGGGATGGAGGGCCGATCAAGTGGGCTGCCTTTGTCTTGACTCGTGTTGAGTTTCTTGAGTATTCTTGAAGCTGAACTCTCCCAGACTTGTGTCTTGTGGATGGTGGAAAGGAATGGAGAACCAGGAGATGAGTCACTTGCTGCAAGATAGCCAGCCTCTGACCATCATTATCTGTGTGACATGAGAAGTTCTGCAGTTGCTGGAAATTCAAAGCAACACACACATCATTATTTCTGTGAGACCTGAAGTTATCCCTTATCAGTGCTGACCCCTGGAATGTTGAAGGTGAGGGACTTGGTGATGGTCGTGCCATTGAACATCAAGCAAATCTTGCTCCATGGAGGTGCAGACTGCTTTGTTTTCTGATGGATGACAAATGCAGCTGAACGTTGATCAATCTTTAGTGAAAATCTCTGCAAGACCGCTGATGCACTGGTTCAAGATCACAAGGACCAGAATGCAGCATTGAGCACAAGGTGGAGAGAATTGACCTCTGACACCCACGGCCCTTTATCCTTTGAAGTGTGGTTCCATCTAGTGGAGTAGTTTTCCTTTGATACCAATTTTAAATCAGTGTTACAAGGCCTCTTTGATACCACACATAGTCAAGCACTTTGAGGTGAAGAGCTGCCACTCTTACTTTACATTTGGAATTCAGTTTTTTATTTTTTTCCTTGTACTAAGGTATTGTGGTACAGAGCCTGTGCTTGAGAGCACTGCTGATAACACCTTTCATCACTTTAGGAGGTGAATGATTTGCTCCTTAATTGTTCACCATTTATGATTTGAGAGAGGAGCTTTGATCTAAAGCACTGCTTGTAGACTTTCTCAGATACAAACTGTGTTCACTGTTTAGGAATCATAGTTGCACGTTGCAGCTGCAGCAGGATCTTACTTTTAAGACTTCTTTGGTGCCGCTCCCAGTGTGTTCTTCTGTATTCCCCATTGAACCAGGGTTGACCGCCTGGTTTGAGGATAATGGCAGAGTTAGGGAAATGGCAGGCCATGAGGTTACAGTTCATGCAGAGCACAATTCTGCAGGTGATGATGATCCACAATGACTCAGAGACGATAAGTCTGTCTCAGCTAGCGCAACAACAATACCATTCAACATGGTGGAGGGTGTCCATTTGTGAAGATGCCTTTTTGTCTGAGCTCCACAGGATAGTTGAATAATTAGGATCAAGTTGGAACTGCACACCCCAGGAGATGTTGCAGTGTTCTGATGAAACAACATTCATGGTTGAAGTTAACTTAAGAGTCATAGAGAGATACAACAGCAAAACGGCCCTTTGGCCCAGCAAGACTGCTTTGAGCATCAGCATCCCTTACCTTAATCCCATGTTAATCTCATTTCTTTAAATCTCCCTTCATTCTCATCAACTTCTGCAGAATCTGCCACTCACCTACACAATATAGGCAATTTACAGTGGCAAATTAACCTACTAACTTGCACGTCTTTGTGATATAGGAGGAAACTGCAGTGAAGAAACACATGCAGTCACAGGAAGGATATGGAAACTCCACACAAACAGTATCCAAGGTCAAGATTGCACCTTGGTTTCTAACGTGGTGAGGCAATGGCTCAAGCAGTTGCACTAATTAAGAGTAGAAAGTGAGGAATAGGTGGCTAGAAACACAATGACTAGCTGGTGGTGAGTTGGGCGTGTACAGTGAGGGTGAAGGAGAGGAAGGTGCAGTTTACTAATCAGTAAAGAGGAACGAATGATTCTTTGCAATTCTGTGTCTGAAATCTGCTCACCAGCGAAGTGTGTAACATAAGAGCTTCACTTGAAAGAGCAGAACAATACTCAGAAGGGTTTTGAAAGATGATTCCACCCAGTTTGTTGGAGAAAAGAGAGAACTATAATGTTCCCTAAATTTGAGTGTGTAAGTTGCCAGTAAACCGTATTAATGTCAGTGGTGGTAGCAAGAAGTTACAAAGCAACTCTATGGAGGCTTATTGTAATACTTCTGAAGTGAATAAAGAATAGCTAAGGTTGCTTTTAGGTTTTCTCATCAAAGACCACATGGGCTTCAGAGAGATTTGGAGGAAGGGCAGACTAATGTACCAAGTATGTAGAACAAACTGTGCAAATGCAGATAATAAATAAATAGCAATAAATAACAAGCATGAAATAACTATAGAAAAGAGTCCTTAAATGAGTGTAGTTTTGTTCAAGAGCCTGATGGTTGAGGGTTAGTAACTGTTCTTCAGCTTGGTGGCATGAGTCTCAAGGCACCTGTACCTTCTACCTGACGGCAGCAGTGTGGTGCTGTGGTGATGAAACAATAACTTTCCACCTCCATTGATAATAAACTAATGACCAGAATTCACAAATTCTGAAATCACTCTCCATGTGCATCACTCTCTGCCAGGTGTACAAGCAGACAAACTTATCACCAATAACTTAGCCTAGCAAAACCTTTCATATTCAAGTGTTCATATTCCAGAGCAGAACAGGCAGATACAAACCTTTTACTACTGTTGAATCAAAAGTTGAAGATGTGAGAGATCCTCCTTCAGACTCACTAAAATGGAATTGGTCCCACAGCTGTTGTGATGCTATATTGACATATTCAATATATCACCAAAAAGATGTCACAAAAGCTTTGGTGATTTTAATGACATGATTCAATATTTATCAATTAAACTTTTGTTGCAATTTCAATCAGAATTTACCTTAGGCAAAGATCCAAATATCGTTTGGTTGATCAGTTGTATCTAAAACAAAGCTCGGGGATCTCTCATTCCAGAATAATTTTTGATGCCCTGTATCATGTTACCCTCTCTGCAATAGAGGTGCTCCTTTCCCTGATGAATCCATTCTACAACTTGTTGTTGCAAGGGATTGTCTTAATGCAATAGGCTATTTATTTGTAAGCAATTGAATGGAATATGATTTATTATCTGAAGATGTAGTAGAGTTCCTGTAAAAGCTATCAACACGGACAAGTTGGCCTTTGGGTGGCTATGGTTTAGGTCATTTTAATTTGCAGTAATGAGAAGTCCACTTGTTTTTGAAAATTTGGAGGCAGAAGGGTACAAAAGCTAGCTATATTTCTTGCTGATCAATCAAGGTAAAATATGACACTGTAAAATTGAAGTATTTTCACCTATCGACTATACATGGCTTTTGCAGGTCCAAAATTGCAATCCCTAGACTGGATAACCTTTTTCAAAGATAAGTGTGATTTTTTACAATGTTAGGAGAGCCTGATGGAATTTATAGAAAAGATAGTTTAAAAATTACTGTGTAATTTTCCAGAATTAGGTGGTGATTTGAATTAATGCGCTGCTTCTTCAGTTCTGGAACATGGCCATGTAAGTGTCCTTCATTAAATAGGTCTGAACATTCTCAACTTTTGTAAGACCTGTGTTCCTTATCTATCTCCAATTCCCTCTTAAACCAAGTAGAATGTGGGATCATATCGGTTAGCATTCAAGTATCAATTTCATTGGTGATCCAGAGTCAGTTATAGGCCAAACTGTGTTAAGTGCAGCAGATTTTATTTCCTGGAAGAAACTGGTGATTAGTACAACTGTACTATATTTTCATAGTCACCATTGATGCTAGCAGATTAATTTAGTTGTTTGAATTTTCATTCCTTATGTATATGGTAGGATTGCAATGCACGTCCATGTCATTAGTCCAAGCCTCTGAATATTAATCCATTAATTAAGCCAATGTATAACTTCCAAGCATGGCAAAGCTTGGTAACAGACAGGTATCTCAGGTGAAGATAGGTTTTCCTTTTACTCTCTCTTTATTTCATATTTCCCGATTTCATAACGATTTGTTTTACCTTCAGGGAGCAGAAAGGTTATTCACCAAGGACCAGCCTGACACTTTCTCATCATTAACAGTCAGGGCAGAATGTCCGTGAAACAACTGGGAATGAGAAACACATCATTGATCTTCTTAAAATTTTAATATGTTTTGTTTTGTTCCTATAACAATTGTGCTAAGTAGAACTTTGTTTTATCTGTTTTCTCCCTGTTACCCTATATCTTTCTGTGTTACCTGCATTCATGTACTTTTCCTTAAGATTACAGCAGCCCCAGCCTCTGCCAAAGCCACAGCTTGCCATAAATTATTCCAAAGCAACCTTCTGAATGCAGAAATTTCTCATGGCTTGTATTAACACAAATGACATTTTCAAATGCCTAACCTTTGTCATCAAAAGAAGTATTTTTTTCAAATGCATCTGCCAAAACTCTTCGTAATTTAAACATTGCCAGTAAGTAATTTCTTGGTATTCTCTGATTCAGTGAACATTTTCAGAATCTTCCAGAATCTCTTTATAACCAATATTTTGAAACAGGTAGAGTGTAAACCTATAAAGTGACCAGTGATTGCCATCTTATTTGGTCACACGAGTGGTAGCCATGTTCATGTGAGGTCATACACTGTAAATGTAGTAGCCATGAATGGAAAATTGGAATAACCCACAAAACACTGGAAGATCCGAGTGAGTCAGGCAGCATCTATGGAGGGAATTGGGCAGTTGATGCTTTAGTTTGAGAGCCCTTTGTGATGGATATTCACTGTCCTGAGACAGGAGGAATCATGTTTGCTAAGCTTGCTTTCTAAACATAGCATCTGCCATTTGTAAGATCAAAAACAATTGTAAGTAAACTTCCAACAAACTGTTTTTTTAGATTCTGGCTGCAAAATGAGAGTCCATCTTCGGTTCTTAAATTGTAAATGGAAAACAGTAATCAGCTTGAAGGTAAAACAAGTACTCTCTATAGAACAGCTTTGCAATCAAGCTCTGTAGATAGAAGAGGTTCTGTCTGGGAGAAGTAAGACGCTATCTTACTTACTGCACCTGCTTTATGGCTCGAGAGGTGCAATATAAGGCAATGTTTTTTTTTAAATTTGGGTTGTTTCAAACAGACAGTCTAATTCTTAAGTTGCTTAGTTTAAGGAAGCTTGAAGAACAGATGAATAATATCATTTAACATATCAATAACTGATGTATTTATAGTTGGAAGGTTTATGTACTCAGAAGTTAGCTTTACTGCCTTAATTGAGGTCTATATCTTCAAAGATGCTTTTATGAACTGGATATCTGAGGAAATATCATATGCATGTGAAGTCACCCAAGTGGAAGAAAAGGGGATAAATGTAGAGAGCAGTTCAGGCTTATTAGGAATGAGGTAACGAACATCAAGAAGAATTGTGGAAGAATCGCAGGGTGAATGAGAGACCATTCCTCCAGCTTTAGTTCCTGCGATGGATGACTTGTTTGTAAGCATTGTGGCATATCTTTTTAGTTTATAGGAATTGTACCTGTGTTTTAGAAATAGTTTGTGTTTTAGAAATATTTAAGATAGAAATCCTACTCAGTTTTGAATGTGTTTTAACAATGTTGTTTGGATTTAAATGTGTATCACTGAAAAAATAAACTGTATTTTAAACCACTTTGTTAGCTGGAATTATCTTCTCCTTCGGGACCCACCACTCAAACAGTGGTTATTGGCAGCTAAATATAAATGTTAGTGTAGCAGTTAGTGCAAAGCTATTGCAGCTCAGATATCGGAGTTTGGAGTTCATTTCTGGTGTTCTCTGAAAGAAGTTTGTACATACCTTGAGAGCATGGGTTTCCTCTGGGTGCTGTGGTTTCCTCCCATAGTTCAAAGGTTAATTGGTCAATGTAAATTGTCCTACGATTAGGCTAGGGTTAAATAGGTGGGTCGCTGGTGGTGTGGTTTGTTGGGCTGGTAGGGCCTGTTGCACACTGCATCTCTAAATAAAATAAGAAAATTACTATGGAGAATAAACAGGGAAGTGAACTAGTCTTTGAAGGTTGAGTAGTTACAGTATAATCTCCCTTTAGTGAAAGTACTTACGGCTATTTCTATCCAATAGGGCTTTTGTTTGCGTTTAGAACTTTGCAGTCAGCAAACCCAATACCATCTCACCTTCATATGGACTGTCAAGTGCTCAGGAAGGACGCACGGCTTTAGTAGTGGGAGACTGGTCAGAGAGCAGGAGAGCAGCAGAAACCCCAGAGGGGGAGCAGAGAGAGAGGGACTCACAAAACTTACAACAAAGAGAGGAGGGAAACTTTGAAGAGACTGCAATGGAGTAGCAAACTGGAGACTTGAGGCACAAAGGGGTGCTGGAATTTGGAGCAACACGCACAAGGCTCGAGGAACTTGGAGAGGCAGGCAGCATCAATGGACAAAAATGGACTGTCGACATTTTAGGTTGAGACTCTTCACCTGAATGGAAAAGTGACTTCATTTTTCATCAAAATAGTGGTGTTAATTAATAAAAGCAAAGGTTTAGCTTATGGTCAGATGAAAAAGATGCAATCCACAAGATGCTTGTGTGAGTGTGAGATTGATCCTTCCAGAATGCAATGGGGACCTGTGTTATAGATGAGCGCCTATTCTCTGCCATTAGAATTGTGGGAGACAAACCTCAATTGATTATTTTTGCAGCGATAGGTACTCAGTTTTGTTTTAGATATTTATTATGTATTGCATTGTACTGCTGCCACAAAGTTAACAAATTTCATGACATATCGATGATATTAAGCCAATTTTGATTCTGTGCTGCTGCGAAGATAGTATCAGGTTTTCCTGCTTTCAGCAATGGACTGGGCTGAGGTTTGGGTGAGATGACCACTGATTTTAGTGTGTGTCAGTTGGAACTCCAGTACAAATTCTAACCTGGAGTTGATCAGCCAGAAATCAGCATGTTATATTGCATTAATCTATTGACTTTAATGTCCTCTTTTTTCTATAAAGGGAAACTTCAGCCCCATCAGCCACCTCAGAAACCACAGAGCTGAAGTGAAAACAAATCAACATTGGCCCTGAAGGATCCCAAGAAGATGAGGAACCAGAAAGTGTACATTGTGTACTGAATATAGCTTACTTATAGTCCCATATAAATATTGTAACATTTATTCCCCTCGTAAAACACACAAAAAAACTATCAAACCTTGCATTGGTTTAATTTGTTTGCAATTGCACTGGACTTCTTCCAGCTCAAGTGGCAATATTCACAAGAATAATCCATTTCACTTTCTCCTTTCATTGAGGAGCTATTGTGCAGGAGCCCAGTGCAGGGCAGTTAAAAATGAAATCAATATCATAATCTTCCACAGAGAAGAAATACTGGAAAAAGACAATAGGAAAGTAAACGGGGATGTGAGTTGTTGCAACTGATCCTTAATTTTTTAGCAGGTTATAGTAATTAAAGAGAAATAATTCAGTATTTAAGATTTAACAGCAACTAAATGAGATACAGCTTGATGCTTTGTAATATACACCATATTACAAAGACCATGGTTACACAATTCAGTAACTTGATTAAGTGTATGGTCTATTAGAATAACATAACAGACTATTTAGACAGGCTCTGTGATTTCGATCATCTTCAATATCCAGGATGTTGTCTGGTTTTCACCTGAGAGTTCTTTGATCCAGATGCTATGGGTAATGACCGATTTAGCACAAAATTGTTAGGTCCAACCATTGGACTCCAAATCAGCCAAGGAACTAACCAGATGGCCATAAATGCAAATATTTGTTTCAAATTTGTCGTGAATGTACATCCAAACAACCCATGGAAATTGAAAAGTTGAACCAATTGAAAGATATTGTTGGCAGATTTGTTACCATACATTACCGCATGATTAGTGAGATAAGTGAGGCTGAGGCAGAGTTAGAATGTTTTGGAGTCCAGAGCATCATCAATTCTTAATTTAAGTCTTTGCATGAAGATGACAATACTTGCTATAGCTCTGATAGATTGTAATGAAGCCCTCATTCTTATCCGTCCAAACATGTGGATTCCTGGTTTTGACTTGACTAAAGCTCTGGTGAGCTTGCATCTCAGTATCTCAACTAAGCAACTATTCATGATTTTCACCATCACTATTTATAATTTACTACTTATTCCTGCCTTCAATTAATGACACCATGGGCTGTAGGATGATGATATAATAGCCACAATCAAAGTAACAATTACTTTGCTGCATAATTTAGCCGCTGTAGTTACAGTAGTTGTCACTTTCATTGTCTTCTTAAAGGGAATGGTTTGAGTCCAAGTGCATTTATCATCACCTGAGTGCTTTCAATAATTTCCCACATGCCACCTTAGAGTACATTTGCTCGGAATTTTCTGTAAGCATAAATGAATGTGGTGGGCTGGCATTTGTATTGTTTATGCTTTGCATATTTTCATATCCAGATATGTGCTGCCTTTGACTGAGGCAGAATTCAAGGCATTGGAGACAGTGATTAAGGCAGAAGGGGTCTGGCAGATTATAACTCAGGGTAACAATTTGGGGCTTAGAATGGTTTTTGGCAGATAAGACCAAAAACGGTGGTAGCTGAACTGATTGGAGTCAGTGGTGAACTGGGGCTTTTGTGGGACATTAGTTGGTGATGCACTGAATTTCATGCCAGCTGAATTTCTAAAGGGACTCAAAACAACATGAAAGTGGACATTATCCTGTTTTATTTCGAGAAAAAGACTGATTTTCAATTGGCTCACGTTGATTAAAACAGCATTATGGGATATGAGTTCAATGCAATTATCTTTCTGATGTTTGTGGAAGAACTATGTGGCTGATGATGAGACTGGACAGACACATTCCCGTTAGCAAGGGATTTAGTTCAGGAAAAAGTAGGTGAAGTAGGCTGTATTTATTTCTGATGGGTTCTGAGCTGCCTAATGAATTCTTCAGCTGGAGCCAAAGGGCAACTTCATAATCAGATCATGTTATCCATTCTAGATGTACTTTCAACATTTTGTCTTTCATATGGAAAGCAATATTTAATTGTACCTTTTGTATCAGCTGGGGTTCAGTAAGTAACACTCTGCCTTCGGAAGTATAAAGTTAAAGGTTTGAGCCTACTTCCAAATGTATGCACTAAATCAAGGCTGGCGCTTAAATGCAGTACTGGAAGGATAATGCACAGTGGTTAAAGCCATCTGTCTAATCAAATAGATTTTAAAGATTCTATTGCCTATTTCAAAGAAGACCCAACAAGTTATCAACTGTATTCTGCCCAATATTCACCTCTCAATCAACATCATGATGAAAGCAGATTGTCTCCTCATTATTACATTGCTATTTGTGTGTGCATCCTGGAATAAATGACTGCTGCATTCTATCTGTTGTAAGTCATAGAGTCATAAATGTGACTGAACTTCAAAACATATTTTGAGGCACTAATAGGTACTACAGAACTGCATGGTTTCATCCTGTAATGTTTTACACATGCTGTGAGCTCTGGATTTTGATTTGCATGTTGTGCTCTCTTGGTTTAGTGAACTTGTAAGCATCTCATTCCAGGATGTCTTCTGTTGTTTATGTCCATCTGTTCCTGGTAGTACATGGCTGGTCTTGACAGGACATGTCTCACAGAAAGAAATTTTCAGGTGCACAAAAGTAAAGTTCTCCAAGACTCTTCAACAACTTATAACATTCCCACTGATTCTTGGGAATCAATGTCCTATTACTGCTCAAAGTGGAGTAGAAGCATTTGGAATGGCAGATGTGCATAGACAGAAGATGAGCACCTGATAAACTACCCACCCGTCATCCTTGTCAGGTACCTCCTGCCCCATCTGAGGAGAGTCTGCACTCTCCCTCATTGGCATCATCAGCTGACTGAGAACTCATGAAACAACACTGGAAACTATCATCCTCAATCCCAAGGATTGCTCATGAAGAAGAAATAATGGAAGAATGTTTCTAGGCCAATTGGATTCATCCTAATGGTACAGTATTGCTCACTTCTACAAGCGGCTAGTCCATTTTTCTGAGTTTCTCTTCAACCATATAAAATGAGTTGTCAGTTCTCTGGAATTGTTCTGGAGAGTCCAAGAATTAAAGACTATACCTGGAACATCTTTGTAAAAACTGTAAAAATTTTAAATCTTTCTTTGTCATACATTTATATAACCAGCTGTAAAAATATAAACCGATTAGCCTTGTTTGACCAGTTCTGACAGACAGTATTTACCTAGTCAGGGAGCAAAGAAGGGGAATGTGTTTTAATCATGGAAGCACATAACAATGAGCGGTTGAAGTGTGCACATATGGGTGTTTAGGGTTATGATATAGGGTGAAGGAAAAGAAAGGTGATGTGCAGAAATAACTAGACACATTTCGGGCATGGGCAGATAGTATCACATGATATTTGTACCACCTAAGCAATAGTTATCTCTAATAAGTGAATGCTTAACTACTTACTGTGCACTTGTGAAAACCAAATCCCTTATTAATCCTGTGGCCAACGTAAATAAGATGTTTAACAAAACAACTACATAAAAACTATGACTGCAGGAACAGATTATAGGCTGGGTGTCCTGCCTTATCTTCAAACCCCTCAGACCTTTCCATCATCAACATGGCTGAGTAGGAATAATTTCCACTTGCTTGGTTAAGTGTGGTTTCATCATTTAAGAACAGTACAATCCAGGGTGAAGCAGCTAGTCTGATTACCATCTGATCCATCACCTAAATGTTCTCTCCTTTCATGGCCATGACACTGTTGCTACAGTGGCATCAACAAATTGCATTGTATTTACTTGACAAGGATACTGTAACAGCAATTCCCAGATCCATGGGCTCTCCAGCCAAGAAGGACAGAGGTAGCATTTGCATGGGAACATCACCAACGTTCCCCTCCAAGTCGCATACCATTCTGAAGACCACTGTATCACTGCTCCTCCACCATTACTGGCTCTAACTCACACCCTTCCCTATCCAGCAGCATTGCAATGGAGGAGGCTCACTACCACCCTCTCCAGGCCGATGAGGGACAGGTAAAGTGTGCTGACCTTACCAGTGATACCCACATCCAACAAAAAAAAGTTACAAAAAGCTTGCGGAGTTGCAAACTTTCTGAATTTTACCTTCCCCCTTGTTCTTTATCTACTGTATGTCCTTTCTATTGAACTTTCTGTCTGAACACCAGCGAAATGCCCAATAATTCCTACTACCAGGCTGCATGGTCCATAAAAATGGGATCATTTATCCTTCCTGTTATGCTTCATTTCCCCCTTGCTCAAAGTAAGATGATATCCATTGTAAATCACTTTTGCTCTTTGCTCTTCCCTTCAGTATACTGTTGTCAGTTATGCCTTTATAGAACCAGATGTAGCTTTCCAAGATGTTGAATATTGGAAACTTTCTATTGGGGAACAGCAAAACGTGAACATGCTTGAAGCAGCTGGCTCTGCCTTATTATTTGATTAGCATTCAATTCTGTATTAAATATGAATTAGACTAAATCATGTGCTGTAGTGATGTTACCAGCTGTGGTCATGTTCAGATTTAAGATGCCCACATCTGACAATGGAAAAAAAATGACAATGATAAAGGTGGCTCAAAATGATAAACAAATAATTAGCTAGAAGCTCAAGTCTTCTGATGGATAAATTGAGGTATTGAACTTTGTGGTTACTATAGGTTCTACCTTGATGGTTGGAATTAATGTTTGAACCTCTGATTTTAATGGCACACTTTGTAAAAAAGAGAGAAGCAAAAATACGCTCAGTGGCCACTTTATTTGGTAAATCCTGGACCTAATAAAGTGGCCACTGAGTATATTTGTACTCAGCTGCCGTAGCCCATTTACTTCAAGGTTCAATGTGTTGTGCATTCAGAGATGCCCATTATTGTAACTCGTGGTTATTTGAGTTACTGTCATTTTTGTAAAGGGCTGATCTGTGTGCTAGTTGAATGTCTGGGCACCACCGTGACCTTGAACATACCTGAACTTTGATTACTGCTTTGGGAATACTGAAGGGTAACATAATTGGAAGAAATGTACATAATTCACAACTACCGACATTGAGTTGGGGTTTCGATTTAAGAGGCTGGTCTGACGTGAAGATGTTATTACATAAAAGGCTTTTAGCGCGCTTTTGTTGTGTAGGTTTGTAGTTCAATAAAATGTGTTATGGGTTTCATTAAGCATAAAACCCCTCACTTTGTTTTTTGTGCTGAAACTACAATACAACCCTGAGGATGCAATACCACCACAGGAACATGAAAGTTAATTGAACACAGGGGTGGGACTCATGAAGTGTGGTGACAAGTGATGATTAGTTTTGATTCAGTGGTTTGAGCTGCTGCTAATGTATTGGCCCACTTTACTGCAGCATTTCATGTAAGTGGAAGGGGTATAAAAATAGAGCAGTCAGGGGGCTTGGTGGTAGCTTTTCAGACCTCACCAATGGGCGGGTGGCAAATGGCGCTGCCAGTTGGGCAGAACAGGAGGTGTGCTGCAGTAAGAGGGGCCAACACATAGCTATATAAGTATTCTAATGCTTGCTCTGCTCTGTCTTAATAAACATAGCTTTCAATAGATAATTGGAATTTGTGTCCTTCTGCCTATCTGAGCTGCTTCTGAGAACCCTTTGTTGTAATGAAACATTGTAACCTTCCTGTCAGCTTGAATCAGTCAAGCCATTCTCCTCTGACCTCTCCCATTAACTAGGCATTTTCACCCACAGAACTACTACTTACGGGACATGTTTTTTTTTTATTTTCACACTATTCTCTGTAAACTCCAGAGACTGTTGTCCGTGAAAATCCTAGATGATCAGCAGTTTCACAGGTACTCAAACCACTCCGTCTGGCACCAACGATTATTCCACAGTCAAAATAATTTAGATCATATTTCTTCCCTCATTCTGATGTTTGGTCTGGACAACAACCATGTCTGGATGTCAGGTGTAACGGATAAAGTGGCCATTGAGTGCATATTGAATTGATAAAGCTATTCAATCTTACTGGTGGAAGACATCTTAAAAGGATAGAGTTTCTAATCTGAGAGTTGCAATGACAAATTCTACAATATGTTCTTTTCTGAAATTCTCTCCAATACATTTCAGACAAATCAAGTCGTAAAGGGTATAGGTTTAAGGTGAAAGGAGAAAAGTTTAAAGGAGGTGAGCGAGACATTTTGTTTTAGAGGCTCCCAGGGGAAGAGATAGAAGCAAATATGATAGTGATGTTTCAGAGGCTTTTGGACAGATACATGAACAGACAAGAAACAGACCATGTGTGGGTAGATGGTACTAGTTTAGAGTGGCTGGCGCAGACATGTTGGGCTGAAGGGCCTGTTTCATACACTTTACTATTCAAAGTTCTTCATTCATTCGTCAGAGTAAATCAAATTCTAAAGCTTCGGGAATAAAACAGTTAGATATTGATGCTCTTTTAAGCAAAATTCTAAACTTGAAAGAAAGTATCTGCAAAGTCCAAATATTTCTTTATGAAAAACCTTAAAAAATCCTACATGAATATAAAAATAAAAAGATTTGGCTATGATATTTCTTTCCCTCCTATTTTAAAAGGCATTACTCAATTAGTTTAAATAGTTTAAAGCTACCATTAAATAACTTGAAAAGAATGACATTGTTTAATAAACAAGGTTCATACTTTAATATTCACATGGTGTAACTACAAGCCAAAGCATGACCATTGCCCGTCTTTTATAATTCTTCTTCTCAGGATGTGTTGGCTATGGAATTTATGTTATATCATTCTGTCTCTCCATAAATGAGCGCTGAAAACACAGCTTTGAAATGTTTTTTAAAAAATTTACACACACATCAATGACTTCCTCATAGTAACCTGGGTCATCTTCACAATAGAGAATTTTACTGATTTTATGTGGTTGGTGTTTGCATTAATGGAGTGAAATCCTAAGATCAAAATATACTGTGACAATTTTTTTTTGCCTTGGTCTGTTCAATTCTTGTGGCTGAAATATTCCCCTGTTTCAATAGAGTGTTTTTACTTGTTTTTTGTACCTTGTTAAAGTCCTACTATGCCTGGCAGTGACCATCACCTATCATTGTCAGATTGTGCTAGTTGAAAGAGCAGAAAGCCTTCGAGCTGAGTCCAGGTCGTTTGAGTTATTTTTATAGACTGACAATGTATGGTTTAATAATTAAAAGGATTCAAGCAACGCACACAAAATGCTGGAGGAACTCAGCAGGCCAGGCAGCATCTATGGAAAAAAAAGTATAGTTGTTTAATGTCATTTCTTGATAACTAAATAATTGTTACTCCGGATCCGAAGGGTGGGGGGGGGGGGAGAGAAGAGAGAGAAAGAGAGGGAGAGAGAGAGGGGGAGAGAGAGGGGGAGAGAGAGGGGGAGAGAGAGGGGGAGAGAGAGAGAGAGAGAGAGAGAGAGAGAGAGACCGACCCAACTCAGTCATGCTGTTCAAATTGCTGATCTAGTCCCATTTGACTGCATTTGGCCCACTTCCTTTGAAATCATTCCTATCCATGTCCCTGTCTAAATGTCCTTTAAACATTGTAATTGTAGCCACACCTACCACTTGTTGCTTTGGCTGCTCATTCCATGTACCCACCATGAAAAGGTTGCCCTCGTGCCTCCTTAAGTTTTTCCCCTTTCAACTGAAATTAACATCCACTAATATTGGACTTGAGATACAGGATGGTACACAGACATGTTCCCACAATGTTGGAATAATGTGTTTTTACACAGTTTGCAATTAGAAATGAGAGAACTTGAATAAAGTTTGTCTATTGTACCCGAGTTGAAAATTGAACATTACTTCCAATACAATACGAGTGTGATTTCAATCATACTATGAGCTTCTGGAATCAAACATCCTCACGCTAACATTTCTCTTTACACTCTTTAATGGCTATGTATTCTCCTCAATGATGTGCCCATTATCTCCTGTAGCTGTCCCTAATACACCTCAGTATCAGCAACCCAGATGAGGATTGCTTCCCAGCTCCTGTCACCATCCCAGGAATTACCAGTTCTCAACACTGCCCTTGGGCTTACCTCTGATCCTTTTATCACCACCCAATGGGAATCCCCTGCCTGGCATCCTCTTTACTCGTCACTACCACCATTCTGACCCCAGTACAGGAACTCCCCCCACTCCATTTCCTCATCCTTCTGTAAGTCTTTGTCACCCCTCTACCTTAGGAGTCTTCCCCACCACTCTGTTATCACGCCAGGAGTCTCCCCACCTCCTCCTTCCCCCATTCCCAGCCTCTGTCAATGACCTGAGATCCTCAGGTGCTGTCACATCTTGGGAGTTACTCTGACCTTTAAGTTGGACCCTTGTTTTTGGAGCTTGTACAATAACTACTAACAAGAAACTATGAGCAAAAATACTTAATTACAGGTTACACAATCTTAGGATGGTAACTATAATAAACTCATTGGAAATAATTTTGTCAAGTGCTATGTGGTTGGGCACCAGATGATATTTAAATATTGTCAAGTTTAACAACATACAGTACTGTGCAAAAGTCTTAGTCACATGTAAAAAAAGTGTAAAGCCAAGATTCTTTCAAAAATAATGAAATGTAAAGCTTCTAAATATCAAAAATTTTACTATAAAGAGCAGTAAACAGTAAAAAACCAAATCAAGTCAATATTTGGTGTGACCACCATTTGCTTTTTAAAATGCATCAATTCTTTTAGGTATACTGTCGTGCAGTTTTATAAGAAGATCGGCTGGTAGGTTGTCCCAAACATCTTGGAGAACTTGCTACATTTCTTCTGTAGACTTTGGCTGTCTCACTTGCTTCTGTCACTCCAGGTAATCCCAGACAGCCTGGATGATGTTGCGATCAGGGCTCTGTAGAGGCCATACCATCTATTGCAGAACTCTTTGTTCTTCTTTTCACTGAAGGTAATTCTTTATGACCTTGGCTGTGTGTTTTGGGGGTCATTGTCCTGCTGCAGAATGAAGCTGGGATCGATCAGGCACATCCGTGATGGATGAGAATCTGCTTGTACTTCTCAGCATTGAGGATCCCATTAATTCCAGATCACCAACTTTATTTGCAGAAATGCCGCTCTAACCCTGCAGGGAGCCTCCACCATGCTTCCCTGTTGGCTGCCGACAATCATCCATGTAGCATTCTCCAGCTCCTCTACAGACAAGCTGCCACCTGTTTGAGCCAAAAATTTCAAATTTTGACTCATCAGTCCAGGGCATTTGCTGCCATTGTTCAGCCCCCCAGTCCTTGTGTTTCTGTGTGTGTAGGTGATACTCTTGGGTTTGTTTCTACTTTGGAGGAATGAGTTTTTGGCAGCAACTATTTTATGAAGACCACTTCTGACAAGACTTCTCTGGACTGTAGAGAGAGGGTACTTGGGTTCCAATGGTTTCTATGAGTCCAGTGCTGATAGCAATGCTAAACTTCTTCCGGTATAGAAACAACGTCAGTTTGATGTATCTCTCGTCTGCTGCACACAGATTCCATGGCTAACCACTGCGTTTCTGGTCCTCCGCCTTGCCTGTTTCTTTGTGTTTATTCAGGATGTGCTGTCCAACCTCTTCTGAAACTTGTGTCTGCCACAAAATTTCTGCTTGGGAGAGACTTTGCCGACACAGGATGACCACCTTGTGTCTTGTTGCTGTGTTCATTCTTGCCATGGTGGAAGAATTGATGATTTGAAAGTTAAACTATTACATCTGCCTCACCCTCACCTTTATCCTTTGCCCAATTTGATTCCTTCTACACCCATTTCTGTTTCAGTTAATCAGTTTAGTTCATTCAATTCATTATAACATTGATTATTTGCACTTGTTAGTTATCTTCATTTCATCATGCACTGGGTGAAATACCTATAAAGTAATGAAGCTTTTTATGAAAAGTGACCTATGACTAATATTTTACTTTCTTGGACAAAGTACAACAATTTCTCTGTAACATTTAATTGTTTGGAAAATAAATGTTTGAAAATCTAAAATTTGCTCTTTTCTGCTGATACATGTTTGAAAAAAACAAACATCTAAAACAAAATTTATATAAAAAATCTAGGGTGTACAGTAGTGTCGATGTTTGACCATACAAACATAGTGGTTAAAGAGTACAGAAGAAGCATACATTTAGGGCAATATTCAAAAATGAGGTATGTCCAGCAATAGTCAATTCTGAATTGCAGGAAATGTTACCAATCCCACCATGCAATTCCCTTGGATTTCTGGATCCCTCCAGAAAGATTCCTGCGTAGATTACACATAGAAGAGCTGTAGTTAAGTTAACCCACTGTCAAAGCGTTTTGTGAGAATAATGGACTGTGGGTTCCCAGTGCTCATTAAACCACTTTGATCTTTGAACAAGTGGTAGAGGTGCTGCGTGTACCCACAATCCCACCTCACAGTCCTGCTTGCTCTGCCTAGTTCATTCGACGTGTACTGCAGCTCTGTGTGAAGTTCTCAGCTTTATTCATGCTCACTAGCTTTACTAATGAGCTGTTTGATTCATGGATAGGAAATTCTCTATGGCACCTGGCATCAAGTAATTTAATGTTTGAGCCAAATATCCAAACTCTAACAATAAATCCCTCTTTAATAAACCCCACCTCAATGATGCGTGTTTCCAAATGCCACCCTGCATTTCCCTTGGAGGAAAGTACCAATTTAAAAATGTCAAATGTTCCCACGTTATTTTGTTTCTTTATCAAAAGCAGAAACCTTTGTGGTTTGCAAAACATCCATTTTTGAAACTTTAGATGATTATCTGAGTTGTGCTAAGCCCTGTGAGGTAAACAACAGAGCTTTAAATAAAATCTGAAATACAAAATGAAACTATTGCAGAATGGCGCACAGGCTGCCTGTCATAATGTCGGAATAATTTGTGTTCACATTCAGGTCACACTGGGAATTAGAAAGTTTGAAAAAAAATTGAGTTCAGGAGAGATCTGAAATTAATATTCTTGGTTATAAGGAAATACTGCTCTTGATTGGTAAATGCTACAAAAGGTAGTGGATATGGCTTAGTCCATCACGGATAAAGCCCTCCCAACCAATGAGCAGATCTGCACAAGGTGCTATCATAGGAAAGCAGCATCCATCATCAGAGACACTCATCACCCAGGAGATGCTCCGTTCTCACTGCTGCCATCAGATAGAAGGTACAGGAGCTTCAGGACTCACACCATCAGGTTAAGGAACAGTTACTTCCCTTCAACCTTCAGGCTCTTAAACCAAAGGGGATAACTCCACTCAATCACGAGGAAATCTGCAGATGCTGGAATTTCAAACAACACACATCAAAGTTGCTGGTGAACGCAGCAGGCCAGGCAGCATCTCTAGGAAGAGGTGCAGTCGACGTTTCAGGCCGAGACCCTTCGTCAGGACTAACTGAAGGAAGAGCTAGTAAGAGATTTGAAAGTGGGAGGGGGAGGGGGAGATCCAAAATGATAGGAGAAGACAGGAGGGGGAGGGATGGAGCCAAGAGCTGGACAGGTGATTGGCAAAGGGGATACGAGAGGATCATGGGACAGGAGGCCTAGGGAGAAAGAAAGAGGGAGGGGTGAAGCCCAGAGGATGAGCAAGGAGAATAGTGAGAGGGACAGAGGGAGAAAAAGGAGAGAGAGAAATATATATATATAATAATGATAAATATATAAGTAACGGATGGGGTACGAAGGGGAGGTGGGGCATTAACGGAAGTTAGAGAAGTCAATGTTCATGCCATCAGGTTGGAGGCTACCCAGATAGAATATAAGGTGTTGTTCCTCCAACCTGAGTGTGGCTTCATCTTAACAGTAGAGGAGGCCATGGATAGACATATCAGAATGGGAATGGGATGTGGAATTAAAATGTGTGGCCACTGGGAGATCCTGCTTTCTCTGGCGGACAGAGCATAAGTGTTCAGCGAAATGGTCTCCCAGCCTGCATCGGGTCTCACCAATATATAGAAGGCCACACCAGGAGCACCGGACACAGTATATCACCCCAGCCGACTCACAGGTGAAGTGCCTCCTCACCTGGAAGGACTGTCTGGGGCCCTGAATGGTGGTGAGGGAGGAAGAGTAAGGGCATGTGTAGCACTTATTCCGCTTACAAGGATAAGTGCAGGGAGGGAGATCGGTGGGAAGGGATGGGGGCGGGGGAACAAATGGACAAGGGAGCAGTGGATGGGAGATCCCCTGAACGGATAAAGTTGGTGATGGTGTGGGAAACAATGGCCTGGTGCTCCTTAGTGGGGTCATGATCGAAGGAATAAGAGGAGATATCTGCGAGTTGTCGCTGTGCCTCGGCAAGGTAGAGGTCAGTACACCAGACTACAACAACACCTCCCTTATCAGCGGGTTTTATAGTAAGGTTAGGATTAGTGCGGAGGGGGTGGAGAGCAGAGCGTTCGGAAGGAGTGAGGTTGGAATGGGGACAAGGTGTGGTGAAGTCGAGGCAGTTGATGTCCCGTCAGCAGTTAGCAATAAAGAGGTCCAGAGCAGGCAGAAGACCAGAGCGGGGTGTCCATGAAGAGGAGGAGGGTTGAAGACGGGAGAAGGGGTCGTCGGTGGTGGTGAAAGAGTCTTTGCCGAACAAGTAGGCTTGAAGACAGAGCCGGCGGAAGAAGAGTTCAGCGTCATGGCGAATGCGGAACTCGCTGAGGTGTGGGCGAAGGGGGACAAAGGTGAGGCCTTTACGTCACTTTCCCCATCATTGAAATGTTCCCATGACCAATGGACTCACTTTCAAGGATGCCTCATCTCATGTTCTCAATAATTATTATTTGTTTGTTTGTTTATTATTTATTTATTTTGTATTTACAGTTTGTTGTCTTCTGCACTCTGGTTGGGTGGTCTTTCATTGATTCTGATATGGTTATTATTCTATAGATTTATTGAGCATGCCCACAAGAAAATAAATCTCAGGGTTGTATGTGGTGACACATATGTACTTTGATAATAAATTTACTTTGAACTTTGAACTTCGATATTGAGGCACTGAGTTAGTCAGCTACTATAGCAATGGGATGCCAGTACAATTGCACACATCCAGTTGGGCCTTGAGGTTGTCTCTGAAACTTCTGCATATTTGAAGCAGTTTTCACACAACTACAGGATTCACTGCTTCATATGCAAATACACTGAGCTTTTAATTAACCATTCTGACTCATTGGCCAAAGTTCTGATTTGTACACGCTGTTTGGGGGAAAGCATTCAGTTGTCAAATATAATCAAAAGAAAGGGTCTTTTTACTTATCTTGGCCTGATAGTGTGATTATCAAATAAAACAAGAACAAAAATGAATTGAAGTGCTAACTTGAAACATTCTTCAAATATATAGAAACATTTGTCTATTTATTACAAGTCATTGTATAATAAAAATAATTAAATTATTTATTAAGATATTTTGTTACTTCAGTTCCTGGCATATGTGGGGAGGAGTGGAGGGAGGAGTTGAAGTGGTTGGTAGCCAAAAGGACTGGTTCTTAAATCTTGAGTGCCTTCACCACTTGCAAACTTCACCTGAGGACAATTTCTGTTAAATACTGTTTAATAGAACAGTATCAATTGTTTTCCTATTAAAATTGTTTTCCTATTAAATACTGTTAGTTGTTTCCAGATGTTCCAATTGAAATGCGAAATGAAAGATGAAATGAGCATTTCATGTCAGCATTTGATAATTAGTTGTTTATTAAATCAAATCTGATTCAAGCAGGTAATTTCCTTGCAAGAATTGTATTTATTAATATTCAAATTCATGAACAGTTGCCAAAGCATTGTGCCACTTGTGCCTGAGCTTGCAAGATTAATAAATCTGCTTTTCTTCTCTGTCACGAAATGCCTTTTACGAAAAAACTTGTACTGCTCATATACTTGCTTCACTATTTGGTGGAAATTTTTGGAATGTAGGTAGTATTTGTTTGGTAGTGACAAAGCGTAAAAATTAGTGACCAAAGTGTCCTTTTTTTTTAAGAATACTTTTGATGACCATTGTAACAGTTGCAGTTTTTAAAACCATTTAAAGCTCAGATTAGGTGGAAATTTCTGTGCAAATATTTTGTAGGTTAGACAAATGTTTGCCATTTCAGACAAGCTTGCAAACGTGTTTCCTGTTTTGCACCGTGCAGATGCTTTGAAATATTGATTGAATCATGCTGTTAAATCATTGTATAGTTTGTTGCTGTTGGGTATTAAGCGCTATTACTAAGTGGAAATCCTCCAAGAATATCACGTTTGCTAATCTGATACTTCCACAAGTGAACTTTACTGCAATTTTCAGTGTATGCTGTAGGTATATTTGTCATACAATATAGAAACAGGCCCTTCAGCCCAACTCGTCTGTGCTAACCATGGTAACTACCTGATCTAGGTATTGGGGCCGATTTTTATTTTCTGTTTGAAATTGATGTAGAACCATTGCTTGTTTAAAATTAAGTTTACTTGTCGCATCTACATCAAAACATACAGTGAAATGCTTTGTTTGTGTCAATGTCTAAGATGCGCTGGGGGAAGCCCGCAATTGTCTCCATGCTTCCAGCACCAATGTAGCGTGCCCACAACTTACTAACCCAAACTGGTATATCTTTGGAATGTGAAAGGAGCTCCCAGAGGAAACTCTTGCAGGGAGAGTGTACAAACTCTTTACAGGCAGTGGCGGGAATTAAACCCTATTACCATGCTGCTCGACAGTTGTTGCCATTGACAGTGACTGTGAGTACTGTACAGTACTTCTCCAACAGAGAGTTATTATAATTATGCTGGTCAGGTAAGGGTATGTCACCCCACTTCCTGGTCCCCAGAGATCACGAGTCGTGGCAAGCTCAGCTCATTAGCAAACGGACCCCAAGATAGAGCAGTCAGGATTAAGGCATGCGGTGCATGAATAAGACAGACTTTTACAAGTCTTTAGCAAACTGCCATTTGTTGTTTTGGGTCAAAATGGTTTTACACAAATCATTCATTTATATGTGAAATAACAAAAGGAAACTGGATCCTGAGCTGCCCGCCAGTGTACGGATCCAGCTAAAAGTTGGGCACAAGTGGAAATGGGGCTGCTGAATTACTCACCGTCGCCATTCGCTGGAATTTTATTTTATTTATTCATTTAATGATATAGCATAGTAGAAGACCCTTGTGGCCTAATGAGCCCACACCACCCATGTGTCCAATTACCCTACTAACCTGCATGTCTTTAGAAAATAGGAAGAAGCAGGAGCAACTAGAGGAAACTCACAACTCCTTAGAGACAGTGGTGGGAATTGAACCTGGGTCGCTGGCGCTGTGATAGCGTTACAATAATCGCTGCACCACCATGCCAACCCGATGGTTTTGCAGATGATTGGAAGAGTGTGTGGAGTTCAGATGACAATTGTGCCATAGCCTCTCCAAATTTTACTTCTTTGTACTTGATGTACGTTTATTTAGGAAGGATTGTTTGGAATGAGTTAACAAGATAACCAAAAGATGGCACAGTGGTGCAACGAGTAGAACTGCTGCCTCATAGCTCCCCCAGCCCAGGTTTAATCTGAGTTCTCTGATTTCCTCCCACACCCCAAAGATGTGCAGGTTGGTCGTTTAATTAGCCCCAATTGTAGGATTTGAGAGAAGTTGGCAGGAGTTATAGAGAGTAGGTTGAAGGGAAAATTAATGTGGAGAAACAGCTCTGCAAGCTGACATGCACTTGTTGGCACAGAGTGACCTCATTTGTATCATAAAGAAATATGCAAAAGAGTTTTGCTGAACCATTTGATCAGTGTGATTGGAATTAGTGCACTTAGATCGGTATTCTAAATGGAATTGAAATCATCCATCTTTCCCTAAGATCTGAAGCTTTTGCTCAGAATTGGAATGAATGGCATTAATACTAATAAAAAATGATAAAAAGTCTGTAAAGTAGTTACTTTGTCTTGGAATTTGCAATCACTCTGAGAAACATATTGAACTGCCATTAAAATAATTGAAGGATTTTTCAGATTGATTATAAGTGATGTTAAGGTTATGCTACATAAGGAATGCTGACAACATTAAATATGTTTGTATTTAATTCCTTTGTCAGCTTTTTGAATGGTGCTATTAATCTTTGTAGAGTTAATTGTATGCTAAATTTATAGTTAGTTTCTGCTTCTTTTCCAAATTTCAGATAACTTGATGAGAAAAAACATAGAAACATAGAAAACCTACAGCACAATACAGGCCCTTTGGCCCACAAACCTGTGCTGAACATGTCCCTACCTTAGAACTACCTAGGCTTTACCCATAGTGCTCTATTTTTCTAAGGTCCATGTAGCCATCCAAGAGTCTCTTAAAAGACCCTACTGTATCTGCCTCCACCACTGCCGCTGGCAGCCCATTCCACGCACTCACCACTCTCTGCGTAAAAAACCTACCCCTGACATCTCCTCTGTACCTACTTCCAAGCACCTTAAAACTATAGCCTCTCGTGCTAGCTATTTTAGCCCTGGGGACAAGCCTCTGACTATCTGCATGATTAATGCCTTTCATTATCTTGAACACCTCTATCAGGTCACCTCTTATCCTCCGTCGCTCCAAGGAGAAAAGACCAAGTTCACTCAACCTATTCTCATAAGGCATGCTCCCCAATCCAGGCAACATCCCTGTAAATCTCCTCTGCACCCTTTCTATGGTTTCCACATCTTTCCTGTAGTGAGGCGACCGGAATTGAGCACAGTACTCCAAGTGGGGCCTGACCAGGGTCCTACATAGCTGCAACATTACCTCTCGACTCTTAAACTCAATCCCACAATTGATGAAGGCCAATGCACCGTATGCCTTCTTAACCACAGTTTAAAAATTTTTTTTTTACTTTCTGTCTTTATTTTAAACAGATAACCTACCTGGCCTAGACCCCTTATCACCTGCCCCGCTGAGCCAAAGCTGTCTCCCACTACTCTATCGCCCGCTCTGTAATTTGTCTTCTCCTTAAACTCCTCCCGCTGTTCTCACTGGTCGACCTCCACGCGCTTGCGCAGTCATGCCCCGTTCAAACATGTTTGAAATATTGCTGGTTCTGATTGCAGAATCTTTTTGTTTGGTTTACAATTGGCACAAAAGCCAGTTGGCTGAAGATGCCATGTTGTTGCCCTGAAGTAATTATTGGAGGAAAGCTGCCTGTTTGGATCCAATGCCAGCAGATATGTCACACAGCAGCAGTTCCTGTACATTCAAACTGTACAGCATGTATACCCTAAGCAGGGATTTTTATGCTTAGGCAAAAGTTGGCACCCTGGTAAGCATCATGCTCTGGGAGCTGAAGCTGGGACATACTGTAATCAAACCTGAAATTTCTAGAAAGGCTCAGTACTTCCTGTGTCATTTGTGGAACAAAGTCATCTTAAGAATTGCATTTTAAAACATACCATCTTATTGTAAAAGGACTCTGGGTGTTAATGTATCCTTGATCATTCTGAGATGTTGAGCAATCAAAACTCTTTATACTGTTAAAATATATGAACACTGAAAGGCCTGGACAGAGTGGATGTGGAGAGGATGTTTTCATGAATAGGAGAGTCTGGGATCTGAGGACACAGCCTCAGAATAGAGAGATGTCTCTTTGAAACTGAGAAGAGGAATTGCTTCAGCCAGAGCGTGGTGAACCTGAGGAAGTCATTGCCACTAAGGGTTCTGAAAGCCAAGTCATTGTGTGTATTTAAGGCAGGGATTTATAGGTTCATGATTGATAGAGGTTTAAGAGTTACAGGGAGAGTGTGAGAAAATGGAGTTGGAAAAATAAACAGCCCTGACTGAATGGTGGAGCAGATTCAATGGGTCAAGTTGTTTGTTTCTGCTCCTGTATCTTGAATGCTTTTGGATTTTACATTAATATGGAATCCAGTCCTTCTACAGTGCCTGTCCTGTTCTGCATGGCATGGACTCTTACTACTAAATGAAAATCAAGTTTGCACAAAGGGACAGAAACCTGAAACATTGACTGTTTATCTTTCCACGGATGTTGCCTGACTTGATGAGTGTTCCCACATTTTCTGCTTTCTTTCCATTAAGAGTTAGATAGTGGATTGCCCTATTGGAAGCTTTCCATTCCCACGCTCCCAATGAGGAATTGCAGCTGTTGGCCTGGGCCACAGCACAGTGCAAAACCGATAATTTAAAAAAGATTCTTAAAATACCAAGCCTGCATTTAGCTGCAATTTGCCTGATGCTAGTGCAAGCCTTGCTAATGCTGGCCTTTTTAGCATTTCATCCTGTCCCACTCAATAGCCAAAATAGATACAAGAGGAGAAAATAACACTGCCATGCAGTGTGCAGCTCTAAGGTTGTTAATGAAGCACTTGTGGGAGAGCTGAAGGCTAATTCCACCAAATCCTATATTGATTTAAAACGCTAAATGTGGAATTAAAGGCGTTCTGTCATTCTGCAAGAGAAGTTGGAATGATAATTTGATATATTACCATAACTGATGTTTCAGTTCAGTATGAAGGATAGTGATGAAAATGGGTATGTTTTATATTAATGTTATTTTAGCATTTGAATTTTACACAGAGTACCTATATTGAATCAGGTTTAACCATTCTCCTGTTATCACGTCCCAGGATGCAACCAAAGTGTTGGGGCAGTTTAAAAATAAAATACAGATCGACCTTCACTAATCCGGCACCATTGGGACCTGAGGAGTGCCAGATTAGTGAAAATGCTGAATTACAGAAGGATCACATCAAGCATAATCAGTGCCGGATTATCGAAGGAACCGGATTACAGGTAGTCAGATTAGTGAAGGTCGACCTGTACATGAAGTGCATCACCAACTTTTCATGTATGTATGTTTGGAACACCAAAGCCCAATGTGGACAGATGGAATATATTAGCATAATAAAACTATCCTTTCAGTGCCCAAATCTGAATCTGATTCAAACTTCACTTTTGGGTTTCTTGGAGGTCTGGAAAGTCTGGAACTGGTGGTAGGAGCAAAACATCTCTTCCTCCTCCTGATGGATAAGGGTAATTGGAGGCCCCCTCAAGGAAGCCTCTGTCACTCCAAGCCTTCATTTCTTATTCCACCCAACAGTGATGGCCACCATTCCAGTTGTGTGCCTCTTTGATCTCACTCTCCCCATCAGTTAAGCCAGACTCCCATGGCTCCTATTATTTGTGCTGCCTCTCAGGCCAATGGCTATGTATCAATTTGTCTTTGGTTGTACACATTGTCATGATTATAAGGAGAAATCAGCCTTCGTTTAAACTAGCTACATTATACTTGGGTTAATGAGCATTAAACACACTACTGTTTGCTACTTTCCCAAAGGCACGCCCAAGAACACTCTGGAGCACCGTAAATAGACAAGGCTTTCTCACGTGACATCAATAACCACTGCAATGATAATTATTTAACAGGTCTTCCATTGCTTTGCATCTTTGCCCTCAAAAGGTAAAATTTCACTGCTTGCCTGAAACAATCATGTGATTACAGCAGGCACTGTAAAAGCACAGAGTCTACAATTGCACCAGTTTGCACCTTCAATTCTGCTGAGTTCTTCAACTATTTTTGGATTAAAAGAATTTGGAATGCTCTGCAATCTGAAGAATATTGATTCTTCAGGTTAGACATAATGGGTAAAGAGGACAGAAGGTTTGGAATTGAGAATCTGGAAGTTGAAAGCATCCAGTAGACTCTTGGAATTGGTTGAGGGAGAGGACTGGAGTATAGTGAGGGTTGAAATGTCCCATTCAATTTTCTGGATTGTATTCAAGAGGTTGTCCACATTCTGCGTTGGGAGTTTATTATAAATGCTGATTTCTAATGTGGGAAGGCCTTAAAACTCCAAGCCTCAAGATGAGGGTTTCAATAACACTGAGGGTGAAAAGCATTACAGTCGCCAGTATGTTACTGTGGGATGAAAACTGACTTGGCAGTGGAGTCAATGTGGTAAAAAGACATTTATTCAGAGAGAAAAATCTTCATCCAGTTTAAATCAGAACAAAATGGAGTTGGAGCCTGAAGCCTATAGTCTTAATGTCACCAATGTTGTCCAGAGATATTGACTTTCACCTTATGAAAATGGTCATGCTTCTCATGCAGACAAATAGGCCTCGGCACAGAACAGAACATTGATTGTATTAGAAAACTTTTAGCATTGGAGATAAAACTGCTTGATGGATGTGTTACGTGGAGTAAGACATATTGAAATCAAACTATGATCGGTGAGCTGTGAGGAAGAAAGATAAACACAGAAGAAGTCATAAAGTTGACATTGACCAGCATAACATGGTGCAGCACATTCCTAATGTAAATTCTGTCAAAGCCATAAGATATGAAGGCAGGGGCTTGTGGAAACTGTTGTTCTGACTAAATCTGATAATCACAGCAGCTGAAAATATTCAACCAATGTGACAAATTTTAAGACTCTGAGCTCCAGTTGCATCAGTGCAATGCGATCCACTTCAGGGTCATAACTGTCTGAAGTTGAGAGTCTGCTATTATGGGATTTCACAGTTGCATCTGAGTGTCAGTTAGTCATTTTGTGGGATATGGACATCACAGGCATTTAATGTCCATCCCTAATTGCCCAAAAAAGATGGGTAATAACTCTGCCTCCGTGCCTGTGATAGAATTATCTCCATGGTGTTTGATTTACTATTTCAGGATTTACATCCTGAACATTTCACCTTTTGCATATTGGTTGTTTGTCAGTCTTTGTTTATGTATGGCTTTTCATGGATTTTGTTGTATTTCTTCAGTTTACCTGTACATGCCAGTATGAACATGAATCTCAAGGTATATGGCAACATATACATACTCTAATAATAAATTTGCTTTGAACTACAACTATGAAGGAATGCCAATATTGTTAAAGCCAGGATGAAGAATGACTTGGAGGGCAATCTCTTGGTGGCAGCAATCCTGTGTGCCCTCTCTTGTCATCATTCCAGTGTAGTACTATGATTACTGTTTAAGTGTTTTAGAGGGCATCAGTCTGGGTGGCGCTGTCATTTCAAATCAAACACTTTGCTAGAAATTTGCAGTAAATCAAGTAGTTTCCAAAAAAAAAAGAGAGGAATGCAGGTTACAACTTTGCCCCAGACTTACAATGTGAAGACGTTGTACCAGGTGTGACTGGTCCACTTTATATAATTGGATTGTGAAACTTGCATGAGAGCATCTTAGAGTGGATTGAAATTGGATCACTCACCTACTGTACCTACTTCCTATCCCTTTGAAAAGAACCACTGACCACTTATTTGGAAAGCCAGTGAGTATTGTGAATTCACCGTGCAAAGTAAATCCATGCCATGTCATTCTACCATTAGTATTTGTTATCAAATGATAAGGAAATATGAAGTTGCTTGTTGGTTTGTTTCACAAAAGCAAAGTTAGTATGCTTTTCACTTAAGCAGTAATCACAGCACTCCAATTAAGGCACAGATAGATATTTGCATAGCAGAGGAATTGAGGGTTGAGGGGGAAAGGCAGGTACCAAGTCCATGCCAGATCTTATTGAATGGCAAAGCAGGCTCGATGGGCCAGATGGCCTACTCCTGCTCCTGTTTTTCATGTTCTTATAATGCAAGCAAGTGGGGTGAGTATTCATAGGCAAAAAGGTTGGAATAGATGCAGTGGACCAGAGGGCCAGTTTCTATGCTGTATAAATCTATGACTCTCTTTTTTTTCTCTTTCTCTTAGATTTCCAGCATCAGCATTTTTTTAACGTCCAGTAAACCTTTACTATTGGCCCTGCTTTAATCTGGGTTGGTGTGCAGCTAGCTATGTAACTCCAATGATCTGGCTGCATGTTGCACTGAATGCTAGGAATAATTGAAGCATAGTGACAGATCAGTCATAATTCTGGCAATATACTTAGGCATTTTCGCAACGTTGCCATTTTTGCCTCAGCAAGTATCCACTTATAAACCAAGTGTTTTTAGTAACCATGATACAGTACTTACTTATTGGTAAGTAAGTAACTGAGGAAAAGCACTGATAATGTCTATAATTTGTTTCAACTTCCACTTACAGAAATATGTTGGAAGTGGAGCTTTTTGTCAAGAGGTTCCAATTTTAGTTATTGAGCACATACATCATGTACATTATATTTGTTAGAGAGAAGCTCAATGCTTTCTGAAGGTAGATGAATGAAGAGCATATTGAGAGGTAATTCAAGAATATATGCATATGTAACAGATTTACATTGAGTAATCCAGCTTCAAAAGAGGTTAATAATTATAATAAAATCCTAATAATCTGCTGTCTTATTCTTTTGTCCAAAATCAGCTGATATCAGCTCTATATCATACACTTTAAAATTCACCAGAGCTCCCTTTAAATATTTACGGACTTTGTTTCCTATACTCCCTTTAACCTCATTGGCACTCCATTTCCTGGACACCTTTTCAACTCACACAACACACATCAAAGTTGCTGGTGAACACAGCAGGCCAGGCAGCATCTCTAGGAAGAGGTACAGTCGACGTTTCAGGCCGAGACCCTTCATCAGGACCTTTTCAACTCACCAAGTTACTGTGTTCCCTTAAATTCACCTGGTTCACTGGAAATTTTATTATACCACTGTGTAAAATCTAACAGAAATGAATTAAAAGAATAGTAACAGGACTGATTTCCAATCATCTGAAAAATCTGTCACTCTGGCAACACCAAAGTCTGCAAGGTTATGAGAATTCTGGATTCTGGAACATGCTGTGTTACTAATTTGGCATATAGTGTGGATGTGATCAATTTTCCAAATTGTTGTATGTCTTCGATTGATACTTTGTGAGTCACACATGATAAGTAACTACCTATAATTGATAATTTAATGTAATTGTACGTAAATAAACTTCAACTTTTATTTTGCTGCTTCAACTACTTCAAAAGTTTTTGTCATATTAATTCTACAGCATTTCACTCCATCATTAAACATGGTTTGCTGTGCTTGCTTGGAGTAGTTTGTTGTTTAGTATGGCATGGAGTGGCATGGGAGAGGCAGACTAGAGTCTGTCCGTTTGGGAGCCGGGGTTGGATCAGTCTTCGTCTAGCATCTCGTCCACAGCCATTCCAACATGGGTGGTCCTGAGTTGGCTAGGAGGAGTTGAAGCATAGTGACACAATTTTATTGCTTTGAAATTTAAAATGTGTACTATAAATTAAATCTAGGATTTATATAAATAGGTTGAGTGGACTCTGTGTGCTGCCCGATGTTTCCATGATAGAAGACTGTATGAATGACTAATATGTTTTATGATCTTTAAAGCTTATCCTAGCACTTTGTGTGAAAGCAACAGCAATACCTTTACATCTGTGTACATCTTTACATTTGCATTGACGTCATAATTCAGCTAATTTTGTAATGGTTAATAATTTTTGATTGGTATTATCGGTCTGATTTTACCAGATAAAATTGCATTTTTTTCATTGTTAACTTTATTTTGCTAAAACATTGAACTATCCACCTTTGATTGAGAAATTTATAGCTTAAAAATTCAAGTTATTAGATGATTTACAGGAAGTGACTTTAAAGTGAGAGAAATTATGGTTTACACCACACATTATATAAACAGTATTCAGCTAGTCATGGCTAATTAATCCATTGGCTACGTGTAGGCCCCAATACTTAACTTTTCTACTTACTGGTGCCTTTAGTCACAGATTTGATTAACATCTCCATGATATGCAGTGTTGAGAGAGAAAAATGTGTTTAAGTCCATTCAGAGTCACAAACAGTCCTTACAGATGAGAGAACACTTCACCTATGAGTCTGTTGGGGTCATCTACTGTACCTGGTGTTCCCAGTGTGGCCTCCTGTATAAAGGTGAGACCCGACATAGATTGGGAGACCACTTCATCAAACCGCTTCATTCCATCTGCCTCAAAAACTGTGATTTCCTGGTGGCCACCTATTTCAATTCTACTTCCCATTCCCATCTGCACATGTCAGTCCATGGCCTCCTCTACTCTTGTGATGAGGCCATACACAGACTGCAGGAGCAACACCTTATATTCCATCTGGGTAGCCTTCAACCCGGTGGCATGAACATCGATTTCCTGAACTTCTGCAAATTGCCCCTCCCTCTCTCCTTCACCATTCCCCATTCCTGTTTCCTTCTCACACCTCCTCTACTTACTTTCCCATCACCTCCCTCTGGTGCTCCTCTCCCTTCCCTTTCTTCCATGGAATTCTGTCCTCTCCAGCCCTTATCTCTTCTACCAATCAACTTCTCGCTCTGTACTTCACCTCCCCCTCTCCTGGTTTCACTTATCATCTGCCACCTTGTACTTCTTCCTCCCTTCCCTTCCCCACCTTCTTATTCTGACTTCATTTCCCTTCCTATCCAATCCTGCTGAAGGGTCTCAGGCTGAAACATTGATTATTTACTCTTATCTATAGATGCTGTCTGACCTGCTGAGTTCCTCCCCCATTTTGTGTATTTAAATCTCACCTAGATGTTAGCTGTGGGGTTGAAAATGATACTGGACAGGTAATAATAGGACAAAGAAGTGGCACATGAGCTTAATAAATACTTTATGTCAGTCTTCACTGTAGAAGACACCAGGAATTCAAGAGTGTCAGAGAGCAGAAGTGAGTGTATTCACTATTATTAAGGAGAAGCTGCTTGAGAAGCTGAAAGGTCTGAGGTAGATAAGTCACCTGGACCAGAAGGATTTACCATAGGATTCTGAGGGAGGTAGCTGAAGAGATTGTGGAGACATTAGTAGTGATCTTTCAAGAACCACTAGATTCTGGAATGGTCCAGGGGACTGGAAAATTGCAAATATCACTCTTTAAAAAGAAAGGGAGGCAAAAGGCAGGAAGTTATAGGCCAGTTACCCCGACTTCAATGGTTGGCTGTGGAGGCCAAGTTGCTGGGTATATTGTTAGATTAGATGAGATTAGATTCAATTTTATTGGCATTGTGCTGAGTACAGGTACAAAGCCAATGAAATGCAGTTAACATCTGACCAGAAATGCAAAGAAAAGTGTTATTTACAAAATAACTGTGAATAAAAAGTAAGTGCTACAGCACACAAATATAAAAGTACTGAGACAGTAAAATATGGGTGCAATACTGCTTAGCGCTGTGATGTGAGGTTCAGCAGGGTCACAGCCTCAGGGAAGAAACTCTTCCTGTGCCTGCTGGTGTGGGAGCAGAGGCTCCTGTAGTGCTTACCGGATGGGAGGAGAGCAAAAAGTCCATGGTTAGGGTGAGATGCATCCGTGATAATGCTTTTCGCCCTGTCCAGGCAGCGTTTATGGTAGATGTTCTTAATGGTGGGCAATTGGGTGCCGATAATGTGCTGGGCAGTTTTCACCACACGCTGGAGTGCTTTACCGTCCAATATGGGACAATTGCCATACCACACTGAGATGCAGTTGGTGAGTATGCTTTCAATGGTACAGCAGTAAAAGTCTGTCAGTACCCTGGGACAGAGGTGAGCTCTCTTGATGCTCCGCAGGAAATAAAGGCGCTGTTGTGCCTTTTTGATCAGGATGGAGGAGTTCAGGGACTAGGTGAGATCCTCAGAAATGTGGATACCAAGGAATTTGAAGCTTCAGGCATGCTCCACTACAGCTCCGTTGATGTAGATGGGGATGTGAGTGTGGCTCCTAGCATGCCTGAAGTCCACAGTGATCTCCTTGGTCTTCTGGATATTAAGGGCCAGGTTGTTGTCAGCACATCACGCGGCCAGGTGCTGGACCTCGTCCCTGTAGGCCGTCTCGTCATCCCCTTTGATCAGACCAACCACCGTGGTGTCGTCTGCGAACTCGATTATGGAGTTAGAACCATGTACAGGAACGCGGTCATAGGTGAAAAGGGAGTACAGAAGAGGGCTCAGCACACAACCTTGAGGCATACCGGTGTTCAGGGTGAGAGTGGAGGAGGAGAGGTTGTCTAACTTAACTGATTGGGGTCTGTTAGTCAGAAAGTCCAAGGTCCAATTGCAGAGGAATGAGCTAATACCAAGCTGGCGAAGTTTGGCGATCAGCTTGGAGGGGATCACAGTATTGAATGCTGAACTAAAGTCAATGAACAGCATTCTGACGTAAGAGTTGGGGCTGTCCAGGTGGGTCAGGGCAGAGTGAAGTGCCGTGGAGATGGCGTCCTCTGTTGACCTGTTGGTGAAATAGGCAAATTGATGGGGGTCCAGGGTAGTGGGCAGACAGGATTTCAGATGTGATAGAACCAGTCTCTCAAAGCACTTTGCAATGATGGGTGTGAGTGCAACTGGACGGAAGTCATTCAGGCCCGTGGCAGTGGAATGCTTCGGCACTGACACGATGGTGGCGATCTTGAAGCTTGTCGGGACAACTGCCTGGGCCAGGGACAGATTAAAAATGTCCGTGAAGACGCCGGCCAACTGCCCTGCACAGACTCTGAGCACACGGCCAGGTATTCCATCCGGACCAGCTGCCTTCTATACATTCACCCTGCTCAAGGTGGCACAAATATCGGAGGTGGAAAGTGAGAGAGAAAGTTCACCAGGTGGGAGATCCGCTTTGAGGGTGACCTCCTTGTTCTCTCGGTCAAAGTGAGTGTAGAAGTAATTGAGCTCATCAGGGAGGGAAGCAGAGCTGGAAGGGGGCACAGTACTAGGTGGTTTGAAGTCTGTAATGACCTGTATGCCATGCCACATGTGCCGGGGTCCGAGGAGTTGAAATGCTCCTCGATTCTCTGTTTGTACGTGTGTTTAGTCTGAGAGATTCCCCTCCTCAGGTTGGCCCTGGCTGAGCTGTAAGCCTCCCAGTCTCCAGACCTGAAGGCTGAATCTCTGGCTTTGAGCAGGAGGTGAACTTCTCTGTTCATCCATGGTTTCTGATTGGGGAAAACTTTTATTTGTTTTTGTGATGTCACTCTATCTACACACTTATTGATGTGCTCAAGGACAGGGTTGGTATATAAATCAGTGTTAATCTGAGAGTCTGTGGTGGCATGGGCAGCAAACGTGCTCCAGTCTGTGCGCTGGAATTGGTGCTGAAGAGCAGAGTCAGCACCCCCCCAGCCAGATCTTAATAGTCTTCATTGTAGGTTTCACACGTTTAGTGACCGGGCTATACTTAGGAAGCAGAAACAATGAAAGCTGGTCGGTCTGACCCAGGTGGGGGAGGGTAGTGGCTTTGTAAGCATCAGCCACATTTATGTAGACATGATCTAAGGTTTTATTACCCCTGTGGTGCATGATACATTTTGGTAAAATCTTGCAAGCACGGTACATATGTTACAATGATTAAAGTCCCCAGTGACAATAAAGGCTCCGTCTGGTTGCAATGTCTGCAGCTTGCTAATAGTGACACTGAGGTTTTTCATGGCTACTTTAGCATTAGCATCCGGTGGTACATAAACTGCGACAGCAATGATGCATGTAAACTCTTGAGGTTGATAAAAGGGTCTGCACTTAATAATCAGGTATTCCAGATCAGCAGAGCAATAAGTGTCAGCAATGGTAGAGTTAGTACACCATGATCGATTCACGTAGGTGCATAAACCACTTCCCCTACTTTTACCTGTCGCTGTTGCGGCTCTGTCAACCCTGAAGACCGTGCACCCTTCCAGTTCCACCACGTTGTTTGGGACATCACTGTTTAGTCACATCTCCGTAAAAAACATGACGTTGCAATCCATAAGTCTTCTTTGTGTGAGGGTCCAAGTCCTTAGTTCATCCAGCTTGTTCGTCAGAAACCGAACATTGGCGAGGAAGATGCTAGGTAGCGCTGGCCAGTGTGGATTTAGCCTTAGCCTAGCACGCAGACCTCCACGCTTCCCCCATCTTTGTTTACAGTCTCGACACCGGTGCCAGGCCCTTCCGGTTGGAGCGAGTTGAATGCAGGTCCACGGTGTCCTTACTAACTTCGGAGGTAGTTGGTCGAAGTTGAACGGATAGTCCAAAACTGTGTTGGTGCATCAATATTTAATGACCAAAAGTGACTGTTTGCTGTAAGTGTAATTCACATAGCCGAATCGAGCGAACACGCAGAAAGCAAGCAGATAAATTAACATTATTTTTCGAAATCTGGTAAGACACAGAGCCTCGCAATACACACGCGCCACCGCCATCACCTGAATTATGTATTTGAAGTGGAAGTTGATAGGTTCTTGACTAGTAAGGTTACGGGGAGAAGGCAGGAGAATGGGGTTGAGAGGGATAATAAATCAGTCCTATTTCAATGGCACAGATGACTCAACAAGCCAAATGGCCTAATTCTGTTCCTATGTCTTACAGTCTTATGGGTTGATTTGGAAAAGATAAATATGATGGGGAATGATTTAATGGAACCACTCAGAAAACTGAGCAGAATTGGTGTGACTGAATAGATTAGAATGTGGCCCCATTGTCATGATGTATGGAATTTATGACAGAGATATGGAGAAACAGATATATGGTGGGTCATGAAACTAGGGTATCAACTACTGGGGTTAATGGAGTCAACATTTAAGAATCGGTTGAATGAGGATAGAGGCTAATTGTGAGCAACATCGGTGGATGGGATTAAGAGCATTCTCAAATGGAAGATTATTATTGAATTATGCTGACTGAGTTAGATGATTTGATTCTTTGTGGGAATCCCTTTATATTTACTTTAAGTACAAGTAATTAAAGATAGATTGAATTTGACCAAGCCATAGCAAGTCTTTCTAATCTTGATTAGTGAGATCATATTTAAATATTGAATAAGTTTTGGAAACTAACTTCAGGAAAACATTGAATGATTGAAAAGAGCTTAGTGAAGCTTTACAGGGATCATTCATGTGGTGTTACTGTTCTTAATAATGAAAGATTCTCAACTGGCACTGAATGAAAATATTGAGGAATGTGACTTTGGCTTTTAAACTTCTGATGTTAATACAAGTTATTTAAAGTAGAGAATATTCTAAAATTAGATACTACAAGTTCACAATTAGCAAGTCATGAATTGTGAGTTTATGACTTCTTTCCCACATAATAATTAAGCAAAATAAGATCAGATGAAGGGGAGTTAGAACTGCAATGATGAACACCTTAAGGAAAGGTGCATAGCTGCATAATTGGGAATGATGATTGGAGGATTGCAAGTGTACTGAAAAACAGAAGGAGTCATGTCTTCCACAGGACATTTCATGATACTTAATTATATCCACACTCTTGGAATGGAAGAATTTGTGCTACGTGTTGTCTGTTCGAAAAGCTAAACTAAGCTGGATTGTAAAACTTCAGGAAGACATTAAAATTTGCTTGACAAGCTTTATTTTCATTGCATTTCTTCAAAAGAATTATAAGTGGTAAAGGATGTATATCAAACAGATTGTAATTGACCTGTAGGATGACAGAACATTGTAGGGTAAATTATTTTTTCTCATTCTACAGTTCTTGTGTTGCACTTATCACAGTACAGGTGATGCCTGAGATAAGGACCATTATAGTTAGTGATGGATGATGTAGAATTTGAGGTTGAGATGAATTGTATTGTGAATGGGTGAAACAGAATTTGCAAGCAAAAATGGGCATTTTGATGAATGAAGAGTTGATCCTTCATTCTCACCTTTCTAACATATTGTAGATGTTTTAACAATAACTATGCAATTATCTACGGCATTTTAGCCACTAAATCGCTCATAGAATAGATTCTAATTTTGGGTCCAATGTATTAAAATATCGTTAGATATTTTATGCAAGAAACAACACAAATCACAAAATATATTGATTACAGCAGGTCTTTGTTAATGAAAGAGATATAGAAATATATTTTTAGTTAGCTACTACACTGCCAGATGAGGATTTTTTGTGCTCTGTTGTAAACATTTGTTTTTTAGTTCTGAGTGGAGAACTTGAAATGAAACTTACTTTGCTTTAATACTTTGCTTAGAATTAACAAACCCTGTGTCAACTAAATTATCTTGGTGGGTTTCACATTATCTAGCTATAGAAAAGAAAATGATAACTGTGACTCTATGATTTACTGAACCCTGGAATATTTTATCCATAAGATACAAAGGAAAAACTACAAGGATGCACACAACCAATTGTTACCAGGAATTGCCTGATGCTGTTTTTTCACCCCTTCAGTTTTATCCCACTATGTTGTAAGATTGATTGTTCTTCTGGAACATTCTGTTGTTTCACTGATAATTCTTCATGCTTCACTGGGGGAAATGGACATTATAAAGAGGTCAGTCCCACCTCAGTAAATATATATATTCAACAGTTTTCTCTGTTTTTCCTTTTCACAAGGCAGAACACTCTGTCAGATGCAGTTCTCTACTGCCTTGGCAATAAAGATCAGCAAAATCAGTGCAGATTCTGACTGTCTTCACAGTTCTGCAAAAAGTAATTGGTCTATTTTCCATTTGTACGTGGTTTACTGAATTGTCATCTTCAAGGTGCTCTTACTTATCTCTGGCTTTGTTTTACATTACTTAAAGCCAAGAACACTTCCCACTCCTTGTACATCTTTCTCATACTTGGAGCTTTCTGTTTATTGTCTTCAAGATTATTTAATATCATTTCCTGTACACAAGTGTAAAGGAGAACAAAGTAATCTGTACTCCAGCTCTGATGCAGCCCAAAAAAACACAATAGGATAAAGAATGCAATAATAAAAAACATATTAAATATAAATACATGGTATAATTGGAAAAAGCTGGCCTTTCACACAAAGAGAACAAATGTCACTACTCAAGGATGGATCATGATGGAGTTAATAAAAATTCTATCTTCATCACCTGGGTTGCTTCTACTTGAATAATATATAGCACCACAGCCTAATTTAAAATGCCACAATAATAATCTCTGTTAAATACCCCACATTACCAACAAGTTCCATGCAGAGTGGCATGCAATGTAATTGGACATATAATTGAATGCTACCATTGTATTTTCAGCATTGACTTGGCACCCTGGTGCAAAGTCAATTCTGAATCAGCCGTGGATAAATGCTGCTTGCTCTGACATCGCAGTAAGGAATGTGAGTCCATCATTAATGAGACAAATATCTTCTTGAAACAAATAGCCACTGTTGTTTTCTTTAATTGAAAACAGGTTATTACCACTACCTAGAAAATGCCTATCCAGTTATCTTAAACTCAGCCTCTCCAGTTTTTCTTTCAGCTCAATTATAGATTGGCTTTAAAACAAAACAAGAATTTATTGCTAAAACATATTTATTTTGTTGTGGGTGCAACAACACAGTGCAAAAAGTGGCAGAGATAATTGTGTACCCTCATGGAGTTCAACATATTCTGTCTTAATATTCACATACTGCCACTCCTGGCAAAAGTGGACCATTTTGGGTTAGAATTTTGTGTAGTAGATCACCAAGGATCACTACCTCTGGTTAGATTTACTCCTGCAACCTTTTACCACAGAAATGATATATTGCAATGAAGCTTTGGGACATTAGGTGAGCAGGACAACGATATGAGTATCGCTTTAAATCAAAAATATTTAGAGATTGACAAATAAACAGAGAAAAGATGGATAGGAAAGTAAAATGAAGGCACAGTGCTGATTTTAGTTTCAAACTAGATACAAAAAATATACAAGTTTGTATTTGTTTTGTTTCGGAGGAACAGAAAGGAAGAGATTTTGAAATTTCTCTGAAAGCTTCAATAGCTGAGGGAGTGACACACTATACTTGTAATTACTTACAAGAGAACCCAGTTTTCTTCCCAGTACAAGCACGTACACTAGGCTCAAGGATAGCTTCTCCCCCAGTGTAATCAGACTCTTGAACACATCTTTTGTACAATAAGATGAATTCTTGACTTCACAATCTACCTCACTATGATCTTGCATATTATTGTCTACCTGCACTGCACTTGTTCAGTAGCTTTTACATTTTATTCTGCATTGTTATTGTTTACCTTATTCTAGCTCAGTGCACCATGTAATGATTTGATCTGTATGAACTGTATGCAAGACAAGCTTTTCTCTTTATCTTGGTACATGTGACCATAATAAACAAATAAAGGGCGGGAATGGAATTAGTGTTAAGAGGTATCATTATAGCATTATGTAAAAAAAAACACGTGTTACTAACAGCACTGCAGTAGCAGGAATCTGGCACAGATTGCTGCCCTCACTAGTGTCCTGTCAGCAATGTATGGTTTGGTGTAATGAGGCTGCCTAAAAAGGCAGATGTTGGGAAGACTGGGCGATCAGTGCAGCCACTCAATGCTGAGATGTGGGCTCTGGACTGCACAGTAAGTATGATCTACTACTGGCGATTGGCAGTGGCTGCTCCGAGAGTTGGCAGACCACAGAAGGTAAATATGTACTATCTTCTGATTTCTCCTGTGCACTCCAAATGTTAGGGGCATAATTGTCAGATGTTCTTGTCTGTGTCAGCTACCTGTTAATTATCATCATTTTTATTTTTGTGTTTAAATAGTAAGAGACAGCTGGTGACTAAATATTATCTGGAACAATTGCGACCTTGTGACAAACATGATAAAGTCCTACCTCAGCTATCTCATGACCAAGGAAGTTCTCATTAACCTCACTTCTGTTCATCAGCAATTACAATTCCTTTATATCAGAAAGTTGACCCAGATTTGGGAATCTCTGTGCAAAACCATAATAGCAAGGAACAATGGTGAGCTAAGTGTGCGAAAACTCCCAGTATGACATTATAGATCAGATACCAGCCTAGAAAGAATGTCAAACACCTGGACTTTGTGGACAGTCAATGCATTGTCTACATGTATAGTATTAAGGATAATGTGCAGTTAAAGAAGTTCTTTTTAAGTCTTCTAATTGTTTAGTGTAGAGAACATGGTTTGCTTACAGCTATATTTTGCATAAATAAATTATGCTATGTATATTTTAAAAATTCTAAGTTAGTTATAATGTGCAAAGTATAGAATAGATATATTGCGGCATCTTATCAGGCTTTATTCCAAGTGTCAAGCATAACCTTTCTCCTGCAAGGCTACCTACTGTACAAACAAAGGACAATAGAACAACGTGTCTGCTCCAGCTGGGCCTGCTGCAGGGAACAGTCATATCAGTCATGAGCCAGCATCAGCACTTCTCTGTTGTTGCGATTAATGATGCCTCATATTGCCCTGCTTTGTTAAACCAGAATAGTTGATCCTGGGCCTGAAAATAAGTTGGGGCATTGTGCTTGACTTCACCAACGCTCTCCAAAATTTCAACCTAGTATCTGGTTGCATGACAAAGTCCCGACTGAAATCGGTGTCAACTTTATCTTGGGCCATGTGTAAAATCTAATAGAATATTTGGATTCTGGTCAGGTTGATGTTTTATAACTCCAAATACTAGTCAAAAAAAAACACGAGAGCCAGGAAAACATGTCTACTTAGTTGTTCTTAGTGAGGCATTCACCTATGGCGTGGTGGCGTAATGCCATTCACGTACTTCGGTCCCCCTGCAAAGAAACAAGTGCTGCAATTTGTTTTAACTCGAACATCTCTCTCTCTCCCCTTCCATGCTTCAACAGGTAAGTAGTTGTCTCAGGTTTGTTTTAAAACTTAATTGTTGCCACTGTTAGGTTTTGTAACATGATAAATGATCGAAAGAAAAATACGGGATTAGTTGTTCTCTTGAATTCAGTCTAATTGTGTCCTCCAAGAAACAGAGTCCATCTCTGTATACGTGTTGCTGTTGGAGGAAGACCCTTCTAAGAGTTGAAAATTGACTCTAGTGATTGATGATCAATATTGAGGGTAAAATTACTCCCATACGGTACTGGTTGACATGTTTTACACCCCAGACTCAAAGTCTCTCTGTCAATCTGTGCATAATTTTTCTCTGCATCAGTAAGGTAGTGTGATGCAAGGGCTGTGGGGCATTCACTTCCATCATTCAACATGTGACAAGGCTGTACCTGTACTTTGAGGCGATGTGTCACAGGCAGGCTTCACTGGATGATGTGGATCATAATGTGTGAGTACAGTGTCTGACGTCACTATTTCCTTTGTCTTTTGGAAAGCCACCTCGCGCTGCTTTGTCCAATGCTATTTCCTCCCGATCTGTAACGAGTTCAAGGTGTGGAGCAGTGTGGCCAGGCTTGGCAGGAATCTATTATAGTAATTGATAAATCCTAAAAAAAGATCACAACTGTGACACATCCTTTGGCCTTAGGGCATCCATGACTGCTTGAACTTTCTCAGCACACTTGTGTAATCTTTGTGTGTCAATGGTGTGACCATATTGAGTGATGTTTAGTTTAAAAAATTCACACTTATTGCATTGTGCTCTGAACCCATAATCTTCTCATCTTCTTAGCACTGTCTTGAGATTTTGGAGATGTTCTTTGTCAGATGTTCCTTGTTATCCTCACAAATAACAATGATGTCATCCAGGTAACACTGAGTGCCCGGGCAGCCTTGCAGCATCTAATCCATAGCTTTCTGTCAGAGTGCAGGTGCAGATGCTACTCCAAAAATAGGCCTATTATAGTGAGAGAGCCCTTTGTGAGTGTTTATGGTGGGAAACACCTTGGTCTTTTCTTCCATTTCCACCTGCAGGTAGGCCTCATCTAAGTCCACTTTGTTGAAGTGGTTTCTTCCAGAAAGGTTTGCGAAGATATCCTCTATCTTGGGCAGAGGGTACTGATCTACTCTTAGTACTGGGTTGATGGTGACCTTAAAATCACCGCAGATTCTGACAGACCCATTCTTCTTGGTTACTGGGACCACTGGTGTTGCCCATGGACTCCACTTAACCTTGGAAAGAATTCCTTCAGCCTCCATGCGATCCAGCTCACTGTCTACTTTATCGCAGATGGTTTAGGGAACCGGATGGGCTCAGTAAAACTTGGGTGTGGCATTTTCATTTAAAACTATTTTATCTTTGATACGTTTGAGCTTAATTCCATCCTTGAACACTGCTGTGGCATCATCCAGTACCTTTCTTAATTCACTTCCAGTTGACTGTATTGCAGGAGATGTGGCATTCAAATAGTGGATGGATCTCCGATCAAGTTGTAGTTGTCTCAGCCAATCACATCCCCATAATGGTGGCCCTCCTGTTTTTAGCACATACAAGCCTAATGTGGCTTGTTGGTTGTTGTATTTCGCTGTTACGAATGCCATTCCCACAGGAGTTATCTTTTCTAAAGTTCTTAGTTAGATATCTGCAGTCTTCAGTTCAGTGTCTTTGAAATTCTGCTTAATTTCATCTTGTGGAATAACTGAAACAGCTGAGCCCGTGTCCAATTCCATTTTAATTAATTTGCAGTTCATTTTTGGTGTAAGCTATATTGCTTGTTGATTGTTAACTTTTGCAATGTAAATAGCAAGGCTACACAGTCCTTTGTCACATCTCATCATGATCAGATTTTTCATCAACAACATGCAGATTAGTGTTCTTTTTGAAACTGTAACTTAACTTTTTATCTTTTTCTCCTCCCTATGCAGTCCATTTATTTTTGTTTGCCTGACTAGCTCTTTGCATATGTCCTATTTTTTGCATATTCTGCACGTTTCGCCTTTAAACCTGCATTGGTCTGCACGTGAGCCTCTGCCATAATTGTAACACAATTTGTTCAGCTAGGCATGTTTTTATTTAGACATTGCAATTTTGTTCACGCTGACTTTCACTCCTGACTGCAACCTAATTGTATCTCTGGCTGCTGTTTCCATTAATACAATATTTCAACTACTCTTTTAAATGTCAGTGGTGCTTCAGTTAGGAGCAATTTACATATGCTTTCTTGTAAGATTCGACAAACTAAGTGATATCCAGTGTATCATTAAGCCCATCACTGAACTGGCAATGCTTTGGACAATTCCTTCAGTTCACCTATGTAAGTTGTAATGGACTCCCCATTCCTTTTGATTCTGCTTATGGAACCTAATGTGTTCTATAATCAACAACTTGCATTATGTTCACAATATCAGCAATGTTCATTTTAGCTGGTTGGGTCGGAGCAGTTAAACTTTTAAGCAATCTGTATGCTTTTCAACCTATTGCACTGAGTAACACTGACACTCACTCTCATTGGCTATTTCATTTGCTTCAAAATACTGCTCAATTTGTTCAGTATACATTATCCAGTTATCTTCTGTGCAATCAAATGCATTTATCTTTCTGATATAGCCAGCTATTTCTGCTTTATTTTTACTTATTATTATTATTATTATTATCACCTAGTATTCATGTTTATGAACCTGTGAATTTTGTCAGTTTTCTGCCTTTTTTTAAACTCAAATGCCTCTTTCTCCCCTTCTGAAGAAAAGCATGCTGCACTTCAACAGATTGGTAGTCATCTCAGAGTAATTTTAAAACTTCCAAGTTGCCAATGTTATGTTTTGTAGTTCCAGAAATTAATCAAAGGAAAATTACAGGAACAGGGAAAATATATCTACTTAGTTTTTCCTAGTGAAGCGCTCACCTGTGATGTGGTGGCATAATGATGTATGGCATTCATGTTCTTCTTACATATAACCCATAATGAACGATGTAAACAACCAAAGAATGCTTAATCAAACAATATATTTACAATATTTCTCAAATATAACTGAAATATTAAATACACTACAATTGGGTCATATCATTTCTGTGCCCTATCCTTGATTAAGGCAGCTAACTTCACTCTTTGTCAGAAGTAGAAATGAATGTAAGAGATGCATTTATAAAGCCTGGGGACCAGACAGGCATTGCAGATTTGTGTATGTTAATTCTTTCTCTGGAATTTAATGGTTTCAATATATGGAAAATTCCAAACTGAAGTGTACACTCTGCTCTTTCCGTAGCTATGCAGCAGGTCCTGGACAACTTGAATGACTTACCAAACTCTACTGGAGCCAAGGATCTTGATTTACTGTTCCTAAGAGGAATCATGGAGAGCCCAATTGTTCGGTCACTCGCTAAGGTAAATTTTTGAGTTGCATTCCTTGCTTTGTGCTTTAATTTCCAGAGGAAAAGGTATGTAAAAAATCACTATTAATGATGCAGAAATTTTATTTATTAAAAAAAAAGAAGCCACTGGATGAATTCTGTGGGTCAGACAACATGTGTTGAGGTCAATGGATAGTCACCGTTTCGGGTTGAGACTCTTCAACATTTATACTGATCTAATCCTGTTTTATTCTCCCCACATTCCCATAAAGTCCCCTCAGATTCTATCATCGTGCAATTGTTGCATTTTGGATTGAGGGTTTTTTTTCAGACATTGACCCACCCCCTCACTGGGTTGGCATTCATCTGTCTCGAAGGACAATGGGCGAAGATGATCATCATCACAAGCCTGGGAAGAGGGTATAGAGATCCTGAGGTACCCAGTCATCAAGATCCCCCTCTCAGCCTCACCAGTGTAGTCCAAAGGAAAGCTTATGAAGCAATACATTTGGCACCAGCTTGGCTGCAGGAGCTGCTGAGAGGATGTTCAATGGCGTCCTGTTGCCTTAGGGACTCCACTCCGGATTTGCTGAATGGGTTTACTCCCATAACCTTCGTCTCTCCCAAGGCTGCCCACAGGGCAGCGAGGCTATTGACCCATAGCTGGGGATCTGGTTCATGAGCACCAGAGCGTCCACACACTGGTGGGCCTGTGTGTTACGTCTGCAGGGGCCAGACCTCTTCTCTGTCCTCTGTAGTTCAGCCTGAGTCCAAAAGGAGTTCAGTTTCCCTGTGTCGCCAGCAAGGGGGCACGACATGAGGCTTGCTCTTGGAAAGGCTATGTACTGGCAGGGAGAGACTTACACATTCAGCTCTCACTTTTGCAAGACTGCTAGCCAGACTGAAAGTGAGAGCGACAAGAACTACCTAGTACACTACCACGCTGGACACATCACAACAACCATTCTGACACCACCCCCTTCATTATAGTCCAGAAAAAAGGCTGTAATATTGTAATATTGACTGTTGGTTTCCATCCACACATATTTCCTGATGTACTTAGTTCCTCCAGCAGTTTTTTTAATCCAGATTCCAGCATCTGCTGTCTCTTGTGTCTTCATTTATTGCTGGCTGAACTTTTCGGCTGTACAGATGTTGGTCCTTAAGCAAATCTACTAAAACGGATAGACAAATGTGCTTTTCAAATCAGCTGCTGACAAGTACCACAAAATATTTAATTGAGTAAAACTAATTCCCCTCGAGAATCAACAGAGTAGTGTAAAAAGTTAAGTAAGAGTATCTTGTTACCTGGTTTCAGCTGCTAAAAGAATTCTGAGAGATAAACTTTCTTTTCTTCAATCAGTTTCATACATGAAGCACATTTTCTTAAGAGAAACAGAGAGTAAGTGTCCTTCTTGAAATTTGAAGAATATTGTATTTAAATGCCATAAATGAAAGGTGTTTTACATAATTTCCAACACTTCAAAAAAACTACTCTGAATTGTGAAAGAATCCTAAACACTATGTGAACATACATCTACTTTTGAATTTGCCTTTGATCCTATGCTTTAAGTTGGGCAGGCTGTCTTCAGGAAGGATTTTCATCTTAGAAGTTCCCTGATGAAAGATTCTTCTTCAAAAATATTATGCGTAAAGATTCTGGAAAATTGCCCAGTGTTTGTTATTCAGGCATTTGTTGACAGGGGAATTTTGCACATAGATGTCTGTCAGTAAAGTCAAAATGAATTGCCTACTCTACAGCAGAGGTAGGCCATGAGAGACTGCAAGTCCCTGCTAAATATGAATGTCTTGCTTTGAAAGGCTGAGCATTAATTGGGAAAGCAATTTCTTTTAAGCCAACAATGTATGGTGACATGTTTTACACCATCAACATTTGATCGATGTTCTTGTTTTCAGTGTATTTGCAACCATGATTAGATTTTAAAAAATAACATTATTACACTGATGTAATTAATATGTTTTGTAACAGGATTATTGGCAACATCTTCAGTAGTTCTGTTGCTAGCAAATTCTACACAAGATTTGGTATGACCATCTGGTACATCGTGGTTTTAATTGATGCATTGTTAGTGTTCATGCTAACCACTTGAAACTCTCACTGAATGACAGTCTCTTTAAGCTTCTGCCTGTTTGTCAGCAACTGCTGACGAAACGCAATCAGATTAATACTTCTACACTGTCTGGCCACTCCAATGAAAATACCACAGAATCCTGCACAAATCTCTTCTCTACCTACTCAAGCATCGCATAATGTTGGACCCATACCAGCTCATATTCTAAGCAATGTAGCGCCACAGTAATAAAGTCACGGGTTTACACATTTAAGTGTTAATGATTAATATTCAGCTGAGAGCCTGCAAATTAGTGTGGTAAATTAAAGTGAGATTTTGAATTCCATTGGATTGCCTTGCGGAGATTGAGATTAATTTCTTCTGCAGTGATGTTGATTTTTTGTGTAATTATTTTGAAATGTTCCTATTCACAATTAAGCTTTTGCTTTACTAAAACTAACAGTGGATTTTTGTCTGTGAATCAACTAATTGAACCATTTTCTATGAACTCTGGTTTAATTATAATTGATGCAACTTTGATGAACCTTGGGCTTGGAAGACCCCAGTCATGGGTATGTCATGAAAGGAAGTTGTGCCCTTTTAACCCTTCATGGGGTAGAATATATATTTCAAGAAAGTGTTAATTTGGGTTCTGCTTTTTCTGATGAGTTACTTGTGCCAAATGTGAGGCTTCTGTGTCTGGAGTCATAAATGAATGGAAGGAACAATGGGGAGACCTGTAATAGTGTGATGGCAAGTGTTCAGGGCCTGCATGTCCCTGTTATAGGGTGAAGGGCAAGGCTGACAGGTTTCTGAAAGCCAAGCTGATGGGATAAACTGAGGCTCTGGTTATGAAAAAGAGGAACACATGCACTGCAAAGAAAGCAATTAGGAACTAGTGAATCTCATGACTACAATACATTTTGGAGAACAGCATAGCTAAGAGAGCAAAAAGAGGATATTGGAAGGATCTGGCAGGTAAGATAGCAAGAAATGTAAATTCCAAAGAGATTCTATAGGTATATTAAGACTAAAAAGGTGTATAGAGAGAAAATATGTTCCCTTAAAAATCAGTATGACTACCTGTGTGCGGAATCAAAGGAAATGGGCGAGATTTTTCAATGAGTATTTGGTTCAGTTATCTACTGTGGAGAAAATGATGGCTATGGAAATGGGAGAAATATGTGATGATGTCTTGGATCATATACAAATTACTAGAGAGGAGATATTGAAGGCATTAAAGTGCATTAAGGTGGATAAATCCCCAGGGCCTGACCTGGTGCAATTTCAGTCCTTTTGGGAAGATAGAGAAGAAATTGCAGAAACAGTTGCAGAGATTCTTGCTTCATCTCTGGCTGCAGGTGAGGTTCCAGAGAACTGCAAACTGGCTAATGTGGTAGCATTGTTTGTAAAAGGTAGCAAAAGCAAGCTAGGCCAATGAGTCTGATATTGATGATGGGTAAATCGCTAGAGGGAATTCTGAGAGACGGTCTGATTTGGGACAATTAGTATGGCTTTGGGCATGGAGAATCTGACGAATCTCTTGGAGTTCTTGAGGAGGTAACCACCAAAAGGATAGATAAGAGTAGAGCAGGGGATGTTGCCTATATGTAGTTTAGCAAGATCTTTTGACAAGGTCCCTCATGGGAGGCTACTCTGGAAGGTGAGATCACATGGGATCCAGGGGGAGATTGCAGATGGGATTCATAATTGGCTCAGTGGTAGGAAGCAGAAGGTGATGGTCAAGAGTTGTTTCTCAGACTGGAGGCCCACGTCTCATAGTATACAACAAGGGTTGGTGCTGAGACCTTTGTTGTTTGCAATTTAGATGTACAATTTGGATTTGAACATCGAAGGTATGGCTAGTAAGTTTGAAGGTGGTACTAATATAGGTGTTGTCGTACAAAGTGTAGAAAGTTATGAAAAATTATCTTCATCAGCTAGATATGTGGGCTGAGGATTGACGAATGGTTTTCAATTCAGATAATTGTGAAATATTGCATTTTTGGACATCAAACCAGGGTAGGAATTATATAGGAAATGGTAGTGGTGAGTGTTATGAAAGAGAGTTCCCAAGTAGTGCAAGTACACAGTTTGCGAAAAGCAGTGTCACGGGTAGATAGGGTGGTGAAGGAGGCTCTTGGCTTACTGGCCTTCATCAATCAAGTACACTGAATATTGCAGTTGGAAAATTATGTTGCAGTTATATCAGACATTGGTGAGGCTGTACAATTTTAGTTACCCTGTTATTGGAAAGATCTTATTAAACTAGAAAGAGTGTAGAAAAGATCAGCCTGGATTTTGCCAGCACCTGAAGGGCTGTTTAGACCAGGACTTTATTCCTTGGTACATAGGTTATTGAGGGGTGACCTGATAGAGGTATATAATTTACCTTGAGGGGTACAGATAGGGTGAAAGCACATAATCTTTTTCCAAAGGAGGGATGCTAAAAACAAGAGAGCAGAGACCAGAGGCAAGAAATTTACAAGGGACTTCAGGACAGCTTCTTCACACAAGGGGTGGTGCATATTTAGAATGAGCTGCCAAAAATAGTGGTTGAGGTAGCACATTATCAGCATTTAAAAACTATCTAAATAAGTCTATGGATAGGAGAGGTTTAGGGGTGTGGGCAGATAGGACCAGCTTGCTGGGCAACATAGTTGACACGGAGAAGTTTGGTCAAAGGGTCTGTTCCTATTCAGTATATCTCTGTGAGTCAAACTTGTCTTAGAAATTCCTTTTCCAAGATTGAAGAGGACAGTTTTGTTTGTGCTCTCCATTCCTTGGCACAGTTTTTGTTTCTCTTCAGGTCAGAAACTTAAAAAACTTGATGCTGTCCAGGATGAAGCAGCTCATTTGAATGACATTCCATCAACCACCCCAAAGCTTTCAGCATTGATGCTCTCTTAGCTATGCTGTTCTACAAAACGCACTGGGGTTTTTCACCAGGCTGCACCAACAGCATTGTCCAAACCCACCTTTACCATGAAGTACGACAAAACATCACCACCTGCAGGTTCACCTCTAAATCTCATGTTCTCCTGATAAGGAAAGATATTGTTTCTCCTTTATCGATACTATTAAGAATCCTGAAATTCCCCATCCAACAATTGTAGGCCGTATCTCGGGTAATGATGAGTTTGAGTACAGAGAGGAAATTAAGAACCTGGTGGCATGGTGCGAAGACAATAACCTATCCCTCAACGTCAGCAAGAGGAGGGAATTGGTTGTTGACTTCAGAAGGAGTAGCGGACCGCACAACCCAATTTACATGGGTGGTGCACAAGTGGAACAGGTCAAAAGCTTTAAGTTCCTCGGGGTCAATATCACAAATGACCTGACTTGGTCCAACCAAGCAGAGTTCACTGCCAAGAAGGCCCACCAGTGCCTTTACTTCCTGAGAAAACTAAAGAAATTTGGCCTGTCTCCTAAAACCCTCACTAATTTTTATAGATGCACCTTAGAAAGCATTCTTCTAGGGTGCATCACAACCTGGTATGGAAGTTGTCCTGTCCAAGACCAAAAGAAGCTGCAGAAGATCGTGAACACGGCGCAGCACATCACACAAACCAATCTTCCATCCTTGGACTCACTTTACACCGCACGCTGTCGGAGCAGTGCTGCCAGGATAATCAAGGACACGACCCACCCAGCCAACACAACTTTCGTCCCTCTTCCCTCTGGGAGAAGGCTCAGGAGCTTGAAGACTCATACGGCCAGATTTGGGAACAGCTTCTTTCTAACTGTGATAAGACTGCTGAACGGATCCTGACCTGGATCTGGGTCGTACCCTCCAAATATCCGGACCGGCCTCTCGGTTTTTTTTTTGTACTACCTTACTTTCCACTTTTCTATTTTCTAGTTATGATATATAATTTAAATTTTTAATATTTACTATCGATTTGTAATCCAGGGAGCCGGAAGCGCAGAATCAAATATTGCTATGATTGTACGTTCTAGTATCAATTGTTTGGTGACAATAAAGTACAAAGTATAAAGAATGTTGTGGGAGTACCTTCACCAAAAGGATACAGCAACTCAGCTCACCACCACTCACACCAATTCACCACCAGGGGTAATTAGGAAAAGACGGTAAATCAATATATTAAAATAAAAATAATAATCATCATTATAGTGATCTTATCTCACTCAATTCAGCTCCTTCAATTCTTGTGAGTGGTAATCAAGATGCTTTTAATAGTTATGTAGTAATGAGAAATGATCGGATTGCTTTCTGAATTCCCTTCGACTATATAGGACAGGTGGTGACTTAATGAGGTATCTAGGGTCGATACGCAGGAGCAAGCAGTTTGTATTGAGTTAATCTACTTTCATTGGTTACCATGTTGTGCATTTAAGTCCCTGTTCTGGAGTGTCTGTCTACATTATGTAGAGTGACGTAATATAGGCTGACACTCCAGAACAGGGAGTACTGCATTGTCAGAGATACCATATTATTTTCAGAAGATTAGATAGGAACATTAGTCATGTTATTTTCCTGAATATATGCGGTAAAAATATTGCTCACGTAATGTTATTTTTCAAAACTATCTAGAAAGTATAACTTATAATATCAAAATGTGCAGCCAGGGTACCTTCCCTGGAATAATGAGCTAAACATTAACTTCTGATGTCACAAAATCCAATGGTATACAATGGATTCTGGTTAACTACATAACTTTTTAAAAGCATCTTGATTAGTTGATTAGCATCTTGATTGGACCATTAGTTAATTTGGGCAACAGTTTACTTGGGACTAATCAAGAAAATAGCCAGGGTTCCCTTTGTTTATTTGGGACACTATGCCTCTAAGACTGCTGCCAAACAGTTTCTAACTAGCATCAGATAGTGTACTTGTGTGTCTGTTAGACACTACACCTTACTTAGAGCGAACAACTTTTAAATAGTGTCAGTTTAATGTGTGTCTTCAAAAAGTACAATTCAGAACTGTTTTGCTCACTGCAGTTTCAAGCTTTCAGGCTTGGAGATGTCAGTAACAGCTGGGAGTGAAAATAAAACGATCTCACTACTTCCGCAAGTTATAAACCACGATGAATTTGAAGGTATTGATTATCATCTCAAATGTTACAATGAAAATGAAGATCTGGATGATGCAATCATCAATAGTATTGTATAAAGGCAGTTCATTATTGACACTAGGTGTCTGCACTGATTTTGTTCATTTATAGTCAATCAAAAGATCGTGGCAGTGTACAGGTACACGGGATGAATTCCTCTATCAATAACAATTAGGAACAAATTCACAGTTTTATAGTACTGTAGAGGTATTGATAGTGTTCTAATTTGTTCTGTATTTTGTCTTTTTTATACCTTTTTAACTATTTCCATGAAACTTTGGCTAATTGGGGCAGCCACTTAATTGGGCCAAAATATACTGGTCCCAATGTGTCCCAATTAACTGGAATCCACTGTATTTTTAAAATATCTTTAACCTTTATAGTGTTAATGAAGCTTTGCTTCAAATGTAGTTTTCTTTAGATCCCAGTGGCTGGAAGAACGAGAGAGCTTAATAAGTATTAATGAACGGGTATGGGTTCTCGAGGTCACTGGGCAGTAGCTCAGAAAACTCACATGTACCTGTCACATCGTTGCATTCAACACATAATGACTCGCATGTAAATGCCTTAAGCTTAAACTAAAAAGTCTTGTCCTATTCCATTATTGGTATAACTATTTTAATAGGTTCTTGGCAAAGTCACTGTGTTTTAGATGCCACTGGGAAATTAACTAGGTTTGAAGTTTGGAGTTTTCAGTTCAAAATAAATTTACCTTACTCATTTTGCTTAAAAGCTTTGCTGGCATCAGCCTTTTCTCTAGGGCATTTTTTGTTGTCAGCTTTTATTTCCAAGAACCAGTCAATATTTGCTTTTGAATAATGTGAGCCCTTTTTATGAACTTCCAGGCTCCAATACTTGTGTATATTGGAACCTGAGAATAATTCTAAACCTATAGCAATATAAAGGGAAAGCAGGCTCTGACAGAGTGGCTATTGTGAGAGTGGGTCAGTGTTTGAGTGTTAAGTTAAGAGGCATTGTCACACAAGGAAAGATGAGTAGAGGCACAGGTAAGGTTCCTTGAATTTTCTTTTGAGTCTTAGAACATTTAGATGGCAGTTAGTGTAGTGGCATGTTCCTCCTGCAAGATGTGAGAGATCAGGGAGACTTCCAGTGTCCCTGAGGACTTCATCTGTGGGAACCATGTTCATCTGCAGCTCATGACTGACCATGTGAAGGAGTTGGACACATTCACGATCATCTGAGATACAGAGAGTATCATGGATATACGTTTCAGTGAGGTGGTCACAGGCAGAAGGGTCACAGGGTGACTACCAGGAGATCAAAAAGTGTCAGCATATAGTGTAAGATTTCTCTGTTGCCACTACTCTTGAAAACAAGTATGCTGTTTTGGACACTTGCGGGGGATGACCAGTCAGCAGCAGTAGCCAGATCTGTGGTACCAGGATTGACGCTGAGGCCCAGCGTGAAGGGTGAAGGCAGAAAAAACTATGGTAATTAGGGACTAGATAGTTGTGGGGGTTGGGGGTTGGGGTTGGACAAGAGATCCTATGGCTGCAAAAGGGACTCCAGGATGACCTGTTGTGTCCTTAATGCCAGGGTCCAGGATGTCACGGAGTGGCTACAGAACACTCTCCAGGGGACTGTGAGCAGCCAGAAATTGATGTGCAGATTGGTACAAATGACATGCGTAGAAAAAGGGATGAGTTCTGTGAAGTGAATATAGGGAGCTAAGGATGAAGCTAAAAAGCAGGTCCTTGAGGGTAGTAATCTCTGAATTACTTCCGATGCTATGAGCTAATGATAGTAAGAATAGAAGGATATAAGAATAGGGAAAGATTTAAAAGGGATGTGCAGGGCATCTTCTTCTTGCCAAGGGTGCTGAGTATATGGAACGAGCTGCCAGAAGAAATAGTTGAGGCTGGTGCAATAGACTCATATAAGAAGCACTTGAATGGGTACATGGAGGGGTAGCTTAGAGGGATCTTGGCCAAATGCAGGACATTGGGAACGACTGACTGAGAACCATGGTGGGTATGGACTTGTTGGGCTGAAGGGCCTGTATCTATGCTGTATTACTCTGTGACTAAGACTATTATTGAGGACAGAGTCAACCTGTATGAGGTTATGGAAATTTATGGAACCACTTCTAGGTTTCGTCTGTCTGTCCTTGGCAGCAATCCCTCCTGCAACCAGGTAGCAACAAGGTTAGAATGAAATGTCAGATGGCATTAAGTTTCAGAAGAAATGGTGTCCAATTTTCAGATAAGGCAAAGAGAAATAAGTCTTTGCTGAGGGCAGATGGTGCTTTGGGCAGGAGAGCAGAGTGAAGAAGTCCAAAGCAGAGAGATGCTAATGAACGTGTCAAGTAGGGTGCCGTGCACAATCCTGATTTGATGGAGACAGACGTGAGAGCACGGAGGAACATCTGGTGAAACTTCTGAAATGCCTGTTTTGCTGCTGCTGCTACTGTGTGGTCCAGAATCTCCGGAGGGGAAGGCCCCGAGTCCTCGGCTTTGCCTGTTGCTCGGCGCCCGAGGTTGGGGTTGAAGTGCTCGGCAGAGATGGTGCTCGGTGCTCTATGTCGGAGGGCTGGTTGGAGGCTCGAAGTTTTCGGACGGACTCAGAGTCAGCTGTGGTCGGGTGCTTCCAGGGTGCTGCATCGGCAAGTTTGCGGCGCTGGAGTTTCATGGCAGGGAGAGTTTCTCCCTTCTACCGTCTGCGTGAGATGATGGGCTATCGGGACTTTGAGACTTTTTTTTTACTGTGCCCATGGTCTGCTCTTTATCAAATTACGGTATTGCTTTGCACTGTTGTAACTATATGTTATAATTATGTGTTTTTTGTCAGTTTTAGTCTTGGTCTGTCTTGTGTTTCTGTGATATCATACTGGAGGAACATTGTATCATTTCTTAATGCATGCATTTCTAAATGACAATAAAGGAGGACTGAGTGTCCTCATAATCTAACCAAAAAAAAACCTCCTGACCCTTGCCGTGGTCAGCTTGGTGGAAAACACGCAGGGCTTTTGTTGAAATAGTAGTTGAGAGCTGATGGTGTGCTGGAGTATAATTTTCATACTTAAGGAAGGATCCCACCCATTTCTAGCAAGCCTTTCTGCCTGCTCAGAAGAACAGATGTAAACAAAAGGCTGCAGAAAGAGTGTTTGGTCCCAATGGGTGAGTCCTGTCAGTGACTCTAAATGTCTGACTTCCTCATGTATCATTGGGAGTGCAGGATTACAAATTCCCCTTCAATTTATGTTGCTAATACTCATACATTATCTCACAGGTAGGGCAGAGGTATCAAAAAGAATCTTAACTTCTCAAACTCAGGGAATGCTTTTGATTTGGTGCTGCATTTAGATGTTAGGAGTGAGTCCTTAATAATTCCTGAATACATCTAATTTTGCCTGGACCTGCTAAATTTGTTAGTCAGATGCAAGAGCCATTTGGCTCATCAGATCATTGCTGGTTTCCAGCAAAGCAATCCCATTTCTCTTAATTTCCCTGTGGCCCAGTAGTTCATTCTCTCTTATATTCCCTCATGAGCTCTTAAACTCTTACTACTACCTCACTATACAAGGTGTCATTTACAAAATAATCAATTAACTTACCGCCATGTTTTTGAGCCATGGGAGAAACTGGATACATCCAATGGTGTTGTAGGGGGAAGAATAGTGAGGACTATAACTAGTAAATATGATGTGGATTGTGCTAATGTGGTGACAGGAAACTGCAGACAAAAGTAGAGAGACATGGAGTGCAGCAGTTTTAGGAACTTCACTAATTATGTTATAATGTGCACCCATTGTTATAATAAAAAACTGGCTTTACTATTAGACCTGTGGATAATCATTCTATTCTATAATCAGGACCTAGTCTGTTTCTTAATTAAGTCTTCCTGTACTACCATTCCGTTATCAAATCTGGTAATATCTAAAAGTGGTAAATTCATGCTCAGGTGGATAATCTTTGACTGGTCTCCTGGCGTATGCCAATTTTTCATAAATCGTCTGCTATTTCGAACACCAACTTCGTGTGATCTTTCTGCTAGCTCCTACAAACAGAACACCAAGCGCACACAAGGAAAATGTGCAAACTCCACATAACAACACCCTAGAGCAGGATTATTCCTATCTTCTGGAATCTGTGAGGCAATAGAACCATACCTGTATCCTGGAATCTGTGAGGCAATAGAATTAAACTTGTGTCCTGGAATCTGTAAATCAATAGAATTAATCCTGTCCTCTGGGATTTGTGAGGAAATATGATACTCAGCATTCTTGAGTGGGAGGGTGAATAGCCAGACGTCATGACCCATGCAGATACCAATGACATGGGTAGGATGAGCAACGAGGTTCTGCATGGGGAGTTCAGGAGTTAGGTGCTAAATTAAATGGCAGGACTTGCAGGGTTGTGATCTCAGGACTGCTGTCCATGCCATGTGCTAGTGAGGACAGAACTAGGAAGACTATACAGTTTAACACATGGGTAAGGAGTTGGTGTAGGAGAGAGGGCATATGATTTTTGGATCATTGGGTTCTCTTCCAGGCAAGGTGGGACCTGTACAGAAGGGATGGTTTGCACCTGAACTGGAGAGGGACTAATATCCTAGCAGGAAGGTTTGTTAATGCTGCATGGTGGGGTTTAAACTAGAGTTGTAGGGGGATGGGAGCCAGAGTGCCAGAACAGTTAGTGGAGAGGTTGTGGAGACAGATGTTGTTAAGACCTCCGACAAAGTCAGGAATCAAAAGGTTGAGCATGCTGCAACTAGTGTCCTGAGTTGCATTTATGTCAATGGAAGAAGTATTGTAGGAAAGGTGGATGAGCTCAGGGCTGGATCAACATCTGGAATTGTGATATTGTAGCTATTAGTGAGACTTGGTTGCAGGAGGCGCAGGACTGGCAGCTTAATATTTAAGGGTTCTGTTGTTTTAGACGTGACGGAGCAGGAGAGATTAAAGGAGGAAGGGTGGCATTACTAGGCAGCAGAAATGTCACGGCAGTGCTCCGTCAGGACAGAGTAATGAACTCGTCTGGTGAGGCACTGTGGGTAGAAATGAGAAATAAGAAAGGTTAATGGGGCTAAATTACAGACCACGACCAGTCCTAGGGATTTAGGGGAACAAATTTGTAAAGAGATCGCTAACTGTTGCAAGAAACATAGGGCTGTTATAGTATGTAATTTTAACTTTCCACATATTGACTGGAAATCCCATACTGTAAAAGGACTAGATGGGATAGAGTTTGTCAAATGTGGTCCAGAAAGTTTCCTTCATCAAAATGTAGAAGTCCCAACGACAGAGCGTGCAATACTGCATCTGCTATTAGGGATTGAGACAGGGGAACACTTTGTATCTGATGACCAAAATGCCATAGCTTCAAAGTACATATGGAAAAAGATAGGTCGGATAGGATTCTAAATTGGAGAAAGGCCAGTTTTGCTGGTATCAGAAATGATCAGGCAAGTGTGGATTGGGACAGACTGTTTTCTGGAAAAGGTGTACTTAGTAAATTAAGTGAAGTTTTGAGAGTACGAAGCTTGTATGTGCCTGTCAGAATAAAAAGTAAAAGTAACAAGTGGAGGGAACCTTGGTTTTCAAGAGATGTTGAGGCCCTGGCTAAGTGAAAAAAGGAGGTGCATAGTAGGTATAGGCAGGCAGGAACAAATGAGGTGCTGATGGAGTGTAAGAAATGCAAGAGAACACTTAAGAAAGAAACCAAGAGGGCTAAAAGAAAGCATGAAGTTGCTTTAGCAGACTAGGTGAAGGAGAATCCTAAGGTACTCTACAGACATGTTAAGAGCGAAGGGATTGCAAGGAACAAAATTGGTCCTCTGGAAGTCCAGAATGGTAATCCATGTGTGGAGCCAAAACAGATGGGGGAGAATGTAAATCCATTTTTTGCATCTGTATTTACTCAGGAGACTGAATCTATAGAAGTGAGATAAAGCAGCAGTGAGGTCATGGACCCTACACAGAGGAAGAGGTGTTTAATGTCTTCTGGCAAATTAGGCTGGCTAAATCCCCAGGGCCTGACAAGGTATTCCCTCAGACCCTACGGGAGGCAAGTGCAGAAATTGCCGGGGCGCTAGCAGGTGATATTTAAATCATCCTTAGCAACACATTTGGTACCAAGGGATTGGAGGATAGCCAATGTTGTTCCACTGTTTAAAAAAGGCTCCAAACATAAAACAGAAAATTATAGGCCAGTGAGTCTGACATCAGTTGTGGGAAAGTGATTGGAAAGTATCCTAAGGGATAAATATGTATTTGGATAGACATAGATGGATTAAGGAGAGTCAGCATGGCTTTGTGTGTGGTAGGTCATGTCTCACCAATCTTATAGAGTTTTTTGAGGAAGTTACCAGGAATATAGATGAAGGAAAGGCAGTGGATGTTGTTTACATGGACTTTTACAAGGCGTTTGACAGGGTCCTGCATGGGAAGTTGGTCAAGAAGGTTCATTTCCCTGGCATTCAAGATGAGATAGAAAATTGGATTAGACATTGGCTTTATAGGAGAAGCCAAAGAGTGAAAGTAGATGGTTGCCTCATTGTCTGAAGGCCTTTGACTTTGCAGGGATCAGTGATGAGTCCTTTGTTGTTTGTACTCTTTATCAATGATCTGGATGATAACGTGGTTAACTGGATCAGCAAATTTGTGGATGACGCCAAGATTGGAGGTGTAGTGGACAGCAATGAAGGCTATCGTGGCTTACTGAGGGATCTGCACCAGCTGGAATTTAATGCAGACAAGTGCAAGGTTTTGCACTTTGATTGGACCAACCAGGATAGGTTACACAGTCAACAATAAGGCACTGAGGAGTGTGGTAGAACAAAGGAATCTGGGAATACAGTTCCATAATTTGTTTAAAGTGGCATCACAGGTAGATAGGATCATAAAGAAAGCTTTTGGCACATTGACCTTCATAAATCAATGTACTGAGTACAGGAGATAGGATGTTATGTTGAAGTTGTATAAGATGTTGGTGAGGCCTGAGTTGGAGTATTGTGTGCAGTTTTGGACACTTACCTACAGGAAAGATGTAAATAAGGTTGAAAGAGTACAGAGAAATTTTGCAAGGAAGTTGCCGGGTCTGGAAGACCTGAGTTATTATGAAAGATTGAATAGTTTAGGACTGTATTTCTTAGAACGTAGAAGGTTACGAGGAGATTTGATTGAGGTATACAAAATTATGATGGTTATAGATAGGGTAAATGTGAACAGGCTTTTTCCAGTGAAGTAGGTGGGACCATAACCAGAGGTCATGGGTAAGGATGAAAAGTAAGAAGTTTAAGGGGAACTAGAGGGGAAACTTCTTCACTCAGACGGTCGTGAGAATATGGAATGATCTGCCAGCATAAGTAGTGGATGTGAGCTCAATTTCAACATTTAAGAGATATATGGATAGGTACATGGATGATAGTGGTATGGAGGGCTATGGACCTGGTGTAGGTCAATGGGATTAGACAACTTAAAGGGTTTCAGCATGGACTGGATGGGCTGAAAAGCATGGTACTATGTTGTACTTCTCCATGACTCTAAATTAGACCTGTATGCTAGAATCTGTGAGGCAATAGCACTAACTGCTGCACCACTGCAGAACTGATATATTCTGAGCAAACAAAGCATTTGTAACCTATCGATGAACGAAATCATGGCTCCTCCACAAGAAAAATCCAAATCTAAATTTCAGGTTATTAAAAATAAAGATTAGCTCTATTTGTCACATGTACGTTGAAAGATGCAGTGAAGTGCACCCTTCGCATCAAATCGAATGAGTAAGGATTGGGCTGGACAGCCTGCAGGTGTCACCACGTTTCTGGCGCCCTGCATAGCATGCCCACAACTCACTAACCCTAACCCTAACTGTACGTCTTTGGAATGTGGAAGGAAACTGGAGCACCCAGAGGAAACCCACGTACAAACTCCTTACAGACTGGAATCGAATCCTACTCTTACAGCGCGTAAAGCATTGCACGGGCTGTAATGCTACCATGCCGTCCTCAGGCTTTCAAAAGTATATCTCAAAGCAGCAAAACATTGTAGGACAATCACCACAGGGGTTTATTCTGCTGATTTATCTGCATAACTGAATAAAGACATCACTCTTCCTGAAAGCATTGTTGCACAACAGATGTCAGTCTTTTCCCCAAGAAGGCACCAATTTTTGCTGGTTTTCAAAGCTAAGGGTGGAGCTGCACATTTACAAACTGGCTGATGTATCGCCAGTAACAACTGCCTCATCACTGACCATTGTGCATATTCATAGTTGTTCAAACTTACAGCCTTAAAGCAATAAATCTTTCTTTAGCAGCATGAAAAGAACAGCCTGTTCACTTGACCTACAGTAAGCACTTCTGGTAAATATTCATAACTATAACAAGGTGATGACGGTGATCATCAGCAGAGTTCTATAGACTGCAGACAATTGTTCCAAATATTCTTTTAAGTATACCTCTTTTGAATTAGTCTCAGTGCAATCTACAACATGTACCTTGCCTCTAAGCAATGGATTTTTTAATCAAATTAATGATCTTCAGGCCTCACAATTGACTGAAGGGCTCAGCGACCCGATAGGTATAGCACCTTTAAGAGAACAAAGGTTCATTGCCATGGCTGGATACGAGGCAGGGTGGGATCTGCAAGCCTGGCTGAAACACAGAGGGATGAGGCCTCCTCTACCCAGCATCTTGCTTGCAAATGTGCAGTCACTGGAGAGCAAAATTTAGGACCTGAAGGCAAGATTGCTATATTGGCCCGAGGCGTGGCTTTCTCTGGGCATGCCAGATACAGCAATCAGATCCGAAGGCTCTTCAATTTGCAGACTGGACCAAACTGCTGATTTGGAAAAGGCAAAAGAAGAGGTGTGTGTTTTATTATGAACTCTCGTTGGTGCTCCGATGTGGCGTTTTGTCAAACTCATGTTCCCCTGGATTGGAACACCTAATGGTCAAATGCTGTCCACTCTATTTACCTATGGAGTTCTCATCTGTGATCCTGACCATAGTTTACATACCTCCAGCAGCTGACATACCTGAAGCGCTCATGATACTGCATGACACCATCTCCAAACAAGAAACAATCCACCCCGACACATTTCAAATCATAGTCGGAGAATACAACCAGACTTGTTTGAAGAAAACCCTGCCCAGTTACGATCAGCATATCACCTGTAGCACCAGAGGTCCAAACATACTAGACCACTGTTGTACTAAGATAACGAGTGCCTACTGTTCCAAGCACAGACCACATTTCAGGAAAGCAGATCACTTGGCTGTCCTTCTGCTGCCTGAATACAGGCAGAGGCTAAAGAGCAAAACTCCAGAGATTAGGAAACGGCGGTGGTCGCAGGAGGCAAAGGACCGGCTACGGGATTGCTTTGAGTCAGTGTGCGGGGCTGTGTGCAAGGGCTCGTCAATGGATCTGAATGAATACACTTTGGTTGTAACAGCCTTTATTAAGACAGTTGTAGATGAGTGTGTCCCCACAAAATCATTCAGAGCCTTCCCCAATCAAAAGCTTTGGATGAACGATGAGATCCAAAATCTGCTGAGGGCCAGGTCAGAGGCATTCAATTCTGGAGACCAAGGAAGTTACAAGAGGTCCAGGTACGATCTCTGGAAAGCCTTCTTATTGATGAAGTGGAAATTCTGGATCATAACTTGAATCTATGAAGGATGCTTGACAGTTGTGGCAGGGCCTGACTACTATCACCTCTGAAACCCACGTGTGAGCTGCCTTCAGAAGGGTGAACCCACTTGGCCCAGATGGAGTACCTGGCCAGGTACTAAAGACTGTGCTGGTCAACAGGCTGATGTGTTCACTGAGATCTTTAACCTCTCACTTCGGTAGTTTGTGGTACCCACCTGCTTCAAGCAGACTTCAATCATACCGGTGCCCAGGAAGAGCATGGTGACCTGCCTCAATGACCAGCTTCCAGTATCGTTTACATCCACAGTGATAAAGTGTTTTGAAAGGTTGGTGATGAAACACATCAACTCCTTCCTGACAAGCAACTTAGATCCTATCCAATTTGCCTAATGGAGCAACAAGTCCACAGCCAATGCCATCTCATCGGCTCTTCACTCAACCCTGGAACATTTGGACAACAAAGATGCATACTTCAGGATCCTGTGTATGAATTACAGCTCAGCATTCAATACCATAATCCCATCAAAACTAATCAATAAGCTCTAAGACCTTGGCCTCAATATCTCTGTGTGTAATTGGATCCTTGATCTCCTCACTTTTAGACCCCAGTCAGTTCAGGTTGGCAACAACATCTCCTCCATGATCTCCATCAGCACAGGTGCACCACAGGCAGTGTGTTTAGCCCCCTGCTCTACTCACTTTATCCTTATGACTGTGGGGCTAAGCACAGCTCCAACGCCATATTCAAGATTGCTGATGACACCACTGTCGCAGGCTGAATCAAAGGTAGCGATGAATCAAATCAAATCAAATCAAGCTTAATTATCATTCAAACCATACATAGATACAGCTGAACAATACAGCGTTCCTCTGAGGCCAAGGTGCAAAACCTTCAAAATAGTAAGTACATTTAAATAGCGAGTAACATAATTCAAAATATTGAGCAAAGAAGCATATTCACTCAAAAAAATATTTATATAGTTCAAGACCCTGAGCGACAATGTCCAGCAATTGATGGTACAGTCTCCCAGTGGCGTGCAGATGCACTCAATCCAGCCTGTCACTCCACCGCAAGAACACGAAGCACCAACGGGAGAGGCCAGGCCCCAGCCGAACGGGATATCATGCCGTAACGCTTCTGCGTCTCTCACCCGGTCTGCAGCAGCGCAAGCCTGAAGCTTGAGGCCTAGTCCTCACTACAACCGAGGCTACACAGCTCCCATATCAACTGTCCGTCCACCAGGCAAGGGTAACAGGTCTCTGACAACTCACATTATCACTGCCCCACAGAATCTTGCGATTGCAAGTGAAATGCCCGAGACAATTTCCCACGGTTATACTGCACCAACTTTGATGCTTCCAAGTAGCGGGCAGCAACACGGTCTGCATCCGGGCCAACCCCTCCATACTCAAACCGGCTCCTCCAACGTCTCCGCGAGCTCCTCTAATATGCCGACTGGTTCCTTCTCCAACATCCCAGCCGGCCCCTTCGACATCAAGGCCGGCTCCACCGCCAACACCAGTCCAACTACTCCGATCAACAGGCAGCTCACTGATGGAGCAGCCCTGCAGTACCCGAAGTTCTTGGAGGAGAATTGCCTTTGGATTGTAAAAAATACAAAGAATCAGCATATATCAGCATTGACAATCTGGCTGGGTAGGGTCATAACAACAACATCTCACTCAATGTCAGCAAGACCAAGGAGCTGCTTTTAGACTTCAGGAGAAGGAAACCAGAAGTCCATGAGCCGGTCCTCATCAGAAGATCAGAGGTGGAGAGGATCAGCAACTTTAAATTCCTCGGTGTTATTACTTCGGAGGACTTGTCCTTGGCCCAGCACATAAGTGAAATTAAGAAAATAGCATGACAGTGGCTCTACTTCCTTTGGAGATTTAGCATGACATCTAAAACTTTGACAAGCTTCTATAGGTGTGTAGTGAAGAATATATTGACTGGCTGCATCACAGCCTCATATGGAAACACCATTGCCCTTGAATGGAAAATATGACAAAAAGTAGTGGATATGGCCCAGTTCAACATGGGTAAAGCCCTCCCATCCACTAAAGAACATCTACATGAAACATTGATTCTGTTATAGTTACTATTCTATAGATTTGTTGAGTATGCTCACAAGAAAATGTATCTCAGGGTTGTATGTGGTGACATATATGTACTTCTATAATAAAATTTACTTTGAACTTTGAATTGCATATATGAGATAACAATGAACACACAGTGTATGTTCCTGGTCCTCTGCTGTGTCATGTTGTGTGTTTAGAGATGCCCTTCTGCACACCAATATGGTAATGCGTGGTTGATTATTGGCACCTTCCTGTCCGCCTGAACCAGTCTGGCCATTCTCCTCTGAGCTCTCTTATTAACAAGACATTTTCGCCCATGAAACTGCCACTCACTAGATGTCATTTTTGTTTCTCACACCATTCTCTGTAAACTCTACAGCCTATTGTGTGTGAAAATCCCAGGAGATGAGCAGTTTCTGGTATACTCAAACCACCCCATATGGCACCAACAACCATTCCACGGTCAAAGTTACTTAGATCACATTTCTTCCCCACTCTGGTGTTTGATCTGAACAACAACTGAACCTCTGGACCATGTCTGCATGTTTTTATGCTTTGAGATGCTGCCTCATGATTGGCAGATTACTTATTTGCATTAATGAGCAGATGTAATAAAACAGACCTAATGAAGTGGCCACTGAGTGTATATAGAAGTTCAGAGATTGGAGGTTTTGGAAGGAAGTTTTGGAGTTTGAGTCCCCATTTGACAGACTAAGTAGAAAAATATGAAGGCTCAGTTTTACTTTGCTTTCTTTCTGAAAACATTATAAAAATAGGGATTGAAAACAGTTTCATAATTAATTTTAAGCTTACCCTGCAACACTTATTGGCAAATTGTTTTAATGGAACCGAACATACATGTTCAAATTAGCAAGGTACCACATTCAAAGCAATTTCCTTATCCAACAATGAGACCAATGAAAAAACTTGAAGATATCTAAATGCACTCATTCCCAAAGAGTTGGTTGTTTGACTGTCTAAATGGTAAAGTGATTGGCAAGTCTTTTGATAAAGTACTCTATCAAAATTTGTTTTTTGGTTTTTTTTAATATAGATATATAGGTTAGTTCCATTTTGTAGCCATGAATCCGATCACAAATGAGTGATTAATGGGCCGAAAGTTAAGAGTTTCTCAAGGATTTACGAATCCTGTATCCACAGTGCTTTTCTAGTTGCTGATACAGGGTAATTATCTGATAATACCAAGCAGACATTTATTTTTTGTGAAGAGAAAATGGGGTGATTTCCTTGCCCGTTACAGTTTTGGAGTTTTGAGACTTCAGCAAAACAAAGTAATTGTGAACAAAAACAATAAGTGTGAGGATATAAAGTTTTGCAGGACTGGCAGCACCTCTGGAATTGCTGGAGAGTCTAATGGAACAGAGCTACTTAGCAGTACAAGTTCATAGTTTATTAAGCATAGCGTCACAGGTAGACAGGTGGTGTAAAAGGCAATAGTTATGTTGCAGTTGTAGAAGCTGAATACTTAGAATATTGAATACAGTTTTGGTCACCCCATGGAAAGATGTGATTAAACTGCAGAGTGCAGAAAAGGTTTACAAGGATGTTGCCAGGACTAGTGGGCTTGAGTTATAGGGAGAGGTTGGCTAGACTAGGTCTTTAGTCTTTGGAACGTAGGAGAATGATGGGTGACCTTATAGAAATGTTTAAAATTATGAGAAGCATAGATAAAGTGGATGGTAACCATCTTTTCCACAGGGTAGGGGAAGTCCAAAACTAGGGGGCATAGATTTAGGGTGAAAAGGGAAAGATTTAAAAGGGACCAGAGGGGCGGGTTTTTCAAGCAGAGGGATGCGAGTATATGGAATGTGCTGCTGGAAGAAGTGGTTGAGACAGGTACAATAGTATCATTTTAAAAGCACTTGGATCAATACATGGTGGAATGGGGTTTGGAGGGATATCAGCCAAAAACAGGAAATTGGGAGGAGATGGGTGAGCACTACGGTTGGCATGGACCTATTGGGTCAAAGGTCCTGTATCTGTGTTGTATCTCCACAAGTTTATGACTCTTAAGTTCAGAGCAATTCCAGCAACCCAGATGATCGCTATTACTACTTTAGATAAACTATTCAGGGAATGACTAGGCAGTGAACACCTCATTGGTCTCCATTTTTGCATAAAGGGATATACCATATGCAATTGGCAGCACAGTGACACAGCCAGTAGAGCCACTGTTTTGTTCTTCCAAAGGAACAGCTAAAGTTTTGACTTCCAGTGCTACCTGTGTGGAGTTTCCACATTCTCCCTTTGACTGTGTGTGTTTCCTCCATGTGCTCCAGTTTCCACCCAGATCCAAAACTCAAAGATGTGTCAGTTGGTACATTAATTGGTCAATGTAAATTGTCCTCCCCCCCCCCCCCACCCCCATGTGTAGATAGGTGGTGGAATCAACAAAAATGTTGGTGGGAATGCGGCAGGAATAAAATAGGATTAATGTAAAATGGTGCTTAATGGCCAGCACAAACCATGTGGGCTGAAGGGCCTGTTTCAATGCTGCATGGCTCAGCCCTCACTCCCCATTTTCTTCCTTGACTTGCTGTGCTGTCTGAAATCTTTTTAAAGTTTTCTTGTTAATCAATAGGCTTAAATAAAACTAGAAAATGATAAGGATAATCAACAAGTCAGGCAACATCCATATATAGATGGGAAATAAGTTCAAGTTTTTGTTAGGTATAAATACTAGATTCTCATCCATTTTCTCTCAATTCCACCACTCACTCACACATTTGGGAAAATCTACTGTGGCCAATTAACCTATAAACTTGCTTGTTCAATAGATCAATAGTTCCATTTAATATCAGAGAAAAGAATGCAATATACAACCTGAAATTCTTGTTCTTCACAGACATCCATGAAAACAGAAGAATGTCCCAAAGAATGAGTGACAGTAAAAATGTTACAGCCCCAAAGCCCCCCTCTTTCCCCATGCAAAAGCAGCAGCAAAGCAATGTCCCAACCCCTTCCCCACTTCAGCAAAGAAAAGCATCAGCACCCTCTACCCACCAAGCAAGCAATAGAAACCCCCCCCCCCAAAAAGACCGTGATCTTCACTACAACAAAAACTAGTTGTTCACTTGACAATTCAACATACCACAAGCTCTCCCTCTCTGTCCCTAATAAAGGGACAGAGAGGTGTCACCCTTTCATAGTGAGAGGGGAGACATAAACAAGATAACTTGCCGATTTACAGTGATAACGCCTGCCACATCGCTTTTTCCCCTGAGTTCTCCGACTCAAGAATCAGCAACATACTCTCCCCCACCAATGAGAGAGAGAGAGCGAGAGAGCGAGCAATCCGAGTACAGAGCACCAACAGCCGCTGTTCCTGTTCCATTTTCTCCTGTGCTGATTCAACCGGCGGCACCAACATAGGATCAGTTTGCCTCAGGACTGCAAAGTTTTGGAACCCTGAAGCCATGCTCGTCATCTAGGCCGCGTCCTTGGGATATCAAAAAACAGCCAGTCAATGAGCCCTGGGAGCATGTCCATTGCTGCATGTCTTTAGAATGTGGGAAGAAATAAGAGCGCATGGAGAAAATTTAGTGGTCACATGAAGAACGTGCAAACTCCTCATAGACAGGGTTGAACCCAGATTTCAGACAGTGGGTTTCTTAACTCATCACCACTTCTCTGCATCCCATCATTGTCTTAATATTTAAAATTAGAATCTAGATTCTCACTTTGCTACATTCTCTGTTAACTTTAAATTCTTCCAGCAAGTTGTTTGGCATTTCTACAGTACTCTAGCTGCAAGTTTTGTTTGCTCAGTAGGTAAAGATTGAGTACATTTTAACCCTCTTCCTGCATGCTGTGTCTGTTCTTGAGGACAAAATACATTTCAAAGGTTTCAAAGGTACATTTAGTGTCAGGGAAATGTATACAATATACATCCTGAAATGCTTTTTCTTCGCAACCATCCACGAAAACAGAGGAGTGCCCCAAAGAATGAACGACAGTTACAGTAAATGTTAGAACCCCAAAGTCCCCCCGCCCAGCTCCCCTCCCTCCTGCGTGTAAACGGCAGCAAGCAACAATCACCCCTCCCCCACCGGCAAAAAAAATGCATCGGCACCCGCCGCTAAGCTCCCAAGCGAACAGCAAAGACACAGACTTGCAATGCTCCAAAGACTACATTGTTCACCTGGCATTCGACATACCACAGGCTCTCTCTCTCTCTTCCTAATAAGGGAGAAAGAGGTCTCCATTTCACAGCGAGAGGGGAGATATAACAAACAACTTGCTGGTTTACGATGTTAAAATTCCGTTGCGTCATTTTTTCTGAGCGCTGTGCCCTAGAATCGGGTCACTAGGCACACAGCCAGAGATCTTCCATCTCCCACGACACACCAGTCTTCTGCAGAGGCACTGACCTCCGATCCCCCCCATCTCCAGAGCCACGAAATCTCAGTCCTCCGAAGGCGAGCAGAGCTCTTAGGCCGAGCCCTTGGTGTGCCGAACAATGGTCATTCATGAAACCTTGAGAGCGGGTCCCATTTCCGCAAAGACCCGTAGTCAGCAAGCAACTCCGGGTCAGGGTCTTCAAAAGAACCCTGAAAGGGGAAAATAGAGACATTAAAGATGGAAATAGAGCTGTTTCCGAAGATGCAAGCAAAGAGGTCACCATTAGACGCCATTAACCCTCCTAAGCTCTGCTTTCTTTCTCCCAGACTCTCTCTGTATAACCTTCTAGTCTGGTGACTTCTGAGGAAGAGGTCCAGCGATAAAGAACATTGCTGTTCATATCTAGAGAATTCAATAATATATCATGCTAATATAATGCTGTAAAGAACAATTGTTCTTTTACCTCGATAATTCTGTGATATTGGAAGCTGCAATGAATGCTCTGGAGCATTAAATAAGTTGTAGCTTTTCCTTGTAACTTTGGGAAAATATTAATCCAGTAATTCATTAAAACCTTAATGTATGAAAATAAATGTTCTCTGTGTTAACATAGTTACAAGTGGAAGTTAATGTTTTTGTTGAATAGGATTAAAGTTCTAAATGGCCAGGTCCCATTGCTAATAATGCTCTAATGTTCTCTCTCCTGTACCGTTCACCTTTTACATGATCTTCCTTGTCCCCATTCTTCCTCATAAACTTTAAATCCTTCCAGCATTTCAATGCGTATTTCCTGAGACCTTGTAGTTTTCCTGCTTCCCAGGTTCTGGTATCTTATACATCGTTAGCTGCTCTGAACGACAGATACAGCAGATTCTGGAAATCTGGAGCAACAGGCACAAAATGTGGAGGAGCTCAACAAATCAAGCAATATCTATGAAGAAGAATAAATAGTTGACATTTCAGGCTGAGATCCTTCATCAGGGTTCACAGCCTGAAATGTCGACTATTCATCTTCATCTTCAATCTGTTAATTCATCTTCACCGACGCTGCATGATCTACTGAATTCCTCCACCATTGTGTGTGTTTCACTGTTAGTGAAACTCATTTTTAAAATTTAATTTCTAAGATTTAATTAGAATTCAAACCTAGATCACAAGATAGAATAGTACAGCACAATACAGGCCCTTCGGCCCACAATATTGTGCCGACCCTCAAACCCTGCCTCCCATATAACCCCCCAACTTAAATTCCTCCATATACCTATCTAGTAGTCTTTTAAACTTCACTAGTGTATCTGCCTCCACCACTGACTCAGGCAGTGCATTCCACGCACCAACCACTCTCTGAGTAAAAAACCTTCCTCTAATATCCCCCTTGAACTTCCCACCCCTTAACTTAAAGCCATGTCCTCTTGTATTGAGCAGTGGTGCCCTGGGGAAGAGGAGCTGGCTATCCATTCTATCTATTCCTCTTATTATCTTGTACACCTCTATCATGTCTCCTCTCATCCTCCTTCTCTCCAAAGAGTAAAACCCTAGCTCCCTTAATCTCTGATCATAATGCATACTCTCTAAACCAGGCAGCATCCTGGTAAATCTCCTCTGTACCCTTTCCAATGCTTCCACATCCTTCCTATAGTGAGTTGACCAGAACTGGACACAGTACTCCAAGTGTGGCCTAACCAGAGTTTTATAGAGCTGCATCATTACATCACGACCCTTAAACTCTATCCCTTGACTTATGAAAACTAACACCCCATAAGCTTTCTTAACTACCCTATCTACCTGTGAGGCAACTTTCAGGGATCTGTGGACATGTACCCCCACATCCCTCTGCTCCTCCACACTACCAAGTATCCTGCCACTTACTACAGAGTCCTACACCATTTGCGTAGATCAATGGTGTAGAAATCTGGCAGGTGTTCTAGTAACTTCATCATTATGTGACATGAAATCTTAAAGCAGTATTCAGGTGAAACAACTATCTTACATTGAAATAATACTGACTTTTCTCCCCTTTCCAGTTCTGAGAGAGGTCCCGACGTCGACTCTTTATTCCTTTCCACAGATGATGCCTGACCTGCTGAGTTCTTCCAGCAATTTTTGTGTGTTACTCTAGTTTATATTGAACTAATTTTTAAGAAACCCCTAACAGAGATTTGGGTCACAGGTGGTACTTATCGTGGGATCTGATACAATGAATGCAACTTAGTGTCATCATTGAGCAATCACAGTGGAACTCAAATATTTAATATACTTTTTGATAAGGTTTGTGTGTTCATTGGCTTTTTTAGCTGATTTCCCCTGTTGAAAAAGCCCCTAGATAAATCATTTGTTATGTCTCCAGTGTGACAAATGAAATGGTGTAGGTAAGAGTTATTGAAAGAGTTAACACAGCATGATATATAAATACCTTTACAATGGGTGCTGAAACTGTAGAATAGAGGAGTTCTATGACAATCCATTTGCAGTGCAGGAGGTATGTTGTCATTTTTTTTGTTTTAGCCATACTGTTCATATTCACTGATATGGGAAGGGTAAAGAATTGTTCAAATTATTATCTGTAGGATTGTTATAAATATCTCTATTTTGAATTTGTAATTGCCTTAGTGCACATGACAAGAGAAGGAGTTCTTCATTACTCCAAAAAAATCGAACTATCAAGATTGTACAAACTATAAATGTTTCATGCCATGATTAAAACCATTGATGGTAATTGGGTGACTAGAATTGCAAGGCAGAGGAGGGGATTAAAATTCTTTTGATCGATATTCCATCAGTCATGCTGTCATAACCATCCAGAATTTATATTGATCCTACAGTGAGACTACATCGAATTTACTGTGTTTTTGCATAAATGGCATACCCTGCCAAATGTGTTGAATATAAAAATACACAAGAAAACTTTTAATGAAATTTGCTTTTAACTTTCTCATTTTATATGCAAACCCTTTGGGAAAGTCAACGTAGGGTTGCAGACTTTAAGATACTTTTCTGAAATCATGGGTGAGATCTGGTACTGCCTGTGATGTAGTTGTGTAACAGAGCACGTTACCTGGGAAGGAACCATGAAATGTGGGTCCATTTGCACTTACTGAGCCTTGCAAACTTCACAAAATGTTAAAGTTTCCTGGGTGTCAAGACCTCTGAGGATCTAACCTGGTCCTAACATATTGATGCAGTTATAAAGAAGACAAGACAGCGGCTATACTTCATTAGGAGTTTGAAGAGATTTGGAATGCCAACAAATACACTCAAGAACTTCTATAGATGTACCATGGAGAGCATTCTGACAAGCTGCATCACTATCTGGTATGGGGGGGACAGGGCTACTGCACAGGACCAAAAGAAGCTGCAGAGGGTTGTATATTTAGTTGGCTCCATCTTGGGTACTAGCCTACAAAGTACCCAAGAGATCTTCAAGGAGTGGTGTCTCAGAAAGGCAGCGTCCATTATTAAGGACCTCCAGCATCCAGGGCTTGCCCTTTTCTCACTGTTACCATCAGGCAGGAGGTACAGAAGCCTGAAGGCACACACTCAGTGATTCAGGAACAGCCTCTTCCCCTCTGCCATCTGATTCCTAAATGGACATTGAACTCTTGGATATTACTTCAATTTTTTAATATGTATTGTTTCTGTTTTTTGCACAATTTTTAAACTATTCAATATACGAATACTGTAATTGATTTACTTATTATTAATATTATTATTTTAGTTTTTTTCTTCTATATTATGTATTGCATTAAACTGCTGCTGCTAAGTTAACAAATTTCATGACACATGCTGGTGATAATAAGCCTGATTCTGATTCTGAAAGACATGCACTTTGACTATTTACTGTAAGAGTTGGGTAGACTCAATTTTCTCTGATGGGTTCTGTCATTGGTGAGTATATAAAGCCGATTTTGGATCTTTGCACATGTTAACAAGAGCAGACCTAAAGATCCCTCTGTGAGATTTGTCTTTATTGTTCAAAATAAGAACTGGGCCTGATCTGTTCAGAATTCTTCAGCCGCCACAATCAGCCAAAGGGTTTAATTTTTAATCTAGAAGCCTTTAGTCTGGAGTCAGAATAAACAGAATTAATTTCCTGGGATGGTGAGTTTGTGGTAAGAGGGGAGATTAAGCAGACTAAACCAAAATACTCTTGATATTACAAGGTTGAAGGGTGATCTCACTGAAACATGCAACTTTCTTAAGAGGCTTGACAGCAAAGTTGATGCTTCCTCTGATTGAATCAGGGTCACTATATCAAAACAAGTGGCTGGACATTCCAGGCAGAGAAGAAATTTCTTTACCCATAGAGTAATGGATCTTTGAAGCTCTCTACCAAGAGGGCTGTGGAGTCTCAAAAACTAAGTACATTTCAAAACAGAGATCGACAGATACTTTGGATGCAAAATGAACCAAGGGATAGGGGTTAGAGCAGGAATGTAAGCTCATGCTATCTGCCATGAGCTTACCGAATGGTAGAACAGACACAAGAGTCGATGTTCTATTCTTGCTTCTCTTTCACATCTTTTTATAATTGCTTCTCTGACTGCACAGTGTCATAACTGCAGCCCCTTTCCCTTTAATGTGTATTAGGTCACTCTCAGTGAAATATGCAGCCTGAATTATCTGTGGAAGCGTGGGCAACTCACCTCATTAATAATCAAAGTTATTAATTGATTAATTAATTAATACATTCCTTCCTGGTATTTTATTTCCCTTCTACATTTATATTTTTATTTAGAGATACAACACAGTAACAGGCTCCTCGAGCACCCGGAAGAAACCCTCACAGTCACAGGGAAAATGTAGAAACTCCTTACAGACAGCGATGGGAATTAACCCTGTGTTGTTGGTGCTGTAATAGTGTTACGCTAACTGCCATGCTACCATCGTGCACCCCGCCCCCCCCCCAAGATCTCCATGGTTTTCATGTGATTTTTGAGACCACTGCTGATATTCTCTATAAAATTCTTCATTGCATTGGAAATTATTTTACTCGTAGCATGGGCCCAAGCAAGGTTGTTCACTTTCACTAGTATTTCAATGCACAGCAGTTACTATTGGTTTTACTGAACCATTCTCCCTCATATTAATCATTTTGTAATTCTGAACAACAAACTCCTCAAAAAACTCAGTGGGTCAAGCAGTACCTTTGAAAGGAAATGAACAGTTAACATTTCAGGTCGAGACCCTTCACCTTCAGTCTATAGGCCTTCAGTGTTCATGGCTGTTTAAAGCTGTCACACCACCCAAAGGTCACTATCACTCTCAACTTGGAAAGGAAGCAGTTCAGATGTTGCATACTTAGGATTTCTTTTTACTGGTATTCTTAAGAGAATTGTTAATTCTTGGTAACTGAAGTCTCTGTTGAAACTGAAGCAGTTTCATGCAGATGAATATCGGAGTAGATATTTCAAGGAGATACTAAGTGTAAGACAGGTTCCCTAGAACCTTACTAGGTTATCTCTGATAAATCTCATAAAAAGTTTTTTATCATAAGAGGTTATCTGTTGTCAATTGTCAGCATTTGGAAAATTCAGTTTCACTCAGTCTTCACTAGGCCTTCAACCTCCAGGCCCTGACCTGGACCCACAGAGATGGAGCCTCCCTCCAACTTCCTGATACACCACTGAGCCTCCAACTTGCAGACATCGGACATCCAACATCAGGACATGCCGAGTGAGGGGTTTCAACCGTCAGGCCTCAAATTACGGACTTGCCAACTTTGGTCTCCGACCTTCAGTATCAACCCAAGGATTCGCCAATCACGGGAATTTGAACTCTAGATTCGCACAGACATCCAATGCCAGGACTCATCCAGTGCTGAGGGGGTCACTGGTCTTTGTGCACTTCCAATTCCGAGACTCTGCTGACCTAGGTGGACTTGCAGACCCAGGGGTTTCACCAGCCCTCACCCACAAGGCCCGGCTACCTTGATCATTGACCACGAGGATCACTGGTCTTTGTCCTCAGCACCTGCCAACCCAAAATCAATCTATGGGGAGCACTGGCCTTCTACCACGGGGTACGCAGACCTGGACTCTGGTTCCTGCCTCAGACTCTTCATTTACTGTCTCTGACCTCCAACTTTCCTCATCCCTGCCCCAAAACTATAACCTATCCCTAACTCCCTGTGCTGCTCCCAGATTCATCCCTTCAAACCTAAAAAACACAACTAACTCTGAACATGATCTCGACAGACATTGCAGTTCAGCACTATCTTGACCAAAGGCTTTAAATCTGTCATCTTTACCTTTATGGCTTAAGTGTTACTGCTAGATCACTAGCCTAATTGATCCTTTAATGCCATCTGAAGTAAGGTCACAGCACATTCTGTTCAATGGATATTTATGGTTGGCAATTATCAAACACATTTCATGAGTGAGTATATTCTCACAATGGAATGTTAAGGACAAGATTGTTCACTATCTTTCATTTTCAGAGCTGAATAAAAGCTCTTCAAAGCAATTACTTATAAAAGAAGATCTTCATGATTTTGACTCCCTGCTGCAAGATGCAAACTAATACTTTGCATCATCAATTAGTTAATGACCTCAGTAACCTGGATGTAAAATCTCTCTGAAAATTAACATTTCCTTCAGTAAATAATTATATTTTTGAAGGCAGTTAATTATTAGACATTTGTATGTACTGTAGCTTTCAAGATCAAATGTGCAGACTGCCTCAGATACAGTGGTTGCTTTTGATTTTGGAAAATTTTAAAATTATATGTTGGAAAGTTGACAAAAAGCTTGACAAGTGAATATTACACTGGTTAATTTGCAGTGTGCATCTGAGGAAAAAAACTAAGACAAAACACAAAAGGAAATATCTAGTGCAGGGATGTGTGCAGGTTGAGAGGCCAATAAGGGCACAGACGCCTCCTTGTCTCCCCCCCACCCCCCCACCCTCCCTTCATGACTGTTAGTAAACACTTTAATGTTGTGCATTTGGGGACATACATGTACAATAGAACTCTGCTTAAAGTGCCAATGCAAAATTAGATGCAAATAATCAATTGTTTATGCTTGATCACATGCCGAACAGACAGATGAGGAGATATACTGGCCAAGTCATTGTGTATACTTAAAGCAGAGGTTGATAAGTTCTTGATTAGTCAGGACATCAACGGTTACGGGGAGAAAGCAGGAGAATGGGGTTGAGAGGGATAATAAATCAGCTATGATGGAATAATGGAGCAGTTTCAATGGGCCGAATGGTCTACTTCTGCTCTTATGTCATATGGTCATATGAAGATTGAGGTTTTAATCAAAGTCAAATTTACTGTTATATGTACAAGTGCTTGTATGCACAGGTACAATGAAAAACTTCCTTGCAGTCACATCAAAGGTACGTAACTGCAGCATCACATAAGCAGAAGAAAGTAATAGCTTAAATATAAGTTATACATATTTTTACAAGAAAGAACAAAATTATGGCTTTGTATAGCATTTGCCAATTTAAAGGATAGGAGCACAGATTCTGTGATATAATTTTTGGTTGTGTTTGCTGCTCCTGAGCCCAATGCATTCATTGGGCTCAGGAACATGTGGGTTGCTCCACATGTTCAACAGCAGTCACCATAAATTAGTTTATTAAGTTATGCATCCTGGTACTGGACTTAAGCTGTCTCAACCACAAGTAATCTGGTCTATACCATATGTTTATCACCTCGACAACTTAGTATTTAACATGACAGCACCTCCCAGCTCAGCAAACTCCAAACTGAGAGAACAAGCCAATAAGACTCAGAGAGAAGGTAAGACAATGGGGTTGAAAGGGATAATAAATCAACCATGGTTGCATGGTGTAGCAGACTCAATGGGCTGAATGGCCTAATTCTGCTCCATGGGCTATGGTATTATGGGATATCATCCTCTAGGATTTTGACATAGATATGTACAGCTGTTCTTTTTGCTATAAGTTCAACATCATGATGGGAGCACCATTATTATAAGAAGTTGGGGGCATTTGAAGATGTACAATAGATTTGTTAAACGCATTCCAAGAAATAACTGCTGATGATTTTGTGCTGAGGTAGTGGAATTAAAGGGTATATTGTTGAAGCAATGATTTTGTAAGGTGGATTGATAATTTCTGTCCTATGTTTGGTTAAAGCATGTTGCAATGACATTTAAGATTTCCACCTTTGTACTTTAGCATGAGTGAGTGACCAAAGCTTGCATCATCTCAACTATTTTTTCCCAGAACTGAGTGTAGTGGGAGTTCAACTAGTGCCTGGTACTTGGAGGGACTTTTTTTTTTGAATACTAGTGTGCTGCACCCAGTAATTGAGTGCTTTAAAAACCAGTCCTGCTGATGGGCTTCGGGCCAAAATGTCGACTGTACATTTTTTCCATAGATGCTGCCTGGCCTGCTGAGTTCCTCCAGCATTTTGTATGTGTTGCTTGGATTTCCAGCATCTGCAGAATTTCTCTTATTTGTGTCTTAATAAAATTTGGTTTGACAATAACTTATTCTTTAATTTTATTGCACACAGTTGCTGAAGTTGGACATATTTATGTAAACAAAGCTCTAATTATCTATAAAAGTCAATAGATACATAGCATAATTCGTTTATTCCTAAGAATTCATTTCTAATCAGTTAATGAACTGAACTGATTTGGAAAATACCATTCATTTGTATCAGCTTTTAATAACTGTATATCTATTTCCCAAGAAAACACTGGTTGCACATCAGCAGATTAAAATTAAATGGCTTAGGAATTCTAATGTGTTGCACAACATTTTCACGAGCTACATAATGCAATTTTGTCAAAATTTAAAACAGAGAACACCGGAAACATTTAGCAGTTCTGACAAGGGGTCCTGGAACCTGAAATATTATCTTTGTTTCACTCTCCACAGATGCTGCCTGGTCTACTGAGTGTTTCCGGCATTTTCTGTGTTTATTTCAGATTTTGCAGTTTTGTAATTGTTAACAATTGATTCATTAATGTAATCAGGTACTACGTACACTGGTGCCGAATTTCGTGAAATTAGGTCACAAACCAAATGGCCATCATAATATCACCATCATACTCTCCATTATAATCAATGAAAGTCACTGGTTGAATGAAAATTTCAGGTGCTTACGGAGATCTCACAGTAAAACACTTTGAAATCTCATGGTTTGTAATATAAGATGTAAAACTAATTGTATTTTCTATGGAATGCTAAGTCATATTCATGCTTAGCAAGCTAAGTCAAACAACTAATTTAGTATACATGGATTTAAAATATCTTAGTATTCAAGAGCCTTACTTCAGTGGTTGGTAAGTTGATGGAGAAGATCCTGAGAGGTAGGATTTATGAACATTTGGAGAGGCATAATATGACTAGGAGTAGTCAGCATGGCTTTGTCAAAGGCAGGTCGTGTCTTACGAGCCTGATTGAATTTTCTGAGGATGTGACTAAACACATTGATGAAGGTAGAGCAGTAGATGTAGTGTATATGGATTTCAGCAAGGCATTTGATAAGGTACCCCGTACAAGGCTTATTGAGAAAGTAAGGAGGCATGGGATCCAAGGGGACATTGCTTTGTGGATCTAGAACTGGCTTGCCCACAGAAGGCAAAGAGTGGTCGTAGACAGGTCATATTCTGCATGGAGACCGGTGACCAGTGGTGTGCCTCAGGGATCTGTTCTGGGACCCTTACTGTTTGTGATTTTTATAAATGACCTGAATGAAGAAGTGGAGGGATGGGTTAGTAAATTTTCTGATGACACAAAGGTTGGGGGTGTTGTGGACAGTATGGAGGGCTGTCAGAGGTTACAACGGGACATTGATAGGATGCAAAACTGGACTGAGAAGTGGCAGATGGAGTTCAATCCAGATAAGTGTGAGGTGGTTCATCTTGGTCGGTCAAATATGATGGCAGAAAATAGCATTAATGGTAAGACTCTTGACAGTGTGGAGGATTAGAGGGATCTTGGGGTCTGAGTCCATAGGACACTCAAAGCTGCTACGTAGGTTGACTCTGTGGTTAAGAAAGCATACGGTGTATTGGCCTTCGTCAATCGTGGGATTGAGTTTAAGAGCCGAAAGGTAATGTTGCAGCTATATAGGACCCTAGCCAGACCCCACTTGGAGTACTGTGCTCAGTTCTGGTCATCTCACTACAGGAAGGATGTGGAAGCCATAGAAAGGGTGCAGAGGAGATTTACAGGGATGTTGCCTGGATTGGGGAGCATGCCTTATGAGAATAGATTGAGTGAACTCGGCCTTTTCTCCTTGGAGCGACGGAGGATGAGAGGTGACCTGACAGAGGTGTACAAGATAATGAGAGGCATTGATCGTGTGGATAGTCAAAGGCTTTTTCCCAGAGCTGAAGTGGCTAGCACGAGAGGGCATAGTTTTAAGGGGCTTGGAAGTAGGTACAGAGGAGATGTCGGGTAAGTTTTTTTACGCAGAGAGTCGTGAGTGCGTGGAATGAACTGCCGGCAGCGGTGGTGGAGGCAGAAACGATAGGGTCTTTTAAGAGACTCCTGGATGGCTACACAGAGCTTAGAAAAATAGAGGGCTATGGGTAAAGCCTAGGTAGTTCTAAGGTAGGGATATTTTCGGCACAGCTTTGTGGGCCAAAGGGCCTGTATTGTGCTGTTGGTTTTCTATGTTTCTATGTTTCTAAGATTCAGAATTGTTTAATGTCATTTCTAATACACTAGTGTAAAGGAGAATAACATAATGCAACAAAAGCACAATAAGGTACATGAAAAATGTAATAAATATAAATGCATAAATATGTTATATACCTAGATTGTATGTCTATAAAGTGACTCTAAGCACAGGAGTGTCTGGACATAAGGTGGTTTTCAGGAAATGATAATGTAGTGGTGGTTGGGAGTGTGGAGGGGTGGGTTAGTGCGTGGAGGTGTTGATCAGCCTTACTGCTTGGGGAAAGTAAATGTTTTTGAGTCTGGTGATCCTGGTGTGGATGCTATGCAGCCTTCTTACTGATGAGAGTGGGATAAACAGACCATGAGCAGGGTAGGTGGGATCCTTCATGATGTTACTGGCCCTTTTCTGGCACCTTGCTATATATAGTGTGTATCCTTGGTGGGTAGGCTTGTGCTGGTGATGGGTTGGGCAGTTTTGATTCCCCATTGTAGAGCGTTCCTGTCTGCTGCAGTGCCCTTTCCATACCATGCAGTGTAAGATACTGTATTTTAATTTCAGTTGAAATTTTATGGTACTTCAACCCTCATTATCTTTTGTATTTGTTTCCATTTTCATTATTTGTAAAATGTATAAAATATTATCTGAAAGTTGTACCTTTCTCACAGTTGTGCTGTTGCAATATCTGTAAAATGTAGTCAAATATTAGACTAACTCAGTCAATATTAGACTACTACCATTAAGCATAATTTAGAAGATTACAATTACATTCAAATTTTAAATTAATTTTCAAAATTGAACAGTCTAAGGGAGTTTAATGTCAAGTCAATGTCATTGGGAGATGAAGTACTCTCTTAAAAAGGTATCCTGCTATAATGTGTATTTGTCAGTTACATTTATAATTGAAGACCTAAGTGAGCTAAGTATTTAGGGTGTTCAAGAGAAGAAAAATGCATTACTTCTGGATCAGAGGATGAGTTAGATGTTTGTTGATAATCTTTCGGTATTCTCCTAATTATTTTTTCTTTACAAGCAGTATCCATTTGTGTGCAGAGATAAACTTTATTTCAAGTTGCTGATTGTTTGAAGTTGGAACTACTCTGATGATTTCCATTAATATTAGTCTGAAGACAAGTCTGGTGTTTTTTTTGTATTCTTTGGTTCCCTCTTCATCCAAACATGTTTGTTCATCTATTAACTTGGAACATTTTAACTGCTTGTTGGTTCCTTGTTGCTTCTGTAAGCTCATGGTAAATGTCTGCAGTGCATTAATAGTGTTAGGGTTAAGAGGATCAAGAGCTTCATGTTACAAGGAGTGAATTTCACCAATAGGCTGTCCTGGTCCAACCATGTAATTGCTATATCCAAGAAAGCTCACCAATGGCTCTGCTTCCTCAGAACTCTAAAGAGATTTAGCGTAACCCTTACCAATTTCTATCAATGCACCAGGGAAGACATCCAATGTAGATGCATAATGGCTTCATGTGGCAACTGTGACCATAAGAAACTGCAAAGAGTTGTGGACCCAGCTCAGCACATCTCAGAAAGCAGCCGTTTCTCAATCTTGGACTTGGGCTTTGCCACTTCAATATTCACTCGAGCCCAGGCCCACCACGTTGACTCTGCCTGGCTTCTGCTTGCCCTGCCTTGGTTCTACAGCATCAACTTGCCTCCAAGTCTGCTGCATCGACGGCCAAATGTTGGCTCATTCCCTGCTCTCAGACCCGGTCCCTGATGCTTCAATTTGCCCTGTACACACCACACCACGTCACAACCATCCTGCACCTTCAAGATTACAGTTCACACCACAAGAATGCCAGATCATACAGGCAGCTCAACAGTTCTACTCTGAAAGGGAAGTTACAGGCTATTGATTATGGTGATCATTTACCAGAAAAATTGTGATTATTAAAGTAGTTACTTTTGTTTGCTATCGGCAAGTAGGCAAAGTACTTCAACAGCGCCATCTTAAACCGGAAGCAACTCAATAGCTCTGAAGCAAACTATCTATCCAAGTTAAATTAATTCATCCTTTGTTGAAAGCCAAAATAAATTTCTGATTGTCGTTGTACATTGTATATTTATATGGGAACAGAGGATTAATCTCCTTATATCTACATGCATGTACTGTGAAATTTCCTAAATATAAATTCTTATGTCTACAGCTTTTACAGAAATTTCCTACAAACTTTTCACTTTGTACATCTCCCATCATATTCCATATATCTGTTATTAATAAATGTATTTTTATCATATAGGCGCATGAGAAACTGGAAGACACTAAGCTGGAAGCTGTGCGTGATAATAACTTGGAGTTGGTGAAGGAGATCATTAACGATATCACTCCAATTGCCAAGGAGAATGATACTGCAGCAGAACTCAGTCATATTCTCCAAGAACCACACTTTCAGGTAAAGAGCAACTGCAACAATTAAATGATTATTCCTTGCTTTTACTGAAATTAAAATGTATTTTGTTCTTGATTAAATCTCATTTGTGATATATTAGGTGGCTATGTTAACCATATACATAGATTAAAAGAACTATTTAAAAAGTATGGATTTTATCGAGTAGTCATAGTCAATCTTTTGAATTGTGACTAACATCACTACCGAAACGTTGGGCATTTAATAATGGTATTAGTCTGGTGGCAGAACAGAATTTCACCTTGTATATCTTTCTGCTGAAAATATATAAAATATTGAGATTAAAAATTAAAATGCTGCACTCTTCTTTACACAGCACTCCCCACTTCATTGCTGCTTAACTATTGTATGTTCTGTACTTCATTTTTTATGTTGTAGATCAAGAACACTGCACATGCAGGAAATCTGAAATAAAACCAGAAAATGTTCTAAACACTCAGCAGGTCAGGCAGCATCCGTGGAAAGAGAAACAGGGCTAACATTTCAGGTCAGAAATCCAGTTCTGGCAAAGGCTTCCTGACCTGAAACATTAACTCTTTTTTCTTTTTCCAGGGATGCTGCTTGATCTGCTGAGTATTTCCAGAAGTTTACTTTATGTCTTCATTTTTATTTTGTTGTGTTTTCACATGCACAGTTTTAGCAGTCAAAAGTTCAATGATATTGATAATGAAATTCATAATGTGAACTCTCCCCTCCCAGCCTATGTTCTAAATATCAACAGCTTGGTCACTGTTGTAGACTTTTGAGTCATGCCTAGACCAGACCAACAGGAGCAGCAAACATCCTTTTCTGAAGTCTATCCATGAAAACTGGATGTGCTTCGTGGCGGTCAGCACAAATTTCAGCTTCTCTTTCCAGATTTACTTGCTTATCTAAATAGAATCCCTTAGGTGCTTGGTGAGGTTTGGACAATTCGTGAGTCGATATGTCACATATCATCAGGAATATCAGTGAAGAGCTGAAACTCATTGATAAAAATAATCAACCTTGACCTGCCATCCATCAGTACTACTTGATTCTTCTGGAATTGTTGGTCAACATCGATTATTATCACCTTTGTTAACATTCCCTTTCAGTGGTCTTGTTCTGTCTACTATCAGCTTTGTGAACAAGGAACTGTAGAACAAACAGGATTTTCGGAGAAAGTCCCCAGAAACTTTCCAGGAAAGCACGATATTAGCTGTGGGTTGAGGCACTAAGTGTGCATCTTTCATCTGTGTTGAGCTAAGCTAATGACAACTTGCAGCAGAAAACATAATACTCATTGTACCAACCTGACTTCATGCACAAAATGTCTCATGAACCACTGATTTAGCAACACATTCTAGTAAATTATAATTTCTTATTGTTTAAGAACGTTGTAGCTAAATGCCAAACACTTTACATATTTGCTGACTTTATTACGTATTTTGCCTTGAGATGAGTCTTATTTTTAATTTCTGTACATTGCAATCAATGCCAATCACTTCTTAGTGATTGACACAAACATGCCGCAGTAACTGTAAATGAAATCAATTTTGTGACAGGGTGTGTTTACCCACAGACTTGGGGGGCTGAAAGCAGCACATTATAGAAATTGTTGCTTTGAGACCACAGCTGGATCTATTAACAACTGTGGAACACTGGAGCTCTTAAGCTCTTGAATGGAAGGTACACGATTGGCATTTCTGCTTGGATAACATAGAATTAAAATATTAAAGACTGAAGATAGCCAATTATGATATAGTCAAACTGGAACATCTGTGGAGTACTTTAGTTTGACAGTAATTTCATTGTTCCCATGCCTATTTCCCTTCTGTGAGGACAGAAGATTAGATGGAAGGGGGTAGTCAATATGTCACTGTTCAGCTATTGAAGAAAGGATATACCAGCACTGGTGTCAGTTTAGGTAAGATTCACTGGCTAATTCCCAGGATGAGAGGTTGTTCCATCATGAAAAACTAAAAATGATAGGTGTGTATACTTTGGAGTCTAGGAGATAGATGGTGAAATCTTTCCACTCAAGTCAGAAATGAGGGCACCTGTTTACAAGATAAGGGGCTAGTCACTTAAAACGGAGGTGCATAGGAATTTGTTCTTAAAGAGGATGGTGAATCTGTGGAATCTGCTGTCTTGGCAGGTTGTAAAGGTCAGATCACTGGAAGTATTTAAAGGCGGTAGATTGGGAAATTAAGGATTGGTGGGAACCAGTGTAGAAGAGGAGATGAGGCCAAGCAGGGCAGGGAGGCCTATTCCTGTTCCAGTTTTCTTGTGTTCTTTCGGGTGTCAAGTGTGAAATGAAAGCAAGAAGATTTAGCATGCCACAAAAGAGTAAGCTGTTTGTTGCCACATAGAGCCTTGAGAAGAAAGTGGATTTTGGCTCACATTGTGAGAATGTTAACATACTTAAGTTGGTTCATAGTGAAATGTGTCCTAATGTCTCAGACCTACAATAGACATCCTGGATTTCACTGATGGCCGTCAAAAGTGTGACAGCTGATTAAGTAGTCCTGAACTACAAAGATCCTCCCATAAATCACCATAATAATTAAACCGACTGATAACAGTGAATTAGATCCTGTTGATGTCATCATCCTGGGGCAGTAGCAGTACATCAGAAAAGGATTGTCCAAATGATAGGCCGGGCAGCATCTCTAGGAAGAGGTACAGTCGACGTCTCGACCCGAAACGTCGACTGCACCTCTTCCTAGAGATGCTGCCTGGCCTGCTACGTTCACCACCAACTTTGATGTGTGTTTCTTGAATTTCCAGCATCTGCAGAATTCCTCATGGTTGTCCAAATGACAGTTGTATTTGATGATGTTGCAATAAGAAAAGATGTCTCTTGTTCTACAAATCAGCAGGATTATTGAGTAAATCACGTGGAATTGCAGAGGTTGTCATTTCTTTTTAATAGGTCAAATTTAAAACTCAACATTTTAAGAACAGCTTCTTCCCCTCCACCATCAATGAACTTATGAATGGTACCTTGTTATTTGTCTCTTGCGCAATTTATTTATTTTGTTACTTGTAATAACTTTTATGTCTTGTGTTGTACTGCTGCTGCAAACCAACAAATTTCACAACATGTCAATGATAATAAACCTGCTTCAAAACGTCATTTGTTTTTCTGTTATTTATTAAACAATATATATTAATAATAACGGGCAGGATGCGTGGAGAAAAAGCAAAAAATTAACACTTTAATATCAAAGATGTTGCATCAGGAGACCAGGTTTATTGAACTGAAGTGTGTAACGTGCATCACTCCCAAAAACACTGCCTCGAATCTGAGAAAATCTGAAGATTTATTTCACATTTCTAAAGTCTGCAGTGTTTTCATGTTGCATTTGTTTATGTAAATGTAATACTTAAGACAAATGTGAGTCTCAAGACTGCGTGTTGATACTTATTGTAAAAGTTGAATTATAAAATTTGTCTCCAATTCTACCTGCAGTCTCTGTTGGAAGCTCATGATTCTGTCGCCTCCAAAAACTATGAAACTCCACCCCCAAGTCCAGAGTCTTTTATGGACTCTACATTCAACAATCAGCCTGTCCCACCTGATGCAGTCCGAATGGTGGGGATTCGCAAAGTCAAGGGTGAACATTTGGTAGGTACAGAGATCCAAAGATGTAATTTAGATTGTTATACAGTATGTGTGTACATATATTTAATATACAGTATTAAAGATATTGGATGATCCATCATTTTTGCAAAATGTTTATTCAAGATATTGTGCCAAATTAGCAAAATTTTTCCAACTAAATATTGCGGGTGACTTCACAGATTTGCCATCATCTGTTTGAAAAGCAGAACAATCTCAAACCTTCTCATGTTCCTCTGTTCTTCATCCCTTGGCACCAAGTACATTTGTCTGCTGTTGAACCAGATACTTCTGCCCTTATATGTGCTCTACCATAAGGATCACCTACATTAAAGGTTTTAACTAAGTGCAACCTCTTGTCATGCTCAAAACCAGGCACTGGATGGCCCAATCTGGTCTATATTGGCCTTGGTATCGTACACACTATGATACCAAGGCTAATATAGACCAGATTGGGCCATCCAGTGCCTGGTTTTGAGCATGATAAGAGCTTGCACTTAGTTTTAAAACCTTTAATGTAGGTGATACCAATACTGCTTCCATCTTAGATTCAAGCAGAAAATGGTGGAGACACCCAGTGGTTCAGTTGGCATCTGGGCAGAGAGAAACAGAATTAATGTCTCAGGTTAAGACGCTTCAATAAAATTGAAAAAAATCTTTTTGAATCTAAGTGCAGATTTTTCAGCCTGTAATCTTTAACCATCCAGACAGCAGGTGTGGAGGGGAAGGTATGGGAATTGGCCTTTGAAGTCAATGTTAGCATTGTCTCGTTACAGGGACAGTGGGGTGTCAGGTGGCAGGGGGAGCAGAAGGAGGCTGAGAGATGGGGAATAAGGCTGGAGAAAACTGAAAGGTTAGAGTCAGGGTGATGGGGGTCAGGCATGAGGTAGATTAGTAGTCCAGAGGCTTAGAAAGGAGCTGAAAGATTGAAGATAAGCAAACTTACCTTAAATCAGTCCCTTTCTGCCACAGAGAGGATAAGAACCCAATTGTTCCAAGAGTGCCCTGTTGTATTTGCACATGGGAATACCATGGTCTAATTGTCTCAGCAACAATCCAAAATGGGTGTTGTATGGGGAAATAATTTCACCTGATGTGAATCTGATTCAGAAATTGGGTCAGATATTCAAGCACAACTCCCTTAGCAATTGACCAACCACATTTCTGGAATGATACAAAATAACACAGAATTAGACTTCACTGAGTTTCATACCATGAAAAATACATTTTTAATTGTGTAACCTCATACAGCCTCATTTCTAGCCCATTGTTTCTGTGAATCTTGAAGCACAGATTAAAAACGTAATTACATTCTGTTGGCATAGAAAATAATCGTTTTAAAAGAAATATACTAATGTGAATCATGGGATGCGTTGCCAATGGCAACACTTTACTTTTTGTTTACGCAGTCAAAGACTGCAAGCATTGTTAATGAGACTGATAATCATTGTCCCTCCCTAAGTGACCTTTAAAAATGGTGGAGAAACAACATTCTTATTGTCCCCACATTACTGAGATTCCATATACTTCCAAGTCAGGATGGATGTGATTTGGAGAGGGACTTAAGGCACTGCTACCTTGCTTGTAAATAAGCTCACATTATCTTGATTATGGAGGGAGTTCTGTTTAATCAGGTACCAATCAAACAAATTGCTTAGGCCTAGATATTCCATGCCAAATAAATGATGGAAAACCTTTGGGAAGTTAAGAGTTAAACCAATTTGATGCCTAACGCACCAGTTTCTGGTCAATGGTGATGCCTAGGTTTATACAGTACATGATTCAGAATTGGATAACTATAATCCACTTGGGTGTAACAAAGTAGTCCTTACACTCTCATAAGAATAGAATAATAATAACAACCTGCCTGTTGTTACATGTTGTCTATCAGTTTAAGCCTTATTGTTGCTCCGGCTTGCTGCAATTTTGACCAAGCTCCTCATACTTATAATATCATGAAAGTTCACTTAGTTAAAAAGGAGCTGAAACCAATATACTGCATGAAATAAACCTATTGGTCTCAAAATGTTTGTAAATTCAGGATGAGATTCTAATCCGTTATTAGCAGAGTTTGAGAATTTGTTAATAAAATAACATATGTATTCCATGAGGATCTAAAGCATTACAAAATATAATAGTTCTTAAATATTTAATTGAAAAATGTGTCAGAAAAATACATGGCGAAGCTAGTAAGTTATTATTATACCATGCTGAACTTCTATCTCCTTTTAGGACAAAGATATTAGCTGTTTAAAATAGGATATCTGATAAGTTCCAGAGAAATGTTTATTTTCTTGTAATCTCAGGATAATATGTAACAAGTTAAAGGAGACAGTGTGCCATATGTACCCTTCCTGCTGTAGCAGTGTGTCAGCCTCATTCCATGCTAACACCAGCAGTGAAGTTGTCAAGCATGACAGAATTGTACAGCACTCCTGTTACAAAAAGCCTACAACTTGATTTGTGAGTAATTATGATTTAAAAAAGAGAACTTGAAATACTTATGGTACTGTCAAGTAATTTATTAGGCACATAATGCTTTGTCCAAAAGAGGAATCTCCACCCCCCCCCCCCTTAACAAAGATACAAAAGCCAGGCTCATCTTCTCAGTATCTCAGCCCCATTCCCTACAAACACTTGACAACTCCTGTACTGGTGTTATTATAGAATGAGGCTGAGACACAGAGAATAGAACAGAAAAGTTTAAAGGTCTGTGATGTTTCATTTTATGCGATAGGGGAGAGATCGCTTCGCTCTCTTAAGAACTGCAGTCACATTTAGCAGAGGAAAAAAAACTCTATTATGTATTGTATTCCTCTAATTCTGCTGCATCTAACAGTCAGAATTAATGAAAATTTAAAAGTAGAATCACAATTACTCAACATTTCCACAAAACTAAGATATTGTAGACTGTTACCTTGCAGTATTGTCATACTACTTTGGATAATGAAACTCCTTCAGCAATTTAGATTTTGAAGAAAACTGATCCAGAATCACTAATTGAAATGTGTTGTTTACAAAGCAAAACAATCAAATATTTCAAACACAAAAAGGTTGATACTCTTCCTCAACCACCAACACTCAACATACAACATTGGAAATGAAAACCGGAAAATGCTGCAGTTACTGGAAATCTGAAATAAAAATGGAAAATTGTGGAAACATTCAGCAGATGGGGGGCCTGACTTTAGGATCTTTAAAGTTATTACGTTGTTGGTGTGTTGGCCTCATTGCTTGCTAATACCTGATGCCATCACGGCTGAGGTAATGAACAGAGTACCATGATAGTAAGTTTATCTCTTTTACACTTTATGTAGAAATCAAGAAGTTTCTGCAGAATCTACTTATTACCATATGAGAATAAACTATTTAAGAAAACCCATGTTAGGGAAAGAAAATTGTGAAGAAAATACCCGAAGGGAACACAACAAATGAGAATCTAATGAGATGCAAAAAAAAATCAAGGGAAGTAAAGATTATAAACATCCATTTTACTGAGAGGTTACAGTCCACAGCTCCCCTCTGTTTTGAAGATTATTTAACCCAAAACATACCAGATAAGTAAGGGGAAATTGCATCCTAAACTTGTGAAAGAGTTAGAAATAAACTATGAAATGTTTGCATTGTAGTTAGTAAAATAAGATATCAGTCCTGTTTAATATTTCTCACAAAATATTTGCTCGTTCAAAAATTTCTTGTGATAGACAATTGGAGACCTTCAGGGCATTATGAAGTAATCCTTCAGTAAATTGTTCTGTGATTAGTTTTGAATCAAGTGCTTCAGTAAATAATACATTTTAGGATTTGCAAATTTTTTAAAACAAGAGAAATATCACTATAAATATTTTTCTTGGCTTGATTCAAGCACCAAGGCGATATCTTCTAGATATTTGTGTGTAGGGAAGATATGTAGAATTAGGCCATACATAACTAGTTTACAACAGTGACTTATCTTTGACATCTCAGGCATTTCACCAGTGACTGCTTGAACTCTGTCTGTCTGTCTGTCTGTATCTTGTTTTACGGAGGTTGGCATCCAGCTTAATGGTGCATTACCGCCACCCTCTGCTCCAGAATGTGCACTAGACATACATTCTAAATCCCTTCACCCAATCACACACACACACACACACACACACACACACACGCACACACACATACACACACCTACACTTCACCCTCCCATCTTTGACCATCCTAGTATCCTATTCATTCATCATATTCTATAAAAAACCCCTGTACCCCTTAAAAATGCTAAAAATACCCAGACTTGTGCTCTCTCACCCATGCCCAGCAACCCTTTTAATGTGAATTCCTGCATCCCCAACTCCCTTAATTTATTTCTCATCATCTCTCTCTGTATCCCATACTTCCTGCAACTCAGAACTACATGTTCTACTGACTCCTCTTCCTGACATTCCTCACACAATCCTGTCTGGTGTTTCCCTATCATTTTCAATGTTTTGTTTAATGCACAATGCCCCAGCCTTAACCTAGTCCACACAATTTCCTCTCTTCTGTTTCCATTACCTACCCTAGTAACTGCAACACTCTTTTGTATTTGATGTAAATGCCTCCCTTTCCCCTCCCTGTCCCATCTTTCTTGCCACATCCGGTTGACTTTTTCCCAGATTACACACTTAACCTCTGCTTTACTGATACTAATGTGCATTTCCACATTTTCTTTCTTTAACGCCCTCTTTGCCAACTCATCCACCCTCTCATTCCCCTTCACCCCTACATGTGCTGGAACCCATAGAAATTTTACCTGACCTCCCTGATTTGCAATCCTTGTAACTAACTGAAGGACTTCATAAAGTACATCTTGCCAACTGTTTGTGTGAAAAGACCTTAAACTTGCTAGAACGGAGGATGAATCTGAACATATCAATGCTTTGACTTGTCTGGCTTTCTGCACCCATTGCAACGCAACCAACACCGCCAGCATCTCCACTGTAAACACTCCTAACTTATTAGATGTTCTTCTGCTGATTCCAATTTCTTTTGCTGGTATGACCACCCCAAACCCTGTCACTCCTGTTGCAGGTTCCTTCGCACCATCCATATAAATGTGAGTATAATCACTATACTTTTCCATCACATGACAGTTAAATGCATTTACCAAATCTGTTTTATATCTTTCTTTCCTTTTTACCTCTAACAAATGCCAGTCTATGTCAGGCCATATAAGCTTCCATGGAGCTACAACTGGATAAACTACTGAAGGACTTATCCTCAGATCAAATACTCCACATTCTTTCGCGATATCATTCCCTACCCGACTAAAGGTATCCCTCTGAAACCTCCCATTTTCCCAGCACTCCTGCTGCTTGAACTCATCTGGAGTACTGCAATATATCTCATCAATCGCCATAAGCCAGCTGGTCAGAAACCAATGCTCTCCAGACACATTCCTGTCTTAATCCTTGCCTGCATGCAGCTGCCTTTGTCAAATTCACCTGATTCTTGTTTTTGTTTAATATATCTTTCTTTCATCATGGGAGTGCCATGTCTCAGATTTATAAAGTGTGCAACTTGTAATATCCCCACACTCATTGTCAAAAAGTATTAACTGAGCATCAATGTCTTATTCTGGAATATTGCTGTCCAGCAAAACTCCATAGACTTCTTAGAGAAAGCTATAGTATTACAACCAATCAGTCGTCAATATCTGTGTGATGAGTAAAAGTCCATAAGAACATTAGCAGCAGAACTAGGTCATGTGGCCCACCGAGTATACTCCACTATTCCACTGTGGCTGATTTATTATCCCTCTCAACCCCATTCTCCTCCCCATAGTCTTTGACACCCTCACTAATCAAGAACCTATCAACTTCCACTTTAAATATACTCAATGACTTGACCTCCGTGGCAATAAATTACACAGATTCACTACCCCCTAGCTAAAGAAATTCCTCCTCATTTATGTTCTAAAGGGAAATTATTGTATTCTGAGGCTATGCCTTTTGGTCCAAGGCTCTCCACCAACCCCCCGACACCCCACCACCATCAGAAACATGCTGTCCAAGTCCACTCTATCCAATCCTTTCAATATTCGGTAAGTTTCAATGACGTTCCCTCCATCCCACCCCAATTCTTCTAAACTTCAGTGAGTTTAGGTATAGAGCCATCAAAGGCTCCTCATACTTTAACTTTTTCATTCCCGGGATCATTTTCACAATCCTTTTCTGGACAGACCCTCTCAAATGCCAGCAGATCTTTCTTAGATAAGGTGCCAAAAATTGGTCACAATACAAGTGTGGTCTAACCAATGCCATATAAAGTCCTACTGAAATAATGTGTTCCATACAGAAATAACTGCATTCATTATACATTTCTCTTTTAAAAGTTGCTGCACACGTTGTACAGTGCAATAGCACTGGCAGAGTTCAATTTCACCTTTAGCAATTGTTTTCTTTGAGCACGGGTTGGTTTTTTATTTATTAAATTCTTTTCAAACATTTGCTTAATTTTTATTTAAGTAGACTAGATAAGTGTATTTTTTTTCAATTTTGGAATAATGAAAGCTAATTCAGGAATTAGATTCGACCTGCATGAGGAAACACAGTTGCTTGATGCAAGGTCAGATTAAATGCTAACAGTATGTAACAGTCTGAGCTGGTCACATAGAATAATAGAGCACTACAGCATAAAAACAGGCCCTTCAGCCCATCTAGACCATGCTGAACCATCAATCTGCCTAGTCCCATTGACCTGCACCCAGATCATACTCCTCTCATCCATGTACCGATCCAAATTCCTCTTGTGTTGAAATTAAACCCACATTCACCACTTGCATTGGCAGCTCTTTCCACAATTTCACTATACTCTAAGTGAAGAAGATTCCCCCTCATGTTCCCGTCAAACATTTCACCTTTCATCTTTAATCCATGACCTGTAGTTGTAGTCCCACCCAACCTCAGTGGAAAAAGCTTGGTTGCATTTACCCCAATCTGTACCACTCATAATTTTTCATATTTCTGTCAAATCTCTCCTCAATCTTCTACCTTCTGGGGAATAAAGTTCTAAACTTTTCAACCTTTACTTATAACTCAGATCCTCCAGTCCTGGCAACATCCTTGTAAATTTTCTCTGCACTCTTTCAGTCTTATTTGCATCTTTCCCGTAGGTAGGAGAGCAAAACTGCACACAATACTCCAAATTAGGCTTCTCAATGGTTTATACAATTTCAACATAGCACCCCAACTTCTGTACTCAATATTCTAAATTATGAAGGCCCATATGCCAAAAGCTTCCTTTATGACCCTACCGACCTGTGATGCTACTTTCAAGGAATTATAGATCTGTGTTCCCAGATCCTTCTCTTCTACTGCACTCTTCAGTGCCCTACTGCACACTGTGTTAAGACCTACCCTGATTGATCCTCCCAAAGTGCAACACCTCAATCTTGTCTATATTAAATGCCATTTGCCATTTTCAGCTGGTCCAGATCCCGCTGCAAGTTTTGATAGTTTTCATTAGTCCACTATACCCATAATCTTTGTGTCATCTGCAAATTCACTGATCCATTTTACCACATTATCATCCAAATCATTGACATAGATGACAAACAATGGATCCATCACTGTTCCCTGTGGCATACCACTAGTCACAAGCCTCCAGTCAGCGAGGCAACCATCTAAAGCCACTTGCTGGCTTCTCGCACGATGACAATGTCCAATCCAATTTACTCCCTCATCTGAATGCCAAGTAACTTAACCTTCTTGGCCAACCTCCCATGTGGGACCTTATCAAAGCCCTTACTGAAGTCCATGTAGAGAACATCCACTGGCTTTCCTTAATCAATATTCCAGGTAACTTCCTCAAAAAACTTGGAAAGATTGCTGAAACATGACCTACCATGCACAAAGCCATGCTGACTATTTGTAATCAGTCCCTGTCTATCCAAATATATACCAAGTCCCTTAGAATACCTTCCAATAGCATTCCCACTACTGATGTCAGGCTGACCGGCCTATAAGTTCCCGCCTTATGTTTAGAGCCTTTCTTAAACAGTGGAACAACATTATCTATCCTCCAATCCTCTGGTACCTATCCTGTCGCTAAGGATAATTTAACTATCTCTGCTAGGGCCCCTGCAATTTCTGCATTAGCCTCCCTCAGGGTCCAAGGGTGCAGCTTGTCAGCCCCTGGGAATTTATCCACCTTAATTTTCCTCAAGATAGAAACCACCTCCTCCTCTGTAGATGGACACAGAGTCTATCGATGTGAGGCAAATCAGCAGCAAGGTCATGGATCCTGTGTATAGGGTCTGTATAGGCCTCACTTCTATAGAATCTGTGTCCATCTCCCAAGAAGATACAGATGCAAAAGATCTATTTAACTCTGCTGCTTCTCTTTTGGCTCCACACATGGATTACCATTTTGATGTTCCAGAGGAACAATTTTGTCCCTTGCAATCCTTTTGTTCTTAATCTATCTGTAGAATTCCTTAGGGTTTTCCTTTACCTTGTCTGCTAGAGCACTGTCATGCCTTTGATTTCCTTCTTAAGTATTCCTTTGCATTTCTTATACTCTTCAGGTACTTCATTTGTTCCTGTCTGCCTACACCTTTTTGTTTCTTAACCTGGGCCTCGAAAACCAACATCCCTTAAACCCATTATCCTTGTATTTTATTCTGACAGGAACATACAAACTCTATGCTTTCACAATTTCATTTTCAAAGGCTTCCCACTTACCAAGTATATCTTTGCCAGAAAACAGCCTGTTCCAATCCACTCTTGCCAAGTCCTTTCTGATACTATCAAAACTGGCCTTTCTCCAATTTAGAATCTCAACCAGTGGACCAGACCTGTCCTTTTCCATAATTACCTTGAAACTAATGACATTATGATCAACAGATGCAAAGTCTTTCCCTCTACAAACTTCTGTCACTTGCCCTGCCTCATTCCCTACTAGACCTAGTCACACACTCTCTCTAGTTGGGACTTGTATGTACTGATTAAGGAAAATTTCCTGAATAGATTTGACAAACACTTTTCCATCCAGCCCTATTACTGTATGGGAGTCCAAGTCAATATGTGGAAAGTTAAAAACACCAACGATCACAGCCATATGTTTCTTGCAACAGGCTGCAATCTCTCTACAAAATTGCTCCTCTATATCAGCGGTCCCCAACCACCAGGCCGCGGACCGGTACCGGACCGCAAAGCATGTGCTACCGGGCCGCGAGGAAACGATATGAGTCAGCTGCACCTTTCCTCATTCCCTGTCACACACTGTTGAACTTGAACATAGGGTTGCCAACTGTCCCGTATTTGCCGGGACATCCCGTATATCGGGCTAAATTGGTTTGTCTCATATGGGACCACCCTTGTCCCGTATTTCCCCCGCTAAGGTAGAGTGTTCCTGTGAAACCTTTCGTGCCAAAATGGCATAAAGCGAAGAAGCAATTACCATTAATTTATATGGGAAAAATTTTTGAGCGTTCCCAGACCCAAAGAATAACCTACCAAATCATACCAAATAACACATAAAACCTAAAATAACTCTAACATATAGTAAAAGCAGGAATGATATGATAAATACACAGCCCTATATAAAGTAGAAATAATGTATGTACAGCATAGCCAGGAAGATTAAGCCAAAACTGATATGTGGAAAAAAAATTGGCACGTACGCGCATGCGCACGTCACATATGCGCACGTCACGCATGCGCACGCAGATGCCCGCGCAAGGCTTCATGGTCATGGTAGTCTTTCTCGGGGTAAACACAAGTGTCCCGACAACACACACAAAAAATGCTGGTGAACGCAGCAGGCCAGGCAGCATCTATAGGAAGAGGTACAGTCGATGTTTCGGGCCGGGACCCTTCGTCAGGATTTGACTGCTACTTTTGTCCCTTATTTGGGAGTGAGAAAGTTGGCAACCCTAACTGTAAAAGACATGTTGAGGTGAGTTTAACCCTACTTGAACACCCCACCCCCCCCGCCCCCGGTTGGCTGGTCCGCAAGAATATTGTCAATATTAAACCGGTCCGTGGTGCATAAAAGGTTGGGGGCCTCTGCTCTATATCATGCATCTATTGGATGGTCTATAATGTAATCCTGTTAACGTGGTTGTACCTTTCTTATTCCTCAGTCCTATCCATAAAGCCTCACTAGATAAGCTCTACAGTCTGTTCTGACATTTTCCATGACTGTTAATACCAACTAACCTCCTTTAATCCCTCCTGCTCTACCACGTCTAAAGGAATGGAAACCCGGAATATTGAACTGCCAGTCCTGTCCCTCATGCAACAAAGTCTCAAAAATGGCTACAATGTCATAATTCTATATGTTGATCCAGCCCTAAGCTCATCCACCTTTCCTACAATACTCCTTGCATTGAAATATGTGCAGTTCAGAACATTAGTCCCTTCATGCTCAACCTTCTGATACATCTTTCCCTACAACCACTCCACTATCTCCTCTGGAACTCTGGCTCCCATCCCACTGTAATTCCAGTTTAAATCTTCCCCACCACCCCCCACCGTACAGCACTCAGAAAATTTCCCGCTCGAATATTACCCCCCTCCAGTTCAAGTACACACCGTCCCTTCTGTTTAGGTCTCACATTCCCTGGAAGAAAGCCCAATGATCCAAAAATCTGAAGCTCTGCCTCCTGGACCATCTCCTTAGTCACATGTTAAACTGTATGATCTTCCTATTTCTCACGTCATTGGCATGTAGCACGGGTAGCAATCCTGAGATCACAACCCTGGAGGTCCTGTCCTTTAACTTAGCACCGAACTCCCTGAATTCACTTTGCAGGACCTCGTCACCCCTCCTACCCTTGTTATTGGTGCCAATGTGGACCATGAAATCTGGCTGCTCACCCTCCCACATAAAAATTTGTGGACTCAATCCAAGATGTCCCTGATCTTGGCACCTGGGAGGCAGCATACCATCTGGAAACCTCATTCTCATCCACAGAGCCTCCTTAACGAATGAACCCCCCATCGCCACAACTCACCTCTTCCCCACCCCCTTTCCTTCTGAGCAACAGAGCCAAACTCTGTGCAAAAGACCTAACCGCTGTGCTTTCCTCTATGTGATCATCCCTCCCAACAGTATCTAAAGCAGTATGCCTGTTGTTGAGAGGAATGGCCACAGGGTACTCTGCACAGGCTACCTTTCCCCCTCCTGGCGGTCATCCAGTTACCTGTGTCCTGCGCCTTTGGTGTAATTACATCCCTGTATGTCCTGTCTATCAACCCCTCAGCCTCCTAAACAATCTGGAGTTCATCCAGTTCCAGCTCCAACACCTTAACATGATCTGTTAGGAACTGTGACACTGGAGGTCTCCCTGCCTTCCCAGAAGAGCATTCAACTATCCTGTCCGGCATTCCAACTGCTTTAAATGTGCAATAAGAAAGAAAGAATAAATAATGAAACAAAAATCTACCTATGGCCTACGCCTCTCCTTGCTGAAGCCTCAATGAACCAAACCCTCAACTTCCCACTCTTAACACTGGCCCACTCACACAATGGTGGAACAGTTAAACTTAACTTCTTTTTATTGGACCTTGCCAAGTGCCTAATTATGCGCAATTTATTGTCTCCTTAGGGACTGCGATGCGCAAAAAGTGCTGACTGCCCCCGCTCGCCTCTTTTAAACTCTCTTTCCCACTATGCAATCTAATGTCTTCTCGGGAACTATGGTGCGCAAAATGTGTTGACTGCCCCTGCTTGCTTCTTTTAAACTCTCCTCCACTGGGCAATCTAATGTCTTCTCAGGAACTGTGGTGTGCAAAATATGCTGACTGCCCCCACTCGCTCCTTTACGCTCCCCTTCCCTATATGTAATCTGATGTCTCCTCAGGAACTGTGGCATGCAAAATGTACTGACTGCCCTGCTTGCTTCTTTTAAACTCTGTCTCCCTCTGAATCGCCACCCACAGCTCCAATCTGCTAATTAAATTTGCCAACGACACTACTTTGATTGGCCTTATCTGAAACAATAACAAGGTGGCCTACAGGGAAGAAGTCATCTCTCTGAAACAGTGGTATAAAAACAACCTCTCCCTCAATGTCGCAAAAACAAAGGAATTGGTTGTGGATTACAGGAGGAATGAAAATGGGCTAATCCCTATTGACATCAATGGATCTGGGGTTGAGAGGGTAAACAGCTTCAAGTTCCTCGGCATCCACATCACTGAGGACCTCACGTGGTCTGTACACACCAGCTGTGTGGTGAAAAAGGCATAACAGTGCCTCTTTCACCTCAGACGGTTGAGGAAGTTTGGTATGGGCCCCCAAATCCTAAGAACTTTCTACAGGGGCACAATTGAGAGCATCCTGACTGGCTGCATCACTGCCTGGTATGGGAACTGTACTTCCCTCAATCGCAGGACTCTGCAGAGAGTGGTGCGGACAGCCCAGCGCATCTGTAGTTGTGAACATCCTATGATTCAGGACATTTACAAGGACAGGTGTGTAAAAAAGGGCCCGTAGGATCATTGGGGACCCAAGCCATCCCAACCACAATCTATTCTAGCTGCTACCATCCGGGAAACGGTACCGCAGCATAAAAGCCAGGACCAACAGGCTCCTGGACAGCATCTTCCACCAAGCCATCAGACTGATGAACTCACGCTGACTTGAATGTACTCTATATTACATTGACTGTTCTATTTATTATAAATTACTATGACTGCACATTGCACATTTAGTTGGAGACGTAACTTAAAGGTTTTTACTCCTCATATGTGAAGGATGTAAGAAATAAGTCAATTCAATCAATTCTACACAATCCAATATCTCCTCAGGAGCTGTGGTGAATGGCATTTTAAATCACCTTTTTGAATGGCATTTTAAGCCATCTTTTTAAGTGAATAAAATGATAAGCTTAGAGAAATGAACAGCTATTCAATGTGTCAATGTACTCTTTTAAGTACTGTATTGTGTTACTTCTTTGAATTACAAAATCTTCTCATTTATAACAAAGAAATACCTTTGTAGAAGGCCTGACTGTCAGTCAATAATAAGCAGTAATACTTCTCTCCAGGGTGTAACATTCAGGGTTGAAAACAGTGAACTTGTGATTGCGCGAATTCTTCATGGAGGCATGATTGACCAACAAGGTCTGCTACATGTGGGGGACATCATCAAGGAGGTGAATGGAAAAGAGGTTGGGAATGATCCAAAGGTCTTGCAGGAAATGCTCCAGAATGCCAGTGGAAGTGTCATCCTTAAGATCCTACCTAGCTATCAGGAACCACATCCTCCACGCCAGGTAAGAACTATAGTTATTCTATTCATTTGCTAATCCAAATGTTATGAACAATTCAGTGACAATTTTTCAATCTGGGAGTTTATTTTTGTTGCATCATTAGTCCGAGGACCAGCTTAGGGATTTGCTTAATAGATATGTGAGTGATCAACCAAGCTGTGTGGAATTCGAAAACAATGAAAGTGCAAAGATAAAATGAAAATGGATGAGAAAAGGTGAACAGAGGATAGGTTAAAAGGGGCTAAAAGAGTATCAATTTGATGGTAACAGGTTTAAGATCAACTTTAATATAGAAGTTAAGAGCCAAAGAGCAGGAATAGTTTCCTTGGCCCTTTGAGGCTGCACTTCCAGTCCACTTGATCATGGCTGAACCTCAGTTAATTGCTCTTCCTATATCTTTGATGCCTTTCATGCTGAGATATCGATCCACCTCTTTAAACATATTCAACAACATGCTCTCCACCTGTTTCTGTGGTAAGTAATTCACCAGGTCCTCCAACCTTTGAGTAAATACATTTCCCTCATCTTAGTCTTCTATAGAAGCACAGTGGAGGGTATCCTAACTGATTGCATCATGGCCTGGTATAGAAACAACAATGCCCAGGAATGGAAAAGGCTACAGAAAATGGTGGATACAGCCAAGTCCAACTCAGGGAAAGCTCTCTGCACTATTGAGTACAAGAAAGCAACATCCATCATCAAAGACCCCCACTATCCAGGCCTGCTCTCATCTTGCTATTATCATTAGTGTCATATGGTGGTGGCTGGGAATGGACCCAAGTGCAAGACACAGACACTGAAGTACTAGGGACAGGACTAGGATACAGGGTGAGGGCAAGGAGATGGACACAAAACCGGGAACCCGGAACAGGACTGGACAAGAGAGCTAGGAGCCTGGGCTTGGACTCCGAGCCAGAGACTGGACAAGGACCCAGTACCTGGGTCTTGCCTCTGGCTTGGACCCCAGAACTAGGCAAGGACGAGGCTTGGCTGGCAGGCAGGAAGAGGCTGGAGTCTTAAGGCTAGAGGCTAGAGACTCGAGGCGAGGCTTGGCAGGAGGCAGGAGGCTGGAGTCTTCAGGCTTGAGACTAGAGGCCAGAGGTGAGGCTTGGCAGGAGGCAGGAAGCTGGAGTCTTCAGGCTTGAGGCGAGGCTTAGCAGGAGGCTAGAGGCTAGAGACTTGAGGCGAGGCTTGGCAGGAGGCTGGAGGCTGGAGACTTGATTGGAGGCCGGAGGCTAGAGGCTCCTCCTGGGCAGGGCGCGGTACTCCTGGGCAGGGTGCGGTACTCCTGGGCAGGGCACGGATCACCAGCTGACTGAGGCAAGGGACAGGAAGGGACAGAACCAACCGCAGGTAACGGCAATACGGCCCGGCTTACCCGATGGAGGCAAGGGACAGGAAGGGAGCTAGGTACAGGGTGGCTCCAGGACAAGACTGCAGGCGAGACGAGGCGAAAGTTACCAGCAAGACGAGACGAGAGTTACCAGCAAGACAAGGCAAGGCTTCAGGCAATGCAAGGCGAGATGAGAACTTCAGGTGAGGCAAGAGTTACTGGCAAGACGAGGCAAGGCTTCTGGCAAAGCAAGGCGAGACGAGACGAGAACTTCAGGCGAGGCGAGAGTTACCGGCAAGACAAGGCAGGGCTACAGGCAAGGAAACAGAAGGCAGAGGAAGGGATACAAGGAGTAAGGACAAGAAGAATCCAGCAGCCACACCCTGGTCTCTTAGGTATTTATCCAGCCAGCCCCAATGAGCATCAGCTGCCTCAATTAGAGCTCAACAAGAACAGAAACAGGGTAGACAGGAAAACCTGGAGCAAGGGTCGATGGACCGGACCGTGAACCGGAATTCAGATTTCACGGACCGGACCATGATAATTAGGGAGAGGGTACAGAAGCCTTAGATCCCACACCACCAGGTTCAGGAATAGTTGTTACCTTCCAACCATCAGACTCCTGAACCAGTGTGGATAACTTCATTCACCACTACTCTGAACTGATCCTGCAACCTACATTCTTTCTTTCAAGGACTCTTTACAACTCATGTTCTCAGTATTATATTAATTGCACAGTTTGTCTTCTTTGCACATTGGTTGTTTCAGTCTTTGAATGTTTATGTATAGTTTTTTGTAAAATTCTATTGTATTTCTTTTTTCCCTGTAATTCCCTGCAAGAAAATGAATCTCAAAGTAGTACATGGTAACAGATACCTACTTTTCTGTCTGTTAACCAGTTTCATTGTTTGACGTATATTACCCAATCACACATGCTTTATACCAATTTCTTAAGTGGGTCATCATGAAGGACCACCTAAAAATCCACGTGCACATCCTTGTATGTTTACTGTCACATTCTTTTTCTCTTATTTTCCTCTTTTAATCCCAACCTCCTCACACTTTTATATTGAATTCTAAACTGCTTCCAAATTTCTGGCTTGTGGCTTTTTTTTGGCAACTTTGCATGCTTTTTTTTGGATCTAATCCTGTCCTTAATTTCATTTGTAAGATACGTTGGACTACTTATCCTTTTACATTTGTTCAACTATTGCATTTCCTACATACATGCCTTAAATGTTAATCATTGTCTATTCATCATCATGCATTTTATTGACATTCCCTATTCTATCATCTCACTCCTCATACCTTTACAGTTTCATTTGCTTAAATTTAGGAATGTGGTTTTCAGATCGCATTAGACTCCATCGGTACTCAATAAACCTCATTGTGGAAGTGCTTGATCTCATAAAAGCATTCTTACCTGCTGGAAAGGAGAATAAATCTGCCCCACATGGCCTAGGCAAAAGATCCATCCTATCAATACCCTCATAATTTTATTAACCTCAATAGGATCACCACTCAGTCTTCTACATTCCAGTAAACTTACTCAATCCAATTTATCCTTATAACTACAACCCCCTGCCCCCCACTGTTCCAGGCAACATACAGGTGATTTTTTTTTCTGTATTCTTATTAATGCTGTCACATCTTTCCAGTAGTGTGGTGGCCAGAACTGCACACAATGCTCTAAATGTGGTCTACCAATGTTTTACCTCCTGTCCCTAATAAAATGGCCACAAGTTTATGTTTGTGGTCTTCTGCTGTTGTAGCCCATCCACTTCAAGGTTTGGTCTGTTGTGTGTTCAGAGATGCTGTTCTGCACTCCACTGTTGTAATGTGAGATTATTTGAGTTACTGTCACCTTCCTGTCAGTTTGAACCACTCTGGCTATTCACCTCTGACCTCACTCATTTACAAGGTGCTTTTGCTCACAGAACTGCCGCTCACTAGATGTCGCTCACTTGTTTTACACATCAGTCTCTGTAAACTCTAGAGATTGAGCATAAAAATCCCAGGAGATCAGCTGTTTCTGAGATACTCAAACCACCCCTTCTGACACCAACAATCATTCTATGGCCAAAGTCACTTAGATTACATTTCTTCTCCATTCTGATGATCGGTCTAAACAGCAACTGAACCTCTTGACCATGCCTGCATGCTTTTATGCATGGAGTTGCTGCCACAATATTGGCTGATTAGATATCTGCATTAACGTGCAAGTGTACCTAATAAATTGGCCACTGAGTGTATATCCTGCTGTATCCTTAGACAACCTTCCTCTCTAAGCACAACCCCGCCACTTTGCATTTTATCTCCAAACATGGTAATTTTACCCTACGTTCCCTTCCAAGTCAGTTATATTACAAACAACGAAAGTCCCAGCACAGAGCCCTGCAGAACTCTACTTGTCACAGATTTCCAGTCAGAGAAACACACGTCCACCCTTACCCTCTGCTTCCTATCATCCAGCCAATTCTGGATCAAGTTTTGCAATGTGTCCCAGGTCCTTTGTGCATTAACTTTCTGGACCAATCACCATGCAGGACTATGTCATGTGGAAATCACACATTTCATATAGAGTCCTAATGCAGGGTTTTGACCCAAAACATCAACAATCCTTTTCCTCTCACAGACGCTCCTCAACATGCTGACTTCCTCCAGCAGATTGTTTGGTGCTCGTAGATACAAAAGTGTGCGATTTGCTTAGAAACCCAGATTCTCAAGTGAATGAAAAGTTAAATGGCACTGGAGCAGCCATTTTAGAAAGCAGGTGCAAACAGAGCACTCTGTGTCCCAAAGGAAAGTATAAGAAATAATATAATAATGGTGACTCTACTAATATGAGGTTGATAAAAGTGGGCTGAGATCAATTACAATGAATGAGCCTGGGTATTGATGTAAGGAAAATGAACTAATGGTTATAATCCATAGTTTCATCAAGCATTGCAGATCAAAATTACTATGCAAATATGGCTATTCAGCAACCATCAAACTGCAACGTTTTCAGTCATTCGTGCCTACTATATTCAAATGACTTAAGATTTTAATTATTGACTGGAATTTATCTAGAGGATTAATTTTGCATCAAAATTCTAATAAATGGATTAGCTAAAGCAGTCATGGGAGAAATTTTTCTTTGATATTATTTCAGCCATTGACTCATTTAGTACTGAAGCTTTAAGTAAGTTCTTGAATAATGATTATATTAATGTAAGCAGAATGCATATAATGATTACAAATATTCGAGAAAATATTTTTTTAGAGAACATTCCTACATAAACCCTGGTTTCTAGTGAATCAGTTGATTCCACTTGAAAGTGCTGCAGTGAGCTATTGTACATTTGAGCTGGAAAAAGTATAAAGTATCATTGTTTTCCAAAAGTGATCATCATCCATTGACTTCCACTGGAAATTACACCTCTGTCTGATGACCAATCGGTCTTAGGCATTAGCTGGGTATACTCAAAAGTTTTCTGGTATTTGATATGAAAAGACTGAGGGTGAATAGTGGCGTAAGGCTTCTGGAGGCCATGTGTCTGTACTGCTAAAGTTAGTGTCCAAAGAGAGGAGCAATGCAACAGTTTAGCTTCTTTTGAAGAAATACAAAGATGGCAGGTGGATGTCTGCTTTTCAGAGTGGTGAGTAAGATCACAACCTGCATGTATTTAATACATTTAAAATATAGTAAAATGGCCAAGGTTTCATTTGATCAAACAGTTTTATATGAGGCAATTTTATAGGACCTTGGTTAGGTTGCACTTAGAGTATTGCATGTGGTTCTGGTTACCTCACTACAGGAAGGATGTGAAGGCTTTAGAGAGCGTGCTGACAGAGGTTTACCAGGATGCTGCGTGGGCTAGAGGGTATTGATAGAGGCTTACCAGGATGCTGCGTGGGCTAGAGGGTATTAACTCCAAGGAGAGGTTGTTGTCTCTAGAGCATCAGATGCTGAGGAGAGAAGATCTGATAGCAGTTTAACGAAATATCAGAGATATAGATAAGATACACAAGCAGAATCTTTTTCGTAGGAAAGAAATGCAAAAATCTAAGGGTGTAGCTTGAAGGAGAGAGGGACAAAGTTAGATGCAGCTGTGTAGGGAAAGTTTTCTTTAGTGTCAAGGGGTGATGGTACAATAGTGTTTTTCAAAATAGGCACATGAATACGCAGGGAAGGGAGGGATATAGATCGTATACAAGTAGAAGGGCTCATTTTAATTTGGCATCATTCTTGGCACAGACAGCATGGGCTGAAAGGCCTGTTCCTGTGGTCTACTGTTCTAGAATGTTCTGTGAAACTGAGCTACAAAGGAAAATAACTGAAGGCTTGACAGACTTTAAGGAGCATTATAAAAAGAGAAAGAGGCAGAGACAAGGAGAGAAAAGTTATTGCAAATGGAAAACTATTGTTGTAACGTGGATGAAATCACCGGAGAGACAGAGTCACTGGTAGATACAAAGCAGCTTCTTTATTCGACACAACAAGCAGGCATCTTATGGACGGAGACACTTTCCGCAGAAAGGTCTGCTAGCTCAATGTGGGCTCGATATTTATATGCTAAACACAAAGGCAATCACTACTTAAAAAGTTATAGACAATGCATAGACAATGCTTTCTCTTGAAGCTACATACAAAATATCACACCATCCTTTCCTTCCGACGCCAACGTGTCTGGTTGGTATCCACAGCCTTTAGGAATGTAAGTTAAGTCTATGATACATTTATTTGGCATTTCCCGTGCTAACATAGAAGACAATTAATATTTATAATGTATAGATAATACTGTCTTTGAAACTACAGCATTAGGTCAAACTATGGCGCCAGAAGCATCTGGTATTCACACCTTTTAGGAAGCCCATTGTGGTGGACTCAGTCGACAGTCCTTTGTCAGACAGTTAAAATAGAAGTCTGGTGGCCAAGGTCATTTAAGTGTTAACAAATCATCTACCTAAAAAACTCACTCTAACAGCTATAGCATTAATTGAAACTCATTTGTGATTTTCTACTTCCTTATAATTATTTTGTTATTATTACAGCCATTTTGATTCACTACAGGAATGCCGAAAAAGTGCTAATTGATTCATGCAAAGGCTGCAAATTTGTCTTGCCATGATGATTAATCATGAAATTTTAATTGGAAATGAAATATAGTTTATACATCATTACAATTTAGATGTTTAATTTGTTTGGCTCGATTAGTTGGACGTCAATTGTCTTTGATGCATGGCCGTGTGGGGCATCCTGGCCAGGGATGTCCCCTGCCATGTGAGGTGAGGCCATGGGGAGGAGAAAGCAGGAGGCAACCATGCACAGCCATGCCCTCCAATGAGGCAAAGAAGTGTGCGAGCAAGCATGGTGCCCACCAAACCTTCCCAGGGGGATGTACAGATTTTAGTTGCCATGTTTTTTATAGTATTTATAAACAAGGATAGAATTATACTGAAGGACCTATTCGTTAATAAACAAAAGACTTGTATCCTCGAGCACCTTAATCCCTTACAGCATGTATTTTTGTTTCTTATAGTAAGTGGAATACTATTAATAAAAGCCAGATGCTGCAGGGATTCACACAGGTGTAGTTTTATTCTTCCTTTCAAAGTGTTTATAAGAAGTGTTGAGTATATCTGGAAGTGAAACATCACAGTAATTTATGATGATTGGTTTCACCTTCTAGGAAGTAATGGCCGGCAAACCCTGCCAGAGCTGACCCACATCCAATTCCATCTCTAACTTCACCTGGAATTGTTTTTTCACTCTTAAGATACCCTTCCATAGGTCATAGTATCTGTACTTCTTGTACAGTTTTGGATCAATGGTCTTGAATGTCACAGAACTAGCCCTCAACAGACTGCGAATCTCATGGTTCATTCATGTCATACGTGGGTATGTCCGCTATGCTCTCAAAGGTACTTACTCATCCCCACAGGTCTTGATGAAGTCAGTCACAATGGTGGCATATTCGTTCAGTTCTACCTACCTCTCCGACAACACTGCATTTGTCAGAAGTGCATTTTTTGGCCTATGGTAGATTCAAATTTTTCATATCAAATTACTGCAAAATCTCAGCCCTGAAGATTGAGCTGCCAAGTTAAACCGACAAGTATTTTACTATTTTAAGAAAATCTGCTTTTAAGTAATTAATGTGATAAACCTGCCAATGAACTTCTAGCTCCCTGTGTATTATTATGACTTGTATAATCATCCATTTGCACTTAAATGTACAAATATACTCACTTAATTTTCTTTATATTCTGATAGTTATGTCTTACTTATTGGAATGTGAGTATTTGGATAAGTGTGCTGTCCTTATTTTATTCTTCAGTATGAAAACTGGAATTTTTCTTCCCAGTTAGCAGAAATTTCATATCTATTTCTCAACACTGTAAAATCTTAATGGCTTGCTTTACATTGGGCTGTGATCGCCTAGAGTTCAGCCATATTTCTACAACTAGCTTCCTGAAGAATTAACAGCAGAGTGCTTTCATTTTTGCCTCTTTGGGTGTCAGGACAATACTACTGAGGAGCTTACTGAAGTCATCCCCTCTTACTCCCAAGTAAAAACCAAAAAAAAACTGAACACCCATAGCACGTCAGTTTCATTTGCAAACTCTATGAAACATTAACTCTGTTTATCTACAGATAATACCTGACCTGCTATGTGTCTCTAACATTTTCTGTTTTCATTTCACATTTCCAGCTTCTACAGGTTGTTAATGATTTTCAGTTATCTTGCTCTGGGTCTACTTCATGAACCATTCTCTTTCAATACGCAATTCATAGTTGCCTTTGAAGACATCTAATTCACTTTAAATGCCCTCACCAACGCAGTTGATAATGTTCAGCCATTATTTGATCCTTGGGTGACATCCAGTCCCATTTAAATTTTTTCTCAGGTTAACGCATAATTTTCTCAAAGCAATTTAGAATTTAATGTTTTCACTTGTCTGTTTATTTGATCAAAATTTCTTTGGGCAAATTGCAAAGTTTTTTAGTCAAGTTATAATCATTAGAGTCAGTTACTCCCTAATTAGAACAGGATAGTTACTATCTGTTCTATAGGATGGACTCTTGACCTCACAATCTGCCTTGTTAGGATCTTGCACATTATTGGTTACTTTTTCTGCAGGTGTTACACTTTGTTCTGCATTATTAATGTTTTATCTTGTTCTACCTCAATGCACCGTGTAATGATTTGATCTGTATGAACAGTTAACAAGACAAGCTTTTCACTGTATCTCACATTACCTGTGACAAAATATTAAACCAATACCAAGTAGCACACACAAAATGCTGGAGGAACTCAGCAGGCCAGGCAGCATCTATGGAAAAGAGTATAGTCGGCGTTTCGGGCTGAGACCTTTCATCAGGACCTTTCACCAGGGTCTCGGCCCGAAACGTCGACTGTTTCCTCTTTTCCATAGATGCTGCCTGATCTGCTGAGTTCCTCCAGAATTTTATGTGTTTTGCTCTGATTTCCAGCATCTGCAGATTTTCTTGTATTTGCAGTACCAATGCCAATCTGCCATCCATGTGTAATGTACACTGGACAGCGTTAATGCATAATTACTCTTCAGATAAATACTCTTCAAATCTGACACTGCAGCCCAAATGACTTTTTTAAGCAGAAATTGAATGGAGTTTAGATCTAAAGAGATTTGTGTGGGTAAGTGTGAGTTGAATTCAAATGAGATTGGAGTGCTTTGGAACCAACAAATATAATGAGTTCTGCTGGATGCAGAACTAAAGGTTCCCACAGAATTGCACCGAGGAGCATCCAGATAAACTGGAAATAATCTAGAACCAGTGAGCAACTGCTGGTGTGTGTCTACACAGAGAAAGTAGTTACCAACTGAAGAAGTGTGTGAAATTCTCAGGAAGAGCGGTGATCCTCAGTGTGAATCATTACAAGATTTCAGTGCTGTCTTTTTCAAAAATACCATGGGTAAAACAGCATGAAGATGATATATCTAGGGGGAATGTTGCAGTAAGTATTCATTATCTTACTATATAAAAGTTAGTCAGTCTTTTTGTGCAGTTTTTCATTGATTCTGTTGTATTTCTTTGTTCTACTGTGAATGCCTACAAGAAAATAAATCACAGATGAGTATATAATGACATATATGTACTTTGTTAATACATTTACTCTGCGCTTTGAACTTCTGAACTTTGAACACTATTTCGAGATACAGCGCGGAAAAGGCCTTTCTGGCCCTTTGAGCCGCACCATCAGCAACCCCCGCTTTGACCCTAGCCTAATGACAGGGCAATTTACAATGACCAGTTAACCTACTAACTGGTGTGTCTTTGGACTGTGGGAGGAAAATGGAGCATCCAGAGGAAATCCACACATACCACAGGGAGGACGTACAAAGTCCTTGAGGAGGATGCCAGGATTGAACTCTGAACTGCGCTAACTGCTATGCTACTGTGGTGTCCTATCTGACACTGTTACCTATTGTTTGATATAAATAATCTGAGACTATTATATTGTGTAGTAGTGGGCACGTGGCCAAGTGGTTAAGGCATTGGACTAGCGACCTGAAGTTCGTGAGTTCGAGCCCCAGCCGAGGCAGCGTGTTGTGTCCTTGAGCAAGGCACTTAATCACACATTGCTCTGCGATGACACTGGTGCCAAGCTGTATGGGTCCTAATGCCCTTCCCTTGGACAACATTGGTGTCGTGGAGAGGGGAGACTTGCAGCATGGTCAACTGCTGGTCTTCCGTACAACCCTGCCCAGGCCTGCGCGCTGGAGAGTGAAGATTTTCCAGACGCAGATCCATGGTCTCGCAAGACTAACGGATGCCTTTACTTATTATATTGTGTAGCAATGTTATTGGTATTCAGGGGTGGTTATATAAAATTATTTAGTTTGGAAGAATTCTGTTCCTTATCCATGGAGGAATATTTGTTTTATATCTTATGTTTCTTTAACCAATAATTTGACCTGAATTTATAGAGATGCAAGAGTTTGTTTCTCTACAAAATTAGATCACGAGCACAATGAATAATGCCCTGCTTAAAGGTGGCAATAGTCTGTCTTACACTCTGCCCATTGCCAATTTTCATTTCACAAAGGTATGTTCAGTTAACTATTCCAAGCCTGCAGTGCTGGAAACACAAAATAAAATTCTATTGAATGCTTGTTGGGTTTTATTAGTGTCTATTTTTAATTTTTGATCCCTTGTTTTGGATTTACCTACAAGTGTTTCATTTTAAATGTCTACTCCAATAATGCCTGAGACCTTTTTTAGGCAACTGTGCACTGTTCTGGTCTCTATATTGTATGTTGAGGCAGTGGAGAGGATTTATATGGTCATGAGAACTAAAAGGTTGCGAATACTGAAGAGGAAAAAGGCCAAAAATAAGACGCTTACTCATTCATGACAATTACAACCTCTAAATACTCATTGTATCCTTATAAATTATTTCTGCACCTTTTACATTCTCTCAGTATCCATTATATAGTGTGGTAACCAGAGCTGCAATCTAATCATCTCTCTATATAAGCCTAAAATAACTTAATTGCTTTTCAGCTCTGTGTCTCATGAACGAACCACAGTGAAGTGTTTATATTTTATCTAGCTGCGTTAATTCATTCTTTCATACTGTGACCATGGCACATTATGTCTCCCTGCGTTTCTTGACCTATTTACAGCCTTTTATGTGAGTGACCATGTCACTTCTTCTATTGTCTCGTTGAATGCAGTTGTCAGAGTGTTATACAACATAGAAGTTGGCCCACCAGCCACTAGGTACCCATTTACATTAATCCTATTATTTATTCCCCCCACGTTCCTAGCAACCTTGCTCAGATTCTTTCACTTACACCCAAGAAGCAAAGTGGCCCAATTAATCAACCAACCTGTACTTCTTTGAGATGTTCGAGGAAATCAGAGCACCTGGAGGAAATTCACAGAGTCACAGGGAAAATATAAAAACTCACATAGACAGCACCAGAAGTCAGAATTGAACCCAGGTCACTGGAGCTGTGAGACTGCAGCTCTACCACTAGCCTTCCTCATCTAGTGTATAATAACAGATTAACATAAATTTCCTCCAGTTCAGTATTTGAGACCAGAAGCAGCATCTTCAGCCCATGCTCTTAGATCAATCTCCCATCCGACCCAGCATCTCGGATTTCTGACACCATGTTCTCTCCATCACAAAACACACAGTCAAACACGTAATATCAGCATTGCTATCCCATTGTCAATTTGTTCACTGCTGAAACCTCAAGATTTATCTGCACCTCCACTGTTCTAATAATTTCCTGACTGGTCTACCATTTTCCAGCCTCTGTAGTGCTAAACTTTTCCAAAACCCCAAGCTTAACTTGAATCAAGCCATTTTGGCTCTGGCTGAGGCATCCCTTGATTTTAAAATTCTCATCCTGATCTTCAAATGCCTTGAGTCATCTGAGAACTCAACTGGTCAATCCTGATTTCCTTTGCCTACGATTGGTAGCTGTTTCCTCAGTGACTAAAGCTATCCCTAATTTTCTCCCTTCATCTTCTTTTATTTCCATCAAAACATAAATTGAAATCTTTCCTCTTTGATAAAGCCTGTCCTGATACATCTTTTGGTTTGGTGTTAGATTTTATCTGACTTCCCCTCCTTTGAAGCAGTTCAGGATGCTTGCAACGTCAAAGTTTGGAGATAAATGCAAATTCTTGTTTTAATGCCACACTCATTTAAGAGAATGTTGAAATAATGGTGTCAATTTCTTAAATCCTTTCAGGTATTTGTGAAGTGCCACTTTGAGTATGATCCTGTCAATGATAACCTGATACCTTGCAAAGAAGCTGGCTTGAAGTTTACCTATGGCGATATATTGCAGATTGTGAATCAGGAAGATCTCAACTGGTGGCAGGTATTGTCAGTGTCTGCACACCACTTTCTTACCTTTCCAGCACAAATTCTTCTGCATTTGCTGAATTTCTCTGAACCTGTATAATCTGATAAATAGATCAATGCTCATTGGGCAGGATCTTCAGAAGGTCCCCATCCGTGACTCCTGTAAGTGTCCTTTCCTATCAGGAGACGGGTAAATGGAACTGTGGCTTAGCTAGTGGCATTGCTGCCTCATAGCTTCAAGCACCTTCGGTTCAATCCTGATCTCTGATGCTGTCTTTGCAGACTACATGTGACTGTGTGGGTTTCTTTTCTGGGTTTCTCCCATATTCAACAGATGTGCAGGTTGGTAGGTGGATTGGATCCTATAAATTTTCCTGAGTATATAGATAACAGTAGGAACTGGGGAGGAGAGGGGAGAATGGACAGAATTGAACCTGGGTTGCAGGCACTGTAATGTTGTTACACTCACTGCTACACTACAGAAACCACGGGGCCATTTTCTGTACTGTATGACCCGATTTGCCTATCTTCTCATTGGCCTATTATGACCTCTCCTCCCCAACCACAACCAAGGAACATTTTCATGGTGTTGCTTTCTTCTAGCCGTCCCATCTCTGAATGGCCCATTCCACTGGTACCTGATCGAGTTGGTGTACGTGCGTTGCTAAGCAACAGGTGCTGCTTCTGCTTCTTGCCATTAGGTGTGAGCTACCCTGGATTTAGTTTTGACTGTCTGAGTTCTGACCTGAACTGTTGTGGGTTTAATGCTAAGTGCCCTCTACTAAGTTGCAGATTTGCATATGTGGAATTTGGACCCTTTGTATCTGCTACTGTGTAAGTCTCACAAAAAGCAAAATATCTCTGATGTAAGGTTTTTATACCCATTTAGAGCAGAGGGTCACCCATATCCATAAGTTGCTTAGCTAAAGCAGGTTTAGTTACCCATCATATTTACTCTTTTTTGTCATCCACTCAATGCTTATTTTAATTAGTCCTTTTGCCCAACATTTATGCCAACCATGCTTCCAGTCGAAACATGACCCATTTGCCCATGTTTAACCCATATCCCACTAAATCTTTCCTCTCTATGTACGTCTCTAAATGTCTTGTACCTGCATCAACAACTTCTTCTGGCAGCTTGTACCAAATATAAGACCATAAGATATAGAAGCAGAATTAGGCCATTTGGCCCATCAAGTCTCCTCCACCATTTCATCATGGCTGATCTATTTTTCCACTCCACCTCATCTCCTGCCTTCCCCTCTCCCCAACATGTTCCTTCATTCCCTGGCCAATCAAGAATCTAGCAACTTCTGCCTTAAATAAACATAAGGACTTGGCCTCCACAGCTGCCTGTGGCAAAATAGTCCACAGATTCACCACTCTCTGGGTAAAGAAATTCCTCCTCATCTCCGTTCTAAAAGGATGCCCCTCTATTCTAAGGCTGTGTCCTCTGGTTTTAGATTCTCCCATCAGAGGAAACATCCTCTCCACATCTACTCTAACAAAGGCCTTTCACCATTCAATAGATTTCAATCAGGTCACTGCTCATTCTTCTGAATTCCAACAAATACAGGCCCAGAACCATCAAACGCTCTTCATTTGACAAGTTTTTTAATCTTGGAATCATTTCGTGAATTTCCTTTGAATCCTCTGTGGTTTCAACACATCCTTTCTGAGATAGGGGCCTCAAAACTGCTCACAATACTCCAAGTGAAGCCTCACCAGTACTCCATAGTCTCAACATTGCATCCTTGATTATGTTCTAGTCCTCTTGAAATGAATGCTAGCGTTACATTTGCCTTCCCCACTACAGACTCAACCTGCAAATTACTCTTCAGAAAATCCTGCACAAGGACTCTCAAGTCCCTTTGCACCTCAGTTTTTTGTATTTTCTCTCCATTTAGAAAATAGTCAACCCTTTTATTTCATCTACCAAAGTCTATGACAATACATTTCCTGGCACTGTATTCCATCTGCCACTTCTCCCATTTTCCTAATCTGCCTAATAAGCCTAATTTCCGAATAAGCCTCCCTATTTCCTCAAAACTACCTGACCCCCACCTATCTTCATAACGTCTGCAAACTTTGCAACAAAGCCAACAATTCCATCATCCAAATCATTGACATGTAACGTAAGAATATTCGGCCCTAACACAGACCCCTGTGGAAAACCGCTAGTCACCGGCAGCCAACCAGAAAAGGTTCCCTTTATTCACACTCTTTGCCTCCTGCCAGTCAGCCACTGCTTTATCCACGCTAGAATCTTTCCTGTAATACCATGGGCTTGTAGATTGTTAATCAGCCTCATGTGTGGCACCTTGTCAACGGCCTTCTGAAAATCCAAATACACAACATTGACTGATTTTCCTTTGACTATTTTGCTTGTTATTTCTTCAAAGAATTCCAACAGATTTGTCAGGCAAGATTTTCCCTTGAGGAAACCATGTTGACTACAGCTCATTTTACCATATGCCTCCAAGTACCCCAAAACCACATCCTTAACAATCGACTCCAAGGTCTTCCCAGTTACTGAGGTCAGACTAACTGGCCTATCATTTCCTTTCTTCTGCCTCTCTCCCTACTTAAAGAGTGGAGTGACATAAGCAATTTCCCAGTCTTCCGGAACCATTCCAGAATCTAATGCTTCCACAATCTCTTCAGCCACCTCTTTCAGAACTCTGGGGTGTCATCCATCTGGTCCAGGTGACTTATCTACCTTCAGACTTTTCAGTTTCCCAAGTACCTTCTCTCTAGTGATGGTAATTTCACATACTTCATGACCCCTGACACTTGGAACTTCCACCATACTGATCGTGTTTTCCGCAGTGAAGACTGATGCAAAATACTTACTCAGTTTGTCCGTCTTTTCCTTGTACCTCATTACTACCTCTCCAGCGTCATTTCCCAGCAGTCTGATATCCATCCTTGCTTCTCCTTTACACTTTATATATCTGAAGAAACCTTTAGATTTCAATGTACTATCCTCTGTGTGAGGAAGTTGCTCCTCAAGTTCCTATTAAATCTTTCCTCTCTCACGTTAAACCTACTGTATACTTCCTAGTTCTTGATTCCCCAATCCTGGGAAATAGACTGTGTGCATTCACCCTGTTCAAGCCCCTCACAAATTTAGACATTTCTGGAAGTTCACTTCATAAGGCTGATTTATACTTCTGCGTCAAATCGACGCTGTAGGTATGGCATAGCCACAGAGCCTATGCGGCTACATACGACCTAGCCTGATGCGCACCTCTCCCAAAATGTAGCTACGCATCGTGGCAACGCAGACCGCAACAACTGTGATTGGTCGGCTTGGTAGCATTGCATTTCCTCCTACACTGCAATAGTTTCCCATTGAGCGACTGAAGGGCAGGGAAGGAACTCTGGCTGCAATGTTTTCCATAAGCTTTACAGACCTCTGAAATTATGGAGGACACATTTCGCTTTTACGAAAAAAGACGCTCGCTTTAAACTTGTTTACCCCAAGAAAGACTACCATGACGATGAAGCCTTGCACAGGCAGGTGTGTGCGCTTGCGTGACATGCCCGAATTGCAGAGTGACGCAGACACACCAATGCACAAGTATAAATGCTCACAACGTGCGTAGGCCACTTGCGTAGGTTACAGCATCAATTTGACGCAGTAGTATAAATCAGCCTTTAATCTCCTGTGCTCCAAGGATTAAAGTTACTGTGTCAGGTGCAGGCAGTGGAGTGAAACAAAGTCATGGTATTCAGTGTAGGAATTAGGACATTACATAGCAGTTGTATAAGTCATTGAAGAGGTTGCACTTTTAGCACTGTGTACAGTTCTGGTTACCCTGTTATAGGCAAAACATGGCTAAACTGAAAAGAGCGCAGAAAAGGCTTGCAAGGATGTTGCTAGGACTTAAGGGCCTGAGTTGTCTGAAGAGGTTAGAATAGTGAAAATTGCCTCGGAATGGGAATGAGAGGGAGAATTAAAGTAGAAAGCTCAGGATCACCTATGTAGACTGAATATAAGTGTTTTGCAAAATGATTACCCACTCTGCATTTGGTTTCTCCAGTATAGAGAAGTCATATGCCAGCACTGAGAACTGTACAGCAGATTGGACGAGGTGCAAGTACACCTCTGCTTCAACTGAATGGACTGTTTGGTTCCTATATGGTGGGAAGGGAAGAGATAAGGGACTGATGTTCCTCTTTCCACAGGTGCTGCTTTACTTGCCGAGTGTTTCCAGTATTTCCTGTTTTATTTCAGATTTCCAGTATCTGCAGTTTTTTTAAACATTTCTTTCAATGCAATTGACAGGGCCTAGTGGGGAGAGGAGGGGTGCAGCTAAACTGGAGGGAATGTTTGGTAATAGAAATCGGAATCTAATGTAATTTGCTTTGAACATCGTTTTACCTTATGCAAAAATCCTAACCAACATCTTTTGGTACAGGTCCTTCATACATTAACCTTCTGAGTCATGTTTTATTTCCTAGTTGGGTAACATACAGTGGTTGATAAATTAGTCAAATGTGTTGGTGCCATTAATATGTAATAAATCACACCATTGACAGAGATTATCAGATAAGGAGTAATGACTCTGTTGAGATCATTTAATACTAACAGCTGTTGACATTTAATTTATTTGAATCCTTCAACTAATGATTATGGATCTTCTGACAGTGGAAGCATCTGGAGAAACAAACACGTTTAGAAGAGCAAAATGCTATCCTGAGAAACTTTGAAATACTGTATAGCAAGAAATGGAAAAGGATCATTGAGCCTATTCAATTAAAATCTGGGTTTCTGAATGGAACTCAGGTTTTAAACTATCAATTAATTCCAACCATCCTACAGACCTTCATATTAAAATAATTTGTGATTAGCAATAGCAAAGCATTGAATCAAGTCTGGATTAAATTCAGCTCATTATCATTAAAAACAGCAAATTTTCCCTCAGTATTGTTTGTTTTGCACTATACTTTTATGGCCAATTATTTTTCTCTTCAATACTGTAACTCCAATCTTCCAAAGACTGACTCTAGCCTTTTCCATTTCTCTTCCATTTCCTTCCCATTTATCAATTGCAATCCAATGCTTCCAGTTCTTTCATAAGCATTTTCACTTTTCCTTCTTTCTTATATTCACAACTATTTCCCCATGGCACTATCACAAGTCCTGCCCCCTCCTTTTCACAGAATTATAGAACACTACAGCACAGAAACAGGCCCTTTGGCCCACCTACTCTGTGTCGAACTGTTAATCTGCCTAGTCCAATCAATTTGCACCCGGACCATAGCCCTCCATACCCCTCCCATCCATGTACCTACCCAAATTTCTCTTAAATGTTGAAATCAACCTCACATTCACCCACTTGCTCTGGCAGCTCGTTCCACACTCTCTGAAGAAGATTCCCCTCATGTTCCCCTTAAACACTTCACCTTTCACCCTTAACCCATGACCTCTAGTGCTAGTCTCAGGAAACATCAGTGGAAAAAGCCTGCTTGCATTTACCCTATTTATAACCCTAATAATTTTGTATACCTCAATCAAATCTATCCTCAATCTTCTTCATTCTAGGGAATAATGTCCTAACCTATTCAACCTTTCCCTATAACTCAGGTTCTCAAGCCCAGGCAACATCCTTATAAATTTTATCTGCATTCTTTCAATCTTACTTACACATTTCCTGTAGGTAGGTGACCAAAACTTGACACAACACTCCAAATTAGGCCTCACCAATGTCTTATAAAATTTCAACATAACATCTAAACTTCTGCACTCAATACATTATTTATGGAGGCCAATGTGTCAAAAGCTTTATTCACAACCCTATCTATCTGTAACACCACTTTCAAGGAATTATGGATCTGTATTCCCAGATCCCTCTGTTCTGCTGCACTCCTTAGTGCCCTACCACTCATCATGTAAGATCTATCCTGGTTGGTCCTACCAAAGTGCAAAACCTCACAATTGTCTACATTAAATTCCTCTTGCCATTTTCAACCCATTTTTCCAGTTGGTCCAGATCCCGCAGCAAGTTTTGATAGTCTTCCTTGTAGTCTACTATACCCCCAATCCTGGTTTCATCAACAAATTTGCTGATCCAGTTTACCGCATTATCATCCAGATCGCTGATATAGATGACAAACAACAACAGACTCAGCACCAATCCCTGTGGCATATCACTGGTCACAGGCCTCCAGTCAGAAAGGCACCCATCTTCAACCACTCTCTGGCTTCTTCTGCAAAGCCAACGTTTAATTCAATTTACTACCTTATCTTGAATGCTGAGTGACAGAAACTTCTTGACCAACTGCTCATGTGAGACATTGTCAAAGGTCTTGCTAAAAAGTCTATGTAGACAGCATCCACTGCATTGTCTTCATCAACTTTCCTGCTAACTTCCTCGAAAAACTCAAAAAGATTGATTAGACATTACTTATCACACACAAAGCCATGTTGACTATTCCTAATCAGTCCTTGTCTATCCAAATAGGTAAATTTTCACCTTCCAATAACTTTCCCACTACTGATAACAGCATCACTGGCCTATGATTTTTTGGATTATTCTTAGAGCCTTTCTTAAACAACAGAAGAACATTAGCTATCCTCCAATCCTCTCGCACCTCAGCCCTGGCAAAGGATGTTTTAAATATCTCTGCTGCAGCCCCTAAAGTTTCTGTATTAGCCTCCCACAGGTCCAAGGGAACACATTATCAGGCCCTGGGGATGCATCCACCCTAATTTGCCTACACACAGCAAAAACTACCTCCTTCATAATCTGTAGAGTGTCCACGACCTTGCTGCTGCATTGCCTCACATCTGTAGACTCCATGTCCATCTCCTGAATAAATACAGATGCAATAAAATCCACTTATGATTTCCCCTGTTTCTTTCTGCTCCATGCATAGATAATCATTTGATCTTCCAGAGGACCAATTTTGTCCCTTGTTACCCTTTTGCTCTTAAAATACCTGTAGAAGCCCTAAGGATTCTCCTTCACCTTGTCTGCTAGAGCAACCACATGTCTTCTTTTAACCCTCCTGACTTCCCTCTTAAGTGTTTTCTTGCATTTCTTATACTCCTTAAGTACCTCATTTGTTCCTCAATATCTCTTGAAAACCAAGGCCCCCTAAACCTGTTCTCCTTCCCTTTTAGTTAGACAGGAACATACAAATTCTGTACTCTCAAAATTTCACTTTTGAAGTCCTCCCACTTACCACGTACACCTTTTCCAGAAAACAACCTGGCCCAATCCACCACACTTCCCTAATAAAGAAAAAAATCTACCTGGGGCCTATGCATCGATAAGCCAAAGCCTCAACTGCCCACTTTAACACTTAAACCTATTTGCTTTTTATTGATCCTTATCAAGTGCCTAATTATGCGCAATCCAATGTCTTCTCAGGAACTGTGGCGCGCAAAAAAATCTGACTACCCCCATTTGCTTCTTTTAAACTCTCTCTCACCATGTGCAATCCAGTCAATATCTCATCGGGACTGTACTGCGCAAGATATGCCAACTGCCCTGCTCGCTTCTTTTAAGCTCTCTCTCCCTCTACTCAATCTGGAGCCTCCTCAGGTTTGTGGTGCGCAAAATGTGCTAACTGATTCCCTTTGCTTCTTTTAATATCTCCCTGTGCGCAATACGGTATCTTCTCAGGACTGTAGCGTGCAAAATGTGCTGACTATCCCCGCTCGCTTCTTTTAAACTCTCTCTCTACTCAGTCCGGTGTCCCCTCAGGACTGTGGCACGCAAAAATGCCAACTGTCCCTGCTCGCTTCTTTTGAACTCTCTCCACCTCTACATAATCCGGTATTTTCTGGGCTGTGGTGCGCAAAAAATGTTGTCTGCTTCCCTCATTTCTTTTAAACTCTCTGTTTCTCTGCATAATCTGGTGTCTCCTTGGGACTGTGGTGCGCAAAAAGTGCTGACTGTCCCCATTCGCTTCTCTTAAACTGACTCTCCCTCTACTCAATTTGCTATTCCGCGGACCTGTGACACACAAAATGTGCATTGGTTAATACACAGGAGCACGTTCTTGGCTATTCCTCCGGTTCCTGCCACTCATAGTGCTAACAGTTGGGCTCCAATCTTAGGACACGGTGATTGTGGAAGCCTTTCTTCACAACCGTTCCCATATAATTTATAGAGTCCATAAACACTGCCATCACCACTGGCTGAAGTAGACTTGTTCCTGCACAGACTTGGGAGGATATAAGTGATGTGCAAACACTGACTGTCAGCATAATATGGTTGACAGTTACTGACTAACCATAATAAATTTGAGGGTACTGATTCTAACTGTGTGGTGTCCATGTGACTTACCATCCATCAATCAAATAGGACCATTTGTTTTCTTTAGCACTCGGATGGTATGGTTGTGGGAGAACAGCGTCCTGGGACAGTCAACTGACTCTGGAAACCTACAAAAATACAGGAGGGATCTCTGCTTGGGACAGGTCGAATGACAATGGCCTAGGTTATTGTTCTTTTCACTAATGTCTGAAAGACAATGGGGATAAAATTCTATCCTAAAATATCATATGAACTTCTATTCAATATATATACATAGGATGTTTACTTGTATATTAAAATGATTCATTTTTTAAAAAAATATTATTGCCCATACAGGTAAAGAGATTGTCTTAGTCCATCATTTTGATATAACCTCAGTCCCATTTTCACTGGGCAGCAGGCCTCATCATCTCCCCTTGCTATAAAAATTTGAGCCAGGGTACTGATTAAAGGCACCCACTGGAGTTTTGTTAATCCTTACCTCTCCTCTTGTCTTCTAGGCCTGCCATGTGAAGGAAGGAGGGAGTGCAGGCCTTATCCCAAGTCAACTGTTGGAGGAAAAGAGGAAAGCTTTTGTCAAACGAGATTGGGATTTTTCCACGCCTTCAGGTATGTGATCTATAATTCAATATATTGCCCCTCTGCTTTGTAAAAGTAATTCAGGCACTTGGTTAAAACTATACTGGTTATTATTATTGTTGTTATTATTATTATTAATAATAATAATGATAATCCACAGTGGGTTTCACTGACCAATTCAATCTACCAGGCAAAAGATTCAGGATTCATGTAGGTATACTGAAGACACAGGAGACTGCAGATGCTAGAATCTGGAGCAACACACAAACTATTTGAGAGCTCAGCATCAACAGAGAGAAATGGATAACTAGCTTGCAAATTAAATATTTGAAATTCATGGCATTCCACTTATTTCAATGGGGAGGTTTATATTAAAAATATGTAGCGTTTTACAAAACCAACAGTAAAGAAACAGGACTCTCAATTTAGCATTGAGTATTTCCAAATCCATTTAATGCATTTTCCACTATCCTCTCCTATCAGATTCAGTCATTTTGAGCTCTTTGTCACTTCCACCTATCACCTCCCTGCTTCTGGTGTCAGTCCCATTCCGTGCCCCCCTCCCTACCCACCAGCCTCTTTCCCGGATCCAGCAGCCCATGCTCCACTCTTTTACTCCACCTTTTTATACTGGCTAGCTCCCCTCTTTCCAGTCTACCTGAACGGTCTCAGCTTAAAATGTCAACTGTCTATTACCCTCCTTAGATGCTGGTTCCTGCAGAGTTCCTCCAGCACTTTGTGTGTTGCTCCATCTTGGTTACTCAAGACTGTTCAGGCAGTCAGGGAAAAAGTGACAAGACAAGAAACAATGTAGGATATGGAAAAAATTGATTAAAGATCTCAAATAAAGAAATAATACTCACAATGTAGCATGGAGTATTTTCAGTTCAGATTGATGCACGCTCCCAGAATCCAGCCACACAATGTGAGAAACTTCAAGCAAACCACAGTCAGCATTGTGTACTGCATGCGAGGGTGAATGGTGACCTGGTCAGTTTTTCCGGTTTTCTCTAGCTTAATAACGTACATGATGGATTCTCTATCATCTATTAATAAAAATTAGACAGGATAACAAGTCAGTCTACTTAATAGCTTGTTAATACTTCAAAGCAAGCAATTTAAATCCTTGAATATAAAACGAGATTTCAATATATACCTGAAGCGATCTATGCGCTTTTTAACTATAATCATTCCCTATATTATTTCATTAATAGGTGCACTGTGCGGGAGTATGGGTGGGAAAAGGAAGAAGAAGATGATGTACCTGACCACAAAAAATGCAGGTAACTATCATAGGATTTGGCAAGGTGATAAGTATTGCTTTTAACAAGGTACACAGACACACAAATGTATATGCACACATATATACACAATGCATGCACAAAACTTGTACACAACACAGGTATTCTTAAAGTGCAGATGGCAATTACTTCAAAGTTCAAAATTGAAAGTAAAATTTACTATCAGAGTGCATACATGTCACCACATACAACCCTGAGATTCTTTTTCTGCAGGCATACTTAGCAAATCTATAGAACAGTAACTGTAAACAGGATCAGTGGATAACAAACTATGCAAATGCAGATATAAATAAATAGCAATAAATAACAAGAGCATGAAATAACAAGATAAAAAAGTCCTTAAGTGAGTGTAACTATCCCCTTTTGTTCATGAGCCTGATGGTTAAGGAGTAGTAATTTCAGTCCGCAAATTAAATTTTCAGTTAAGTATTTCACTAATTTTTATTGTGAGATGGATGTTGATCAGGGCTGCAGGGGGATCTGTGTCTAGTACAAAGAAACAATATAAGCAATATTTAACTCAGATCAAACCTCAAAGGTTCACCAGAGTGACTGCAGCACCAGTTTGTTAACCTCTTGCTGTGTACTGCTAACTGTAAGTTCGCTTTTCCTTACTCCTGGTCTCCCTCTCCCTCCCTCACCCTCACCTCTCTGCCCGCTGTCGTCCTGATCTCTCTCCTCTCTCTCCCTCTGTTTCTCTCCCATCCTCTCTCCCTCCCTCTCTTCTCTCTGCCCGCTTCACCCTCCCTCTTTCTCAAGTCCATTCCCCAATCTTTCACTCTCTTTGCCCCCTCAGTCTATCTCCCTCCCTGACCCCCATCTCTCTCTCTCTCCCTCTCTCTCTCTCTCTCTAACCCTATGACTAACTTATCCTGTTTTAACTCACTATTTTTATTTATCTCATGTACAAGCTTGCTGCAAATTTCCAGAGCTATCTCATCCCTGATCCTTTCAAAAATACGTATTATGTTTCATCTATTATTTGCTCTGTTTCTGCTTATTATTTTTACTGCAAATTATTTTATTTTTATTAATTTGCTCTGCAGATTGTACTATTCCTTACCATTCCGGTTTACTCCCTTGCAGACTGACCTACATCCACTTAATTGTTAATTAATCAGTGATCTCTGCTGTTTAGTTCTAGAATTTCATCGGCATGAACTTTTGATGTCTGAGGAAGTAGCAAGGATGGCACCATTTCAGAGAAAAATTGCTTATTTTGCTAATAGTCTGGAATTCTGTGTCAAATGTCATATACTGCAGCCCTTTAGATGTTTCAATCCCGTCTTTGTTCCCTTTGTCCTAGTATCAGCATTTTATCCCAATTTATTTGTTTGAAGTACTATCTTTTATAAGCATGTTCCTGGTAGATTTAATGCACAGGCAGCCCTGTAAGTCAATTTTGCCAAATGTTGGAAAACACATGAAAATTACTTGATATGGTAACTATACATCAATTGTATTATCATAAATGACATCAACAACATATTAGATTGATAAAGAATAATTACTGTAAGTGGACAGAGAGAGGAAACTAGTTCTGCCATTTGTCGGGGGAGAATGTGTGTATACATGTCAGACTTTTGAGTTTAATACTGTTATGGGAGCTTGATCATATGGCAGGCTGTTCATACCTAACCCGTGTAGTAGTTCTGCTCCACCTATCCACTTGCAACTGCTCAGTCCCATAACTGAATTTAGTGCTGTGTTCATATCTGACAAGTTTTAAATGTAATTACATTTCAGCACATTCTGTACAGTCTGTGTTATTTCCGACTTAAATGATGATTATGCTTTGCTTCTCAACTTTACGCTTTTTCAATAGAGTTAACACATGTTGTATTTACATTAATAATCCTTACAATACAGTTCCATTGCAACAATACTAAAACATGTTAGAAAATAGGCATATATATTTAAAATAAAACATGCTAAAATAAGCTTATAAATTTAAAATATTCTACTACTTCTTTAAGCTACCTCTTACAGGCTATAAGGTACAGTCTGCACATGTAAAGAATGGAATGAAAATCACTCAAGAACTTTACCATTCTTAAGTATTGGAGAGACAATCCTTATAGAGGGATCAGAAGTGGAGAAAGTGAGCCATTTCAATTTCCTGAGTGTCAATATCTCTGAGGACCTAACTTGGTCCTCACATATTGATGCAGTTAAAAAGAAGGCAAGACAGGGGCTATATTTCATTAGGAGTTTGAGGAGATTTGGCTTATCAACTATGTTATGTACCCCGTAACTGGGTTGCCAAACCAGCAGAAATGGAACGCTTGTTGGAGTCTGTGATTACTAGGAACTAATAAAGTTTTATTAAAGAAATAAGTAATACAGTACACTAACCGCAAGGATATAAATGTAACAGGATAGCAATGATAATACACACATATACACAGAAATAGGGTAATAGGAATCAACCAAGCTCTATTGCAGTCTAGGGGTAAAATGATCAGTCTTAATGTGAAGCAGAGTTCAGTTCAGTTTAGTGCAGTTCGAAGTAATCGCTGTTGTTGTACCGTTGAAGAGAGAGAGAGAGAGAGAGAGAGTGTGAGAGATGCAGTTGGTTTCGGGAAGAACTTTTGATGTCTTCTGATCGTGCTGTGGTCACCGACTGTGACCCCTCCGTTCCAGATACGATCGTTCTTCCGTGGTGAACCTGGCACCCAGACAAGGGCGGACAGACACTCCAGGTTCCCACTGATCGTACCTTTACACCCTGTGAGCCTCTGACCGATTTCATGAACCGGTCCTCCAAACTCCACCAACTTGTGGGGGCACACTGCTCTTTCCAGGGTCTCGTGGTGTGTCGTGCCTTAGCAAACCTGCTCTTTTTATCCCCCTGCTGGGGTATCACCTGTCCATCAAACTTCAAACAGTTCAGGTTCAAAACAAGCGGTCTGTCAATATCTGAATTGTGTTTCTTTCTCGTTAATCTCTCTCTTCTCTCTTATTAGCATTTTGAATGTTTCTCCATTGTCTTCCGTTATCTCTCTCATTAGCATCATCCATCTGGTAGCTCTGCTTGGCGTCACACATGACAACTAAAACACTCGAAAACTTCTACAAATGTACCGTGGAGTGCATTCTGACTGACTGCATCACCGTCTGGTATGGGGGGTAGGGCTACAGCACAAGATCATAAAATTAGTCAGCCGCATCATGGGTTCTAGCCTCCATAGTATTCAAGACATCTTCAAGGAGCGGTGCCTTGGAAGGCAGTGTCCATCATTAAGGCCCTCTCCACCCAGGACATGCTGTTTTCTCACTGTTACCATCGGGAAGGAGGTACAGAAGCCTGAAGGCACACACTCAGCAATTCAGGAACAGCTTCTTCCTCTCTGCCATCCGAATTCTAAATAGACATTGAATCCATGAACACTAACTCACTACTTTTTTATTTGTCTTTTTTTGCACTGCTTAAACTTAACTATTTAATAGATATATATGTATATGTTTACTGTAAATCAGTTTTTTCTTGATAATTATTTATCATGTATTTCATTGTACTGCTTCTGTAAAGTTAACAAATTTCATGACATATGCCAGTGATACTGGACCTGATTCTGATCCTGGTTTAATTCCAGAATTTGATCGACATGAGCTTCTGATCTACGAGGAAGTAGCAAAGATGCCACCATTTCAGAGGAAAACTTTGGTTCTCATAGGAGCACAAGGTGTTGGAAGAAGAAGCCTGAAGAACAGACTCATCATGTCTGACCCAATGAGATTTGGAACAACCATTCCTTGTGAGTAGACGATATTGATTTGTTTTCCTACATCCTTTGAATACCAGATCATCTTATGATCACTATTCTGGTTATTTAGTTGGTTTATGATGATTGACTTGGATTTGGAGCAAAGGAGAGGTGGAATAGGGAGGGTTTTAAGATCTGTGATCTCTGAATTCCAGTCTGATCTTGGAAAGTGAAATCATTTGGACCAAGATAACCAATCTAATTATATCATATATAAATGAATTACTTTTAAGTCATGTGATCAAAATTAAACACCAGGTCCAAAACACAATGTATCATGACTTTTTCAAGTCAGATATTTTCAGCTGAAAATAGAATTGGAAGTGTTTTTAGGATGGCTAATTAGAAATACACTTCTCTTTGGTAAAGTTGTATGATTTCTCAGTTGTTGGGTCATCTCACATGTTCTTCTAAATTTGACATGTCTAGTAGATGGCTCTTGAACATATCTTTTTATCTTAGAACAATGCCATAAATTTGTACAAGAATTCCATAGTTATACAGTCACTGTTACTAATACACTTTTATTCAAGGATATTAAAAGCCAACTGAATTTAAATTCTGGTATCTTTCAAAATAGGATCTGGATTTAATTTTCTGGATTATTACTTTGAGTCGTAAATTTATAGACCATGGAGACACACCCTTCAGCCCAACGATCCATGGCAGTCCAGTTGTCCACTTGAGCTATCCCATTTTTCCGCATTTAACCCATATCTTGTCTCTAAGAATCCTCTCCAATAATTTGTCCACCACTGACGTAAGACTCACTGAGCTGTAATTCCCAGGATTAGCCCTCTTCCCTTTCTTGAACAAGGGAATAACATTTGCCACCCTCCAATTTTCTGGTTCTCCTGTGGCCAGTGGAGACACAAAGGTCATCACCAAAGGTGCAGCAATTTCTTTTCTTGCTTCCCATAGTAACATGGGTTATATCCTGTCCAATCCCAATCCTAATGTTTTTCAAAAGCTCCAGCAGACCAGACTCAATGGGCCAAATGGCTTAATTCTGCTGAAATGACCTACTCTTTTCTAATGTCAACATGTTCCAGCATATACATCAAGGTCCCTGTCACTGGTGAATACTGAAGCAAAGTGTTCATTAAGGACTTCCTCTAACTCCTCTGACTCCAGGCAAAGATTTCCTCTTTTATACCTGTTCAGTCCTTTGTCTAGTCACTCTCCGTGTAGAATGCCTTGGCATTTTCCTTAATCCTACTTGCCAAGAACTTCTCATGTCCTTTTCTCGCTCAAGTCTTTGTAATGTTGCAGGTAAATTCATTGTTATACTACTGGAACACGTAACTTGTGAACCATGAGGTCTCAATATTTAACTAGCATTTTCAACTTTGGAAGATGGAATTATCACCATCAAGACCTCTTAATTCTACTATCATCAGCTTCCTCATACAGCTAATAATCAAGCCACTAGTTTTGAGGCTTAGTGGTGAGTGGTGATAAAAAAAAGAGTTGAGATCTGTTATTATGTAATGTAAGGAAGCATCAGCTGGAATAAATCAGTACAAATGTATTTATTAGCATCCAAAAACAGAGAATTTTACTCACAGCCAGTGGCAGACTCTCTCCTTATTCATGCCAAGGAGATCACTCTGCTTCCTGCCACAAGGAAAGTCATCACCACGGTCCTCCTCAACCACCTCTTCCCTATGCCCAAAGAGCTGCTGTGGTGTTAAATAAGGCTGTTCAAAGTTCAAAGTACAATTATCGTCAAAGTATACATGCCATACACAACCTTGAGATTTATCTTCTTGCAGGCAGCCACAAAACAAAGAAACACAATAGAATCCACCAAAGTCTCCACATGACAAAGACCATCAAATATCCAATGTGCGAAAAAAGAACAAGTCATGCAGACAATAAAAAAGTAAACAAATAACACACACAACATGAACCACAGAGTCCCCGAAAGTGAGTCCATGGCCACAGAGCTAGTTCAGGTCTGAGGTGACACAGGAGCCCAATGGCTGCAGGCCACAGCTACACAGCCAGTTCAGCACTGAGGTGAGTAAACTTCACAGAGTAGTGAACTAAACACCGCTTTGTCCTTCACCCTCACCCTCATTGCCTTAATCTTTTTAACCTGGCTCGGTGCTTAAATTGGCTAAACGTCGATTTGCTTCTCAGTCTCAGACCCAGGCCCCGCAACGTCAATCAGGTCCAAAATTATTAAGGTTGTGTCATTGCCTTAACAATTTTTTCTGGTGTTGTCACTGCAATGCTGCGCCCCACCTCTTAATAACTTCCCATGGGAATGGAATTAATTTTCATACCTAATGGGAGGTTGTTCAATTTACAGCCACTGTACTTCAAAGCCAAGTAATGTAGTCCTCATAGTCAAGCTGCATCATGTAGTGGCACTGCCATTTGTTCACGTTCAGAGGCTGAGCTACAAGCCATTGGTGATTCACTACTGAACTGTATGAAAGAATCGGCCTTGCACACAGCCTCCACCACGTCCCATTACCAACAATAAAGGTGAACATAAGATCAAGTTGTTATTTCTTTGGAGCCACCCCTCAGCAAAGATAAGCATCGATGATGAAATTTGCCATCACATTCAATGCACCAGCATAGCCTTTGATCAGTTGAGAAAAAAGTGTTTGAATCTCTGCACCTGAGACCTGACACAAAACTCACAGCCCACTGGTCAACAGTGATCACTGCCCTCCTATATTCTCCTGAGACCTGGCTACTGACAGCAGGCATCTCAAAGTACCAGAAAGGGTGTCATGAATAAAACTCCCCACACTCACTGGAAGGATGTGCCCTCCCTCCAGCTGATATCCCCAGATGGTGTGACACCAGACTCATAAAACAAGTGCTCTATACTCGGGATTACCAAAGCTCTGCTCAAAGTTTCCTCGAAAAAAATGCAACTTTCCCACTAAAGCTTGGGAGTTTCTGGCCAAGGTAGAGAATGTGATGGTATTAACAGCCTCAAATTGTTATGTCAGGAGTTCACAAAACCTTGCATATGTGGTGGAGGAGACTACCCACCAGCCCCTCGCCTGACACTTCTGCTCCATCTCTGGAAGTGTCTGGACTTTCCACAAAATTGGAGTAGAACCATGTCATCCTTCAACCTGTGAAACTGCCTAAGAAGAAGACAGCGGGCATTCATTAATGCCTAATGCTTGGGCACTGCTGGATTTGATGTGACAGCTGCACAACATTTCTATGGGCCCTTTTCAAGGTGTAGGTGAATTTCTGGGCCAGTGTTAGAAACAGTAGCTGTGAAACTCCTGGATACTTGTAAAAGCTGTAAAGGAGGTGTACAGGAGTCAGATAGATTGAGTGGTGTCACAACAACAACCTTGCACGCAAGGCCAAGCAATAGATTATGCAAAGAAAAACCAGCAAAACATGCACCAAACCTCATTGAGCAGTCAGCAGTGGAAAGGGTGAGCAACTTCATGTTCTCAGAGGATCTATCCTGGACCCAATATATTGATGCAATGGCGAAGAAAGCACGCCAGCAGCTACACTTCATTAGAAGTTTGAGATTTGGTATGTCACCACAGACTCTAGCAAATTTACACAGATTGTGACTTGTTTCATCATAGCCTGGTATGAAGGCTCCAATGCACTGGATCGTAAGAGGTTGTAAACTTAGCCAGCTCCATCACAGGCTCAAACCTCCCTACCATCAAGACATCTTTAAAAGGCAGTGCCTCAAGAAACAGCAGACATCATTAAGGACTCTTATCATTTGGGGCATGCTTTCTTCATTATTATCATCAATTGAGAAGGTACAGAGCCCAAAGATGCACACTCAGTGTGCTTGGAACAGCTTCTTCTCCCACCATCAGATTTCTAAACAGTCCATGAACACTACCTCACTATTCCTCTTTTGCATTATTAATTTATTTTTTCTGGTAACTAATCGTAATTCTTCATGTGTTGCATTGTACTGCTGCCACAAGACAACAAATTTCACAATTGTTAATGCTTCTGATCCTGATTAAGGACTTGTAATGTAGAAATTTAGCTCAGTACAAGAGTGGTAATTGCATCTATAATTGCCTGAAATCTTCTGGCATGCAGTAGTAACTTGAATAAGCACACATTTCTTTTGTAAGATTACACCATCAATAGATAGCAGGCAATAGCAGAAAAGGAGGTCTGAACCAAGGATGAAGTACTTCTAGAAGGGGCGGATCTTATCTGAGAGTCTTCTGTATAATATTCCTTGGTGCTGCAATGATGCCCACATTTCTCAAAATTTTGTTGTTAGGGTGGTCTACTTTCCTGGGGCATTCGGAGAGAAATAAACTGCACAATATATGTAGCCAACATTGTAGAATATAACACAGATACGTATTTATTTTGTATGCAATTCAGCAAATTGCATGCAGGAAATGCAGAGCTTACGTGCAAGTACCAAAAACTCCTGCCATCAAGGGTCCCATCTATTTTTGCACAGTTCTTGCTGTGAAACAGTTTTTAGGTGCACCAGTATATTTTGTGGAATGAAATTAGCTTTCTTTTAGCCTATGTGTGACTCCAGGCTCGCATTGTGAGCATGGGAATTCAGTAATAGGAAACATTTTTTCACCATTATTGTTGTTGTTAACAGCTTTGCCAGTCACCTCGTCAGAGGGCAAGCAATTGAAGCTACTTTGCTGCCAGGGCTTGTAATAGCTTGGACTGAAGGACCTATCTGGCCTGCCAGCAATTCCTGGAAGTTATCTGGGAAGATTGCTGTGAAGCAAGTCTAAATTTAAAACATGAAAATCAAAAGAAACTACAAATGCTAGAAATCCAAATATACACATCACAAAATAAGTCCATGTTTTTGGTCAAAGCTTGGATAGAAACAACCCACAAATCTGAAACCTTGCATGCAAGTTAGGATTGGCAGAAAGATATTCATTATACTATATTTTTTTCTAAAAGTCCCCCCGCCCCTTTGCCCTAAGTGGGCTTCATTTTCCCTATTGAATATTGATGAGATTTTTTCACATTTATGTTTGAGGTAATATAAGGGTGAACCCAACACAAGTATTTTTGATGTTTACCTGAACTGCAAAGAGAATTTGAAAATGCATGTTAATGCTGAGTTTCTGTAGGAAGGCCATTAAGTTATAAACCAGCTAGACAAGTATATCAAAGAAAAAGTTTAGTGAGGTGACAGGGAGGTGCTTTGGATACGATTACAGAGGCTGTTTACAATGATAAAGACATCATATTTCTTCCAGGTGCTCCTGGTTTCACAGGAACAACTTCCTTTATTAACCTATTTATGATTGAAGTTTGAAGGCAAAACATGATTATCCTGGAGGCATCAACATCATGGATTGCTTCAGCACTTTTGACAAGCTTCCGGGCAATTTATACAATGTAACTCTACTAGCTGAAACAGATATCAATGAGGCTATATATTCTCCTGCCAAATGTTCAAATTTTCTATCGCTACTTAGTGGGAAGTTCTAATCATGCTACTTTGAGACTTGGGCCCACCATGCAATGACTCAAGATTACCAGTTCCAAAATTAGTGCCACATGTAATTGAAGCTACAGTAAAGACTGGTAATGCTGCAGGGGAAAGTGTCTTCATCCCTCAGATACCAATTAACTGATCTACCATTTCAATTCAGACAACTTTAATTTCCTGTCCAGTTATATGGATAGAATGGCTTCTTTTCATATAACTCCTGTCTCATATCTAGTCATTTCTGATAATATCTCTATCAAGTGAAAAGAAGGGTCAGCAACAAATGAAATGACCTTTTCTTTTGTCTGTTTGCCGTTGTCTTTTGTCTGTATTTCTTTTTCCACTCGTCCCAAATCCTTATAGCTTCATGTGTATTTCCTCGTTATAGTTACTTCACGGAAACCAAAGGAAGACGAAAATGATGGCCATATCTATGCCTTCGTGTCCCGTGCTGAAATGGAAAGTGACATCAAAGGCGGTCGGTATCTGGAACATGGCGAATATGAAGGAAACCTTTACGGAACAAAGATTGATTCCATTCATGAGGTTGTTGAAAGTGGAAAAATATGCATCCTGGATGCAAACCCACAGGTATGGGCAGAATCAAAACTGAGGCATAACATTGCTATTGCATACAATTTGAAATTCAAAATAAATGTGGAGAATTCTAGAGTATACACTTTTCCTGAGATACATATTAAACACTGCGATAAATATATTCCAATTGCTGTTGAAATCCATAAAACTCATGCACTGGATGATTATCACAGTACTGGAAAACTCTTTTGCAGCAATGAAGATCAAATTTAAATTTAGTGTCTTATAAATTATATGACCATAAGGCATAGGAAGAGAATCATGCCATTCGGCTCATCAAGGCTGCTCTATCATTCCATCATAGCTGATTTATTATCCATTCCAACCCCATTCTTGTGCCTTCTCCCGTTAACCTCTGACACCCTGAATAATAAAGAACCTATCAATATACTCAGTGACTGGGCCTCCACGGCCATCTGTGGCAATGAATTTCAGAAATTCACCACCCTCTGGTTAAAGAAATTTCTCCTCATCTCTGTTCTAAAGGGATGTCCTTTCTATTTTAAGGCTGAGCCCTCTGGTCCTAGACTCCCCCACTGTAGGAAACATCCTCTCCACATTCACCCTATTTAAGCCTTTCAGTATTTGATAGTTTTGGGGGTATTCTCATTGAAACCTACAAATTATAAATTTGGGTCTGTTCTCAGTCACTCCTCATTTGTGAAGTTCAGAAATATTTTGAAATTATGATTTTAGAATAAATTAATGGTTACTTACATATCAGTCAGCACAGCAAAGGATCAATAGGAGTAGTTGAAATGAAAGAGTTTTACTGTGCCAGTCAATGAATATTTCCGTACTCATATCAAAACAGCTATCCCACTATATTAGGTACATGAGCACTGATATTACATATTAGGGGTGTGTCTCATTTTCTATAAATGTATATTGCAAATAAATATGAAAGCTGTCATATCTTGCTGATGAAGTATATCTCAGTCATGTTCATACTTTCATCACACACCAGAATGGTGAAGCTTTCTTATCCAGAGAATATAGTGCTTGGTCTATCAAAATGAATCATGTAGACCTACAGACATAATTCAAACCTACAAAATGATTGCAGGAAACCATTTGGCCCCTCAAGCCAGCTGTACCATTTAATAAGATCATGGCCAGCCTGACTATAACATCAACTCTGCATTCCTATCTAATATTTCATTGATTTGCATACTAAATATCTAGCTATTTTGACTTAAAAATATTCTAATTTGTGCTTCAGGCATCTTTTGGGGAAGAGAATTTCAAAGCCTAGCAAGAGGGGGGTAAAACATGCAGTCTTAAATATGTGACTCCTTACTTTTAAACAGCAATCTCTAGTTTCTGATTCTCCCACAGAAGAAACATCCTCTCCTCATCCACCCGGCCAAGGTCCCTCAGGAGCTTTTATGTTTCAATTAACTCTTTTCTGAGCTGCAGTGAATGCAGATCTACACTGTCTAATCTTTTCCTCAAAGAACAGGCCATGCATTCTAGTAAACACATTGCCATATTTCCTTAAATAAGGAGACCAATACATATGGAGTTCTCTAGGTGCTGTCTCATTAATACCCTACATAAATAAAGCTCATATCTGTCCTACCTTTGCATTCAATTCCCGTGTAATAAACAATAACATTATTTTAGCTTTCAAAACAACTTGCTTTACAAGCCTTTTCATGAATCATTCACTAGAAAGCTCAAATACATCTCCAACTCAGAGTTCTACAATCCCTCATTTTGATAATATCGTTCTTCATATTTTTCCTACCAAAATTGTTATTAAAACCTTTTGCCACATCATACTCCATCAGACAGATCTTTTCTCATTCTCTTAACCGATCTGTGTCCTTTTGCATCCTCCTCATGTGCGATTCATAGTTTGCATTCCTACCTATCTTTATGCCATAAGAGATTTAACAACCAGATTTAGTAGCCTTCATCTAAGTCATTTATATAAGTTATAACAGGTTTAGGACCCATCACTGGTGCCTGTGACACAACACTTGTTACATGTTGCTACCCAGAGCAAGATCTTTTTGTACTGGGTTCACAGTCTGAATGGAAGACCAAGCCACAATCAGATGGAAGGAAGTCCAGGCAGGGGCGCAGGGGCGCAGGGGACAGTGTCTGGCTGTCAGTAGAAACTATCGATTTAAGGCTGCAGCCTTGGTCTAGGAGGTTGGTGGGATGACATATCAACAGAACCTGCTCTTCCTAGTCCTACAAGAATGCAATTTTCAGCACTTCCTCAGGCCTATCTGAATGTCTCAGCTTTTAGAAACCCCTTTAACTCCTCATTTATTTCTACACATTTATTAAGGCAGCCTTTACTTAGCTGGATCATGGCCTAGGTTAAGAGTCATAGAGTTATACAGCATAGAAATAAGCTTTTCAGCCCAACTCACCCATGTTGACCAAGATGTCTACCTGTGATATTCCTACTTGCTTGTGCTTGGCCCGTATCCTTTTAATCCTTCTCCATCTATACACCTGTCTGTTCTGTATTTAATATTTCAGTGGGATTTGAGTAATATTGTAAATATATTGTTTGATTAAGCATTCTTGTTTGTTTAAATAATTCATTATGGGTTATATGTATAAATGCATGAATTGCAAATGTCATCACGCTACAACCGTGATATGTGCATACCTCGCTTAAAGTAAACATGAATTTAGGCTCACATTTCAGAGTCCTTTGCCTTCCTTTGAATTAGTTTAATGTTTTGAAGTTACAAAACTTAACAGTGGTGAAGAGGTACTTTTAAAATGAACCTGAGACAACTACCAACCTGTTGAAGTGTGCAAGATGTTTGAACTAACGAGGTGCAGCAAGGAATGGCAAGTAAACAAAAACAGCCCAGCATATACAGACAGAAAAGGCAGAAAGTGGAAGAATTCATGGGTTCATAAGGAGTGTGTACCAGGTGATAATAATCATAAAAAACAGCAGAAATGGCTGGCTACAGCGGAAAGATTCACATATTTGATTCCACAAGAGATAACTGGCTTATGTATACTGAGCCTATTGAACAGTACTTTGAAGCAAATAAAATAGCCAATAAGAAACGAGTACCAGTTTTGCTGAGTGCATCAGATTTAAGGGTATACAGTTTCCTGAGCAGTTTTACTGCTCCAACCAAACCAGCAGAAATGAGCATTGCTGTTCTTGTGAAGGTATTGCAGGAACATTTATAACCAAAGCCATTGTTGATTGCGGAATGCATTAGGTTTCGTAAGCAGAATTGAAAGGAAGGGGAGTCCATTTCAGCATACGTGGCTAAGTTGTAGAGATTGTCTGAGCATTGTCAGTTCAGTAATGGTCTTAATGATGCACTGAGAGATCATTTAGTTTGTGGAATCTTACAAAAAAAAAGCATTCCAAAGTGGCTCCTATTTGAAGCATAACTCACCTTTAAAAGTGCATTGAAATCACTATTTCAATGGAAACCATAGACAGAGACACAGACGAGCTGCAGTCAGGAATGAAAATGAATCTGAACAAAATTGCAACATCTAAACAGATCATTTAAAAATTTACTAACCTGTGGATATCTGTATAGTAGTTATAATTATATAGTATACTGGTATATAGTTGAGATATATTCTCTATTGAGTTGGAGCTTATAGCTAAGCAGGGAGGAATGTTGTGTATTTAATATTTCAGTAGTATTCAAGTAATATTGTAAATATATTGTTTGATTAAGCATTCTTGTTCATTTAAATAATTCATTACATGTTATATGTATAAATATGTGAATTGCATGGGTCATCACACCACCATGTGATACGTACACACCTCGCTTAAAGTAAACAAAGTTACGCTGACATTTCGGACTCTCATGCCTGCCATTGAATTAGTTTAATGTTTTGAAGTTACAAAACATAACACTGTCCAAATGTCCACAACCCCTATCAGACTGTTCTTGGTGAAGGCTGGGAACAATCATCTTCTCTCTAGTCTCCTGCTATCTCTTCATTATTGACTAAAGAGTAGTCTACAGATAGACCCAAAGTGAATAGGAGTACCTTCTCCTCGTAACCAAAATGTTCAGCTGTCTCCCACCCCACCTCACTCGCCCATCAGCTTCTTCTGCCAAAGATCTCTAAATGTCCTCCAGATATTCCCTTGAAATATTCTCCTCCCTGCACATTCAACGAAACATTACAGCACTAGAGGCACTCAATTAATTGTGCCTGTGTCCTTTGTGGAACCATCTATTTAATTACAGTCCTTACTTTGTACACATGTCATTATAAAAATGGGACATCAAAGGCAAAGTACATTTTTCCTGAATTTTCCACTCAGTTTTATTCTAATTCAGATAGCACAACAAATTTGAAATCTGATTATCATGAAGATAATTGTTTGACAAACCTGAGACAGTCTGGAGTAGCATCCAGTGGCAACATTATTGTCCCCAAGTCAAGACCCATTATTCAGGGTCACACATCAAGTACAGTTTTGAGTGTCCCTTGCCTTGACTCACTCCCACTCACTCCCACTTACTGGCTGAATGAGTTAGGATGTTGTTTAAATCAAGGTCATGATACTGAGACAATCTTTAGTGTTCCAATCTTTTGCAGGCACTGAAGGTTCTGCGGACATCTGAATTCATGCCTTACGTGGTATTTATTGAAGCTCCAGACCTGGACACACTCCGAGCAATGCACAGGGCAGCTATTGATGTGGGAGTTACAACGAAACAATTAACTGTAAGTTGCATTTGTGTAAATCAATTTTATTTCCAGGCAATATCATCAAATCTCAGCTCAGTGAAAATATTTCAGTGTTTACTTAGCATGGTGTAAGTACATTTTAAAAGGTAATAATAAAAGAAAGAAATTTAATTAACTGTAAACCATTAAACATTTCATAGAAATATAAGTTAGAAATTTCCTCAGTAATTCCCTGCTGATGGTTGATTAAACACACCCTAAGCAGGTCCACTGACATGAACTTGTTCAGTGAAAATCTGATCAGTGAACACAAGGTGCTTAGATATTTAATTACAACAACATGTATGCCTGATAGAGCCCACCTACACAAACCTTTTTACGGCTGGTGAAGCCCCCACTTGCAGGCAAAGATAGAAAAGAGTTTAATGTTTGTGAATGTTCCTGACACTCAAAAACATTAAAATACAATCTAAAGCTATTATTGAGATTGAACATTTTATTTACCTTGTGCCCATGATATGAGACTATTGTTTGCAGTGTGGATGAAAGATGTCAGCTGCAAGAATGACTGCTTCCATGCAAGCTATCAGCCTGAAGCCCGGAAAAATGTTCCTGGGGGTTGGGTGGGAACACATAAAAAGCTGCTGGAAAATTTCTGTCTTAATTTAATGTGATTTCAGATATTAGGCATCAAAGCATCGTTACCTTGCTGGCCACACAATGCAATGAATGACTACACCTTTAACTTCACTTCCAAAGTTTGGATCCACTGACACATTTCTGTCTCATAGTCCTTTATAATGTGTCTGTTAATCTATCATATTATTTAACGCGGAATAATTAGTGAGGCAGAACATGCACATTCCGCCGAAAAGCAAATAATTCCCAATCTACTTTTATTTACTTTAAGGATGCAGATTTGAAGAAAACGGTGGAAGAGAGCTCCCGCATTCAGCGAGCATACAACCACTACTTCGATCACACCATTGTAAATGATAATCTTGACAAAGCCTTCCAAAAGCTTCAGGCATCCATGGAGAAACTCTGCACAGAGCCCCAGTGGGTACCAGTGAGCTGGGTCTACTAATGTTCTTCCAAAGGGTAGAGGAATATGTTTTACACAGAGTACCATTAACTTTGTAGGAAAAGTCCTTTAGAAGTAAAGAAGCATCATCTTGGATAATTCATAAGTGGGGCAACTAGTCATGCTTCCAACAAGTATATTGTGCCAATCTATAATGAATGATAAATAAAAATGTTTTGAAAGGAAAGGATGGGAATTCTCCCAGGCCATCTTTATGATTTTATTTTTTAAACAATATAGGAACTGGGCATAGTTTTTGGGCATTAATGTCCAGTATGCTGGTTTATGACAGATTCTGATAGATTAACAAGATTAAACAATACAGCTATTGTGCTCTTTGCAGCTTTTCACCAGAAAAATAAACAACAAATCAACACTGAGTCAAAAACAGAAAATGCTGTAAAGTCTCTTAACTCAACGATCTAAAAGTATTTCTCTCTCCACTGATTCTTCCTGATCCACTGAGATTTTCTAGCATTTTCAGATTTTATAAGCAATTGGCGTAGTACACATTAGGGAAAATAATCATGGGTGTGTGTTTTTAAAGTATTGATTTTCTTTAAACTTTTAATTTTTTATTTCATTTCAATGCCTTTAAATTACTCGAAAGTGGACAGGTGTCAGAATTTGAATTGGAAGTTTATCCAGAATCAAACCTGAAATCGTTGCCATTACTTTGGAAAGGATTCTTTAAAATCTGTCAAAATTTGGTTCATTTGTATACTTACGTGAGATAGTTGAATGCTGTGGTCATGGTCTTCTGGCAATGACAACATACAAAATTTACTCTTAAGAAATACTGTATGTGATTACGGTATTATTCCTTAATACAGTTGTCAAAATTTAAGTTCTCTGTTCAAAAAGACAAACAACTAACCATGCATACTGTATAGTGAAGGAGGTACTTTGAGTGTTTAAAGTACTCATGCTAATACTGGATAGCAGTTTTATCCCAGACTTTCCTACACTTGTGATTCCTACAAATCTTTAATCAAATTGGACAGAACTATATTACTTTGGCTGAGCACTGGGAATTTGTTTTCTATAACTCTTATTCTCAAGGACTTTTTTCATTCAGACTTAATCTAATAATTACTAATTATATTATCTGTGGGAGACTATCCCTTTTTAATGGTTCACTGGACTTTATAACTAAAAAAAAGTATTTGGACCTATCTTGTTTACCGTTGTTAAGTTCTCTGCTCTAATTATGATAAACAGAGTTTAGATTTCTTTTAAATTAATATAATTTGGATATAAGTCATTCAGTGTGGTTATGCCTGTAACAAAATAACCAATTTTCTATCCCCATTATGAATTTACAGTTTCAGAACAGTAATGATGTGTATTCACATCCTTAAAATGTAAGCTAAAATTGGACTGAGTTCAACAACAGTTCATAAACATATTATAAAGGTTAACTAGAAGGTTATTGTGGGCTGCAAACATAATCCAGGTCATCAAGGTCAAAGTCTTGACATTAATTGCTTCTTCCATTTATTTCTTAATAAAATATAATTAATATGAAATTAGGACAAAAAATGAATCAAAACCACCTAGGGCAAAATATTCCAAATCTGAAATCAAATGATAAAGTTTTGGAAATACTCAGCAATCAAGGATCATTTGTGATAGGAGAGACAACATTAATGTTTCAAGATTTAGATAAAACGTTGTTGACTTGAAAGGCTAAAGGCTGATTTATACTTGTGCGTCAAATGTACGCCGTAGGTACGGCATAGCGGTGTACCCTATGCTGTATTCTACGCCGAACCCTACGCTGTAGGGTTCGCACCTCTCCCAAAATGTAACTGCACGATGCGGCGTCGCAGATGGTAACAACTGTGATTGGTCTGCTTGGTAGCATCACATTTCCTCCTACGCTGCAATAGCTTGCCATTGGGCGACTGAGGGGCAGGGAAGGAACTCTGGCTGCAATGCTTTCCATAAAGCTTTACAGACCTCCGAAATTATGGAGGACCCTGTGCTTGATGCCAGTTTGTAGCCAGCTGCTACAGCCTGTTGACTTCCACCTGAAGCTAAAACTGGAATGGTGATTGCCAGTCTCTGAGTATACTGTGTGTACAGTGATGCGAAATAAATGGTTGGAGACGATGAACCAAATCGTCAAATCTACCTGCTGACATCCGAAAATATTTGAAATGCATTTCCTCGTCCATGTCTCTCAGTGGCCAGACAAGCACAAAAAATTCACCCTCCTTCAGTTTCAGTGGCCATCGTTTGAAGTTTGAGTTTCTTCATGTTGAGTTTCAACATGAAGAAACTCAGCACAGTGGCATATAAACCCCACCACCAACTAGCATTTTGGCGGTGAATTGTAGAGTGACGCAGACACACCAACGCACAAGTATAAGTGCTCACAACGGCAAAGCCCACTTGCATAGGCTACGGAGTAAGCTAGTACGCACAAGTATAAATCAGCCTTAATGCTGTGCATCTCTCTTCACAGATGCTGCCTGATTTGCTAACTGTTCCTATCATTTCTGTATTTATTTCAAAATGCCTTTTTTATTGGTGAATGTTTATTTGTTCAAATATTCCATCTGTTATTTTAATAAAGGACATTTCCATTGAGCTCTTAGTACAGGTAGAATACTTCTAGGGCTTTGTTTAATTTGCTTATAAATATACTTGAGATGTTCATCAATGTAAACACTTTAGATTATTTGCATTATTCTCCTTTGCCTCTTTTTGCACCATGCAAGTAAAGCCATAATCAATTAGCAGGTAACAGAATCCACTGAGTTGTCAACTTGCTGAAAAAAGCAATGCTAATACAAATCTATTCTTGGTCACTATTCTCACATGTCATACGTGATACATTCCTGTTCTGAATAGTGGTGATATCAGAAGTGGTATATAATGGGCATTGCACTTAGTATCATGCATACAGCATGCAATAATGGATACACTTCTACCCTAATGTTTTTTTTCTTAATAGAATGGTGGTATTAGTATCACCCAATTACCCCTGAATAGAGTAGCTTCCTGCCATTTAGAAGTGCATCTACCAGTTAATCATCTTGGTGAATCTAGGGTCGTGTCAAAGCCAGACCTGATAAATTTCCTTCCTTCCCTTAAAACTCTATCTAAAACCCTTAGTGAATGAGGTAGAGTTTTATGAAAATCCACCAGTTCAATGATTAACTTCACTGATGGTAATTTTTGTTTGTAGATTTAGTTTAAGTGTTCAAATTTAAGTAATCAAGTTGCTCTACTGGGATTGGAATCACTTCAGCAGGCCAGGTCTCTAGATACTGTGCTATTGGTTATTGTGCCCCATATTAATGCAACAGTACATCCGAGATCCTTTTCATACTTGCTGTATCTACTATAATTATTAAAAAATAGCATTTCACCTTGTGGACCTGAAGTTAAACTTTGATAGATGATGAATCACAAAAGGTATTGCTCATAATTAAAGACCTGAATATCCTTTTAAACTGTTTTTGATGTATTTCTGATACTAGCCTATTGTAAAAAGATGTTGCTTCCTGTGATTTCAGATCAGGCCCATCTCTATAGCTGATCAGTAACATAATGAAGATCATTTTTTAAATAAATCCCGAGAGGGTGCTTTTAAAATGTTGTTTTTTTATTGTATTTTTAACTTTGTAACAGATTTAAAGAATATATATGTAACAAGAATTTATCAAAGGAAAAAATATAGACTCAGTATGAATTTCATTTGAAAAATATAGGAGAGATGGTATACAATTGCTGGAAGTGTACAATTACAGTAGATTGCATTTTGCCAACACAAAATACATATACTCAAGTATGTATATAAAAAATGATATTTTTGTTGATACTTTATACAACTGTGTATTTCATGTGAAGCCTGATCACAACCGATAAATAGAATTGTAGAAATTTGTGACCATTTTCCAGCAGAAACTTGTGCTTCAGTGGTTTTACTTTGAGGTCAGAAGACACAGAGGAAGGCATTGTGGAAAATTGTTTCCATTCATTCTTGAAGAGGTGTTTTTGGAGTAGGCGACTGACTTGGTTGGAGAACAAAGGATTTTTTAAATTAAATTACTTACTTATCATCCTACATTCCAAACTCATTACTTAGTCAGAAATGGGAGCATAGTTTTCTTTTTAAGAAAAGGTGATGTCTTATAATCTTATTTCTGTGTCTTCTCAAAAATAATTAGGGAAATATATATTTTAAGACCTTATCTTATTAAATCTGGTCATTATAGATTTGGCATCCATATAATAAGGAAAATAGTTTCTTTGATTATTATTTTGAAGGAGAATTGTTGATGTACTTATCAACCCATTAATGTTCCTCTGATTGAAGCGATGTTCCTAGATCTTGGTCCACTCTCTTTTTGGTGGCATCTTTCTAAGCTGTCTTGTTTTTGGTATCTGTGGTTCATGCTTTTAAATCACCAACGACAGTGATTCTCTGGAGTTCTTCCTCAAAATTTCAATGCTCCATCTTCACCTTTATAATCAGTTTTTATAATCACCTCTGTGCTTGGACTTTGTATAAGTCTATTACTTTCTGTATCCAAACATTAATTTCTTTACTCATCAAAGAACTTTACTCAATATTAACTTATATGATTAGGATATAAAGGGAATTTCATTCATAAATTTTCTATCATTGTGCAATTATTTTGAAGCATTTTAAATGCATGATCATACATATTCATACATGCCTGTGTCAAGTTGCCAAAAATATCCATGTGCTTGGGGATCAAGCATGTAACCACCAATTCTTAGCCCACTGAGCAATTTGAAACTCCTTATGTTTACAACGCCCTATAACCATGATGTGCTTCAATTAGAAAAGTGGTATAATCATTTTATAGATGATTACCATTTATCAGTAGCAGGTATTTCCCTTTAGGATGTCAGATTTCTCATTACTCTTAGCAATATCTTGAAGCTTAATCCTCTCGTCGCTGTTTGAATCAGTTAAATTCCATTATACATCTAAGTTGTATTTTGAATTACAATAAACAATTCTAGTATATGGCACCCTGTAAGAACCACACATGGATATTTCCTCTGTCCATAAGGCACTCTATTCTCCTTTCCTTTGGTTAATAATAATCATTTTTGACATAGGTTTATTTTTTAAAGTTTGGAATCAAAGCCATGCTGCTCCATTTACCAAATTGTTCAGGAACACGTGTTCAGGAGAAGACCATGTAACAAAACAAGGCTGTCCAGCCATTTAGTGTGGTCAAGCTTGAAGCAGTTTTGAGGTCAATGAACACAATGAGCTTAAGGTGTTTTAGGTTTTTCCGGCTTTTTGCTGGAATTTCTGAAGAATTTTGGTGATGCCTTTCAAATAAGACCAAAAAAATCTCAGATCATTTCACGTCTTAATAACTAACTTTGCAAGTATGTTGCCACATAAAGGAGGCCTTTGTGTCTTTTGTACAAACTGGAGCATCAAACAACAGATGAGCTTCACTTCTCAATGATCAATATATTGACTTATGGTAATTTCTATGAATACCAATAAATTGAAGAAACAGGCCATAAAAATCAAAAACATGCTTCAGATGCTGGATATCTGAAGTAAAAACAGAAAATGTCAGAAACATTCAGCAGCTTGGACAGCACCTGTCATAAGAGAAACAAACTCAAATTTTCAAGTTGAAAAACTGCATATCAGAACTGGGAACAAGAGATAACAAAGGGAATTTGAGGTTTCAGAGAGGACCATAAGACATAGGAGCAGAATTAAGCCACTCGGCCCATCGAGTCTGTTCTGCCATTCCGTCATGGCTGATTTATTGTCCCTATTAACCCCATTCTTCTGTCTTCTTCCTGTAATATTTGATGCCCTGACTAACCAGGAATCTATCAACCTCTGCCATAAATACACCCAGTGACTTAGCCTCCACAGCTGTCCATGGCAGTGAATTCCACAGATTCACCACCCTCTGGCTAAAAATCTTCCTCCTCATCTCCATTCTAAATGGATGTCCTTCTATTCTGAGGCTGTGCCCTCTGATCCTACACTCAGCCACTATAGAACCCATCCTCTCCACATGCACTCTGTCTCGGTCTTTCAACATTCAATAGATTCAATACCTCCTTATTCTTCTAAACTCTAGTGAGTACAGGCCCAGAACCATCAAACACTCCTCGTATGTTAACCCTTTCATTCCCAGAATCATTCTCCTGAACCTTCTTTGGACCTTCTACAATGTCAGCACATATTTTCATAGATAAGAGGCCTAAAACTGCTCACAATACTCCAAGTTCAGTCTGTCCAATGCCTTATAAAGCCTCAGCATTACATCCTTACTCTTACATTCTAGTTCACTCCAAATGAATGCTAACATTGCATTCACCTTCCTTACCATGGACTCAACCAGCAAGGTCCTTTTGCACCTCTAATTTTTGAATTTTCTGCCCATTTAGAAAATAATCTATGCCTTTATTCTTTCTACTAAAGTGCATGACCATACACTTGGTTACACTATATTCCATCTGCCACTCCTTTGCCCATTCTGCCAATCTGCCCAATTCCTTCTGCAGGCTCCCTGCTTCCTCAACACTACCTGCCTTTCCACCTATCTTTGTATCATCTGCAAACTTCCTCATCCGAATCATTGACATATAATGTGAAAAGAGCAATAGGAAGAAGGTGGTGGGAAGGATGGACAGAACAAGGAGAATATCTGTTAAAGAGGAAGACTAGGTGATATGGGTTAATGGGGTAGTTGGAGGGTGATTACGCTTCAGTAGATAGTCTATGAACTGATTCTGTAAAAGGAAAAATGCTCCCCTTTGTAGTTGTTGTATGGTGCTATTTTTCCATTGGCTTTGCCTTACCAAAGATTTAACTAATGATACTGAACAGGGTTAAATTGAAGTGTAATAGATACAGATTGGTCTATGCAATGTTTTCAGCACCAAGAGATCACACTGTCAAAAAAAAACGATGGTCAAGGGTAATTTCAGAATTATTTGATGGTTAACTGTTAATTTTCTAACCTAGTGTCAGTATTCTCTGCAGCTCACCATACTGAATTTTTGGTGAGTCATCAGAATGGAAATTCATCCTAAATATGTAACCTAATCAAAGTTGCAGCAAAAGTTGATGGGGTAGTTATGAAGTCATATGGTGTGTTGGCTTTCATTAGTCAGAAGTGAGTTCAAGAACTGCTTTATAAAACGCTAGTTAGTCCAAACCTGGAGTTTTCTGTTGAGTTCTGGCCACCTCATTATCAGAAGAATATGGAAGCGTTAGAGAGCGTGCAGAAGAGATTTACCAGTATGCTGTCTGGATTAGGGAACATATCTTATAAGGATAGATTCAGTGAGCTAGGTTTTTCTCTTTGGAGTGAAGGAGGATGAAAGTTGACTTGATAGAGGTGTACAAGAGACAGGCTAATGCAAGAGAGTGTAACTTTAAGGTGTAGTGAGGAAAGTATATGGTGAAAGTCAGAGGTAGGATTTTTACACAAAGAGTGGTAGGTACATAGAATGTGTTGTCGGGTGGTGGTAGAGGCAGATACATTAGGGACATTTAAGAGACTCTTAGATAGGCAAATGGATGAAACAAAAATGGAGTTTATGTGGAATGGAAAGGTTAGATTGATCTTGGAGAAGATTAAGGGGTTGGCACATTATCTTGGGCCAAAGAGCCTGTACTGTGCTATACTGCTCTATTTACAATGTTCTAATCACAGCTGAAATTTGTGCCACTTCAGATCATTTAACAAAACACTTAGTTTTTTTATGAGTATGCTTAAGAGGTTGCAGATAAATATGTGCTGTGTTTGTATCACAGTCAAAGTAGGTCATGAATGTCCCAGTTTGACCCCTGACCGGATCCCTGATTCTTCTGTACTTTCTCTTCAAATCAAGTGTACTGTACTCAAGGCAGAAATCCATAACACCGTAAGACATAGGAGCAGAATTAGACCATTTGACCCATTTAGTCTGCTTTGCTATTTCATCATGGCTGATTTATTATCCCTTTCAACCCCATTCTCCTGCTTTCTCCTCATAAACTTTGATGAGAAAGGCCTTTACTAATCAAGAACCTATCAACCTCAACTTTAAATATACACAATGATTTGACTTCCACAGCTGTATATAGCAATGAATTCCACAGATTCACCACCCTCTGGCAAAATATATTTCTCTTTATCTCTGTCCTAAAGGAATGTTCTTCTATTCTGACGCTGTGCCTTCCGGTCCTTGACTAGCCCACATCCACTTCATTCGGCCTTTCAATATTCGATAAGCTTCACCCATCCATTTTACTTAATCAGAACTAAGCATTCACATATCCATATTGCTATGCATTTTATTTAAATACGGTGTGCATGCATTTATTGAATCAAAATAAGAGTGCATTCACTAAATCAAAATAGCATTGCATTTCACTTCATTAAATTATCTGTACATTTCACTTGATCAAATTGTCTATACATATGCCTATTTTCCTAAATTAAATATATAGTTATTTTTGCTAAGAGAAATGCATAGATTCGGTAAAGGTCAAATTAACTGATGATTGACTTTATCAAAAAGTTTGTGGATTCCACTTCATCCAAAATGCACAGATTTCAAAGTTCCAAGTAAATTTATTCATCACCATGTACCTGAGATTCATTTTCTTGCAGACGCTCACAGTAGAACAAAGAAATACAATAGAATGAGTGAAAAATGACACACAAAAATGGACAAGCAACCAATGTGCAAAAAAAGACAAATTATGTAAATACAAAATAAAAACAAATAATAAATAAAGAAAGAAAGCTGAGGACATGAGTTGTAGAGCCCTTGAAAGTGAGTCCATAGTTTGAGTTCAGTAATCAGTTCACTGTTGAGGTGAGTGAGGTTATTGATGCTGGTTCAGGAGCCTAATAGTTGAAAAGTAATAACTGTTCCTGAAGCTGGTGTTGTGGGACCTAAGGCTCCTGTACCTGTTTCTACTTCACTTATCAAAATGTACATGTAGTACCATTGATTAAAGTATCTTAACATCTCATTAATGAAATTATACAATGCATTTAACTTGGACTTCGAGTAAAACTAAAGCTAATGAAATGAAAAATGAGTTGTCTTAGTCAAATTCTGGAGGCTAGTAGACCTACTGTTGAAAATAAGCTTCCAAGCCAGATATTCTAAAATTTTGAAGAATATAATTAATTTAATCTTTAGACTAGAATGTTGTTGTACATTATGAAAAATATTCCTGATAGCTGCACCCCACACATAACTGCTCTATCAAGATGTTATTTAGAGCTATGAGAGAGAAAAATTAGGTATATACAGTATAAGTAGTATGTGAGACACAGCAAATTGTATGTATTATACACATGTAAGTACACATGACAAATAAATGCACTACCTTACTCACTGAAGGAGGTGCACATAGAAGGGTGTTGTTACTTAGCTGCTGTTTTCATGTTGCAAATTATCATTGCTGATTGACATTTCAGAGTGTTTGATGTGTGACATTCTTACACATTCCCAAAAGACGAGTACAACTATAGACAGTAAGACCATAAGACACAGGAGCAGGATTAAGCTTCTCAGCCCATCGAGTCTGCTCTGCCATTCCATCAGGGCTGATTTATTGTCCCTCCTAACCCTGCCTTCTCCCCATTACTTTTGACACCCTTACTAACCAAGAACTCATAAACCTCTGTTTTAAATATACTGAATGATTTGGCTTCCACAGTCATCTGTAGCAATGGATTCACCACACTCTGGCTAAAAAATTCCTTCTCATCTCTGTTCTAAATGGACATTCCTGTATCCTGAGGCTGTTCCTTCTGGTCCTATATACACCTGTTACAAGAAACATCCTCTCCATATCCACTCTGTTTAGGCCTTTCAATTGATAGGTTTCAATGAGATACCTCCTTATTCTTCTAAACTCCAGTGAGTACAGGCCAAGAGCCTTCAAACGCTCCTCATACATTAAACCTTTCATTCCCAGAATCATTCTTGTGACCTTCCTCTGTACCTTCTCCAATGCCAGCACATCTTTTCTTAGATAAGAGGTCCAAAATTGCTCACAATACTTGGAAGTGCAGTCTGACCAATGCCTTTTAAAGCCTCAGCATCACATCCTTGCTCTTATATTCTAATCCTCTTGAAATGAATGATAACATTGCATTTGCCTTCCTTACCATTGATTCAACCTGCAAGTTAACCTTTAGAGATTCCTCCCAAGTCCCTTTGCACTTCTGATTTTTGCATTTTCTCCCTATTTAAAAAATAGCCTGCACTTTTATTCGGTCTACCAAACTGGATGACCATACACTTCCCTACATTATATTCCATCTGCCACTTCTTTGCCCATTCTCCCAGTCGAAGTCCTGCAGACTCCCTTCTTCCTTAACAATATCTGCCCCTCTACCTACCTTGGTATCATCAATTCCATCATCCAAAACATTGATATAAACATGAAATGAAGCAGTCCCTGCGCAACACCCGTTGTTACCAGCAGCCAACCAGAATCGGTCTCCTTTAATCCAACTCTTTGCCTTCTGTCAGCCAGCCTATTTCCTATCCTTGCTAGTATCTTTCCTGTAGATACCATGGCTCTTATCTTGTTAAGCAGCCTCATATATGGCACCTTATTAAAGGCCTTTTGAAAATCCGCTGACTCTCCTTTGTTATTTCCTCAAAGAATTCCAACAGATTTGTCAGGCAGGGTTTTCCCTTAAGGAGACCATGCTGACCTTGGCCTGTTTTATCATGTGCCTCCAAGTATCCCAAAACCATATCTTTAACAATTGACTCCAACATTTTCCCATCCACTGAGGTCAGATTAATTGGCATATAAATTCCTTTCTTCTGCCTCCCTCCCTTCTTAAATAGTGGAGTGACATTTGCAATTTTCCACTCCTCTGGAACCATTCCAGAATCTAGTGATTCTTGAAAGATCACTACTAATGCCTCCACAATCTTTTCAGCTACCTCTTTCAGAAACCTGGGATGTAAACCATCTGTTCCAGGTGACTTATCTACCTTCAGACCTTTCAGCTTCCCACACACTTTCTTCTTAATAATAATAACTACACCCACTTCTGCCCCCAGACACTTGAATTTCTGGCATACTGCTAAGCATCTGCCACAGTGAAGACTAGCGCAAAATACTTAATAAGTTCGTAAATCTAATACATCACAAGCCAGCAGATATGTCTATACAAAATTTTTGGAATCTACAGTTCTAAGGCATTAAATTTGTTAATAGTTATCTCAGAACAAAAGCATTATATTTTCTCCTGTTTATTGGATTTGTGATTTCTTTGTATCATACACATGCAATGACTAATCACGTAATTTTTGCTACAAGTAATATAAATATCTAAGGAAACCACCAATTACTTGGCTTTTTTTAATTTAGGTATACATACACATAACATACACTTCTCCACTTTAGTGTAGGGTTTTACAATAATTTTAGCAATCAAAATTATAATCAAGCAGTGTATTTTGGATTATACATTTTCATCTTTTAAAGATGCAGCAATTGTATATTACCTTTCATCCTTCTTTAATACTTCTTGCCTTCTCTATATGCTGAACTTTCTGTATGATGTACACACTGAAATTATTTGTATTCTGGTCTAGGTTTTACCTATATAAAAGAGGCAAGTCAAAATATTTTTCTTAGTAACACATAATATGTAATGGGCTAATTATGCAGGTGAATATTAGTGAATGCTTACTTGAAACTGTGGTTCATTTTTGTATCCATGTCTCAAAAATTGTGAGCAGAATTTTTGTTAGTAGCTTTTTCTAAATTAAAGAAAGGTGTTCAAATTGGTCAAACCTTCACATTATATAAATGATAACATTGTGTGTGTTATATACTTTATTGATGGTAAATTATATGACTTGCTGTGCTCGCTAAGCAATAGTATGTACTTTTACAAAAACAGAAGGAAAATTCATGTTGTCCATAAAGTTACTGTTGTGATTTACCTGTAATCATTTTTTAAATGTTTAGATTATCTATCGAATGATCACTGTTTAAACTGCAATATACTGTTATTACGCAATACTTCTCTGATATTTCCAGGTGTATTCCAGGAGTTAAAACTAGAGTTAATTGGTTTATTATTGAAGTCTGCAGTCTCACTGTTATTATTTACTGAAATATTTGTGTATATCTAATTTCAAATAATTAAATACAAATGATCAACAATACGTATTAAGTTTCTTAGTCTGCAGTATGAACAAACTGCTTCATTTGGGGATTTGTGAAAGAAACAGCAGAATAACAACTGTTTTCTGATAGATTGGTTATTTCACTACTGAATGTGTTTCCTTCTTTGAAAAACATAGAAAATGCTAGAAGCACTTGGCAGGTCATGTGCCATCAGTGCTAGATTCTATTGCTCCAAATCCAATTCCAGTTTCCATTGCTCCAATTCTGGTTCCAGTTCCCATTGGCTCCAGCTCCAGTTCCAGTTCTCATTGGCTCCAGCTCCAGTTCTACTTCTCATTGGTCCAGCTCCGGTTCCAGTTCTCATTGGATCCAGCTCCAGTTCTGTTTCTCATTGGTCCAGCTCTGGTTCCATTTCCTATTGCTCCAGGTCATTTTGAGGACCCTGTTGCTCTGGATCCCATTGGTCAAAATCAAAGTCAAGTTTATTGTCATATGCACAGGTGAAATGAAAAACCTACTTGCAGCAGCATCATGCGCACATGACCCATATAAGTGGCATTCACAAGAAAAAACGTTCAGTACAAATTAAACACAATATTTGCAATAAAAACACAATTAGAACAGAAAAATCAATTTTTCTTCAAAGTGATCATAATGTCACTAAACTCTGACGTTGTGCTAATTGGTTCAAGAACCAAATAGTTGAAGAGAAGTTGTTGTTCTTGAATCTGGTTGTGTGGGACTTTAGAGTACCTCCTACCCGGTGGCAGGTGCAAGAAGATGGTATTGCCCAAATGAAGGGAATCCTTGATGACGTATGTTGCCGTCTTGAGTCCAATTTCTGTCCCAGTTCCCATTGCCCCAGCTCCCATTAGTTCACCTCCAAGTCCCAGTTCTGGTTTGCATTTGTCCAGCTGCAGGTTCCATGGCAATCTCTACATCCATTTCTGGGCCCTGTTGCTCCAGGTTTAGTCCAAGGTCTCATTGCTCCAGGTCCAGTTCTGGGTCCATTGGTCCAGGTCCCATTGGCCCCCAGCACCTGGTCCATTTCCGGGTCCTTTAGTCCAGGCCCAATTTGAGGTGCCATTAATTCAGCTCCAGGTCCAGTTCCAGCTCCCAACAGCTCTGGTCCACTGCTAGGTCCTATGGTACAGCTGCTGCGTCACACCTCAACTGGCCTGGGTTTGCTGTCTGTCTGTGTGTTCTCACATCCTTCCAGTCACCTTGTGTGTTTCAATCAGCTTCTCTTGCTGCCCCCACATCTCCAATATGTGTTGGCTAATTGGCTGCTGTAAGTTACAACTCAGTGGAGATAATAGACTAAAAAGACCAAAGGGAAATTCATGACCATGTGAACGAACAAGTTGAGGGTTACAGGAATGAAATGAATTGACAGGATTTCTCTAATGGAAGCTGGCATGTAGACAGTGGTTCAAGTGGTCCCCTTCTGTCATAGTGAGTAAATGTGAGCCTATTGTCATGGATCTGGTGCTAAGTCTCATTACCATAGACCCGTGCTTTTATAAGATCATAGAAAATGTGAGACATAGCAATAGGCCATTCACATCCATCATTATTGTGACAGTCAAAAAAGTACTAGGCTCCCTACCCCAGCACTTAGTCTAAAGTCCTGTTGGTCACAGCTTTTTGATCGCATCTTGAAGTAATTTTTTGTAATGTGACAGTTTCTATCTCCACCTTCCTTGCAGGCAGTGAATCCTATCTCCTATCATTCTTTCACTCTATCAGTCCTCAGAAGCTAGTAGGTAAACTGTCCTCGTTGGGTCTCAATACCTCCCACTGTGGCTGGATCTTGGTCTTCTTGATGGAGAGTCCTCTGACAGTCCGTGTTGCCAGCAATATCTCTAGCTCCATCACCCTGAGCACTGGTGCCCCCCAGGGCTGTATGCTCAGCCCGTTGCTGTTCACGCTGCTGATGCACGACTGCACTGCTAGATCCAGCTATAACCAGGTCAATAAGTTCGCTGATAACACAACAGTAGTTGGTCTCATCAGCAACAATGATGAGTCAGCATAAAGAAAGGAGTTAGTGAAGCTTGTGGACTGTGGCAAAGACAGCAACTTGAGTCTCAATGTGGACAAGACTAAAAAGATGATTGCGGACTTCAAGAAGGTGCAGGCTGACCACTCCCAGTGGCTCCCCTGTGGAGAGAGTCAACAGCACCAGGTTTCTTAGAGGGCACATAGAGGGACATCCATTTAGAACAGAGATGAGGGAGAATTTCTTCAGCCAGATGGTACTGAATCTGTGGAATTCATGGCTACAGATGGCTGTGGAGGCCAAGTCATTGGGTATATTTAAAGCAGAGGTTGATAAGTTCTTGATTAGTAAGGTGTCAATGGTTACGGGAGAAGGCAGGAGAACAGGGTTGAGACGGATAATAAATCAGCTATGATGGAATGGCAGAGCAGACTCAATGGGCCAAATGGCCTAATTCTGCTCCTATGTCTTATGGTATTATGGTCACATCATGGATGATCTCACCTGGTCCCTCAACACCACCTCTTTAGTCAAAAATTTACAGCAGTGCCTCCACTTCCTCGGGAGACTGAGACGAGTGATGCTCCCTACCCCCATTCTAACCACATTCTACTGGAGCACCATCAAGAATGTTCTGACCAGCTGTATCACCATCTGGTATGGGAATTGCAACTATCTGACTGAAAGATTTTGCAACAGATTGTGAGGACTGCTGAGAGAATGACCAGGGTCTCACTCAGCCCATCCAGAAGTGCTGTGTTTACAAAGCCCTCAAGGACAATTCCCATCCGTCCCATAATCTCTTTAACCTCTCACCATCAGGCAGAAGATACCACAGTATACGAACAAGGATTGTCAGGTGGGTAACAATTTCCTCCCCCAAGCTGTGAGGTATTTGAACACCCTGCTACCACCCAGTACACATTATTTATGACAGTGCCAGTAGCATCACACTGCTGTATTTTTAACTACATGTAGTATATGCACTTTATATCAACTTGTATATCAGCAGAATATATTTACTCTCCATTAATATTATGGTGTTAATATTATTTTATGTACTGTATGTGATATATGGACTGAATTTTGAAACTTAGTCCCAGAGGAATATTGTTTCATTTAGCTGTATACAAATGTAGGGTGAATGCCAATAAACTTGAACTTGAACTTGAACTTGAACTTGCACTTGACAAGTCATCCAGTACAATCAGCTACAGTGTTAAAGCCCCTATATCAAGTTCTCCAGAAGGACCAATGCTGGGTATGGTTGGGAATGGAGCAGAATGCATTTCAACAAGTATAACCTGATCTCAGTTCTTCGCTTGTGTTGGTGCATTATGATCCAGGAAACCTTCACCCAGTCGCCACTTTATTAGGTACATTCTGAGTGTTTATTCATGGTCTTCAGCTGCTGTGGCCTATCCACTTCAAGGTTTGACGTGTTGTGTGTTCAGAGATGCTCTTCTGCACACCACCTGTTGTAACATGTGGTTATTTGAGTTACTGTCACCTTCCTGTCAGTTTGAACCAGTCTGGCCATTCTCCTCTTGTGTGCAACACACACAAAATGCTGGAGGAACTCAGTAGGCCAGGTAGCATCTATGGAAAAGAGTACAGTTGACATTTCGTGCCAAGATCCTTCATCAGGACTGGAGAAAAAAGATGAGGTCTCCCAAATGACGTTGGGTCTCACTGATGTACAGTAGATAACTCTGACAGACTCACAGTGATCCCTGTGGAAAGCAGAAAGTGCAGGGGAGGGATCATTCTCTACGCAACTCTCTTGTCCCCCCATCCCTCCCCACTGATCTCCCTCCCGGCACTTTTCCTTGCAAGCGGAACAAATGCAACACCTGCCCCTACACCTCCTCCCTCACTACCATGCAGGGCCCCAAACAGTCCTTCCTGGTGAGGCGACACTTCACCTGTGAGTTTGTTGGAGTCATCTGCTGTGTTTGGCACTCCCGGTGTGGCCTCCTGTATGTCGATGATGTAGATTAGGAGACCGCTTTGTCTAGCACCTATGCTCTGTCCGCCAGAAAAAGTGGGATCTCCCAGTGGCTGCCCATTTTAATTCCACTTCCCATTTGAATTTCGACATGTCAGTCCATGGTCTCCTCTACTGGCATGATGAGGCCACACTCAGGTTGGAGGAGCAACACCTTATATTCTGTCTGGGTAGCCTCCAATCGAACGGCATGAACATCGATTTCTCAAACTTCTGGTAATGCCCCCCAGCAATATTCCCCATTCCCATTTCCCTTTTTCGCTTTATCTCCTTACCTGCCCATCGCCTCCCTCTGGTGCTCCTCCCCCTTTTCTTTCCTCCATGGCCTTCTGTCCTCTCTCATCAGATTCCCCTTCTCTAGCCCTGTACCTCTTTTACCAATCAACTTCCCAGCTCTTCACCCCTCCCCCTCCCGGTTTCACCTGTCACCTTGTGTTTCTTCCTCCCTTCCCCCACCTTCTAACTCTGACTCCTCATCTTTTATTCTCCAGTCCTGATGAAGGGTCTCGACCCAAAATATTGGCTGTACTCTTTTCCACAGATGCTGTCTGACCTGCTGAGTTCTGCCAGCATTTTGTGTGTGTTGCTTGGATTTCCAGCATCTACAGATATTATCTCATCTCTCATTAACAATGCATTTTGCACACAGAACTGCCACTCACTGGATATGTTTTTTTTTTGTTTTTCACACCATAAACTCCAGAGACTGTTGTGTGTGAAAATTCCAGAAGATCAGAGGTTTCTGAGATACTCAAACCTCCCCACCTGGCACCAACAATCATTCCACAGTCAAAGTCACTTAGATCACATTTCTTCCTCGTTCTGGTGTTTGGTCTGAACATCAACTGAACCTCTTGACCACGTCTGCATGCTTTTGTGCATTGAGTTGCTGCCACATGATTCACTGATTAGTTAGTTGCATTAATGAGCAGGTGTACAGGTGTACCTAATAAAGTAGCCAATGAGTGCATTTAGGAAGGGCTGCATAGAATGGCATGCTGATGAGCCTAACTTCAATTGCAGGAGAGCTATAAAAAGGGATTCTGAGAGTTAGGATTGCCTACATTTGGAAAGACATGGACTGACTTAGGATCGGCAGTGTGGCTTTGTATTAGGGAAATCATCTCCCAAGAGCTTGAAGGGGTGACTAAGAGGATTGATGAGGCAGGATGATAGACATTGGCTACATGGACTTCAACAAGACATCTGACAAGATCCTGCCAAACATGCCATGCTGCCCTAGAAGGTAGCATCCAGACTGTGCAAGATAATGGGATTCAAACTTGGCTTGCTGGAAGGAGACAGAAGGTGATAGTGGAGGGCTGGATCCCAGGCTGGAGGCCTGTGACCAGTGGTGTGCCACAGGGAAGGGTTCTGGTTGCACTGCAGCTTGTCATCTTTACTAACAATTTGGATGAGAAAGTAAATGGCATAATTTGTAAGTTTGTGGATAAAACCAAAATTTGTGGTGTGGTGGACATCATAGAAGGATCTAGTTCAACTGGGAGAGCAGGCCATAGTGTGAAGTGTTGCATTTTGGTAAGTTAAAGCAAGGTAGGATTTACATAGTAAATAGAAGGGTCCTGGGGAGTGCTGTAGGAGAAGGATTACTAGGAGTACAAGTTGATTATTTCCTGAAAGTAGTGACAAAAGTTGACAGGGTGGTACAGAGCGCAAATGGTAGAGTTGCCATAGTTGGTGCGAGAATTGAGTACAAGAGTTGGGACAACTGCACTTGGAGTGTTTTGTGCAGTTCTGGTAACTTAGCTATAGGAACAAATCCATTAATCTGAAAGGGCGTAGAAAGGATTCCTAAGATTGATACTGGGACTGGACAGCTTGATTACAAGAAGAGAATGGATGGGCTGCGACTATATTCCCTGGACTGAGGTGTGATCGCATGGGAGTTTATAAAATCCTGAAAGATTGCCTGAACAAAACTGAACCTCTCGACCATATCTGCATTGAGTTGCAGCCAGAGGATTGGCTGATTAAATATTTGGACTAATGAGCAGGCACATAGGTGTACCTAATGCAGTAGCCACTAAGTATATAAAGAGTAAAAGAGAGGCAAGAGTGGATATCAGACTGCTGGAAAATTATGCTGGAGAGGTAGTGGGGTTGGGAGGTGTATTTCAAATAAATGACAGATAAACTCAGTAAGTATTTGTGTCAGTCTTCACTGTGGAAGACACAGGCAAAATGCCAGAATTTTAGGACTGTCAGGGGACAGAAGTGAGTGCAGTCGCTATTAAGAAACATAGAAAACCTACAGCACAATACAAGCCCTTCGACCCACAAAGATGTGCCGAACATGTCTTTACCCCAGAAATTACCTAGGGTTACCCATAGTCCTCTATTTTTCTGAGCTCCATATACCTGTCCAGGAATCTCGTAAAAGACTCTATCGTATCAGCCTCCACCACCATCACTGGCAGCCGATTCCACGCACTCACCACTCTCTGCGTAAAAAAAACTTACCCCTGATATCTCCTCTATACCTGCTTCTGAGCACCTTAAAACTGTGCCCTTTGGTGCTGGCCATTTCAGCCCTGAGAAAAAAAGCCTCTGACTATCCACACAATCAATGCCTCTCATCATCTTACACACCTCTATCAGGTCACCTCTCGTCCTCCATCGCTCCAAGGAAAAAAGGCCAAGTTCACTCAACCTATTCTCATAAAGCATGCTCCCTAATCCAGGCAACATCCTTGTAAATCTCCTCTGCACCCTTTCTATGGTTTCCACATCCTTCCTGTAGTGAGGTGACCAGAACTGAGCACAGTATTCCAAGTAGGGTCTGACTAGGGTCCTATATAGCTGCAACATTACCTCTCAGCTCCTAAATTCAATCCCATGATTGATGAAGGCCAATGCACCGTATGCCTTCTTAACCACAGAATCAATCTGTGTAGCAGCTTTGAGCGTCCTATGGACTCGGACTTCAAGATCCCTCTGATCCCCCACACTGACAAGACCCTTACCATTATAACTATATTCTGTCATCATATTTGGCCTACCAAATGAACCACCTCACATTTATCTGGGTTGAACTCCACCTCCCACTTCTCAGTCCAGTTTTGCATCCTATCAATGTCCCATTGTAATCTCTGACAGCCCTCCACACTATCCACAACACCCCCAACCTTTGTGTCATCAGCAAATTTATTAACCCTTCCCTCCACCTCCTCATCCAGGTCATTTATAAAAATCACGAAGAGTAGGGGTCCCAGAACAGATCCCTGAGGCATACCACTGGTCACCTCAGAATATGACCCATCTATAACCACTCTTTGCCTTCTGTGGGCAAGCCAGTTCTGGATCCACAAAGCAATGTCTCCTTGGATCCCATACCTCCTTACTTTCTCAATAAGCCTTGTACAGGGTACCTTATCAAATGCCTTGCTGAAATCCATATACACAACATCTACTGCTCTACCTTCATCAATGTGTTTAGTCACATCCTCAAAAAATTCAATCAGGCTCGTAAGGCATGACCTGCCCTTGACAAAGCCATGTTGACTATTCCTAATCATACTATGCCTCTCCAAATGTTCATAAATCCTGCCTCTCAGGATCTTCTCCATCAACTTAAACTACTGAAGTAAGACTCACTGGTCTATAATTTCCTGGGCTATCTCTACTTCCTTTCCTGAATAATGGAATAACATCCACAACCCACCAATCCTCCGGAACCTCTCCCGTCTCCATTGATGATGCAAAGACCATCGCCAGAGGCTCAGCAATCTCTTCCCTCACCTCCCACGGTAGCCTGGGGTACATCTCATCCGGTCCCGGTGACTTAAGCAACTTGATGCTTTCCAAAAGCTCCAGCACATCCTCTTTCTTAATATCTACATGCTCAAGCTTTTCAGTCTGCTGTAAGTCATCACTACAATCACCAAGATCCTTTTCTTTAGTGAATACTGAAGTAAAGTACTCATTGAGTACCTCTGCTATCTCCTCCTGTTCCATACACATTTTTCCACCATCACACTTGATTGGACCTATTCTCTCACATTTTATCCTCTTGCTCTTCACATACTTGTAGAACGCCTTGGGGTTTTTCTTACTCCTGTTGACCAAGACCTTCTGGCTCTTCTAATTTCTTTCTTAAGCTCCTTCCTGCTAGCCTTATAATCTTCCAGATCTCTATCATTATCTAGTTTTTTGAACCTTTCGTAAGCTTTTCTTTTCTTCTTGACTAGATTTACCACAGCCTTTGTACACCATGGTTCCTGTACCCTACCATCCTTTCCCTGTCTCATTGGAATATAGCTACGCAGAACTCCATGCAGATATCCCCTGAGCATTTGCCACATTTCCTCCGTACATTTCCCTGAGAACATCTGTTCCCAATTTATGCTTCTAAGTTCCTTCCAGATAGCCTGATATTTCCCCTTACTCCAATTAAACGCTTTCCCAACTTGTCTGTTCCTATCCTTCTCCAATGCTATGGTAAAGGAGATAGAATTGTGATCACTATCCCCAAAATGCTCTCACACAGAGAGATCTAACACCTGATCAGGTTCATTTCCCAATACCAGATCAAGTACAGCCTCTCCTCTTGTGTGCTTATCTACATATTGTGTCAAGAAACCTTTCTGAACACACCTAACAAACTCCACCCCATCTAAACCCCTCGCTCTAGGGACACGCTTATCGATATTTGGGAAATTAAAAGAAGAAGGTTCTTGGTAAGCTGAAAGGTCTGAAGGTCACCTGGACCAGAAAGAGTTTGCTGAAGAGATTGTGGAGAGATTAGCTGCTCCGGCCTATGGTCAGGCCACACTTAGATCCCCTCCAGGTCGCCTACCAGCCCCGACTAGGAGTTGAGGATGCCATCGTCTACCTGCTGAACCGTGTCTACGCCCACCTAGACAAGCCAGCGAGCACTGTGAGGGTCATGTTTTTTGACTTCTCCAGTGCGTTCAACACCATCCGCCCTGCTCTGCTGGGGGAGAAGCTGACAGCGATGCAGGTGGATGCTTTCCTGGTGTCATGGATTCTTGATTACCCGACTGGCAGACCACAGTACATGTGCTTGCAACACTGTGTGTCCGACAGAGTGATCAGCAGCACTGGGGCTCCACAGGGGACTGTCTTGTCTCCCTTTCTCTTCACCATTTACACCTCGGACTTCAACTACTGCCCAGAGTCTTGTCATCTTCAGAAGTTTTCTGATGACTCTGCCATAGTTGGACGCATCAGCAAGGGAGATGAGGCTGAGTACAGGGCTACGGTAGGAAACTTTGTCACATGGTGTGAGCAGAATTATCTGCAGCTTAATGTGAAAAAGACTAAGGAGCTGGTGGTAGACCTGAGGAGAGCTAAGGTACCGGTGACCCCTGTTTCCATCCAGGGGGTCAGTGTGGACATGGTGGAGGATTACAAATACCTGGGGATACGAATTGACAATAAACTGGACTGGTCAAAGAACACTGAGGCTGTCTACAAGAAGGGTCAGAGCCGTCTCTATTTCCTGAGGAGACTGAGGTCCTTTAACATCTGCCAGACGATGCTGAGGATGTTCTACGAGTCTGTGGTGGCCAGTGCGATCATTTTTGCTGTTGTGTGCTGGGGCAGCAGGCTGAGGGTAGCAGACACCAACAGAATCAACAAACTCATTCGTAAGGCCAGTGATGTTGTGGGGATGGAACTGGACTCTCTGACGGTGGTGTCTGAAAAGAGGATGCTGTCTAAGTTGCATGCCATCTTGGTCAATGTCTCCCATCCACTACATAATGTACTGAGTGGGCACAGGAGTACATTCAGCCAGAGACTCATTCCACCGAGATACAACACAGAGCGTCATAGGAAGTCATTCCTGCCTGTGGCCATCAAACTTTACAACTCCTCCCTTGGAGGGTCAGACACCCTGAGCCAATAGGCTGGTCCTGGACTCATTTCCTGGCATAATTTACATATTACTATTTAACTATTTATGGTTTTATTACTATTTATTATTTATGGAGCAACTGTAATGAAAACCAATTTCCCCCGGGATCAATAAAGTATGACTATGGCTATGACTAGTAGTGATCTTTTAAGAATCCCCAGATTCTGGAATGGTTCTGGAGGACTGGAAAATTGTAATGTTACTCTACTCTCCAAGTAAGGAGGGAGGCAAGAGACAGGAAAATACAGACCAGTTTGCTTGACTTCAGTGGTTGACCAGAAGTTGGATTCCATTATTAAGAACGTGGTTTCAGGGTACTTGGAGGAACATGATAAAAATGTTCCTTGATGGGAAATCTTGCCTGACAAATCTGTTGGTATTCTTTGAGGAAATAACAGGCAGAACAGACAAATATGAGCCAGTGGATGTTGTTTACTTGGATTTTCAGAAGGCCTTTGACAAAGTGCTGAACTTGATGCTGCTGAAGAAGATTGGTATTACAGGAAATATACTAGCGTAGACAGTAGATTTACTGACTGGCAGGAGGCAAAGTGAGGGAATAAAGGGGGCCTTTCCTGGTTGCGTGCCAGTTACTAGTGGAGTGTCGCTTGCAGGTTGAGTCAGTAGTAAGGATAACAAATGCAATGTTAGCATTCATTTCGAGAGGTTTAGAATATAAAAGCAAAGATGTAATGCTGAAGCTTTATAAGGCATTGGTCAGACTGCACTTGGAGTATTGTGAGCAGTTTCAGGCCCCTTATCTGAGAAAGAATGTGCTGGCATTGGAGAGGGTCCAGAGGAGGTTCATGAGAATGATACTTAGAATTAAAAGGTTAACATATGAGAAATGTTTCATCGGTCTGGGCCTGCACTCGCTGGAGATTAGAAGAATGATGTGGGATCTCATTGAACCTTTCAAATATTGAAAGGCCAAGAGAGAGTGGACGTTAAGGGGGTGTTTCCAATAGTGGAGGAGCCAGGACCAGAGGGCACAGTCTCGGAATGGAAGGATGTCCCTACTGAACAGAGATGAGGAGGAATTTCTTAGCCAGAGGGGGGTGAATTGCCACAGCTGACTCTGGAGGCCAAGTTATTGGGTATTTTTAAAGCAGAGGTTGATAGGTTGTTGATTTGTAAGGGTGTCAAAGGTTACAGTGAGAAATCAGAGGAATGGGGTTAAGAGGGATAATAAATCAGCTATGATGGAATGGCAGAGCAGACTCGATGGACCAAATGAACCAGGAATAATCCAGGTCTTATTCCTTCCTACCCTTCTGATGAACAAAACATGTAAGCTTCAAGAGTCCTCCTGATACTGAATTGATTTTATTTCTTACATCCTTCACATACATGAGGAGTAAAAATCTTTATGTTACATCTCCATCTAAGTGTGCCATGTGCAATCATAGTAATTTAAAAATAAGTAGAACAGTCAATGTAATATAGAGTACACTCAAATCAGCGTGAGTTCATCTGTCTGATGGCCTGGTGGAAGAAGCTGGCTTTTATGCTGCGGTACCACTTCCCGGATGGTAGCAGCTGGAATAGACTGTGGTTGGGATGGCTTGGGTCCCCAACAACAGCTCATAGAGTTCCAAAGATTGACTACACTCGAGTGAAGAAATATATCTTTATTTTAAGTGGTCTCTCCCTCATTCCTTGGAGGCATTCTCCCTGCATCCAGCCTGTTAATCGTTGCTAAGTTAAACATTTTCTAAAGTTTTGATCAGATCTCCTCTTAATCTTATAAATTCTAAGGAATTTAGTCCCAACTGATTATTTAAATAATGCCTTTATTCAGATACAGCAAGAGGAAATAAACACAATTGAAAGGCTTTATGCGATTGTTTCAGCAATGGTGCAGTAGAACTCTTAAAACTGCAACATCTGTAATCACATTTTTGTGTGAAAATCTAACATGAATTATTGCTGCCTAGAGAAATACGATAATGATTTCACCAAAATACATCACAATTGCAAATCAATAACTCAAACTGCATGTTTAATCATTTGAGGGCAAAGCAATTTGATGTTCAAGTTGTCTACCTTGTTCAGTCCGCTTTAAATATGAAAATATAGTTAAAATGCAATGGTAATTCAATTTTTCCACATTACAGACATGGCTACACTTCAGAAATACCTCATCACCTGTAAAATTGCTTGGGGTATCCAGAAATCATGAAAGGTTTTACATATTTGAATCTTTACTTTGATTCTGTTGAATATACACAGTATATCAGCTCAATTGATAGAGACATCTTAAAGTGGTTTGTATGTGCCATTGTTGGGTAGAAACATAAGCTATCAAACCACTCCCCAAGCTCAAATGAAAAACCACAGATAGTGGAAAATAAAATAAGGAAGTATACGCTTCTAGTCTGTTTTTTGTCTATCACAAAAAAAAAGATTTCCAATTCTACACATTCTTCTTTTACACAAATACTTTTTGGTCATTTGAAATTATAAATTAACATCAATAGCCTATAAAGAAGTTTAGTCAAACCATAATGCTGACCACTGAAGTGATAATTGTAAAATACACCTTCTCCTCAATAGGTTGGTTGCTGTAGAAACATAGAAAACCTACAGCGCAATAGAGGCTCTTCGGCCCACAATGCTGTGCCAAACATGTACAGGCTACCCATAGCCTTCTATCTTTCTAAACTCCATGTACCTATCCAAGAGTCTCTTAAAAGACCCTATTGTATCTGCCTCCACCACTGTCGCCAGCAGCCCATTCCACGCACTCTCCACTCCCTGTGTAAAAAACTTACCCCTGACATCTCCTCTATACCTACTTCCAAGTATCTTAAAACTATGCCCTCTCGTGTTAGCCATTTCAGCCTTGGGAAAAAGCATCTGACTATCCACATGATCAATGCCTCTCATCATCTTATACACCTCTATCGGGTCACCTCCCATCCTCCATCGCTCCAAGGAGAAAAGGCCGAGTTCACTCAACCGTAATTGAAATTAATTAATTAGCATAAACACACTGTGTCCAAAAATAAGATGTAAAGGATCATGAGAGAAGACATGGAGATGATGATAGAAGAGGTCATGACTAGTGACTGTTGATCAAATTGGTATCCTGGTGTAAGATCAGCTGTGAGTATTCAGTTTAAAGGTAGAGCCAATGGGGCCCAGTGCAGTTTTGGGGTCATCCCTCATTTTAAATGAGTTATGGAGGCTGGCAGTATATTTTAGGCAAAGGGTTCTGACCATTGAGGTAGAATATTAAACTGCTACTGCACTAGCTGACATGTAATGGAAGCTTTATTTTTAACTAAGGAAAGTTGAGAAGCAAAACAATGGAACAGCAGGAGAATGTCTTGGGGCCAGTAAGTCTTCACACTGGAGTCCCATCTCTATTGTGTGGGCTGGCTGGTAAAATAAATATGGAAGACATGAATCAAAAGATCTTCATGTTTTAAGAACTTGAGAAACTCATTTGACAAGAGTCAGCACATTCTGTGAATGTAAGCATGTTTGAGGTTTATACAGGTATATGCAGGAGTGTAGAAATAGAAGGTTAATTGAGTGTGAACTAAAAACCGCACAGCTCTTTACAACATTAGCTGATGGACTTAAAGGCTGCAGAAATAATGGTGCAATTTAAATTTTTTATTATCATTCTGTCCAAGAAGAAACAAATGGCCTTACCAAGTCAACAAGAAAACTGTACTAGTCATACAGCAATTTGCAGATAAAGGATCCCACTTCGCAATTCTTTTGAAGTTTTAAGAATGAACCAAGTACTATTAATTAACATGTTATTCTCAGAATAGATATTGCTCCACTGCAGCACATCCGGTGCTTACAATGTGTGCTCCTCTACGCTGGAAAAACTAAATGCAGACTGGGTGAACACTTTCAAATTCTCCTCCGTTCAGTGTGCAGGAGTGACCTTGAAATTCTGGTTACCTGTTCCTTTAATCATCTAACCCAATCCCACTCTGGCTTCCTACATTTTGCTTCTTGCACTGTTTAGATGAATTCCAGAGTAAGTCTGAGGAACACCATCACAGAGACATGGCTCCAGGGTGACCAAGGATGGGAGCTCAACGTTCAGGGATATTCAATATTCAGGGGGGATAGACATGAAGGAAGGGGAGGTGGGGTGGCGTTGCTGGTTAAAGAAGAGATTAACGCAATAGAAAGGAAGGACATAAGCCGGGAAGATGTGGAATCGATATGGGTAGAGCTGCGTAACACTAAGGGGCAGAAGACGCTGGTGGGAGTTGTGTACAGGCCACCTAACAGTAGTAGTGAGGTCGGAGATGGTATTAAACAGGAAATTAGAAATGTGTGCAATAAAGGAACAACAGTTATAATGGGTGACTTCAATCTACATCTAGATTGGGTGAACCAAATTGGTAAAGGTGCTGAGGAAGAGGATTTCTTGGAATGTATGCGGGATGGTTTTTTGAACCAACATGTCGAGGAACCAACTAGAGAGCAGGCTATTCTGGACTGGGTTTTGAGCAATGAGGAAGGGTTAATTAGCAATCTTGTCGTGAGAGGCCCCTTGGGTAAGAGTGACCATAATATGGTGGAATTCTTCATTAAGATGGAGAGTGACATAGTTAATTCAGAAACAAAGGTTCTGAACTTAAAGAGGGGTAACTTTGAAGGTATGAGACATGAATTAGCTAAGATAGACTGGCAAATGACACTTAAAGGATTGACGGTGGATATGCAATGGCAAGCATTTAAAGGTTGCATGGGTGAACTACAAAAATTGTTCATCCCAGTTTGACAAAAGAATAAATCAAGGAAGGTAGTGCACCCATGGCTGACAAGAGAAATTAGGGATAGTATCAATTCCAAAGAAGAAGCATACAAATTAGCCAGAGAAAGTGGCTCCCCTGAGGACTGGGAGAAATTCAGAGTTCAGCAGAGGAGGACAAAGGGCTTAATTAGGAAGGGGAAAAAAGATTATGAGAGAAAACTGGCAGGGAACATAAAAACTGACTGTAAAATCTTTTATAGATATGTAAAAAGGAAAAGACTGGTAAAGACAAATGTAGGTCCCCTGCAGACAGAAACAGGTGAATTGATTATGGGGAGCAAGGACATGGCAGACCAATTGAATAATTACTTTGGTTCTGTCTTCACTAAGGAGGACATAAATAATGTTTCCAGAAATAGTAGGGGACAGAGGGTCCAGTGAGATGGAGGAACTGAGCGAAATACATGTTAGTAGGGAAGTGGTGTTAGGTAAATTGAAGGAATTGAAGGCAGATAAATCCCCAGAGCCAGATGGTCTGCATCCTAGAGTGCTTAAGGAAGTAGCCCAAGAAATAGTGGATGCATTAGTGATAATTTTTCAAAATTCGTTAGATTCTGGACTAGTTCCTGAGGATTGGAGGGTGGCTAATGTAACCCCACTTTTTAAAAAAGGAGGGAGAGAGAAACCGGGGAATTATAGACCAGTTAGCCTAACGTTGGTGGTGGGGAAACTGCTGGAGTCAGTTATCAAAGATGGGATAACAGCACATTTGGAAAGCGGTGAAATCATCGGACAAAGTCAGCATGGATTTGTGAAAGGAAAATCATGTCTGACGAATCTCATAGAATTTTTTGAGGATGTAACTAGTAGAGTGGATAGGGGAGAACCAGTGGATGTGGTATATTTGGATTTTCAAAAGGCTTTTGACAAGGTCCCACACAGGAGATTAGTGTGCAAACTTAAAGCACACGGTATTGGGGGTAAGGTATTGGTGTGGGTGGAGAATTGGTTAGCAGACAGGAAGCAAAGAGTGGGAATAAACGGGACCTTTTCAGAATGGCAGGCGGTGACTAGTGGGGTACCACAAGGCTCAGTGCTGGGACCCCAGTTGTTTACAATATATACTAATGACTTGGATGAGGGAATTAAATGCAGCATCTCCAAGTTTGCAGATGACACGAAGCTGGGTGGCAGTGTTAGCTGTGAGGAGGATGCTAAGAGGATGCAGAGTGACTTGGATAGGTTGGGTGAGTGGGCAAATTCATGGCAGATGCAATTTAATGTGGATAAATGTGAAGTTATCCACTTTGGTAGCAAAAATTATCTGAATGGTGGCCGATTAGGAAAAGGGGAGGTGCAACGAGACCTGGGTGTCATTATACACCAGTCATTGAAAGTGGGCATGCAGGTACAGCAGGCGGTGAAAAAGGCGAATGGTATGCTGGCATTTATAGCGAGAGGATTCGAGTACAGGAGCAGGGAGGAACTACTGCAGTTGTACAAGGCCTTGGTGAGACCACACCTGGAGTATTATGTGCAGTTTTGGTCCCCTAATCTGAGGAAAGACATCCTTGCCATAGAGGGAGTACAAAGAAGGTTCACCAGATTGATTCCTGGGATGGCAGGACTTTCATATGAAGAAAGACTGGATGAACTGGGCTTGTACTCGTTGGAATTTAGAAGATTGAGGGGGGATCTTATTGAAACGTATAAGATCCTAAAGGGATTGGACAGGCTAGATGCAGGAAGATTGTTCCCGATGTTGGGGAAGTCCAGAACAAGGGGTCACAGTTTGAGGATAGAGGGGAAGCCTTTTAGGACCGAGATTAGGAAAAACTTCTTCACACAGAGAGTGGTGAATCTGTGGAATTCTCTGCCACAGGAAACAGTTGAGGCCAGTTCATTGGCTATATTTAAGAGGGAGTTAGATATGGCCCTTGTGGCTACGGGGATCAGGGGGTATGGAGGGAAGGCTGGGGCGGGGTTCTGAGTTGGATGATCAGCCATGATCATAATAAGTGGCGGTGCAGGCTCGAAGGGCCAAATGGCCTACTCCTGCACCTATTTTCTATGTTTCTATGTTTCTATCTTTTAACAAGGAGTGTTATGACCCTCAGAGTAGCACTGGATTCAACAATTTCAGTTAACTAGCCTTCCCAGTCAGTCCGGTGAAAAATATCCAAAGATTTTGACTGACGCACTGAGTTTCTCCAGCACGTTGCTTCAGATTCTAGCATTTGTAGCCTCTTGTGTCTCCTGTGTGCCCAGTCAGTGTTATTTTCAAAGGTCATCAAGCTGTGGCATTAACCTGGTTTGGTTTTTGAAAGACAAAGACTGCAAATGCAGGAATGAGTGGGAAAAATAGGCTGAAGACCCTTCATTAGAGGCCTTGGAAGAAAGATCTTCAACCTAAAATATTAATTTTGTTTCCTTTTGCACAGATGCTGCCTGACCTGCTGATGTTTTCCAACTCATCCGTTTTCCTTCAATACTTCTTTCTCCACTGATGCTACCTGACCAACTGGGATATTTTGAACAAATTCTGCCATTCTTTCATATTTCCGGAATTTGCTTCACGATCTAAGGAAGTGACAGTAGTAACTCTTCATCCACTGATTAAATTGCCACTATACGGAAAGAAATTGAATTATTTATTTTCAGAGATACAACATTGTAACAGGGCCCTTCCAGTCCAAGAGCCCCCACCACCCAATTGCACCCTTGTGACCAATTAACCTACTGACATGTACATCGTTGGAATGTAAGAAGAAAAAAATTCTCTATAGACAGTGGCGGAATTAGACCTGGGTTGCTAATGCCGTAATAAGGCTACACCAACTGCTTTGCTACCATGCTGTCCCAAAGAAAAGAACATCTTGATATTAAAAGATCATAAGACCATAAGACATAAGAGCAGAATTAGGCCATTCAGCCCATCAAGTCTGATTCGCCATTCCATCATGACCGATTTATTATCCCTTGCAACCCCATTCTCCTGCCTTTTCCCTGTACCTTGGATGCCCTTACTAATCAAGAGCCACTGCCCGATTAAATATGCCCTATTGCATGGCTTCTACAGCCGTCTGTGGCAATGAATTCCATGGATTCACCACCCACACTGCTACAAAAAATTCATCCTCATCTCTGTTCTAAAGAGATGTTCCTTTATTCTGAGGCTGCGCCCTCAGGTCCTAGACTCCCCCACTAAAGGAAACATCCTCTGTACATTCACTCTGTTTAGACTTTTCAATATTTGATAGGTTTCAATGAGATACCCACTCATTTTACTAAACTCCAGTGAGTGCAGGACCAGAGCCATCAAACGCTCTTCATACATAACCCTTCATTCCCAGAATCTTTGTCGTAAACCTCCTTTGGACCCTCTCTAATGCCAGGATACCTTGTCTTAGTTAAGGGGTCCAAAACTGCTCACAATTCTCCAAGTGCAATCTGACCAATGCCTTATAAAGCTTCAATATTATATCCTTGCTTTTATATTCTAGTCCTCTCAAAATGAATGCTAACATTGCATTTGCCTTCTTTACCTCCAATTGTACCTGCAAGTGAATCTTCGGGGAATCCTGTACGAGGTCTCCCAAGTCCCTTTGCATCTCTCATTTCTGAATTTTCTTCCTGTTTAGAAAGTACTCTACGCCTTTATTCCTTCTGCTAAAATGCATGACCATACACTTTCCTGCACTATATTCCATCTGCCATTTCTTTGCTGATTCTCCTAATCTGTCTAAGGCCTTCTGCTTTTTCAGTTCTACCTGCCTCTCCACCTATTGTTGTATTGTCCGCAAACCTGGCCATAAAGCCATTAATTCCATCATCCAAATCGTTTATATATAACTGGTCCCAACACCAAACCCTGCAGAACACCACTGATCACCAAAAGCCAAGCAAAATAGGCCCCTTTTATTCGCACTCTTTGCATCCTGCCAGTCAGTCAATCTTCTATCCATCTTTCCTGCAATACCGTGGATCCTTACCTTGTCTACCAGTTTCGTGTGCGGCACCTTGTCAAAGGCCTTCTCAAGATCCAAGTAAAGAATATCTACTGACTCTCCTTTGTCTATTCTGTCTCAAAGAGTCTTAGCAAACTTGTCAGGCAAGATTCCTCCTTAAGAAACCATACTGATGTTGGCTTATTTTATCATGTGCCTTCAAGTACCCTGAAACCTCATCCTGAATAATGGACTCCAACATCTTGCCAACCACTGAAGTCAGGCTAACTGGCCTATAATATCCTATCTTTTGCCTCCCTCCTTTCTTAAAGAGCAGAGTGACATTTCTAAGTTTCCAGTCCTCTGGACACCATTCCAGAATCCGGTGATTTTTGAAATATCACTACTAATGCCTCCACAGTCTGAGCTCCCTCTTTCAGAACCATGGTGTGTAGTCCATCTGGTCCAGGTGATTTATCTACCTTCAAACCTTTCAACTTCCCAAGCACCTTCTCCATATTCATAGCAGCTATGCTCACTTCTGTCTCCTGAAACTCTCAGAATTCTGGCATACAACTGGTGCCTTCCATACTGACGACTGGCACAAAATACTTATTGAGATCATCTGCCATTTCTTTGTCACCCATTACGACCTCTCTCCAGCAGTCCAACATCCACTCTCACCTCTCTTTTTTTTTTATTGGCTAGGATACCTTACCTATTCTCTCCTTATTGCTTTTTCATTGCCTTCTATTGGTTTTTCATTTCTTCCCAGTCTTCGAATTTTGCCTATTTTTTGTTATATTATATGCCCTCTAATTTGTTTCTATGCTGTCTTTGACTTCCCTTTTCAGCCATTGTTGCATCATCATCCCTTTAGAATACATCTTCATCTTTGTAGTGCATCTATTATGTGCCTTCCAAATTGCTCCCAGAAACTCCAACCATTGGTGTTTCACCATCATCCCTGCTAGTGTCCCCTTCCACACAACTTTGGCCAGCTCCTCTCTCATGTATCTGTAGTTCCCTTTACTCCAAAGTCATCCTGATACATTTGATTTTTGCATCTCCCTCTCAAACTTCAGGGTGAATTCTATCATATTCTGGTTACTGTCTCCTTATGGTTCCTTTAGCTTAAGCTCCCTAATCAAACCTGGTTCATTACGCAACACCCAATCCAGAATTCCCTCATCACACACAAAGAAAGTTCCATTAACCCTGGTCCCATTTGCACCACACTAGCTATGTACTAATAGACAAAGGAAGAAAAATAAAACTTACTAGAAACTTATATAGAGCCTTTGTCCCCTTCTTGCCTAAGCCTCTTGAGACAAAGCTCAAAGTTCTAACACTAGCCCACTCACACAACACCTGCTCCACTTACACCTCACTTCTGTTTATTAGCCTTTTTATTATTTTTATTTTATTGCATAATGGACTGTGATGACTGAAGCCCATTGAAAATTCCTGAAAGTTCCTGAGCTCTTTTTAAACCTTGCACTGCCTCTCCAACAAGTGAGTGTTCACAATGATTGAAGCCCACTGACAGAAAAGCAATATGAAATCTGGCAATAGAAAATCAATACTAAGGAAAGGCAACATACAATTAAGAATGCAAGAACCAAAGTTGTTGGCTATAGTGAGTTAAACTGGTTTGGAAGATTTGAGAGGTCGGCAGGAATTTCAATCCATTGAGGTGAAAAAGCAGCTTCAGATTTAAACAACCTCAGAAATGGTAAATCAGGCAGATGAAACTGTCATCCATTCTTTGGGGCACTCCTCTGTTTTCCTGAATGTTTACGAAGAAAAAGAATTTCAGGATGTATATTGTATATATTTCTCTGACATTAAATGTACCTTTGAAAATTTTGATGAAATTATCAAGTTGAATTGTCTTTCCACCAGCCAGTTAGCCTGCTCAGTAACCAAATATTCCTATATTCCTGTTGTCATTATACTGTGATTACAGTGAGTAAGGATAGAAAAGTCTTGACCTGGACTGTTTGTGGTGTCTGAAAAGAAGGCATCTCCTCTGGAAAAATTGATGTTCTCCTTGCATCAGTCTACTTCTATACATATTACTGCAAAAGTAACATTCTTGTGTCTATTTCTGAAATAATCCATTGCTGTTTCTAAATATTTCTCATCAGATATGACTCCTTTCCACACACTTGGTATGACCTTTATATAGTCACATCTTCAAACATGAACACCTACAAATGTCACATTCTCTCGCTCTCTTCTAAGATATGCATTTGGTTAAATTTCAATGCTGAGATCATTCAGTTTGGCTAAAGCATATAATGTTGCATACTGTATCCCCCCATCTGGTTGCCAAGATGTCCAATGGAGTTAATTGTCCAAATTCCCTTTGTTGGAGCTTTCACCCTTGCTGAGTCATCCCTCGTATAAATTTACAATTCATTTCCTCTTTCATCTTCAAAAATCTTAAGTGTCAGTCATGTATTTATGTATGTATATAATCAAACACACTATAGTGTACTTTATTATTAGTTAATATTATTACTAAATTTATTTATTATTGTTGCTAAGTGTGTTTTTAAATGTTGCTGCTGTAATGAAATAATTTCCCTCTTGGGATCAATAAAGTTGTTGTTATTATTATTGTTATTATGTCACTAAAGCAACAACAAAAATTAGCAAAGTCATTTTTACCTTATTTTGCTATTGACAAATTCTTTTCCAGATATTTATTTCCTGGCACACTTCAACTGTGATTTTATGTGTTTGTTTTCCTCATCTCAGGACAGAGTTTCTGAAATGAAATATCAGCGAGATAATTTTGCTATTTACTCAGAGCATCTTAATGGTGTAATTGATAGCATACTTTCACAGATGAAGCATGTAAATGAATTCCCTCTTCCATATTTATCTAAGTCTTATAAATGCTGTATGTTTGATAGCTGGGTCCTGAAAAAAGATCTTTGAAAGCATCATCATCATATCTTGATAATAAGCATGCTTATGAATTATCATTGTTCCCTGTATATTACTACTCTACCAAATATACTAAGCACATTGCACATTTCTGTTCTATCTCATTAGCTTCAGTTTAATCTAATTGTCTCTCTCATTTTGTGATGGAAGGAATACTGTTGATGAACAAGAAAGGGATGACCATATATTTGAATGATATTACAGACCTACCAATAGTCAGGAGGATTTAGAGGAGCAAATTTAGACAGAGATAGCTGACAGTTGAAAGAAAAATAAGGTTGTGATACTAGCAAACACACAAGATGCTGGAGGAACTCAGAAGGCCAGGTAGCATCTATGGAAAAGAATAAACAGGCGACGTTTTGGGCCGAAACCCTTCAGCAGGACTGGAGAAAAAAAACTGAGGAGTAGATTTTAAAGGTTCGGAAAGGGGAGAGGGAAATACAAGGTGATAGGTGAAACCCGGAAAGAGAAAGATGAAGTAAAGAACTGGGAAGTTGATTGGTGAAAGAGACAGAAGCCCATGGAAGAAAGAAAAGTGGGGGGCACCAGAGGGAGGCGATAGGTGGGCAAGGAGTTAAGGTGAGAGAGGGAAAAGGGGATCGGAAATGGTGAAGGGAGGAGGGAAAGTTTCAGAGAATTATGTGCGGAATGAGGAGGCTGGTGATGTGGTAGGTGAGGACAAGAGGAACCCTATCCCTGGTAAGGTGGCAGGAGGATGGTTGAGAGCAGGCGTGCGTAAAATGTAAGCGATGTGATTGAGTGCAGCATTGATGGTAGAAGAAGGGAAGCCCCTTTCTTTGAAAAAGGAGGACACCTCCTTCATTCTAGAATAAAAAGCCTCATCCTGAGAGCAGATGCAGAATATAAGGTGTTGTTCCTCCAACCTAAGTGTGGCCTCATCATGACAGTGTAGGAGGCCATGGACGGACATATCAGAATGGGAATGGGAAGTGGAATTAAAATGGGTGGCCACTGGGAACTCTGGCTTTTTCTGGCGGATGGAATGGGAATGGGAAGTGTTCTCCGTATCTTCTGCCACCTCCAACAGGATCCCACTACCAAGCACATCTTTCCCTGCCCCCCCCCACCTTCTGCTTTCCGCAGGGATCAGTCCCTATACAACTCGCTTGTCCATTCGTCTCTCCCCACTGATCTCCCTCCTGGCACTTATCCTTGAAAGCTGAATAAGTGCTATACCTGCCCCTACATTTCCTCCCTCACTGCTATTCAAGACCCTAAACAGTCCTTCCAGGTGAGGCGACACTTCACCTGTGAGTCTGTTGGGGTCATATGCTATGTCTGGCGCTCCTGGTGTGGCCTCCTGTATATCGGTCAGACCCGACATAGATTGGGAGACCACTTCACCGAGCACCTACACTCCGTCCACCAGAGAAAGCGGGATCTCCCAGTGTCTATCCATTTTAAGTCCACTTCCCATTCCCATTCCGATATGTCCATCCATAGATACCTCCACTGTGGTGATGAGGCCACACTTTAGGTTGGAGGCTGGAAGAACAACATCTTTTGTTTCAGTAGCCTCCAACCTGATGGCATGAACATCGATTTCTCAAGCTTCTGGTATTGCCACACCCCCCTTCGCCATTCCCCATCCCTTTTTCCTTCTCTCACCTTATCTCCTTGCCCACCCATTGCCTCCCTCTAGTGTGCCTCCCCCTTTTCTTTCTTCCATGGCCTTCTGTCTCTTTCACCAGTCAACTTCCCAACTCTTTACTTCATCCCTCCCTCTCCAGGTTTCACCCGTCACCTTGTGTTTCTCTCTCCCCTCCCCCACCCTTTAAGTTTGCTCCTCAGCTTTTTTTCTCCAGTACTGCTGAAGGGTTTTGGCCCAAAACTTTGACCGTACTTTTTTTCCTAGATGCTGCCTGACCTTCTGAGTTCCTCCAGCATTTTGTGTATGTTACTTGGACTTCCAGCATCTGCAGATTTTCTCTTGTTTGAGGTTATGATAATAGGGGATTTTTAACTTTCCATGTATTGACTGGGAATCACATACTGTAAAAGGACTGGCTGGGACAGAGTTTATCATATGTGTTTAGGAAACTTTCCTTAATCATTATGCTGATGTCCCAGCTACAGAGAGTGTGATACTGGATCTCCTCATAGAGAACAAGACAGGACAGGTGACAACACACATAAAAGTTGCTGGTGAACGCAGCAGGCCAGGCAGCATCTCTAGGAAGAGGTGCAGTCGATATTTCAGGCCGAGACCCTTCGTCCTGACGAAGGGTCTCGGCCTGAAACGTCGACTGCACCTCTTCCTAGAGATGCTGCCTGGCCTGCTGCGTTCACCAGCAACCTTTATGTGCGGTGCTTGAATTTCCAGCATCTGCAGAATTCCTGTTGTTTGCGTTTAAAAGGACAGGTGACAGAAGAGTTTGTAGGGGAACAGTATGGAGCTAGCAATCATTATTCCATTAGTTTCAAGATAATTACCCTCTTCTTCTCCGTCTTGTTTTATGGCGGTTGGCACCCAGCCTAATGGTGCATTACCGCCACCTTCTGCTCTGGAGTGTGTAATAGGCTTACATTCTAAATCCCTTCACCCAATCACACACATACACATGCCCTAACCTTCGCTTTATCCTCCCATCTTTGGCAATTCTAGTACCCTATTCCTGCTTATCCATCATATACTACAAAAAAAACCTGTATCCTTTAAGAAAGCTAAAAATACCCTTTTGTATTTGATATAAATGCCTCCCTTTCCCCTCCCTGTCCCATTTTTCTTGCCACATTTGGTTGATTTTGGTTGAGTGACAGGGTTTGGGTTGGTTATACCAGCAAAAGAAATTGGAATCAGCAGAACATTTAATAAGTTAGAGGTGTATACAGTGGAGATGCTGGCAGTGTTGGTTGTGTTGCATTGGGTGGAGAAAGCCAGACAAGTCAAAGTGTTGATATGTTCAGATTCATCCTCAGTTCCAGCAAGTTTAAGGTCTTTTCACACAAACAGTCGGCAAGATGTACTTTATGAAGTCCTTCAGTTAGTTACAAGAATTGCAAATCAGGGAGGTGAGGTAAAATTTCTATGGGTTCCAGCACATGTAGAGGTGAAGGGGAATGAGAGGGTGGATGAGTTGGCAAAGAGGGTGTTAAAGAAAGAAAATATAGAAATGCACATTAGTATCAGTAAAGCAGAGGTTAAGTGTGTAATCTGGGAATCAATCAATCAAGATAATTACGCAGAAGGATAGGACTGGTCATTGGGTTGAGATTCTAAATTAGAGAAACGCCTATTTTGATGGCCTCAGAAGGTATCTGGTAGGTGTGGATTGGGATAGATTGTATGGCAGCAAAGGGATACTCGGTAAGTGAGAGGTCTTCAGAAATGAAATTTTGAGAGTACAGAGCTTGTATGTTCCTTGGTTTTCCCGGGATATTGAGGCTCTGGTTAAGAAAAAGTGGGAAGTGCATAACAGGTATCGGCTGCATGGAACAAATGAGACACTTGAAGAGTATAAGAAATGCAAGAGAACACTTAAGAGGAGAATCAGGAGGGCTAAGAGGAGGCATCAGGTTTCTCCAGTAGAAAGATGTGGGAGAATCCCAGGCGTTTCTACAGATATATTAAGAGCAAATGGATAGCAAGGGACAAAATTGTGGATAGGATTCAAAACTGGGCTGAGAAGTGGCAGATGGAGTTCAACCCAGGTAAGTGTGAGAAGGTTCGTTTTGGTGGGTCAAATATGATGGCAGAATATAGCATTAATGGTAAGACTCTTGGCAGTGTGGAGGATCAGAGGGATCTTGGGATCCGAGTCCATAGGACACTCAAAGCTGCTGCGCAGGTTGACTCTGTGGTTAAGAAGGCATATGGTACATTGGCCTTCATCAATCATGGGATTGAGTTTAAGAGCCGAGAGGTAATGTTGCAGCTATATAGGACCCTGGTCAGACCCCACTTGGAGTACTGTACTCAATTCTGGTTGCCTCACTATAGGAAGGACGTGGAAACCATAGGAAGGGTGCAGAAGAGATTTTAAAGGATGTTGCCTGGTTTGGGGAGCATGCCTTATGAGAATAGGTTGAGTGAACTTGGCCTTTTCTTCTTGGAGTGACCTGATAAAGGTGTATAAGATAATGAGAGGCATTGATCGTGTGGATAGTCAGAGGCTTTTTCCCAGGGCTGAAATGGCTAGCATGAAAGGGCATAGTTTTAAGGTGCTTAGAAGTAGATACAGTGGAGATGTCAGGGGTAAGTTTTTTTACACAGAGAGTGGTGAGTGCGTGGAATGGGCAGCCGGCGGCGGTGGGGGTGAAAACGATCGGGTCTTTTAAGAGACTCCTGGATGGCTATGTAGAGCTTAGAAAAATCGAGGACTATGGGTAAAGCCTAGGTAGTTCTAAGGTAGGGACATGTTTGGCATAGTTTTGTGGGCCTAAGGGCCTGTATTGTGCTGTATGTTTTCTATGTTTCTAAAATTGGTCCACTCGAAGATTAGTGTGGTCATCTGATGGTGGCCCAATATCTCAGCTAGTGAAAGGAAATACCACAAGATTGTTCAGCCAATGATGCTTTGCTGTGGGGTGCAGGGGAATCAGCTGTAACCCCGCCAACACTCACTGCCAGCGGCTGGATCACACCTGTGGCTACAACACTCCAGAACCAGGTAGACAAAAGGTCAAGTATCCCAGCAGGCTTTGAGAGGACACTGACTGAAAAGAGAAGCTGGGAAGTACAGAACAAAGAGCACAGTGAAGGAAGGACAAGAGATAAACACTTGATCAGTTCCAATGTGAAGGAGTAGAATAGTAGTGACATAGTCCCATGTACTATGCCATTAAAAATTATTCCACAATGAACCATCCACAGAGCAGAATGAGATCTGTGGATGAAACACTTTGAATGAATTGTGAAATACATGCAACCTCTACAATTAAAGAACTCTCCGGCTGATTAAGAAAATTCACAGTGACCACTTTATTAGGTACCTCCTCTATCTAACAAAGTGGTCACTGAGTGTACGTGTGTGGTCTTCTGCTGCTGTAGCCCATCCACTTCAAAGTTTGACATGTTTTGCATTCAGAAATGCTCTTCTGTGCACCACTGTTGTAACATGTGGTTATTTGAGTTACTGTCACCTTTCAGCTTTAACCAGTCTGGCCATTCTTGTCTGACCTCTCTCATTAACAAGAAAAAGCATTTTCACATTTTCAACCACAGAACTGCCACTTACTGGATGTTTTTTTTGATGCACTCCAGTCTCTGTATTCACTGTTGGGCGTGAAATTCCCAGGAAATCAGCAGTTACTAAGATACTTAAACCACCCTGCCTAGCACTAACAATCATTCTACAATCCAAAGTCACTTAGATCACATTTCTTCCCCATTCTGATGTCTGCTTTGAACAACAACTGAACCTCTTGACCATGTCTGCATGCTTTTATGCATTGAGCTGCTGCCATATGGTTGGCTGATTGTATACCTGTGATGTGCGATCAACGTTGATAGGGGCCAGATCTAGGTTAAAAATGGAAAAGAGGAAAGAAAACAGTCCTTAAATGAATGAAAGCTTGAAGGATTAATTCAGAATCATGAATCGCTGGACTGCGGTCAGAACAATGCAAGCTTTAAGAAGATTGGAAATAAATTACATAAAAAGGGGTTGTCTGAGACATCAGTAGCGATAAGCCAGGAACAGCCATCATAGGAAAGAGAGCCCTGAGTTCAGAATTCAGGGAACACTACCTGTTGGAGTGAACATGCTCAGTTTTATTGCACATGAGTGGTATTTAAGTCCAAGCTCCACATCTTGTGACTTAGTATAAGAAGTGATAAGTTGGAATGGTAAATTGAATGTGAAGTTGTTAGAAGATGGTGGTATTGATGTGCTCTTAAGTACCTCGAGTGCTAATAAAGATTACATTGTACTAAACCTTGGTATAGTATATTTTATTCAGCATATTTGTTTTCTTTCCACTTTTCCATCCTTAACTTAGACCTGTCCCTATCAATGTTGATCACACATCACATCTTTTATTCGGCCTGATACAGGTAATGAGGTCGGCAAGCAAGAACACTTGGACCTCGGTGGTCAAGCTGCAATAGACAGATAATGTTTGTTTTCTTACATACTCAGAAACTGAGCTTTAACACATCGTTGACTCGTGCACTGAGGCTTGTGGAAGGATGGTCCTTTTAGGCAAGTTCCACAAGGATAAGGCTTTCTACCAACCTGCCCTGATTTATCACACTGCCACTTGATCATAAGGGTTCAGAGGAAGACATTGGAATATACTGACTATTTCCCATATCCTGGAGTTATCTCATTGCAAAGAAAGACATAGATGATGAAATTCAGTGTTGCTTTCAAAGTGCCAGCAAGCCATCAAGTGATTGAGGAAAAGAGTGCTTGAAGTTCAAGCCTTTAGATATGGTGCAAACTCATGATCCACAGAGGAGCAGTGATCCCGATCCTCTTATATGCTTCTGAGACCTGGTTTACCTACACCTGGCATATCAAGGCACTGAAAAGATACCACTCACACCACCTTGGCAAGACCATCCCCCCTCCAATTTACTGCAAGGGTAAGTGACATCTGTATCTTCCCCAGGCCAACATCCTTAGCATTGAAACTCTGGTTACATTTGTGTTCGAATACCCAACAATACACTCCCAAAACAAGTGCTTTATCTTCACTTGTGTATTCTTCTGTCTGCTCATTGAACCAGAAGTTTAGCAGTACCCAATTATTGCAATTGTAATAACTACCATGACAAATTCCAACCTTAAGGAGCCAAGAGGCACATAAGTGAAAGAAAAGTAGAGGGCCATGCAGAAGGGAAGGGTTAGATTGATCTTAGTCAGCACAATATTGTGGGTCGAAAGCCCTGTTCTTTCCAGTACTGTTCTATTTCATCAAGTTATCTTCAGCTTTCATCTCTCCCAAGCTTCCTACCAGCTTCCCATAATTTGCATAATTCATAATCCAAGTCACCCTTACCAGCATCCAATACACACAAAATGCTGGTGGAACACAGCAGGCCAGCAGCATCTATAGGAAGAAGTACAGTTGACATTTTGGGCCAAGACGTCGACTGTACTTCTTCCTATAGATGCTGCCTGGCCTGCTGTGTTCCACCAGCATTTTGTGTGTGTTGCTTGAATTTCCAGCATCTGCAGATTTTCTTGTGTTTACCAGCATCCTTTGGTTTCTTTGGTTGAATTCCATCTTTTAATTTTGCCTTTTATCTATCATCTCTAAAGTATTTTTCTTCCATACCATTTATCATAAAACTATTATTAGTGCTAACTTTTTCTTGTAACTACTGTGTTTATAAATTTTGTCTGTCATTCTTGGCCCTAGGTTGGCTCATAAGCTCTGTGAAATGATATCGTTAATGAATGTAAATACCCAGTGTTCCCTGCAAAACTTTTGGACTTGACCCTCTGCTTCTTTATCCCTACAGCTACCATTTCCTCCTCCCATCTTTCCAAGCTGCATTGCTCACTATCACAGTTGTCTGTTGGCAGACTTTGACCAACTCCTCACAGGTAGAATTACAATGCATCTGTTGGATTGGATCAGTTTCTTCAGATTCACTTTCACAACCACACGTTACTCTGAATTCTAATGGTTGGTTCTTAATAAAGTGTGACTGAGTTCTTGATTCCATTTCCACTTCATTATTTGCCAGAGTTTCAACTCAAACTTGACCTCAATTACCTGACAGAGTTGAGACTGAAATCACATTTGCGCAAAATGCTGACTAGAGTTTCTTGTAAACTACAGTGGATACATGGAATCTGATCCTCCATGTCTCAGTCTGTATTATTATGTCAGTCAGGTGAAAACATGTCTTCAGCAGTAAATTAAAATTTAAATGAAAATGTTAGTGCTGGAAATCAGAAATAAAAAACACAAATTCTAGAATGACTCAACAAGACAGTACGGTGATAGAGTAAGAGAACTAGTGTTTCTGGTTAAAGACTCAGTCAGAACTAGGAAGAAGAAATTTAAAAAGTTGTTTTAGAGTAGTTTTATGTTACAGAGAAGGTGACAACTGGAACGGATAGGGCAAAGAGAATAGTAGCGTTAAGATAAGGCCAGAGGTTGCCATGTGGATGAGGTATAGAGATTGCCTGGTCAAATTGCTTAAAAGGCACAGTTGGACAAAGGACTGTAATGTGCTGCTAAAAGTAGGACTGTGGGACCTGCCTAGGAAGTCAGACTGTGTTGAAAGAGAGAGAAAACCTAAGTCAATGTAACAGATGAATGACTAGTAGCAGAAATGGCCAGTTCAGATATGGTTGGTGTTGTGTTCTTTATATTCATACATACCATGGGTTACTAATAAAGAACCATCTTCTGGAAGAAATAGAGCTTTTATTTAACAACAACCACAACGTTTTTACAATACCATGTTTCTCGAACTTTCTATCATCCCTGCACATGTTTGGAACTCTCTCCAGTCACGTTCTTACACATGATATCACCACATCTTAAAAGGAAAAACAATTAACAACATTGACCAGAGCAAACGCATAATTTAATATGTCTCTATCAGTCTTTCTGGGGGTTTATGAACACGAGTAGACCTTCTCAGTGGTTCACACAGTTCTTGTGTTTCGTTGTTATTTCCATGTTTTGTCTGGTCTGCATCAGTTAACTGAAACTCTGAAGTTGGCTCTTTCTTGAGGTCTTTGCGATTTCTTCTTAACACTGCTCCTTCTTCTGTTTGGACCATGTATGATCTGGGTTGTACTTCTTCAAGTACTGTAGCTTTCTGTGTCCATGTGTTCATTTTGTCTTGTATCCTTTCTTCATCTCCATGGTGCAGTTCAGGTAATGGATGAGAACATCTGTCAAAGTATATTTTCTGCTTTGTTTTGTGTTCATCTTTCCATCTTTTCACTTGTTCACCTCCCTCTGTTCTCAGAAGGCTCTCATCTATTGGCAGATTGTATCTCAAACAGCATCCCATCAAGAGCTGAGCAGGTGAAAATCCACATTCAACTGAAGTACTGCGATAGGCTAACAAAGCTTTATAAAAATCACCTCCACTATCTTTTGCTTTGTGCATCAATTTCTTGATAATTCCTACCAACTTCTCAACTAATCCATTGGACTGAGAGAAAAATGGACTAGATGTTGTATGAACAAAGCCCCATTCATGAGCAAAATATCTCATGCATTCACCATTGAATTGTGGACCATTGTCTGTGAAAACTTCATCAGGTACACCATGTCTGGAAAAAGCTGATTTCATGCATGTAATTACATTCTCTGCAGTTGTTCTGCTCAAACCACATACTTCAGGATACAATGGAGTAATAATCTGTTATTAATAGAGGATCTTTGTTGTCAGTTACAAAAAGATCAATGCCTATCTTCTGATAAGGTCTCTGAGGACTAGGATGTGGATGCAGTGGCTCCTTAGGGCTGCTAGGTTGGTACTTAAGGCATATTTGAGAAGAAGACACCAATTCTGCAATCTCTTGATTCATCCCGGGCCAAATCATCACTTCTTGTGCCCTTCTCTTACATTTTTCAATACCTAGGTGGCCTTCATGAATTTTCCCAAGCATTTCTTTCAGAGACTTTTAGGAATCACAATTCTGCTACCTTTGTACAATATCCCGTCCACAACAGAAAGTTCTGATCTGTGGTTCCAATATTCTTGTACTTCTGAAGTACAGTCATGCCTATTATCTGGCCATCCATCCATCACCACTTGTATTAACTGACTGAGAATTTTGTCCTTCTCTGTCTCAAGACGCAGCAGTTCCAACTTCTCAGCAGCAATAGGTACAGTCTCTATGATCATATCAACAAATGCCCGAACATCAACAGCATCCCTGTGACTGTCTTTTGTTGTTGCATCCACAGCTCTGGAAAGTGTGTCAGCTGTGTACATGAATTTTCCAGGTGTATATGACACAGTCAATGCATATCTTTGCAATTTGATCATCATTTGCTGAATTCACAAAGGAGAGTCACTTAAAGGTTTGTGAAACAATGCAATCAGAGACTTATGATCTGTTTCAACATCAATAGATTGCCCTGACACAAACCGATGAAACCTCCCACAAGCAAACATAATGCTGAGCAATTCTTTTTCAACTTGGGCATTCCTTGTTTCTGGATCAGATAATGAACGAGATGCGTATGCCACTGATAGCCATTCCTGATCATGTTTCTGGAGTAATACTGCCCCTAAGCCTGCTTGAGATGCATCACATGAGATTTTGATGGATCGCTCAGCATTATAGAATTTCAACACAGGTTCTTTAGTGAGCACTTTCTTGAGATTTTGCCATGCCTTCTCCTGTTCATGATTCCAGCTCCATTTGTTTTTCTTTTCTGTTAGCTGTCTCAATGGAGCAAGCTGTTCCAAAAGATTGGGCATGTTCTCAGTAGCAGAGAGCTTCAATGGATCAGGACACACACCCTCCTTGCTGATGATATCACCCACAAAGGTAAGTTCAGTCACTCCTAGCTGACATTTGTCTTTATCCAACTTCAGGTTTGCCTTGTGTGTTGCCTCAAAGACTTGTCTGAGTCTGGCATCATGCTCTTGTTTAGGTGATCCCCAAACAATAATATCATCCCTGGATGTATCCACGCCCTCAATGTCAGACATCCCATCCTGCAAAAACTCGTTTCAAGGAGGTAGCACTATCAATTTGTGGGAGACTCCCAGAACTTCCGGGAGAGGTGGGATGTCTGCAATAGAGTAGCTCCTTAGCAGCTAGCCAGCTAGTTTAAATAATGTTAGCTATGCTAATGAATGAATGACACCTGTTAAACTCACCTCAACATGTCTTTTACAGTCATTTGGGCAATAGAAAAGTCACTGTTGCAAACAGTGCAGTGAGCAACACTGTCATTATTCTTGACCCCTATTAGGCAGGGGTACACTTTAGTGTAGTCTGGGGTGAAGTATGTTTTATATTTTCTTTTTTTGGAACGCTCTCCCATGGCACGCGCCCTCTCTCTCTCTCTCTCTCGCTCCCTCTCTCCCTCCCCCGCCATCTCCCCCCTCTCTCTCTCGCTCACTCCCTCCCACTCTCTCTCTCTCTCTCTCTCTCTCTCTCTCTCTCTCTCTCTCGTGGCCATTCTTGCGCTCGCTCTCTCTCTCTCGCTCGTTCGCTCTCAAAAAAATTGATTTCTGGGACATTGTATAGAATTTGCGGGCATCAGGGAACCACTATTAATATGCGGGAGACCCCCAGAACTTCCGGGAGAGGTGGGCTGTCTGCAGTATGCTCATATAGCATGTGAATGGTTTTATGGTACACTTCAGGAGCTGATGCGATTCCAAACAGAGCCGAATAAAACAGTATCTGGCAAAAGGAGTGTTAAAGATACACAACTTTGAACTCGGTTCATCTAGTTTAAGTTGCCAGAATCCAGAGGATGCATCTAATTTACTAAAGTACTTTGCATCAGCAAACTGTGACACAATTTCTTCACTAGTAGGCAATTTGAAATGCTCTCTTTTCATGGCTTGATTTAAGTCTCTTGGATCGAAGCAAATCCTCAGTTTTCCATTTTTCTTATCAACAATGACAAATGAATTGACCCATTCAGTCGGTTCATCAATTTTTTTATGACTCTTAGCCTTTCCATTCTGTCAAGTTCTGTTCTCAGTTGATGACATAATGCAAAAGGCACTTTTCTACATGAATGTACTACGGGTGGCACTGTGTTGTCAATTTTAATCGTGTGCTCTCCAACCAAGTCCTCATACTCTTTCATCAAGTCACTGTATTCTGACTCTGTGTCACTGTCCAGAACTTATACTCTTTTCACCAAATTCAGTCTCTCACAGGCAGATAAACCCAGTATTAACTATACATTCTTTGGCACCACCACAAATGAAAGCCTGTGCACAATATTTTTGTGAGATACTTTTGCCACACATGTTCTTTTAACTGGAATGTCTGCACCTGAATACCCAGTCACTTTTACATTTGTCTTATGTAACTTTTGTCTTGGCTTTAATACATTAAACTCAGATTCTGCAGGAACATTTACTTGTGCTCCAGTATCAAGTTTAAACAGAATATTGTTTTGGTTCACTTGCAATGGAATAGTCCAGTTCATTTTCAAGCACTGCATTTACTTGTTTTACTTTCTTTCTACTTCTGCAACAGCGTGAAAAATGATTACTCTTACTGCAGTCATTGCACATTTTCCCATACACTGTACACTGTTTTGGCCGATGCTGCCACCCAGAGCCATCACATAGCTTTTTTCTCTCAGATGACGCCTTGCTCTCTGTCGATTTTGTTGTTGTTTTATTATTTTTTCTATTATATTCACGCTTCCTCACAGCATCTACGTTGCAGCTCTCAATGAAAGGTTCTTTAGCCTGTGACATCATGGTTTCTGAAGCTTTGTAGAACATCAAAGCTTTTTCCAAGTCTAAGTCTTGTTCTCTTAACAGTCTTTCTCTCAGACTATTATCCAGAATGCCACAAACAATTCTGTCCTTAATGAGAGAGTCTGTCAGTTCTCCAAACTCACATGTTTTACTCCGGTGTCTCAACTCAGTAACATATTGATCAATAGTTTCACCAGCTCTCTGTGTACATGTAAAAAATCTATGCTGCTCGTACGTCACATTACGCTTCAGTATACAAAATGCTTCAAGTTTGTCCATTATTGATTTTAACTTTAAATTATCTCCATTTTCAAAAATAAAATGATTATATACCGCATTTGCGTCATCACCTATTACGTGGAGTAGAAGCGCAGCTTTCGGTTTTTTTTGGTTTTCAATCCGCATCGATCACTGATAAATACAATTCAAAACGTTGCTTAAATTTTCTCCGGTTCTCAGCCACGTTCCCAGACAATTGAAGTGTCAGTGGAGACTGCAAACCTTCCATTTGTAAAACTGTCAGCAAACACCAAAACAGTACGAACTCTTTTTTCAGAAAATTATCTTTGGTTCTCCCACGTTAGGAAATGTATTGTTCTTCCAGACCAACTTCTGACACCATGTTGTGTTCTTTACGTTCATGCGTACTGTGGGTTACTAATAAAGAACCATCTTCTGGAAGAAATAGAACTTTTATTTAACAACAACCACAATGTTCTTACAATACCATGTTTCTCGATCTTTCTATCATCCCTGTAAATACTCCCACCCGCAGCAGAATGGTGTTCTGATTCTTCAGAAGTGTTAGGCCATCTGCTGCTTTCAGGGGAGTAACACATTGATTTATTGGGCCATAGATGGTTTTGACAGCGTTGTAAAAATTATGATGTCATTATTATTGGCAAAGGACTGGATTTCATATGCCTTCTCAGTGTGTGTGGGTGGGAGTATTTGCTCACGGGGTGTGTGTGAAGCAGCTAGTGCAGTAGTACAGTAGTGCTTGTAGTTAGTGCATGCTGCATGCTGTATGCCACATAGTGCTCTCAGCTTGCTGCTCTCTGCTTACAGCTATTGCCGCTGGTTAGCATTCTTAATAGAGGGTGAAAAGAGGAGCCGAGTGTGTAAGCCTCCTCCTGCCAGTAAAGCGCCTCTCCACCACCAACACTCCTGCAGTGCCTCCTCAGGGCCACACACAGAAACTGGGTATCTTACGGTCTCAGGCTAAACTACAGGGGATCTCGGAGCAGCAGTGGGCCCCAGAGACATGGCGTGCAGGCCCACCACTGTGTGAACACGCCCTGGCACCCGTCAACCACTGTCCCAGCTATGGACAAATAGCCCTACTGCCTTGTGGTAAGTCTGTTGCGACAAGGCTAAGGGAGCACACCCTGTCAGAAAAGCAATGCGCTGGCGGCATGCAAATAGGCGGGCCTTAACAGACAAAGGACCCGGCAGCCTCCTGCAGCCAAGATGTGGGACCAGTTGTTCTGAGATCACCCTTGCCACCGGGATTTACCTCATCATGGTGAAGATTGCACGCCCTGTGGCACTTTAAAATCTTCCTTGCACAGATCTCCACCTCTGACCATGGTGAACAATACCTGGACCTTACATATGGTTGAAGTCTGAAGGCGATGGGGCATCTGGCAACGGGAGCAGGTACGAATGGACTGGGAGCTCCTAGTCAGAACCCTGCACGGCAGTGGCACAGGGTATTTGGTCGCTAGTAGCTGGGACTGAGTGGCAGCTGTTTTCAGCAAACCCCTGAGCAGCCCTATTTAGGGACAGCACTGCTCACCCGAATTGGGGAAGGGCCTAGAAAAGGTGGCCTAAAAATTGCCCATTCAATCACTCACCTGGATAGGTTACCGTGCCTATCGGGTTATTCCACTACTGCAGTTGAGATAAGAAACAATACAACCTAAAACTGGCAACATGGAATGTAAGGACTCTCCTGGACTCGTATGGCATCTCTGACAGACCTCACCGGAGAACAGCCTTGATCGCTGCTGAGCTGAGGCGCTACAACATCGACATTGCTGCCCTGAGTGAGACCAGGCTCCTGGATGAAGGCTCTTTAACAGAGGAAGGGATGGATTACACCTTCTTCTAGAAAGGTTTCCCCCCAGGTGGACAACATCTCCACAGAGTAGGCTTGGCCATCAAGAACACCTTTCTACCAAGTCTCACAGAAACACCTGTTGGCATTAGTGAAAGACTGATGACCCTCCATATCCCCCTGGCAAAGAAACGTTATGCCACGCTTCTCAGTGCCTATGCACCAAATTTACCATCTGAGAATGAGGCCAAGGAATGCTTTTATCAGGTATTGGATGAAGCTCTTTGCCAGATCCCTAAGAATGATAAGATCCTTTTGCTTGGGGACTTCAACGCTAGGGTGGGACAGAACCACAGGATATGGAGTGGAGTGCTAGGTAGGCATGGTATTGGCAAGGTGAATGCAAATGGCATGAGGCTACTTACTCTTTGCTCTGAGCATAACCTTACCATAACCAACACTATCTTCCAGCAGAAGGCAAAATATAAGACCTCGTGGATGCACCCTCGCTCGAAACATTGGCACATGATCGACTTCATCATTGAGACATAGTGACATCAAGGATGTTCTTATCACCCGTACCATGAGAGGTGCAGAGTGCTGGACTGTCCACCGTATGATTGTGGCCAAGCTCCATATGAAAGTGCGTCCCCCCTTGCGGCTGCAAAAACCCAATAAAAAGCGGCTAAATTGCAACCACCTGAGAAACACAGAAGCAAGAAATGAGTTTCGACGCATCCTAGCTGAGAAACTAAGGGAGCTGGAACCTTGTCTGAGCTCAGAAAATACCATGGAACAACAGTGGACCTATATCAGCTCTGCGCTCTATGAGGCAGCAGCCCAATCCATCGGCCATAAGAGTAGGAACCACTAAGACTGGTTTGACAATAACTCAGACACCATCCACAGCTTGCTTAAGGACATGCACAAAGCACACTGGGCAACTTCAGACAACCCGTCATCCACCAGCATCAGGCAGCATTGGCAGGCAGCTCGGAGGAAAGTGCAAAAGGCAATACGTGCCATACAAGATAAGTGGTGGACTGAAAAGGCACATGAAATCCAGTCCTTTACCGATAATAATGACATGCATAATTTTTACAATGCTGTCAAAACCATCTACGACCCAATAAATTGATGCGTTACTCCCCTGAAAACAGTAGATGGTCTGACACTTCTGAAGAATCAGAATATCATTCTACTAAGGTGGGCTGAGTATTTTAACACCCCACTTAATCAGGACTCTGATGCAAACCCCAACATCCTGGACGAACTGCCTGAACTTCCTTCTATCCACGGTCTCTGTCACCCACCAAACTTCCAGGAGGTTCGATTAGCTGTCCATTCCCTTAAGAACAACAAGTCCCCTGGCACTGACAATATCCCTGCTGAGTTACTGAAGAACGGAGGGTACATGTGTATGCGCACCCTCTACCAGTACATCACCAAGGCCGGGACTGATGGGAACATCCCACAGCAATGGAGAAATGCAAACATCGTTGTCATTTATAAGAACAAGGGTGACAAGGCCATCTGCGGCAATAGTAGGGGCACATCACTCCTTTCTGTTGCTGGAAAGTTCCTGGCTAAGGTGATGCTTCAGAGACTCATCAGCAACATCACCGAGTCCATGCTGCCTGAATCGCAGTGTGGATTTAGGAAGAACAAGAGCACAATTGACATGATCTTCACAGCCCGGCAGCTTCAGGAAAAGTGCCGGGAGCAACATCAGGAACTGTTTATGGCCTTTGTAGACCTCTCCAAGGCATTCGACACTGTGCAAAGAGAGCTCTTATGGGATGTTCTCCTCAGGTTTGGCTGTCCCAATAAATTTGTTAACATCCTCCGCCAGTTCCACGATGGGATGACTGCTTGGGTGACCATTGGAGGACAAGAGTCCGAGCCCTTCCTTGTACGCACAGGGGTGAGGCAGGGGTGTGTACTAGCACCAGTGCTCTTTAACATCTTCCTCTTGTGTGTCACCAAGCTTCTCCACAACGAGATTGAAGACAGCAGTGGTGTGGCAGTGGATGTCAGATTAGATGGCAACCTCTTTGACATCAGGAGGCTCCACGCAACCACCAAACTCCATAGAGAGTGGGTCCTGGAGCTGCAGTATGCAGACGACTGTGCTCTTGTGGCCCATACTCCGGAGGATCTTCAGACTGTCCTTGCTGTGGCGGTGAGAGGGTACAGCAGGATGGGGCTGACCGTCAATACCACCAAGACAGAAGTGGTTTGCCAATGGAGTACCAGTGTCCCACCCACTCTGCCTGCCTTCACCGTTGGTGATGAAAAGCTGTCAGTAGTGCCATCTTTCAAATATCTGGGGACATTCTCTCTGAGGATAGCAGCATTGACAGCGACATCCAGAGCCGCATTAAACAGGTATCAGCTGCCTTTGGGAGACTTCGGTGTAGAGTCTTTCAGAACAGGAGCCTTCGTCCCTCCACAAAGGTCGCCGTATACCAAGCGGTCTGTGTCACCACCCTCCTGTATAGCTGTGAAGCTTGGGTAACCTACAGCCATCACATCAAGTCCTTGGAGCACTTCCACATAAGCTGCCTCCAGCACATCCCGGGAATTACCTGGCGTGAGCGGGTGCCTCACACTGAAATACTTGTAAAGACCAGCTGCAGAAGTATTGAGGCCATGATCACCCAGCATCAGCTGCAGTGGCTGGGGCACGTGATAAGGATGCCCCCATGTCGGCTACCCCGCAGAGTGTTATACGGCCAGCTATATCATGGTCGACACTCAGCTGGAGGGCCGAAGAAGCACTATAAGGATCAGATGAAGAACGCTTTAAGGAAATGCAAGATCAGACCCGAGGACCTGGATGATGTTGCTGCTGACTGTACCACTTGGTGACAGCTGTGTAGGGACGGAGTTCGTATTCTGGAGATGGAAAGAACAACCAGAAGAGAGCAGGAGAAATGTAGCCATGGTTGCCACCACTACTACATATACATGTCCCACCTGCAATAGAGCTTGTGGGTCCAGGGTAGGACTGTATAGTCATCAAAGATCTCACCGTTGAAGGAGTAGACATCATCATTGGATTTTGATGGACAACCAAAGAAGAATCATCCCGGTGCATGCTCGGAACTCTCTCCAAACACGCTCTTACACGTCAAGTCACCACAGTTGGAGAGAATGACTTCACTGAAGATGGAAAATTTAATATTGGGTTCAGAAGACAACAATGTGTCCAGACAGAATATGAGTTGCTGCTGAAGTTGTATTGGACTTTGTTTCAGACTAAAAGACCACAGTAGCATATAGATCAATCTGTCAGTGGGATGGAGAATGAACGTGACCTTTCTGAACAAACAAGTTTTACAAAAGCTCAACTCATCCCCAATTAACCACATCCTTCTAACTTCGAGCAAACTTGCAACTCCCCACTGAATATTTTGAGTCTTTTGATGTGTTGTGTAACCAGTCACATGACAGAAGCTGCTACTTATTATATCTGCTTGAATTAAGCCCATTCCAAGAATCACTTCATCTTTCTTTCCATTTGGTTGTGCCATTCAGAAACATTCAAAATTCTCCTTTAGTTATTGTCAATATGGAACATATCTTCATTTGCTATCCATGACCTGGCAGAAAGGTCCTTTCAATTGTTGACTAACTTACTGTTTGTTTTGCAACTCTTTAAGGTGAACAAACGACAGTCAGAGTGATCTCAGAGAAGCACTTTCAAAAGATAAGCAGGGCAAGTGTTTACACATAGAGGGATGGGTGTCTGGAATGCACTGCAACAAGTGATAATAGAGGAAAATATGATAGACGTTTTGTAGCCAAATTTGGCCACAAGGCCATTAATTTTGTCATCCAAATCGTTGACATATAATGTAAAAAGAAGTGGTCCGAACACCGGCCTTGCAGAACACCACCAGCCAACCAGAAGGGGCCCCTTTATTCCTACTCTTTGTCTCCTGCCAGTCAACAATCTTCTATCCATGCTAGTACCTTTCCTGTAACAGCATGGATACTTGCCTTGTTTAGCAGCCCCTTGTTAAAGACCTTTTGAAAATCCAAGTAATCAACATCTACTGACTCTCCTTAGTCTATCCTGCCTGTTATTTCCTCAAAGAATTCCAACAGATTTGTCAGGCAAGATTTCCTCTTAAAGAAACCTTGCTGACTTTGGCCTTTTTGAGAGGGTGCAGAGGAGATTTGCCAGGATGCTGCCTGGATTATGAGGATAGATTGAGTGAGCTCTGCCTCTTCTCATTGGACCGAAGGAGCATGAGAGGTGAGTTGATAGAGGTGTACAAGATGATACGAGGCACAGATAGAGTGGACAGTCAGAGACACTTTCCAGGGTGGGATTGGCTAATATGAAGGGTCATAATTTTAAGGTGCTTGGAGGAAAGTATAGGGTGGATTTCAGAGGTAGAGTACTGGGCAGAAGCCTCAGGCACGTACGGTATATATAGCTATTTGAGACGCACGCCACGGGAACATTTAATAGGTAGTGGGAGCATATCCCCACTCTTACTCTGGGGCTATGACAACCTTAAGGAATCAAGCGGCACATAAATGAAAGAAAAGTAGAGGGCCATGCAGAAGGGAAAGGTTAGGTTGATCTTAGTCAGCACAATATTGTGGGTCAAAAGCCCTGTTCTTTCCAGTACTGTTCTATTCCTCCATGAAATCTTCAGCTTTCATCTCTCCCAAACTTCCTACCAGCTTCCCTAAATTCAACTATTTCATAATCCAAATCACCCTTACCTGCATCCTTTGTCAATTATATGCCCATAGCCATCACAGACATGAGCCTGCATGTGCTTCAGGACAAAGTGGAGATGGGGAGATGCATTCATCTGCACCAGGGAGACTAGGGAGAGAGTGGTGGGGGAAAGATTGAAGGAGGAATGGATGTTCCATACCTGGTGGATCCTTAATAATTACAGATGGTCACAAAGGCACAACAGTCCCAAGTTAGTCACTCAAGGTAAGTGCAGGGAGAAATTCCATACCCTTAATCAATTTGTTTTGTGCAGATCAGACTATAGGTTTCAGTAAGTGGCAAGAGTCCTAACAGTGTTGATGTACAGAGAGATCTTGGTGCCTAAATCCATAGCTCCCTGAACATGCAGGTACAGGGTGACACCGTGGTGTTGGATTCTGATGATTTGGTGATCCAAAAGTTCTTCAGAATTCAAGAATGAGGCATAAACCTGGTGCTTAAAATCATTTTATTAAGTGTTACAAGAACAAAGGAAATGAGAGGAAAAGAAAAGAGAACAAACAAAGGTGGTCTGGGCTTCTTCTACCAGACCTCCGACAGCACACATTCCATTGAACTGGATTGGTCGTAACTTAATTTGTAGGACTCTGACTTTAAAACTGAATCAGGCTTGTATTTATCATAGCATATGGTGTTACAAGAACAAAGGAGTTTGTATTTTAAAGTAAGATTTTGGTGAATGTTATTAGCCAATCGGTTATGCCTGTGTAAGTAATCAGGTTGACTTAAACTGCTGCACAATTGGGTAATGTGTTGGATTGTTTCTGGTTTATCTTGGCATTTTCAAATCATTTTCAATTTGTTGATCTTTTATTATGCATTTTTGATAATTTTTTGTGTGAACCACCTGGTCCTGCAATACCACAAGGAACCCCTCTGTTTCTGGGAAGAGGTCCCCAACTTTATTATTTTTAGTATCATTTCTTTTTTTTCTTTTTGTATTTGCATAATCTGTTGTCCTTTGCATATTGATTGTTTGCCCATCCTGTTGGGGGCAATCTTTCATTAATTCTATTTTGTTTCTTGTATTTACTATGAATGCCTGCAAGAAAATACATCTCAGGGTTATATATGGTGACATATATGTACTTTGATGATAAATTTACTTTGAATTTGAATTACAACTTGTTGCTTTTCCATCTTTGGATGGCTTTGATTTCTGCTGGATAACTAAAAGCTAAATTACAACTGGAAAGAAAGCTATTAACATTTTTGTTTCCTAAAGATAACACAAAAACCTCTCACAACAAAGACAAGCATAACTCTAGAAGTGTAAGCTTTCTTTTAAGGGATGTGTTTGAAGGGATACTATTTCTTACTTAACCCACAAGTCTTTCAGTTTCTCTCTCTCTCTCCTCTCTCTCTCCTTCTCTCTCTCCCTCTCTCTCTCTCTCACCCCCATGAAACTCAAAGAATACTAAGCTTCCTGCAGCTTCTTATAAGTGAGAGCATCCACAAACCTCACAGAGCTTAACAAAATGACTTACATGTAAAATATTGAACAAACAAGACACTTAAAAGCAATCATTCACACTTCAAAGGAACTTTTTAATCCTGGGATGCAAATCGTTCTGTGTTGCAGTCTCAATTTCTTGTATTCCCAGTCTCCATGCGAGGCTACTAAGACAAGAGTAGATAGATGGATACTTTATTGATCTCAAAGGAAATTACAGTGTCACAGTAGCATTACAAGTGCACTGACGTACAACTATTAGAAGAGAAGTAAGAAAGAATAAAAAATAAGTTACCTCAAACAGTCTAACAGGAGGGAGTCATCACTTCCCTGGGTATAGGTTGACTCGCTATAGAGCCTAGTGGCCAAGGGTAAGAGTGATCTCAAGGGTAAGGGTATAGTGCTCTTTGGAGCTGTGCAATTGTCTTAGTCTATAACTAAAAGTGCTCCTCTGTTCAGTCAAGGTAGCATGCAGAGGGTGAGAAACATTGTCCAGAATTGCCAGGATTTTCCATAGGGTCCTTTATTCTGCCACAGCCTTCATTGTATCCAGTTTGACTCCTATAACAGAGTCAGCCTTTCTGATCAGTTTATTGAGCCTGTTGGCACCACCTGTGTTGATGCCAATGCCCCAGCACACTGCCGCATAGAAGATTGTCCTGGCAACAGCAGACTGGTAGAACATGTGAAGGAGAGGACCTCAATCTCCTCAGGAAGTAGAAGTGACGATGGCCCTTCTGTGTTGGTGCTCCGCTCAAGTCTGTCATCCAGGTGCGCCCCCAGGTACTTATAGGTCCTCACCACATCCACGTCCTCACCATCAATAGTAACAGGGAGCAGTGCAGACATAGTTTTCATGAAGTCCATCACCATCTCCTTTGTCTTACTGATGTTGAGCTGCAGGTGATTCAGCTTGCACCATTTGACAAAGTCCTCCACCAGGCCCTGTATTCATCCTCCTGCCCTCCCTTTATACACTCAACTATTGCTGAGTCATCGGAGAATTTCTGCAGATGACATGACTCAATGTTGCATCTAGAGTCTGAAGAATACTAGGTAAACAGGAAGCGAGCCAGTACAGTTCCCTGTAGGACCCCAGTGCAGCTTGTATCCATGTCTGACACACAGCTCTGAAGCCACACAAACTGTCCATTATCCAGAATACAATAGAAGTGCCATTGAATTGAGCTTTTCCCCCAGCAATGAGGGCTGTATGGTATTGAAGGCACTTGAGAAATCAAAAACATTGTCCTCACTGTGCTACCCTGCTTATCCAAATGGGAGTAGGCTCTGTTCAGCAGGTAGATGACAGCATTGTCGACTCCAGTGTGATCCTGGTAGGCAAACTGCAGGGTATCAAGGCCTGATCTGACCAGGGGTCAGAGGTGAGCCAGGACCAGTCTCTCTAGGGTTGTTATGATGCGTGAGGTCAGGGCCACTGGACGGTAGTCACTCAAGACTTTTGGTCGGCCCTTCTTGGGTACTGGAACCACACGTGTTTTCCACACAGTTAGGATCCTTTCCAGGATGAGACTCAGATTGAAAATGTGCTGGAGAACTCAACACAGCTGCTCAGCACACTCCTTCAGGACCTTGGGGTTCACACCATCCGGTCCCAATGCAACAGTTATAGTCGTAAAGACTGGCAGGACTTTCAATTACTTTGGACTGCCTTTCTCTTTCTTAAATTATTATTTACTCAGTCATCCATCTCCACATGATGCCTTAGCATATGTATGCCCTATTTAAAAAATACCCTGATTTTTGTTTTATCAAGTCAACATATTTGCACTAGCCCACTCACCCACCCCTCAATCTCATCCATTCAGACAGCTTTTCTATATCCCCCAGGAACCTCTTTGCATCTTCTGCGTAGCCCATATTGCCACCCAGCTTTGTAACATCAGGAGATTTGGACCCTTTTTACTTAGCTTCCTCATCCAAAATTATTAACAGCACCAGTACCTGCAGAATCCCACTAGCTTCTAACACAGCCTCCTAACACAGAGGTAATGTGTTGATTCCACTTTTGTCCATTAACCAGTGTTAAAGCCAGGTCAATATGTTACCCTCAACCAATGTGGTCTAACCTTGTTTCATAACTTGTGTGGTACCTCACCAAAGACCTTCTGAGAGTCCAGCAGCCACAGTGGAGGGGAATAAACAGTTGACGTTTCAGGCCAAGACCCTTCCCCTGGATTTCCAGCATCTCTTATAGTGACACACGCAAAATACTGGAGGAGTTCATCAAGTTAGGCAGCATCCATGGAAAGGAATAAACAGCAAATATTTTGGGCCGAGACCCTTCATCAGGACATCTTGTATTACAGAATCTTGTGTGCTTCTGAAAGTCCAAATACACTACAGCTCCTGGGTAGCTTTTATCTGTTCTACTTGTTGTTACTGCTCAGAATTGCGAGAAAGGGAAGAAGTTTTAGTCATGATAATCTGGTTATTTGGTCGTGCGGTTGACACAAAAGCTGTTTCAGGCAATTGGAGTGCTTCAGCATTGCCAGTGGCCACAGAGCATCATGTATGCGAGCAGAGCGGATATCTGTAACATGGTCAGGTGTGTGGCCAGAGATGGAGCTGGAACGATGCTGGTTTGTCAGATATGTGATTAGGTCTGTGGGCAGAGCCAAGAAAAGGCCACAGACAAGGACTAGTTCAGGTTCAGGAACTGGACATCAGAACAGTTGCAGATCTGGGTGGGGTACTTACTGAAGTAGGTGAGAAGTGAGGGAAGAGGAAGTAGCTAATGGGGCCTGGGTATCAGCTCATTTTGCTCACTAATAACTCTTTGTTGATAACCGAACAGCAATGGTTCAGGGAGAAGTTCATTTGAACAAGTTCATCAGGATTCCCTGACAGCCTGAAAGCATGTTTGAACGACTCAACTTTGAATCCTTTGGTCACCCACAGTTGCTGGAGTAGATGTTTTGGTCAATGTACATTTCATATCGGTTTACCATTTGAACATAACTGCTATAGGGTTTGACTAAAGCAGAAATGTTAAGGTTTAACTTCACCGTGGAAACTAAAGAAAGAAAAGACCAGCTTGGCAGACTGCTTTAATTTTTACCCTTGTTTCTGTTAATCCAAGAATTTATCAAAAGAAAATGGTATACTTTGGCAAAAATAAAAAGAAAACTTCAAAAAATGAATCAGCAATGTTGAGACTTGGGATTTTGAAATTAAAGACAGGAGAATGGTAAAACAGTTTGTGATATTTCTGGAAATTCCAGGAAATGCATCTGGAATTATCAAAGTAGTTTGGAAATACTATAGCGGACAGTGAAGTTTTTCAAGACAGTCTGACTAACGTGAAATAATAACTTCAATCCTATATTATCAATTGCAAACAGAGAAATTACCCACCAAAGGTGAAGTTTTCCAAAGTTATGTTTGAATAGGAGTAAATTAGCTGTGTTAGTTCACCAAATGAGTGTGTGTGTGTGTGTGTGTGTGTGTGTGTGTGTGTGTGTGTGTGTGTGAGAGAGAGAGAGAGAGAGAGAGAGGGATCAGATAACTTGAAGTGTTGATGTAGTCAATTCTGCTCTGGGAGAACAGACATACATTATAAATATCACCTCCCACCTCAACCCCACCAGCACTGTAAAGCTACCAATAATTTGAAAACTTCTAGGAATTAAAGCCATTCAGGATAAAAAAAAATACATAATGACTATCCCACAAAAAAAGTGAAAGCAAAAAGCATTTGAAATAAATGATTGCTCTGGAAGAAAGGGTTTCAATTGTGAGAAGCCAAAAGATATTGCCTAGATTGCAGAACAAGCAAGTCTTCTGAAATTGGTTTTATTGTAGATCAGGTGATGGAAGGTGGGGCCTGGGAAGTTTCTGAAGATCTGCGTTACATGGGATTTTTGAATGAATGTGCTTACGTGATCAACAACATAAAACATTCTTTCATTGTAGAGCCTTGAAGTTTTGAAGTCTCCTTAAAGTTTGCATGATCGTGCTTTAAGCCATATTATCTGTTTGAAGCTTGAGTGTGGTCATACTTTGTTTTTTAACATTTAATGTGTGAATTATCTGTAAAATGTAAAACATGGCATCAGATTTTACTGATGTGCTCAAGAAGAGAGACAGAAAGATATGGGGACAGAGAGAGAGTAAGGCAGAAAGTCAGAGAAAGAGGCAGGGAGACAGACAGAAAGCTGCACATAATGATAAGGTAGTAATGAAGGCATATGGCATGCCTTTATTAATCAGCATTCAGTTGAAGAATCAGGAAAAGATGCTGCAGGTTTATAAAACTCTAATTAGGCCGCATCTGGAATATTGCATTCAATTCTGATTGGCCCTTTATGGGGAGGATGGGAAGGTTTTGGAGATGAGGTAGAAGAGATTTATCAGGATGCTGCATGGAGAAGAGGGGTTTGTTGTAGAAACAGAAGATCTACGGCACAATATAGGCCCCCAAAGCTGTGCCGAACATGTCCTTACCTTAGAAATTGTAAGGAAAGGTTAAACAAATTAGGCTGTTTTCTCTGGCGCCATGGGGCTGAGGGGAGACCTAATGGAAGTCTACAAGATTATGGGGAGGTATAGAAATAGTGTGTGGTGTGTAGCCACGTGGTTAGGGCATTGGACTAGCGATCTGAAGGTCGTGGGTTCGAGCCTCAGCCGAGGCAGTGTGTGTGTCCTTGAGCAAGGCACTTAACCACACACTGCTCCAGTCTACCCAGATGAGAATGGGTACCGGCAAAAATGCTGGGGGTTAACCTCGAGATTGACTGGCGTCCTATCTGGGGGGAAGTCTCGTTCTTTCAGTCGCTTCATGCCACGGAAACCGGCATAAGCACCGGCCTGATGGGCCACAAGGCTCATGACAGACTTTAGTCTTTAAAAATAGAAATAGTAGATAGCCAATAGTTTTTTTCAAGGGTCGAAATGTCTGATGCAAGGGGCCGTTGACTTAAGGCGCATTTACCGTACATTACAGGTGTGTTCAAAGGAGATGCAGTATACAGGACAAGTTTTTACACAGAGCGGGGTTTTGCTTGAGTTGCATTTCAGGAGTGGCCGTGCAGGTAAATACCATAGAGGCATTGAAGGTGCTAGTAGATGGGCACATGGATGTGCAGAGGATAGAGAGCTATGGATATTGTGTAGGCAGAAGGGATTAGCTTAGTTAGCAATTTAATTACTAGTGAACGGAGTTCGACACAACATTGCGGGCTGAAGAACGTACTCCTCTTCTGTACGTTTACATCTTAATGTGAGACAGACAGAAAGAATGATGCAGAGAGTGAAAATGAAGAAGGGGGGTAGAGAGAGTGAAAGCGAAACAGAAGCAGAGACAGAGAAAAAGGAGGAGATAGAAATTAAGGATAATTTAGATTTTATTAAGCATACGTCAGGAAGGATTAGTCCTATATTCTAGTATACAGGATATATTTAAGCATGAGATTTAAATCAATGTGGAGGACTTCTTGACTCTTAAGGGCAGTGAAAAGCTATTTGAACATGACAACTCATGAAGCTCCACCTTTTCTTGTTCTTTGGCATGACTGTTAAAGATTTATTTCACAAAAGAATGAGCCATTTTTAAGTTATACTGTTATTTGCAAATTTCATAAAGAAAGAAAGCAACAGCCTGGTTGGTATCCTTTTATATCTGTTGCTTTTTAATGTTGTCTGAATTAGCATTGTAAGAAATAAATCCTTAATTTTCACAACGTTCATGTACAATTCCAGTTAACATTATGAATGAAATAAGATATTTTAACTTCTGATACAAGATTCCGACATACTGAAATTAGTAATTCTGGATTGACATTTTGTGAAATGTTAGGGACAGTGAGGGTAATCCGAGATGCTCTCTTCCTTCATGTCATTTGAATTTTTAGCACTCTAACTAATTTTCTGATTCTGTAGTACTTTGAAAAAAGCTTTCTATGATTTAGTTACAGATAAGAATATTGTTTTTTTTCCCCTTTTGCATGCGAGGAAGTACATCTATTTAGTACCAGTTGGAACATTTAGTAAAGCATGGTTTAATTTGATTACCATGCTTTGTCAAGTGTGAGCAATCAGCACTGTAGACTAGTTTGTGGAGCAAAACTTTGTTTGTGCTGGGACAAAACAAGGATGAACACAGGTAGCTGTGAGAGAATAATTAGAGCTTCTGGCTGTGGTAGACCTGAGAGAAAAGATTGAGCCCCATCAAAGAGGGTTCGAGAGATGGTCAGGAGGACACAGGTGTCCAAAAACTGGAATAGGGGTCAGTCATTTAATCAGAAGTTCTGCAACAGAGATTGGGAAACTTAAAGTAATGACAAAGTCACATTTTCTTTTCTGTTTTTATAAATAACGACTATGCGCAAATGGAAAGAATGGCTTTGCTTCCCTTGGGAAACGTGGAAAGGGATTGTGACTACTGAGGCTGATAGCTGCACAACGACTACCCCGTACCTCAGCAGAGCAGCTGAACTTGGAACACACAAGAAAGAGAAATACTTCACGTCCCTTTTACACTCATGGCAGACCAAGTGAAAGAAAAAGGTGGTTTAATGAGAACATAGTTTTAGTGAGTCATGATAGAAGTAAAAGACCAGAAGCAGAATGTTCTGAAATATAATTTTAATCAACAAATACATTGCACAAAAGCTGTAAAATGGCACAGGCAAAACCTAGCCCAAACTAATACTGGAAAATCTCTTTGACCATACAACCATAAGACATTGGAATAGAATTGGGCCATTTGGCCCACAAGGAAGCATCCTCTTCATGTCCACTCTATCTAGGCCTTACAATAATTGATAAATTTCAATGAGATCTCCCCTCATTTGTCTAAATTCCAGCGTCTACAGGCCCTCAGGCATGTAATCCTCATACGTTAATCCTTTCATTCCTGGAATCATTCTTGTGAACCTCCTCTGGACCTTCACTAATGTCAGCACATCCTTTCTTAGATAAGGGGCCCAAAACTGCTCCCAATACTTTAAGTGCATGCAGTCTGACCAATGTCTTATAAAGCCTCAGCAATACTTCCATGCTTTTATATACTATTCCCCTTGAAATGAAGACTAACATTACATTTGCCTTCCTTATCACTGACTCAACCTGCAAGTTAACCTTTAGGGAAGGACTCCCAAGTCCTTTTGCACCTCTCATTCCTGAAGTTGCTCCCCATTTAGAAAACAGTCTACACCTTTATTCTTTCTACCAATGTGTATGACCACACAATTCCCTGCATTGTATTCTATCTGCCATTGCTTTGCCAATTCTACCACTCTTTCTAAGTCCTTCTGCAGACTACCTGCTTCCTCAACACTATCTTCCGCACCATCAACCTTTGTATCATCCTCAACCTTGGCCACAAAGTCATCAGTTCATTGTCATATAATGTGAAAAGAAGAGGTCTTAAAAATGACCTCTGCACAGCACCACTAGTCACCGACAGACAAACCACAAAAAAGCCCCCTTTATTCCCAGATTTTGCTTCCTGCTAGTCGGCCAATCTTCTATCCATGTTAGTATCTTTCCTGTAATACCATGCGGTCTTATCTAGTTTAGCAGCCTCATGGGCAGCACTTTGCAAAGGCCTTCTGAATATCCAAGTTAACAACATCTACTTCCACTCCTTTGTCTACTCTGCCTGTTATTTCCTCAAAGGACTCTGACGGATTTGTCAGGCAAGATGTCCCCTTAAGGTTGACTTCAACCTATTTTATCACGTTCCTCCAAGTACCCTGAAACCACAACCTTACCTATCGATTCCAACATCTTACCAACCACTGACTTCAGGCTAACTGGCCTAAAATTTCCTGTCTTTTGTCTTCCTCTTTTCTTAAAGAATAGGTTGGCACCTACAACTTTTCAGTCCTCTGGAACCACTTCAGAATCTAGTGATTCTTGAAAGATCACTATTAATGCCTCCACAATCTCTTCTGCTACCTCTTTCAGAACCCTGGGGTGTAGTCCACCTGGTCCAGGTGACTTATCTACCTTCAGACCTTTCCGCTTCCAAAGTACCTTCTTTTTAGCAATGGTAGCTACACGCACTTCTGCCCCTGTACACTCTTGAATTTCTGGCTTAGTAATGGCAGCAACACTTACTTCTGCCTCCTGACACTCTTGGATACCTGGCACACTGATGGTGTTTTCCACAGTAAAATCTGACGCGAAATACTTATTGAGTTTGTCTGCCATTTCTTTGTCCCCTATTACTACTTCTCCAGTGTCATTTTTCAGCGGTCCGATATCCATTGTCATTTCTTTTACTATTTATATATCGGATAAAACTTTTTGTATCCTCTTATATTTTGGCTAGCTTACCTTCATATTACATCTTTTTTCTCCTTATTATTTTTTTAGTTGCCTTCTGTTGCTTTTTAGAAGCTATCATATTCGCCACAAATTTTTGGTATGTTATATCTTTTGATCTTATGCTGTCTTTGATTTCCCTTGTCAGTCAAAATTGCCTCATTCTCCCTTTTTCAACTTTGGGATGTATCTATCCTGCACCTTCCAAACTGCCCCCAGAAGCTCTAGCCATTGTTGTTCCGCCATTATCCCTGCTCATGTCCCTTTCCAATAAACTTTGGCCAGCTCCGCTTTCATGCCTTTGTAGTTCCCTTTACTCCACTATAATACCAAAATATCTGATTTCAGCTTCTCCCTCTCAATCTGCAGGGTGAATTCTATCATATTATGATCATTATCTCCAAAGAGTTCCTTTACCTTAAGCTCCCTAATCAAATCCTGTTCATTACACTGCACCCAATCCAGAACTGCCTTTCCCTAAGTGTGTTCAACTACAAGTTACTCAAAAAGTCATCTCATAGAGTCATAGAAAACTGCAGCGCAGAAAAGGGCCCTTCAGCCTATCTAGTGTATGCCAAACCATTTAAACTGCTAAGTCCAATTGAGCTGCACCCAGATCATAGCCCTCCATACCCCTCCCATCCATGTACCTATCCAAACTTCTCTTAAATGTTGAAATCAAAATCGCATTCACCATTTGCGCTGGCAGCTCATTCCACACTCTCATCATCCTCTAAGTGAAGAAGTTTCCCCTCATGGTCCCCTTAGACATTTTACCTTTCACCCTTAATCCATGACCTCTAGTTCTAGTTTCACCCAATCTCAGTGGAAAAAAACCTGCTTATGTTTACTTTATCTAAACCCCTCATACTTTTGTATGTCTCTATCAGATCTCCTCTCAATCTTCTATGTTCTAAGGAGTAAAGTCCTAACCTATTCAATCTTTCCTTGTAACTCAGGTCCTCCAGACCCAGCAACATCCTTGTAGGTTTTCTCTGTACTCTTTTAACCTTACTTACATATTTCCTGTAGGTAAGTGAACAAAACTGCGCACAATACTCGAAATGAGGCCTCACAAATGTCTTATACAATTTCAGCATAACAACCCAACTTCTGTATTCAATACGTTGACCTATGAAGGCTAACGTGCCAAAAGCTTTCTTTACAACCCTATCTACCTGTGCTGTCACTTTCAATGAATTATGGATCTGTATTCCTAGATCCCTTCGTTCTTCCACACTCCTCAGTGCCCTACTACTCACTGTATAAGACTTACACTGATTGGTCCTTTCGAAGTGCAACACCTTACACTTGTCTGCATTAAATTCCATCTGCCATTTTTAGCGCAAACAACAGGAATTCTGCAGATGCTGGAAATTCAAGCAACACACATCAAAGTTGCTGGTGAACGCAGCAGGCCAGGCAGCATCTCTAGGAAGAGGTACAGTCGACGTTTCAGGCCGAGACCTTTCGTCAGGACTAACTGCCATTTTTAGCCCCTTTTTTCAGCTAGTTCAGATCCTGCTACAAGTTTTGATAGTCTTCCTCGCAGTCCACTACACTCCCAATCCTGGTGCCATTTGAAAATTTGCTGATCCAGTTAACCACATTATCATCCAGTTCATTGATATAGATGACAAATAACAATGGACCCAGCACTGATCCCTGTGGCACTCCACTGGTCACAGGCCTTCATTCAGAGAGGCAACTATCTACTACCACCTTTGGCTTCTCCTGCAAAGCCAATGTCTAATCCAATGTACTACCTCATCTTGAATGTCAAGCAACTAAACCTTCTTGACCAACCTCCCATGCTGGACCTTGTCAAATGTCTTGCTGAAGTCATATAGTCAACATCCAATTCTTTGCCTTCATCAGCTTTCCTGGTAACTTCCTTGAAAAACTCTATAAGATTGATTCGACATGACTTACGACACGCAAAGCCAAGTGGACCATCCCTAACCATCCCTTGTCCATCCAAATACTGATATATCCGGTCCCTTAGAATACCTTCCAATAACTTTCCCACTACAGATGTCAGGCTCACCAGTCCATAATTTCCAGGTTTGTTCTTAGAGCCTTTCTTAAACAGTGGAACAACATTAGCTATCCTCCAATCCTCTGGTACCTCACTTGTCACAAAGGATGATTTAAGTATCTCTGCTAGAGCCCTGCAATTTCTGCACTTGCCTCCCATATGATCCGAGGGATCACTTTGCCAGGCTGTGGGGATCTATCCACGTGATTTGCCTCAGGCAGCAAACACCACCTCCTCTGTAATCTGTACAGGGTCCTTGACCTCGCTAGCGCTTTGCCTCACTTCTATACACTCTGTGTTGGTCTCCTGAATAAATTCGGTTGCAAAAAATCCACTTAAGATCTCCCCCTTCTCTTTTAGCCTCACACATAGATTACCAGTCTGAAAAAGGATCTAATGCTTTCCCGACGTATTTGATGAATAAACTCTTCTCGAGCTTTCAGCCAGGTACAGGTATGGACTTTAACCGACATTTCAATTACAAGCTCTACCATCTTCATCAGGGATGATTCCTGGGCAAGTCTAGTCCAGTGATATTTATGTAACCAGGTGACCATCAGATCTTATTCAGTATCGTTAAAAGTGTACTTAGGCATCCATCCGGGTAATGCTAGAATAGAAACATAGAAACATAGAAAATAGGTGCAGGAGTAGGCCATTCAGCCCTTCGAGCCTGCACCGCCATTCAGTATGATCATGGCTGATCATCCACCTCAGAAACCTGTACCAGCCTTCCCTCCATACCCCCTGATCCCTTTAGCCACAAGGGCCATATCTAACTCCCTCTTAAGTATAGCCAATGAACTGGCCTCAACTGTTTCCTGTGGCAGAGAATTCCACAGATTCACTACTCTCCGTGTGAAGAAGTTTTTCCTCATCTCGGTCCTAAAAGGCTTCCCCTTTATCCTCAAACTGTGACCCCTCATTCTGGACTTCCCCAACATCGGGAACAATCTTCCTGCATCTAGCCTGTCAAATCCCTTTAGGATTTTATACGTTTCAATAAGATCCCCACTCAATCTTCTAAATTCCAACGAGTATAAGCCTAGTCGAACCAGTCTTTCATCATATGAAAGTCCTGCCATCCCAGGAATCAATCTGGTGAACCTTCTTTGTACTCCCTCTATGGCAAGGATGTCTTTCCTCAGATTAGGGGACCAAAACTGCACATAATACTCCAGGTTTGGTCTCACCAAGGCCTTGTACAACTGCAGTAGTACCTCCCTGCTCCTGTACTCGAATCCTCTTGCTATGAATGCTAGCATACCATTTGCCTTTTTCACCGCCTCCTGTACATGCATGGCCACTTTCAATGACTGGTGTATAATGACACCCAGGTCTCGTTACACCTCCCCTTTTCCTAATCAGCCACCATTCAGATAATAATCTGTTTTCCTGTTCTTGCCACCAAAGTGGATAACCTCACATTTATCCACATTAAATTGCATCTGCCATGAATTTGCCCACTCACCTAACCTATCCAAGTCACCCTGCATCCCCTTAGCATCCTCCTCACAGTTAACTCTGCCGCCCAGCTTCGTGTCATCCGCAAATTTGGAGATGCTGCATCTAATTCCCTCATCTAAGTTATTAATATATATGGTAAACAACTGGAGTCCCAGCACTGAACCTTGCGGTACCCCACTAGTCACTGCCTGCCATTCTGAAAAGGTCCCGTTTATTCCCACTCTTTGCTTCCTGTCTGCCAACCAATAGTTGTCCGTGCCTTTAAGGGAGACAGTGATGTCATTATGAACGCGTGGGATAGTGGGGAGAAAATTTCGCTTCCGGCTGAAGACACTGGTGGTGCGTTGGAATCTAGTCTCTTCCAGAGTGTGCTGGGCATGGTGAGGAAAGATTTTCTGGAGTGAATGACTCAATGCTGGATCGCGTGGCTTGGGCAAAGTTCCTCACCATCCAAGATTGCCAATACCGTATTTGTACCATATTACAAATGTGTAGTTCTAGTATTTTTATACTGCATACACAATTCTGTTCATACACAAGGGTGTGGATCGAAAGTTAAACTGAGATTGTAACTGCAAGAACTGGTTATAAATTCGTTCGTTTTGTTTCGCGACCCTCTTCTGGCACTTAAACATCGAAAACCAATAAAGGAATTAAAACCCGAAAAAGTCTTTGTTGTCCTGAGTGTATACTTTTCCCCAGGCTCAAAATTTATACCCCTACCAAGCATCCCTCCTGATAGGTTAGTCCTTATCCAATCAGGTTTTCACTGTCCCACCTTCTTTACAATCGAATTCCATCTCTTACTTAGAGTGAGGTCTTCATCTTTGTTAAAATTCTTTTCCTCTTTTATTTCAATGGCTTCCTTCACCAGGTGGTCCCAAAAGTCATTGGCATGGCTCAGTAGTTTTCTGCCATCGAAGTCAATCCTATGGCTATTGTGAATTCAGCGTTCTGCTACCACTGAAGTGGATAAACCTCCTGTGTTCCTTGATGCAGGTTTCCTCCGTGCATCCCATCTGGCTGATATACGTTGCTCTGCATTCACAGGAGATCCTGTAAACACCAGTTGTTCTAAGTCCCAGGTCACCTATGGCCTGCATAGGCTGCGATTCCAGCTTCCCCGCAGGTTTGTGGATGGTATTAATCTGGTATTTTATTCAGGATTATGACAATTCTTCCAGAAACCAAGGAAATATAGGGAAGTCAGGCAGTAGCAATCGGTTCCTCCTAGTTGTTAGGTTCCATGGTTTTTCCATGGGCCCTTTTAAGGGCCCAGTTGATTTCCTTCACCTTGTAGCCATTCTGTAGGAATGCTGTGCGTAATTATCTTATTTCCTGGTGGAGACTCTCCAGGTTCAAAATAGCTTTTGTGTGGTTAATCAAAGTTGAAAGTACTGCTCTATGGTTCTAAGAGTCCTTGAAAGTGAGTCCATAGGTTGAGAATCAGTTTAGTGCTGGGGCGAGTGAAGCTATCCTCTGTACTTCAAGAGCTTGATAGTTGAGAGGAGATATCTGTTCCTGAACTTGGTGGTGTGGGACCTGAGGCTCCTGTTGGCAGCAGCGAGAAGAGAGCATGGCATGATTAGTGAGGTCCTTGATGATGGGTGCTGCTTTCCCGCAACAGTGCACCTTGTAGATGTGCTCAATGGTTGGGAGGGCTTTACCTGTGATGGACTGGGCTGCATCGATTACGTTTTGTAGGATTTTCCATTCAAGGGCCTTGGTATTTCCATACCAGGTTGTGATGCAACCAAGCAGTATATTCTCCACAACGCATCTATAGAAGTTTGTCAAAGTTTTAGATGACTTACCAAATCTTTGCAAACTTTTAAGAACGTAGAGCCTCTGTCATGCCTTCTTCATAATGGCACTTATGTGCTGGACCCAAGAAAGATCCTCTGAAATGATATCACCAAAGAATTTAAAATTGCTGACCCTCTCCACCTCTGATCCCCTGATGAGGACTGGCTCATCAAACTCAAGTTTCCTCCTCCTGTAGTCAATAATCTTCTCCTTGATTCTGCTGACATTGAGTGAGGTGTTGTTTTTGCGGCACGATTCAGCCAAATTTTCAATCTTCTCCCTATAAGCTGATTCATCACCACCTTTGATTCAGTCAACAGAAGTGGTGTCATCAGCAAACCTAGATATGGCATTGGAACTGTGCTCAGCCTCACAGTTTTGAGTATCAAATGAATAGAGCAGGAGGATAAGCACACAACCTTGTGGTGCACTGTTGTTGATGGAGATTGTGGAGGAGATGCTGCCAATGCAAACTGACAGGGTTCTGCAAGTGAGGAAATCGAAGATCCAATTGCACAAGGAAATATTGAGGCCAAGGTTTTGAAGTTTTTTGATTAGTTTTGAGGTGATAGTGTTGAATGCCAGGTTGTAGTCAATGAAGAGCTTCCTGATGTATGTATCTTCACTGTCCAGATGTTCCAGGGTTGAGTGGAGAGCCAGTGAAATAACCTGTTTAATGGTAGACAAATTAGACTGAATTCAAGTCACTTCTCAAGCAGGATTTCATATATTTTATCACCAACCTCTCAAAGCACTTCATCACAGCGGATGTAAGCGCTAATGGATGATAGTCGTTGAGGCAGGTCACCATGTTCTTCTTGGGCACCGGTATAACTGAACACTGTTTGAAGCAGGTGGTCACCTCAGACTGCCGAAGCGAGAGGTTAAAGATATCCGTGAACACTCCAGCCAGTTGATCGGCACAGGTCTTCATTACTCAGCCAGGTACGCTGTCTAGGCCAGATGATTTCTGTGGATCCACCATCCTGAAGGATGCACTCACCTCTGCCTCAGAGACGGAAATCACAGAGTTTCCAGGGGCTGTGGGAGCTTGTGAAGGTGCCTCCATGTTTTGTCAGTCAGAGGCATTGAACTTCTCTGGAAATGAGATCTTGTTGTCAGAGATGTCACTTGGTTTTACTTTGTAAGAGATGATAGCATTAAAGCCCTGCCACAGATGCCAAGCATCCTTCTGTAATTCAAGTTTGGTCCAGAATTGCCACTTTGCCTGTGAACAACAGGAATTCTGCAGATGCTGGAAATTCAAGTAACACACATCAAAGTTGCTGGTGAACACAGCAGGCCTGGCAGCATCTCTAGGAAGAGGTGCAGTCGACGTTTCAGGCCGAGACCCTTCGAAGACTAGTCCTGACGAAGGGTCTCGGCCTGAAACGTCGACTGCACCTCTTCCTAGAGATGTTGCCTGGCCTGCTGCGTTCACCAGCAACTTTGATGTGTGTTACTTTACATGTGAGGTGGTTTTCTGGTAGTCGTATCTGGACCTCTTATATTTTATTTGGTCCACAGACCAGAATGCCACTGGTCTGTCTCTCAGCAGATTGCAGGTCTCAAGGTTCATCCAGGGCTCCTGGTTGGGGAAGACTGTGAATGATTTTGTGGAGACGCAGTCATTCACAACGGATCTTATAAAGTCCTTGACAGCAGTGGCATATTTGTTCAGATCCTCTGAGTGCTTGAATATGGTCCAGTCCATCGACTCAAAGCAATCCCGTAGCCGCTCCTCAGCGCCCATCTCTTTGTTGCCCTTACCTCTGCAGCCTTGCTCTTTAGTCTCTGTATGTTTGCAGGTAGAAGGAGGACAGCCAGCTGACCAGATTTATCGAAATGCCGTCTAGGGATGGAACAGTAGGCTCCCCTTTAGTTACATAGAAACATAGAAACATAGAAAATAGGTGCAAGAGTAGGCCATTCGGCCCTTCGAGCCTGCACCGCCATTTATTATGATCATGGCTGATCATCCAACTCAGAACACCGCCCCACATTTACAGTGAAATATACGCACAGTGAAATGTTGTTTATGTTAACAAACAACATAACCAAGAATGTGCTGAGGGCAGCCCGCAAGTGTCACCACACATTCTGGTGTCAACATAGAATGCCCACAATGCTCAGTAAACAACACAGAACACAACAGGTGACAAAACAATAGCAAAACAAGCCCCTTTCTTCCTCACCCCACCCAGCCACCCACAAACATACACAGTCTTCTAACCCCAGGACAGGCCATCGATTTTGGCCTCCATCCTCCAGCGGACTCATGGATTCACGGATGTTTGGTCTTTGAATTCCCCAGTGGACTCGCAGAGATTTGTAAACTTGGTCGATTTCCAGACTTCTGATCAATATTTGGGCCTCAATCCGGACTTCTGATCAACCTTTGGGCTTCGATCTTTGGTATCGACCCAGGATCCACCAGTAATGACAAATAAGGACCCTGGATGATGACCCAAACTCCAGGCCTTGATCACTAGACTCACCTATGATGGGACCCAAACACTAGGCCTCAAACTCCAGTCTCACCTATTCACGCATCTTAGGAGCCAGTGGCCTTCATGCCTTTGCCCACACAGCTGTAATAGTGGAACTTGATGACAACTCACTGACCTGGTGAGGGGCAAGGGGAGCCATCAACCCTCATCCTCACTAATCTGCCAGCCCGATGTCCAACCACATCCACATCCACATCGGTGGCCTTCAAACACAGAGCGGAGGCTTAGACTCCGGCCTGTCCTCTAATACCCCCACATCCCTGTAGCTAAACCTTAACCTGACTTCTAACTCCCCCTCTCTGTCCCCAAAATCATCCCTACAAAATCTAAAAAAAACCTACTAAACAACTCAGTCTGAGCCACAACTTGACAAGAGACTGTCACCTTGGATGGCTATCCAGGAAATTGTCCAGCCCTAATTATTCCTCATAGGCTCAATATTTGTTGGTATATTGGTATTCGTTATGTATCGGAAATCCAGGCTGGTTTCTGTGATGTGCTGACCTGTGTGCACAACTCTTAACCAGATATCCATGGGAGGTGGAAAGAGATGAATCAGGAGCAGAACTATTGAAATCATACACAATGACACAGTTTACTGAAACATAATTGCCCCAACATGCATTAGAACATTGGATTCCCTCACCTGACCTATACACATAGTCTAGCACAATATTTTCAGTAATTATCAGTCCCTAATAAATTCTTTAAAAAATTTGGATATTGGATTAGATTTTATCTGCTGATGTTTCAGATATTTGGGAAGAATAGCTAGTGCAAATCGAAGGTTTAAATTTAAGGCCTGGTTTATTTACACTTCTGATTCTAATGCAATTTGAGCTGCACTTTGACAACAAAGCATTGATTGTCTTCAAATTATGCTTAGTTTTTCAGCCTTCAGCATGGAAAATAAGACATTGAATTATGTAAAAAAAAGATTTTTTTTGTTTAAATACCACGTTTTCATCACAGAGAAAGCACAAGTCCACGATTGTACTTCCAGCAATTATCTTTAGCTGGTTGGCCCTTGCCCTTAGTTGCTGTTTGATTTTGACTTCTTGTTAGTTTGATATCAACATTCAATCGGTATGCTGCTATTTCTGTCCCTTGGTTTTTGTTGAATTTTAGCTGTTTTCTTCTATTTGTTTCTTGGCTCAAGTCCTAACCCTTTTGCTGTTGATGCAAGAAAACCACCTCAACCTTTGGTGCTGGACCAGAATGCCAGGGACAAAATCATTAAGCAAGGTATGTTGCTTTAACTTTGATTACATTGTGCAAATCATTAAAACTATACAGCCCCTTGAAACAGAATGAAATATTACTCTGATAAATGTGAAGGCTTTAATGAAAGAAAGTCTTGTACTATCATTATGGCCAGTCAAACTGTTATTTTTAAGGGGTGGTATTTGGATTTTTAATAATTAAGAGTTTTCGAGACAGAATAGTTACCAGGAGAATTGATCAGTAAATATGTATCTGCCATTAATAGTACATTGCTGTACCAAGTGCAGAGTCCAATTGCTTTCTGGATTTATAACTATTCACCTGTTTTGATCTGTTAATTGCTAACTGTACTGTCTAGTCTGGACTTGGATCTTTAGCTTGCGCACCTAACCACACCAACCTAATAGTAACATGGAGACCTGATTTCCGATATTGAGGAAGGGTCAGCATCAAAGCTAAGAAATGAAGTGGAGCTGTAGAAACGTAGGATATATGACAAAGTGATTAGGATGTTGTTGGGTGGAGATTTCCTTCTCTAGGTTACACATTCAGAAAAGTGTAAGTCTTTCATTTAAAAGCTGGCATTTCCATTCAGAATGACAATCTTTTACTGGAGGACAACCAATCTTGGGATAACTGCACCATGCTGTCCTCCAAGGGAAAGTCAATCTTCTGCAGGTATTCTAAGGGTTAAAGTGGAAGATCTGCTCGACCAACCTGTGCCTCTTCTTGTGGCAGGTTCGATTGGCACAGGTTCATCGAGCAGATCTTCCACTTTAACCCTTAGAATATCTGCAGAGAATTGCGTTCCCTCAGATAAGGTGACTATGCACAGAACTAGAGGACATGGACATAAGGTAAGAGGGAAAAGTTTTAACCGGACCCTGCGGGCAACTTTTTCACCAAGAGAGTGATCCGTATCTGGAATGAGCTGTCAGAGGAAGTGGTTGAGACAGGCACATTAACAACATTTGAAAGGTACTTGGACAGATAAGTATATAGGAAAGGTTTAGAGGGACGTGAGCCATGTGCATGCAGGTGCGATTAGCTTCGGAGGGACTCTTGGTTGGTATGGACCAGTTGGACTGAATGGCCTGTTGCCACGCTGTATAACTCAATGAGTCTAAGAACAAGATATCTTCTCATTTATTATTATTTGAAGTACTTGATTGGAATGTATTTCAATGTTTTTATTGTCCTGTGTTACTTCAAGCATTTTGTTAGGTTTTAAAATTTAAGATTAATTTTAAATGTAAAAATTATTATGTGATTCTGAATTTCTCTACAAATTGAACACTAACATGTCAGATTGCATTAATATACAGAAGACTAAGAAATTACATTTTGCTCATCCACAAAGCAAAATTGTAAATTGTGCCTATGATAATGACAGGTGGCCTTTGTGTGAGATGCTTGAAAGGATGTGGTCAAGACAGGAACTGTACTGAATGAGCCAAATGGAAACGGGAGCTGTAGATGTAAAATGTCTTTATTCAGTTTAAGTAGGCACACTGGAAAATATTTTTTCTCTTGGAGAAACTTTGGAGGAACTCTTGAAAATCATCTGGAACTCTTTGTACACTAGGTTTTTATTCTCTTAAGAATAAAGGGATCAGCAGATGATAAGATAAAATTTCAATTGCTACAATGATATTGTTTACTTTAATATTTTGTGTCTGTCAAATAGTTCTGTTTGCAATGGGAGTACACTGCAACTGACAAAACACCTCTGAATGTTCAAACACTTTTCTGGGACAAAGTAATTCACATGACTGGTCCAAGATTATTTCAGGATAAGAACCTCAGACATCCGGAATTAGTGTTGTCAGGGCCCCACCTCTGGGTACACCAAACATTTAATTATTCATGGAAAAAAATAGGCCTGTGACTTTGATGTGCTAAGTGACAACTTGAATCTCATCTGTGAACTTTTTTCATCCCAGTCACAAGGATGCAAAATAACTTAGCTGAAGATATCAGATGCCTGATTTGCTGAAGGCCATTTAACATGGCCCTATTGTCTTAAATTGCCTGATGCAGATGAGAATGATTGATGGGCATGTCAGTTTACTAACCATATCTTTTGAATGGCCATCTGTTGTGCACCAGTGGTATCTCTTCTTGTTGACCATAATCTTTGCTTCCAAAGCTCTCCTTTTCATTATCAATTTATCACTTGTAGTTTACATTTGAACAGGCTTTGCGTGAACATTGGCTCTCATTTCTCTTAAAGCCTGCTATCAATTCCTGAAGACCCTGCGTTTAATAATCCCTAACGTACCCCTGTCCAGGAAATCTGTCCAGGAATGCCAAAGTCTAATCATTGAGAATCTTAGCAAAAGGCCATTCACTAACAGAGCACTTAAGAGGAAACTCAGGAGGGCTAAAATAAGACAAGAGGTTACTCTGGCAGACAAGGTGAAGGCAGGATGGACAATGATATTGATCCTCCCTTCTTAAAGAGTGAAGTGACATTTGCAATATTCCAATCCTCTGGAAACATTCCAGAATAGAAACATAGAAAATCTACAGCACAATACAGGCCCTTCGGCCCACAATGCTGTGCCGAACATGTACTTACTTTAGAAATTACCTAGGGTTACCTATAGCCCTCTATTTTTCTAAGCTCCATGTACCTATCCAGGAGTCTCTTAAAAGACCCTTAAAAGAGTCTAGTAATTCGTGGAAGATCACCACTAATGCCTCCACAATCTCTTCGTTATCTCTCTCAGAACCCTGGGGTGTAGTTTATCTGGTCCAGGGGCCTTCAGACCTTTTAGCTTCCCAAACACCTTCTCCTTACTAATAGCATCTACACTCACTTCTGCCTCCTGATATTCTCGAATTTCTGACATACTCCTGGTGTCTTCCTCAGTGAAGACCGCTGTAAAATACAGTAGGTTCCAGTTAATTGGGCAGCTGCTTATTTGGGACATCTCTTAAAAAACAAAAAGTAATTTAGAAAATAGCCGGGATTCCCTTCATTTATTAGGGACACTATGCTGCTTAATTGGGACAGAAGACTGTTGCCGAGTAGTTTCTAACTAGTGTCAGTCGTGTCAACTTGTGTGGCCATTAGACACTTCACCATACTTAGAGTGAGCAGTTTTTAAGTACCATCACTGGCATAGCAGTGATCTTTGTCACTGATAGTTGGCGAGAAATAAGCAGTAAGACAATTCAGAACTCTTTTGCTCACTGTGGCTTCAAGCATTCAGGCCTGGAGTGAAAATAAAATGATTTCACTACTTCAACAAGCGGAAATGACAAAGAATTTGAAGATATTGACAATCATCTTGAATGGTGCAATAAAAATAAAGATTTGGAGGATAAACTCATCGAAAGCATTATATAAAGGCATCCAATTATCTACACCGGATGTCTGCACTGATTTTATTCATTTACAATCAATCAAAAGAACACATTAGTGTACACTGGATGAATTTCTCTATTGATAACTAATAAGAACTAATAGTTTTATAGTACTATAGTAGTATTAGTAGTGTTCTTATTTGTTCTGTATTCCATTTAAATAAATAATTTGTTACTCAGTTAAATGGTAGCTTGTCTTTTTTATTTCCATGAAACTTCGGCAAATTGGGGCAGCTGCTTACTTGCACGAAAATGGACTTGGCCTGATGTGTCCAAGTTAACCGGTATCCACTGTACTTATTAAGTTCGTTCACTGTTTCTTTGTCCCACATTACTACCTCTCCAGCATCATTTTCCAGCAATCCAATATCCACTCTCACCTCTCTTTTAATCTTTCTATATCTGATGAAACTTTTCGTATCCTCTAGCTTATATTCATATTTCATCTTTTCTCTCCTTACTACTTTTTTTAGTTGCCTTCTATTGGTTTTTAAAAGCTTCCCAAATTTTGAACTTCCCACTAATTTATGCCCTCCTTTTTGCTTTTATGCTGTATTTGACTGCCCTTGTCAGCCACAGTTACCCAACCTCCTTTTAGAATGCTTCTTCTTTGGAATGTATTTATCCAGTGCCTTCCAAATTGCTCCCAGAAACTCCAGCCATTGCTGTTCTGCCAGCATCCCTTCCTATCAACTTTGGCCAGCTCCTCTCTCATGCTTCTATAATTCCCTTTAGTACAGTGTAGTACATCTGATTTCAGCTTCTCCCTCACAAACTGCAGGGTGAATTCTATCATATTATGATCATGTGTGGGCACATGGCCAAGTGGTTAAGGCATTGAACTAGCTACCTGAAGGTCGTGAATTCAAGCCCCAGCCGAGGCAACGTGTGTGTCCTTGAGCAAGGCACTTAATCACACATTGCTCTGCGACAACACTGGTGCCAAGCTGTATGGGTCCTAATGCCCTTCCCTTGGACAACGTTGGTGTCGTGGAGAGGGGAGACTTGCAGCATGGGCAACTGCTGGTCTTCCATACAACCTTGCCCAGGCCTGCGCCCTGGAGAGTGAAGACTTTCCAGGTGCAGATCCATGGTCTCGCAAGACTAATGGATGCCTTTTTTTTAAGATCACTGCCTCCCAAGACCCACCTAATCAAATCTGGCTCATTACACAAAACCAAATCCAAAGTTGTATTTTCTCTTGTGGGCTCAACCACAAGCTGCTCTAGCCATCTCATATGCATTTTATAAATTCCCTCTCTTGTGATCCAGAACCAACCTGATTTTCCCAACCTACATGCATATTGAAATCCCCCACGACCATCCTAACATTGCACTTTTTACATGTCTTTTCTATCTCTTATTGTAATTTATATCCCATATCCTGGCTACTGTTTGGGGACCTGTATATAACTTCCACCAGGGTCTTTCTACCCGCACAGTTTCTTAACTCTGCCCACAAGTATTCTACGTCTTCTGATCCTAGGTCACTTCTTTCTAAGGATTTGAGTTCACTTTCTACGAACAGAGCCAGCCCACCCCCTCTGCCTACCTGCCTGTCCTTTTGATACAATGTGTATTCTTGGATGTTAAGCTCCCAACTATGAACTTTCAGCCACGATTCAGCGATGGCAACAACATCATACCTGCTAATCTCTAACTGTGTTACAAGATCATCTACCTTACTCTGTATACTGTGTGCATTCAAATATAACACCTTCAGTCCTGTATTCATTTCCCTTTTGATTTTGCCCTCATGTTACACTTCAACTCATCCCACCGACTACAAATTTGCTCTATCACCTGCCTGTCCTTTCTAGCAGTCTCATTACACACTGCCTGTGTTTGTATACGAACTGCCCCATCCTCAGTCCTTTCACGCCGGTTCCCATTCCCTTGCTAAATTAGATTAAACCCTCCCCAACAGCTCTAGCAAACTTGCCTGCAAGGATACTGGTCCTCCTTGGGTTCAGATGTAACCTGTCCTTTTTGTACTACTCATGCCTTCCCCAGATGAGATGATCCACAAATCTGAAACCTTGCTCACTGCACCAGTTCCTCAGCCACACATTCATCTGCTAAATAATTCCACTCTTACTCTTACTGGTATGTGGCACAAGCAGCAATCCAGAGACTACTACCTTCAAATTCCTGCTTTTCAACTTTCTACCTAAGTCCCTATATTGTCTCTTCAGGACCTCATCCCTTTTCCTACCTATATTGTTGGCCCCAATATGTACCACGATCTCCAGCTGTTCACCCTCCCCCTTTAGAACGTTGTGTACCAATCTGAAACTTCCCTGACCCTGGCACCTGGGGGGGGAATATACCATCCGAGTGTCTCTTTCACATCCAGAGCATCTCCTGTTTCCTCCCCTAACTAGAGAATCCCCTGTCACTACTGCACTCCTCTTCTCCCCACTGTCCTCCTGAGCCATAGAGCCAGAATCAGTGCTTAGAGACCCAGTTGCTGCAGCTTCCCCCTGGTAGGTCGTCTCCCTCAACAGTATCCAAAGCAGTATACCTATTATTGAGGGGAATGGCCACAGGGATACATTGCACTGGCTGCCTATTCCCTTTCCATCTCCTGACAGTCACCTGGATACCTGCCTCCTGCAGCTTGGGCGTGACTATCGCCCTGAAGCTCATGTCTATCACCTTCTCATTCTCCCATACGAGCCGAAGGTCATGAAGGTGCAGCTCCAGATGGCCAGTTAGAGGCCTAAATTAGCACAACAATGTGGACAGTGAGATCACTTTATGAACTACCAGGAGAAATCAATTCCATGTACTTTTGATAATTGACTATCTCTGCACCAATAACTAAGATGCTATCAATAACTAAGTGGAAAATGAAAGTAATACAGCTGCAATAACTTGCAAGAAGAGGTTGAGAAAAGCAAATTAAACCTTTTACCAGTTAACAGTAACTTAAGTGTGAATCTGCCGCAACAGATGCCTTTAAGTTACAGTCCAGATACATTCCCATCGGGGAGAATGATAGGGAAGTTAAAGCCAGAACAGATGGATAACCGAAAGGATAGGGAGTAGAAAAGAGCTGGAGAAAACATGACTAGTTATGCCTGGAGATGCTCCTTCACCAGAGGAAACCAGGGCGATTATGGAAATTTCACGAGATTTAAAAAGGAAATTAAGGCGGCTAAGAGAGTCTGAAAAAATGAATTGTGGAAAACATAAAAGGGAGCCCAAAAGTATTCCTTCCCGAATCCTACTTGTTATAAATTCTTGATCCCAATATAATTTACCTCCTGTAAAGCTGATTCACCGAGGTCCGATTACTCATCCTCAATTATATGTGCTATGGATCTTCCTAAGTTTTAAATAAGTTCTTCTTACATGCATCATTCTAGTTCCCAATGATACATTTGGCTTCACACTGTAACACTGAACCACCAATAGTGTCCTGGTATACACGATAGCTTTGGATATCAGGAAACTGGGAAGGACTTTGCAATTCTGACTCCTGAACTCCTTTAATCCAAAGCAAAGTTACGACTGCAGTCATTGTTAAAAAGTCGACCACGTCCTGTCTTTGCAGGCTTTACCGCAAACGGAGTGCCCGCTCATCTCGATGCCATCGTGATCGGCAGTGGGATTGGAGGACTTACAGTGGCAGCAGTGCTGGCCAAATCAGGCAAACGTGTACTGGTGCTGGAACAACATGATCAGGCTGGAGGCTGTTGTCACACATTCATTGAAAATGGATTCGAGTTTGACGTCGGTAAGCCATTTCTAAGAAACGTCTATAGAGCTCTCAGAACACATTGCCTGGTGGCTTGATCACTTTCATCCAATGTCAGTTTTGTCACTTAATGAAAGAATTAGAAATTACATGATCTATGTTCCTTGGAACTTCACAAAGAAGGGACATGTGCCCTTAGAACAGGAGAAAGAGTTGAAAAAGTCTTAGGCACATATACAGTATATAGCGAGGATGCTTAAGACTTTTGCACAGTGCTGTAGTAATTTTGTGTATTGCACTGTACTGCTGCCACAAAAAAAACACAACACATTGAATGACGTGTGAGTGATGTTAAAGCTGATTCTGGATTGGGTCTTTGTTGTGGACTGAGAGTGGGAGGGGTGCAGGGAGAGGGGAGGGAGTGGGAAGCACCAGAGAGACATTCTGTAATCATCAATAAACTAGTAGTTTGGAATCAAATTACCTTGCCCAGTGTCTCAGGCTGGGTGTGTCTGCACTCATGCCAACCCCCGCCCTGGCATTCCTTCTCTGCCACCTGTCCCACACTCCTTCCATGGCACTCTGCCCTCGCCATTCCCACGTTGACAAATGCAGTGCTGTGCAAAAGTCTTCGGCACCCTAGCTATATATACTGTGTGTGTCTAAGAGTTTTGCACAGCACTGTATGCCTAAATGCCTGAGCTTTGAAAAAACTGCAGGGATGGTGAAGAGGTCCAGGAATGAGTTTAAAGGAATTTCTGACAGTTCTACCCGAAAATGAGGAAGGTACATTGCACCATTCAAAGGCAGGAGAAGAGCTGGGACTAGGACTGGAGGGGTTGCAGAAATAGCAACACACAAGCCCAACAAGGGGTGCAAAAGTCTGTTGCGGCATAGTAAATAGTAGTTTGGAGTGAGCTGCCCAAAATTTAAACTTGAATGAGAAAACCATATTCAGATTCTTATATTTATCACGCATGCAGTGACATTTGCATTAACAGCCAAGCAGTCTAAGGATGTGCTGGTGGCAGCCCTAAGGTTTCACCGCACATTGCAGCCCCAACATAACATACCCATCATGCTCAGCAGAACAACACAAGCAACAACAAAACAAGCCCCCTTCTACCCACCCACTGACTCATAGAAACATAGAAAATAGGTGCAGGAGTAGGCCATTCGGCCCTTCGAGCCTGCACCGCCATTTATTATGATCATGGCTGATCATCTAACTCAGAACCCTGCACCAGCCTTCCCTCCATACCCCCTGATCCCTTTAGCCACAAGGGCCATATCTAACTCCCTCTTACATATAGCCAATGAACTGGCCTCAACTGTTTCCTGTGGCAGAGAATTTCACAGATTCACCACTCTCTGTCTGAAGAAGTTTTTCCTAATCTCGGTCCTAAAAGGCTTCCCCTTTATCCTCAAACTGTGACCCCTCATTCTGGACTTCCCCAACATCGGGAACAATCTTCCTGCATCTAGCCTGTCCAATCACTTTAGGATTTTATATGTTTCAATCAGATCCCTCCTCAATCTTCTAAATTCCAACGAGCATAAGCCTAGTCGATCCAGTCTTTCATCATATGAAAGTCCTGCCATCCCAGGAATCAATCTGGTGAACCTTCTTTGTACTCCCTCTATGGCAAGGATGTCTCTCCTCAGATTAGGGGACCAAAACTGCACACAATACTCCAGGTGTGGTCTCACCAAGGCCTTGTACAACTGCAGTAGTACCTCCCTGCTCCTGTACTCGAATTCTCTTGCTATAAATGCCAGCATACCATTCACCTTTTTCACCGCCTGCTGTACCTGCATGCCCACTTTCAATGACTGGTGTATAATGACACCCAGGTGTCATTGCACCTCCCCTTTTCATAATCGGCCACCATTCAGATAATAATCTGTTTTCCTGTTCTTGCCACCAAAGTGGATAACCTCACATTTATCCACATTAAATTGCATCTGCCATGAATTTGCCCACTCACCTAACCTATCCAAGTAACCCTGCATCCTCTTAGCATCCTCCTCACACACACATGCAGGTCTCTAACTCCAGAACAGGCCATCTCCAAGCCTCCAGCCACAAGCCATTGGGTCCGGACTCACAGGCTCACAGACTCACAAAAATGGGCACCCAACCTCCAGTCCCTGGCCCTGGCTTGCAGCCTCGCAGACCTCTGACCTCAGGACATGCTGATCCGGGGCTTCAAACTTCAGGTCTCGACCTCTGGATTTGTCAATCCCTGGGCTTCAACTTCCAGACTTCATCGACCTCTGGGTTCTAGAACTCAGTAATCATGGGGCTATGACCTCCAAGCCTTGATCTCTGGACTTGCACGCGGCTCAATGACCTTGGGGGACCTGCGCGCATGGTCTTCCAACCCTGGGATGCTGACCTGGTGGAACTCAGCAACCGGAGGAAGTCACCAGGCCTCATCTATGGGGCATGTTGACCACGGGGATTGCTGGTCTTCGTCCTCAGCACCTGCCAACTCAACATATGTCCACGGGAATCACTGACCTTCAACCACATAGCACTCTGACCTGGAGTCCGACCACTGGCTCTTGCCCCTGACTCTTCATTTACTGCCCTGACCTATAACTCACCTTCGTCCCTGTCCCTAAACCCTCACCTATCACCTGCTATCCCCAAAACCTTCCCTCAGAACCTAAAAAACAACTAAACCAGAGCCTCAAAGGACATCGCAACCTGGCAACCTCTTATGGAATTACCAGGATATGGAATGAAGGTAGGAAAATAGGATTGGTATAGATACAGATAATGTCAACATTGAAATTGTGGGTCTGTTTCTATGCCATACATCTCTATGACTCAAATTCTGAAGCAGAAACTCTGGCAACTGAGCCAAAGTTAGCCAAGGAAAGTTAAAACTACACACTCAAAATTCTGGAGAAACTCAGAAGGTCAGGCAGCATCCATGGAAATGAATGAACATTTGATGTATCGGGCCAAGGCCCTTCTCAGGACTGAGAAGGAAGGGGAAAGACGGCAGAATAAAAAGATGAAGCCATGTGGGTAGGAAATGTAAAGGGCTGGAGAGGAAAGAATCAGACAGGCAAGGACATTGGACCAATGTCGAGGAGACTGCACTGGGAGAACCAGACACAATGGACAAGTCCAGCAAATTTGCTGGGGAAGTGTTGCCTGTTTGGTGCTCTGAATGGAGGTGACGGAGGAGGTGAATGGGCAGGTGTAGCATTTTGTCCGCTTGCAGGGATAAGTGCCAGGAGGGAGATTAATGGGGGGGATGAATAGAGAAGGGGATCGTGGAAAGCAGAGAGATGGGGAGAAGTAAAGATATGTTTGGTGGTAGGATCCCTTTGGAGATGGTGTAAGTTGCGGAGGATAATGCATTGGATTCAGAGACTCATGGGGTGGTGGAATATAGAACATAGACACCTACAGCACATTACAGGCCCTTCGACCCGCAATGTTGTGCTGACCATGCAACCTACTGCATAGCCCTCTATTTTTCTAAGCTCCATGTACCTATCTAAGAGTTTCTTAAAAAACCCTGTTGTATGCGCCCCCGCCACGGTCACCGGCAATGCATTCCACGCACCCACCACCCTCTGTGAGAAACTTACACCTAATATCCCCTCTGTACCAACTTCCAAGGACATTAAAACTGTGCCCCTTTGTGTTAGCCATTTCAGGCCTGGGGAAAAGCCTCTGGCTATCCAGACAACCAATGCCTCTCATCATCTTACACACCTCCATCAGGTCACCTCTCATCCTCCGTCGCTCCAAGGGTGGTAGGTAAGGACAAGATGTGGGTGCAGCATCAATGGTGGAGGAAGGGAATCCCCGTTCATTGAAGAAGGACATCTCTAATGACCTGGAAAGGAAAGTCTAATCCTGGGAACAGATGCGGCAGAGACAAAGGAAGTGAGAAAAGAGAACAGCACTTTTACAGGAGGCAGGGTGGGAATAGTTATTGTGAAGATAGCCATGGAAATCAGTTGATTTATAAGATGTTGGTTAACAGTTTGTCTCTAGAGATGGAGACAGAAAGATTGAGAAAGGGGAGAGAGGTGTCAGAAATGGACCAAGTGAACTTAAGGGCATGGTGGAGGTTAGAGACAAAATTGATAAAATTGACAAGCTCATCGTGGGTGCATGAAGCAGCACCAATACAGTCATCAATGTAGCGGAGGAAGAGTTGGGGAACATTACCGGTGAAGGCTTGGAACATGGACTATCATACGTAGCCAACAGAAAGGCAGGCATAGCTTGGGCCCATGTGGGTGCCCATGGCTACACCTCGAGCCTGGAGAAAGTGGCAGGAGCTGAAGGAAAAATTGCTAAGGGTGAGGACCTGTTCTGCCAGACGGAGGAGGGAAGTGGTGGAGAGGAACTGATTGGTTCTATTATTGAGAAAGAAGTGGAGTGTTTTAAGGTCCTCATGATGGTGGATTGAAGTGTATAGGGACTGGACATCCATGGTGAAAATGAGGTGATCAGGGACAGGGAATTAAAAGCTAGTGAGGAGATCGAGAGCATGAGAAATGTCTTGGATGTAGGTGGAAAGGGACTGAACCAAGGGGGATAGAATGGAGTCATGGAGTCAAGGTATGAGGGCACAGGTTCAGTGGGGCAGGAGCAGGAAGCTGCTTTATTTCTCCATCTGCTGGTAGAACTGAATTAGATAACAGCACAGATGAGAAATCAGAAAAGCTGAGCTCTGGTTGTCATGGCATAAAATTCATGAGGTTTACTAACTCCTTCCTTTGGCCTCAGGTGTCCATTATTTAGGACAAATGCATGAGTGTGGAATGCTGCGTATCATCATGGACCAAATCACTGACGGGCAGGTGGAGTGGCTTCGAATGGATGATCAATATGATAATATAATCCTGGGTAAAGGTGACAACTCTCGTAAATATGAACTTCACAGAGGCAAACAGGGGTTTATTGATGCTTTGAAGAGGCAATTTCCTCAGGAGGAGCAAGCAATAGAGAAATTTATGACACTTGTAAAGGTAATTTTAAATATATTAGATTTTATTTTTGATATGTTAGTGTCAGAAAAACTAAGGGACTTCCAAGAACCAGTATTTCTGTTTACCCCAAAATATTTCTGTTTCCTTTCCTCTCGTTGTTTAAGTGAAAACGTGGACAATATAAACTTCCAATTAATTCACAGTCAGTATGTCAAATATTTAATTTACCAAAGTTTTATTGGAAGAAATTGGAGTTTGCTAGATTCTAAGCAAAAGCATCAATAAATTGGAAGAGGGAAAATTGACAGGTAATCTCAGCCACGAAATTTATAACAATTCAGACAGAAAGCAGCAAACTAAGAATGGGTGTGACTGGTCATTGAAAGAATAATGGGCCAAAGGCTTCATTCTGTGTGCTAATTCTGCAGTACTAATGGCATTGAATGCAGAATGTATCATCCTCCAAGGAATTTCTTCTCCGTTTCAATAATACTAGTTGGTCATGAATGTCTTAAACAAAATAAAGCAAACTGATCAAATACATTGTGGATATTTTACCATAAATGGTTGCTCTTCTCATGTGATTTTAGTCTCAGTGGCTTGAGCTTTCAGTTTGAGCCATTGTTCATCCCTCGTTAGTCCTTCAGCTCCATCTAGTGGCTACTTTAAGTGTATCAGGCATTTAGAAACCTTTCACAGAGGCTGTTAACTATATTCCATTAAATTGATAAAAGGATAGCAGTGAACCACTTTCATCCTTTGAAAAACAATGATAGTCATACTCCTTTGAAAGAGTAATGTAGTAAGTCCTGAGACATAATGGCCTGTGTTTTACCAATAAAAGATGGCCATACTGAATAGAACCATAAATATTCACATATTTAAATGGTGATCATTTCATGATTTCATGCAAGAAGAGGTAGTGTAGCAGTTAGCACAACGCTATCACAGCTAGGGGCTAACTGGAGATTGGAGTTCAATTCCAGCACCGTACTGTAAGGAGTTTCTGTATATCCACCCTGTGGAATGTGTGGAATTTCCCTGGGTGCTCCGGTTTCCTTCCACAGCTCAAGGACATGCCGGGTAGGTTAAATGGTCATTATAAATTGTCTTGTAATTAGGTTAGGGTTAATTGGGGTTGTGGGGTTGCCGGGGCAGAGTGGCTTGAAGTGCTGGAAGGGCCTACTCCACAGTGTATCAATAAGTAAATAAAAAGAAAAATAAAGAACCATTAATAATCACATATTTAAATGGTAATCATTCCATGATCTCGATGCAAGAAAAGGAGACTGGAACTTGCTGAGTAATCATAGTGGCTGGCATGCACCTGAAGGTCTGAATGGCCTCCAGTAAAATTCTATGATTCTATGCTACGGCACACTCTGCTGGTGGACACCCCAAAGAGTTTCATCTCACTGAGATTCTCCATTTGAGGAATTGACTCCCAGACTCTGTGCTGGTGCTGAGTGAGGACTGAAATGGGGTCCTCAAACCCGTTGACTTCAAGGAAATGGTAATGGCTGCAAGGAAGAGACGGCAAAATAATTAATTTCCTTTACATAATTACTCATGATTTGTGCAGTGCATTTTATTAATTTAAAGTGTTTTAGAACATAGAACATAGCACAGTACAGGCCCTTCAGCGCATGATGTTCATGCAAGAGAGGTGAGAGTAGATATCGGACTGCTGGAAATGACATTGGAGAAGTCGTAATGGAGGACAAAGAAATGGTGGATGAACTTTCAAGATTCAAGATTCAAGATTCATTCTGTGTACACAATTGTAAGGAGAGTGAGATAATCGTTCCTCTGGACCCAATACAGCACAAAAAAAAACACAAAAGATAAAGATAATGAAAAACACGCAATAATTATCAATACATAAGATAGCTTATGTACATAGGGTGATCGTATGTCTGTGAAGTGACGCTAGGCTATGGATAGGGTGATTGATGGGAAATAATAAAGTAGTGGTGGGGTTAGTGGGTGGAGGTGTTGATCAGCCTTACTGCTTAGGGAAAGTAACTTTTTGAGACTGGTGGACCTGGCATGGATGCTACGTCGTCGCCTTCTCCCTGATGGGAGTCGGGCAAATGGTCCATGAGCAGGGTAGGTGCTTCATGATGTTAGTGGCCCTTTTCTGGCACCTTTCTGTGTACTTGCCCTTGATGGTGGGGAGGCTGGTGTTGGTGATGCACTGGGCAGTTTTAACTATCTGTTGTAGAGCCTTCCAGTCTGCTGCAGTGCAGTTTCTGTACCATGCTGTGATGCAGCCTGACAGGATGCTCTCTACTGTGCATCTGTACAATGACCTGAGTATGGATGTGCAACGTCCAGCTCTCTTCAGCTTCCTCAGAAATTAGAGGCTTCGGTGAGATTTCTTGATTGTGTAGGATGTGTTCTGGAACCAGGAGATATTGTGTGAGATGTGTACTCTCAGGAGTTTGAAACTGCTGGCAGTTTCCACCGCTGTGTCACTGATGTAAAGAGGGGTGTGAGTGGTGCGAGCTCTACAGAAGTCAATACCCATCTCCTTTGTCTTGTTGACATTGAGGAAAAGGTTATTTGCCTTGCACCACATCTTGAGTTCTGGTGTAGGTTATCTCAATGTTGTTGGTGATGAGTCCCACCACTGTCATGGCATCAACAAACTTGACAATGTGATTGCTCGGGTGTTTGGCCCATGCAGTCATGTGAATCATGTTTTGCACCAGTCCTCACTGTGGAAGACGCTAGCAGCATGCCAGAAACTTGAGTGTCAGAGGGCAGAAGTGAGTATCATTGCTATTACTAAGGAGAAGGTGTTTGGGAAACTGAAGCATCTGAAGGTAGTTAAATCACCTGGCCCAGATGGATTACACCCCAGGGATCTGAAAGAGGTAGCTGAATAGATTGTGGAGGCTTTAGTAATGATCTTTCAAGGATCACTAGATTCTGGAATGGTTCCGGACGACAGGAAAATTGTAAATGTCACTCTACTCCTCAAGAGGGCGGAAAGCAGAAGAAAGGGAATTAGCCTGACCTCAGTGGTTGAGAAGATGTTGGATTAGATTATAAATGGTGAGGTTTTGGGGGTACTGGGAGGTACTTGATAAAATGGTCCAGAGTCAGCATGGTTTCCTTGAGGGGAAGATCTTGCCTGACAAATCTGTTGGAATTCTCTGAGGTAATAGCAGGCAGGATAGTCATAGGAGAGTCAGTGGATGCTGTAATCTTCAATTTTCAGAAGGTATTTGAAAAAGTGCCACACATGAGGCTGCTGAACAAGATAAGAGCCCATGATATTACAGGAGAGATACGAGCATCGATAGAAGATCGTAGACTGGCAGGACGCAAAGAGTGGGAATGAAGTGGGCCTATTCTGGTTGGATGCTGGTGACTAGTGGGTTCTGAAGGGGTTGTTGTTGGGAGTACTTCTTTTTACATTAAACATCAATGATTTGGAAGACGGAATTGATGCCTTTGTGGCCAAGTTTGCAGATGACACAAAAGGTAGAGGGGCAGGTAGTGTTGAGGAAGCAGGGAGTTGGCAGAAGGACTTTGACATATTGGGAGAATGGGCAGATGGAATATAGTGTAAGGAAGTGTATGATCATGCATTTTGGTAGAAGGAATAAAGGCATAAAATATTTTCTAAATGGGGCGAAAGTACAAAAATCAGAGGTGCAAAGGGACCTGGGAGTCTTTGTGTAAGATTACCTAAAGATTAACTTGCAGATCAAGACAGTGGTAAGGAAGAGAAATGCAATGTGAGCATTCATTTTGAAATGACTAGAATATGCAAGGATGTAATGCTGTGGCTTTCTAAGGCATTGGTCAGACTGCACTTGGAGTATTGTGAGCAGTTTGGTCTCCTTATCTAAGAAAAGATATGCTGGCATTAGAGAGGATCCAGAGGAAGTTCATGACCTGGGCCGACATTTACGTGCCGGGCAGCACCTAATTAATTAGCTTGTTTATTTTGGCTTTTTTTCTTAAAGATGTGCTGGGTGCGTTCTGGCTACCACTCTACCCCTGCATGCTTCGCGGATTGGTATCGGTCCGTGGCCCGGAGGTTGGGGACCACTGTCTTAGCTATTAAATCCGGCAGAACCATTGCTATTGACAGGAGAAGGGGCAAAGGCAGGTTACTGGCACCTTAAAACCAGTCACTTTGGGCAGATTGGGCTTGTCAGCTGTGGTTGGCAGCTCATCGAGGAGAAGGAAAACTCATCTAGGAGAAAGAAATCTGATCTCTAACCTCTACTGCCTTGCGGCTACACCCACTCATGGGGAAGGCTTTGGGAGTAAACCCCGAGGAAAAATCTGGAGCTGAAGTCCCTAAGGCAGTCTTACACTGAGTTTAACACTGACTGGAAACTCCTGCGATGCCTCTGCTGCCAAACTGCCGTTTGAATTCATCTGCTGTGCGGAGAAGGGGAGGTTGCTGCATAGGCCGCAACTTAGTCCCCATATTGTATTGCCCTGCCTCACTTACTGGCTTGTGTATCACGTAGACATCTAGAAAGCAATATCCATCGTCAACCCTGACCAACAGAGTGCCTCAAGTATAGAGTGGATGTGGAGAGGATGCTTCCTATAGTGGAGGAGTTTAAGACTAGAGGGCACGGCCTCAGAATAGAGGGGTGTCCATTAGGAACAGAGATGAGAAGGAATTTCTTTAGCCAGACGATAATGAATCAGTGGAATTCATTGCCACAGACGGCTGGTGTGCCAAGTCATTGGCTTTATTTAAAGTGGAGGCTGACAGGTTCTTAGTCAAGGGTAAGGGGGAGAAGGCAGGAAAATGGGGTTGAGAGCCAAGATGGAATGGCAGACCAGACTCGATGGGCTGAATGGCCTAATTCTGCTCCAATGTCTTATGGTCTTATGTGCCAACTTTTTAACCTATTCTAAGATCAATCTAGCCCTTCCCTGCCACATAGTCATCTATTTTTCTATCATCCATGTGCCTATCTAAGAATTTCTTAAGTGCCCCTAATGGATCTGCCCCTACCACCACCCCAGGCAGGGCGTTCCACGCACCCACCTCTAACATCCCTCCTATACTTCGATCAATCACTTTCAAACTATGCCCCCTCGTATTAGCCATTTCTGCCTTGGGAAAAGGTCTCTGGCTATTCACTCGATCTATGTCTCTTATCATCTTGTACACGACTATCAAGTCACCTTTCATAAAGAAGTTAATGTGTTTCATTTTTTTTGCTAGCTGTTAAGGGTTGCTGTATGTCAAAGAATGCAGGAACATTTTAAACAGCTGAATGTTTGAAAAACTTAAGGGAATTTTGGGGTTGGTTCAATGTGTAGTTTAAAGCTTTGCCACCACTCATGCTTCACCGCTGGAGGTTGGGAAGGCACAGGCCAGCAGGTGAGTACCTCTACATTGTATCAGGTAATGTATGTTCGGGCACAAAGTGACTGCAGGTCAATTGTGGTCAGTAGGCTCACACCAGCATGTTTTGGCTCAATTAATGGTACATAAGAAATACTCCATCCAATGACTTCTTCAATGCACATCTAATTGAAGTTGTCTCACAGACAAGGAAGATGTAGTGGTCTTCTGTTCAACACATTGCTTCTAAATGTCGTAAAGACCACACAGTTCCAAGAATAGTAAATAGGGTCATTTTTATTGACATTGCAGCAAGCTTCAAAACAAGTACCCCTGATGGCTATCCTGAAAATGATTCCCCTTCCATTGGCCAAATTTCTTGTCAGAACTGGCATTATCCATTGGATCTCCACGATATTTAAGGCGGCAAGCACAAGTGTTACTCATGTTGTTAATGAGCTGACGGAAAACCCAGATCTAAGAGCCGTCTTTTGCTATATGTTCACGGGTAAGAGAATGATTCTATGTTCCACCACGCTCTTCGTGTTTGCTACAACTATAAGATCTCAGGTAGAATAATTTGTAAAGTTATCACATTTACCTCCTAATGCCTCTCCTGTGCAGATTCACTTGTCATCCTGTCTATCTTTACAATTCATTTTGTTTTTATTCATCAGCAGATTTAGGAGCATGGCAAAATGTTTTTTAAAAAATTTCTTTCATTGTACATACCTAATGCTCTGGATTAGCCCTGGAACTCTGTAGCTGGCAGGGCCAGTTATTGATGTCCCTCAATTATTTCCCTTGAATCAGAATTTGATTTATTATCACTGATGTACTGTATGTCGTGAAATTTGTTCTTTTGTGGCAGCAATCCAGAGCAACATGTAAAATATACTATAAGAGATATATGTGATCAATTTTAAAATGATAAAAAAAGAACTTTTGAATTGGCTTGCTTGACCATTTCACAGGGCAGTTAAAATCCAGCAATGTTGCTATTGATCTGAAGTCACATGTTAGCCTTGACAAGATTAGGCACTGATAAATGTTTCTTGTTTATTATTAACAATAACATTTAATTTAAAGTTCTAGATTTTAATCTCTTTATATATGTACTTAATTACTTTCCCACTTCTGTGGGATTTGAAGTCAACTGTTCAGGCTAATTAACTGCATATGCAATAATTTAACAGTAAGTTTGATTAAAAAAAAATAATTAATGCTTAGGATCTGTACTGTGCAATATTAGCAAATGAATGCTTGGATGTTTATATGTAAATATGCCTCCAAATAGTTAAAATGGTAGACAAAGTATCATTAAAACATGTTTTCTTTGATATTCATCCCTGGTCAAAAGTGAAAAATGTGCTGTAGAGTTGTAGCTGCATTTTGAAAGTTTGAATTGAATTCAATTCAATGAAATCAAATTTCAGAAACAGGCTAAAACATGTAGTAACTGCCAAATATCATGTTTGGTGATGCACATTAGGGGTGGATTTCTAGACAGTTAAGAGTTCATACTAATGTCATGCAGAGAAATTATATTATTATATTATATTTCTAAATATAATCATCTGAAGATGAGAAATCGATCAGCAAATCCTTTCTGTGGATGTAACCTAAAACTCCAGTCAATTTGCAATTCTGTTCTATCGTGGAGTTTAATATATGCTTGCAATGTTATGCTACTGGAGTAATGATTTCAGAAAGAACAAAATTATTGCATGAATGTGCAGGTTACTTACGGGAAAAATCACAGTCCCTTTGCCTCTCTAGTTGTTCCTCCCAAAGACACCAGCTTTGTAATGAATGCATTACTGGTACTCCACTATAAGCGTGGAGCATGGTATCCCAAAGGAGGGACCAGCCAGATTGCTTTTCATTGTATTCCAGTTATCCAGAGAGCAGGTGGAGCTGTTCTTGTGTGTGCTCGTGTGCAACAAATCTTAATTAGTGAAGATGGAAAAGCTTGTGGTGAGTTTAAAGCCAATCCTTTCTATTACCTCTTCTATGACCCTTCCTACACACACCGGAAGAACAATGTTGAAAGGTCTAGGTAGAGTGGACATAAGAGGATGTTTCCAACAGTGGAAAAGTCAAGGACCAGATGTCCCTTTAGAACAGAGATAAGGAAGAATTTATTGAACCAGTGAGTGGTGGATCTGTGGAATTCATTACCACAGATAGCTGTGGAGGCCAAGTCATTAGGTACATTTAAAGTGAAGGTTGATAGGTTCTTGATTAGTAAGTGTGTCAGATTTTAGATTATGAGAACACTCAGTCCTCACTTATTGTTATTTAGAAATGCATGCATTAAGAAATGATACAATGTTCCTCCGGAGTGATATCACAGAAAACGGGACAAACCAAAGACTAACACTGACAGAACCACATAATTATAACATATAGTTACAGCAGTGCAAAACAATACCATAATTTGATAAAGAACAGACCATGGGCACGGTAAAAAAAAGTCTCAAAGCCCCGAGTCGATCGACTCCCCCCGAGCCCCCAATAGCAGGCGGCAAAGGGAGAAACTCCCTGCCATAAACCTCCAGGAAGAAAGCAGGAGAATCAGGTTGAGAAGGAAGATAAATCAGTCATGATTGAGTGGCAGGGCAGACTCAATGGGCTGAATGGCCAAATTCTGTATGTATATCTTATGATCTATATCATATGGTCTTATGGTCTAATGTAGCCTTCATGAATCTATGTGTATTAAATGGCCTACTTACCTTTGGTCCTGTCAAATGGACAATTCCTTCTTCATCTCAGAAGTACTTGCATTTCATCTGGAGGCTATCCTGCTCAAATGGACAGCTTTTCACTCGCATGAGAAATTGAAACAAATACTAAGAATGCAACTCTGATTTTCACTTTGGAAGTCCAAAACCTAACCATTTTATCATTGGTATTTCTACTCCTTATCCTTGACTTTTATTTTAATATTGAGTAGACAGATTACCTGGATTCTCCTGGTACTTTGCTCAAAGGCTGACTTTTCAGCCTTAAATATAGCTGTCAGAGCAGAGAAACATATTCATGAGAGGGAATATTAGGAATAGTTAAATCTTTAAAATGATCATGTTAAAAGGAAAAATTTGAATGATATTGAGCAGTTTGGTAAAAGAGTGAAGTTACTCTATACCCTGTAAGTTTATAGTGTAAGAGACTTGAGCACTTGACATTGAGAAATTCCCCTTGATCAAATTGCTCTGTAGATTTATAGAGAGAACATCTGAGCAGTACTGAAAAAGACCGTCTTTTTTTCCAGTACTGATGAAGGGTTAACCGTTTATTCTTTTCCATAGATGCTGACTGGCCAGCTGAGCTCCTCCAGCATTTTGTGTGTGTGTTCCAGGCACTTATTTGGAAATGTTTTCCACAGACCATGTAAACATAAATGAAATAGAGGCATTCGTTGCATCAGATTTAATGGACATAATGGAAAGATTTTATTTCCTTAATCCATTTTTATTCTGTTAATGGCTTCCCATCTACACTGTTGGAAGGTCAGGTCTTCTGATTTCTCAGAAAATTCACATTCACACCAACAATCTCATATGCACTTAGAGTTTTCACCTACATGGCTAATATCGATCAAGAGTTTGAGCTACAGAAGACTGAAAGTTGCAGTTTTCATTATAGTTGATCTCTTCATCCTTGCAGAATTTAATTTTAAAGAAAATATTATCAACAGCTATAATATTTTTGTGAACTTGATTTACTATAACCTTAAATTCTTGTAGGTGTGGCCGTCAATAAAGGACAAGGGGAAATATGTATTTATGCACCTTCAGTGATCTCTGATGCTGGAATATACAACACCTATGAGCATCTTTTACCAAAAGAAATCCAAGCCAAACCTGGTAAGAGGATAAGCTACTTTATCACCTGTGGCAAGCACATCTTATTGTATCAGGAATTTTCCTCCCTTGGAATATCTATACTTATCATCCCTGCAGCACAGCCAACCTTTATAGCTTAATTATCATTTATAAGCAAACTTCTTAGCACTGGAAGGTCCAGACACTCTCCTGCATGTACTGTAGCTGTGTTCCACTGGACATTTCCTGACTGCGTCCTACCATTAGGATCTCTATAGGAGTCCAACAGTGGAACAGGAGCTTGCTGCCATTCCTCAGCACTAGGCAATCTACTGCCTCTTTCTACTCTGAAATAGCCCTGATCCAGCATCTGCAAATCTATGTATTTAAGTGGAAATTGCATAGCTGTGAAGAAGAGAGCTAAGAATGAAATAAGATAGATTATTAACTGTTTGTGTTTGCCTTTTTAAAAGAATTCAGAGTATTTTATTTAAGAGATTTTTTTTAAGATAGGATTTTTTAAATTTCCCGATTGCTTATGTTATTGTTAGTTGTCTTTAAATGTTGATCAATGTTAGGGACATTTAGAAACATTGAGAAGTCATGCACCCTTGACATCCAATAACGACTGTGATACAGTAAGACTTTGCTGAGTGTCACAGGTTTCTTGAGGAATTTTGTGGGCAGCAACACATACAAGATGCTAGAGTAATTCAGCCGGATCGAGAGGATCTATGGAGGGAAATGAACAGTTGACATTTTGGGCCCAGACCCTTCATCAGGACTGGAAAGGAAAAAGGCAGAGATGTCGACTGTTCATTGATGCTGTCCGACCTGCTGAGTTCCTCCATCATTTTGTGTGTGTTACTCGAGATTTCCAGCATCTGCAAAACTTCCTATGTCTCAGTTTTGTGGGCAGGGCTTGGTTTAATGGACTGAAGGAATTGGTCGCACCTGTTAAGGTCCTGCCAATGCTCAGTGCCTCACTTCAAGATGGTCTGTGCCAGCAAGATCCACCATACAGTCTTGGAGCAGGTAACCACAGGATACAGGAGTATGGGTGTCAGGCTTCACCCGTGAATGTTGATCAGTATTTTTTTTACCTCATGTAGCCATTCAGTCACAACTTGACATGGTGCAGCACAGCATGAGATCATTCCTTGTTTTCGTTGGTCTCAAAGGTACAGAAGAAGAGTTAGGATTGAAGGCAACCAGTTATTGGATTTATCAAAACAACAATGTGGATGAGCTGTAAGTCACTACAACATCCAGCTATGTCAGTCCCAATGGCAGTAAATGATTGAAGGAAAGTGATGGTAGGGGTTGTGCTGGGGAATGCAACATTATTTTGCAGAGTACACCTTCTTCAGCTGTCCATCGATTTTTGATGTTGATTGAGGCCTGGGCAAGGTTGTATACAAGACCAGCAGTTGCCCATGCTGCGAGTCTCCACGCCACTGATGTTGTCCAAGGGAAGGGCACTAGGACCCATACAGCTTGGCACCGGTGTCATCGCAGAGCAATGTGTGGTTAAGTGCCTTGCTCAACACGTTGCCTCAGCTGAGGCTCAAACTAGCGACCTTCAGATCACTAGATTGATGCCTTAACCACTTGGCCACGTGTCACAACAGAGTACACCAGTGTCGATTGCAAATACGCCCAATAAAACAGCACTTGTAAAGGCATTCCCACCCCAAAATTTCATGCAACACTCACCCATTTCAGTTCCTATACCTAGAATTTCTTTCCTAAAATGTATTGCATCTCTACCCCTTTCTTCCCCCTTTAAGCCTTCCTCCATCATCTCCAAAGGTCTGGATTTTCCTGAGAAATGCTAGCAGTTCCCCATGTAATTCCTGGAGGTTTGTGACTCCTATCTTAGCATGTGTGATTATAGAAGCCCCTAACTATCAGAGTTGGTCATTCTAATTTTACTCCAAACTTAATTAGCAACTGAGTGATGCCATCCTATAATTTCCCATAGCCCTGGTGGGGAATTCTTTGGACCAGCACATTATTTTGTGGGGAGGAAGGGTTGTGAGGGAAGGAGGTATATTAAGGGTAATTTATATTTTTTGCATTACCTTAAACGTAATTAATCATTTAAGTGTATTTTGTGTTTAAAGTTTCATTTTAAATCATAATATCATTTATTGGTGTGATTCAAACTCTTTGATAGTATCAACACAATGTTCACCTGAAAATTACATGGCACAATAGAGTGCCTAAACATTTCATGGATGGGTGACCCTGTGTCCCATGGTCCTCACCAACCAGGTCACAGACATCTTGCCTTGAAATTCCCTTCACATAAGTAGGAAGCTGGTGGGTGGGAACAACTGACATGGAGAGTTCACCATTTCCACTTGTTTCTTTTCTCTCTATCTTAACACCCTCATTCCTATATTAATTACATGATGCCATAAACAATTCTATTACATACACAACTCTGGAGTCCACCCGAACATAATATTCCCTTCATTGCCTCTACCTTCTCCCCCACACCCCCAACCCCGCATCACTTAAAATTCACTTGTTTTCTCCAATTTCTGGCTTTGATTAAAGGGCATTGACCTGAAACATTTCGTTATGCCCCTCTTCAAAGATGCTGCCTGGCCCATTGAACGTTTATGACATTCGCTGTTTTTGTTTCAGATTTCCAGCATACTCCTTTCTGTTTCAGAGAAGGTATAACTAGATGTCAGACCTCTAACTTTTCTCATTGAAAATAAGTGGAACCACTTTACCTGAAATCACAAACATTTCCAAAGCTGTTCTGAAAATGATTAAATGTATTGGGCAAAGGGCTCGACAGGGCACCATCGTAGCATAGTGGCTAGTGCGATGCTATTACAGCTCAGGGCAGTCTGGAGTTCAATTCCAGTGCCACTCTGTGGGGAGTCTCTGTACATCCTCCTCGTAGAATGAGTGGGTTTCCCCCCAGTGCTCTGGTTTCTTCTCACAGTCCAAAGTCGGACTGGGTAGGCCATTGTAAATTGTCCCGTGATTAGGTCAGGGTTAATCAGGTTTGTGGGATTACTCAGACAGCGTGGCTCAAAGGGTCTGAAGGACCTACTCCACGCTGTATCACTAAGTAAAATATTGTTTCTATTCCTGAGTTGTATGTTTCAAGATGAGCCACACCATTTCAGCAAGCAAGGAGGAATTTATCAAATCTATTCCGATGTTATTCATTACCTTTCCATCCGCCAAGGATTTCACCTGGAAGGAACGACATCCAGGTAATTATCAGCAATGTGTGCTGAGGAAGTTATGCGGACAAACAGAGCATGAGACCCATTAAATAATCATTAAGTATTTGAAGGATACATGGATAGGCATGGATATGTACACACTGTGGCCATTTTATTACGTGCACCTGTACACCTGCTCGTTAATGCAAGTATCTAATCAGCCAATCATGTGGCAGCAACTCAATGCACAAAAGCATGCAGACATGGTCAAGAGGTTCAGTTGTTGCTCAGACTGAACATCAGAATGGGGAAAAAGTATGATCTAAGTGACTTTGACCATGGAATGATTGACTGAGTGGTTTGGGTATCTCAGAAACTGCCAACCTCCTGCGATTTTCGTGCACAACAGTCTCTAAAGTTTACAGAGAATGGTGAGAAAAACAAAAAAAAAAAAATCTAGTGAGTAGGCGAAAATACCTTGTTAATGAGAGAGGTCAGAGAAGAAAGGCCATACTGATTCAAGCTGATAGGATGGTGACAGTAACTCAAATAACCACATGTTATCCAGTAACTGTGGTGTGCGGAAGAGCATCTCCAAATGCACAACACATTGAACCTTGAAGTGGATGAGCTATGACAACAGAAAACCATAAACTTGCACTCAGCGGCAACTTTACTGGGTACAGGAGATCCCTCATAAAGTGGCCACTGAGTGTGGATTGAACAAACCTTCCCTGTGCATAGTAGAGAGACATCTACTCTCCCAAAATGTGAGGCTCGCTTTATGTGGTTTGTAAAATTCTTACTGGCTACATTTAGGCTGCTGTATTCTTTTCAAGGCTCGCTTAAGGAAGCTTTTATACAATCATCAAGTTTTATGTTGATTTTAAACTAGTTTTTCCTTTCTCCCTATTGCATGCCCTCCTGTTGAGGAAAGGTTACACTGACCCTGCAGTGCTATCTTTAAGCATACAATGTCTTCATTTTACCATGCCAAGCTTCAGGGAAAAGGTCACTCTGAACTTCGATCTGCAGCAATAAATGGCATCCAATTGGTATGCCATGCTTTGCACGGCTTTTGTTTACTGATCTCCAGTGGTTTTTTGGGCCATTCTGCAGAGAAACTTGCAAATTTGTAAGTCCAAGACCGAAAGAAGCTACAGAAGATCGTGAACACGGCGCAGCACATCACACAAACCAATCTTCCGTCCTTGGACTCACTTTACACTGCATGCTGTTGGAGCAGTGTTTCCAGGATAATCAAGGACACAACCCACCCAGCCAACATACTTTTTGTCCCTCTTCCCTCCGGGAGAAGGCTCAGGAGCTTGAAGACTCATACGGCCAGATTTGGGAACAGCTTCTTTCCAACTGTGGTAAGACTGCTGAACTGATCCTGACCCGGATCAGAGCCGTACCCTCCAAATATCCGGACCTGCCTCTCGGTTTTTGTTGTACTACCTTACTCTCAATTTTTCTATTTTGTATTTATGATTTATAATTTAAATTTTTAATATTTACTATGGATTTGTAATCCAGGGAGCGGGAAGTGCAGAATCAAATATCGCTATGATGATTGTACGTTCTAGTATCAATTGTTTTACGACAATAAAGTAAAGTAAAATTGAGAGTCAACATTTTTGATATGGAGGGCTTCACAGATGAGCTCAATCTTCACAGCAGATACAGCAAAACTGAAGGCCTTCCTACATCTTTCAGGGCAAAAAAAAAGCCAATCAGTTGGTGGGAGCAGTGTGGAAGAGCCATGTGCATAAGCACCAACTAGTAGCTGCTGAACCACTCCCCAGAAAGAGATTGAAATTCCATCTGTGACCGCCGTCTGGGCTGTCTGGTGAGTTTCCATAACGATAGGCTTTTCCCCGGTCTGGGGCAATCGGTTCTACATACTGAGCAACATGAGCAGAGTTCTTCTAGTTATCTGTTACTCTGAATTTCCACCTTATTATTCACTGTATTAGAACGTTGGTTCATTTCCATGCCACAGGCAGCTGGGTGTAGAGCATGGTCTTTGTCCTTCTACCACATTAAACATAAATATCAACATATAACACTATCCTTTTTTTGTATGGATGTTGTGCATGTAGAATCTCTCTCTTCATGTGTCTTGCACGTTACACGCTTGGGCGATCATAGCTTTCCACATCGAATGATCCCACGCAGCGTCAATGATATCTCACACACTTAGATCTGTTAGTTCTTTCACAGTGCCCATACATTTTCTTCTTTGCCTTCCTCTTCCGCGTTTCCCAGGCATACAGCCTTGTAATGTTAAGCATTCCCTTTCTGATGACATGGCCCAGGAATTTAAGCTTCTCTTATTTAATGTTCTCATTAATGATCTTTTTGTATGGGCACATTGGAGTACTGTCTCATTAGTTACCCTATCTCACAAGACAAGACAAGATCACAAGACAAAGGAGCAGAAGTAGGCCATTCGGCCCATCGAGTCTGCTCCGCAGCTCCCCCATGAGCTAAACTATTCACCCATCTAGTTACAATTTCTGGCTTTTTCCCCATATCCTTTGATACCCTGACTAATTAGATACCTGTCAATCTCCTCCTGAAACACCCTCAATGATCGGGCCTCCACAGCTGTATGTGGCAACAAATTCCACAAATCCACAACTCTCTGGCTAAAAAAATTTCTCCTCATCTCTGTTTTAACTGGGTACCCTCTAATTCTAAGACTATGGCCTCTTGTCCTAGACTCACCCACCAAGGGAAACAACCTTTCCACATCTACTCTGTCCAACCCTTTCAACATTCGAAATGTTTCTATGAGATCCCCTCTCATTCTTCTATACTCTAATGAATACAATCCAAGAGCCAACAAACGCTCCTCATACGATAGCCCCTGCATTCCAGGAATCATCCTCGTAAATCTTCTCTGAACTCTCTCCAACATCAGTACATCCTTTCTAAGATAGGGGGCCCAAAACTGCACACAGTATTCCAAATGAGGTCTCACTAATGCCCCATAGAGCCTTATCAACACCTCCTTACCCTTATACACTATTCCTCTTGAAATGAATGCCAACATAGCATTCGCTTTCCTTACCGCCGATCTAATTTGGTGGTTAACCTTTAGGATATCCTGCACGAGGACCCCCAAGTCCCTTTGCACTTCTGATTTTTGAATTTTCTCCCCATCTAAATAATAATCTGCCTGATTATTTCTTCTTCCGAAATGTACAACCGTACATTTGTCAACGTTGTATCTCATCTGCCATTTCTTTGCCCACTCTCCTAAACTGACTAAGTCTCTCTGCAACCTTTCCGTTTCTTCAACATTTCCTGCTCTTCCACCTATCTTGGTGTCATCCGCAAACTTAGCCACAAAACCATTTAATCCATAATCCAAATCATCGATATACATCGTAAAAAGAAGCGGCCCCAACACCGACCCCTGCGGAACACCACTAGTAACCGGCAACCAATCAGAATAGGATCCCTTTATTCCCACCCTTTGCTTTCTGCCTATCAGCCAATGCTCCATCCATTTCAATATCTTTCCTATAATTCCATGGGCTCTCATCTTATTAAGCAGCCTCATATGCGACACCTTATCGAAGGCCTTTTGAAAATCCAAATACACAACATCCACAGCCTCTCCCTTGTCAATTTTATTCGAGATTACCTCAAAAAATTCCAATAGGTTGGTGAGGAAGGATCTTCCCTTCATAAAACCATGCTGGCTTCGGCCTATCTTGTCATGCACCTCGAGGTATTTCATAACCTCGTCCTTGAGGATTGACTCCAATATCTTTCCAACTACCGATGTCAGACTAATAGGTCTGTAATTTTCTTTTTGCTGCCTCCTTCCTTTCTTAAATAGCGGAACTACATTTGTGACCTTCCAGTCCTCCGGAACCATGCTAGAGTCTATTGATTCCTGGAAGATCATTTCCAATGCTCCCACAATCTTCAAAGCCACCTCCTTCAGACCCCTTGGGTGCACCTCATCCGGACCAGGAGACTTATCTATTCTTAGTCCACTTAGCTTCCCAGGCACTTTCTCTCTAGTAATCTTGACTGTACCTAATTCTATTCCCTGATACCTCTGGCTATCAGGTATATTGCTCATGTCTTCCACTGTGAAGACTGATGCAAAATACTCATTCAGTTCCTCCACCATCTCTTTGTTATCCATTATAATTTCTCCAGCATCATTTTCAATCAGTCCCGTATCTACCCTTGTCACTCTTTTACTCTTCATATATTTAAAAAAACTCTTAGTATCCTTTTTTATGTTAATCGCCAACTTCCTTTCATAATTCATCTTTTCTTTCCTAATGACTTTCTTAGCTACCTTCCGTAAGTTTTTAAAAGTCTTCCAGTCCTCATTTTTTCCCACTAATTTTTGCTTCCTTGTACGCCGTTTCTTTTGCTTTTATTTTTGCCTTAACCTCTCTTGTTAGCCACATTTGTGCCATTTTTCCATTCATGATTTTCTTTTTTCTTGGAATATATTTTTCCTGCATTTTCCTTACTTCTTGTAGGAATTTCATCCAATTCTGCTCTGCTGTCCCTCCATTTAGCTTACTTTTCCAATCGACTTGGGCCAGTTCCTCTCTCATACCACTGTAATTTCTCCTGTTCTACTGAAATATCGATACACCTGATACCAGCTTCTCCTTTTCAAATTTGGAACTGAACTCAAATATATTATGATCGCTACTTCCAAGAGGTTCCTTTACCCCTAGCTCTCTAATCGCCTCAGGTTCGTTACACAGCACCCAATCCAAAACAGCCGGTCCCCTGGTGGGCTTCTGAACAAGCTGCTCCAAAAAGCCATTCTGTAGGCATTCTACAAACTCCCTCTCCTGAAATCCATTACCTTTCCAACTTTCCCAATCCACTTTCATATTAAAATCCCCCATAATTATCTTGACATTGTCCTTCTGACATGCTTTTTCTATTTCCAGCTGCAACTTGTAGTCCACATCCCGACTGCTGTTTGGAGGCCTGTATATAACTACTATTAGTGTCTTTTTACCCTTGCCATTTCTTAATTCTACCCATAAGGATTCTACCTCTTCTGATCCTATGTCCCTTCTTTCTATTGATTTGATATCGTTACTTACCATCAGGGCCACACCACCCCCTTTACCTACCTTCCTATCTTTCCTGTACACTGTGTATCCTTGGATATTCAGCTCCCAGTCACATCCATCATTTAGCCATGACTCGGTGATGGCCGCAATGTCATATCTTTTAACCTGCAGCTGTGCAGCAAGGTCATCCACTTTATTTCTAATGCTGCGTGCATTTAAGTACAGTACATTTAGATCAGTATCTGTTGCCGATTTTGCTATATTTCCATTTTGCAGCAAATTATCCTGTATATTCACTGGCCTGTCCTTCTTGCCATCTTTGCTGCACAGTATTTTTGACTTATTTCTATTTTCCTCTTCTTCGACCCTAACACCTTGGTTTCCTTCCCCTTGCCAACTTAGTTTAAACCCTCTCTAACAGCTATATTAAACAATCCCGCCAGGATATTAGTACCTTTTGAGTTCAGGTGTAATCCATCTTTTTTGTATAAGTCATACCTCCCCCAAAATAGATCCCAATGATCCAAGAATTTGAAGTCCTGCCCCCTGCACCAGTTACTTAGCCACACATTCATCTGCTTAATTCTGCTATTCTTACCATCATTAGCGCGCAGCTCAGGCAGCAATCCTGATATTATTACTCTGGAGGTCCGGCTTTTCAATTTTCTTCCTAGCTCCCAGTAATCTTTCTTCAGGACCTCCTCTCTTTTTCTGTCTATGTCATTGGCACCAACATGTACCAAGACTTCCGGCTGCTCGCCCTCTCTCCTCAGAATACTCTGGACTCGATCTGAGACATCCCGTACCTTGGCACCAGGGAGGCAACACACCATCCAGGTATCCTTGTCCGGCTTGCAGAATCTCTTGTCCGTCCCCCTTACGATGGAATCCCCTATAACTACCGCATTTCTTCTTGCTCTCTTGATTTCGGCACTGGGCAGAATGCCAGACTCTCGTTCACTGTGGTCCTCCTCTGTCAGGTCTACCTCTTCAACAGTATCCAAAATGAATTATCGACTTCTGAGGGGGACTGTCACAGGGGTGCTATCCACTACCTCTCTATAGGTAGTATCTATCACCTCCTCACTTTCCCTAATTAGCCGAAGGTCATCAATTTCCATCTCCAGCTCCTTAACACGGTCCTTCAGGAGCCTCATCTCAGTGCACCTGGTGCAGATGTAATCCTTGGGGAGGCCGGGAGTCTCCCAGGGTCCCCACATCTGGCACTCCAAGCACAACACTAATCCTAGATGCATACCTCTAATGCTACTGTTTGTACTAAATACCAAAAAACTGTAACTTACTCCGTTACTATGAGACTCAACGGTTGCAGGAAGCCTCTTCCCGTCTCCGCCGAAGCCTGTTGAGCCAAAGCCCTTTCACTCTGCACTCTCTCACTCCGCAGCCCGCTCCGATGCTGCCCACTGGGTATGGCGGTTTTCTTTTTAAACTGTTCGTGCTCAGCTGGCTGACGTCACGCGCCTGCGCAGTCTGGCCTCTCTCCTACTCTGAGAAATAAAATGTCTATATGATATTTTCAGCATTCTTCTAAGAAACCACAGTTCTGTTGCTTCTAGGTTTCTTTGGAGTTCTGGTGTTATAGTCCATATTTTGGAAGCATACAGCAAGATTGACCAGATGTAACATTTTAGTAGCCTAAGCCTTGTTGTCATAGAAATGTGTCTGTTGGTAAAAATGGGTTTCATTTTTTGGAAGTTGGTTTTGGCAATGGCAATTCTTCTCTTTATTTCTACTTTACTTTTCTAGCATCTTGTGATATAAAGCTACCAAGGTAATTAAAGCTGGTCTTTTGTTCAATCTCTTGGTTACCGATGTACAACTGGCAGTTGGGAGTATCCTGCTGTTTTGATATTACCATACATTTGTTTTTTTACAGTTGATGGTTAGACCAGAATCTGCACTTGTTTGTACTACTTTATCTAGGAGGATTTGTAGGTCTTCTGCAGCACTTGCTACTAGGGTGGTATTGTCTGCATATCTTATATTGTTGATGTTAACAACAATTTTTGTTGTTAACATCAACAACATATTGCTGTGATGATTGTATGTCCAATTTTTATCCCATCTAGGTCTTCTATTTCTCTGAGAATCATTTCACTATAGATATTAAACAATTCTGGTGAGGCAATGCATCCCTGTCTAACTCCTCTTTGAACTTTAGTCCAACTGCTTATATTATCATCAATTTTTACCACCGCCGTTTGGTTCCAATATAAATTTTGAAGCAGTTGTTGGTCTTTTCTGTCAATGTTTAGCTTAACGAGAATTTGAAATAATTTTTCATGTTGCACTTTGTCGAATGCTTTGGTGAAATTAATAAAATATAAAAGGAAATCATTTTGATATTCAATTGCCCTTTCTGAAAGCATTCGTAGTATGAAAATTGTGTTCCTAGTTCCTCTATCCTCAATAAACCCATATTGCAGTTTAGAAATTTCTGGTCTTAACTTGTTTTTAATTCGACTCAGAACAATTTTCAACAAAATCTTTATTATGTGACTCATAAGACTGTTCTATAATTTTTGCAGTCAATAGTTCCAGGAATTTTTGGCAGAATTATAAATACTGATTTCAGTAGATCACCAGATTCATATATGCCATTAAACAGTTCAAAAAGAATATCTATGCCCAGATCTCCTAGGGCTTGTATCATTTCCACTGAAATTTCATCAGGTCCAGTGGCTTTACCATGTTTCATGCTTTTCATTGCTTTAGTTATTTCTTCTTTGGTAAAAGGTGGGCCAGAATTAGGGTGTTTAATAGCTGGGGGTTCCCCTCTATTATCTTCAAAAAGCTGCTCTATATACTGAATCCACCTCTCACATACTTTATCTGGATCTGTTAGTATGGATCCGTCTGCTGATCTTATGTATCCTGTAAAGGAGATTTTCTTAATTTCCAGTAATTTCCTTAATTTTCCTGTGCATTTCTTTGCTGTTGTTAATATGGCCTTCTACTTCATTGCATTTCTGATTCAGCTGTTCTTCCTTTGCAATATTGCACAATTGTCTGGTTTGCCTGTCTGTCTGTCTAGCTCTCTGTATTGCACTTCATTATTCTTCACTAACCTTCTTTGTTTCATCAGATCTAGAATTTCTTGGGCTATCCACCCCTTGTTGATGTGTTGGATTTCTTGTACTGGGATTATCTCCTCTGCTGATTGCTGTATAGCAAATTTAACTCTGTCCCAAATAGGTGCTGTTTTGAATTGTTGCTTAAGTATGCTATCTTTTTTAAGTTCTCCCAACATATACTTCTTTCTCTTTTTTCTACATTTCAGTTTCTTTAATTTTGTTTTAATGGTAGCTACTGTATTACTGGATGGTGATCTGAACCACAGTCTGCTCCTGGGTAGGCTTAGAATTTGTGATATTATTTCTAAAGCATTCATTGATGGTAATGACATCTATTTGATTCCTTGTTCTATCTCCAGGGCTAATCCAAATACGCAATCTACGTGGATGGTTTTTATACCAAGTATTGGTGATCACTTGGTTGTTTCTGACACACCAATCAGTAAACCTTTCTCCATTTTCATTTTTCTCCCCGAATCCAAAAGGTCCTCTGATGTTATCAACCCTTTCCTGTCCAACTTTGGAGTTAGAATCTCCCATGACTAGTTTTATATCCTGAGATTTACATTGCTCATAAGCGCTGTCGAGATCTTCATAAAACTTGTTGATATCCTCTTCATCCGCATTGTTTGTTGGCGCATAGGTTTGGATTATGCTAATGTTAAAAGGGTTACCCCTTAATTTAACTAAAAGCAGCTGGTCGGATATCGCCCAGTATCCCATAAGACATTTTGATACTTGTTTGTTTAAAATAATTCCAACTCCATACATATGCTGTTAACCCCTGAATACATTATCAGAGAACTTTTCTTAATGAATTTGCCACTATCGGTCCATCTAATTTCTGACAGGCCTAAGACATCAACTTCCAACCTTTTCATTTCATTTAATGTGTTGTCCAACTTTCCTTTCTGGTAAAGTGTACCCATGTTCCATGTTGCTACCCTTAGCCTTTCCCTATTGCTTACATTCTCTGGATGACGGTCTGGTGTCTCCTGCAGTACATGACGACCCCCACCAAGCAAGGTGTTGTTCTGTTGATTAGAATAGCAACAATTATTTCACATTTATATCATTTGCATAAGAGCAGCAGTGTGTATGTGATGTCTCCTTCGTATCTGAATTATTTGGTTTTCTACAACTTGTTTCGGGTGACCATAGTTTCAAATTGGAAAGATTTCAGCTTGAAGTCTGTGTGTATTGAGCAAGAGCAGGAACCTGGCCTGAATCCTGCAGAGCTTTTGCAGCCAAATGTGGAAATCCCCAGGCATCTGGGCGGATATCAGATGCTTCCTCACAGTATGGAGTTCAAAGACCTGTGATCTTTGGATCCACATAGTTCGGTTACACAATTGCTTCACTGAATGTTTTTTTTATGCAGCCTTATCAAAGGAAGAGTGTGGTGTGTGAATGTACACAGCCATTGAAATTTAAATGAAAATTTGAAATACTATCTACGTATTTATTTCTAAAATAATTTGTGTACATTTATGCAAAGTACCTTTATGACAAAATGATAATCAAAACAGTCATAGTGAACGATCCCTCTGGATATTCTCCTGTGATCCACAGCATCACAGTAGCCAATCTTCAGCCAGTTAGTTCGCTTGTGATATAAACAAATGACAGAGAGCGTTGACAGCCGCATATTCTTTAGAGAAATACACTGTCCCAGCTGTAGGGACGGAGACTTGCACTCCAGAACTGGCTACACCTGAAACTAAGCTGTTCCAGTACAACACTGCGATCGGCCAGTTATGCCCTGATCAAAAAAAAAAATCCTATCCAACTAATTGCTGCTTAATCAGTCAGCTCTCAATTAAGAACAAAGTAATAGAAGTTGTCATCAATAGTCCTATCAAGTAGCATTTACTCACCAATAATCTACTCACTGATGCCCAATTTGGGTTTCACCAGAACCACTTAGCCTTGGCCTAAACATGGAGCAGAGAGCTGAATTCCAGAGGTGAGGTGAGAGTTGCTGCCCTTGACATCAAGTTTGCATATTACAATTGGTGATATCAAGGTGACCCAGTGAAACTTGAGGCAACAGCATCAAGGAAACAATACTCCAGTGGCTGGAGTCATACCTTACAGAAAAGAAGATGGCTCGAGGTCAATCACCCCAGTTCCAGGAGCTCCTCAGAGAAGAGACTGGACCCAAAATTCCCTGGAGCTTCCCTCGACAATATAGTTATAAGTGAGACTGATAGTTAATAATTTCACAGTGTTTAATTCTATTCACAACTCATCAGTAATTGAAGTAACTCATGTTTACATGCAGCAAGACCCAGATTAAATGTGCCATTGAGTGGCAAGTTAATACTGGGCTGCACATAAGTAGCAAGCAATGACCATCTCCAATATGAGAAGGATAATCACTTACACTTAGCATTCAACGGCTTTACAATCATTGACTTCCCCAACATCAATGTCCTAACAGTGACTCTCCTCCTGACACCTAAAAGACTTTCCACCACCCACAAGACACAATACTATTCTGTAGTGGAATCCTCTCCTGGATGGGTACAGCTCGAACAACATTCGAGATGTTTGACACCACCCAAGGCAAAGCAACTCGCCTGATTGGCACCCTGTCAACCACCATATACATTCATTCTCTCCAATACTGATGCATCAACTTTCTTAGGCCACTCCAGTAGCACCACTCAAATAGCCTCTGCCACCAAAAAGAATGATGCCTTCGTGTACATGAAAACGCTACTGGACCGGAAGACATAGGAGCAGAATTAGGCCATTTGGTTCGAGTCTGCTCCACCATTCAATCATGGCTGATCCTTTTTTCCCCTCCTCAGCCCCACTACACAGCCTTCTCCCCGTAATCTTTGATGCCACCAATCAAGAACCTATCAATCTCCGCCTTAAATACACCCAATGACCTGGCCTCCACAGCTGCCTGTGGTAACAAATTCCACAAATTCACCACCCATCGGCGAAAGAAATTTCTCCGCATTTCTGTTTTAAATGGACGCCCCTCTAACCTGAGGCTGTGCCCTCGTGTCTTAGGCTCCTCCACCATGGAAAACATACTTTCCACATTTACTCTGTCTGGGCCTTTCAACACTCGAAAGGTTTCAATGAGATTTTCCCCTCGTCCTTCTAAATTCCTGCGAGTAAAAACCCAGAGCCATCAAACATTACTCATGTGATAACGTTTCATTCCTGGATCATCCTTGTGAACCTCCTCTGGACTCTCTCCAATGCCAGCACATCTTTTCTTAGATGAGGAGCCCAAAACAGTTCACAACACTCAAGGTGAGGCCTCACCAGTGCCTTCGGAAGCATCAGCATCACATCACTGCTCTGGTATTCTAGACCTCTTGAAATGAATGCTAATGTTGCATTTGCCTTCCTCACCACCGACTCTACCTGCAAATTAACCATTAGAATGCTCTGCACAAGGACTCCCTGTTTAGAAAATAGTCTATTCATTTATTTCTTCTACCAAAGTGCATGACCATGCATTTTCCAACATTGTATTTCATTTGCCACTTTCTTGCCCATTCTCCTAATCTAAGTCCTTCTATAGCCTACCTCTTTCCTCAACACTACCTGCCCCTCCACCAATCTTTGTATCATCTGCAAACTTGGCAACAAAGCCATCTATTCCATCATCTAAATCATTGATATACAGCATAAAAAGAAACGGTCCCGACACCGACCCCTGTGAAACACCACTAGTCACTGGCAGCCACCTACCCATCAGCCAATGCTCTAACCATGCCAGTAACTTTCCTGTAGTTCCATGGGCTCTTAAATTGGTAAGCAACCTCATGTGTGGCACCTTGTCAAAGGCCTTCTGAAAATCCAAATATACAACATACACTGTATCCCCTTTATCGATCTTACTTGTAATCTTCTCAAAGAATTCAAACAGGTTTGTCAGACAAGATTTGCCCTTAATGAAACCATGCTGACTTTGTCCTATCTTTTCCTGTGTCACCAAGTACTCCATCACCTCATCCTTAACACTGACTCCAACATCTTCCCAACCACTGAGGTCAGGCTAACTGGTCTATAATTTTGTTTCTGCTGCATTCCTCCTTTCTTAAAAGGTGGAGTGATATTTGCAGTGCTCCAGAACCATGCCCGAGTCCAGTGATTCTTGAAATATCATTACTAATGCCTCCACGATCTCTTGCACTTCCTCTTTTGGAACCCTAGGATGCAGCTCATCTGATCCGGGTGACTTATGTACCCTTGGGCCTTTTGGCTCCTCGCATGCTGCCCTACAGCTTGCACACCATTCTGATTAAGAAATAAATCACCATTCCTTCATTAGAGATAAAACCATGAATTTTACGTCTAAAATTAGGACCATGTGTGGCCTTTGTTTTATGGAATCTTGGTTAACCCCTTCCATACCAGATGCAACAACTCAGATTGATGGGTTCACTATACACAATTAGGATAGGACTGTCAGGTCTCTGAAGAGTAGAGGTGAAGGTGTATGCCTCATGAGAAATTCCTCTTGGTGCACAATTGTGTCAGTGATTTCCCAATTCTGCTCACCAGATCTGGAACATCTCGCAATGAAGTGTCAGCCATTTTACCTTCCATGGGAGATTTGAGCGATCATCTTGGTAGTGATGTACATTCCACCTGAGGCCAATATCAAATGGGCTCTGGATGATATGAGTGGTGTGATCAACATGCACAAAGCAGGATGCCTTCACCATCATTCTGGGGGATTTTAACCAGGCTAGCTTGAAAAAGTCACTAAATAATTATCATCACTTGTAGTATTAGAGGAAGCACACACTGGACCACTGTTTCACCATCAACAAAAATGCCTACCGTGCTATTCCACGCCAACACTTCAGAAAGTCTGATCACCTGGCTTTCTTCTGCTCCCTGAGTATAGGCAGAGAATGAAGACTGAGGATGAAGAAGGAGTGCTTAAAGCCTGTTTTGAATTGACTTCATTATAACCTGTGTGGGTGAGTGTGTGTCTGTGAAAACTTGCTGTATGTTCCCAAACCAAAAGCCGTGGATGAATCAAGAGGTTTGTCAACTGCCGAGGGCTAGATGTGTGGCATTTAAGTCTGGTGGCTCAGGTCTGTACAAGAAAACCAGGTATGACTTGTGGAAGGCTATTCCAAGAGTGAAGAAACAATTCTGAGCAAGGTTGGAGGCAACATTAGATGCATAACAACTCTGCTAGGGTTTGTAGGACATTACTTCCTACAAAGCGAAGCTCAATAGCATGAACAGCAGTGATGCTTCACTACGAGATGAGCTTAACATCTTCTAAGGGAGAATATAACTAAGTTGTGAAGATCCCTGCTGCACCTGGTGACCCTGTGATCTCTGTCTCGGAGACCAATGTCAGGCTGTCTTTCAGGAGGGTGAACCCTCACAAAGCGGCAGGACCCAATGGAGTACCAGGGAAGGCTCTGAAAACTTGAGCTAACCAAGGGGCAGATGTATTCAAGGACATTTTCAACCTCTCACTGCTATGATTGGAAGTTCCCACCAGTTTCAAAAGGGTGACACTTATACCAGTGCCCAAGAAGAGTAGTGTGAGCAGTCTTAATGGCTATCGCCCAATAGCACTCACATCTACGGTGATGAAAGGCTTTGAAGGTTGGTCATAGCTAGAATGAACTCCTACCTCAGCAAGGACCTGAACCCATTGCAATCTGCCTGTTGCCACAATAGGTCTATGGCAGACACAATTTCAATGCCTCTCCACATGGATTTAGACCACCTGGACAACACAGACACCTATGTCAGGATGCTGTTCATTGATCATAGCTCAGCATTTAATACCATCATTCCCACAATCCTGATTGATGTGCTACAGAGCCTGGGCCTCTGTACCTCCCGCTGCAAGTGGATCCTCGTCTTCCTAACGGGAAGACCACAATCTGTGCAGATTACTAATAATATCTCCTCCTTGCTGACAATCAACACTGACGCACCTCAGGGATGTATGCTTGGCCCACAGCTCTCTCTATAACCATGGCTGTGTGGCTAGGCATAGCTCAAATACCATCTATAAATTTGCTGATGATACAACCATTGTTGGTAGAATCTCAGGTGGTGACGAGAGGGCGTACAGGAGTGAGATAGACCAGCTAGTTGAGTGGTGTTGTAGCAACAACCTGGCACTCAACATCAGTAAGACCAAAGAGCTGATTGTGGACTTCAGGAAGGGGAGGACAAGGGAACAGGAACCAATCCTCATAGAGGGAATAGAAGTGGAGAGAGTGAGCAATATCAAGTTCCTGGGTGTCAAGATCTCTGAGGATCTAACCTTATCCCAACATATCAATGCAGCTATAAAGAAAGCAAGACAGTAGCTATTCTTCATTAGGAGTTTGAGAAGATTTGGTTTGTCTCCTAAAATACTCGAAAACTTCTATAAATGTACCGTGGAGTGCATTCTGACAGGCTGCATCACTGTCTGGTATACAGGGGGAGTGGAGGGGGGGCGCACCACTGCACAGGACCAAAATAAGCTATAGAAAGCTGTAAAATTAGTCAGCTCCATCTTGGATACTAGCCTCCATAGTATCCAAGCCTTCTTCAAGGACCAGTGTCTCACAAAAGTGACATTCATTATTAAGGACCCACATCACCCAGGGCCTGCCCTTTACTCATTGTTACCATCAGGTAGGAGGGACAGAAGCAGATATAATATATATTAAAAAAGTGAGGTAGTGCTCATGGGTTCAATATCCATTTAGGAATCGGATGGCACTATTTTTTAATTTAACTATATACATACACACACACACACACACACACACACACACACATATATATATATATATATATATTTACTGTAATTGACTTACTTGGTTATTTATTTATTACTTTTTTTCTTTCTATATTACCATGTATTGCATTGTACTGCTGCTGCTAAGTTAACAAATTTCACAACCCAGGCTGGTGATTAAAAAACCTGATTCTGATTCTGAATTTCCCTCCCTGTAGCAATATGGGAGTATCTTCATGAGAGGAGTTTACAAGTTTAAAGAGAGCAATTGATATGGACAGTAAGTGCTGGCCATATCCAAAAAGCAAAAAGCAAAATAAAAACAAAATGAAGACAGGCGTATTAAATATTCTCCAGAAGTTCTGGGAACAAATACTATCACCAGATATTTGTTAGCCTGCTGCTATTATAAAGCACCCTATGATTTTCAGTCATTAGCATTAGCATTCACAATAGGATTTTGATACCTGCATTTTGATTTACATTTCTCTTATCTCAATACCATAATACTACAGTCCCTCCATACCCCTTGATACTGTCTGTTCATCACACTTTTAAATAAATTCTGTGATTTAGTATTCATCGCCTTTTGTCATAGAGAAATCCATTCTCTTAGTGAACGGAAGTTTTGTCATCTCAGTCCTAAATGACTGACCTCATAAGCTGAGACTATGATGCCTGGTTTGAGACGCTTCCAGCTAGGGGAAGCATCTGCTCAGCATCCAACTTTTCAGGCCTGAACGAATTTTGTATATTTCCATTACATCTCTCATTCTTCCGATCAAGATGGCGCCGGCATACAATGCTCTTTCAGTTAACATCTTCTGGATAGATCATGAAACCATATATTTAACTCCTTTCACATCTTTTACATTTGCTTATCATTTTGAATGTGACTCTGGAACTGTTGGAGTCTGTGATTTGCAGTTTGGAGATCCTTTGGGTGTTCCAGCGCTCTGCAGTCTCCGAGAGGATTCCCGGAGGCAGAGGTAGCGTGTGCGAACCTCATGGCGAGAAGGTTGTGAGCCGATGTTCAACTCCATTTTACTGATTCAAGCTTCCACTGTTCGCTGATTAAAACGACGAGAAAGATTGAAACATTGAGACAAATGCCGATAGTGAGCGCTGGCTGCCTGACTTTTGGTCACTGGTGGGATCACTCTGCTGCCGGAGAGAGGAGACTGCTTTTCTTTCGCTGATGAGATCACTCTGCTGCCAGAGAGAGGAGACTGCTTTTCATTTGCTGGTGGGATCACTCTGCTGCCGGAGAGAGGAGACTGCTTTTCATTCGCTGGTGGGATCACTCTGCTGCCGGAGAGAGGAGACTGCTTTTCATTCGCTGGTGGGATCACTCTGCTACAGAAAGGGAAAGGCCTGCCACTGTGTCCAGGGAATGTTACCCAGTCTTTCTGCATTTTGGATGTGGACATGGACTATAGACTTTTTCTTTCAGACTGATAGTTTTTTTATATTCTGTGGTTTTAGCCTGATCTTTCTCGTTCTTTTGTATTCACCAGGAGGGAGATTTGGGGGTCGATGTGCCTGTTCCATTTTTGTTTGACTTTTATGCAGGGAGGAGGGATTTGGGGTTGATGATCGTGCTGCTGTTCTTCTCTTTCCTGGTTTCGTGGCTATCCAGAGAAGAAGAGTTTCAGAGTTGTATACTTTGACAATAAGTGAATCTTTGAACCTTTGAAAATTCTAAAGAATATTGACTTAGTTAGGCTAATCTTCCCTCATGTGACGGTCCTGCCAACCCAGAAATCAGTATGGTAAGCCTTTACTACACTCCCTCTATGATAAGTGTAACACTTTTTCGGGTAGCAGACCAAAACTTCACACAATACTCCAGATGTGCTCTCACCACAGTCCTCTATAATTTTAGTAAAACATCCGTGCTCCTTGCAATGAAAACCAATATACTATACCACTGCCTTCTTAATGCAATCAGCTGCACTGACATGTTTACTCTCAATGACTGTTGTACAATAATGTCAACATTTCCCAATCTATCACTATTTAAACAATATTCAGTATTTCTGTTTTTTTAACCATGTCAGGAATTTCACATTTATTCATGTTTTACTACATCTGCCCACTTACTCAAAATATCTAAATCATCTTAAAGCCTCCTTGCATCTCCCTTGGTATTTACTATCCCACCCAATATCGTACTGTTGGCAAACTTAAGAATATTAAGTACACTTGCTCTGATACTGCACTGCTCACTGCTTGCCTACCCCCAAAAATTACCATTTATTATTAGTCTCTGTTTTCTATCTGTCAACCAGTTCATTAATTCATACAAGTATACTATCCATAATCTCATGTACTTTAATTTTGCACACTCTCTGCTCATGTGAGACTTAATGCAAGGCCTTCTGAAAATTCCAATGTACTATACACAGTCATTCTTTTATATTAATTCTAACAGTAATATTCTCAAAACATCCATTGGATGGTTAAACACTATCTGGCTTTCATAAATCCCTGATCATTTCATCTAATCTAATTTATATTTTCTTAATGATCTGTTATCGAATCTTTCATAATAGACTCCAGCATGTTCCCTGCCTGAAGTGCCAAGTGTTCTCTCTGTTTTAATGTTACCGTTACATCTGCCACCCTCCAGTTTTTGGGAGATGACAATATGCATCCATGGCTACCTCTGTCAGTTCTCCAGGATGCAAACTATCAGGCCCTGGCAGTGTATTGCCTTTCAGCCCTGTTAATTCCTCTAGCTCTTTTTTATTTATGTATGTTTTATGTATGTTTTATCTGCACTTTAACCTCTATCTTTATGTTTTATATACCTTAATTCTTTATTGTTGAAAGTTGTTTTTTGTTGCATGCTGCACTAACACACCACAACAAATTCCTAATACATGTAGATATATTTGGTGAATAAAGTTGATCCTATCATATTTACTCTTTGTAATTTCCTTTAATTCCTCCTTTTAATTTAACCCTGTTCTCCAACATTTCTATCAATTTACTTGTGCCTTTTTGATGTTTTTGGACAATTTTTGTTTAATTGCTCTTCCATTTCTTTGTTCACCATTATAATTCTCCTGTGGTAAGGAATCTTTCTTTGTTTTCACTCATTTTCTTTCTTTTTATATGGATTAAAACCACCTATAATTTCTGGAGTACTCAAATGTTCAAGCTCCCACCTTTGTCGTTCCTGAGTTATGCTTTGCAATAGCAATTATTTACAAGTATTTATGTTGTTAATTGGGCTATTTTATTACAAAGGTGTTGCAAATGAAGCCACAACATTTGTAATAAAGTAACAGCACAAGAAGATTTAAACAGATCTGATATAATTGTCATTTAAGTGCAGGCACCAAAAAGTGTTGACATTTTTGGACATCCCAGCATTCGTTATGTACTGGCACTATTTAGCATTATATTATCTTTCTATTTATATCTTATTCCCTCCCAGTTCTAAAGGTGACTGAATGTTACTTCAGACACGCATTCAAGGGTGAGAGATTTTCTCACACTAACAATGCAGATGAACACATGTAGGCTTGACTTTTGATTAAATGGGCAGTAATGGATGGAATTGCTTCAGATGATAGTGACAGGTTTTAATGTTTGGTCTTTACACGCTATCTGGAGAACAAATGTAACACACAACAAATACTGTAGGGATTCAGCAGATCGGGCAGCATCAATGGAGAGGAATAAAAAGCTGACATTTCGGGCCAAGGCCCTTCCAGGGTACTGATGAAGGATATCAGTCCAAAATGTTGGCTTTTTATTCCTGTCCATAGATGCTGCCTGACCTGCTGAATTCTTCCAGCATTTTTTGTGTCTTACTCTGGATTTCCAGCCTTTGCAAAATGTCCTGTGTTTGCTGAGAATAACTGCACATGTTTCTGGTTGTCAGGAAATTCGTGCATGACAATTCTGACCATAGCTCGCTATGAGTGGTTCGAGGAATGGAAGGACAAAAGAGTAAAAAATAGAGGAGCAGATTATGAAAAATGGAAGATGGACATTGCCAGGAAACTATTAGACTGGGCCATAGATTTATTTCCACAGTTGAAGGATAAGGTATAACTATGATGCTTTTTCTTTAACTTGTTGCTGGCAAGGCCAGTATTAATTGTTCATCACCTGATGAATTGAATGCCTTACTGCAACATTTAGGGTGCAATAAAGCAGGGGTCCCCAACCTTTTTTGCACAGCGGACCAGTTTAATGTTGACAATATTCTTGCGGACCGGGTGGGGGGAGGTGGTATTCAAGTAGGGTTAAACTCACCCCAACATGTCTGTTACAGTTAGGGTTGCCATCCTTCTCACTCCCAAATAAAGGACAAAAGTAGCAGTCAAATACGGGACAGTTGGGTTTACCCCGAGAAGGACTACCATGACCATGAAGCCTTGCACGGGCACTTCTGTGCGCATGCGTGCTGTGCGCATGTGTGTGATTTTTTTCCCCACAAATCGGTTTTGGCTTAATCTTCCCAATTACACTGTACATACGTTATTTCTACTTTATATAGGCTGTGTATTTATCATATCATTCCTGCTTTTACTATATGTTAGTGTTATTTATTTTCGATTTTATGTGTTATTTGGTATGATTCGGTAGGTTATTTTTTGGGTCTGGGAACGCTCAAAAATTTTTCCCATATAAATTAATGGTAATTGCTTCTTCTCTTTACACCATTTTGGCATGAACTGTTTCATAGGAACGCTCTACCTTAGCGGGGGAAATACGGGACAAGGGTGGTCCCGTATGGGACAAACCAATTTAGCCCAATATATGGGATGTCCCTGAAAATACGGGACAGTTGGCAACCCTATGTTCAAGTTCAACAGTGTGTGACAGGGAATGAGGAAAGGTGCAGCTGACTCATATCGTTTCCTCGCGGCCCGGTACCAGTCCGTGGCCTGGTGATTGAGGACCACTGCAATAAAGGCCCCATCATGTCAGAGGGTGTAGAGACACATATAGACCAGGCCAGGATATTAGTGAAATGGATGGGATAGCACAATAATCTGGTTGTTTTAAAGTTGATCTAGATTCATTTAATGGCTCTAATTTTAAATGGCCCAGCTGCAAATGACAATAAGCTCAATTTTGACTTTGAATTGTCAGGGAGCAAACTCATGTCTGCCATTGGCCTATGACTCCTGGATGATTGTCCATTAACCTAGCCACCATACCACTGACTGAGCATCTCAGCCCTCTCTGCTTACCTTCATTACTAGAGGCATAGGGTCTGAGAATTGGGAAGTCATGATGTATTTATATAAAACTGCACTTGGAGTATTGCATGCAGTTCTGGCCACCCCATTGTAGGAAGGATGTGGAGACTTTGAGATGATTCAGAAGAGGTTTACTAGGATGCTGTGAGCACCAGATATCGGACTAAATCTGGTTCACTTGAGCTGAGAAGAAGGAGCTCTACTAGCAGCAGCACCATAATGTCACATTATGGTCATATCTGCTCACCAATATGATGGTAATGTGACATTTTTTAACAAAGTTGTCTGGTAATGAAAGCCAATGCAGTCATACCAGTGAGATTTAATTATTTAATATGTATATGTGCAAATTCTAGATTGAATACTTCAAAGCTGCAACTCCACTCACTAATCAATACTATTTGGCTGCTCCTCGTGGGGAGATGTATGGTATCAACTAGGACCTCGCTCGGTACACACCTGAAGTTTTAGCCTCTATCAGAGCAAAAACTTGCGTGAAAAACCTTTACCTCACTGGTGAGTATTCCACTGAGTCTATGCTAGTCAAGAAAGAGTGTTGGTTACATGTCTCCCTGTGTTTGCATACACAAAATTGAAAATGAACTTACAAGATTATGAACTAGAATATAAAAGTAAGGATGTATTATTGATGTTTCATGAGGTATTGGTCAGATCACCTTGGAGTATTGTGAGTAACTCTGGGTCTGGTATCTTGGGAAGGATGTGCAGGCCCTAGAGAGAGTCCAGGGGAGCTTTAGAAAAATAATCTCAGGAATGAAAGGATTAATATTCGAGGAGCATTTGATTACTCTAGGCCTATAACTCGATAGAGTTCAGAAGGATAAAGAGGGATCTCATTTGAAATCTACTGGATACAGAAAGGCCTGAACAGAGTGGATGTGGAGAAGATACTTCCATTAGTAGGAGAGTGTAGCATCCAAGGGCATAGCCTCAGAATAAAGGGGTGTCCTTGTAAAACTGAATTTCTTCAGAATTCATTGCCACAGAGGGTTGGGGAGGCCGTCTTTGATGTATTTAAGGCAGAGATTGATAGGTTCTTGATTGGTAGAGGAATTAAGGATTATGGAGAGAAGGCAGGAAAATGGGGTTAAAAAATCTGCCATGAATGTATCACAGAACAAACTCAATGGGCCAACAAACCCGAATTACCTAATGATTCTCCTATATCTTATTATTATAAGTACTCTCCTTCTCCAATGCAGATCTTTCTGTGTTTGGAGCCACCAATATTGGCAGTGAAAAGGCCTCATGGGCCATTGGCAGCACTGACCACCCTGCAATCCTTCAAACTGCATTAATGGGATAGTGCAATTTTCTCTGCCCAGACCCACTATCCACTTGCCTGTCTGTATACTGTCCCTAGTTACTGTATACTGTCCCTATATACTGTGTACAGACTGAATATCAGATTTGACCTTTGTTCTATGGCTGCTTCCCTTTATTACTATGACCATCACAGCTTGCACAATATAGTTTTTTTTTAAATCTCAGGAATGGCACAACTGTTGTTCCATAATGAGAAAATAACGTGAGTTATTTGTGTCTCAGAACTCAGTGCACTAGAGCCACCCAGGACTGTGAGGTAGATGAACCCCACTCAATTTTGCTGCTTATATTTGCCTTTTTGTACCTTCTGTCCCATTCAAGTAATACTTGCCAAGACTAGATATCCCATGCATAGATAAATAAAACTACCTGTCTCAGATCTGGTAAAAGTTTTGAACGTATTCACTAAACTTTTCTTGCAGCTGAGACAAACTAGTTTCATCAGATCAAAGAGTAAGTTGCAAATGTTGAATATCCCCAGTTCTTTCTCTTTCAATTTCATAAAATTATTGATTTCATGGTGATTGTTAAGAAGAGTCAAACTTCCAATTAATTGTGTGGTTCAGGCCCTAATTATTTACCTGTTGTGTTCAAACTCATAAAATAATTAAGAAACAATAGTTATGTCCTGTCAAAATTCATCCATAGCAACCTCAATGGTTATACATGTTTAAGAATTTAGATGTTCTAAAAATAAGTGATGCAAATTTCAAAATCATCACGAGTAGTTTCTCAGGTTCTGATTCCTTTATTTCAAGAACTGTGATCATCCACTTATCTTGCCTTACTTTCTTGCAGGTCAGGATGTCTTTTCCAATGGGGTAGCTGGAGCTATGCATGGAGGTCTCATCTACGCCTCCGCCGTTTTAGGGCGAATTGTTTATCTGGATCTTATTCTTCTTAAAAGGAGACTTAAGAAAAAACAACATAAAAAAGCAATGTGAAACCCTGACTGCAGCTTCACCAGTGCTTTATTCCTACATATTTTGATGACATTGTGCATTGCAATATAAAGGAGGCTTGAGTCTGCCTGATCCTCAATTGCTACTGTCTCTTTATTCTCAAGAGGCTTTGCTGCCTCTTTCTCTTTTTGTCTACAGCTTATGATTTTTTTTTACTCATATATTGGACAAAAAAGCAATGTCAAGACTGGAGCCATGGTGTTTTATTTGAATTGTTCACTTTTTGTGATCTAGGTATTGCTAGCAAGGCCAACGTTTATAGCTCATCACTGATTGCACCTCAGAAGGTGATGATGAACAGTTGAGTGTGTGCTTCAGAGGATATTTTAACTCTCAGCCACATGGTATGGATCTGGAGTAGCATAAAATCAGGTCAGTTAAGGAGGGCAGGTTTTCTCCACTGAAGGACCTTCATGGCCCAGAGGAAAGTTATTTTTTATTTTTACTTTTATTTAGAGATACTGCGTGGAACAGGCCCTTCTGGCCTTTAGGTGCTTTACCTAATGCAAGATTATTGACTGAGCTTAAAATTTCACAGCTGCCCTGATGGAATTCGAACCACCTCTCTGCATTGTTAGTTCAGGCCTCTATGTTAACAGCTGGTTAATTTAAATATCCATCACCACTGTGCTCTAGAAGTTCTGTTCACTCCAGAACTCAAAGACGAAAGTGAGATTCTCAGGGTAAACGTTCCATTGGTTAACAGCTCACGGTAGGATGGTTTAAACTATAGAAAGGTATGTTCAACATGTGATCTATTTGATGGTCTGTGCTGTTTTAAGAAAGACAAACATGCAATGCAATTGCATTACTGTTGTTGGGCGAACCTGCGTGTTTCGATTGGAAACATGAATTTGAAAGGATAACAACTCTTGTTTTCTCCTGTGGGTCATCCAAAACATTCAGTTCATGCTTTTCTGTACCTTTTGTTTCTGACATTGTGGCCATTCAAAAGGAGAATATAATGTTCTATACTCCATCTAACATTAGTCTCAGTCCAATGACTCCCGTAGGAGGCAGAGGTAGGAACTGGAATAAATGATGCCCCGATTCACCACACAGAGGGTCAAGAAGCATGAAGGGAAAAGGCAAGGAGTCCGTTGGTCCATAACTATAAAGTAATGCAAAAGTCAAATACTGCAGATGCTGGAAATCTAAAATTAAATCCATAAAATACTGAGAGTACTCAGGAGGTTAAATAGCATCGGCACAGAAATGGGAATCAACATGTCAGATTGGTGATTCTGTTTCTCTTTCTACTGATCATATCTAACCTATCAAAACTTCCAGCATTTTCTGATTGATTTATGATTATGAAGTGTTCTTGTCATTATCAATGAGATGGTTAGCAACATATTAATAGACTGTTTGATTAGAAAATCTTTGGAATATCAGAAAATTTAAAGTTCAAGCATTTCTGCCTTTGAAAGTTCAAACAGCTGTATTCTTATTTACTGGACTGCAGTTTTCTGATAAGCGTATTTGACAAAAAAAATCATAATGACATTCTCTTTCAGCACAGCCAATTGGCCATCTGAAGAAAAATTGGTTTGAAGATCATGTCCTAAAAGCCTGCACAAAACTCATAATAAACAAAATAACAATGATTGCTACCCCCATGTATGTTTCTGAGACATGGAGCTAACACCTCAAATATCATGACTCACGTAAGAGTCCGGTCCTCAGAACTAAACTGGAAAGAGCCCTGAAGAACTCCCCAAGAAGGAGAAGTAATTCCTTGGCTACAGTCTGGTGTAAACGCAGCCTGGGCAGGGCGAAAAGCATTATCAGGGATGCATCTCACCCTAACCATGGACTTTTTACTCTCCTCCCATCCGGTAGGCGCTACAGGAGCCTCCGCTCCCGCACCAGCAGGCTCAGGAAGAGCTTCTTCCCTGAGGCTGTGGCACTGCTGAACCTCACATCACAGCGCTGAGCAGTATTGCACCCATATTATTCTGTCTCAGTACTTTTACATTTGTGTGCTGTAGCACTTTTTTTATTCACAGTTATTTTGTAAATAACACTATTCTTTGCATTTCTGGTCAGATGCTAAATGCATTTCATTGGCTTTGTATCTGTATTCAGCACAATGACAATAAAGTTGAATCTAATCTAATCTGATCTAATCTAATCTAAAATGTGAACTCGGTTTTGGAATGCAGAGGTAATGAGGGAGTAAACTCGATGTATTAAAACTTAAAGTTTAACAAGGTTTTATGACAAATGATCCAAACAAATTCTATTCTTCATTCAAATTATTTTTGTTCAATGCATTATCATTTATTTTAGTAAAACAGTTTTAATCTGTGTTTTAATATCCAAAATTACCTCTTATAAGCTCCTAGTATAAATTGGAAATATCACATCTAAGAACTACAGATAGTTTATTAGAAGATTGGTCAATGACTGTTCGTATAATATATAATTAACCTTTCAACTTAATTTTATGACAAAATAAACAAAACAAAATGCATTCTAGTTTCTAGTTTTTCTTTATAATGGCGGCTCTGAGATTTATAATAGCTCTGCACTGCCACTGTCAGGAAATTATTAGAACTGCAACTGTCAGTTTATCTTGAAAGAGGAAGTAAAAAGGCTTCACTAAAACAAGTATCTACCACAATAAAAAAATGCAAAATAGATAAACCATTTTGCTTCACTTACCTTTTAACTTCAGATCAATAAATAATTGGAGCCTTGCTGCATTTTTAACTATCCCTGATATAAAACTGAAGGCCTAGATCTAAATGGGTCTGGGCCTTCAGCTTGGGAGATCAGTGATCCACCATTAGCCTTGGTACTGAGCTCAGCAGCAGAACAATGGGATCAGATGAATCACAATTCAATCTCAAGCTCGTATACATGCATGTGTATAGAAGTCAGAAGAGTGACGAAGACTTGAGACTTACCAGCTGGTCGCCAATGAATTACTGCTCACAAGCAAGTATGATCTGACTTAATATTGATTATATTCCTGGGAAGTTCTTTGGGACACCCTGTAGTTGTTGTTATTGTTGTTTACAATGCCTCAAAAGGGTGGCATCCATCACTAAGGACCCCCATCACCCAGGACTTTCCCTCTTTGCCTTGTTACCGTGAAGGGTGGAAACACAGGAGCCTGAAGGCACACACACAGTGTTTTAGCAACAGCTTCTTCCCCTCCGCCATCAGATTTCTAAATGGACAATGAACACTCTCACTATTTTTGGCTCTCATTTTGCACTACTTATTTAATTGAATTTAAAAAAGCAACAAATTTCACGACAGATGTAATGATATTAGACCTAATTTTGATTCTGTTTCTGATTCTGATTCTGAGAAACACCATTAGTTCTAAAAATTTCTGTCGAGTATGTTCATAGAATCATAAAATTTACAGGACAGAAGAAAACTGTGTCCTGATGAAGGGTCTTGGCCTACGTTGATTCTTTATTCCATTTCTTCATGTTATTCTACATGACCTGCTGAGTTCCTCCAGGATTTGGTGTGTGTTGCCCTATACCAGCCGTTGTGTGTAATATAAAGATAGACATTGTAAACTGTATTGGCAAAATCACAGCATTTATTTTATTTCAAGTTCTTAAAGATATGAATCTTTGCCACCATTAAAATGTTACAATAAATCCATTAGCTCAGCAGAAAAGAAAACCTTAGAAGCTGTATTGTTGAAGCCTTTACCCCTTTGACAGACACAGGGATATGCACAGGTATTTAGCTCTGACCACTTTGAAGGGCCACATTAATCGCACACATAGAAAAAAATCATCTACATATAGTACTTGCAACCTTGAAGTTCTAACGATTACTGAAGGACTCAAGTATCCTAGTTCCACCCAGCCATAACTCCACACATAAGCCTGCAAGGAGAGGGCTATGTAATATACATAATATATAATAGTCCAGAAAGATGCCTTTCAATCCATTGAGTCCATGTTATTCCACAAGCTTAGTCTCATTTCACACCTCTTGTTCCTGATACTTTCCAAGTGTGGTGAGAGTGACTGCCCTCACCACACTTCCAGGCATTAACTTGCATTCTCTTATCACTTGTTAAATAAAATATCTTTTTCTCTACTCCTCACTAATCCTTTCGCCAACTCACTTGAGGTTAAGGCTCCTGGTTAAATGTCTCTCTTCTAAGGGAAATAGGACCTCAGTATTCACCATATTACTCCTCTATGCACCAGCATTAAATCTCCCCTTAATTTCATTTGTCACAATTATTTTTAAAGCATACCATAAATAAGCAATAACTCATTGATCTAATTACATGTTCAGAAAAGAATATTTTGCAAATGTTATATAAAAAGATACAAAGTAATTTTTCAGTGAGTCAACCAAATATAAAAAAAAATAATTTTACTATACAGAAATTATAGTTGACTATTTTCAGCTTGTAATTATTTGATATGACAATAAGATATTCTGGTAAACATTATTTTGGCTAGCAAAGATTAACCTTTAAGTTAAAACAATGAATCTTCTGCAGCAGTATTCAGTATTCAATCACAGGAAGAATGCCAACAGTAACTGTTGGCCTTGTCTTAGTTCCGCATTTTTAAAAATTACATTCCGTTTCACCAGGTGAACAGTAAGACAGAAAAGTAAAAGTAGCCAAAAATATGGAAAGAAAGATGATTCACATTTTAGTTTGTATTATAAAGAAATATATCTTTCTCCTAACAGAAACACAGAAGTGTTTGTTGGCAATTGTTGCACCCTGTCAGCCACTAGGAACCAAACAGAGCGATGTGCAAAGCACACAGAGGCCCAGGCAATGAAGTGCATCAAAAAGGGCGTCATGAAGGGTCATTTCACAGTGGGCCAACTGCCATTCATTCAAGGGCCCCCTGCAGGTCAGCGGCTTAGACAATCTGTCAGTTGGAGAATTCAGGGCGGAGGGGCCATTGCTTTCAGAGCCTGGGCCATCCAAGGCAGGCCAGAAAGTGAATCAAACAACGACACCACTGTCTACAGTCCACTTTAAAATAAAGCAAAATTAGACTGCGATGGGATATATGTAAAAATGGATGGATCTCATGCCAGGATTTTTTTCATAAAATAAAACCATTCACTTACAGTGGTGAACAATGTCGAGATATGAGTGACAGAGAATTACCCTATCAATTCCATTCTGACACATGATCATGGTGCCACTGAATGCAACCCAGATGAAGTATTCTTCTATTGACTGCTCAATAACAATAGCATTAAATTCACAGTAAATGTACAAATATGAGAAAAAACTGTTAACTGAAAGGAAACCTAGATATTGAAGATAAAATGTAGAAAACATTGTATCATTGAAACAGCCATAACATTAACAGTAATGGAATGCACCATCTCTTCAACAACCATTAGGTAAAGCTCACCTCTGGTTAATAAGAGTATTAAAGCCAGTCACACTTTACCCAATACTGGCAATGCATTAAAACTGACAGATATTGCAATAGAGTATTTTTGAATATTTATTTATTAATTAAAGAGCATATTAAAAGTTATAAATTTAGTAAAATAATCATGATAGATTAACAATTAGCATGTGTACTTAGATAATTTTGTATTTCAATATAAGAATGTGATTGTTGTAACTTTTTGTATTCGCTACTCTTAATATCTGGTACGCTAAATAACATTGAATATTTTTGGATAATATTTCCTTGTTCTTATACACATCAAGGATAATGAAAGCCTCCACTTTTTAACCATTGAAAGTTACCATTATGTGTCGCAGACTGTAGACTTACTGCTACAAATCTACATCAGTACTAAGATCTTCCTTGAATTAACCCTTACTGAAATCATTCTACTTTGTTGGTGACATACGTTCCCTTGATAAAACTAATGCACCTCTACACTGATTCACACACATCAAAGTTGTGCTTTCAGTGGAACAAGTTCAGTTCTTTTCATTCAGAAATTCAAGGCTTTTTAGGTTCAAGTCACATTTCTAAGAACTAAACACATAGCTTAGATAGAAATATCTAGCATGTTGTTGACGATTGCTACACCGGGTTAACAAGTTTATTGAGCCCGCTCAGATAAAAGTAGACCTTATACCATTGTTATAAATTGCTGGGGAGTTCTCCCTGGACACAAATGTTGTAAAACAACAGTAAATCTTAAATTTAATAGCAACAGCAGAATACTGGCACATAGACCAATATGTATTATCTACCAACTTCAATATAACAAGCTATCTGGTTTGATCTTTCTGTTATTTTTGCAATCATGGAGTATGCAAATGTTCTGGTTCTTGCATTGCAACGATAACTACACTTCAAAAAGCAGATTGCTGGATTTAAAGTGCTTTGAACATCTTGAAGGTGTGAAAGGCATTACATAAGTGCAAGTACCTTGTTTTCTTTAATATGTGCTAGATACAAAAAACTTCATATGGTGAAGAACTATACAGGAATACTTAACCTTGATTTATCACTAATATCACCATTGAATATATTTTCATTATGTGGAACATTTGATGACAAAAATATGCCAGTCAATTAGCTGGAGGATAGGTGAAGAGTAAGGCTCACAGAAATCATAAAGAGCAAAGCCAATTTATTCAGAAATATCACCATCTCCTCCTAATACAGTAAAAGCAGGGTAACTTCTCCAGAAAGTTATGATAAGTGCAGAATAGTAACATATAAATTACGTGAATAAAATGAGACTTGGTTGCTTACAGCTCTTGTCAACCAAGCATGATTGACAAAAGAATTTCCAATCATTTCCACTTTGGGTTGCAATGATAATGTTACTTCATTCAGCCTTTACAAACTCAAACTACTGTATTTAGAATATCCAGGATCTAATGGCCCATTCTATCATTTCAAATTACAATGGATTCCAGTTAATTGGGATACAATATATCGGAACCATTACATTTTGCCCAATTAAGTGACTGCCCCAATCAGACTAAGTTGCATGGAAATAGTTAAAAATGTATCAAAAAGACAAACTAATGTTTAACTGAGTAACAAATGAAAATGAAGATTTGGAGGATGCAATCATCAATAACATTGTATGTAGATGATTGTCAATACCTTCAAATTCTTCATAGGTCCTAACTTGTTGAAGCAGTGAAATAGTTTCATTTTCACTCCTGGCTGTTTCTGTCATCTCCAAGCCTGAATGCTTGAAACTTCAGTAAGTAAAACAGTTCTGAATTGTCTTACTGCTTATTTCTCACCAACTATCAGTGACAAAAATGACTGCTTTTTGAACACAAATACACACAACTGACACTATTTAAAAACTGCTCACTCTAAGCATGTTGTAGTTTCTAATGGCCACACAAATGACAATTACTCAATTACTTTTTGGTGTTTAAGAGTTGGCCCAAATAAGCAGTTGCCCCGATTAACCGGAATCCACTGTATATACTAAAAGACAAAGATCTTCATTTCTTCAGTGTATTTTATAGGAGCATGTGACTCAGCGTTCTCTTTTAACCTTTTACAGACCTGACTTTATAGATATAGAATAAACAGGTGGTATCACACACTGTCACTTTGTCCTTAAAAGAGAAAGTATAGTTCAGATTAATGTCCTAGTTATTGTGAGGTTGCTATTGGCTTAGAGTTTATAATCACTCTGCACCATTCAAAGGTTATCTCATGCTTGGAAAACAGAAACATTGAGAATGGAACAGCAAGCAAACAAGCTTCATTGTGCTAAGTGGCATTTGTAATTTATAGACATCAGTCAGCTAAAAAATATAAGAGGCATCAACCTTGCCCATAAAATATAAAGAACACTAATGCTCCTTCTAGGGGAAAGGTTACATGGATAAACTAAACAGATGGATTGTTTTACATGACTAATTCCACCAATTGCTGGTGATTCTTACAAGGCCTTCCTGTGGCTCACTGTGTTAGTTGATCAATTGTACATAGTTTGCAGGAAAGTAACCAGTTATACCATTGATGACACCTTCATACCATCCATTTTCATTCTTTTTGATGACATAGATAATTTCTCCTTCTTCAAACGTCAAATCTTCTTCACAGCTCTTTTTGTAGGCAAAGAGTGCAACAACTGAGGTGTGGAGAGAGGTGGGGGTTGGGGTGATGGGGGAAAGCAGAAGAATATTTAAGTGTTGTGTGACACAAAGTATTGATTCAAGAAACCAGCCAGGGTAAATTGAAGCAGAAATATCTGCACAAAAGATACCTACACTAACACAGAAAAAAAGCTTTACTGCTGATACTGTCTTGCCTGAATCCAGTTTGTTTTTGCGTTCTAATGTATTATTCTATGGCAGAGAAAGGTATGTTATTAGTATAAACTCTGTATTAATCAGACAGGCAAAATAGATAGGAGATAGTTTTTATAACTAACTTTAATTTTACAAAGCGGATTCAGGCAAGGATAAGCAGAAGTGTACTATAGCTAATGGGAACACATAAAGAGACATCAATAACATTTTTCTGGGAAGAAGTTAAATTGATGTAAATTTCAAAGGCACTCAGTGAAAAATAGAAGAGCATTAAGTTTAAGAAGCCAGGGATGTGAAGGTTTTGGGGAATGGGGAGAGAAGTGGGCTGGGGGAAGGAATGATGATAAAGCAAAAATAAAAGGTAACAGCCAGTCCAGTGAAACATTTTAAGTCAACACTGCACCAGGTCCATATGCATTCTGTGGGGCTTTACTTGAAAGTGGCCTCCAAACCAACAACATTTAAATCTAATTACCTAGCCCTTAATAAACACTTTCAGCTTGCATTACTGTTGAACGACTAGAGTTTATACTTATGGAAATATGAATATAAATGAAATAGATCATCAATTATCTACTACAGTACTTATTTACCACTGGTCAAACACTAGATCAGAGCTTCCCAACCTGGGGTCCACCGACATGATGGTTAATGATAGGGGTCCATGGCATAAAAAAGGTCAGAAACCTCTGCTCTAGATTAATCTTGCTAATTGTTAATTCACTTTACAAATACAGCAATTGTGATGTAAAATATCATTAGCACCTCAGGGGTGTGTACTTAGCCCACTGCTCTACTCTCTATATACGCATGACTGTGCGGCTGGGCATAGCTCAAATACCATTTATAAATCTGCTGACGATACAACTATTGTTGGTAGAATCTCAGGTGGTGACAAGAGGCCATACAGGAGTGAGATATGCCAACTAGTGGAATGGTGAGGCAGCAACAACCTGGCACTCAACGTCAGTAAGACGAAAGAGCTGATTGTGGACTTCAGGAAGGGTAAGACGAAGGAACACATACCAATCCTCATAGAGGGATCAGAAGTGGAGAGAGTGAGCAGTTTCAAGTTCCTGGGTGTCAAGATCTCTGAGGATCTAACCTAGTCCCAACATATCGATGCCATTATAAAGAAGGCAAGACAGCGGCTATACTTCATTAGGAGTTTGAAGAGATTTGGCACGTCAACAAATATACTCAAAAGCTTCTATAGTTGTACCATGGAGAACATTCTGACAGGCTGCATCACTGTCTGGTATGGGGGGCTACTGCACAGGACCAAGAGAAGCTGCAGAGGGTTGTAAATCCAGTCAGCTCCACCTTGGGTACTAGCCTACAAAGTACTCAGGACATCCTCAGGGAGCGGTGTCTCAGAAAGGCAGCATCCATTTTTAAGGACCTCTAGCACCCAGGGCATGCCCTTTATTCAGGTAGGAGGTACAGAAGCCTGAAGGCACACACTCAGCGATTCAGGAACAGCTTCTTCCCCTCTGCCATCCGATTCCCAAATGGATATTGAAGCTTTGGACACTACCTCACTTTTCGTTTTGATATACAGCATTTCTGTTTTTTGCACTTTTTAAAAATCTATTCAATATACATAATTGATTTACTTGTTTATTTATTATTATTATGTTTAATTTTATTTGTTATTTTTTCTCTCTGCTAGATTAAGTATTGCATTGAACTGCTGCTGCTAAGTTAACAAATTTCACATCACATGCTGGTGATAATAAACCTGATTCTGGTTCTGGTTCTGCATTTAGAAGAAAATGAATGTTATGGAAACTAAACAAAAACCCAGCATTACCTTTCTCGATGTAGTTGGGTGGGATCAAGTGATGGTCATCTAAGTAGTCTATAGGAGGAGGTGGGGGTGGACATTCTTCGAAGTCAAGCATGTAGTCAGGAGGAGGAGGTGGGGGTGGACACTCAGTGACTGAAAGCAAAAGATCAAAATCAGAACGTGGAATAATTGTTGGTAAGCTTGAGCATTGCAGAAGTTTGTTCTTACAGCATTTAAACCAAATCACAGTAAACAAGAGAATAATGAGCAGCAGGGTTCGAAATCCTTACTATGCAATTGCACCCCCTAAACCTCAGCCACGATCAAGGTGAATAGCAGAGGAAGCCTGAAGGGCTGAATGGCCTACTCCTACAGCTACTTCCTCTGCTTCTATGATTCGGAGAGACCTACCAATGAGGGAGGGCAATTTCTAAGTTGGAAGGGTGTTTGATTGAGACGAAAGCCTGCAGTTGGCTACGCCTTACATTTTAACAATCCTACATTAACAAACTGCTGGAGTTACTCAGCAGGTCAAGCATATAAGACTATAAGATATAGGAGCAGAGTTAGGCCATTTGGCCCATTGAGTCTGCTCCACCATTTCATCATGGCTAATCTAATTTTCCTCTCAGCCCCAATCTCCTGCCTTCTCCCCATATCCCTTCGTGCCCTGACCAATCAAGAATTTATCAACCTCTGCCTTAAATATACATAAAGACTTGGCCTCCACAGCTTCCTGTGGCAAAAATTTCATAGATTCAGCACTCTCTGGCTAAAGAAACTCCTCCTCATCTCCATTCTAAAAGGACACCCCTCTATTCTGAGGCTGTGTCCCCTGGTCTTAGACTCTCCCACCATAGGAAACATCCTATCCACATCCACTTTGTTGAGGTCTTTCACCATTCAATAGGTTTCAATTAGGACACCTCTCATTCTTCTGAATTCTCGTGAATACAGGCACAGAGCCATCAAACACTCTTTATATGGCAAGCCATTCAATACTGGAATTATTTTTGTGAACCTCCTGATCCTAGCATCTGCAGAATTTCTTGTGTTTATATATAAACAGTTATGCTGCTTGTATTTATTATTTGGGAGCTCATCTGCAACTTTAGAGAAATGACAGATACATTAGGGGCATTTAAGGAACTCTCAGATAGGCAAATGCTTGTTTGAAAAAATGAAGAAAGGAAGGTTTAGATTGATCTTAGAGTATTTTTAAAGATTGGCACAACAGCATGGGCCAAAGAGCCTGTACTGTACTGTAATGTTAAATGTTCTATGTTCTATGTTCTAAACATATGTTTAACGAGTTTTACATTGGTAAGAAAAAAAATGGGGCTTCAAAAGGAGCTGATTGAACTGAATTTTTTTACATTGACTATTAGAACAGTATGAAACTCAGGTAATGAAATAAATTCATCTGTGCAAATCCATTGCTCATTTCAGTTGAAGAACACTTCAGAAATGTTTTTATTTTTGTTCCTTTTCCACTAGTTTTACACTCACTAATGGGGTCTTGGTGAATCATTTGTAAGCAATGGTCCTGGTCTTGCTGACCCAATGCCTCTGCCCAGAGTCACACTCACATTATTCCCATGGCCGCGCATATCTGGTTGAATGCAGAACGCCAATCTCACTATCTCAAAGACTTATTCGAGCTGAAGGTCTGTAATTAGTGGAGTTGCGCAGGGATCTGAACTGGGACCTCTGCTGATAGTAATGTACATAAATGACCTGAATGAAAATGTAGATGAGTGTGTTAGTAAATTTGCAGATGATACCAAGATTGGTGGAATTGTGGATAGTGTAGAAGACTGGCAAAGAATACGGTACAACATAAATCAGTTGCAGATATGGGCAAAGAAATGTCAGATGGAGTTTAACCCAGATAAATGTGAGGTGTTGCACCTCAGTAGGGCAAGTGCGAGGAGACAGTACACTGTTAAGGGCAAGATCCTTCACAGTGTTGCTGAGCAGAGACACTTGGGATCCAAGCTTATTGCTCCTTGAAAGTGGCTACACAGGTCGATAAGGGGTTTAAGAAGACTTATGGAATGGTAGCTTTTATTAGTTGAAGCATTGAGCTCAAAAGACAGGAGGTTATGTTGCAACCTTATAAAACTCTGGTTAGGCCAAATCTGGAGTATTGCATACATTTCTGATTGCCCCCACTATAGGAAGGATATTGAGGCTTTGGAGAGGGTGCAGAAGAGGTTTACCAGGATGCTGCCTGATTTAAAGGGCATGTGGTATCCTGCTTCGTCTCTTCATCTGATAAACTTGGGTTGTTTTCTCTGAAGTGCCGGAGGCTGAAGGGGTTTATAAGATTATGAGAGGCATAGCTAGAGTCGATAGGGAGTATCTGTTTTCCAGGGTAGACATGTCTAATACCAGAGGGCATGTATTGAAGCTGAGAGGGGTAGGTGCAAGGGAGATGTGAGGGGTAACTTTTTTTACTCAGAGATGCCCAGAATGTGCTGCCTGGTATGGTGGTAGAGGCAAGTACATGAGAGACTTTTGAGAGTTGTGTAGATAGGCACATGAATGTGAGGAAGATGGAGGCATATCGCATGGTCTATGTAGGAGACATTACTGTTTTGGGTGTTTTTGATTTGCCTTATAGCTGGTTCAGCACAACATTGTGGGCTGAATGGCCTGTTCCTGTGCTGTTCTGTGCTCTATGAAAACTTTGAATGCCAGCATCACCCCCAATCCAGTTTTGACAAGTGTAAGTTCTGTGAGTATATTTCAATCATTTCTGAATGTAGCTGAGATAAGTGTATGCTATTAAGAGTGTAGAAATTCAGTAACTAAAGTATTACAAAACCACTTACAAATAATCATTAATAACTACATTTATAAAGACATGGATGTAAAATGAAATAATTTGTAAAACAGCTAATCTACTTTCGTCTTCATCTCCTAAACTATCATTCTCCAAACCCATTGAAATCTAATCTGGCTTTAAGCCCTGGAGGTAATCGTTTGGTATAATGCTGGGGAATGGTAGTAGGAGTCACCTCTTCATCTGGAAACTCTCTAGCAGCAGACTAAGTTCTGGAGTTGTGCCTTTTGATATTCCATGTTTGGAAGTCCAAGATCCAATAACTGCTTAAATAGACAAATGCTGACGGGTCCATTCAGAACAAATTGGCAACAGCCAACAAGATCGAGTCCAACAAAGTAACACATCAAAAACCTTTTGAAGGAAGAAAATCTATTCCTAACATAAATGTGTAAAGTCAGTTTCACTGTGGATCAAATATTGCTTTTACTAACCTGCCTGTGAATTTAGAAAATGATGAGCTGAATAATTCCTTTGCCTCTACCAGCTGAAATTTGGATTGAATTGAACACTCAATCTAATAACTAATGTCCTGGGCATGGTGACCATTTAACAGTTTACCGAGTTATAAAACCATTAATATATTTGTTCTTTTGATATTGCTAATATACTTCTTGATTCATTTATAGAATGTGAATGTCACAAGAAAGCCAATATTTATTGTTCATCCTAATTAACTCCTGAATGTATCTAGTCATATCAGGGACATTTAAGAGTTACCAACAAATAGGCCTACCAAGGTAGCTCTCTGTCTTGATATATTAGATATAATTAGTAAGTTCACGGTTGCCTTTATTGATTTTATTTACATTTAATTATTGAGTTTATAATGACAAATGACAACTTTGAAATGTGTTTGGAATTCACCTAGTCAAGAGGTATGCAAGCAAAGAATTCAGAAACTTACTATTCTCCTGAAAGCGTGCAACAAAGCCAGTCAGGGGGATCTGTGGAATAGACGGCAATAAAGGAGAAAGGACAGGTTCTGGGGAGCAGACTAAGGGAGTGGTAGAGACATGCAAAAGCCCTTGTAAGTCACGAGAGCAACTGAATCAGATTAAACTGCATGAAGTGGAATTTTAAAATTCACAAAGCAGAAGAGATCTTACGTGAGAGTGGGGAGGAGAGAGGAGTACCATTTACAAATGGATACCGTATAGAAGGAAAGCTTGAAGAGTGCCTGCACCTGAGGCTTGCAGAAGCTGCCGCATTATGGCCTTGCCGAGGGCCCTGCCACATAAGATGGTGCTGACAGGCTGAAGCAGAGAGAGAAGAGCAGGAAATAAATCCATCAACATGTACCATCCACAAAAATCAATTACAATGTTTTCCATTGGCATTTTAGAACTCTAACACAGTATTCTGAATAATGCAGTTGGTTGTTAATTCACTGCTTTTATCTATCCTTTATAATGTTTGTGTTTTCACTTGTTCTGTATGGGGTGTGGAGATGCCTCAGAGCTGGCACTCCAATCTGTACACATGCTCAGCAAGTTTCACAAAAACAAGTTCATTCTGGTGTCTTGAGAATTTCTGACAAGCTTAGACATGACCAGGTAATTACTCCACCAATTATACATCCTGTAAATGACTGGGATTGATCTCATGACATAACTATATCTCACTAAATGTGTAATTTGTTAGAAAAATTCTGTTGGTTTTATCTGGAGTTGTTTCTGACATTTTGAGCATGATATTTATTTGTTGTAGTCAATGTTGGGTACAGATTTCGATTACTTTACTTTCCATAGACTGCAATAGCTTTGGAATAAGTGGCTTTCCATGTGTTCTTGCTCCATCTCCAACTCAATGACTGACATATACCTCATCACTGACCCTACAACAGAGGTTCCTGGCTTTGACATCCTCTCCTCCAAAGACAGTCATCAGGAACCATTCAGCCAATGAGTGATGGGGCCATCTGCTCCACAAGTGGAAAATGCAAGATGAATCCACAGTCTAGTTGTGTCCATAAGTCACAGATCATGGAATACATCACATCAGCCTGCCCAGTCAAAAATGTCTTCTTTCTCCCATTGACATCTCAGCAGATCAAAGAGTGGAATGACAGTCTGGATAACCAAGCACAGGGCTATTAATATCATTACAATAGAGACAGACAGTGAGCTGTTAATAGACTCTTGCTGCACAATTTTGAGACATAAAAGATGGTGAAAGCTGCCTCTTAACAGAGAGGTGCAGAGAAACACAAGAAAACACAGAGAGACATGGATATGGGTGGAGAAATGGCAACTGGAGTTTAGCCCAGCCCAATTTGAAGTATTGCACCTTGGTAGGTCAAGTGTAAAGAGACAGTACACTGTTACAGGCAAGACCCTGAGAAGTGTTGATGACCAGAGAGATTTTGGGGCCCAAGTTCATAACTCCCTGAAAGTGGTTACACAAGTTAATAGGGTGGTGAAGAAGACATGTGGCATGCTTGCCTTATTTAGTCAAGTTATTGAGTTCAAAAGTTATGCTGCAGCTTTTTAAAACTCTAGTTAGGCCGCATTTAGAGTATTGCATACCATTCTGGTAGCCCCATTATAGGAGGGATGTTGAGGCTTCGGCTGCCTGGATTAGAGGGCATGAGCCATAACGAGAGGTTGGACAAACTTGGGTTGTTTTCTCTAGAGTGGTGAAGGCTGAGGGGAGATCTGATAGAGGTTTATAAGATTATGAGAGACATAGATAGAGTAGACAGACAGTATCTTTTTCTCAGGGTAGCAATGTCTAATGCCAGAGGGTGTGCATTTAAGGTGAGAGGGGATCATTTCAAAGGAGATACAAGGGGCAAGTTTTTTTTACACAGAGAGTAGTGGGTTCCTGGAACACACTGCCTGGGGTGGAGGTAGAGGCAGATACATGAGGGACTTTTAAGAGATGTTTAGATAGGCAGATGAATGTGAGGGAAATGAAGGGATATGGACATTGTGTAGGCATAAAGTTGCCCATTTGATTACTAATTTATTTGGTTTGGCACAACATTGTGGGTTGAAGGGCCTGTTCCTGTACTGTACTGTTCTATGTTCTATGTTCTATATGGGGTGGTTCAAGTAATGGATGGACAAACCAAATATCTATTTAACATCTTATTGACTGCTTGAAAGTTTCATGCTGTTTTTCAAACCCAGAGAAGCATGTCAAACCCATAGCAGAATCAAATTATATTTTCTTGGTTTCACACATAGAATCTTACTTCCGGTAAGATGGTGGCGCGCTTGGACACAACGGCTTCTATGGGGCCAACCAAAGATGTTATTGTCTTTTTTAAACATATTTTTTATGATCACAATACCGTTCTGAACGATAAGAGGTCTACCCCATCAGCAAGTTGCTCATTGGCAGAAAAACTGAAGGAGCTGGACTTGGTCTGGACCGTGATGCTGCCAACGACAGCGAGGTGTCAGTGCATGAAGGCGGTGTGCAGTCTAACACTGAGTGATCATCTTAGTCGCTCTTTTTGTGATTGTAAGACCCTACTGGACATTGGTGGTGTGGGATACTGCGTCCAATTCATTGGTTTATTGGTGAATGGTGGGGGGCGGAGAACGGGGTAGCTGTGTGGCCTCAGTCATAGCGAGGATTAGGCTTTGAGCTATGGTGTTACCTGTTTGCAACTGCCCAGGAGGAGATGTCAGAGTCGGGTGCTCCACCAGACTGCCAGAGGTGGTGTGGCGCAGCGTCCATGCTGGAGTCAGTGCTGCCCCCAGTGTTCACTCGGCAGAAGACAAGCTGTATTGTGTTTGACTGCAGACTGCTGAAACATTTGTGGACTCAGGGATTTGGTCTTTTTTTTTGTATGACTCTATTTTACTGATATCTTTTATGTGTTATATGTATCTTGTGTTGTGTATGACTGTTGATACTGTGTTTTGCACCTTAGCCCTGGATTAATGCTGCTTCATTTGACTGTCTTAATGGGCATTCATGTATGGAAACTTGAATTTGAACTTGACATTTTAAACATTCCCTCAGATTAGTTTAAATAACATTATTTTATGTGAGTGAATATAAGGTAAACCTGAAGATTCCTTACCTGATGAAGGAGCATCAGATATTAAGGGGGGAGGAGGAGGGAGAGAGTCCTCAATGAGAACCTCGGGTGGAGGAGCAGGAGGGGGCAGTCCCATTGAGGACAGAACTGGTTTGCTCGGGAAGCCAAGTCCATCTTCAAAACATAATAACTACAATTAATCCCACTCTATGCAGGTTTAAGCAAATTAGTCTTGTGTTAGTTAAGGACAATAACATTCTCTAGCAATTACATTCTATTGCAGCAAAATTCAGATCGTAAGCACATCTTTGGGTACCTATTCCAAAATCAATACAGAACATAATGGTTTAAAATCCTCTCAGAGTTATACTGACAATTAAACTTGTTATTTTATCACTTGATATTAAACAGGAGCTATCTCATACTTTGCCATTTACATGTGCCATGTAATTTTCTTTCCACTGCTGCTATCACATTGAAATTATCCCCACTACCTCCTTTATCTGAAACTGGTTCAAGCTTAAGTTAGCAGAGCCATAGATTTCAAGTCAGCACATGAGACATTTGCAAATAATATCCTGCAGTTTCATTTTACGGTATAAGGCTTCTAACTGTATAAGCCACATGGGGGCTCTGTTCAGTGGCACTAGCTTTTATAGTTCATTTAAATAAAAACATTGACCTGTTAAAATTAAAATGAATAGTTGCAAAAGCTATTCCTGTATGCTGGATTAATTTTAAAAATTTAATATGTCACATTGATAAAGTAGGGTTAAACCCCAGAAAATGACTTAATCCACATTAAGCCCACTTTGAAATTTCATTTTTAAATACATATGAATTTTGGCACACTTGTTCACAGAACTCAGTTCATTACTCCCGTCTACTAGACAATAATTATACATATCCATCAATTAATTTTTCTATCGCTCAAGGGACACCTCATTATCATTGGAAATCTTTATATCATTTGCTTCAATCACATCTCTTTCTAACTTATTTCTTTTTTGCACAACTTAATCTAATTTGATTCCCTTGTCTTCATTTTTAATTATGACCAATAGCATTCAAACCCTCAAAAAGCTGACAATTTTAATTCCTACATACTTTCCAGAACAAGTAATATTGATGCATTCAGTTCCACTATAATGCCTTAAGTTCAACTTTGTTGATGTACATATTTTTAAATTAAATTCATACTTAAAGTAAATTTGTACATTCTTAGAACAGCAGAAAACAAGACTGCAATTTTGAAGCTAAATTACAAACAACAGATTGGTTAATATATAATAGTCCAATGCATCCACTTACAATGATTCCAAAGTGTACACATGTACCAATACTGACCTGGTTCATATATTACTGGGGCAGGTGGGGCTGGTGTGGAGGGTGGTGCTGGTGGAGGAGGAAGCACTCCCACCTCACTGGCTCTGGAGCTACACCTGTTTCTACTTGGATCACTCCTTCCGAAAAGCAGGAAAGAGCAAAGAAGAAAGGGAAATATAATCATGAGAATTTCCATTTTCACCTTTAAACTCCCCAAGTTTTATAATTGCTCTGACTGCGCTTACCCAAGCATCTGAGATCCATCTGGTGATGGAGAGCAAGTCACAGGACTGTTGTATGCACTTGGGGCAACGGGAGGCTGAACCACTGCAGGGACCTTACCGCGTCTTCTGAAAATGGCAGAAGCAGAAAGACTTATAAGTACAGAACATAATAAATGGAAATTAAGAATGCAACAGTACAGTAGGCGATAAAAGCTTTAAGCTTGGACTGAGACTAGTGACAAACTTTTTTCTTTGCTGGTTGAACAGATGTGGACAGCTTCAAATTGGTATCTGCTGGCATTAGCTTACAACATCAAAATGGGGATCTCGTTCTGAGAGCATATCGAATGAGTTGGATGTAGAAACAAACTTGCTCTGCCAAGTGTACTTTGAATCCTATTTGAAAGCCTCTGCTTTATATGAATACTGTATGTAAGGGGCAGAGGAGTGGTGGTTCTTCCTGCTGTGTGTAATTCCTTAACTTTTGCTAACTGTTGTTCATGATGATGAGCATGCAGGATAAAAAGTTAAAGAAAGACTTTCTCATCCATACCGGCATAACCTCCTTTAGTTTAAAGAGGAGTCTAGTTTATTCTAGTTGATTATTACAGGAAAGGAAGAGCCCATCAAATGTACATTGAGTCTTTAAAAAGCAGTCCAGGTAGTCAATCCCCTTTCTTAGTAACTCTGTATTATTTCTTAATTTTCTCATTTACAACTAATTAACTGCTGGAAGTTGCTATTGCATTTGCATCCATTTCTTTAGAGAGTGTAACCCAGATCATAACGATTCCATGCTTGAAAGAAAATTCTCCGCATCTCTGCTCTGGATCTGTTGCCAATTACAGATTGCTGTCCTTGCAATATCTGTTGTCAAAATCCTGGAACCTGGAGCAACTAACAAGCTGCTGGAGGAACTCAGTGGGTCAGGTAGCATCTCTGAAGGGAAATAGGTGTTCTATGTTTCATATCGAGGGCCTTTGTCTAAACTGATGAAAGAGCCAACCCAAATCATTGATTTTCCAGTTCCCTTCACACATGCTGCCTGACCCCCTGAGTTCTTCTAACATCTTGTTTGTTTTACCTTAAATGTCTGTTGTCTGTTCTATAACTACCATGAACGGAAACATGTTCTGAAATTTATTCCATTCAAGCTATCGTATATTTCCATTAAATATCGCAAGAAAATATCCTGTTAACATCTGTCCTGAGATAACTATTGTATATATATAAAGTTTCATCCCTGTAAAATTCCATGATTATATTTTGAAGTACATTTGCCAAATTTTGTTATTGGAACAATTTCCACTTCAAGGGTTTGAAGACAGAAATCTAGGCATACGCACATTCTACTACTCTGGACAGAAATCCAGCAGAAAAAGAAGAAACAATTGGAAAACACATTTATTGCCTGCATTTATTGCTTTGCCTCTGAAGCGAGCACCCAAACTTTGTCAATTCTTCTGCCCATTCAGTGCCAAGATGTGTCTAAATGATGATTGAGTTAATAAAGCCAACTGATTTCCTGCTTTTCCTACTGCACTACCATCAGTCCTACATAAAGCAGAGTGGCAGAGGTGAGAAGCCCACAGGTAATCCTGTAAAAGGAGTCACGATAGCACCTCTCCTTGTTTAGAAGTTTGCATAGGTTCGGCATATTACCGAAAACTTCAACAGATTTTCATAGATGCACAGTGGAGACTATCCTAACTGGTTGCATCGTAGCCTGATATGGAAACACCAGTGCCCAGGAATGGAAAAGTCTGCAGAAAGTGGTGAATACAGCCCAGTCCAACACAGGCAAAGCCCTCCCCACCATTGAGTACATTTACAAGGAGTTTTGCCAGAAGAAATTAGCATAATTAGCATTAGCACCCCCACCATCTAGGCCATGCTCTTTTCTCATTACTACCATTGGACAGGAGGTACAAAAGATTTACCAGGTTCAGGAACAGTTATTACCCTCAGCTCTGAACTGATTACACAACCGACAGCTTTACTTTCAAGGACTCTACAAATCGTTTTCTAAATATTATTTATTTTTTATTAGTACATTTTCCTTGTCTTTTGCACATTGGTTTTCTGTCAGTCTTTGTATATGTATGGTTTTTCATAAATTCTTTCGTATTTCTTTATTTTCCTGTAAATACCTCAAAGTAGTATATGGGAACATATATGTACTGTGATAATAATTTGACTTTGACTTTGACTTTAAACCCTGCTGGTGGAAGAGGTCCTCTCCGTCCTCTGCTTCCCTAGTTACTTCATTCAATGTTGCAGGTCTTTGAATCCATTGCATGAAATTGCAGAAAGACGATTTCTCCACGTTTAACTCTCCCAAATGTTAACAAGTATCCTGCTTTATAATTCACACTTACCCAATCGTTCCTTGAGAAGGTACAGTTGGGCACGTTGGTATACTTCCTTGTCTATTCTTACGTGTTAGAGTTCCCAGTCTTGAATTATTACTGCTTTCCTAAGTAGGCAAAATGAGAGTAAAATATATAACTCAGAGGAAGTTTCAATTGAGGAAATCCCTTCAACTGTTTATTTTAATTAATAAGTGAAACTGATGCCTCTGTGCTCTTCTAGTTAAAGTTTCTGTGTAATGGTTTTTCTATAAATTATAATATCAAATCCAAGTATTATTTGAAAGGCAATAAGGTAACACAATGTGAAAGTAATTCCCAGTCAGATTCCAGGTGGCTAGGTAATTGCCCCTGTCAATCAGGCCTGGTAATCTCACTGAATGGTTAAAATTCATTCCATGCCCATAATTTACATGGAGTTAACCTTCACATTCCATTATTCTGTCAAAATTAATCTGATTTTATTGGATGGATTCATACATTTGTGCTAATAATTGCTGTTTATTTACAGAGCCATAGAGCAAGGAAACAAGCTATTTGGCCCACCACACCCATGCCAACAAATGGACACCCATTCCTTTCATCCCACCTTCCTGTAAACTTCTACTCCGAGACAATTTAGGTGCTTGTCTAGACTTTTCTTAGATACAGTCAGTGTCTTTGCTTCCACTAATCTCTCAGGCAGTGCATTCCAGGTACTCATCACTCACTTAGTGAAAAAAATCCCACTCAGATCCTCTTTGATTCTCTCACCCTTTCCCAAAAGCTACTGTATGTCTGATAGTCTTATCTACCTCTCCTATGGGGAAAAGTTTCCTGCAGTCTACCCTATATATACCCCTCATAATTTTATATACCTCAATCATGTCTCATCTTAAACTTCTTTGCTTTGGGGATTAACAAACGCAGCCTCTCCAGTCTCTCCTCATAACTGAAGCACTCCATCAGAGGCAACGTCCTGGTGAATCTCATCTGCATCATCTTCAGCGTTATCATAGCCACCCTATATTGTGATGACCATAACTGCATGCAGTACTCCAGTTGAGGTTTAACCAATATTTTATAAAGTTGGCACATAATCTTCCTGTTTTTGTGTTCAGTGTCTTATCTAATGAATCCCAGTGTTATATGTGCTTATATAACCATGTTAATTTCAGCACAACCACTGTCAAGGATCTTTGGCCTTACATGTTTCAATACTCACTAGGACTTTACTTTTCATGACTTCCATCCCAACCTCAGTCATATTCCCAAAATATGTCATACATTCATCAGGATTAAGTTCCATTTGGCATTTCTCAATCCATTTCATCGACACATAGACATCACCCTGTAATCTAAGACTATCAGCCACACTGTCAATTCTACCAACCTTGCTGTCATCTGTGAACTTACTGATCATGCCTCATACATCCACATCCAAATCATTCATATATATTATAAACAGTATTTTACAAACATCAATCTCACTGAAACACTACTGATCACAGGTTTCAATCCTCTAAAGAGGCCTCCACCATCACCTTCTGTCTTCCGTTGCCAAGCCAATATTGGATCCAATTTACCAACTTGCTCGAGGTCCTGTGGGTCCTAACCTTTCAGGCCCATACTTTCTTTACTGTACTGTGGCCTGTTTGCTACAAGCCCAACAATAAGCCCACCCCATCCCACCTCCAAAATTGGAACAAAAAAAAAACTCGAGATGCTGGACATGCAAAGCAAAGAAAGGTGATTATCATTTAAGGTAAGGAAAAGAGTTAACATTTCAGGTCAAGAACCATCCATAAAAGTTGGGATGTTAGTTTATGCCTTGACAAACGCTGGAATATTATGTGCAAATCTGGTTACAACACTTTAGGAAGGATGTGATCGTGCTGGAGAGAAAGTAGATGTTGTCTGGATTGGGAGACTTTAGTTGAAGGGAGAGATTGAATATGCTGGGCTTGCTTTACCTGGATCAAAGGAGGCTGACAGAAGTATCAAAAATAATGAGAGGTAAAAACAGGGTGGATAGTCAGAGCAATGAGGAAGCCAAAGACAGAGAGTTCAGGGTGGGAGTGGAATGGAGAATTAAAGCTTAGGCTTACAGTGGCCTTGTGGCAGACTGGAGGAGTTCAGTGAAGTAGTCTCCCAATCTACTTTTGGTTTTCCAATGTAGCTAGAGTCGCAGAGCAATACAGCACAGACACAAGGCCTTTGGCCCAACAAGTTCACGTCGACCATGGCACCGACCCATCTAGTCCTAGCTTCCTGCAATCAGCCCAGACCTCTCCAAGCCCTGCCCCTACATGAACCTATCCACATGCTCCTTAAATTATACTATTGTACCTGCCTCAACTATTTCCTCTGGCAGCTCATTTCATATACTCACCACCCTCCATGTGAAAAATGGGACCATGTCTTGAGCAACAAATACATTATACCAAATTTGAGAAAGTACAGGAGAATCAAAGGTAATGTTAGAGATTGTGGTGGCATTAGTAATGATCTTTCAAGAATCATTGGACTCTGGCATGGTGTCAGAGGTCTGGAAAACTGCAAATGTCACTCCACCCCTTAAGAAAGGAGGAAGGCAGCAGAAAGGAAATTAGGGACCAGTTAGCCTCACCTCAGTAGTAGGGAAGATATTGGAGTCAATTGTTAAGGATGAGGTTATGGAGTACTTGATGATGCAGGACAAGATAGGACAAAGTCTGCATGGTTTCCTTAAGGGAAAATCTTGCCTGACAAACCTGTTGGAATTCTTTGAGGAGATTAGAAGTAAGATAGATAAAGGGGGTGCAGTGGATGTTGTGTACTTGGACTTTCAGAAGGCCTTTGACAAGGTGCCACACATGAGGCAGCTTACCAAGTTAAGAGCCCATGGCATTACAGGGAAGTTACTAACATGGTTAGAGCATTGGCTGATTGGTAGGAGGCAGCGAGCGGGAATAAAAGGATCCCTTTCTGGTTGGCTGCCAGTGACTAGTGGTGTTCCGCAGGGGTCCATGTTGGGACCACTTCTTTTTATGCTGTATATCAATGACTTAGATGATGGAATAGATGGCTTTGTTGCCAAGTTTGCAGATGATATGAAGATTGGTGGAGGGGCAGGTAGTGTTGAGGAATCGGGTAGGATGAAGAAGGATTTAGACAGATTAGAAGAATGGGCAAGAAAGTGGCAAACGAAACACAATGTTGGAAAATGCATGGTGATGCACTTTGGTAGAAGAAATAAATATGCAGACTATTTCCTAAACAGGGAGAAAATCCAAAAACCAGAGATGCAAAGGGACTTAGGAGCCCTTGTGCAGAATACCCTAAAAATTAACTTGCATGTAGAGTCGGTGGTGAGGAAGGCAAATTCGATGTTCACATTCATTTCAAGACGTCTAGAATATAAGAGCAGCGATGTGATGCTGAGGCTTTATAAGGCACTGGTGAGGCCTCACCTTAAGTATTGTGAACAGTTTTGGGCTCCTCCTCTAAGAAAAGATGTGCTGGTCTTGGAGAGTGTTCAGAGGAGATTCACAAGGATGATCCAGGAATGAAGGGGTTATCATACGAGGAACATTTGATGGCTCTGGGTCTGTACTCGCTGGAATTTAGGAGAATGAGGGGGGAATCTCATTGAAGACTTTCGAATGTTGAAAGGCCTAGACAGAGTAGATGTGGAAGGGATGTTTACCATGGTGGGGGAGTCTAGGACAAGAAGGCACAGCCACAGAATAGAGGGGGCGTCCATTTAAAACAGAGATGCAGAGAAATTTCTTTAGCCCAGGGGTGATGAATTTGTGGAATTTGTTACCACAGGCAGCTATGGAGGCCAGGTCATTGAGTGCATTTAAGGCAGAGATTGATAGTTTTTAATTGGACACAGCATCAAGCATTGTGGGGCTGAGGAGGGGAAATAAAAGGATCAGCCATGATTGAATGGCGGAGCAGTCTTGATGGGCCAAATGGCCTAATTATGCTTCTATGTCTTATGTCTTATGATTTAATCACTGTGTCACCTGAAAAGATGGTTTCGGATCCTGGGTGGGATTGGAAGTGGTGAATAGACTAGAGCTGTGTTTCCTCCAGCTACAGTGGAAGATGCCATGGGACGGGAAGTGGCGGGTGAGGATGGAATAGTGAATAATAGAGCGATGTGGAGAGGAAGATGTGTCAGTGGTGGGATCAAATCCTTCAAACATATCAGCACATGCATTATGTGCAGATATTACATTTTTGTGTGAAGCATAATTGAATTTTGAGGGCATACTGCATGGATTCCATTTGTCTGACACACAAATCAAAGAAGCACCTGGACATGTGCTGTGGCATCAACTATATATAAAGCACATATGGGCATTACTTCAGCAATTCTCATATATGAGCAAAATGCTCATGACACTCATGTAGAAATGAGCCTTCACAGTATATGTGAGACCTGCTTAATTTGCTGATGACACTACACTGATTGGTTTAATCTCAAATAATATTGAGGCAGCTTACAGAGAAGAAGTCATCACCCTGACACAGTGGTGTCAAGAAAACAACCTCTCCCTCAATGTCACAAAAACAAAGGAGCTGGTTGTGGACTACAGGAGGAATGGAGTCAGGCCAACCCCTATAGATATCAATGGATCTGGGGCTGAGAGGGTGAACAGCTTTAAGTTCTTCAGCATAAATATTACCAAGGATCTCGCGTGATCTGTACATACCAGCTGTGTGGTGAAAAAGGCACAACAGCGCCTCTTTCACCTCAGACGGTAGAAGAAGTTTGGTATGGGCCCCCACATTCTATGAACTTTCTATAGGGGCACGACTGAGAGCATCCTGACTGGCTGTATCACTGCCTGGTATGGGAACTGTACTTCCTTTAATCGCAGGACTCTGCAGAGAGTGGTGCGGTCAGCCCAGTGCATCTGTAGACGTGAACTTCCCACTATTCAGGACATTTACAAAGACAGGTGTGTAAAAAGGGCTCGAAGGATCATTCCAACCACAAACTGTTCCAGCAGCTACCATCCGGGAAACGGTACCGCAGCATGAAAGCCAGGACCAACAGGCTCTGGGACAGCTTCTTCCACCAGGCCATCAGACTGATTAATTCATGCTGACACAGCTGTATTTCCATGTTATATTGACTATCCTGTTGTACATAATATTTGTTATAAATTACTATAATTGTACATTTGAACAGAGACGTAATGTAAAGATTTTTACTCCTCATGTATTTTAAGGATGTAAGTAATAAAGTCAATTCAATTCAATTCAACTGCAGGAGTAGGACTGATCCTATAATTGATAATGCCTGGACCTAGTGCACTGTAAATATATCAAAGGTGAACCCTTGAGAGATATTCACTGGCCCATCATACATTATTTAATATGGCTTTCCAGGGAGCAAAGAATTTGTAAATTTCTGTTTTTTAAATAAGGAGGAATGTGAAACTTCAAGATGACAAATGACTTGGTTAATTATACTCATTCCAACTCCAATTCATCCAAAGTACTGGACTTACTTTCTTAAGAACAATGCCAAAGTGGGTGGATTTTTCCTTTTTTTATCTCATACATATTTCAATAAAAATTTGGTTGACAAAGTACCTCAAAAGTTACATTTTTATCAAAATCAATGGAGTTCTGTTGAAGGGTCTTGAGCCAGATGTATTAATTCTGTTTTTCTTTCCACAGATGCTGCCTGACCTAATGAGTGTTTTCAAGTCAAGTCAAGCTTATTGTCATTTAACTATATACATGTGTATAGGTATATAACCATGTAATGTATATAGAAATGAGACAATGTTTCTTCGAACCAGGTTGTAAAGCACAGTAGTACACATAACACACAATAACTTATGAAGGTAAGGATAATGTCTACAGATAAATCACAGATAGAGTAAATAACAAACTGAAGTGCATTAATATTAAATATTGTAAGGTACGGAACAGATTAACCAGTGACACTTCGAATACGATGCGGCAGATGGCCTGGGGAAGAAACTGTTTCTCATCCTGGCCGCTCTTATTTTTATGCATCGTAGTCTCCTGTCTGATGGTAGGAAGTCAAAGAGGATGCTGGATGAATGGATGGGATCCTTGATAATGCTAAGGGCCCTGCGTATGCAGCACTACCGATAAATATCCCCGATGGATGGTAGAGAGATCCCTATGATCCTCTCAGCTGTTCTCACAGTTCTTTGTAGGGGCTTCTGCATTTATTAGTTCAATGCAATTTTTCTTTTACCAATTTACCAAATTTTACTCAAATGAAGAATGCCTTGGCTATTAATCCAATGAATATTAAACATCATGGGCACTTAAGTGAGAAGACAGGTGTCAGAGTCTGTAATACCTGAAAGCAAGTTTACTTTGTAAGACTGAAAATAAATGTTGGCTTTGACAGTGATGCTCACTGAATTTAAAATAAAATAAAGGAGAAAATATTACAGTTCAGTATTCAGTCAACATTTTTGCTAAAACTAGAAGATGCAAGTAAGTTGATATTGCAATATAATAATTTGCCTAACTATCCGTACCCTTGAGGAAGGAGATACATTCTTTATAGACAGTTCAGTGTGGATTGGATTTCCTTTATTGTCTGCTAATTATGTTAAAATTTAGAAACCGCAGTCATTGAACAAGCAAATTAGCCATATCTGTTAATCATGTGCTATGCTTAACTATGGATGTCCCAGAAATATTAGGTTGCATTAAACTACTAATATGGACAGAGGGAGATTTTGCTGAATGTTATTTGCTGCAGTAAAATAATGATATTATTCACATATTCGTATATAATTTTAGCTTTGAAATAGTCAAGCAAATATGCGTTCAGTGTGTTTAATTGTCTCATAAGTGCTCCATGGTTTCTGTCTCATTGACTGTCTTAATTTAAAGACACTTCACAATAATTTTCTGATAATTTTGCTTTTAAGCAATCAACTTTCACGTTGCTCTTTCATTTACCATGCTTGATTCAAGCTATTAGATAATAAAAACCCTTATGGAAGGTTTGACTGAATTGATAGGAATAGATTTTTATCTAAACTAGATATTTTCCTACACTTTGATTAGGAAGCAAATATATAATATCAAATTTTTCATGCTCTGCAATAACTCATATAAAAATTCAGGCAGATTTTTATTCCTAAAATAAGCTGAATCAGTTTTCTTACCTTAACCCCATGGCCAATGTCATCCAGAAGCGTGTAAACAATAGGTTTCCTAGTGTACTTTACACGTTGTATAGGATTTGAAGGAGGTATAATTTTGTTAATCTTTGGTGTGGTCTTAATAGTAGTAAATGTTCCAATCTCTCGGCGAGCTACCTTTTCCTTGTGCATTTCCACCCTCTGTGTGTATTAAAGAGAAAAAAATTAAGACAATCAAGCTATGTTAATTGTTTAGCAAGGTAAAAAAAAAATCTCTTATCTTTAATACACAATGTAAATCATGATTTCAAATATCTAGGATCTCTGGAACTTAGAAACCCTGTGTTAAATGGTTATATTATCAGCAAGGCTGCAAAAAATTACAAGGAGCTATCAAATGTAACACTACCTAGTAGGAAATCAGCTTGAAGGACCAAATGAACTTCATTTGTATAGAGCCTAAATAGAGCGGATAGCCAAAAGAGAATGAAAGGCCTAGATAGAGCAAGCATGGAGAGAATGCTTCAAAAGTTGGGAGGGTTTAGGACCAGGGGGCACAGCTTCAGAATACAAGAACATCCAAGTAGAACAGAGGTAAGGAGGAATTTCTTTAGCCAGAGGATGCTGAATCTGTGGAATTCGTTGCCGTAGATGGCCGCGGAGGTCAGGTCATTGGGAATATTTAAAGCAGATTTTGCTAGGTAAGGGTGTCAAAGGTTACAGTGAGAAGGCAGGAGCATGGTGTGGAGAGGGAAAGTAAATCACCCATGATCAGATGGCAGAACAGATGCAATCTAATTCTACTTCTATGTCTTATGACCTACGTCTAATGTGTTTGTTGATTCTATCATTTTCAAGAAAACAAACAGTTTCTATCCTAAATTACTGCTGATATCTCTATGACCTTGAAATTGTTTGGCAACAGAGAAAACGTATTTAAACAATGGTGCACAGTGAGCCAGCAATATGCTTCAAGGTGCAATGCTGCAAAATGCTATGCTGCATGAGACCCATGCCCTCTTGCATGACTGTGCAGCCTGCACACCAGCAATGTAGTGAAAGGACCTTTTCATGCATGTTATACCATCGTAAAGGACACAAAAAAAACAGATGGGTCTGGTCCATTGATTGCAGGGTGCGGGGGGAGAGTTTCTGGGAAAAGAGATCACAGTGGCATTGCTATTGCATTGGGACACTTTGATTTGAATGATATGAATGTGCAGTTCAGGGAGATGGCAAGCACGAACAGCTAAGGTAGGGTAGGATGGGAGTAGAGATCCCAAGTGAGCCATCATGAAGGATGATTATTTTACATGAATTTGAATCCACTGCTCCAGATCACACAGGACTGCTCACATAGCATCCTTTCAAGCAACGATAAAACGGGCTACATATGCGGCAATGGGATGGTGTCTGGTTCTCATCCTGAAATGGACCAAAGTAGTGTCTAGAAGTCTATTACACATTACAATACATGCTCCTGGTTCTTCATACATTCATGCATTGGATGTGTAAGGGGGTTTCGATTTTTCTGTTACTGCGGAGGCTAATTAAAATGGCGTCTTTGTTATGTTAATCTGGGGAATGCGGCTTTGTTGCCTTAAACGCTGAGAAAGTTTGCGCTAGCAGCTTGTTGTGGTTTAGAGGGTGATAAGAAAGTGCTATTAACCAATTGGGATAGTTGTTATGGTCTTGGTGTATTTGAAGATACTGTTTGCGAAGGGGTTTTGGGGGCAGAAGGCGGGAGAGCGAGACAGAGGATGGACGAGGTGCTGTGAGTTCACTAACGGGGTCGGACCCCGAGCGGGACGTTCGGCAAGGAGACGGAGACGGATTCGTGTGGAGCGTCTGGTCGACCACCTTTGTTGGTCCCAGGCGGCCGGTCGAGGTGGTCCAAGGGGTCGCAGCGTGAAGAAGAAGGTCCTTGAGCTCCAACGGGTTTTGTGCACGAAGAGATTGAACTTTGATAAGTGTGGCGCCTTTTATTTCCCTTTTATATTTTATTCTCTTTTAATTATATAGTTCCAGTAATATCTATAAACTGTAAATCATTTAATTGCATCTGGTGTATTGTCTGTTATTTGGGCGGGGTGGGGTACCTCACACAGCATCCACACAAACTAATTACCCAGTTTGGCGGGGCCGAGGCTGTTTCCCTAGACGACAGCGAGCCGAGTGACCCTGAGGGTGGCCAGGGGGGCTACAGGTGCATGTATGGATCTTGAAAAGGAAACTTTAAACACACAATTCACAATTAGTCTGTAGTTCTCGCTAGTAATTATATTTTATTTTAAAATTGAAATTGCATCAGACAGGACTTCCAAGCATTTCACTGTACAATTTCTAAATCTACATTTATTGGATCATATCTGTTTATGTTTGTTCTTACTAAAGACAAACTTTGTGGGTTTACGCTAGAATCTTTTTATTACTGAACTGCTGGCGGGTCACCATTGTAACTTCCAATTCCGGGTGAACCCCTCACGTTGCCCATTGGGAACTGAAGCTCTTTATTATGCACATGTAATAACACAATATCATTTTATGCTTTGATTATTTGATTAATGCTTTTGTGTGGTGTTTATAACCAATGCTTTTCAACACAATCAATAATGCATGTTTCCCTGCAAGATGTTCAATACAAGCTAGAGCATTTTATTAAGTTTTGTCTATTAGCTGCCAAGTGTAGACCCTCAAAATGAACTGCTGATTAATTTTAAAGAAGTTAGCTTTTACTGTCTTTGATGATTATATTAAAAAATGGTTGCGATATATTTTAAAATATGGTAAATTGATTTATGATTGTAGTTAGGGACTATTCAGTAGACTCATAAAAGTGGGAAAGAAGCCTGGTGAGGTGTGATTTTAGGCTTTTGTATCTTCTGCCCGACGGGGGAGGATGAGAAGAGATAACGCTCGGGGTGTGTGGATTATGCTGACTGCTCTACTGAGGCAGCGGGGAGTGTAGACAGAGTCCATGGAGGGAAAGTTTGTTTCCTTAATGTGCTGAGCTGTGTCCACAACCGATGAAATATATAATATATTTGGGACCAATTTAACCTAACAAATTAATAAAAAAGTGTTAATATGACTTTTAAAAATGGGTTAAAAACAAGCCACTTAGGTTCACTTACCTTTTAAATGAAAGTAGGTGATCTATAGAAATGAATGGGACTTGGGTAAGTATGTCAGCTTTTGACCCACAACAAAGCTTCAAGTACCAGAGGGTCAACATCGCAGAGGATCTATCCAAGGCCACACATTGATGCATTCATACAGAAGGCACACAAGCAGCTCTACTTCATTTGGAGTTTGAGGGGATTTGGTATGTCACCAAAGACTCTTGCAGGTGTACAGTGGAGAGCATTCTGACAAGCTGCATCACAGTTTGGTATGGAACCTCGAATGCACAGGATTGCAAGAGGCTGCAGAGGGTTGTAGACACAGCCAGTTCCATCACGGGTACAACCCTCCATGCCATCGAGGACATCTACAAGAGGCAGTGCCTCAAGAAGGTGGTATCAATCATTAAAGACCCTCAACATAATAGCAATAACGCTGGAGTTTCCCATTAGGTGATTGTTACATCCATCTTTTGGCAATAGCTGCACCGGAGCTGCCCTTCATCCTGGCTGCAGACTAAATCTTATATACAAATCACTACTATATTTCTCTCCCTTTTGTCTTCCAGCGACCTTTACAGCTTCGAGAAAAAGGAAATAAAGCCAAGAATTGCAACCTTTGAACACCCACACAAACACACATATAACACTACCAATTCCCTTTTAATATTATCTATGCTCTAAGTTCAACTTTTTTTTGTAAATGGAGCAGGTTGCACAATGCTCGCCACTTACGATGTTGAATAACTGCATCAAAGTGCAGTAGTTTCTGTACTAAACCGTTTGAAAGGAAGTGCACATACTCGGGAAAGAAGGAAACTTTTTTAAAAAATCTGCACCTAAAAGAACAGTGTCTGAACAGGCCATTTGGCCCATAATGCTGTGTTGAACTAATGAAAATAGTAATTAAACATCACAGTAAATTGTTCCTTTCTGCCTCCACAATGTCCATACTCCTCCATACACTGACGTTCATGTGTCTAAGAGCATTTCAATGCCTCTACTGTATTTGCTTTCCCTGGCAACACACTTCAGGCACTTGTCACTCTTTGTGTAAAATACTTGCCCCACAGATTTCCTTTGAACTTACCCTCCTCTCACTTAAAACCCTCTGGTCTTAGACATTTCAACCCTGGCTGTCTACTATATCTACTGAATGTCCTCATAATCTTATGAACTTCAATCAGGTCTTAGTTCAGCCTCCGCTGCTCCAGAGAAAACAGCTCAAGTTTGTACAACCTCTCCTTATATAATAATTCATGCTCTCTAAATCAGGCAGCTCTGTGGTAAACCTCTTCAGCAGCCTTCCAGCCTTCCCAAACCCTCCACACCTTTCTTACAATGGGGTGACCAGAATTGAATGCAATGCTCCAGATGTGGCTTAAGTATTCTTATAAAGCTGCAAAAACTGATGAAAGAGGAAATATTTAAAGCTTGTGCATTCAAAACCTTAACTCTTTCTCATCCATTTTCTGACAGTCTTGCTGTGCGATTTGAGCATTGTGTGCTGTTATAAAAACACAATTGATACTCAATGGAGAGGTACAGCAGTCTGGACCTACCACTGGAGCATTGATAGTTGCACTAATCTTACCCTTATCTATTTCACTTTTCTCACATTCCTATCAATTCCAACCAGATTCTACCACACAGTGAGACACCAGGAGCTATTTATTCTTGTCAATTAACTTATCAACACACACGTTTTTCAGATGTGGGAAGAAAACCACCCAGTCACAGGAAGGATGCCCATACTCCAGGATTGAACTAGGTCAATGGCACTGTGAGGCCACAGCTCTTACTGACTGCACCTCTGTGCCATTCATACTCACACTGACTCAAAAGCACACCAAGGTAAGATCTTTATAAGGGTTCATTTATTAACACATACAATGATTTTTAAATGGAAATTATCTGTTGTGTGTAAGATTTCCTCCCACCAGTTTCTGTCTCTCATGAATTGTGAGGAAGTAGACAAAGCAACAGTGACAAACAGAGGCAATTAGGACATCTTGCATTTCTAAAACTGGGACAGAAGTGGATTTCCAGTCAACATGCACAGCATTTCGAGGCAGTGTCACAAATAACTGTTTTTTTTTCCACTAAAGAGATTGAGCTGGGAAAAGGATTTCAGCCCATTGTCCTATGTAAGGCGTATGTATTTGGAAGGAAACTCAAGGGTCTTATTCACAAAGCTGTTACTCTCCAGCAGTGCCACAAACTTTGTTAACACCATCCTCTTTGTGATGTTCATGAACAAGTTCTGGATCTTGTGCTTAATTACAGCAGAGTATTTTCAACTGTTTGAGGAATACCGAAAGAACCTTGTGCCAAATTTGTCTATTTTCGTTTTTAAAAGCATGACAACAAAATTGCATATCTTACTGAAAGTGAATTTGGTTAACTAAATATCCATTCCACAGTGCTATACTTTTGACCTAAAGGTGGAGCAGCTTCACCTCAGAGCTGGAAGGTTGTGGGATGAAGTCCTGCTCCAGAGACCTGAGAAAATCACTACAGTAAGGTGGCATTACACTGTTGGAAAAGTTTGCCCAAAATCACTAAGTATGGATTTTAGAGATGCTGTTACGTCTTGCTGCTACTGATCAAGGATGAACTTCTAGACCCCAGTCTTTTGAATTAAATGTCCTTAATCTCTGATGGATTTACAATATTGAATTGCTGATGTCTTGGCTAATACTTTTTCTTTAGTCAACTGATTATCTTGTCTTAGCACATTGCTATTGAGAAATTATTGTACACAAATTAATTTTGTTTAGGGTCAGTATGTGACATTGCTTTAGAATCAATATTATACTGTATATCTATTACAATTGTGAACACACTTTAAAAATGAAATAGAAAATACTGGAAATACTCAGATCAGGCAACATATTGAAGAAAGAAAATTGGTGCTTCAGGTTATCAGACTTTGATGAGGTGTCATTGATCTAATAAGTTAGCCCTGTTTGTCTCTCCAAAAATATGGGCTGCACTGTGGAATATTTCCAGTATTTTAGTTTAGATTTCCAACATCTGCAGCATATTGCATCTGGACTCTTGAAAGTACTTCATTGTCTATAAAGTGTATATGATATTCGTTGAAGGTGATATCTAAATGCAAGTCATTTTTTAAATCAGCTAAATGAAAATATTACCTTACAACATTTTTTCTGAAATGGAACTTTAGAATGGCATGGAGCAGAAATTTGTTCGCTGTAGTACTTTGTTTTTCAATGAACAGAATACCTCACTCATACGATTCATTAATCTCTGGAAAACTGTTTAACACTACTTTGACAGAAAGCCACATGATTGGAAAGTATAAGGACAATGGTTGGTAACAGCAAATATTAAAGGAAGATTTAACAGGTAAGCAGAAAATTCAAAGTGGGCTGATAAAGAAGTTTTAGAGTATATCAAAAGTAGCAATTTACACACAAAACCAAAACATTCTGCAGGTTACATTATGAATATGGATTTTTTAATTGTAATTTTAGTTAACATTTCCAGAACCTTAAGGATTTTATTTGAAGTTCTGCAAACTTGCCATTGAAATGAAAAATGTTAGTTCCTCAAGGTTGCAATGAGCAATGAGCATTGAAGCAAATTTCATATCATTGCCAGGTTTCCTGAGAGGGACAGACAGACAAACAGACATACAGACAGAGAGAAAGGCAGACAGAGAGAGAGAGAGAGACATACAGACAGACAGAGAAATAGAGAGAGAGAGAGAGAGCAGACAGAGAAAAGCATACACGAAGAGACAAAGAAAAACAGACAGGCAGGTATACATACAGACAGAGACAGACATACAGACACAGAGAGAAAGAGGCAGACAGACAGTCAGAGGCAGAGAGAGAGAGAGCGCGAGAGAGAGAGAGAGAGAGAGAGAGAGTTTCCAGTTTTCAAAACTGGAAAGGCAAACAAATGAAGATTAATTTTCACCTGAGATATGCAGTTGATAGAAGATTCCATCTGGGAGATTTCAGAAGCCTGTAAGTCAAGTAGTCTGAGCACCTTCTCAGCCAGTGTATTGATTTGATACACCACACCTGCAAGAGATTGGGTGGCATAGGCCTTGGTCTCCTGAAGAGCTTGAGCCTTGTCTTGAGACTGTAAGAGAAATAAATTCATTTAGGGCTTCCCCTATAAACATACTTTGGACTGATTTTATGATGTTCACTCCAAATGTTGAGACATGTTATTGTACTGTGCTGCACCATTTTTATTTTAAAATGTTTCTAAAGAAATCATGGAAAATTGTAATTTGTTTATTTGTGAGAATATTAAAATTAAGCAATCATAGTCTGATTTTATTATTGCAATATGTACCATTTGAAATACAACTAGTACAACTATACAGAAAATATAGCAACATTTTCCTTTTAATTAGTTCATTTGAGCAGACTGCATGGAAAATTACTTTTTCCGCATTTGAAAATGCAATTATAGCTCCATTCTACTGCACACCATAAACTGCTCTGTTCCTAACTTTGTTATAATTGCAACAATTTCCCGTGATATGCAGACTGAGCTCAAAACACAAGTAGGAAGCCATGTTGACTGAGCTCTACCCTTCTACCTAACCCCATGATCTGAAGAATGTCTAACATGGTTGACGAAGTGGTTTAAGTGAGATAAAGTATCTTGCTTAATTCTCCACTTTTTGGTAGGGAATCCATTGTAACATTTTCCTACAAATATTGGAGTGAAGAAAAATGTGAGGTGACTTGATAGGGATGTACAAGAGGATGAGAGGCATGGATAGAGTGGACAGCCAGAGACATTTTTCCAGGATGGAAATGGCTACTATAAGGGTACATAATTTTAAGGTGACTGGAGGGAAGTATAGGGGGGATATCAGAGGATGGTATTTTTTTACTACACAGAGAGTGGTTGGTGCAATGAACATGTTGCTAAGGGTGGCAGTAGAAGCAAATACATTAAGGACATTTAAGAGACTCATATAGGCCATGGATGAATGAACGGAAAATGGAGGGCTATGGGGGAGCGAAGGGTTCAATTGATCTTAGAGTAAGTTAAAAGGTCAGCACAACATTGTGGGCCAAAGGGCCTGTTCTGTGCCGAACTGTTCTATGTTCTTAAAGAAATACAACTATGCCTTTTTCAGTTAGTCAATCACAACAGGACAGGTCAGAACCAGACAAGTTACTATGTCAAAATCCTATTTTTGCAACTACATATCCTTGATTCGAGCTGGCTTTTAAATTCTATCAAATTCTGTATCTTATCCCCTCTCTTTGCTGCTTTATTAACCAGCTCAATAATGTCTCCTCCTAATCCTCTCAACGGATCTAGCCCTTTTCCCATTCAAGCAATTCCCTTCTCTTGCAGATCCAGTTGTCATCAGTCTAAACCTGTACCTGAAAAGAGGAAAGAGATGGTAACGCATCTCCATTTCAAGACGCTTTTTGTTTATAATTTGTTCAAGGGATAGTGATTTTGTAAGCTGAGTTGGCATTTAATTGCTCATCCCTAATTGCCCTTGAGAAGATGATCATGAGCTGCCTTCTTGAGTTACTGCAGTTCTTGAGGTAGACCCACAATATTGTTAGGGAGGAAGTTCCAGAATTTTTGAATCAGTAATGGTGAAGGAACTAAGATATATTTCCAAGTCAGGGTGCTGTGTGTCTGGGGGAGGGGGGCATTCCCCATGCTTTTACTGCCCTTGTCCTTCTTGCTGGCAGAGGTTGTGAGTTCCAAACGTGCTTCAAAGGAGTCTTGATGGGTTGTTTCAGTGCATGCTGTGGCTGGTACAAATTACTGCTACTATGCATCGGTAGTGGAGAGTGATTGTGGATGGGTGCTTAGCAAGCAGGCTGCTGTCTTCTGTATGGTGTCCAGCTTCTTGAGAGTTGTTGAAGCTGTATTCATTCAGGTAAGTGGAGAGTACTGTGCCACACGCCTGACTTGAAATGTTGTGGGTAGTGGAGAGGCTTTGAGGAATTAAGAGGTAGGTTATTCACCACAGAATTCTCAGCCTCTTTTTTTTATGACTAATGTGACTAATTAACCATGTGACTAATTAACTGACTAACCTGTATGTTTTTGGAATGTGGGAGGAAACCAGAGCACCCAGAGGAAACCTACACAGTCATGGGGAGAATGCACAAATTCCTTAAGATAGTGTCGGGAATTGAACCCAGGTCACTGACACTGTTATAGTGTTATGTTAATGGCTATGCTATCACGTTACCCAAAATGACTACTCCAGTTTGGTTTCTGGCCAATGGATACCACCACGATATGAATAGTAGGGAATTTGGTAATGTCAGGGGAAGTCTTTGAAGTCAGGGGATAATAGCTGAGACAGATCTCTCTCTCTCTCTCGGAATAAAATAGGATAAACATTTGAAGCAGAGAGAGGTTGTGGGGAGCAAATAGGATAGGAGGATAAATTTTAATTTAGTGCTGAAACATCAGCATTTTCACATTTAGCTAAAATGGGCCAAATGACCTCCTCTACAATGATAGAATCTCTGGTACCTTAAGCAGAAATGAAATTGCTTTCATCACAACTTCTTGTACATCTACAGAGTACTTAAATTCATAGACTGTCAGTTCTCATTATAATTCAAGTCATTCCGTGAGGGCCAGTCAGGTTGGACAATGGGCTGGTGTGGGAAGGAGGTGGGAAAGTGGCTGGTTGTACTGGTTACATAAGTAAGAGGGTGAGTTATCCAGGCTTGTTTTGTGTAACTACCAAAACATTTGGCAGCAGTGCATCTGGACAATGTTTGATTATCCAATCCCTCAATCAGGAAAAGAGGGTCCATTGGTGCAGCTCATGGAGCTGGTGCCAGTGTGACTTGGGTTCAATCCTGACCTCTGCTGCTGTCTGTTTGTAATTTGCAAATCTTTCTGTCATGGTCTGGACTTTCTTTAGGTGTTCCAGTTTCCTCACACATCCCATAGATATGCTAGTTAGTTGACTACTGTAACTTGCCCCTGTGTGTGGAATCTAGGGGGGAGTTGATGAGAATGTGGGGAGAAGGAAGTGGATTAGAGTAAGATCAGTGTAAAAATGGTCAGCTCAAGCTTAGTGGGCCAAAGGGCCTGTTTTTGTGAGGCAATTGACACATTTTGAGAAGTTGGAGAAGATGAAGACCGTGTGTCCACAGTTAACTGAACTGCTCCAAAATAATGATTTTATGCCCCATGACTTATCTGTTCACTTTAAGAAATTATTGACTACCTTAAATTACCTCCATTAAATATGTAGGAAAGGTACATTACATTGATTTAGAATGCTGAAATTAATTTTGTTATTACACTTCTTGCTTCAGTTTAACATTTAAACATATCCCTGGCGCACAATGCAAAAATTAACAATTAACACACTGTCAATGGAGCAAATCTAGTAAACCAATTCTTAATTTTTTCATTCTTTTTACAATTGTATATAGCAGCTGTTATAATGGCTCATACAATTAAAGCATTTCTCTAATTTTTGGCAATATGATAACAGGTTATATAATGTAACAAAGGAATGAGTTCATTAAGATATGACAAGATAACAGAATCCTTTTAGCTGTTCAGTATTCCAACTCTATTTAAGTTCCTGCAGCAACAATGCAATTTTCAGAAATGTATTTAATTTTGTAATCCATTTTCAAATTCAAATGAAACAATTAGAATAGGATTATTTTCTGCTAAGCAATATGTCAAAGCATGTAAAGTGGATAATTTATCTATTGATAATGACATAGTTAAGACAAGTTGTTCTGGTATAAAATACAAGCCACCACAAGGCACTTTCTCCCTACAAAAGTGAACTTTTATAGGAACAATATTAAAAAAAGTGTACAGCAATTCTCATAATGTATATTTAAAACCAACTAGAAATTAAAGAAAGATGCATATTGCAGAACTGGCAAGTTGCGATGTGCAAACCAAGCTACTACTTAAACCTCATTTTTGTGGTTTCACTCAAGCTTAACTATTTTGTAATGCACCACACATTTCAATAGTTTAGCATTTTATTCACATATAACTTTGGAATGAAGTATACCACTGAAAGGCCAATGACAAAGTTGCAAACTCCTGCCCAATAGATCCTACGGATCGAGCAGCATTCATCTCTTTTAAAAAGTGTAATTAATGCGGACAACCAAACTTTAATACAGCACGTTCCCGTTGGAGCTGATGGAGTCAGAGAATCCCTTACGAAGGCAGTGGAAGAAGAGGTGCTGACTTTGGAGGTGATTGGTTGTGCATGTTAGTGCTCTGACACGGTCATGGCGGTTCTGGAAGATGATTGTGGGTGAACAGCTAGTTCAAGGATTCTTGGAGGAAGGAGTAACAAAGAGATAAATTAGGATGTCTGGGGATATCAGCAGTGACAAGCAGAGATGAAGGCAATCAATAACTATGAAAACCTAAGGAAGGCACATATCTAGTAAAGGATAAACATCTTGGATTCCAGGTAGTAATGTAGGCAGGGTCAGACTCTTTCAAGTATGTCAATAGAGGTCTCAAGCATCTGGATTGGATCAATTTTCTAAATTCCATCACAGAATATAGTTCCCTTTCATGATTCAGTCCCCAGTTGTTTGACAACTAAATGATTTATATTGATTTTGATACATCAAAGCAATCATCTCATTTGGTCTCCTCAAAATTGGAGAAAGTCAACACAGACTTGATGACTATGTTCAATGAATCTACATTTGAACTCAACATCTTCAGATAGTCATTTCCATCTGTGATGGAAGCAGACAAAGATGCAAAGATGTGCAATGCCTTCAGCAGCCCTGCAAGTGAAGCACACCACAACCCACCTCATTATGACCAGGTGATTCAATGCAGTCCAACTTCCTCTTTGTATCAAAGACAGTCACGGTTAGATTCACAAATGTTGTGGAATGTTCTTCTCTGACAACAACCTCCTCTAGGCTTCCTGTCACCTGCAGGAGAACCTGAAGGCTGGCAGGGGGATCTAGAAATTGAATGCGAAGCTGCTGACACCAAAGAATATCAAGGAACTAAAAAGGAACTACGAAGTTTGGGAAAGCATGAAGCCCCAGTTTGATTCCCAGATGCACTGGCAGAAAGCAACCAGGCAGAACATCAAGTGGTTCTTCACCCTGAAAGGCGTTCAGAAAGTAAGACAGCTAGAGAGAATTCTGCTAACTCCAGGCATACTTGTAGCAGCTTTTCCCTCTTCAGTCAAGAGGTGTGGATGTGAGGGAGTTGCTCCGAAATGTAAAGAGCCACCATACTACATTATGTGTCTCAAATTCTTACAAGATCATATTCCAATAGGTTTCAATGAGATCTCATAACAAAATCTATCAAATTTTGAAAGGCCTAGGTAGAGTGGATGTGGGTAGGATATTTCCTATAATGGGTGAATCTAGGACCAGAGGGCACACCCTCAGAATACAGGGATATCCACTTAGAACAGAGATGAAGAAGTATTTCTTTAGCTAGAGGGTAGTGAATCTGTGGAGTTCATTGCTTCTGATGGTGTAGGCCAAGTCACTGGGTATTAAAGTGGGTATTAATAGGTTCTTGATTAGTCAGGGTGTCAAAGGTTATGGAGAGAAGACAGGAGAATGGGCTTGAGAGGCATAATAAATCATCCATGATGGAATGGCAAAGCAGACTCAATAGGCCAAATGGCCTAATTCTGTTCCTATGTCTTAGGGACTTACGATCCAGAGTCTGTTCTGTAAACCAGGATGAGACATGCTCATAGCTCTTCTACCAAAAGATTCACAGTTGGAGCAAAGGTATACCCAGCATTACTCTCACCCTGATGACCCCCCCCCCTTGTTGTGTGGCTGCATCAGGCTTATTTGGAACCAAAGTATGTGGGTGCCAATTTCCACTATGTCCTGAGGTTCATTCCAGTCTTTTGAAGGACAGACTTGGGAACCTTGCAGCACAATGTCCCAGTCAGCTGAACATTGCTGCGTTACCTATGGAAAAGTTCTTCTGGACACGTACTTTTGTCCACAAGTCCACCAGGCAATAAACAACATGGAACATATTCTAGGTACCGCAGAACAAAGACTCGACGGATCTTGTAGGGTAGTTCCCTGTGTAAACTGTCCAAACCATCTGGCAGAAAGCCTCATCACCAGATCTCACCAACAAGCACTAAAACCTTACTTGGCTGGTCATGAGAGAAACCTTCCTTGTCAAATCCTTCCTGTACAGCGGAATCTCACTCCCAATGCACGCTGTTCTCAGGACAGCAGTGATGGGGTGGAGACAATTGCCCGCCTCTTTGCAGAATGATGGCTTCCTCAGAGGATCTCAAGAAGGATGGGAGAGTCCTCGTCACAGTTCATTTGCATAAGAGACTGCAAAAAAGACTCAGTCTGCATAAAAGGCTTTCTGATTTATGGCTGTTTGCAGTGACACATAGAGATGGATGACAAGTGCTGCTGGAAGATCATCAATACGGTAAAAGATGCCCTTTGGTCTACCCAAAAATTGTAGGTCTTCTCGATCTACTATGTCTGTCAAGGAGCGCTGAGGGATGCACTGAATCTTGGTGCAGCCAATGCAAAGGGTCTATGTGGAAGGACCAGAGTGTAGCTTCTTTCCACTACTTGACATTGCAGAGTAACATGGAAAAGGAATAAGGGTTGTCTCACCCAGGAGGCTATATAAGTGGCAACGGTGCTATGTACCAGAAGGAAAGGTATATAAACACTATTGTGTACAGAACCAACGACACACTGAACGTATAGACCAAATAACATTAAGAATGTAAAGAACATTGTAGTGTGTTCTTCTTCAGTATATATTTTTACATTGAAAATAAATTTTCTTTTTCAAGTCCCGTTTTCATTTGAGATTTCAATATTCTTATATTTTATTATGTAATAAATTAATGATGCTGTTTGAATTATACCACCCCTGAACACACCTTTTGTTATTTTGTCGGCTCTACTTCCGCATTTTTTTGCCTCGCACTGTCACTGTTTCTGACATTTGATTTCTCCTGCAGTCTGTCCTATCACAGACCATCCTTTCTGTCCTCTCCTTTCTTAGCACCTCTATCTTCAATTTTAACTAGTTCTAATGAAAGTTCATAGATCTGAAACATTAATCATGCTTCTCTTACACATTTGGTCTGGTGAGTATTTTCATCATTTCTTTTTACTATTTCATAATTTGATCACATTAAAGTTAGCACCCAATAACATAGATTTTGCTTTCTGATTACTTTTGGATGTCCCTTTCCCTTATGGGTTTTGGGCTGCTGATCATGAAAAATCACTGTGAAGTTTCCCTTTCACGCATCATTTTTTTGAAAATCACCTGAATTTGTTATTTCAATTCATAATTTAAGTCAAATAAAATAGTGTCCGCAATGTAAGATGAAAAGCCTTCTATCTTGTCCAGGACTTCCTGGGCATGCTTAGAAAGGCAAATGCTGCATGGCAGGAGAGGCTTTAGAAAGGCTATAAATTTCCATGAAAGGTTTTGATTTTTGAGACAGATATTTCCCAGAATTACTGATGTCAAGATTAAGGAAGGCATTGTTGTTGGTCCACAAATCAAACAGGTGATCAATGACAAGCAATTCAAAGAACTTCTAGTGCGACCAGAGAAAATCACATGGAAGGCATTCAAAGATGTTGAAAATTTTCTTGGCAACTACAGAGCACCAAACTATGTGCAGCTGGTTGACAACATGCTTCAAGCATACAAGACCATGAAGTGCAACATGTCATTAAAGATTCATTATCTGCATTCCCATTTAGATTTCTTCCCTGCAAATCCTGGTGCCGTCAGCGACAAGCATGGTGAAAGGTTTCACCAGGACATTACAGTCATGGAGAAACAGTATCAGGGCAACTGGAATCCATGACTGCTAGGTGGTTATTGTTGGACACTTAAGTGAGGAGCCTCAGACATTAAGTACAGATCAAAATCATCAACAAAACCTTTTTAGCTTAGTAGAACTATTGCAAAGCGGCAGCACTGTGATGCAATTAAACACATTATATTCAATAAAAGTTAATTTTTTTGTTTCGCCAAATTCCTACATGATCCAAGTAGTCTGAAATTATATTTGCGTTCAACTTCAAGCAGTCTATCATAAACAAAAAAAAAGTTCCTAGGAAGCAACACTTTTGAAAAAAAAACTTTTTCAGTGTAATAAATCAACAAAAAGAAAAATCTTATTCATTACATGAAAATTATTTTTCCAAAACTGTAGCACATCCAAGATGTATGAGGAATTAAATGTCATGAATAAATTCTGCTTTTTAACTTCATTAGTTCTAAAATACCACCCATTTGATTGACATGTACCAGAAATGTCAGCATTTGCACTTCTACCACTTTCATCCTGAAGTGGGATGTCCAAAAGTTGATAAAATAATGGGGAAGGCAGTTTATGACTTCTGCTCTCATGCTGATTTTCAAGGACTCAGCAAGAGTTCATCTCTGGTCACGTCAAAGTCTGTTTAAAAAAATGATGTAGGCAGCGTTTCAAAATTAATGCAAAATTTTGAAGAACTCTGTTTCCCAGCTTAGCTCTGCATTGTTATACACATTAATTAAAATTTCTCTGGCAACCTCAGCTTCCTGACAGCATTGTTAGAAGTGAGGAAGTTATGTGTTTGGCCACAATTTCAATAATTTATGCCCTACTGGGTTCTTAAAAATATTTCAATGGGAGAAGATGCCATTAAAATATGAATATTGAAAGAGCAATTCCAGTACTAGACTTAACTGACTTATACAGTAATGCAATCTAACCATTATATGTAGTACCATTACTTCAAAATTGACAGCAGTAATCGTTTAGTACTTAATCATTTACTTCTTAATCATTTACTTCATCCGAATCCACAAACTTTTAAAACTCTAGGCACTTTTGTCAGCTGTTATAATCCAATGAGCATTGAATAAATTGTCATGTGCATTCATTAGCTACAGGTATTGAAATGCAGAGCACACAACTTCACGGAAACTAGAAGTGTGTTCTACTGCCAGCCTTGCACCCAGAGCACTCCAGTGCAAAGGAAGGTAGATTAGTACGCAAGTCTGTGACCACTGTTTAAAATTCTCATAGCAGAGCTTGACAAATACACTTCCAATTCTGTGAGTGAGTAAATCATTTCTGATGCTGTTCAATAAATAAATGAAGAGATAACTGTCAATTTTTCATTCAGATTTTATCTTTCAAATATGTGCCTGAAATATTACTTTGTATTTTGTCAGTTTAGAGTATGTGAGAACAGAATTTCAAACATTGAGCCAGAAGTGATAAAAAGTGTTGTAATGAGTAGAGTAATTAATAATATTTTTCAGAGAACTGCATAGTGGTCAGGCTATATAGCAAAGTTCACACAGAAGTGTAAGCTATCGTTTTGAGTGAGCAGTTGAACAATGTTATTGAGAATGTATTGCAGCTATAGTTAAGACAGTTATTGTTGCACGTACATCAAATGAATTCACATACCTCTACATAGTTATTTTCACAGTGTTCTGCTACTTGCTGGAGTTTTGTGTAGTTTTCCACCAAAACTTGTTTATCTGCTGGGATATCTTGAAGTAACTTCTGAATTTCTGCCATTTTGCAGCCAGACTGTTTCATTTCCTTCTTTCTGTGAATGCTCAGGTTTTAATGTTGAGGTTTTCCCCTGTCTCTGCCTATTTATTGAGCTCTTTCAATCAGAAGCATTCTGGGCATTCTTTGCACCAAAAAAAAATTGCAACGCCTTATATAAAAGCATTGTTTACTTAGAAAGGTAATGCCAGAAATTTTCTTCTGTGGAGTTTCAATTGAAACAAAACATTATTAAAGAAAATTGTACAAACTATGTAAGATTTACATTTAAGAGGTAAAAATGTTCTTTTTAAACCAAACTGAACTTCGTTAAAGTTTATTCTTCATAAGTTAAAGTAGAAGATCACTTTATTTCTCCCCCGCAATGTCAAATGAATGTATTTACCCATTTAAACATGAATAAAACAAGCTACATAGATCATATTCAATCAAACATTTGGTGGGTCCTCTCAATTAAGAGTGGACACTCTCAATGAGATTCAATTTCCATAATTCATTCTTATTAGAAAACAATATACAGTAAAATTTCTGTGTGAATTAGATCAAAACTCTGGTATTTGCCAATTATGCTTGCCCTTTAAGTGATCGACAAAAGAAGATAGGAAATAGGCGTACCATTCCACAACAGCACACATAGCTTTTCATGACTGAAATAATAAGTGAAAAAGAACAATTATTCTGGAGACAGAGGAGACTGTAGATACTGAAGTCTGGAGCTTTAAAAGAAAATACTGGTGGGATTCAGCAGCATCTGTGGCGATAAAAGGATAGCTGCCCTTTCAGGTCAAGACTGCACGAAAATGATTATTTAGAACCAGATAATGATTCTCCTTGGGTCTAATGCACATGGGCTAGAAATTCTGCCTCCAGTTTTTCAAGCTCTTTCCAAACATTTAACACAAGGACAATGTGGACTGTTCTGTCTGGAGATGTGACATCTGCCATGTTAGACAGAACATACAGTATTGAAACAACCCCATAAGTCTATGCCAACGTTCATGCTAAGGCTATTAGATGGATACCATCAGGAATTTCTTTATAGTCATAGTCATAGTAGTCATAGTAATACTTTATTGATCCCGGGGGAAATTGGTTTTCGTTACAGTTGCGCCATAAATAATAAATAGTAATAGAACCATAAATAATTAAATACTAATATGTAAATTATGCCAGTAAATTATGAAATAAGTCCAGGACCAGCCTATCGGCTCAGGGTGTCTGACCCTCCAAGGGAGGAGTTGTAAAGTTTGATGGCCACAGGCAGGAATGACTTCCTATGATGCTCTGTGCTGCATCTCGGACTTCCTATGACGCTCTGTGCTTTATCTGCAGTTAAGTGTTCTTTCCTTGAACTATACCCCCAGACACTAGGTATTGAGTAGGGATACCATTTTCCACAAACTCAAATATTAGTACTGTATATTCAATTTTTGCACATTTTGATTTACAGTAAAACTCCAATAACTAGATACCCATGAGTAGCAGATCAGCAGATTTTCCGGACTATTGCATGTTACTCTTATTATACACAATCATACTTTTATTTCACTTTGTTTTTACATGTTACGCAGTATAATGAAATTTCTACTCAACCCATTCAGTTTAAAGGAAGCTGGAAATATACAGGTACTCTGGACCCCAGCATTAGCTGCAAAGCTCCCCATGTTCAGGACTCCTACAATCCTGACCCATAATTCAACTCCAGTCATACTCTCAGCCCACACTCCCATCCCCAGCCCAAGTTGCATTCTGTATTCCAACTCTGGCTATGCTCTAAGCTTGTACTATGGGCCCCTGGGCCCACACTTTGGACAATGAACAAATCTGATTACAAAGAACATAGAACAAAGAACAGTACCGTTCTGAATGGGCCATTTGGCCCACGATGTTCAATGTTACAAAGAAAGCATGGCAGGGCCTCTACTTCCTTAGAAGCTTGCAAAGATTTGGCATGACATCTAAAATTTTGACACACTTCTATAGATGTGCGGTGGAGAGTACATTGACTGGCTGCATCACAGCCTGGTATGGAAACACCAATGCCCTTGAAAAGAAAATCCTAAATAAAATGTAGTGCTTGTGGCCCAGTCTATCATGGGTAAAGCTTTCCTCACCATTGAGCACATCTGTATGGAGCATTGTCACAGGACAGCAGCATTTATCGTCAAGGATCCCCACCACCCAGGCCATGCTCTCTTCTCACTGATGGAGACTCTGGAACTGCACTACCAAGTTCAGAGACAATTATTACCCATCAACCATCAGGCTCTTGAACTGATGGGGATAACTTCACTCAACTTCACTCGCCCCATCACTGAACTGTTCCCACAACCTATGGACTTTCTTTCAAGGACTCTTCATCTCATATACTTGATATTTGTTGCTTATTTATTTATTATTAATATTATTTTTTCTTTCATATTTGCACAGTTTGTTGTCGTTTGCACATTGGTTGTTTTCCATCCTGTTAGGTGTGGTCTTTCATTAATTTCATTGTGTTTCTTGGATTTACTGAGTATGCTTGCAAGAAAACAAATCTCAGGGTAGTATATGGTGATATATATGTACTTGGATAACAAATTTACTTTGAACTTTGAACTTTGATGTTGTGCGACCTTTCATTGCCGCAGACAGCTGTGGAGGCTAAGTCAATGGGTATATTTAAAACAGAGGCTGATTGGTTGTTGATTAGTAAGGGGGTCAAAGGTTACAGGGGTGCTTTGTTGCCTCCTCGAAAAACTCAATCATGCTCACGAGGCACAACCTGCCTCTCAGAAACCCATGTTGACTATCTCTAATAAGACTATGCTTCTCCAAATGCTCATAAATCCTGTCTCTCAGAACCCTATTCATTAGTTTACCCACCACTGATGCAAGACTCAGTGCTAGTCTATAATTCCTAGGATTATCTCTATTTATGAACAATGGAACAAAACTTCCCATCCACCAACCATCTGGTACAACTCCTGTGGTCAGGAAGGACGCAAAAATCATTGTCAACACCCCAGCAATCTCTTCCCTCACTTTCTCTCATAATCTGGGGTACATTCCGTCCGGCCCCAGGGACTTATCTGTTACTGCTGTACTTTATCTATTGTGGCGCATTGGGTGGCAACCTTGTTATTTCTTTCACATTTTTGTCTGTTTTTTATGAAGCCGAGTTGCTAGCTCCATGCTCAATGCAGCACAGAGCGGCTGGATTCAAACCCGAGACCACTTGCCTCAAAGTCTGATGTGGATGCCAGTACACCACCAGCTGGGATCTTATCTATCCTATTATTTACCAAAACTCCAACATTGCTTCTTTCTTACTCAACACAGGCTGCAGTACATTAGTCTGTTCTATGCTGACCTCACATTTGTTAAGGTCTCTCTCACTGGTGGACACCGAGACAAAGTATTCATTAATGGCCTCCACTACTTTCTCCACCTCCATACATATGTTTCCCCTTTACCCCTAAGCAGTTCTACCCTCAGTCTAGTCATCCTCCTGTTCTTCACTTGGGGTTTTTGCTAATCCTACTCACTGAGGAGTTCTCATGTCCTTTTCAAGCCCCTTCCTGTTCTGATATGCTTCCCCTCACTTGCCTATCACCTCCTCCTGGTGCCCCTCCTTCTTCCCTTTCTCCCATAACTCACTCCCCTCTCCTATCAGAGTCCTTCTTCTCCAACCCTTTACCTTTCCTACCCACCTGGGCTCACCTATCTTCTAGCTGGTCTTCCTTCCCCATCCCCCTCCATTTTATTCTGGCATCTTCCCTCTTCCTTTCTAGTCCTGAAGAAGGGTCTTGACCCAAAACATTGACTATTTACTCATTTCCATAGATGCTGACTGACCTGTTGAGTTCCTTGAGCATTTTTTGTGTGTAGCTCACCTAAGTCCTTTGTAAGCTCATTCCTAGCTAACCTTATAATTCTCAAGAGCCCTGTCTGATTTTTATTTTTGAAACCTTAGGTATACTTCTTTTATCCTCTTGACTAAATGTCCATGATCCCTTGTTCGCCAAGGTTCCTCTCCTTGTTTCAATGGGACAAACCTATCCAGAACCCATGCAAGTGCTTCCTAAGCAACCTCCACATTTCTGTTTTGTATTTCTCTGAGAACATTTGATCCCATTTTATAGTCTCGAGTTGCTGTCTAATACCAACAAAATTAACCTTCCCAAAAATAAATACTTTACCATATCACCTGCTCCTATCCTTGGTCAAGGCTATAGTAAAGGTACAAAATGCTCGCGCATCAAGAGATCTATCAGCTGACCAGGTTCATCACTGGATCCAACATGGCCTCCCTTCAAGTTGGCTTGTCAACATACTGTGACAGGCATCCTTCCTGGATATTCTGCTGCATCTAAACCTTTTGTATTAAGGAGGCACCAATCAATATTATGGAAGTTGAAGTCACCCATGACAATAAACATGTTATATTTTCACTTTTCCAAAATCTGCTTCCCAATCTGTTCTTTGGCATCTCGGTAGTTACAAAATAGCCCCAATATCAAAGGAGGTCTACTATAATCAAGTGCTTCAGATACGACATGATGCAATCTCCAAACAAGAAACAATCCACCCTGACGCATTTCAAATCAAAGTCAATGACTTCAACCAGGCTTGTTTAAAGGAATCCCTACCCAATTACCATGAGCATATAATCTGTAGCATTAGAGGTCCCAACATACTAGACCACTGTTATGCTAAGATAAGGACTGCCTACCATTCCACACTCAGAATGCATTTCAGTAAATTTGAGCACTTGGTTGTCTTCCTCCTACCTGTATACAGGTAGAGGCTAAAGAGCAAAGCTCCAGAGACTAGGACAACAAAGGGGTGGTCACTGGAGTTAGAGGAGTGGCTGCAGGATTGCTTCGAGTCAGTGGACAGGGCCATGTTCGAGGACTCATCTGTGGATCTGAATGAATACGCCACTGTTGGCACGGACTTTATAAAAACAGTTGTAGGTGAGTGTGTCCCCACAAAGTCATTCAGAGTCTTCCCCAACCAGAAGCCCTGGATGAAAAAGAAAAAGAATTTCAGGATGTATATTGTATACATGAATCTGACATTAAATATACCTTTGAAACCTTTGAACCATGAGATCTGCAACCTGCTGAAGTCCAGATCAGAGTCATTCAAGTCTGGTGACCAAGTAAGATACAAGAGGTCCAGGTACGACCTCCAGAAAGCCATCTCACAGGCAACATGGCAAATCTTGAATCAACGAAGAATGCGTGACAGCTGTGGCAGGGCTTGTTTGCCATTACCTCTTATAAAATAAAACCAAGTGGCATAGGTGACAACAGGACTTCACTTCCAGATAAGCTCAATGCCTTTAATGCTCACTTTGACTGTCAAAAATGGAGGAACCATCACAATCTCCCACAACCCCCGATGACCATGTGATTTCAGTTTCTGAGGTCGACGTGAGAGCATCCTACATGAGGGTGAACCCACGGAAAGCATCCAGCCCAGATGAGGTACCTGACCAAGTAATAAAGACCTGTGCTGAACAGCTGGCTGGAGTGTTCACTGACATCTTTAACCACTCTCTTCAGCAATCTAAGGTACTCAACTGCTTCAAGGTCGCTTCAATTACAACGGTGCCTAAGAAGAACGTGGTAACCTGCCTCAATGACTATCATCTCATAGCACTTATATCCACAGTGATGAAGTGTTTTGAGAGGTTAGTGATGAAACATATCAGCTCCTCCTGAGATGTGACTTGGATCAGCTCCAAGTTGCCTACCGGCGCAACAGGTCCACAGCAGACGTCATCTCTTTGGCTCTTTACTCAACCCTGGAACATCTGGACAGCAAAGGTACATACATCAGGATGGTCTTCACTGACTACAGCCTGGCATTCAATGCTATTATCCGCTCAAAACTAATCAGTAAACATCAAGACCTTGGCATCAATACATTGCTATGCAATCGGATCCTCAATTTCCTCACTTGTAGACTCCAGTAAGTTCAGATTGGCAACAACATCTCCTTCATAATCTCCATCAGCACAGTTGCACCACAGGACTGTGTGCTTAGCCCCCTGCTCTACTCACTTTACACTTATGACTGTGTGGCTAAGCACAGCTCCAACGCCATATTCAAGTTTGCTGACGACACCACCGTCATCGGCCAAATCAAATGTGATGATGTGTTATGGTTATTATTCTATTATAGATATATTGAAGATGCCTGCAAGATAACAAATTTCAGGGTTATGTGTGTTGACATACATGTACTTCGACAATAAATTTCCTTTGAACTTCCACTTTGAACTGTTGCTGACTTCCACCTACACTGCCACAATAGATGACCCCTCCATGATGTTCTCCCTTTCAGCAGTTGTGATACTCTTACTGATGAATGGTACCACTCCTCCCACCCACTTTTACCTCCCTCCATGGCCCTTTTGAAACATCTAAAGCCAGAACATCAAACAGTCACTCCTGCTCTTGTGACAGCCAAACCTTGGTAATGGCCACAGCATCGCAGTTTTTGATCATTAAGAATTCCAAAGAGGATTATTGAAGCTTTACTGTATATTGTTTTCTGATTTCAACTTAAGGATGACTTGCAAAGAGGATTTCTTATTTTTAAAACATTTAATTTTTATTAAGAGCATAAAGTAAAGTGTTGAACCATTAAAAAGTCATCCTTTGTTTAGTTATCCAGAGATAGTACAATTTCGGCAAATTAGCCTAAGTCAAACTTTGGCTCTAATAGGAAGGAAGAACATTCCCATTATAAATTCACCAGGAAATAAATATATCCTCAAGCAATCCACTTGGAAATTAGTGGTTTCACTTCCCGCTTTGAAACATCATGGAAGATTGTCAATATTAAAAAAATACGATTTAGGTGCAAGGTGTCGTTAACCCAAAATCATGGATTCAGTTATATTTTCAAGCCAAAATTCTAACCAGATTGATCTTAAAATGTCAGCGACAATAACCTAAGGCAATTCAATACTTTCAACACCTCCACTTCTCTGCATTGTCGACTCAGGTTCCCACAGCCACATCCTGTCAGGTTTTCAAATGAACTTTGTAGACTTTGCAGAGTTTGGTTGTGTTATGCCAATAAATGGTGTAAGTGAAGTCCCAATCACAATCACAGAGTAAAGTCGCAGAGGAGCACATTTCCATGGGAGTCTATTGCACCCATCAAACCTGTTCCTATTCTGCTAAGGAGCAATTCTGGTTGCCCCAATTCCAACTCTTCTCATACATCTACCTTATATTTCCCTCAGTTATTTATCCAATGGTGCATTCATTTCCAACACAGTCAATTGAATTTAAATTCTAACTGTTCATTTTTTGAAGAACTTTTACCTCAGGTTGTCTCTGGTTCTTTTGCCAATCTCCTTAAATCAGTTCCCTTTAGCTAATATTAGGATAAAAATCTGTTTGTTTTGACTAGCCACATTGTGTTATTGCACATATCTGTCAAATCTCATCTCACTTTTTCACTCTCATCCTTGGTGCTGTTCAGGTCAATTTCTGATTTACTTCTTCCTACTTCCTTTCTAATGAACCGAAGGCAGGAGCCACTTATCCCCCTCTAGCATTCAATAAGATCATGAATGGGATTTTAACCTCAGCATTTTTGTGAACTATCCTCATCCCCCTTTATCCCTTAGTATCAAAAACACTATTGGTTTTTATCTTGAATATACTCAATAATTGAACCTCCACAGCTTTTCTGGTTAGAGAATTCTAAAGATTCACTACCAACTGGGTGAAGACCTTTCTTCTCACTTTAGTTCTGAATGGTTAACCTCTTATTTTGGGACTCTGATACCCCAGCCAAGAAAAATATCATCCTTGCATAAATCCTGTGAAGTCCAGTAAGAATTCTGTATATTTCAATAGAATAACTAATTTTCTTCTAAGCTCAAGAGAATTGAGGCCAACGTACTGAAACTCTCCTTACAGAACAAATTGCCATCTCAAGAATCTGTCAAGTGAATCTTCATTGCTCTCTCTTCATTGTAATAGGACTTCCTTATGAAGGGAGACCAGACACGTGCATGATATTCTGAGTCAAGTCTCGGCTGGACCCAGCATTATGCAATAAGGCACTTTTATTCCTGTACTTACCTTGTTACAATAAAAGCCTTTATATAATTTGCCTTTCTAATTCTTTGCTGTACCTGATAAACAGACACCTCTGAACACCAACACATTTTCAATTAATTTAGCATCATCAAACTTGAATACATTACCACTTGGTTCCTTCGTCCAAGTTATTTGTATCGATGGTCCCAGCACTGCTCCCTGTTGCACCCCTATAGTCACGGAATTACAATCTGAAAATGATTGGTTTATGAAGATGCTTTATTGAGCACCTTCACCCTGTCTGCCACAAAAGGCAGAATCTCCCAGTTGCCATTCACTTCAATTCAACTTCCCATTTGTCCACCAACGTGTCTGTTCATGGCCTCCTTTATTGCCACTATTGAGCCAAACACAGACTGGAGAAACAATACTTCATATTCTATCTGGGTAGCCTCCAACCTGATGATATGAACATCAATTTCTCTGACTTCTGGAAACCACTCCCCTCTTTTTTCCCTTTCCCCATTTTTTTGTTTTCTTCCCACATTCTGGTGGCCCTCTCATCTTTCTCCTTCCCAGCACTCACGTCCTGCCAATCACCTCCCTTCAGTTACCCATCAACTTCCCTTTACTACACCGTCTTCTCCTACTGGATTCCTCCTTCCTCAGCCCTCTATCTCTTCCACCTACTCACTTCCAGCTTCTCACTGCATCACCCGACCCACACCCACTCACCATTTCCTCATGTGGTCTAACCGATCACCTGCCAGCTTGGAACACACACATAATGCTGGAGGAACTCAGCAGACCAGGCAGCATCTATGGGAAAGAGTACAGTCCTGATGAAGGGTCTCAGCCCAAAATGTCGACAGTACTCTTTCCTATGGATACTGCCTGGTCCGCTGAGTTCCTACAGCATTTTGTGTGTGTTGCTTGGATTTCCAGCATCTGCAGGTTTTCTCTTGTTTGTGACCTGCCCAGTTTGTACTCCTTCCCCTCCCCCACCTTCTTATTCTTGTTTCCACCCCGCCCCCTCCCCCGATTCCTTTCCAGTCCTGATGAAGAATCTTGGTCCGAAGCTTCGACTGTTCTTTTCCCTCCATAGATGCTGCCTTACCTGCTGAGGTCTTCCAGAAATTTAAGACCAAAAGACCATAAAACACAGGAGCAAAAGTATGCCATTCAGCCCATCAAGACAGCTCCACTATTCTATCATGGCTGATTTATTGTCCCTCTCAACACCATTCTCCTGCCTTCTCTTCATAACCTTTTATATCCAAACTAATCAAGAAACTATCAATCTTTGTCCTAAATATACTCAATGACTCGGTGTCAACAGCAGTCTGTCACAATGAATCCCACAGATTCATTACCTTCTGGCTCAAGAAATTACTCCTCATCTCTGTTCTAAATGGATGTCCCTCTATTCTAGGGATACGTCCTCTAGTCCTAGACTCCTCCACTATCGGAAACATCCTCTCCACATTCACTCTCTCTTGGTCTTTCAATATTCAATAGGTTTCAATGTGGTCCCCCTCATTCTTCTAAACACCAGCAAGTACAGGCCCAGAGCCATCACACTCTCCTCATATATTAGCCCTTTCATTCCTAGAACCATCATCATGAACCTCCTCTGGACTCGCTCCAATGCCAGCACATCTTTTATTAGATAGGGGGCCAAAAACTGCTCACAATACTTCAAGTGTGGTCTGACCAATGCCTTATAAAGCCTCAGCATTACATCCTTGCTTTTGTATTTTCGTCCTCTTGAAATGAATGCTACAATGCACTTGTCTTCTGTATCACCGATTCAACCTGCAAGTTAACTTTTGGTGAATCCTGCATGAGGACTCCCAGGTCCCTTTGTACCTCTCAGTTTTGAATTTTCTCCCTGCTTGGAAAAGTGTCTGTGCCTTTATTCCTTCTACCAAACTGTATGACCATACACTTCCCTGCACTATATTCCATCTGCCAGTTTTTTGTCTTTCTCCCAATCTACCTCAGTGCTTCTGCGGCCTCCCTGCTTCCTCAACACTACCCGCTCCTCCATTTATATTTGTATTGTCTGAAAGGTTCACCACAAAGTAATCAATTCCATCATCCAAATCGTTGACATATAACTTGAAAAGAAGCGGTCCCAACACCGACTCCTGGGGAACACCACTAATCACTGGCAGTCAAACAGAAATAGTGCCCTTTATTCCCATTCTTTGCCTTCTGCCAATCAGCCAATCTTCTATCCATGCTGATGTCTTTTCTGTAATACCATGGGCTCTTGTTTAGCAGTCTCATGTGTGCCAAATTGCCAAGTAAACAACATCCACTGACTCTCTTGCCTGTTATTTCCTCAAAGAAAAATGGACTCCAACATCTTCCCTACACTGAAGTCAGGCTAACTGTCCTATATTTTCCTCTTTTCTGCTTTCCTCCCTTCGCAATTTTTCAGTCCTCTGGAACCATTCTAGAATCTTGTGATTTTTGAAAGATCAGTACTACTGCCTCCACATTTTGTGTCTATTGCTTAAGATATCCAGCATCTGCAGAATACCTTGTGTCTTATTCCAATTCTATTTTCTCCGCCTATTGACCAATCCTCAGACCACACTGTTGTATTAACCCCAATTCCATGTGCTTTAATTTTGTTTAATATTGTTTTGTGTGGTAATTTTTTGACAACCCAAATACACTACATCTGTTTGAATGTTCTTATCATTTCTACTAGGTACATACATCCTTAATTTTTTTTAATTTAATCAAACGCAATTCCCTTTCTGTAAATCATGTTAAAGTTGCCTATCTTGTTGATATTTACAAAGTGTCCTGTTATCACATATTTTACATTGGACTCTAACACTATCCTGGCATGTAGTTCTTCACTTCACTCTGCTTTTGAATTTAAGTAGCAGGATTATATTTGTTAATTCCGCAAGAACTTTTATTGAAGCTATTAAATTTTGATGGCAATGCCACAATATCCACAACTACATTTGTCAAACCTTGTGATGCATGTCATCATGTCCTATTAATTTCTCTCAATCACATGACAATTTTCATGAGATCTTTTGCTTTCTCTTCATGAAACCAGGAACAACCTTTAATTTCTCTGCCAATTTATACCCAATATAATTTCTTCTTTCTCAGTCTGTATGGGTCCTGTATTAACATTTACTGGTAATTTCCTCTTTACATTTCTGTGCAAGTGTTTATGTTCTTTTTACTTGCATTTTTATCATTTCTCAGTGTCGTTTTCATGTTTTTTGTACCTTAAGAGGATATGTCTTTATTGAAACTATGTATCACTTCTCTAAAAGCTACCCATAATTTGTTTACTGACGTGCCTTGTAATGTAGTTTCCCAATCCGCCATAGCCAACTCCCATCTCATACTTTTGAAGTTGGCTTTATTTAGACTTAGTGTTCATAAAGGATTGAGGAAACATACACGATTTCATGGATGCAGCAATAATACATGAGCTTTAGACAGCTTTAATAAATCTCCTTCTCTATCCTTCACACTTGTGCATATGAAAGAGGCTCATTAATAGCTGGTAAGCCTATAAATATCCCACTTACATCCTGAACACACTCACAGGAAATTAGATCCTTGGATAATGGGCATAGATGTCTTCTCTTCTCCAATTACCACCAACCTGTGTTAGGCAGGCACCTCCTAGTCTCCACCCAGCCAATACTAGTCACCTGGCACTCATTTCCAACTCATCACCTGCAGCCTATTTAAACCCACCTCTCATCCATAACCCTTGTTCACTCATCAAAACAGCCCGCCTCAAACATTTGCTTCTAGCCTTCAGTTACCTTGTTGCCTTGCTGTGTTAAGTATCTGTTCTCTCTTGTTTTGTGGCCCCTCATGCTTGTTACTTTACAGTTTACTACAAACGTATTAAAATTATTGCTCACTGCTAAATCATCTCTGCTGCAGTGCGTTTGGGTCAAGCCTCCTCTACATTTCCTGACAACCTTCCCACCAAACCTATTCCCCTGGCATTCTTTTAGGTATAAACATGGAACTTATGCCTAAACCTCACTAGTATATGCTTTATCGCATACTTTTCCCCACGTTGCCACTAAAACCAATTGCCCCTATACCCCCTTCAGACTGCTGCAGATTCAGCCCAGGTTTAAGCTATTAAATGTAGCACTGAAGGGCTTGCTTCCATGCTGCATTCCTCTGACTCTTTGACTCTATATCCTCATCAATATTTATCACTTAAGCAGTATCTCAAAGCAAAATTAGGTGTTAATTATATTATCTCTTGTAAGAGCCTCCAATAAAATATTATCTGCCACATTATTGATTTTGTAATGATGATGATACTTCAAGAATTACATTATTACCTGCAGTGGCATCTAAGGGCTTCTTATAACATTCTATTGGAGGAAGGGGAGATGGTTCAACAGCATGGGACAGTGAGAAGTGTGAGGCAATTTAGCAGAATAGTTGATTGGCCAAAGTTGAATGGAAGGGTACGTTATAGGGATGATGGCAGAACAGTAATGGCTAGTGTTTCTGGGGGCAGTTCAGAAGGTGCAGGATAGATACATCCCAAAGATGAAGAAGTATTCTAAAGGGAGAATGAGGCAACCATGTCTGACAAGGGAAGTCAAAGACAGCATAAAAGCAAAAGAGAGGGCATATAATAGAGCAAAAAATAGTTGGAAGTTAGAGGATTGAAAATCTTCTAAAAACCAACAGAAGGCAACTAAAAAAGTCATAAGGAGAGAAAAGATGAAATATGAAGGTAACATAGAACATAGAACATCTACAGCACGTTACAGGCCCTCACAATGTTGTGCCGACCATATAACCTACTCCAGAAACTGCCTAGAATTTCCCTAACACATAGCCCTCTATTTTTCTAAGCTCCATGTACCTATCTAAGAGGCTCTTAAAAGACCCTATTGTATCTGCTTCCACCACCGGCACCAGCAGTGCTTTCCATGCATCCACCACTCTCTGTGTGAATAACTTACCCCTGACATCCCCTCGGTACCTATTTCCAAGCACCTTAAAACTATGCTCCCTTTTGTTAGCCATTTCAGCCCTGGGAAAAAGCCTCTGGCTATCCACATGATCAATGCCCCTCATCATCTTATACAACTCTATCAGGTCACGTCTCATCCCCCGTTGCTCCAAGGAGAAAAGGCCAAGAACACTCAATTTATTCTCACAAGGTACACCCTCCAATCCAGGCAACATCCTTGTAAATCTCCTCTGCACACTCTCTATAGTATATACAATAAGGTAACCAATAATATAAAAGAGGATACCAAAAGTTTTTTTCAGATATATAAAGAGTAAAACAGAGGTGAGAGTGGATATTGGAACACTGGAAAATAATGCTTGAGAGAGAGAGTAATACGAGACAAAGGAACGGCGGACAAACTTATTGAGTATCATGCGTTAGCCTTCACTGTGGAAGACACTAGTAGTATCCCAGAAATTCAAAGGTGTCAGGGAAAAAAGTGAGTGCAGTTGCTATTACTAAGGAGAAGGTGCTTGGGAAGCTGGAAGGTCTAAAGGTAGATAAGTCACCTGGGCCAGATGGATTTTCAGAAGGCCTTCGATAAGGTGCCGCACATGAGGCTGCTTAACAAGATAAGAACCTATGGTATTACATGGATAAAGCAGTGGCTGTCTGGTAGGAGGCAAAGAGTGGGAAAAAAGGGAGCCTTTTCTGGTTGAGTCTTTTCTGATTGGCTGCTGGTAACTAGTGGCGTCCCGCATGGGTCAGTGTTGAGACCGCTTCTTTTCACATTACATGTCAATGATTTTGGATGGCAGAATTGATGGCATTGTGACCAAGTGTGCAAATGATACAAAGGTAGTTTAAGGGGCAGGTAGTCTTGAGGAAACAAGGAATCTGCAGAAGAACTTGGACAGATTGGGAGAATGGGCAAAGAAGTGACAGGTGGAATATAGTGTAGGGAGTGATTGGTCATGCGCTGTGGTAGAAGGAATAAAGGCATAGACTATTTTCTAAACAGCAAGAAAATTCAAAAATCAGAGGTGCAAAGGGAGTTGGGAGTCCTCATGCAGGACTCCCTTAAAGGTTAACTTGCAGATGGAGCCATTGGAAAGAAAGGCAAATGCAATGCTTGCATTAATTTCAAGAGGACTAGAATGTAAAAACAAAGATGTGATGCTGAGGCTTTATAATGCATTGTTCAGAATGTACTTGGTGTATTGTGAGTAGCTTTGGGCTCCTTAAGATGTGCTGCCATTGGAGAGGACCCAGAGGAGGTTCAGGAGATAATTCCAGGAATGAAAGGGTTAACATATGAGGAGCAATTGATGGCTCTGTGTCTGTACTCACTGGAGTTTAGAAAATTGCAGGGCGATCTCATTGAAACCTATCGAATATTGAAAGGACAAGATAGAATCGATATGGATATTTCCTACAGTGAGTTCCAGGACCAGACAGCACAGCCTCGGAATAGAGTGACGTCCATTTAGAACAGAGTTGAGATGGAATTTCTTTAGCCAGATGGTGGTGAATTAATGGAATTTATTGCCATAGATGGCTGCGGAGGCTAAGTCATGGAGTATATTTAAGGGAGAGGTTGATAGGTTCTCTGTTTGTCAGGGCATCAAAGGTTACAAGGAGAAGGCAGAAGAATGGGGTTAAGAGGGATAATATATCTGCCATAATGGAATGGTAGAGCGGACTTGATGGGCCAAGTGGCCTAATTCTGCTCCTTTATCTTACAGTCCTATGGTCTTATTTATGTAGAAACTATTTATCAACATGATCTTCCACAATACCAACCTGAAGTTATAAATTCAAATCCACGTAATTTCTCAATTTTGGAGAATATGAATAAAATTCTGTGATCAAAACTTGTGCCTTTAACAGGATTGCTCTTTAAGAATTGTTTCTTTTTGTTCCAATGTTGTTCCTCCTTGTATAAAATATATTTAATCTATGAGTATTTTTGTGAATGTTGCTTATATGATGCTGTGTGTGCCTTTGATGCTGCTGCAGTTAAGTTTTTTATTGCATCTGCACATACATATACTGGTGTACAGGAGAATAAATTTGACTTTGACTTTGATTTTGAAGAATTAATAAAGTTTGCAGACATCAGGAGCTTTCTCATTTCCAATGCTAAATACAGTATTTTCTGCAATTCAGATGTTCCAAATTTCAAGCATCCAATTGCAAATCTGAAACTAAATGGAGAAAAATTTGTGAACTATCTGTCATGGGATGGACAGTAATTATCCAAGTTGGCCATATTCAGACTGAGAACTGTATATACATTTCAAAGTAGCCTAATTAGAGGAGTTGCAACATTTGAAATGGGAAAACTGTAAGTCACATGAGACTAAACATACAAGGAGAAATTAGATAAACTACAAACCTTGCATAATTGCATTTTCCGTTCAATATAGAAATAGTGCATATGAAGAAATCAGCAATATTTTTACTGGGGAGTGCTAAGGGAGGTCGCTTTCTGGAACATTGCACAACAGTCTCTAGAAACGCTGATGCAGCAAATCCATGGCATCATTGGTCTGTTCACACACTTAATTTTTATATACATCCACCAAAGTCAAAGTGCTCTCACTGGCAGGCACAATGACCCCTGGTTTATTTAGTGAAAGCAGCAACAGGATTCGGTTAAAATCAATTAACCTTAATTGTCACATGTACATCAAAACAGACAGTGAAATGTGTCATTTGCATCTAATCAATTCAGCGAGGACTGTTCTGGGATGCCTGCAAGTGTCGCCACACTTCTGTCACCAACCTCGCATGCCCACGCCTCACTAATCCTAATCGTACATCTTTTGGAATGTGGGAGGAAACTGGAACAACTGAAGGAAACTCACGTGGACATGGGGAGAACGTATAGACTCCTTAAAGGCAGTGGTGGGAATTAAAAACGTAAACACGAGGAATTCTGCAGATGCTGGAAATTCAAGCAACACACATCAAAGTTGGTGGTGAACGCAGCAGGCCAGGCAGCATCTCTAGGAAGAGGTACAGTCGACGTTTCAGGCCAAGACCCTTCATCAGGACTAACTGAAGGAAGAGCTAGTAAGAGATTTGAAAGTGAGAGGGGGAGGGGGAGATCCAAAATGATAGGAGAAGACAGGAGGGGGAGGGATGGAGCCTAGAGCTGGACAGGTGATTGGCAAAGGGGATATGAGAGGATCATGGGACAGGAGGTCCGGGGAGAAAGGCAATCCATCCCTCCCCCTCTTGTCTTCTTCTATCATTTTGGATCTACCCCTCCCCCTCCCATTTTCAAATCTCTTACTAGCTCTTCCTTCAGTTAGTCCTGACAAAGGGTCTCGGCCTGAAACGTCGACTGTACCTCTTCCTAGAGATGCTGCCTGGCCTGCTGTGCTCACCAGCAACTTTGATGTGTGTTGGTGGGGATTAAATCCTGGTTTTAGAACTGGCACTGTAAAGCATGGCATTAAGCATTTTACTACTGTGCCGACGCGTGGGAGTCAGGAGGATTTTCATACAATATGTCCGAAGCTGTTTGCAAGGGACTTTCATTATGTTTATTTTAGCAGTGGAGAGAAATGAAAGCAAAAATACTTTTATCTCCACCATCCTAATGCTTGCAGTTCCCATAATTTTAGCAATGACGGTGGTTTTCTTGTGATCTCTTTCCGAATATGACATACCAAGATACAGTATCTTGCATTGTTTTACCACACAGAAACATTGTCCCTTTCCAGTAGCTGATCTTAAACATACAGCTGTGATGTATCCATCATTCTGACCGTTTGTAGCTGCACCAATTCTTGTCTGCCTTTGCAACCTTTAACCACTAGACTGATAGTATTTCCTGTAATGGGTAGTTAGAACCCTATGCACAGTCTGAAGATTTCAGACAGGAACATAAGAAAATGTTTTCCTGTTGAGGTGAGGTGACAAAGAAATGCAAATACTGTGGGTGCTGGAAAATGAAAATAAGTCAGTGGTGATAATCACTTTCTGAAAATAAAAAAAAAGTCCATGGGGAATGGAACCAGGTGAGCAGCACCAGCATCAAACTCAGTAGGCCATTTAGCTGACCTTGATGTTCTAGACATCTTATGAATTCTTAGTTTAGAAGCTGTTCCCATTTTTATATGGTGGTAGTGCAGAAAATGAAATTCTGAGCATATTGTGTACATAATTTGTTCATTTCCATCCTAAAATTTGGAATTTGAGCTTGTTCACAATTCATCCTCTTCTGATGTTGCAGGATGTAAAGCTGTCATCATGTACACAGCACTCTATAAGACATAGGAGAAGAATTAGGCCATTTGGTCCATTAAATATGCTGCACCATTACATCTTGGCTGATTTATAATTCCGCTCAACCTCATTCTTCTCCCCGTAACCTTTGACACCCTTACAAATCAAGAACCTATCAACTTTGGCTTTAAATATACTCAGTGACCTGGCCTCCACAGATGCTGGTGGCAATGAATTCCACAGGTCTGTTACCCTCTGGCTAAAGAAATTCCTCTTCGTCTCTGTTCTAAATGGACATCACTCCATTATGAGGCTGTGCCCTCTAGTCCTAGACTCACACACTATTGGAAACATCCTCACCACATCGTCTCTGTATAGGCCATTCAATGTTTGATAGTTTTCAATGAGATCCCCTCTCACTCTTCTAAACTCCAGCAAGTACCGGCCCAGAGCTATCAAATTCTCCTCTTACGTTAACCCTCTAATTCCCGGAATCATTCTCCTGAATCTCCTCTGGACCCTCTCCAATGCCAGCATATCTTTTCTCAGATAAAGGGCCCACAACTGCTCACAATACTGCAAATACGGCCTCACCAGTGCTTTGTAAAGCCTCAGCATTACATCCTTACTTTTATATTCTACACTTCTCGAAATGAATGTTAATATTGCATTTGCCTTCCTCATCACCAGCTCATCCTGCAAGTTAACGTTTAGGGAATCCTGCACAAGGACTCCCAAGACCCTTACCTCTGATTTTTGAATTTTTGAATCTAGTGATTCTTGAAAGATTGTTACTAATGCCTTCACTTTCCCATTGAGCTATCTCTTTTAGAACCCTGGGTTTTAGGGAGTATTCTGCAGTTATGTGAATATAGCAGATATTAATTCAAGCAAGAGCCAGTCTTCAGTTTTTATTGTAAATTGCATTCAGTAAACTAAGGTTAAAAGCCCACAGACTAAGAGATTTGATTTGCAAAATGGTTACCCTGAGATGTTTGCATATGTATGAGCCAATCATTAAAACAATTAGGTGTATTAATTTGCTTGCATCAAGCCAGTCAACTATGGGGTTAAGTAATTTGCACCGTTGTAAATAAATTCAGGGAAATAGTAAAGATATTTGAACAGTCAGACATGTCTCCCACTGTAAATGTGCAATTCAAAGGAACCACTAAAGTAAATGATGTCATTGTAAGTATTGAAACTGTATGGCATCACCTATTGATCTTAGGATATAAAAATGTGATGAACTTTTGAGGTTGTGAGACACTACCGAGTGTGTTTCCAGAATGATGCTCACTTGTTATGACAAATAAAGACTTCTATATCACCAGCTTCAATGTCTCTCTGGTGACTTCGATCACAGACACAACCCTGGAGTGTAGTCCATTTGGCCTACCTTCTCCTTTCAGTTCTACCTTTAGACCTTTCAGCTTCCCAAGCACATTCTCATTAGTAATTGCAACTACACTCACTTCTGCCCCCTGACGCTCTGCTAGTGTCTTCCACAGTGAAGACTGATGCAAAATACTTGGTAAGTTTGCCTGCCATTTCTTTGTCTCCCATTACTACCTCTTCAGTGTAACTTTCCAGTGATCCAATATCCACTCTTGCCTCTCTTTCACTCTTTAATTTTCACACATTAATTACTTACCAACTGAAATTGGTGTTAATGATCATGACTTATGGTCTCTGGTTAAAAATCACTCCATTCAACAAGGATATCATGCTAAACTTTATATTACTTGGAATAATATTTTCATGTGTCAGCTATCGTCCTCAGAAGTCATGCAGGTCAAAACCTCTGTGAACTGGTACTGTGGTCTCAGTGGTGCAACTGCTCATGGTACTTATGGCTATGAGGCATATTTAGCCTGCAACAATAGGGGACCTCAACCAGGAGAACTTTCTGTCAATACTACCCCCTTTCTATTCATATTCCCCCTTCCTCCAACCTTGCTTTGCACCCTCTTCCCTCATCCGACCTCTTCTCCACAAAAGTCAGATCACTATCAGCGTGACCCATTTCTCACACATCTTGCAAGCATGCAAGCAACAGTGGCTGTGAAGCACATGTCAGATGTTAAAGGAAGTAAAGCCATGGTCGCAAATTCTTATGTTGTGATTGTTGTGAATGGGGACTTCTGATTTGCTGTTAATGCCAGATGCAATGTTCATTTAATACACTAGGAAACCTAACACTCTGATATTATGATATTTTATTTTGAGTTCCAGAAACAAATTGCTGGAAATACCCAGCATTTTGGAAAGCCAATTGAGATAATAGCTTAGGTAGGTGGCTTCTAGTCTAGGGAGAAAACTAAATTAATTTCACTTTCACAACACTAAAATGGTGGTCTAGTAATCACAAACACTTAACAGCTTTTAAAAATTAAATACACAAATTAACAAATTAAATCATGTAAATATAACATCTCTCTCAAGACTGTTTTCTCTAAATTCAGATGAATACAATCACTGAACTTGTTCTGGGACTTTTGGGGATCTATCCTTTCCTTTGGACTCTCAGAATCTCTTTCTGTTCATCAGGGTCCAAGCTGAGTTAGTTTCACTATTGATCTGTGAGTTGATCATAGTTTCCCATTCAACCACAGTCAACTCACCCCACATACCATTATGGTTTCCTTTATTGTGATTTAAGTACCTGGTTTCAGATTAAGTTACATAACTTTAATAGACAATGTCAAATTACCTGATTACTTTTGCCTATTTATTTCTATTTGTCTCATTAATACAACTTTTATGGTGCTAATGTTGAGTGCTATTAGGTTTGTTTTGTTTTGTTATTACGCTACAACAATTATGCTATGAAGCACTTTTCGAATTTCTACTTATTTTGTTTCTCTCCCTCCTGAATTCACCCTGAGTTCCCTTGCCTGAGCTAAACTAGATTAAACCCTCTCCATCAATCACACAACCCCCTTGCAAAAATATTGCCCCAGGTCTATTGAGGGTTAACATACCCAATTTAAAGAAGTCTCTCCTGCCCCAGAAATCTGATGCCCTTCCTCCTGAGCCATGCCTCTACCAATCATTAATTTGCTCTATCTTTCTATTTGTAAATATATGCCATTTTTTTTCATCTTGAGATTTCTGACAATGAGGTCCTTATTTTAAATCCTTTTCCCAGTTCTCTTAAATCTACCCCCAGGTCTTCTTCCTGTTTCCTCCTGTGTCGTTGGATAGGATACGGACCAAAACTTCTGTTTTATCACAGTCTCATTCAGCGTGCTGTGCAAGAATCCATCCTTGATCCTGGAACTAGGATGGTGTATATTATTCCTGGGATCAGGTCACACTCCAGCTATTGTTCTTGAATCTACCTGCACAACTCTAATCACTACCAACACTGTGATCACTTTGACCACTTTGCACTACAATGCACTTTCTTTTGTTCTCTGTGTGTTCTTGTATTTTTTTATAATTTATGTTTCATTTATGTTTTTCTTGTAAATGCTGTGTCTCTATTGCTTTCTGCCTGTGATGCTGCTGCAGTAATTTTATTATTGTTCCCTTGAACACGTGCATTTGTGCATATGACTATCAACGTGACTTGAGATGGTGCAGTAGCTTAGCAGTTAGTGCGACACTTTACCACACCAGCTGTAAGATCATGGTTCGATTCCCGCTGTTGGCTGTAAGGAGTTTGTATGTTCTCCCCATGATCGTGTGGGTTTCCTCTGGGTGCTCTGGTTTCCTCCCACAGTCCAAAAACATATGAAGACATTCCTGTACTAGCTGCTTGCACCTCCCAGTTTGTCTGGCAGTTCCCATTGCAGTTCCCTGGCAGTTTTGTCTGTACACTCTTAAGGTCTAGTGTAACTACTTCTCTGCACTTACAGTGTAGCTACCACTCAGGCTCCAAATCCCAGAGTTCAAGCCGCTGCAGCTGGAGATGTGTAAGGTCATTAGAATCAGAAGCTGGAGTCAGCCATTTGACCAATCGAGCTTGTTCAGCCATTGGTGCTACCGTAGCATAGCAATTAGTGCAACACTATAACAACACGGGGTGTCAGAGTTCTCAGTTCAATTCTGGCTTTACTTATAAAGAGTTTGTACATTCTCCCTGTGACCGCATGGGTTTCCTCCGGGTGCTCTGGTTTCCTCCCACATTCCAAAGACTTATTGGTTTATAGGTTAATTTTTATTTATTTATTGAGATACAGCGCGGAATAGACCCTTCCGGCCTTTCAAGCTGCACCACCCAGCAATCCCCCGATTTACCCCGAGCCTAATCACAGAACAATTTACAATGACCAATTAATCTACCAACCAGTATGTCTTTGGACTGTGGGAGGAAACCGGAGCACCTGGAGGAAACCCACGCAGTCATGGGGAGAACATACAAACTCCTTACAGGCAGCGGCAGGAATTGAGCCCGGGTCGCTGGTATTGTAAAGTGTTGTGCTGTCCACTACACTACTGTGCTGTCCTATTGGTCATTGTAAATTGCCCTGTAAATAGGCTAGTGTTAAATAGGTGGATTTGGCACTGCTTGTTGGGCCGGAAGGGCCTACTCCACACTGTATCTCTATATAAATAAATAAATCAGAGCATGGCTGATCCATTTTTGACCTCAGCATCACTTTTCTACTCTCCTATTTCCTGATTCTACGTTATATTTTAAGATCAATTCTATGCTCTAATGATTGAATCCTAATCTGCTCACGCTTCCATCACACCTTCCTTCAACCCTTCTTCATTCCAGGAATTAACCTAGTGAACCTTCTCTACACTGCCTCCAGTGTAACTGTCTCCAGGTAGCACCGACGCCAGAGATTCTACCTCAGAGCGCCAGTGATGCTGATCCAATCCTGACTGCCGAGGTCGAGTTTCATGAGAGATTTATCTCTGCTGTCGGTGCTGCCTGGATATAGTTATGTCGGAGGGAGTGTATAGAAGATTCACTAGGTTGATCCCTGGAATAAAGAAAGGTTGAAGGAAGATGTGAAGGAAGCAAGATTCGAGATCATTTATCGTCATTCTTCAGTACACCAGTGTAAAGGAGAACAAAGTGATTGTTACACTGGATCCAATGCAGCATAACATAAAAAAAGTATAAAAACACAATAAATATAAATATCAAAACATTCATATAAAACAATGTATAAGTAACTGTAAAGTGGCAGTGCAATGGGAGGGTAAAGGGTGATGAGGAGCTCTGGAGAGGAGTAGCTGACATGGATATAGTGGTGGTGGGGTGTGGTGTGGTGTGGTGGGGTGTGGTGTGGTGTGGTGGGTGAATAGGTGGAGGCATTGATCAGCCTGACGGCTTGTGGGAAGTGACTGTTTCCAGTCTAATGTGGAAGCTGCATCGCCTCTTTCTTGTTGGGAATGGGATAAACAGTCCATAAGCAGGATATGAGCAGATTAGGCTTCTATTTTTAAGCATAAAATTGAAAAACAACTGTCGGGGTTGGTGAGGAGGTGAAAGGGGGATTTCATTTGTTGGGGTGATGAATTTGGCTCAAGACCACACTTTGGCTCAAGATTGGTCGGTGCGGACAAATATAGAAATTCGTATGTGTAGAGCACATTTGCAAACACGAAACTAACCTTGGTCTCTGGACATTTTAAATCATCAGAGCAGAGACATAGAAACATGGTGTGGCACGATAGATTTTCTCACCAATATCTAGCCATTGGCATATTGATGCTTGTGAAATTTTGTTCTGCATAGAGGGCAGAACGGCAGTGAACAATTCCTTCATTGTCTGTGAAGTGCTTCAGGACATCCCTGAGAGTTACCGTTTACATCGCCAACTCTTTATTCTTGCTGCTTTAGTCTGATTTTCCAGCAGCATAATTGAGTTGTCATTTTGAGCTACCGTGGGGGGGGGGGGGGGGGTCGGTGAGGTGGTCTGAGATTATATCCCAGTTGCTAGCAGGAAAAGTGTAAATGGAGTTAATGTAAACAGGAGTCACCACGGACATAGTAGGCTGTAGGGCCTATTTAGGTGCTGTAAACTCTCTCTAAATCCCGTTAGTTTCAGCAACAAAGAAAACAAGTAAACTAACATCAGCAGAGTTATATCACTTAATTATTTTCTCTGATAACGAAGTAGTATTTATTACTGTATCTATGATAATAAATGATCGGGATCAAAGATCAAGGCATCTTACGGTACGACAGACACTATCCCTTTAAAGCTGCTCGGAGTGAAACTGACTCCGCCCCTTGCCTGTACTTCCTGTATTCTCGTGTGACTGAGGTTGGTGGGTATGGGCTGCAGGCCTTTCTTCTGAGTAGTTCACAATTTTAGGGGGTTTGTTTGAATTGTGATTACTGTTATCAATATTGATTCGATTAAGTATCCTATACGTAGTTAGTGCGTTTCTTACTGCTGGTGTATTTGTTTTCCGAGTAACAATGCAAGTCAGTGCAGCCTGGGTGATCAGTACAACCTAAATTGTGAATGTTAAATGTCCTTTAAACAGCATTACACCAAGTGAAGAGTTAATTAAAGTTAATGAAGAGTGGTTGAGTTAAATCTTCAGTTGCTTACAAGGTTTTGAGTAATGTTAGAAACGTAATGATCATAAACTTAAAGTCAACTCTATACTTGGTGGGTTGCCTTTTCTACCTGTACTATACATTGGAATAGGTTTCATTAATGCACCTATGTGTTTTCCAAATGACATACAGCAGCTCTAAATACTGAAGATAAGAAGGATTTTTGTGTTGTTTGAAGGGCTTTAATTTAAAATAGGATAAGTGGTCTGCTGACGGTGTCTCGTGTTTCCAGGCTGCATTCCCGACCAACAGGCTGCAGTGTAAACAATGTGAGTGAATGTCAGCCAAGACCAATACCAGGAGAGCTCCCTAACGGTGATGGTGATGCCAATGACAAAACATCGCCGCTGTGTTCAGATCACTGGCTGTGATGGCTTTCCTCACCGCTATACAGTATCCAAATCCCAACTTTTGAACATTTTCAGTTATGTTTTAACATTGTACACAGAACAGTGCAGCACAGGAATAGGCTGTTTGGCCCATACTTTTAGCTAATTAAATGCCAACAAGTCCCTTATTGCTTGCACAATATCCATATCACTCCATTCTCTGTACATTCATGTGTCTCCCTAAGAACCTCTTAACACCTCCATCATATCTGCCTCCACCTCCATCCCCAAGTAGTGCAATCCAGACACTCATCATTCTCTATGTAAAAAAAATCTGTGTGCAGTTTTCCTTTAACTTCACCCCTTCAACTTTGTTATGCTTTGTAACTCCAGAAACTAATTGAAAACAAAACACGAGAGCCCGGGATACCTGTGTACTTAGTTTTCTTTAGTGAGGCACTCACATATGATATGGTGGTGTACTGACATATGCTGTTCACATACTTAAGGCATTTCACCCATAATGAATTATGTGAACAACAAAGGATGCTTAGTCAATCAATGTATTTACAACATTACTCAAATATTACAGAAATATTAAATACACACCACACATCCCTGCTTAGCTATAAGCTCCAACTCAATAAAGAATGCATCTCAACTTAAATATGTAAAGATGTAAACAGGAATTCTGCAGATGCTGGAAATTCAAGCAACACACATCAAAGTTGCTGGTGAACGCAGCAGGCCAGGCAGCATCTCTAGGAAGCGGTATAGTCGACGCTTCAGGCCGAGTAGTAAAGTATTGCTCTCCCGTCATCTTAAATACACAGTGTACTCTATAATACAACTACTATATAGACAGCCAGAGCTTAGTAAATTTTAAATTGTCCCATTCAGACCTAGTGATTTAATCGCTGTGGAGGATTTCCTACCCGTGTGGGATAATGTCTTTCCTGACTGTGTTGTGGTGGGGGAGGGGGGGTCATTCTGCTTGGCAGGTGAGACCTGTGGCTGTGAAACAATCTCAGGTTCTGGGGCCCCTCATCCGTGGTGGTTGCAGGTGTTGACACTGGGACTGCAGGAAATAGTTCTGACAGCTACGGACACCTTTCTTCTCTAACAATTGCTGCTGCTCTCCTCAACTGATCTGTGTGTCATCTCCAGATGATATCAGATGCAATCTCCACTGTGTAGGAGTGTGGTCTAGTTCTGTCATTAACTTTTCCAAGTACCCACTTTTGATCATCCCTGTAATCCCTCACCAGGACTGCTTGTCCAGGAGTGAAACATTGAACCTCCTTGTTTGAGGAGCCCTCAGTTCGTCTCAGCTGTTTGTTCTGCATCCTCCTCCTGAGATTCTGTTTGAGGAGATCCAAGCTTGAGTGCAAGGGATGACTCAGGAACAGCTTAGCTGGTGATTTGTTGGTTGTGGACTGTGCCGCATTGTGAATGCAAGGAGGAAATTGGTGAGTCTGATTCAGTGTCAGTGTACTGTGTTTTGTTGACTTTGCTCTCAGAGCGTTCTTTAGACTCTGGACAAATCTTTCTGCCAAGCCATTTGTAGCTGGGTGGTGAGGTTCGTCCGTCATCAGCATCAATGAAGACCTTGACACCATTAGTATTTTTTACGAGGCCGAGTTGCTAGCTCAACGCTCAACCCAGCATGGTGGAGAGCGTGCAAGGGAGCCGGCCGGATTCGAACTCGGGACCTCTCGCCCTGAAGTCCAGCGCAGATGTCACTACGCCACCAGCCGGCTATTTTTGATGGTGTCGAGACTAGCGCTTGATTTGGATTTAAGTAAAGGAGAGTTCCGCAGCATCAGCCTCACTCTCTCTTTCCAATTCCCATCTGGATATAGTGGTAAGACAAGAGTCGAGACGGCTGGAGATGGGACTAGGTGCAGTGGATGACCAAGACATCTTCAGTGTCTTGTCATGCTCTACACGTTCCATGACGCTTGCAGAGACCGCCTTCTTGGCTGTTGGACCTTCCATTGGTCTCGTCCGCTCAATCCGCCGGAGCCTGTCTTCATATGCTGGGATAGACAACTCCCTATCTCACTGATGGTTTGAGACCTGTCGGCTACCCTCACCTGGTTTAGCCGGCTTGTTGAAGCCGTTGCCCTGGGTGTGGCCGCTGTCACATGCAAACAGCTACGGGGAGCCACAGGTGAGAGCTGAGTGCCAGGTGGGGACCAAAAGTGGACAAATCACCTTGAAAAGGACGTGATGGTGGGGGGGAACATGAGGTGCTACCCCTCCCTGACACTCCATACACTGGGTGGTACGGTGCAGATGTAATATGTTTTATTGTATTCATTTTCAGGAATGACTGAAATTGTTCCACAATAAACAATGTACGTTGTCACTGACTAAGTGTTCTGGAGCACCAATCCTTGAGAAGAAGTTTGTTTCTCAACACATCAACAGTGTGAGGCTATGGTGCAGGCTATTGGGAACACTACTGGCCACTTTGTGGCTACATCTACTATCACCAAGAAATTTGTGCCCGTGAATAGTCTGGCAAAATCCACATGAATCCTCTGCCAGGAAACTGCAGACCATCTCCAGGGATGGAGAGGCACTGTTCTTGGCAACCTGAACAGTGCATGGCAAGCTGCTTGATCTGCTCATCTATCCCAGGCCACCAGACAAAGCTTCGAGCTCCCACTTTCATCTTAACCACACCGAGATATCTGGCAGGTAGCTCCCCCAACACTTCAGCTCTCAGCTTGAATGGTACAACAACTCTCAATCCTCACATAAGGCAAACCCCATCAAGGACAAGTTCATCCTGGTGCTGGTAAAAATGGGGAACTGGAATTTCTGCTGCACATTCCAGCCATTTTGGTTTGCCATGTAGATTTGCAATAGTGTGGGGTCTTTTCTGGTTTCCCTTTTGATCTTCGCTGCTGTAATAGGGAGACTTTCAATTTGCATTATGGAGAATGCATCAAGAGGAGTGTCCTCTTTTGTAAATTTTTCAGGGATTTCCTTTTCCAAGGGTAAACAGGATAATCCATCGGCATTTCCATGATTAGTTGTCCTCTTGAATTCGAATTTATAATTGTGTCCTCTAAGAAACAGAGCTCGTCTCTGTATTTGTGCTGCTGCTGTTAGTGGAACTCCCTGCTGTGGATTGAAAATGGACACGAGTGTTTGATGATCAGTAATGAGGGTAAACTCTTTCTTATACAAATACTGGTTGAAACGTTTTACACACCAAACCAGATTCAAGGCCTCTCTGTCAATTTGTGCATAATTTTCCTCTGTACCTGTAAGGGAAGATGATGCAAAGGCTGTGGGGCGTTCACTTCCATAACGTGACATAACTGCACCTATACCATATGGCGAGGCATCGCAGGCAAGCTTCACTGGACGATGTGGATCATAATGTGTGAGTACAGTGTCTGATGTCACCATTTCCTTTGTCTTTTTGAAAACACCTCACACTGCTTTATCCATTGCCATTTCTTCCTGATCTGTAGTAATGAGTTCAAGGGGTGGAGCACAGTAGCAAGGATGGGCAGCGACCCATTACAGTAATTGACAAATCCTAAAATTGACCACAACTGTGACACATCCTTTGGCCTTGAAGTATCCACCAGTGCTTGAATTTTTTCAGCATACTTATGTATTCTTTGTGTGTCAATAGTGTGATCACAGTAACTGATGTTTGGTTAAAAAAAATTACACTTGCCACATCATGCTCTGAGCCCATAATCTTCTAATCTTTTGAACACTGTCTAGAGGTTTTGGAGATGTTCCTTGTCATCCTCACTAGTAACACTGTGTCCATAGCTTTCTGCCAAAGCGCAGGTGCAGATGTCACACCAAAAATAAGTCTATTACAGTGATAAAACCCTTTGTGAGTGTTTATGGTGAGAAACACTTTGGTCTCTTCTTCCATTTCCTTCTGTAGGTAGGCCTCAGCTAAATCCACTTTGCTGAAGTGTTTCCTTCCAGAAAAGTTTGCAAAGGTATCTTCTATCCTGGACAGAGAGTATTCATCTACTTTCAGTACTGAGTTGATGATGACCTTAAAATCACCACAGATCCTGACAGACCCATTCTTCTTGCCTACTGGGACCACTGGCATTGCCCATGGGCTCCACTCAACCTTGGAAAGAATTCCTTCAATCTCCATGCGATCCAGTTCACTGGCTACTTTGTCACAGATAGTCTCAGGGACCAAAAGGCTTTGTAAGTCTTTGGTGTGCCATTTTCATTTAGCACTATTTTACCCTTGATATGTTTGAGTTTCCAATGCCATCCTTGAACAGTGTTGTAGCATCATCCAGTACCTTTCTTAATTTGCTTTCAGTTGACTCTATTGCAGGGGATGTGGCATTCAAATGGTGGAGAGATCTCTAATGAAATTGTGGTTGTCTCAACCAATCACGGCCGCACAATGCTGGCCCTCCTGTTTTTACCACATGCAAGCACAAGTAGCTTGTTGTTTGTTGTATTTCACTGTTACGAATGTCATTCCCACAGAAGTTATCTTTCTCCAGTATAAGTTCTTGGATATCTGCAGACTTCAGCATCTTTGAAATGCCATTCAAACTCATTTTGTGCAATGACTGAAACAGCCAAGTCAGTGTGCATTTCCATTTTAATTAATTTGCCATTCTCTTTTGGTATAAGCCATATTGCTTGTCTGAAGGGTTTCGGCCCAAAACATCGATTTTACTCTATTTCATTGATGCTGCCTGGCCTGCTGAGTTCTTCTAGCATTTTGTGTGTGTTGCCTGTCTTTTGTTAGTTTTCACAATGTAAATCTTCAGGCCACTCTGTTCTGTATCACTCTCATCATTATCAGATTTTTCATCAATAGCATGCGGATTTCTGTTTTTTAAAAAAAAAATTATCATTATTACTCCTTACTGTTAACGGACCAGTGGCCATACTTGTTGCTTGTTAATTTTGTCTGTTTTCTACCTTTTTTTAAACTTGCACGTCTCCCTCCCCTTAAGAATTAAAAAAAAAACATGCTACACTTCAACAGAGTCGTCTCGGGTTCATCTTAATACTTCCTTGTTGCCACTGTTATGTTCTGTAACTCCAGAAACAAACCTAATTGAAAGAAAAACATGGGAATCTGGAATACTTGTCTACTTCGTTTTCTTTAGTGGGGTGCTCACATATGCCATTCACGAACATGCTGTATAACCCATAGTGAATTATGTAAACAAACAAAGAATGCTTAATCAAGCAAAATACGTACAATACTAGTCAAATATTACTGAAATATTGAATACACTACAACCTGAAATAATACCTTCTAGCCACCCCACTAGGAATAGGGTTCCCCTGGTCCTCACCTACCACCCCACCAGCCTCCGGGTCCAACATATAATTCTCCGTAACTTCCGCCACCTCCAACGGGATCCCACCACTAAGCACATCTTTCCCTCCCTCCCCCCTGCTTTCCGCAGGGATCACTCCCTACGCGACTCCCTTGTCCATTCGTCCCCCCCATCCCTCCCCACTGATCTCCCTCCTGGCACTTAACCGTGTAAGCGGAACAAGTGCTACACATGCCCTTACACTTCCTCCCTTACCACCATTCAGGGCCCCAAACAGTCCTTCCAGGTGAGGCAACACTTCACCTGTGAGTCAGCTGGGGTGATATACTGCGCCCGGTGCTCCCGATGTGGCCTTTTATATATTGGCGAGACCTGACGCAGACTGGGAGACCGCTTTGCTGAACATCTACGCTCTGTCCGCCAGAGAAAGCAGGATCTCCCAGTGGCCACACATTTTAATTCCACATCCCATTTCCATTCTGACATGTCTATCCACGGCCTCCTCTACTGTAAAGGTGAAGCCACACTCAGGTTGGAGGAACAACACCTTATATTCCGTCTGGGTAGCCTCCAACCTGATGGCATGAACATCGACTTCTCTAACTTCTGCTAATGCCCCACCTCCCCCTCGTACCCCATCTGTTATTTATTTTTATGCACACATTCTTTCTCTCACTCTCCTTTTTCTCCCTCTGTCCCTCTGACTATACCCCTTGCCCATCCTCTGGGTTCCCCCCCCCTCTGTCTTTCTCCCCGGACCTCCTGTCCCATGATCCTCTCATGTCCCCTTTGCCAATCACCTGTCCAGCTCTTGGCTCCATCCCTTCCCCTCCTGTCTTCTCCTATCATTTTGGATCTCCCCCTCCCCCTCCAACTTTCAAATCTCTTACTCACTCTTCCTTCAGTTAGTCCTGATGAAGGGTCTCGGCCTGAAACGTCGACTGCACCTCTTCCTAGAGATGCTGCCTGGCCTGCTGCGTTCACCAGCAACTTTGATGTGTGTTGCTTGAATTTCCAGCATCTGCAGAATTCCTGTTGTTTGTGTTTTTAATACCTTCTAGTATCAGAAGGATTCCTCTCTCTTTCCCCTCTTAATTAAATAATGAACTTAATTGTTTCTGTTGTCATCCTCATCCAGCATCCTTACTTCACCACAATCCATTCTGGTTTGTGGTAACATTTGCATCCCACACAAAATCCCACCCACAGAATCATCAGGCTGAGGCGTGATGCTGACTAGTAGGCAATCACTCAGATAGCCTCGAGCCATTGAGGCTATCTGGAATGAGATTCTGATGTCCACACCTGTGCATAGCAAAGGAAAGGTTGGGAGTGCAGAGCAAGTCAGATGCGGATCCTCTGCCCTCTCACTTTGTCCATAGTCTGACCATCGAGTCCATCTATGTTAAATAAATTGCTGAATTCAGGGGTTGGATAAGGTGTGCATCAGTCCCCTCTGCTCGTTTCTAGCCACAGTTTCCCCAGCATAATGCAGGACATCCTTCTCTGTATTCCCACACCTTCAGATCTTGTTTTGGGTCAGAGATTTCCCCCAAGCCTCCCCCCCCCCCCCCGCCCCCTGCTCAGCTCAAAAACATAAAAACCAGGAACAGGAGGATGCTATTCAGCGCATTGAACATCTTCCACTTTTCAGTAATATCACAGATGATCTAATCTTGCCCTTAATTCCTTTGTAGGTTAAGGTAGGTCAAGTATCTCTATTGTGACTATATCCAATGACTGCTCTCTTGGGTTGAGAATTCCAAGAAGCCACAATGTTCTGAGTAAAGAAATTCCCCTTCATGTTTTTCTCAAATCAACATCCCTCGACATTCTCTTAACACTCCCCTTCAGCGTTTTATACATTTCAATAAGATCACTTGTATGTTCCTGAATTTGTGATAATAATCTTAGCGTAGCAGTTAGTGTATCGATTAACGGCACCAGCGATCACAAAGTGGAGTTCAATTCCCGCTGCTGCCTGTAAGGAGTTGGTACGTTCTCGTCGTCGCTGTGAGGGTTTCCTCTGGGTGCTCCGGTTTCCTCTCGCATTCCAAACACATACGGTTAGAGTTAGTGAGTTGTGGGCATGCTATGTTGGTGCCAGAGGCATAGCGACACAGTCCTCACTGATTTGATTTGACGTAAAACCACGCATTTCACTGTATGTTTCAATTTACATATGACCAATAAGGTTAATCTTTATCTTTAATTTTTAACTTACTCAACCTTGCTTTATACATCAACCCTTCTGTCCCAGGAATCAAGATGGGGAACCTTTTCTGCACTGTCTGCAAATTTAAAACATCCTTTCTGAAATACGGAAGCTGATACTGTACACAGTGTTGTAGGAGATAATCTCATCAGGGTAGTTGCATCAAAGTGCCCTCCTCTTAGAATTTCTATTTCTTATTATAAAGGCAAACACTCTTATCAGCTTTCCTAATTACTAGCTGTAGCTGCATGCCACATGCATTTGAATCCCCAACATTTTGTAGTCTCAGACTGTTTAAATAATTATTAGTTTTTTTCTTCATTTAGAAATAGATAATCCCACATTTTTGCACATTATATTTCATCTCCAACTTCTTGCCCACATAATTAACTCATCTAAACCTTTCACAGGGTCATTGTGTTGTCCTCGCAAATTGCCAACCCATTATCTGTGTAACATTGGCAAATCTGGCTGCACTCTATTCAGTCCCTTTATCCAGCTTATTAATGAGGACTGGAAACAATTGAGGCTCCAGCACTGACCCCTGTGGCACCTACTGATTATTTACTGACAATCCGAAAACCAGCCATTGATCCAGCTCTATTCTCTGATGCAGTTCTTGACTCTGAGATTAGGCAAAAAAAGTAAATCAAATTATTTATTGTGTTTGTAATGAATTGAATAGTTCTTAGTATTTTGATGTTTAATTTTATTTGCTTTCATATTTGGAAATATTTATTGCATTTAATTGTTTTTAAATGCCTGAACATGGGAAAGAATTTAAAAAATGTAGAAAATCACGTTCCTTTGACATAGACTGCACCCAAAGTATTATTTTCTGCTATGAGGAAATTCCAGGGACAAGATACACTGTGAGGTCTGCAGGTAGCTCTGGCTTAGCTGTGCCTCACTGGACTTCTGCCAGGTCAGTTGGCCCTCTTTACTCTACACAGACTGGCATAGGTGGGTGGAGATTGGAGGGGGTGGAAAGTGTAGGTATTGGACAGGATCCAGCAGGACTTAGAACTTTGAACATAAAACATAGAACAGAATGGCACAGTACAGCCCCTTCTAACCCTTTCCTTTCACATAGCCCTCATTTTTTTTTCTTTCATCCATGTGTCTGTCTGTAGAACATAGAACAGTACACACATAAAATGACTTGGCCTAACTCCCACCCCCAGCCTCTCTTCCGTTGTTGGAGCAATGAGTTCTGTGAGTTGCTGTATTAGTATAAGACATTGATAAAATAAGTGGTTAAAATCATATGTCATCTTCGGTTATCACCCGCTGAAATTTGGAAAACAAATGGGCAGCGTGTATGCTTTCTCTACAGGGAAGTCAAATATTAACCGATTGATTAGGGTGTCCATGTGATATCCCCTGTAAAATAATTCTGGGTATCCATTACCCTCCAATTAATGGCTTATTTGCCATTTAACATGTTTATTTATAGTTTAATATACCATCCCTGTCTGCCAGGAAAGTCTTCAATTTCAGGCCTTGCCATCCACTCTGCCAGAAGTGAGTGAGGAGTGAGGGGGTGAACAGTGATGACTTACTCGGTTGGAAATCTTGTTGGCAGCTCTCGTATTTCTTGTCTACAACCAGTAACAATACCACCTTCCTGTTCTTGTGCATTCCTCTGTGTACGCTAACAAACTTGCGCAGCATTAATCTATTTATTGTCACCATAGCTTCTATTCACAAATGTCCTTGTTGAACTCTGACTTTAAACACAACTTGCTCTGTACTCAAAGGCTACGGGAAGAAGGCAGGAGAGTAGGGTTGAGAGGGATAATAAATCAGCCATGATCGAAGCTGGAGTAGATTCAATGGGCCGAATGGACTAATTCTGCTCCTGTGCCTCATGGTCAATCAAAGGAGGTGATTATCCTTGTCCACAGTTCCTTTGCAAACTGATATTTAAGTATTACTGTCTCCTGTAATGTTTATATTACATTTTCCTTGAAAGTTCTTAATATTACAAAGATCACACATGTGTTAGTCTGATTGATGCAACCCGCCTCCTCACTTTGAAGGTGACACCTCAATACTGTTTGCCTTCAGCAACCCCATGCGCTGCTCCATCTAGGAATTGATGTTTGACTATTAGCAAAGCAATATAGTGTGAGTGAGAAGTTAGAGCTTATCAGCATTCTGAAAAGTTATTGAATGGGTTTTACTACTTCCAAAGGGAACACAAGACACACCTGAACATCTTTGATACTTATGTAGTGACTTTTAAATCTTGACAGTCATACCACAGAGTTTAAAGAACAACGCAGAGTTAACTTCCTGCTTCTCCTTGTGTGAGTAGATTTAAGATTTCTCTCTGTTATATCTGAAAAGTCTATCACATTGCCCTCTCATCTTCATGGCAGCCGTGATAGATATTTGGGTCAATGTTTGAGCTTTGTTGGTTTGCCATGGGCTAGGAGCACACTCAAAGTCACAGAGCACTACAGCACAGAAACAGGTCTTTCAGCCCATCTGGTCTGTGCCAAACCATTATTCTGCCTAGTCTCATTGACCTACACATGCACCATAGCCCTCCCATATTTGCTGAAGGTTGACTAGAGTCTTTTAAGAGCTCGTTGTGTGTGAACCCATGGATGGAGGTGTCGGTCGTACCACTTTAGATTTTGTGGCCATAGTTCACCTTGTTATATGTAAAATTGTAACAAGCTCTGTGCTTGTGAGTAGCCCATGTGCTGTGATTGAGAGAGAACCCATGCAGGAATGTATGTGCAGGCTATCTGTTCTGCGGCCAAAGCATGCTGGTCTTTAGCAGGAAGCTGTCCATTTGAGGGTATCCAGCCCAAGATTAATTCTTTTTTTTGCAGTCCCTTATATTATAACTCATTGACCATACGTGTTTTGGGCCCTGAATTAAGGATATTCGCTATATGACAAACACTACCCCCTTTTATTACTCCTAACCACCACCTGAAAAAATACTGGTATGGTCACTTGTGTACCATGACGTGTTGTATCTGATTTGATTATGAAACCAGTCAATCAAGCTGATTTGATTATGCAGCTGCACTAAGAAACTGGTGTGATCGTGAAGCCTGTATCTTCCAGCGTTTATCTCATTGACTGTTTATATTCAGATTTGGATTTATTTATTTATATGTGCATCGAAATATACAGTGAAATGTGTCATTTACATTAATAACCATCCAAGGATGTGCTGGCGTCAGCCCACAAATGTAACCACAAACTCCAGTGCCAACATGGCATATGCCCACGATGTTCAACACATCAACAACATAACAGACAACATGAGTAGCAGCAACAACAGAACAAGACAACCGTGAAACAAGCCCCTCTCCCTCCCTCCCGCCCCCTCACACACACAAGCCTCCAATCCCAGAACAGGCTACATCCATGCCTCCAGTCCTTGGCCCCGAACTCTCAATCTTGAGGACACCGGGCCTCCACCACCAGTATCTGGCCTGGACTCTCAGACTTGCAGGCATCGGGCCTCCAACCTTGTTGTTGTTAGATCTGTCTTTTCTGTAATTAATCCTTTGATAGATTAGATTTAACAACTGCAACCTTTGAAGCTCATCTATGTAGCAGTTTAGTGCCATTTGAAGTTGCTGAGACTTTCAAATAAAGGGAGCAGGGAGAATAAGTCCCGGCTGTGTTTAAAATTCTAATCAATGTAATGAACGTTTTATGGAACAGCATTGTGTGCATCTCCAACCTGGGCACTTGGCCCTAATCATAAAATGACAAGGTATCTATATATACCAGTGTGTTGAATGGCCTGGCACCTATAGCCTTTACAAGTTTTTTACACAGATTTTTCAATCAGGTTCCAGAACTTGAACAGGTATTCAACGGAAGTGGACAAGGAAACTAGAAAGACTAAAAGCTCATCTAGTTTCAACATTGAGATCCCTCAGACCTGGCAGACAGGGCCTTAGTGCCATGTTTTAATATTTCAGTTTTTAAGACAGATCAGTGCAAAGTTCTCCCAAGGAGTCGTGAACCTGTGGAATTCTCCACTATAGAAAGCAATTGAAGTATATTCAAGAAGGAGTTAGATATATTGTTTGGGCTCAGGGGTCGGGAACTATGGGGAGAAAGCTGAAAAAGGTGCTTAATTTGAATGGTCAGTTATCATCATAATGAATTGCTTACTCCTGCTCCTATTTTCTATGCTTCTGATTGGTTAGCAGTTGAGCACATTTGAAGTACTTTTGGAAAGTTACCATAGATGAAGCCCATGTATCATAGATTCATAGAGTTGTTCAATTCAAAATGCACCCTTTTGGCCCAACTCATCCATGCCAATCAAGATGCTTATCAAACCTAATCTCATTTGCCTGCATTTGATCCATATTCCTCTCAATTTCCTTCTCCGTGTACCTGGCCAAATGTATTCAGGGGCAAGGAATGAATAAAATAATGTTTGAACTGAAAGAACAGAGCAATCTTACTTTGGTCAAGCCAACACTTCTGGTTTTAATTCCCCACTGATTACGGACATCTCTGACTTCATTTGGGAATCTCCAACCTTGTTTGCTTTATATCATGTACTCTGAAGGATTAAGCAGTAAAAACTTTGAAATATTACCATTCAGATCTTGCAGTCAACTGCGTTTATCTATTTTTATCAATTCATGCTATATTGCCGTGGTTAATCCATATTTCTTTTTAACCACAAATTTATCTGGAGCTACTCTTTGTTGTAGGCCACACAATTCCCTGGAAATTGCCATCTAGCCATGAGAGATCTATTTGTAATTCTATGCCTATCGCCTCCCTCTGGCCGCTCTCCTCGTTTCCTTTCTTCCATGCTTCACTCTCCTCATAAAAAATTTTTTTCTTCTTCAGCTATTTACCTTTTCCACCTATTACCTCCCAGCTTCTCACTTCATCCCTCCCTCCCCCACCCACCTACCTTCCCCTTCATCTGGCTTCACCCATCACCTTCTTGTACTCCTTCCCCTCCCCCACTTTCTTATTCCAGCTTCATCTCCCTTCCTTTCCAGTCCTGATGAAGGGTGTCAGCCTGAAACATTGTCTCTGTTTCTTTCCATAGATGCTGTTTGGCCTGCTGTGTTCCTCCAACATCTTGTTTGTGTTACTTTGGATTTCTAGCATCTACAGAATCTTTTGTGTTCATTCTATGTCTGTTGTGTGTTTATACTGACAGCTTCCATGGACAGCAGAGATTCTGAGGACTAGGTGTTCATTCCCTGAAATAGGAACAGCTGAATTAAATTCCTTGTCGATACTAGAAAAGGAGCACCATGGTAGAGGCCCAGTCTGACTGCCAGAGACAGTTCCAGGCAGCTGTGTCTGTCATCCAGTCCCTGCCAAAAAATGGTGAGTTCATTTTTCTTTAACATGTGGTGATGTTGCAGACAGTAAATGAGGACAATATTGTGTTTTTCTTTCCATTTATTTTCTTCCCCTTCCCTTTGCCTAATACCATTGAGATTTCTGAAAGACAAAATCCTCTCCAGTCCCACACATCAAAGTTGCCGGTGAACGCAGCAGGCCAGGCGGCATCCCTAGGAAGAGGTGCAGTCGACATTTCAGGCCGAGACCCTTCATCAGAACTAACGGAAGGTCCTGACGAAGGGTCTCGGCCTGAAACGTCGACTGCACCTCTTCCTAGAGATGCTGCCTGGCCTGCTGCGTTCACCAGCAACTTTGATGTGTGTTGCTTGAATTTCCAGCATCTGCAGAATTCCTGTTGTTTGCGTTTTTAAATCCTCTCCAGTCCCTAGCCTTGCTGACCTTTGACCACCCACTACAGGAATTTCAAGGATTGCTGCTCAATAGTTTTCAAGATTGGACAACCATTCATTCCTTAGGGTGCTGCGTGTTTGGTTTCATTTGGATTCACATTTGCTCTTCAAAGTTACTAATATACAGTATGATCTGACCAGTTTTGTTGTAGGTGCAGGTTTTTCTTTAAGAATTCTCCCTGTCTGTTTTCAAATGAGCATGTTATGGTAGGCATAAACATCTGGGAATAGTATGCGTGAAAAAAAGCAGGTATTTTCCATTGTTTCTATCCTAAACAAACAGGCTCAACCTGTTACTTACCACAGCCAAGAAACCGTCAGCCATTGTTCCCTCTAAGCTGCATGGTCGCACAGTAACTGAAATGCTCCATCGCACATAGCCTTTGTTGTCGCGCAGCTGGAAATTTCTTATGTATAATGTTAACCAACACCTCTACTACCTCAGGACATTAAAGAAATGGGCATGTCCCTGTCAACCCTTATTAAATTTGGCTTGGTATGGCAACTGTTTAGCATGTGACTGCAAGAAACTGCAGAGGGTGTGGATGCAGCTCAGCATATCATGGAAACCAGCTTCTCCTCTATGGATTCTGTCAATACTTCTTATTGCCTCAGTGAAGCAGCCAGCACAATCAAGGATACTCACCCATTGCAGACATTTTCTCTTCTCCCATCTTCCATGGGGCAGAAGATTCAAAGACTTGAAAACACGTACCACCAGGCTCAAAGACCACTTCTACCCAACTATTATCAGATGAATAAATCGTTCCCTAGTACAATAAGATGGACTTTGTTATGAGGTCCTCAATATGATTTAGCACGTTATTGTTTACCTGCACTTTCTCTGTAGCTGTTACACTTTATTTTGCATCGTTATTGCTTCACCTTGTTCTGCCTTAATGCACCATGTAAAGAATTGATCTGAGTAAACAGTAAGCAAGATAAAGCTTTTCACTATCTGTACGTGTGACAATAATAAACTAGTTCTAGTTCCAATTCCAATGTTACAATACATTCCTTTGATGACTTAGTTAGATTAAGTGATCCACATTGGAAATTCTCAGCACGAATACCAGTCCAATTGTCCTGTGATAAGTCACCATCAGCCACTGTTCCCTCTAAACTGCATGGCCGCACAGTAACTTAAATGCTCCATCGCACATAGCCTTTGTTGTTGCGCAGCTGGAAAGTTCTTTTGCATAATGTTGATATAATTTTGAAATTGTGCTAATATAATTTTGCAATCTGTTAATATGATTGTGAAAATACTTTGTAATTAATTGTGTTATTGAATATAATCCGTAAATTTTCTAAATAATAAACATACCACAACCTTTGAAACATTTTAGAACTTCAACATATTTACATTGTCAGTGTTTCAAGTTGCAACACTGTTATAAATTGTAACAATAAACACAGAATGGAAGTCGATGGCTCATTGTTAATAAACTGCCGTCCCACTGAACGCCAATGCTGTCAAAGTTTAAAAGTTTACAAAATGTGAAAGGTTTTTTTGTTGTACTGTATTTCATTATAAGACCATGAGACATACAGTAGGAGCAGAATAAGACCATTCAGCCCATTGAGTCTGCTCTACCATTTCATCATGGCTGACCCATTTTCACTCTTCATCCCATTCTCCTGCTTTCTCCCTGTAACCTTTCACTCCCTGACTAATCAAGAACCTATCAATCTCCACCTTGAATATACCCAATGACCTAGCCTCCATAGCTGCTTGTGGCAACAAATTCCACAGACTCACCACACCCTTGCTAAAGAAATTCCTCCTCATCTCCATTCTAAAAGGATGCCCATCTATTCTGATGCTGTGTCCTCTGGTCTTAGACTCTCCCACCACAGCAAACATCCTGTCTACATCCACTCTAGATTTCAATAAGATCATCCCTCATTCTTCTAAATTCCAGCAAATACAGGCCCAGAGCCATCAAACACTCCTCGTATAATAACCCTTTTATTCCTGGAATCATTCTCCTGAACCTCCTCTGAACCCGCTCCGTTGTCCATATATCCTTCCTTAGATATGGGGCCCTTCAATTAATAAATAAAATCAAAAGTATGTGTTTTCAATTTTCATTCTAAATATTCATAGTATGCATATTACAAAAAAATTTAAAGTGCCACACAGTTTTCAGGCCGTGTAAAAAATTCTTGCTCAGATCAACAGTTGGTTCACACAGCTGTAAAAGAAATTAGCGGGAACATTGCCACCAGCATATAACAACAACGATTCTGTTGTTTCAATCATCTGTCACTAGAAAGGTGCTTGTATATTGTGAAAGATTTAGGAGGACTTGCATATATTCTCACAATGTAATTCCACAGTAATTTATTATTGGTCCTCTTTGATGTTCTTTGATGCAGCTTTGGCCCCGACAGTAATTTCACATGGGCTAGTGTTTACCAATCAGGAATGCTGTACAGTCTAGGCAGAACCAACAGAAAATTTTGGGGAACTTTAGATCAAAGTGACCTACTTCCAGACTAGCTGTGATCATGATTCTTCAATCTGTAATGTTGATTTAAGGTTCAGTTTATCAAACCACACCTTTCCCTCAAAATTGCCCCTGACTTTAGGGTGACATTGGGAGATTCCATTCCATTGGTTTTAAAAGCTGTGCATTTTTTTTCAAAATAAAACTGTGCGAAAAAGTTTCGAGAAACCAGCTAGTATGTACAAGTGAAAGGAGTACCTGACTAGTATACACACAAAAAGTCGGCTGGGGTGATATACTGCGTCCAGTCCTTCCAGGTGAGGCGACACTTCACCTGTGAATCGGCTGGGGTGATATACTGCATCCGATGCTCACCATGTGGCCTTCTATATATTGGCGAGACCCGACGCAGGCTGGGAGACCGTTTTGCTGAATACTTACACTCTGTCTGCCAGAGAAAGCAAGATCTCCCAGTGGCCACACATTTTAATTCCACATCCCATTCCCATTCTGATATGTCTATCCACGGCCTCCTCTACTGTCAAGATGAAGCCACACTCAGGTTGGAGGAACAACACCTTATGTTCCGTCTGGGTAGCATCCAACCTGATGGCATGAATATTGACTTCTCTAACTTCCATTAATGCCCCTCCTCCCTTCACACCCCATCCCTTATTTGTTTATTTAATGTATTTTCCCCCTTTTGTCCTCTTTTTTTTCCCCCTCTGTCCCTCTCACTATAACTCCTTGCCTGCTCTCCACCCTCCGGGCTCCCTTCCCCCCCCTTCTCTTTCTCCCCAGGCTTCCCGTCCCATGATCCTCTCCCTTCTCCAGCCTGGTATCCCTTTTGCCAATCAACTTTCCAGCTCTTAGGTCCAACCCTCCCTTCCTGTCTTCTCCTATCATTTCGGATCTCCCTCTCCCCCTCCCACGTTCAAATCTCTTACTATTTCTTCTTTAAGTTAGTCCTGACGAATGGTCCCGGCCCGAAACGTCAACTGTACCTCTTCCTATAGATGCTGCCTGGCCTGCTGCGTTCACCAGCATTTTTTGTGTGTGTTGCTTGAATTTCCAGCATCTGCAGATTTCCTCGTGCCTGGACTAGTATAGATACTGTTTATGTTATCTACAGTAATTTCTGTTATTACCAAGTGGCAAACTGATCTTAACAAAAGTGCTGTTGTTATGTTATTAAACCCATTTTCAAATGTAAAACTGGAGCAGATTATCATTGAAAAATACATCAAGAAATATTTTGAAAGGACAGAAATATAAGCTGCATTGTCTGATTGTGCTGCTTCACAAAGGATCTGATGTTTGTAATTCCACATATGATTTTTATGAGAAACTTGAACTGTAATCTGACAAGCACAAGCATCAGTGTAATTTCAGAACTATACATGAAGCAGAAACTCTACTTCCTCTATTCATTTCAGAAGTTCTGCATTATTATAGACAGTCACTGGAGGCTGAAAGATGTTGCATACCCTGCTTTAAGTTGTTGCTTTGCAAAGAGGTCATTGATTCCGTTTGGTCACCAAAATGAAGGCATTCGCCTGACTTCACAGTTAAGAGAGTGAAGGTTTCCACCCTCCACTCCACCCAAACATATAGTAAAAGATCTGATGCATCAGGTTTATGACCTTCAGTGTAACTCGCAGCTATCTGGAAACAGTGTTTCCAAAGACCATGATGCCGATCCATAAAGCACAAATGGAAAATAAAAATTTTTCTCCTGACTTTTCAGCTGTCTGATCCATAACCATAAGGGAGATACTATTACCACAAGAATACACTCTGTCACCCATAATAACTTGAATGTCACATGTGAAGTCGTAGGGATTCTACACCAACCATAAAAAACAAATAACAGAGTATTACCTGAATAACACACAAAATGCTGGAGGAACTCAGCAGGTCAGGCAGCATCTATGGAGAGGGATAAGCAGTTGATATTTCGGGCTGAGACCCTTCATTAGGACCATGATGAAGGTCCCAATGTAAGGTCTCGGTCTGAAACATCAACTCTTTATTCTTTTCCATAGATGCTGCCTGACCTGCTGAGTTCCTGTACCATTTTGTGTGTGTTGTTCTAGATTTCCAGAACCTCTTGTGTTACAGAATATTACTTACCTGTGTTGCATGCTAACTGCTTGCATTAGACTTTGCACAACAATATAAAATTTCAATATTGATTTGAAAAGGCAAAGATACAGACAGAGTTGTGAAATAAGCAAAATTCAGTAACAATTAAAAGAAGTGTATTCTTCTTTGCATAAGTTTAATGTATTCAGTATCTCCAACTAAGAATTACAACTTAAGTTTATTTATAAAGTAGATGGTGTACAGTATGTAGCATGTTCTCATACTTTTGTACCTCTGATATCACGGTGAGCAGCCAACTAGCAGATGTCACACACAATCCTCAGGGGGAATTCCCGGCAGACATTATCTCAGTTCTGTTGCATATGCCAGCAATGCAATGGGGACTGGACTGGAAGACTTGTGATCCATGTGAAATATAAAATAAAACAGAGAACTCTCTTGAAATTTAATTTAGGAAAAAAATAACCAGACTTAGCAAAACACTCCTTCAATTTTTCATGTAGAATTAATTAAATTTGATTGATGGAGGAGGGGAGATAATTATCTTCTCATGGGGGATTCTTGAGGGCTGACTAAACTTCCACTGCCTACTGTGGAAGTTCTCTAGAGGAAACTGGGCTTCTATGTAAAACAGAAAAGAGAGTCTAGACTGGCTAGTTATGTGTAGTAATAAGTAATATTTTCTCCTGATGTAACCTGAAATTTGTGTTATAATTTGTCCGGATCAAGTGAAGCATTTGATTCAAAGAGGGGCTAAGGATGTGGAAGATAGGCTTGATCTAATTGTTTTATTTTGCTATTGGAAATGAAGTAAGTTGGTGAGTACATCATTGCAATGTCTCGGCTACATGTATTGGATTGATTTAATATCAGCATATTTAAGAATGGACAATGGAATTTAATATGCTTGTCATACCAGAGTACCACTATACTATTTCACACTGTTAAGTGGCTATAGGTGAAATTATTTAAATACAATCAATGGCTAATTTATTAGGTACATCTGTACACTGCTTGTTAATGCAAATATCTAATCAGCTAATCACATGGCAGCGACTCAAAGCATGAAAACATGCAGACATGGTCAAGAGGTTCAGTTGTTGTTCAAACCAGACAGGGGAAGAAATGTGATCTAAGTGACAGACAGGGTGGTTTGAGTGTCTCAGAGATTGCTGCTGTCCTGGGATTTTCATTTTCATGTTTCTAGAATTTATAAAGAATGGTGTTAAGACACACACACACACACACACACAATCCTGTAAGTGGCAGTTCTGTGTGTGAAGATGCCTTATTAATGGGAGAGGTCAGAGGGGAATGACCAGATTGGTTCAAGCTGACAGGAAGGTGACAGTAGCTCAAATAACCATACATTACAACAACACACATCAAAGTTGCTGGTGAACGCAGCAGGCCAGGCAGCATCTCTAGGAAGAGGTACAGTCGACATTTCAGGCCGAGACCCTTCATCAGGACTAACTGAAGGAAGAGTGAGTAAGAGATTTGAAAGTGGGAGGGGGAGGGGGAGATCCAAAATGATAGGAGAAGACAGGAGGGGGAGGGATGGAGCCAAGAGCTGGACAGGTGATTGGCAAAGGGGATATGAGAGGGTCATGGGACAGGAGGTCCGGGGAGAAAGACAAGGGGGAGGGGGGGACCCAGAGGATGGGCAAGGGGTATAGTCAGAGGGACAGAAACCCGCGATAAGGGGGATGCTGTTGTAGTCTGGCGTACTGACCTCTACCTTGCCGAGGCACAGCGACAACTCGCGGATACCTCCTTTTATTTACCCCTCGATCGTGACCCCACTAAGGAGCACCAGGCCATTGTCTCCCACACCATCACCGACTTTATCCGCTCAGGGGATCTCCCATCCACTGCTACCAACCCTATAGTTCCCACACCTCATACTTCCCGTTTCTACCTCCTACCCAAGATCCACAAACCTGCCTGTCCTGGCAGACCTATTGTCTCAGCTTGCTCCTGCCCCACCAAACTCGTTTCTGCATACCTTGACACGGTTTTATCCCCCACTTGTTCAATCCCTTCCTACCTATGTTCGTGACACTTCTCACGCTCTTAAACTTTTCGATGATTTTAAGTTCCCTGGCCCCCACTGCTTTATTTTCACCATGGATGTCCAGTCCCTATATACTTCCATCCCCCATCAGGAAGGTCTCAAAGCTCTCCGCTTCTTTTTGGATTCCAGACCTAATCAGTTCCCCTCTACCACCGCTCTGCTCCGTCTAGCGGAATTAGTCCTTACTCTTAATAATTTCTCCTTTGGGTCCTCCCACTTCCTCCAAACTAAAGGTGTAGCTATGGGCACCCGTATGGGTCCTAGCTGTGCCTGCCTTTTTGTTGGGTTTGTGGAACAATCTATGTTCTGTGCCTATTCTGGTATCTGTCCCCCACTTTTCCTTCGCTACATCGACGATTGCATTGGCGCTGCTTCCTGCACACATGCTGAGCTCATTGACTTTATGAACTTTACCTCCAACTTTCACTCTGCCCTCAAGCTTACCTGGTCCATTTCCGACACCTCCCTCCCCTTTCTAGATCTTTCTGTCTCTGTCTCTGGAGACAACTTATCCACTGATGTCTACTATAAGCCTACTGACTCTCCCAGCAATCTGGACTATTCCTCTTCTCACCCTGTCTCTTGCAAAAATGCCATTCCCTTCTTGCAATTCCTCCGTCTCCGCCGCATCTGCTCTCAGGATGAGGCTTTTCATTCCAGGACGAGGGAGATGTCCTTCTTTTTTAAAGAAAGGGGCTTCCCTTCCTCCACCATCAACTCTGCTCTCAAATGCATCTCCCCCATTTCACGTACATCTGCTCTCACTCCATCCTCCTGTCACCCCACTAGGAATAGAGTTCCCCTGGTCCTCACCTACCACCCCACCAGCCTCCAGGTCCAACATATTATTCTTCGTAACTTCCGCCACCTCCAACGGGATCCCACCACTAAGCACATCTTTCCCTCCCCCCCCCCCCCACTTTCCGCAGGGATCGCTCCCTACGTGACTCCCTTGTCCATTCGTCCCCCCCATCCCTCCCCACTGATCTCCCTCCTGGCATTTATCCTTGTAAGCAGAACAAGTGCTACACATGCCCTTACACTTCCTCCCTTACCACCATTCAGGGCCCCAGACAGTCCTTCCAGGTGAGGCGACACTTCACCTGTGAGTCGACTGGGGTGATATACTGCGTCCGGTGCTCCCGATGTGGCCTTCTATATATTGGCGAGACCCGACGCAGACTGGGAGACCGCTTTGCTGAACACCTACACACTGTCCGCCAGAGAAAGCAGGATCTCCCAGTGACCACACATTTTAATTCCAAGTCCCATTCCCATTCTGACATGTCTATCCACGGCCTCCTCTACTGTAAAGATGAGGCCACACTCAGGTTGGAGGAACAACACCTTATATTCCGTCTGGGTAGCCTCCAACCTGATGGCATGAACATTGACTTCTCTAACTTCCGCTAATGCCCCACCTCCCCCTCGTACCCCATCCGTTATTTATTTTTATACACACATTCTTTCTCTCACTCTCCTTTTTCTCCCTCTGTCCCTCTGACTATACCCCTTGCCCATCCTCTGGTTTTCCCCACCCCCCCTTGTCTTTCTCCCTAGGCCTCCTGTCTCATGATCCTCTCATATCCCTTTTGCCAATCACCTGTCCAGCTCTTGGCTCCATCCCTCCCCCTCCTGACTTCTCCTATCATTTTGGATCTCCCCCTCCCCCTCCCACTTTCAAATCTCTTACTAACTCTTCCTTCAGTTAGTCCTGACGAAGGGTCTCGGCCTGAAGCGTCGACTGTACCTCTTCCTAGAGATGCTGCCTGGCCTGCTGCGTTCACCAGCAACTTTGATGTGTGTTGCTTGAATTTCCAGCAGCTGCAGTATTCCTGTTGTATACTTTACAACAGTGGTTTGCAGAAGAGTATCTCTGAATGCACTACATGTTGATACTTGGAGTGAATGGACTACAGCAGCAGAAGACCATGATCATACACTCAGTGGCCATTTTACTAGGTACAGAAGGTACCTAATAAAGTGGCCACTGAGTGTTTGCTTCTTGAAAAATAACTATCAGTAAGATCAGAGTAAATAATTTACAATGTGGAGCCAAGATATAATCATGCTTTTAAATGTATGTGGAAGATATAAATGTGTGTAATTTGAAGACTCTATACCTCATCAAAGGCATTTGCAGGTGACCAGTCAATGTTGGCCTTTCCAGTATTGCCCGTGTCTTGTGAATGGATTTTTTTGTTAATTAACAAAGTTACTTAAAAATAGGTAGTGTTTTTGGCTTTTGAGTTTTGAAGCCTTGAAATTAATATTTAAAAATATTGACGACTAAGAACATGAAAAAGATTTTCCAATTGACCACATTCATGAATGGATGAATATTGTGCCTTGGTTCATTAATCTTTGAACTATTTTTGGTTATCAACTCGTCTGAAATAAATTAGTCCAAGCTGCCTTAAAGAAAACTCATTAAGATAGTTTCATATGTAAAGCATTCATTCGATATGTAATCAGTTGAAGGATGTATTTCATAAACATTGAAACCATGACCTAGGAATTCTCATGGATCTGCATTAATGTGCCACGCATTCTGAGGCACAGGGCGCTGTTTGGTTTGTGAGACTGTCACTGTGCTGAAAAAATATTGTAGCTAAAAATGTGTGCCTGGGAGAGGACCCCCTGAGGGGAAGGGGGATTGTAGGTGTGAGGGCTTTGGCATTAGCAGTGGATTTGAGCTGCAGTTAGCAAGGCAATTAGGTTGGTACTGAGAATGGAGGAGGGAGGAGACACCAAATAGCCTGTCAGGTGGTGATGGCCAGGTTCTAGACCTGTATCTAGAGTAGGCTGGGATTGTAAACCTGGGTTGATCCAAGGGTCGGGTCATGAACAACACTGGGGCAAACTGATAAAGCTGCTGTTTCAATGATTCAGCAGCTCCGGTTTTGTCTTTATCTCTGGTGCTGTCTGTGTGGAGCTTTCACATTCTCCCTATGACCACATGGTTTCCTCTGTGTTGTTCAACTTCCTCCCATGTCATAAAGATTGTGGATGGGCAGGTTAAGTAGCCATTGTAAATTGCCCTTTGTTGAGTAGTAGAACCTGGGGAGAATTGCTAGGAATGTTGGGAGAACAAGTTGGGAGAAATGGGGTGTATAGCTGGTTAGTACAGATTCAGTGGGATGAAGGGCCTTTTTCTGTGTTGTATGTAAACAGGTTTAGGATCTGAGTTTTAGGGGTTGGTGTCAAAGATTGCTGGGGGTGAGGAGTGGTGGTCTAGCAGAAAATTGAGTGATCAGGGAGGCCAATGCTTGGACTATGGGGTGGGGGGGGGGGGGAGGAAGATGGGTAGGGATGATGTTGAATCATTCAAAGTTCAAAGTAAATTTATTGTCAAAGTACATATATGTCACCATATACAACCCTGTGATTTGGTTTCAAACACAGTAAATCCAACAAGCACAATAGAATCAATGAAAGACTGCACTTAACAAGATGGACTTTTGTTGTCGTTGCCAGATAGGATCAGCTGGTACATTGTTCAGGTGGGTGGGGCTCAAAGGCAAGGGTAGATACATTACATTTTCAAAACATAGCTGTTGCAAGAATTCCTTATGCCTTTTGTACAATACCTAGGTTTGTTTCTTCTCGGATAATTCTTCAGTGTCAAGGATAATTGGTTTGGTAATGGTTCAGTATCATCACATGTACTGAGTTGACAGTGTTACTCTTGTCTGCGTACCCTGCAGGCAGATTATTCCATACATAAATACATCGTGATAGTACAAAAGGGAAAAAAACAGAATGCAGAATATAGTGTTACAAAGAAACTGGAATGCAGGTAGATAAAGTGCAAGGGCCATGATAGGGTAGGTTGAGAGATTAAGAGTTCATGTTTAGGGCTTAAAGGTTTCTGCACGGACTGAAAGGGCCAAGATGGCCTGTTTCCGTGCTATAATTGTTATATGTGGAGTTCATGGACGCATTTTCTGGGCACCCAGCGTGTCGAGTTGCTTCTGAGGACGTGTGTAGCAGCCTTGAGCCGGTACCGAATTTAAACGAGACCCAGCGGTGGTACGGCTTGGGGAAAGTAGCTGAGGGTGAGACCCTCTTAGTAGATGCTCCGAACCACCACGAGGGAGGGGAGTTGACCGCTGAAGACACCTCAGTGAGAGAGAGGTCGCGGCAACTGGACCCTGGCGGTGTGGAAGATGAAGGCAGCGTGTGTGTGGATGATGCGACGTGGTTTAATGTGCTGCATCTGAGGGGTGGATGTTGCCAGATCCTGAGGAGTGCGGCTGTTGAGCCGAAGATGGCCTTTACTAGTTCCCTAGGATTCTTCCGATCCGAAAAGATGCCCAAGGGCATATCCGGAGCCCCTGCATCCTTCCCGCGGGGCATGAGGAAAACCATGGGGGAAGTGAAGGTGTGTGGAGTTTTGACGTATGTGGATGACTGCCTAGAGCTTGGATTCGCCTGGGGGGACTATGAGGCGAGGCGAGTGGCTGAGCCCAGGCGACCGAAGCGAAGTGTCAAATGTGGAGGAGTTTTTGGCCGGAGGAGTTTGGTGCAATGTGAGGAAAATGACCCGACATACCAGTTGAACTTCCTGGTGTTGGGACAGACGGTGGTGGACCGGGGGATGGAAACCCAGGTCGTCAATCTGAATGAGACACAGGGAAGAGAGGGGATTTGCACCGCACTGCGGTCATATACTGACGAATTAATCCAGCGAGAAGAAACAATGACCCGCCTTCGAAGGGATCAGCAGAAACTCAAGACGTCCATTCAGAACAGATTGGAAGATTTACAAGTTGGGGAAGATCAAGGAAGTGTTCTGACTAAGGTCAACAGAAAGCCGAGAGCCCAGGGAGGGGAGTTTGACTACACTCCCGAGGAGGTAAAGAAATGGAGGACAGATCTCGGAAAAGGGAGGCGGACGCTTGAAAGGACCCTGAAGATGACAATCGTGAGTTTAAATGAAGTGGAAAAACTGAAAGTTGACCTGGAAGACGTCCTCAGGAAGAAACAACCGGAGGCTGAACATTCTTTAACTGCTGCTTTTCAAGTCAGGGTGGAAGAAGCTGGTGGGGTAACTGCGTCCCAGATTGAGATGGCCAGGAACCCTGAGTCAGAACTGCTGAGGCTGTGGCGAGAGTTGAAGGAGTCCCTGAAGAAGCTGACGTCTGGACTGCAGGAGGCTGAAGGGGTAGCCCCGGCTAAATGTTTCAGTTTGGAGAAACTCAAACAGCAGCTACCGATCGCGGGAATGAGGAAGAATACGGATTCGAAGGATGATGTGCTTTAACGCTGAGAAAGTTTGCGCTAGCAGCTTATTGTGGTTTAGAGGGTGATAAGAGGGTGCTATTAACCAATTGGGATAGTTGTTATGGTTTTGGTGTATTTGAAGATACTGTATGCGCGGGGTTTTGGGACAGAAGGCGGGAGAGCGAGACAGAGGATGGACCAGGTGCTGTGAGTCCGCTAACGGGGTCGGACCCCGAGCGGGACGTTCGGCAAGGAGACGGAGACGGACTCGGACTCGTGTGGAGCGTCTGGTCGACCACCGTTGTTGGTCCCAGGCGGCCGGTTGAGGTGGTCCGAGGGGGTCGCAGGGTGAAGAAGAAGGTCCTTGAGCTCCAACGGTTTTTGTGCACGAAGAGATTGAACTTTGATAAGTGTGGCACCTTTTATTTTCCTTTTATATTTTATTCTCTTTTAATTATATAGTTCCAGTAATATCTATAAACTGTAAATCATTTAATTGCATCTGGTGTAATGTCTGTTATTTGGGCGGGGTGGGGTACCTCACACAGCATCCACACAAACGAATTACCCAGTTTGGCGGGGCCGAGGCTGTTTCCCTAGACGACAGCGAGCCGAGCGACCCTGAGGGTGGCCAGGGGGCTACATATGGTTATATGGTTTGTTCAATAGTCTTGTACTATCCATCAAGAAAGGATAAATGGCCTCTGAGCAAAACACACACAGAATGCTGGAGGAACTCAGCGGGTCAGGCAGCACCAATAGAGGGAAATGAACAGTTGAAGTTTCGGGCCGAGACCATTCATCAGGTCATCAGGACTGGAAAGGATGGGGGCAGAAGCTGCAGAATGTCTTGTGTTTCTTACAGCTGTGGGTTAGAGATTGTTCTTGAGCCTTGTGCTATTTGTTCTCAAACTTTTGTATCTTCTGCCTAATGGGGGCAGGGATGGGGGGAATAAGAAAGAATGATGGGCTGGGAGGGATCCTTGATTTTATTGGCTTCTTTCCCAAGGCAGTGGGAAATGTAGACAGAGTCAATGGAGGAGAGGATGGTTTTCATGATAGAATGGGCTACGTTCACAACTGTTTGCAATTTCTTGTGGGCTTAGGAAGAGCACTTACCATACCTGGCAGTGATGCATTGGGATAGGTGGCTTTCTTTGATACATCTGTAAAAATTGGTGAGTGTCATCGGGCTCTACTAAATTTCCTTGGCCTTCTGAGGAAGTAGAAGCATTGTGAGCTTTCTTGGCCACATTATACACATGGCAAAATTAGGACAAATTTCTGATGATATTTACATTCCATTGCACTTGTAGAATGGAAGGTACCTGCATATGACGTCTTTCAACATGGGGTGGCTATTGCTCCCCCCTTACCACATGGACCTCACAGTGGTCTAGGACTAAAAGTAGAGTTTCAAGTTGATTAATCAGCATATTCTGCAGCACAAATTTAACACACACAACTCTGTAGGCACTCACACTTAAATTACAGTGTAGCTACACGCAGAAGCATCCTTGAGATGTGCACACGAAGAGGCATTTTCATTGTGCACAGATGGCTGCACAATACTACATCCTGATGCTATTTTCACAGTCAGACTCTTAAATTCTTTCAGAACTTCTAACTTAACCTTTACACAGTTTTATTTGAACCTTTTCCTCCGTCAACAAAACAAGAGCTAATCGCCGTATCCTGCTGATCTTGAATATAGTCTCTCCAGTCCCTTCTACATTTGGTTGATGTGTCCACGTTAAACATCTTAGAGTCCATGCTTTCTTGAGAAGAGGATCAAAGCAAGCAAGGACCCTATAAATTATTGCACTTCAGTGCTTGTATGTATTATGTGAAGGAATTTAATATAAAGATCAATCATTGAACATGTTTGGCTACTTTGGAGGTGGGTTAGAAGAGCTACTTTTGGCCTAATTATTTCCTGTTGCCTTTGAGTAGTTAATTTATATTTATTAGAAGAAAATTCCCAAGGGTGACTACTAATATCAAGAGTAAGGAAACTGCATCATGCTCTGAGGAGGGAGACCTGCTGTTGTTAACCATGTCTGCCTTTACGTGGCTCTGAAACCGTCAGTTGGCTCAAGTTATCCTCAGAACTTGCCAAACAAGGTATTGAAAAGGGTTTATAATGTACGTTCCTGAGTACACCTTGTTATCAGTTCACTAAGTAATAGAGATGTATAATTAATATTGGCCTTGCCAATAATATCCATGTCCTTTGAACGTTTTGTTTAAATGAAAGCAGAATCAGAATTGGGTTTATTATCACTGACGCGTCATGAAATTTGTTGTTTTGCAGCTGCAGTACATAAAATATTATCTTAAGAAATTTATTAAAAAATAAATAAGTAGTGCAAAAAAGAGAGCAAAATGCCAGGAAGTGTTCATGGGTTTATGGTCAGTTCAGAAATCTGATGGTGAAGGGGAAGACACTCTTCCTAAACCTCTTTAGAATTAAAATAAAAACAGAAAATGGTGGAGGAACCCAACAGGTCAGACAGCAGTTTGGTTTGATGACCTCTCACCTGAATTTACTGGTTTTGGTTTAAGTGATTTTTTTTTAATTTGAGTACTGAACATATCAAGTTTTGTAAGCTAGAATCTCTGGGAAGTTGTAGACAATCCTAAATGGAAGAAAATGGCAGGAGAGCGGGGGTGAGAGGGAAATCGATCAGCCATGATGAAATGGTGGAGCAGTCTCGATGGGCCAAATGGCCTAATTCTGCTCCTATATCTTATGGTTGTATGGTCTAAAATATATCACTTATAGCATATTGACCTTAATTGGTGATGCTCAAGGAATGGGACAAGGACCTCCATCTAAGTCCACTGGGAAAACTGTCTCCACTTCCACTTAAATAGAAAGATGGGTTCTGAATTTAGGCATGTGATGTCACCAACTTCTGACAAATGGAAATTTCATTGTGGTGCTTCAACCTGTGTTGCAATTTGCGGAAAATGGTGAAGACAGTGCCCTGAATGGATGTTCAATGAGTAGTTTGTCTTTGACGTTTACATTGGTCAGCTGTAGACGTTGTGAGTGCCAAAGGAGGAAAACAATTTCATCTGACCATAGGTCTGACAGGACTCTATGTGACTACAGTGAAAGAATATTTTCTCTTTTAAAGCATTTAAAAGCTTCAAATTCCTTGGTGTCCACATTTCCGAGGATCTCACCTGGTCCCTGAACTCCTCCATCCTGATCAAAAAGGCGCAATAGCGCCTTTAATTCCTGCAGAGCATGAAGAAAGCTCACCTCTGTCCCAGGATACTGATGGACTTTTACTGCTGTACCATTGAGAGCATACTCACCAACTGCATCTCAGTGCGGTATGGCAATTGTCCCGTATCAGACCGCAAAACACTCCAGCGTGTGGTGAAAACTGCCCAGCGGATTATCGGCACCCAATTGCCCACCATTGAGAACATCTATCATAAACGCTGCCTGGGCAGGGCGAAAAGCATTATCAAGGATGAACCTCACCCTGACCATGGACTTTTTACTCTCCTCCCGTCCAGTAGGCGCTGCAGGAGCCTCCGCCCCCGCACCAGCAGGCTCGGGAAAAGCTTCTTCCCTGAGGCTGTGACCCTGCTGAACCTCACATCACAGCGCTAAGCAGTATTGCATCCGTATTGTACTGTCTCAGTACTTTTATATTTGTGTGCTGTAGCACTTACTTTTTATTCACAGTTATTTTGTAAATAACACTATTCTTTGCATTTCTGGTTTGATGCTAACTGCATTTCATTGGCTTTGTATCTGTACTTGGCACAATGACAATAAAGTTGAATCTAATCTAATCAAATATTGTAACAATTAATACTTTCTCTGTGTAAATGACTGGAATTTATGGTACTCATTAAAACTGACTAATGTAGTTATGGCATTTGGATGCAGCAGTTAAATATGGAAATCTCAGTTTTATTAACAGTGGGTTGTCAGAGAACTTGAGTTTGTATATTATTCTTATGAAAACAGTGTTTTAAAAAAACCTTAGCGAATGAATTTTACATGAGATTTTAATGATCTACTAAGTCCTAATTACTGTTGTACACCCTTTCTGGCCTAAGTATGGTGACATTCCATGCATTTGCTGATTTTAAAATTCATTGTATTTTTTTTGAAGTTTGCTGTTTCTTCTCCAACCTTAATCCCAAGCATATATCTGAATCTGAGCCTGCAAAATCTTTGAGAGGTACTTTTTTATGTTCGTTAGTGAGCTCTAATCCTTTAACATGGTAAAATCTGGGCCATTATCAATTTTGGTGGAATCAGTTGATCCAATGAGTTGATGTTGTTTAATAATCCTAGAGAAAGCAAACTTTGTTTGAATTCCTTGAGAGGTTTACTTAGGAGTAGAATGTTTGTTATATGAATGAGTTCTTCATTGGATATTGGTAAAGGACATTAATGGGAAATCACTTGTCCTAAAAATGCAACATTTTCAGAAACAACAGCACCTAGGAAGGAGACAAGAAGGGAGAAGCTTGCATTTATATAGTGCATTTTGGGTATTGTGGATTGTTGAAAAGTCTGATGATTGCTCATGAATTTTGCTGAGGCATTGCCAGGAGCAAGAAGATGACTGATGCGGCTGTGTTATCACCTTTATATCTCCATCTTCCCAGTTTCTAAGTTGTTTATAATTTTGTATCCAAACCTGTTTCTCTCTTGTTGTGATTTTGTGTCAAAGCGCTTGTCGAATTTGTGCAATTCTGTAATTATTCATTCCAGTCAATTCCCCATTGATGACCCCAACGACAGAAAATAAGTGCGTAGATTGCTGAGATACTCATGCACTACTTTTCCTTTCCAGGGTCTGCACGTCTCTCTTAGTTTAGCTAAAATTTGCATCACCATAATTAGAAATCTAGTTCCTTGTTACCAATATCGAGTGATGTGTATTGAAAACTTTTGAAACTCAAGTTGCCAAGAATTTGATTTCCAGTTGAAAAGTATTCAACTGGTATCTCCCGCTCCCCGTACTATGAAAGGATTGTCTTGCTCTTGTTGCTTGAACTGAATGAAACACTTCACAACCACAGGAGTAACTGTATCTAAATCCACGTTGAAGGACTTGTACTACAATTTCAGCAAATTAGTCCAACAGTTGATAGAAACTGGGCTTGAATTGCCAGCTTTATTGTGCTAGTTGTGCTACAGTTGGTCGCACTCTTGCCTTTGAGTCAGTAGGTCCTGTGGGTGGGAAGTAGGGTGCAGGGGGAATGGTAAGACCCAAGATCCATGTACAGAAATCAAGAGTGACACTCCACAGTAACACTGCTGGTGGTGGTATTTAGGTAAGGTAGTTACTGGAAGTGGACTTCAAAGAACACATGACACAAATATAAAGACAAACAGGAGTTATCCTCGGTGTCCTGATCAAAGAATTCTTCAGAAACGAATAAGCTAGTATTATTATATTGTTCTCTATGGGAGCCGTCTGTGCAGAAATTGGCTGCGGCATTCTCTATACCGAAATAGAAATAAACATGTCCTTCTTTGCACTTTGGGATGCTCTGCAGGGAATGGAAAAGGCACTCCATAAATTCCAATATCTCCTTTTACTTTCTTTCATCTGTGAATGGCAGCAACAAGTGGTTGAGAATAACTTGGAGGCCTAAATAAAGCGTGCTATTTTTAATTTGTCTTTCTGTCATCAGGTTCTTACCGCCCATCCCATGAGAAGATGCTGAAGTTTTACACTTACTACAAACAAGCAACTGTAGGCCCCTGTTGCATCAGCAGGCCTGGATTCTGGGATCCCATTGGTCGCTTAAAATGGTAACATTTGCCTTGTGTTATCTATGCAATGCAAGTGTAGGAACTATGCTGATTCTTGTCAATGAAGATGTCATGGAGAGTTTGAGCTGGTTTTGGTTACTTTTTTAAATTTAGTAACTCAATGAAACAGGAAAGAAGTGGAGGGGAATTTCCAGAATGGGTGTGATGAGCCCAACAGTTTGTTCTGTGTTATAAACTTCTCTTTCTAATCATTATAGTTTATTTTTGGATCTACCTTATTTCAATTTAGAAGGTGGCTGGATTGCTGGACAGGATTTATTAATGGTTCAGCTTGCCACCTTTTGGTTGCCGGGTCATCATTGGAGCAGATTCTGCACCACATTAGTCGGAGATGAAATATCTTGGCCTTCATTTTGGTGGCAACAATATTCTATGATATGAATCCACCTAAATATCTAGTGGCAGCTGGGACCCAGGTCTTACCCACAGTTCAGTCCCTGTCTGCTGGTGACAAAGTGTTCTTGGTGGTGGAATTTGGTGAAAGTACTAGCCAGCAAGCCAAAGTATGTTGGCAAACTGGATTGTAGCAAGTGTTAGTCCTAATTTTTCCTGTCAAATATTGTTTTCACATATTTAAACTCACACATTACCCCAGCTGATCAACATGGAAACCTAGATGACATGTCTCAATTGTGTCCTGTTTTGGAACCCGAGGAGAGTGTGTGTGTATGAGTCACTATGTACCCCAAAACAGGGCACACCCAGAAAAAAGCCACTTGGTTTCTCACATATATTTTTGTTTTTCGTATTTTTCTTATAATGTGGAAGAAAGCTGGCTCCCAGAGCAATTCCCTGAGACCCATTCCCTTATTATTTTCCTGTAACCAGCTGTGTTCCTTTGTCAGTCACCTATGGAATGAAGGAAGTGATGTCATCCACTTGTGTGACCTGAACTTGCACCAATGAACATCGAGCAGCACTGAGAGCACAGTGGTCAGGACTTTGCCAAGTCGTCCAAGAATGCCGAGTGGCATGTGCTATGGCTACAATTAACCTGTGTGGTCAAACTATGCTGCCCAGTACAATAACTAACCCATAAATAGCAGGCCAGTCTAGGCATGAACCGAGACTGAGAAATGAAGATTCATCTAGTCAAGCGAGCCTCTGCTGAGGTATGTTACCTAGCTTGGAATTTTCATTCTGTATGAGGCAAGGCAAGAGTTGGAAGATTCATTACTTATTTTTCTTAACTTCTGCTTCTCAATTTTCTTATGTGTCCATCCACCAAGTTGTATTTCTTGAAGAATATACATCAATGTCCCCAAATTAGCCTCAGTGAAATTTTGCATTGTGTGGGGAAATCTCTGCTCAGTAAGTAAACCAGAGGCATTGCATGGTGCACTTCCATATCTGAAACGTTTTGCAATATTTCTATTATGGCATGTCGACTCTTGACTTTTGGATGGAGCCAGTTCAGCATGGACTAGATGGGGCGAAGGGCCTGTTTCTGTGCTGTAGTCTTGCACTTCCCAGACATCCCAAACTTACTGCAACCAAACATTTGCGACTCTGTCTCGCACTGTGCCCCGAGTATCATACTGGTTTGCTTTCACAGGCTATGACAGCTTGTTCACCCACCTCCTCACAGATCAGGTGCAAAGCTCCAGGGGACCTCTCAGCTTGCTGTTCATTTTTCCTGACAGCTCAATGAATGTCTAAAGCATGGACAGGAACATTTGACTTCAAATTATCCTTTCTTTAAACTCTCTTCTCTGTTTTCAGATAAATTTCAAAGATTAGCTTGTCGGTATACATGCTCTAGGATGGCTCCTTACTATGTGGGATGTTTTACCGTCATTATTTCTGCTTTGATATATCACCTTTCTCATTCTGTACTTCAACAAATGACTTAACTGAAATCATCAAAATTTCCTCTTCTTTCAGTTAATTTACCTCTTAAGCTCCAAAAACGAATCCTGAAATAGTCCATGTTCTGTCATAACTTGAGATTTTCTCTGTTCAAGTCAGATTGCTAATATTACCAGTGGTCCTTCTGCGGTGCCTCAGGGCAAAACATGCACCCAGTGATGTCATCCCATCCAGAATACACCGTGTATCAAGAAGTTTAAAAAACCATGAATAGATATTAATAATAGCAATCTTCCACAGTGTGGTATCACTTGCTAGATTATTTGATATTTTCTGTGCAATTAAGTAGCATTTTGTGGCACATTAAATTGCAAAGCACTTCCAAAAAGATTTGCAAATAAGTATGAAAATGGATTTGCAAATAAGTATGAAAATGGGGGAGTGGTTCCCCTTTTACAAGTTGTACAATGTAGTGTGCAAGATGGTTGTGTTGCTGAGAGACTGCCAATTTTATAACAACACTCTTCAGCTACATTTGCAATGAATGATTCAGTTGTTTGTCAGTCCACTGGCAGAGCATCAGTGTCAATTTGATTGGATTGCACTGCTTAGAATAAGCGAGAGCTGGAACTGAACAGGTGTGTGCATGTGTTGCCTCCTGCAGGGATGCATGGAAAGCTCTGGGGAACATGTCAAAAAAAGAGGCCATGGGAAATTACGTCGAAGAGATAAAAAAAGCAGCCAGAGAGGTAGGTTCTTGAGTGCTTGTTTCCAGCAGCTCTCTGAACAGAAGGTAAAATTCCTTTCCTTCCAGTGATGGACATTTAATTTTAATGGACATTTTAAGTCTGTACCTGGCCTATTCCTATAACCTCCTGATGAAGAATTGCTAATTCTAGGTATTGCAAAATTCTCTTGAGGAGCAGCAGACTGTTGTCATATAGTGTGAAAGAAAGTTTTGCCACAAGTTTATCAGTAGTACAAGGGAGATGTGTGCAGATTTACAGAAGGATTTGGTCTGGATACTTGAACGCCACCTGTTGGCTGGATAAAGAGTAAACATATGTTGCCTCAGCCCAGGATCAGTGACACTGAAGAACTGGAGAAGCAAAATTACTCAGTGAGAAATAAATTTATTTAAAGATAATCCATCCCATATAGTATAGGCTCAAAGCTTGTACAAACAGCTTTTAAAGCAGAAAATGATGAAAATTCCCAGCATGTTGAAGAATTCCTGTGGAGGGATTGCTAATGGGTTTAGACTCTGCTCAATCCATCCTTTCTGCCCACCCTTGGTCTCAGCACAACTCTCATCTAACTATTTACACTCACCTGACTCAGTGACACTGGGAACGCAGTACCACAGCCATCTCTTGAAAAGATCAGGCCGCAACTGGCATACGTCCGTAGATGGTGCAGGCTGAGGCTGTGTCACCATCTCTGTCTTGATGCCTTTTGGCAACTCATTATAATAAAGATATTTAAGAACATTTGAAATTGATTTCAGTAACTAACATTTTAAATTGAAACTAGTGCATTTATTTAAACTGCAATAAGCTATTGTTAGTTAAAGACGCATATTAAAAAATTAGTACAAAAATTAGATAAATTTTTAATTAAGGTTGATTTCCTTCAAATGAGAATTATGAAATTGAGGGGGCCAGATACGAAGTATAATCAGTTGATTATAGAATGCCCCATGGACTTGCGAAGCCCAAGGATGGGGGAAGAGGTCAGATGTTCACACATCTGGACCCCTTCAATTTGCCTACCGACACAACCGATCAACAGATGACGCCATAGCCACAGCACTACACACCATCCTCTCACCTGGAGAAGAGGGACGCTTATGTGAGAATGCTGTTCTTGGACTAATAAATAAAGGCATCCGTTAGTCTTGCGAGACCATGGATCTGCGCCTGGAAAGTCTTCACTCTCCAGGGCGCAGGCCTGGGCAGGGTTGTACGGAAGACCAGCAGTTGACCATGCTGCAAGTCTCCCCTCTCCGCGACACCAATGTTGTCCAAGGGAAGGGCATTAGGACCCATACAGCTTGGCACCAGTGTCGTCGCAGAGCACTGTGTGATTAAGTGCCTTGCTCAAGGATACAACGTGTTCCCTTGGCTGGGGCTCGAATTCACGACCTTCAGGTCGCTAGTCCAATGCCTTAACCGCTTGGCCACGTGCCCATGCTGTTCTTGGACTACAGTTCAGCATTTAACACCATAATTCCCCCCAGGTTCAACAAGAAGCTCAGGGACCACAGTCTGCACTGCGCCTTGTGCAGCTAGATTCTGGACTTCCTGTCAGATCGTCAGCTGATGGTAAGGATAGGCCCCCTCACCTCTGCCCCTCAACACAAGAGCCCCCCAGGGCTGTGTCCTGAGCCCCCTCCTCTACTCCCTATACACCCATGACTTTGTTGCCGTGCACAGCTCCAATCTGCTGATCAAATTTGCAGATGACACGACATTGATAGGTCTTATTTCCAACAATAATGAGACAGCCTGCAGAGAAGTCAACACCTTGACACAATGGTGCCAAGAGAACAACCCCTTCCTCAATGAGGTTTAGTAGTTTCAAGTTCCTCGGTGTACACATCACTAAGGATCTCACCTGGACTGTACGTACCGGCTGTGTGGTGAAAAAAACACAATAGCATCTCCTTCACCTCAGACAGCTGAGGAAATTTGGCATAAGACCCCAAATCCTGAGAACTTTCTACAGGGGCACCATTGAGAGTATCCTGACTGGCTGTATTACTGCCTGGTATGGGAACTGTACTAACCTCAATCGCAGGGCACTGCAGAAAGTGGTGCGGACAGCCCAGCACATCTTTGGATATGAACTTTACTCTATTTAGAACATTTACAGCAGCAGGTATGTAAAGAAGGCCCGGAGTATCATCAGGGACTCCAGCCACCCCAACTACAAACTGTTTCAGCTGCTTCCACCTGGGAAACGGTACCGCAGCATTAAAGCCAGGACCAACAGCCTCCAGGACAGCTTCTTTCACCAGGCCATCAGATGTATCAATACACATTGATCTGTTATGTATCTGACTGTACGTACATGTATACAAAACAATTATGTGTACAATCTTAGTGTTTTGGCAATATCCTCCCACAGTTCCGTTCCTTATTGCTTGTTTGTAGTGATGGACACGCAGCATAAAGATTTTAACTCCCTCATATTGTCAGATAGATGTAAGAAAAAGTTCTAATTCTAATCTGCCCCTGAACGAGCTCCATATATCATGATGATGTCCTGACTATAACTAGGTGTCTTCAGAACCACTGCTAGTTATCGAAATCCACCCCATCATCTCAGGTCAGTGACTGTTCTGCAGAAACTTTACAGTGCATTGAGAATGCTTGCCTTCTTTGAAGGCACTGAAATGGCTGGAATTCAAGCCTGTAATGTGGTTGGGATGTGCAGCTGTGACATGGGGAAATTCAAAATTTCATAAGTGTAACTGAAACGGGTCCTATGAATCGCCTGTTGAAAAGCTGTAGGCATTTTAAACAAGAACCTTTGCTCAGCTACATAGAAATCTGTGAGCAGGTCGAGTATTAATTCCAGGAAGGGGTTGGTAGCTGGTTGTGTGTCCCTGACCGTGGAGCTTGGGATGAGTGGACAAATCCCAAGAAGCATATGGGGAACTAGTGGGTGGTTAAGGTGTCCGTTGGTGACTGGGATTCCAATGGAAGGGTGCATGGGAGGTAAGGATAGTGGTCTGGGAAGAGTTAGCATACTCAAAGCGTCAAGACCCAATGAGTTAGAAATATTAATATCCTCTTCTGAAATCCATTCACTCAGGTCATGGATAAAATGTCAGGGACTGAAAATGCAGAGCAGCATTTCCACCTGTTTGATCCGCTCTACGAAGTTGTTGAGGACATGCCTCGGCCGCCAGGCTTTTCCCTGAAGAAGGCACCAGGTAAGGGCAGGGCAGGGTGGGCTGGGGTGGCATATATTTACCTTGACTGATGGTGAAGCAGTTTGGATGATAATTTTGCTGTTTATGCATGGAATCATTGAATGGACATTGGTTGTCCATCGCTGAACATGGTGCCCTGCTGGGCATTGAACATTACTGGTCATGCCTCAACTGTGTGCCCCTGTGCTATTGGGGCTCGACTTCCAGAGCCACCTGAAAAGCGTGACAATGAAGTATGATGGGCCCCTCCCACCAATTACTATCGTAAATCCCCAGTTTTGTAGGGATACGTCACATACCCCACTACTGACCACACACACACACCGACCCGCACATCCCACCCAACACCATGCAAGGTGCGCTTCAACTTTATTCGCTGTACATTTTAAAGCATGGAACACGCGCTGAGACCCGACAGGTTAGACCTCAATCCGCAAACGCCTGAATCTGGAAACGCTTTCGAACTCTGGCTGGCCTGCTTTGAAGCATACCTAGAGGAGATTAAAGTGAACGACCCCATAGCGAAGCACGGAGTTCTACTCTCCAGGGTCAGTCCATGGGTCTATTCGCTAATCAGGGACCAGCCGAGCTATAACGGCGCGATGAGCGCCCTCAAAGGACAATACCTGTGGCCAATAAACAGCGTCTATGCTCGGCACCACTTAGCGACACGGCAACAACGGCCCAGGGAGTCAAGTGCTGAGTTAGTCCAGGCCCTACGGACACTCGTGCGAGCCTGCAATTGCCAGGAGCTGACGGCGGCGCAGCATGCAGAACACCTAGTGAGAGACGCCTTCGTCACGGGGACCAGGTCAGTGTATGTGTGCCAGCGGCTGTTGGAAAAAGCCGATCTTAAGTTCGGCGATCGAGCTGGCCGGCACGCTGGAGGCTGCTCTGCATAACTCCGAGGCTCTCCAGGCACACAATCCCCTGATGGCCTCATGGGCACCACAGGCCCTGCAACCCGCCGACGAATCAACCTTGGCTGCCGCCAGTCACGAGTCTGTGAAGTGCTACTTCTGCAGACTCGAGGAGCACCCCCGGAAACACTGCCCGGCTCGACAAGCTACCTGCTCCAGCTGCGGGGTCAGGGCCAATGACTCCATTCTCCACGACACACCCAAGGATAGCAAGTCGGGTGGTCCTGAATGCACACTTGTCCTTGTTATAGGTGAGATTGAAGGCTTTGGCCGCTTGGAGAAATTTTTGGAGGTTGTTGTCGTGATCTTGCCGGTCGTGACCACAGATGGTGATGTTATCCAGATATGGCAACGTGGCCTTCAGTTGGCACTGGTCCACCATCTGGTCCATTACCCTCTGGAAGACAGATACACCATTCGTAACACCGAAGGGGATGCACAGGAATTGATAAAGCCTGCCGTCCGCCTCGAAGGCGGTGTAAGGGCGGTCCTCCCGGCGGATGGGGAGCTAATGGTAAGTGGATTTTAGGTCTATGGTCGAGTACACCTTGTACTGTGCTAACTGATTGACCATATCCGCGATGTGGGGTAGAGGGTATGTGTCGAGCTGCGTGAACCTATTGATGGTCTGGCTATAGTCGAACGGATATTGAACTTTTTGCGGGTATTGAACTTTTTGCTGTTGGGCTTCGGCCATATTCCACCAAGATACAACACTGGGCGGCATGGGGGGTCGTTCCTGCCTGTGGCCATCGAACTTGCAGCTCCTCCCGTGGAGGGTCAGACACCCTGAGCCAATAGACTGGTCCTGGACTTATTTTCCATCTAGCATAGTTTGCATTTTGTTGTTTGATTGTTTGTGGCTTTTGTATTGCTATATTTATGCTCTATTCTTGGTTGGTGCAGCTGTAACAAAACCCAATTTCCCTCGGGATCAATAAAGTATATCTATCTATCTATTACATCGCACCATCCTATTGACACATTGTTTTGTGTCTGCAGTCATGTATAGGCCAGACCAGATAATTTCATGTTTGCTTCCCTCAAGGGCATTAGTGAAGTCATCAGTCTGGCTGTTTATACTGATGCTAGCTTTTCATTCCACGTTTATCTGATTAATTTGTATTAGCCCTTTGTCTGACTTCATTAAAGAAATTCTCTTTCACTTCTCTTTCAGCTGAAATGGGGGAGATTTCCTTAATGAAGTCAGACAAATGGTTTGACTTCCGTTCTCTTTCTTTGGCTGAAAGAGAACTGACCTCCTAACTTTTAGTTTCTGGTCCTCAAAACTGGAATCTGGGAAGCAATGTTTCGTTCTCACAATGCTGGGCTCCCACTTCTGTCCTTGGTGCTAAACTAAACCTTACTTGCAAAGGTTCATGTTTGTGTGGGGAAACTTAATATGATATGTTCTTTTCAAGGCACTCACATCCCCTCCTCCCACCTCTTATCAGCTTTCTGTCATTAGCTAACAGTTCCTTAATTGAAAAACAGCTCAGAAAACTTATTGAGTAACAGGCACCAAGTGCTAGAGTAGCACAGCGAATCAGGCAGCATCTATGGAGAGGAATAAACAGCTGGTGTTTCGGTCGGAGACCTTCCATCAGGATCTTACTGTGTAAATTATAACTTCATCAATCATCAGCTATAATAATCAGTTATCATTTGTAATAATCATCAGATGTTACTTTATTGTGTCAATTACTTAGAATTGCAGAAACTACAGCGCAGATTAAAACTAGTTTCTAAGCTAAGACAAAAATTGGTTCACACAATGAAACGAAAAATTAGGGAATAACTCCAGAAAGAAACCCATAGATGTAGGAACATGCACAAGGGCTGAAATTTGGGCTAGATAGAGTTGAGACAAACTTTTAATGCCAAATCTATGGTGCAGACCAATTAAAACAAAGGCAAATTGGCTCTGACACTGATAGTGTTCTGCTTACGTCCCTATTATCTAACCTTTGGAGGATACCTTACCATTCCAGACTTCCTATTGTGCTCATTTACTTTCCCCTTATATACATCAGAGCTGTTTGCCCAACCTCCTCCATGCGCTGGTGAGTTTCATCCACATCGTAACAATTCCTGGGTAAGGCAGTTCCTCTTGAATTTGCGATTAGATTTGTTATTGATTATAGTCTACACAAGTGGCAGTACCTTCCTCATACTGCCCAATCAGAACAAAATGAGAGCTCCCCCCCCCCCCATTACTCCCTTATCATCCCTTGCACCTGGACTGACTCCCTGTGTTACCTAGCTCCAACTCTCCTATCATTCCCCTGGCATACTATTGCCTCCAGCTCCCATCTCACCCATCGCCCTAAGAACCTGATCAATTTACCACTTTATGTTCTCTTTCCTCTCAAGATGGTCCCTAATTGTTACTTTATCTACTCTGCTCTCTTTTTGTTTTGTGGATCTTTATAAAGTCTCATCCTTTCCATAATGTGGAGTCCACAACAGCTACCCAAACATTGTGCAATCAACATGATTTTAATACAGTTCCACTATTTTGCAATTCACTTCCTCTGTAAATGAGTCCCAATGCACAGTTTCCCTGTTTATTAACCTTTGTTGCCTCTTTCAGCTAAGTCACATTTTGCTGTTCCACCAGAGGCAGTTCTTTGAGAGTTGCCCAATTTTATTCCACACTGTAGATTCTCATGCAGAATCCTTTCAATTTGTCCTCATAAAAAAGTGCCCTATTGAAATTCTCCAGAGGATCTGCTTGTACCACTTCCAGTCAGCATATTCCAGTCTTTAAAAAACCTCTGTATGAAGAAATTTCACTGAAAGGCTATACAATTTTTTTAACAGTATGAACACTAGTTATTGAGGGAAATTGTAGTGCTCCATTAGAGTTGTAGTGCATGGTAATTATAGGACATACCAAAGACCATTTTGTCATTGACCTGCTGCAGTATCACTTGTGTCCAAGGTTTTGGATATTTCTGAAAAGTGGTTGCATATTTTCTCTGTGAAAGGATATAATGCTTCTGGGGTCGAGAGTGAATTCGCATTGAGGCTGGGGTTGAGTGTGGTTAGGAGTGAGAAGACCAGAACTGAGAGGTATAATTGGAGTCCATGGGATAGTGTCAGGGATTCTTCCAGAGGAGTCCCAATTGGGGCCTTGCTGGTGAAGTGATTCAGGTGCTGGATGTCAGTTCTTGTGAACTGTTTGTAAAAAGATGACAGACGTTTCAAATCTAAAATAAAAACAGACAATGCTGGAAATACTCAGCTTGTCAGGCAGCATCTGTGAGAAGGGAAACAAGTTAATCTTTCAAGTTGAAGACTTCATCAGAACTGCAATGGAGATAAAAGAAACTTGTTAAGATGTAAGGAAAGGGGTTGGAGGGGTGTCTTTGATTAACCCTGCGGATAAGCTGTAAATCTGGTCCGTGTGTATAGGAGCAATTAGAGAATGAGAACATCTTCACAAGAATGTAGAACACATAAGGAGCCAGGGGAATGAGTAGTGAGTCTGGGTTGGGACACCAGGAGAGTTGAGACCAGGGAAGAAGAGGAGTAATCTGGGAGAATGGGGACCTCATTTTATTTTGATCCACATTAAGTCATGTCGCTGTGTGTCTGCTTCTTTCACTCTGGATCCTCTTGAAGCCTTCAGCTATCCTGGTCACCCATTACGATGTTGCCAATGAAAGGAGCAAAGTAGACTTACTCAGAGAGTCAAGCAGCAATTGTAGAGGTTAACCCTTCAGGTCAATAGCTCTTGTCAGATGTAAAGCTGGTGATGTGATTCAACGTTGAAATAAACCAGTGTGGAACAGACAGAAAAAGATCTTTCTTGGGCAATTTGAATGACTAGAAGCAAATGAAACAGCAAAACCTCAGAGCTTTGATTCATGAGAGTGCAACAAATCCAGCAACTTGTTGAACCCTGGTGAATGTGTCTTGAAGAAATTTGCAGCAGGGAATATTGTACTATTTTTGGTATAATAGATGGCTGTACCGAGAGAACACTTTATATTTAAATCGAAACAAAATAAAACAAAAATATATAGAGACATTAAAAATATAAACCTGGAAGCAGAATACCGATTCACATTCAAATCAGTTCTTTGTCATATACACCAGGGTGTAATGATATTCCTTAATTGCATGAAGCTCACACAGTAAACTGTGTATATGTTCATGTTAAGTGGAGCGACAGGCACAAAACAGAATGGTGCAACCTGAAGTGGTGTGGGAAAAATACCGAAATATCAGTAATGGAATAACCAAGAGAGGGAGAATTAAGAGACTGAGAAAAATGCATCACCACCAGGAATGGGGAGGTGAAAGAGGTGATTGTTTCAGAAGTCTGATGGTAGTGGAGAAGCTGGTTTTAAGTCTGGTTTTTTTTTGGGGGGGCGATTTCAAGCTCCTGAATCTTCTCCCAGAAAGTAGAAAAGTGAAAAGGGCTAGGGCAACAAGCATCCTTAGCTTTCCTGAAGCAGTGCACTGTAAAGATGATCTGGTTGGATGGATGGAAGGAAGTGAAGAGCCTATGATGGACTGGACACTGTTTACCACTCTGCCGGTTCTTTCGGTCTAGAGCAGAAGAGTTGCCATACCAGGCTGAGAGACAACCCATCAGGATACTTTCTGCAGTGCGACTGTAGAAGATCGAGAGAATCCTCGTAGACAAGCCAAATCTTCTTAGGTGCATAAGAAAGTACACACGCTGATGCTTTTTCTTGATCACCGCATCAGTAAGATGAGACCAGGCAAGGTTGCTGATGGCATGGATGCCTAAATAATTGAAGCTGTTAACAATCTCTAAGGCAATTCCATTGATGATGACAGACTTCTGTTTACCTTCCCACTTCCTTAGGTCAACAACCAACCTTTTCATCTTGCTGACATTAAGGGCTAGGTTGTTGTTTGGACACCATGACACGAGGTTCCCAATCTCTTTCCTCTACTCCATCTCATCATTGTTGTCGATCTGAACGACAACAGTGGCAACATCACTGGCAAACTTAAAGGCCACGTTGGTGCTGCATTAGGCCACACAATCGTGGATATACAGAGGGTGAAGCACCAAGCTTGGAGAGCACCAGTGTTAAGGGTCAGTGTGGATGAAATATTATGACCAATTCTAACCAATTAAGGTCTGCAGGTCAGAAAGTCCAGAAGTCATTTACAGATTGGAACTCCATCCTGACATAAATATTCTTACTGTTGAGGTGATCCAAAGCCTCGTAGTGAATGTAGTGAAAGACAGATGATGTCCTCTGTGGATTTATTTTTCCAGTAAGCAGATTGAAAGGGGGTCTAGATTGTCTGGGAGAATGGTGGTGATGTGGGCCACTACTTCATTATGGTCAAGGTTATAGCTGTTGGTCTGTAATCATTGTGGAGTGGGGGGAGTTAAAGTCAAATAGTAAAAGGGAAGCAACACACATCAAAGTTGCTGGTGAACACAGCAGGCCAGGCAGCATCTCTAGGAAGAGGTACAGTCGACGTTTTGGGCCGAGATCCTTCGTCAGGACTAACTGAAGGAAGAGTGAGTAAGAGATTTGAGAGTGGGAGGGGGAGATCCAAAATGATAGGAGAAGACAGGAGGGGGAGGGATGGAGCCAAGAGCTGGACAGGTGATTGGCAAAAGGGGTATGAGAGGATCATGGGACAGGAGGTCCAGGGAGAAGGAAAGGGGGGAGGGGGAAAAACCTAGAGGATGGGCAAGGGGTATAGTCAGAGGGACAGAGGGAGAAAAAGGAGAGTGAGAGAAAGAATGTGTGTATAAAAATAAATAACAGATGGGGTACGAGGGGGAGGTGGGGCATTAGCGGAAGTTAGAGAAGTCAATGTTCATGCCATCAAGTTGGAGAAGAGGAAAGTAGTTTTGAAAGAATAAACCCAGAAGAGAGGTATTTTAACAATGTTGCTAATAATGGGTGATACTGCTGGAGTTAACAGCATTAAGCATTATCATGGGGAATAAATTGGAACAGAGGGGAATAGTAATTCTAGATATTCTCAGAGCAGGACTGGGAATTAAATATTCCTGAAAAGCAACTTATAAAGTCTAAATACTTCGTAGACCTGGAACAGCTTTTGTTCAATACTGTCTGTTTTTGTAGGAAAGACAGTCCGATTTCAAGAGGATGTTGGGCAAGATGGTGTCAGTAGTCATGAGACACATCAAATGAATAACATTCATTCAGAAGATGAAGTTTGTGATCGAGAGGTTGAGATTTTACAGCAAGAAATTGACAAAGAACTGCTGCCCCTGGAGAGCTCCACTATTCTTCAAGGGGTTACAGGTATGGCAGCTAGAAAATGAATCAAAGAGAATGTAAGGGGAAATTTATCCACCCAAAGAATGATGCTGTCCAGAAGACAATAGGTGGGGGAAGACTTAAAAGGAACTGGGATGCATGTTTGAAGAACAGGAAATGTATTACTCAACATTACAAAACTGTGGTGAAAGAGCAGGGCAGCAAGACCAAGCTGGGTTTCAAACTTAAATATCGACAGTTTTTTCCCTCCCACAGATGCTGCTTGAGTTGCTGAGTTCCTCCAGCTGATTGTTTGTTGCTCTAATGAAGAGCTCATTCAAAGAGCCTGGTGGACTAGGTAGCTTTTGCACTGTGCATCTCCGTGTAAGTTGTAAAAAAAATCTTACAAACATAAAAGTCACAGAAGGCAGAGTTGCCTCTAAACCTATTTACCTAGAAATAAACAAGATCCATTACTTTAAGTTCATTGATTTATTTATTGAGATACAGCGCGGAGTAGGCCCTTCCAGCCCTTCGAGCCACGCCGCCCAGCGATTTCCCCCAATTTAATTGTAGCCTAATCACAGGACAATTTATAATGACCAATTAACCTACCAACTAGTACACCTTTGGACGATGGGAGGAAGCTGGAGCATCCAGAGAAAACCCACGCAGTAATGGGAAGAACGTACAAACTCCTTACAGGCTGTGGTGGGAATTGAACCCAGGTTGTCTGTACTGTAAAGCATTGTGCTAACCGCAACGCTACTGTGCCGCTCACTATTCACATTGTGGAACCTCTGTATCATCATGTCAGCAGTTTCAAAGGCTCATTCTGTTACTTTTCTACTTGACTATTAATATCTGCTGCCCTGCAAAAGGTAGGAATCTTATTTTTATCTGTAAATATCTCATAATATCCATGGTTTAACACTTGAAACATTTTGTGTCATTTCAAATTAGTCTCCTTTCTGCAACAAACTCACAAAATATTCTCAGTTCGACGAATGAATCTGACTGGACAAAGGTTCCGTGTCAAATAATCCATTTCTTTTTCCAAATTTCCTCCTGTACCATGGGGATCGTGCCTGCTCACTGATCATAAGGTTCAGGGAGCCAGTCGTAAAATACAGTTTTTAATTGGTTAATTTTTAAAATTTAAAACAACCATCTCCTTGCATTTTGAAGCAATTGTTTGCAGCATGAAAATTTTAATGTTGATGTTATGGTCTATAATGAGTGTCCTATTTTGATACTCAGATGGAAAATTGTGATCTGTAAAAACAGAATATGAAATAACTCAAGTAAATATTGGGCAACACCAAGGCCCAAATTTAAAATTCCTCAAACCCATGGATAAAGAGATGTATTTTGTTTAACAACAACTTTTCATTTTGGTGTTTAGGCAGTGACTTTAATTGCACAGCAGACGTAGTTGATGCCAATCAGTTCACGAGTGACTCAGAGAGCGAGGTCTTCTGCGATTCAGTGGAAGAACTGGACCATGAGAAGGTAAACCAGATGGTAGTAGTTAGAACTCAAGCATCACAGAAGGAAAAGCATAATAGTTATTGACAATTAAAAGTTGTTTTGGAGAAAATTGAATGTGGTTTGGTGATTTAGTAACGGAATTCAAACTTGTATGTTTTCTTTTGACATGGGAAGCTATTCTGCCCATCAAGTCAGTGCTGCTTCTTATCCCATCAGTATCACTCTCCCACTGATTTTCTGTAACATTCTTTTTCATATGCCCATGAACTACTCTAGTTTTCCTGCCACCTTCTACACCAGAGGTAATTTATTTACAGTGGGGGTAATTAGGGTCATTATCACCAGTATACATTTGGAATCTAAAAGGAAACAAGAGCACCCGGGAGCTATTCACATGGTCAGAGGGAGAACCTGCAAACTCCACACAGTATTCCTTTCAGACCAGCCACAGTTCCCCATCAGTATGACTGGTTTCCTTGATGGTATTGCAAAAGTAGAAACTTGTGTAGAATCACAACAGATTCTGCAGGTACTGGAAATCCAGAGCAATACACACAAAATGCCGGAGGAACTCAGCAAATCAGTCAGCATCTATGGAACTGAGTAAACAGACAACATTTTGGACCAAAACCTTTCATGATGACCCTTCAAAGGTGCTGCCTGATGTGTTGAGTTCCTCCAGCAACTTTTGAATAGAGAATTGAGACAGTGCAGAAGAAGCTGTTTGGAGTGGGTGGTGGGAAGATGAGGTGGATCACTATCTCACTGAACATAGGCAAGAACATTCTTTACATTTACCAGTGTAAAAGAGACCTTTTTCCTGTTGAATATTCCTGTTTCATCTGAGTTTTGTTCCTGAAGGGAAGAGTTATCTGACAACATGCCAAACCATGCTAGGTGGGTATTTAGGACTAAAGAAGAGCTTGTCATTAAATTAATTCCTTTGGAACCAGCAAAGTATGAGTTAAACAACTGCTGAGTTGTGATCCAGATATGATTGTGGGCATATATGTGCTGCCCACAAGAATGATAACAAAGAATCCTCTGAGCAACTGAGGTGGCATGATCTGTGTTAAGGGCCATTAGGTAATCTCGCTCCAAAGTTGCCTTTTCCAGTCCTGAGTGAATAGCTGCAAAGTAGTCACTAGGGAGAGCAATTTGCTATGGTTGAGAATGAAACATCACAAGCTTCATTCACTTGAGCAATCTGCTGAGGCTGTTGCTTCCGATATATGGTATGCAGGCAGCTGTAAGCAGGCTGTACGCAGCTCAGTTGCCAGTAGAGACAAGTTGCCACACACTTAAATATCCAGCAGAAAGCCTGTTCTTTTACTTCCTCCCCAGATCTCTTGATGCAAGTGACTAAATCTCCAGTACACTGCAACCCCCACTCTCAAATATGGGAAGGTATTGTTGTTTGATATTAAACTTGCAGGCATTTGATAACATGAATAAAATGTAAAGGGGTCCCATTGTGGTGGGGAAAGCAAGATCTATTTGCATTTCTTATGTCCCTATAGGATTGGTACAGAACAGTGGTTCTGAAGTAAATGATCAACCACAATCTTATTGAATGACAGGGTTGGCACAAAGAGCCAGTTGGCATATTTCTGTTTGTTACTCTTATATTATCTGTTCAGGGAGTTTGGAAATGAGCAATTTATATATCTGCTCATATACCCCATATATCTGCTCCACATTTCAATGAAACAGTGGCTGATCTTACTGCCATTTTGCTGCACAGTCAATATCCCAAGGTTCCTTTAATATGCAAAAAAATTGCTTCTGTGAAGTTCCTTGCTTTGTTTAAGTCAGGGCTTGTTATTATTGAAAGAAACTGCAGGGCTGATTTTAACATGTAATGTTAAAGAAAATGACTGCTCACGAATCATGCACCAGCTGCATCTTTCCCTTGACTTTTATTTTGTGATTTTTTTTTCTCTCAGTGGAAAGACTTGTCTTCCAAAGTAACCAACTTTTCTGGACATTTTTTTTTAAATCCACTTTTCAGGATATGAGTTCCAAACAGCATTTATTGCCCATCCCTAAATGGCTTTGAGATGGTGGCACTTGAAGGTCTGCTAGTCTTTCTAGAGAAAGTACTCCCACGATTGTTTCAAGACTCAGCACCAGTGATGATGAAGAAATAGTGATGTGTTTTATAGTGGAGATAGTATGTGGTTTCCCTTGAGTGCTGTCCTTGTTCTTCTTGGTGAATAGATAAAGTACATTTGTAGAAAGTACCTATTGCTTTCTCAGTTTACCGAGGAAATAAGTTTTTACAGTTGTGGATCAAAGGGGTGCGCTACCCTGGATCGTCTTGAGCTTTTAGAGAGCTTTAGAGCTTGCACTTGTCTGGGCAAATGAAGAGTATTCTGTCGCAATCCTGACTTGTGCTTTGAAGATGATGGAAAGTCATTGGGGTGTCAGGAATTGAGTCATTTGCTTCAGGAAATCTGGCCTCTAACTTGTTTGAGCAAGTCCATGGGGACTTGGATCTGAGACAGAGTAAAGGCATCATTGTGACGCTAACACTCCAGCCAAAGCCCAGTCAAATCACACAACACAAACACACCTTAAAGTTCCAACAGGGTATTTCAAAAAAATTTTTTAAAAGGACGTGGCCCTGGATTGTTTTGCTTTGTGAAACGGGTTTCCCCTCCGTGGTTCATGGAAGTTCTTGCTGGACAGATTGTTTTGAGGAAAGTTTGAATTTATTGTGGAGTTCAGCAATAAACTACAGAATCCCATCCACTGTATCGGTCAGGTGAATCTGAGGTCATTCAACATGGGGTCCAGCTCAGGCTCCATCGTCTATAAGCAGGGTGACCTGCTTTGGCAAACTATGTAGCAGTTTTCTCTTTTAAATACTGTATGTCTTATGGAAATGGGTCAGTTTGGCCCATCCATAGAATGGTACATTGAAGTGACTGGGGAAGGAAGAGGTCCATTATAATTTTATGTGAAGTTGGAACCCCAGCAACTAAAATATTTTGCACACCAGACCCAAAACATTTTTTTCCTGAGCACTTCCACCTCTCTCTTCCTTTCCCTCTCCATATCTAATTCAATCATTCCTTTTAATCAATGGAAAAGATGCACTGAATTGTTGAGCGTGTACCTTCAGGTTCCTGTACCTCCTCCCTGATGGAAGCAATGAGATGAGGGCATGTCCTGGGTAATGGGGGTCCTCAATGATGGACACCACCTTTTAGAGGCATCGCTCCTTGAAGATGTCCTGGATGCTGTGGAGGTTAGTGCCCATGATGGAGCTGACTGAGCTTACAGCTTTCTGCAACTTATTTCGATCCTATGTGGTGCACCTCCCCACACACCCACCTACCAGACAATGATGCAACCAGTTAGAACGCGTTCCATGGTACATCTGTAGAAATTTGTGAGGGACTTTGATGACATACCAAATCTCCTCCAACTCCTCATGAAACATAGCCACTGTCATGCCTTCTTTGTAATTGCATCAATACACTGGGCTCAGAATAGATCCTCAGATGCTGACACACAGGAATTTGAAATTGCTCACCCTTTCCACAACTGATCCCTCAATGAGGACTGGTGTATGTGCACCCTCATCTTACCCTTTCTGAAGTCCACAATCAGTTCTTTGGTCTTATTGAGTGCAAGGTTGTTGCTACGATGCCACTCAGTCAGCTGATCTATCTCACTCCTGTACGCCTTCTAGTCACCGCCTGAAATTCTGCCCAACAATAGTTGTGTCATCAGCAAAACTATAGATGGCGTTTGAGCTGTGCCTAGCCACACAGTCATGAGTGTAGAGAGAGTAGAGCAGTGGGCTAAGCACACACCCCTGAGGTGCGCCAGTGTTGATTATCAGCAAAGTGGAGATGTTATTTCCAATCCGCATAGACTGTGACCTTCTGGTGAGGAAGTAAAGGATACAGTTGCAGAGAGAGCTACAGAGGCCCAGGTTTTGGAGCTTTTTGATCAGACCTGTAGGAATGATTGTGTTGAAAACTGAGCTGTAGTCAGTGAACAGCAACCTGACGTAAGTAATAGTATTGTCCTGGTGATCCAAGGCTGCTTGAAGATCATGTCCACTGTAGACCTATTGTGGCGATAAGCAAGTACCTGGACCCATTGCAATTTGCCTAGACAGTAGCTGATTTTAGCCATAACCAGCCTCTCAAAGCATGTCATCACCATAGATGTGAGTGCTACGGGACAATAGTTGTTAAGTCAAGTCAAGTCACTTTTTATTGTCATTTCGACCATAACTGCTGGTACAGTACACAGTAAAAACGAGACAATGTTTTTCAGGACCATGGTGCTACATGAATCAATACAAAAACTACACTGAACTACGTAAAACAACATAAAAACTACACTAGACTACAGACTTACCCAGGACTGCATAAAATACACAAAACAGTGCAGGCATTACAATCAATAATGAACAAGACAATAGGCACAGTAGAGGGCAGTGGGTTGGTGTCAGCCCAGGCTCTGGGTATTGAGGAGTCTGATGGCTTGGGGGAAGAAACTGTTACATAGTCTGGTCGTGAGACCCCGAATGCTTCGGTGCCTTTTGCCAGATGGCAAGGGGGAGAACAGTTTGTATGAGGGGTGTGTGGGGTCCTTAACAATGCTGTTTGCTTTATGGATGCAGCGTGTGGTGTAAATGTCTGTAATGGCGGGAAGAGAGACCCCGATGATCTTCTCAGCTGACCTCACTATCCGCTGCTCACCCTACTCTTCTTGGGCACTGGTATGATTGTTGACCTTTTAAGGCAGGTGGGAACTTCCGATTGCAGCAATGTGAGATTGAAAATATCTTTGAATACACCAGCTTGTTGGTTGGCATAGGTTTTCTGAGCCTTACCGGGTCCATTATCAGGGCCAGTTGCTTCCAAGAGAAAGATCACTGGATGCTACTGGCATCCTCATAGCGGTAGTTTTATTCTCCCTTTTAAAGTGAGTATAAAAGGTGTTGAGTTCATCTGTGAGTGAAGCATCACTGCCATTAATGTTAGGTTTTGTGTTCAGTGATACACAATTATAACACATAGTGTCTTGAGTTATTGTTGCCTTCCTGTCAGCTTGAATTAGTCTGGCCCTTGTCCTGACCTCTCTCATTAAAGAGGCATTTTTGCCCACAGAACTACTACTCACTGGATTCTTTTTTTTTTGTTTTCACACCATTCTCTAAACTCTAGAGACTGTTATGTGTGAAAATCCCAGGAGATCAGCAGTTTGAGATACTCAATCCATTGATCTGGCACCAACAATTATTCCATGGTCAAAGTCACATAGATCACATTTCTTCCCCATCCTGATGTTTAGTCTGAACAACAACAACTGAATGTCTCCTTCATCTTGCGAAATTTAATGGCAGTTAGCAGACCAACATAAGGTGCATTACCGCCAGCTACTGAGTGGGATTGTGGAGCAAAGAGACAGAAAGTATACCTATTAAATTTCCCCCCTCCCAAAAAAAAACCCAAATAATATCAAGAAGTCTAATGCTTTTCAAAAAGTCATGTACATTACAATGCCAGTGATATCTTAACAAAGTTTCCATGTTGAACTGTGTCTGTCCCAAATATCTCAATTTAGCAATTAGATGTTTCCTTTGCACCTCGTATGCTGAACCATTTCTTGACAAGTACACTCCCTACAGATGCCAGTATTCATGCATATTAATTCTGAACAAGGAATTATTCAACCTACTATGTCCAATATGTAAATGTGTAATTATAATTTCTTCTCTCCTTTTATACCCATCTCCCAGTTGAGTTCCTACCTTCCTCTGAATTTTATGTAAATATGGTCCTTCCTTTTCCTTAAATTTGCCACTTGATGGAATAGATTTTTAATTACGGCTTTCACCTCCCCTTTATGCAAAGGCACCAATACATTTACGTTCTCAATTTCATGTGATTGCTTGGCAAGAATATCTGCCACCTCATTTCTTTCAACCTCAACATGGGCAGGAACCCATATGAAATGCAGACACAGGCCTAGACCCTGCAACCTCAACAGATGTTGTCCGATCTCAAGAAGGATGTCTGGCCAACAATTTGAAATCTCTACTTTAATAGATGTCAAAACTGAGAATGAATCAGAGCATAGAAGTACATAATCAAGGCTAAGATGATAGCAACCATCTCAGGTGTGAATACTGGTACTGTACTTGGTCTAATAATCTTTTCTTAATAGTCACCTGAAATTTTGGAACAGAAACAGAAACACCTGAACAACCTTTCACTGGATCATTTAAACCATATGTGTAGATAGGTAAGAAGCCTTCATATTGCTGAATTTCCTGTGCCACTGATTATACAATCAGTTTTCAGCTTGATCTTTCCTTGAAGGCTTAAATCTACCAAAGTAAAAAACTATGAGGAGCGGCAGAAAGGTGTACACTGGAACCATATTCCAAAGTTCAAAGTACACACTTGTATATGTCACCGTATACAACCCTGAGATTCATTTTCTTGCAGGCATACTCAATAAATCCAATAACCATAATAAAATCAGTGAAAGACTGTACCAACTGGGTGGACAACCAGTGTGCGAAAGACACCAAACTGTAAATACAAAAAGAAAGAAAAAAAATAATAAATAAGCAATAAATGTCAAGAACATGAGATGAAGAGTCCTTGAAAATGAGTCCATAGGTTGTGGGAATGGTTCAGTGATGGGGCAAATGAAGTTGAGTGAAGTTATCGCCTCTGATTCAGGAGCCTGATGGTTGAGGGGTAGTAACTGTTCGTGAACCTGGTGTGAATCCTGAGGCTCCTGTACCACCTTCCTGATGGCAACAACGAGAAGAGAGCAGGACCTGCGTGGTGGGGGTCCCTGATGATGGATGCTGTTTTCCTGTGACACCAAGACCATGGTCACTCTCCTTTACAAAATCCAGATTGGTATACAGCTAATTTTCCACTGCTTTCCACAAGATAAGAAAGCTTTACTATAAACATTCATTCCATTATCTTACATACATGTAATGTTTGCAAAATAGGTCCATAACTGGAAGAATCTGATTGATCCTCACCAGGTTTCAATATCAGAATAACAACCACTAATTTCCAAGGAGGAAGTTGCCCTTCAACCCGTATTGTATTAAAGAATTTCAAAACCCTGTAAGTTTTGAACCTGATAACCATGTAAACATATCGTAATAAGTACCATCTTTGCCAGGTGATGTCTGACCATCACCATTAATAGCCCCTTTAAGTTCAGACAAAGTAAATTCAATATCCAAGCAGGAATTGGAACTGGATTTTTTTTTTCTCAGCAATCTGAGGATTGCTTGCCAGAACTGTTTCTCTGTTAGAGCTCTCTTCTTTATTTAAATCGGCTGAACTATGTACACTGGCATATGGTTTTGCTAATAATTCTGCTTTATCAGTCAGTAACTGCAACTTTCGCCCCAGCATACAAAACTGGTAATGCATCAAGTTTTTTTTTAAACTCCCTGCATTTTCCATATCATATCCTTAACTTCCCCTACCTGGATCTCTTTCCCAATACTATCACAGTACATTTTCAAATACATTTTCTTTATCATTTTCACTACTTTTCTAACTGTAGGTTCAAAGGTTCATTTATTATCAAAGTATACAACTCTGAAATTCTTCTTCTCCAGATAGCCAGGAAACTAAGAAAAGAATGACAGCACTATCATTAACCCCCAAATCCCTCCTCCCTGCGCAAAAACCAAAAACAGAACAGACATATCGACCTCCAAATAGCTTGGGCTCTTTTATATTGTACGAAAAATGAAAAGGAGTCACACTGCCTAACTTTCCTAAAAGCTTTATTCCACACCTTCATAGCTCTTAAATTCATCCGTCCACTGGGGAACTGCTTTGCTTTTATAATCTCCCAACTGTCTGGGAATTGAATCCTTAGCTATTGAGTTGAGTACAGAGCTCAAGGTGTTATTACTCAACTCGATATCCTCCAAAACAAAATGATCAGAAAATCTGCTTTCACATAAATCATCAAATACATCTCAATTTGCCTTTTTAAAATTCCGTCTGGGGTTATGAGAACCTGTCCTCTGATACACTTCTATCCCCATTGTACAGATAATGGGGAAATGATCACTCCCCACTGTTGTATCACTATACACTTCCCAGTTACACCACTTGCTATATTCTCACATACCAGTATTAGATCTACAGCAGAAACAGTGTTTTTAAATAGATTTATCCTTGTATTTCTACCGTCATGCGCGCACACACCAACCGCTTTTCTTCCAGAAAGGCATCCACCACCATCCCATTCACATTTCTGTCATTATAACCCCACATAGTACCATGAGCATTAAAAATCCTTAGATCATATAACCTTATTTTCCCATTTCCACCCACTTTTCCAGTATATCAGGCATTAACCGTTCACAAGGATTATAAATGCCATCATAACAGCGTCTTGATGACTCCACTCGGAGTTTATCTTCTCCTCCTCGTCCTCGTCCTCCCTTTCTCCAATTTCCCATAACTCACTTTTGACAAAGATAGTCACTTCTCCTCCATTGCCCATTTCCGATCGCGTCTTGTATGAACATAACCTTGTGTCTTAAAACTTCGACAGAGCTTTGCTTCCAGATGAACTCAATGCCTTCTGCGCTGGCTTCCTCCACCAGAACAGGGAGGAACCATCGCACACAACCTTGTCTCCCGATTGAAAACTTGGCTGAGTGGTGTAATAACAGCAACCTCTCACTCAATGTCAATAAGACCACGGAAATGATTGTAGACTTCAGGAGAGGGAAAGCAGAGGTCCATGAGCCAGTAATCATCGATGATCAGTAGCTTTAAATTCCCGAGTGTTACTATCTCAGACGGCCTGTCCTGAACCCATCATATAAATAAGATTGTGAAGAAAGCATGACAACACCTCCACTCCCTCAGGAGTCCGCAGAGGTTCGACATGTTATCGAAAATCTTGGCAAACGTCTATAGATGTGTGGTGGAAAGTGTGCTGACTGGCTGAATTGTGGCCTGGTATGAGAACACCATTGCTTTTGAGTGGAAAATCCTACAAAAGGTAGTGGATTCAGCCCAGTACGTCAGGGGTAAAACCCTCCCAACCAATGAGCACATCTACATGAAACATTGCCGTAGAAAAGCAGCATCCATCATGAAAGATCCTCACCACCCAGGCCATGCTCTTTTTCTCACTTCTGCCATCGGGTAGAAGGTATAGGAGCCTCAGGAGTTGTGCTACCAGATTCAGGAACAGTTACTACCCCTCAACCATCAGGCTCTTGAACAAAAAGGAATAGCTACACTCATTTAAGGACTCTGCTACATTGTTATTTCATGCTCATTATCTATTTATATCTGCATTTGTACAGTTTATAGTTCCTGATACTTACAGTTTTACAACTGATGTTCTATAAATTTGCTAAGTATTCCCACAGAAAAAGAATCTCAGGGTTGTATGTGGTGACATGCATGTACTCTGATAATAAATTTTACTTTGAACTTTGAAGTTACTTTGAACATTCAATAAATTTCCTAAATTCTTGTCCATTAGGTAACAGGCTTCTAGCATTCCATTGTAAGAGCAGAAAAACTATTAACAACTGTCCTTTGAAGTCTGAACATTATTTACTCTTCCATGTAAGGTATCATTAATAACTTCAAGACTTAAGTCTTTTATCTCTAGATGTTTTTCTGCAGCTTTTGATATAATTTTAATTTTTTTCTCTCCTACTTCTAGTTTGTGCTGTACAATTTACCACATTTGCCATGAAAGTGACAAACTTTAGTTTATCAACATTCAGAGAATCCTTTGTTATACAGTCATGCACTTTACACTGTCTTTAATCTGTCTGTATTCTGGATAGAAATAGGTCCCATTGACACAGTCTTCTGTACTTTCTGCAGAGTGTCTGTATGTGATGTGCCCATTTCCACTGAAATACACTGCACTTCCACAGCTTTCTTTTATACAGGACACCTTACATAAGCAGAGCTATGTTCCCCTTCACAGTTGCTACATTTTAGTGTAATCTCTTCTCCACAATTTCCATAATCATGTTCTCCACCTCATCTATCACATCACTTTTTACCCTTACACATGGCTGCCTCATGACTAAAAGCCTGGCACTGAAAACATCTTGGAAGGGACAGCACATAGACTCGAACTACGTTACTCATATAGCCCAGATTAACTCTATCCGGCAACTTTTTTTTCCGTCAAATTTAATCAACACCAAGAAGCTATCTGTTCTTAATCCACCATGAAACCCTTTTAAACAATCAGTGTCCACAACTTGTCCCCAAATGAATTACTTTTAACTTGGTCTGTGGATACATTTAAAGGTACTTCAGAGATTACTACCCAAAGCCACTGACATTCAATATAATTCCTTAATGTTACTTGCTTCCCTCTCACGGGTTTTAACACCAAAGCTTTTTCATATTGCTTACTATCTTTACAAAATACTAAAAGTGACCCCCATCTCTTAAATGTTTTGCACCCACAATATCTCTTAATGCTTTTTCAAATCGTTAGTCTAATTAAATCCTGTCTACTGCCTTCATTGCTGGACAATAAACCACTACAGTTATTGATTCACCACTTATTTTTCCGTTTCCCAGAAGCCTGCCATTCGCCTTCCTCCATACCCTATCACCCATTACCACCTCCGTCTTCTCAATCACTTCTTGCCTGAGAGAAAACTCCCAACAGCAGGCTCAGTCCTTTGCTCCAACCCCAATCACCTACCTCCAAACTGAACCTCTTGACCATGACTACATAATTTTATGCATTGAGTTACTGCCACATGATTGGCAATTAGATATTTGCAATAATAGAAACATAGAAAATAGGTGCAGGAGTGGGCCATTCGGCCCTTTAAGCCTGCACCGCCATTCAGTATGATCATGGCTGATCATCCAACTCAGAACCCTGTACCAGCCTTCCCTCCATACCCCTGATCCCTTTAGCCACAAGGGCCATATCTGACTCCCTCTTAAATATAGCCAATGAACTGGCCTCAACTGTTTCCTGTGGCAGAGAATTCCACAGATTCACCACTCTCTGTGTGAAGAAGTTTATCCTCATCTCAGTCCTAAAAGGCTTCCCCTTTATCCTCAAACTGTGACCCCTCGTTCTGGACTTCCCCAACATCGGGAACAATCTTCCTGCATCTAGCCTGTCCAATCCCTTTAGGATTTTATATGTTTCAATTAGATCTCCCCTCAATCTTCTAAATTCCAACGTGAATTAACATATCATAGATTTTTGTTTTTATTGAATTTTGGAAAATATCCCAACTTTTCTGGAAATGGGGTTTGTATTTCACTATATTAAAGATACAATACAAATGCAAGTTGTTGTTGAAACTTCTGAAATGCCTGCTTTGCTGCTGCTGCTACTGCACGATCGAGAATCTCCGGAGACAAAGGCCCCAAATTCTCGGCTTTGCCTATTGCCTGTTGCCGGGGCTGGGGTCGAAGTGCTCAGCAGAGATGGTGCTCGGTGCTCAGGGTCGGAGTCAGACTGTGGTCGGTTGCTTCCAGTATGCTGCATCGGCAAGTTGGTGGCGGTGGAGGTTTACTGTCTGCGTGAGATGATGGGACTTTCGAGAAACTTTGAGACTTTTACCGTGCCATGGTCTGTTCTTATCAAATTACGGTATTGTTTTGCACTGTTGTAACTATATGTTATAATTATGTGGTTTTTGTTAGTTTTTAAGTCAGTTTGTCATGTGTTTCCATGATATCCTTCTGGAAAAACATTGTATCATTTCTTAATGCATGCATTACTAAATGACAATAAAAGGGGACTGCGTGTCCTCATAATCTAAATAGTTCTTCCCAGTTTATAAGCTATTCTGATTTTGTGGCATTATGATAGAAGAATATAATATTTTGTAAGGTTTGGGTAAGGTAAAGAGGAAGGGATTTCCTAGACCAGTGTTCATTCATACAAGAGTGAACTTAAGTGCTTTAGATCAGACCCCAAATATAAACTTCTCAGATGTGAAGCTTTGGAATTCACTTCTGTGCTTAGTGTTCGGGGTAAGAATTACAGCAACCTTTTGGATTAGTTTGTTTGATGGATGGATGAAGGAATTGGCCAATGGGATATAGGTTGAGGGAAGTAAGATTTTAATATCTGGTGTAATACTTGACACTTTAATGAAAAGTTCAGAAGGTGATTTTTTTAATCATTCTTTTCATCCAACCAAACACCTAGGACACTGTGGTCCAAGAGTAGCTTATCCTCATAGTCAAAGACCAGGTGAAACATTTGTACTTGTAGTTGAAGGGAGTGTTGTTGGCTCGGATTCTCAAACAAAGTCAGTCATATTCAGTCACAATGTACAAATGTTTGTTCACACAGTTCATTCTTTTTTCCAAGGAAGCTAATAAAATACAGCTAAAACTTCAAAGACATTTTTGTGGTGTTCCTGTGTAATCTCAGAAAAGAGCTAGTCTGCTGATAATTTTTCTCCGTTTGTGTTTTCCAGACTTCAGAGAAATACAGTAATGGAGTGATTGCCAAATGTTCTCAAGATTCTTCCCACTCACCAGACATTGTGCATACTCCACTGGTCCACAGCGGCTCACTGGACACTTATAGACCAGCTGGGTACCAGCTTGCAGCTGAAGAGTTACATCATTGCCAGTCGATATGTACCAGTAGCACTGAGGAGCATGCATTAGTTATGGGAACTCAGGAGAAGAAAAAGACAGCATTTGCGGACCTCTCCTTGGGACCTGATGACGAGCTGATCAAGGAAAATGGTAAGTACAGTGGTTACTGTATGTGTTTTAACAAGTATCCTTGTAAAGAAAGCAACTGTTGTTTGCATAATACAGGGATGGAGAGTTGGTTATTGGCAGAAAACAAAGGGTAAGAATAAATGGTGCTTTTTGGGTTTGGGAGGCTGTGACTAGCAGGGTAATGCGAGCATTAATGCTGGGTCATGAGTTGCACTCAGACTATGCCAATGATTTGAAAGAAAGAACAAAGTATAAATACAACTTTTGTTGTAAATCAGGTGAGTTTGGAGGAGGAGAGGCAAAGAGAACGCAAGGAGGTATACAAAGTGAAGAAGGCTAGGGCAGATGACACACTGATCCTCCCCAAGATGTAAACAAGCATTTGGAAGACCACCAGTATAGGTTTGTCAGTTGCTGCAGGCATCTTGGACCATAAAACATAGTAGCAGACTTAGGCCATTCAGCCCATCGAGTCTGCTCTGCCATTCCATCATGGCTGATTTATTATCCTTCTCGACCCCATTCTCCTGCTTTCTCCCCGTAACCTTTGACACCCTGGCTAGTCAAGAACCGATCAACCTCCTCTTTAAATATACCCAATGACTTGGCCTCCACTTCTGTCCATGGCAGTGAATTCCACACATTCACCACCCCTCTAGCAAAAGAAATTTGTCCTCATCTCTGTTTTAAATGAATGTCCCTCTATTCTGAGGTTGTGCTGTCTGGTGCTAGGCTCACCCACCATAGGAAACATCCTCTCCACAACCACTCTATCGAGTCTTTTCAATGTTCATTAGGTTTCAATGAGATCCCTCTTCATTCTTCTAAACTCCTGCAAGTACAGGCCCAGAGCCTTCAAACACACCTCATATATTAACCCTTTCATTCCCAGGATCATTCTCATGAACCTCCTCTGGACCCTCTCCTTGCTTAACTGCTCACAATACTCCATTTGCAGTTTGATCAATGCTTTATAAATCCTCAGCTTGATAGAGGTGATGTCATGCTTACTGTAATAATTGTGGAAACTGCAGTCATATGGACAAATGTAGAGTTTTTTTTATCTTCTCCTGGCTTGTGCCTTGTTGAGGGTGGTCAGTCATTGCACCAAGCTGTTTATAGCAATGTACCCTCTAATTTGCAATTACCAGTGTACATCAACATGTTGTACTGTGCAATTTTTCCCCAGTGACAACAATATGTACATGCTGAATAATTTCTTCAGTGAATAAGCCAGTTTTAAAATCTGCAGACAAGTCATCACAAATTCCATATTGTCAACACCATCAGCATCAGAAACTGGAAAAGGAAATGTGATTGTGTACGATCGTGAAATATACCTAACGTGTCAACGAAGTCAAGGGTGACAACCTTTTATACGCAGTTTGACTTCCTTTGTGCACTAGTAGCAAAAGATGTGTGCTCACACACACGCGAACACCTTAGAGAGAGCATTGGCTTATAGGGATAATTGTATGTTGGACATTTCGTACTGCAAGAAGACCTCCCTTTTGTGATGTGTCCTTTGAGCACCCACTTGTGATTCATGTGTTTTGACTCCTTCTTACTTTACCAGCAAATTCCACAAACTTATGTACACAACAAGATCTGCAAACAGAAATACGGTAATAATCAGATAACCTTCTTTTAGAGATAAACATTCATCAGGTCAGCAGAGATGATTTCCAAACCCTTCTTTAAAGTTGTACGATGGAGAGGGCAGACAAGATTCAGTCTGACATCTTATCCGATAAACAACTGTGTCCGTGCAGCAACTGTCTGTATCACAGTAGATTGTCCGCCTGGAGGAACTCAGTGGCCACTTTACTAGGTACCTCCTGTGCTGTACCGAATAAATTGGCGACTGAGTGTATGTTTTTGCACTAAAGTAAGCTCTTATTTCTGCAGTGCAACTCTTATACTCCTGGCTGCAACAGATGTGTAGATAAACTTGCTGGAGCATCAGGGTGAAAATTAGCCCCCAGACGATGACCTTTATAGATTTCCACCCACATGTTGAACTCTGGTATTAATGGCCTTAAACCATGTCTAACCTTACCTTTGATGTAACGTAAGAAGGAAAAAATGTTCCATACTATCACTGTTGTCTTCACAAACATTCTTTTTGGTGTTTAGTAAAATCTGAGGATATGTTTTTAGTCTGAATTTTACCTGAAGAAAATAATCTAGTGAATTTTCACGATTGTGGTGGTATTTCAATTATTTTATTCAATATTAATTTATGATTATGAGGACATGCAGTCCTCTTTTATTGTGATATAATGTTTTTCCAGAATGATATCATGGAAACACATGACAAACTGACTTAAAAACTAACAAAAACCACATAATTATAACATATAGTTACAACAGTGCAAAGCAATACGATAATTTGATAAGAACCGACCATGGCACGGTAAAAGTCTCAAAGTTTCTCGAAAGTCCCATCATCTCACGCAGACAGTAAACCTCCAGCGCCGCCAACTTGCCAATGCAGCATCCTGGAAGCATCCGACCACAGTCCGACTCCGAGTCCATCCGAAAACTCCAAGCCTCTGACCAGCTCTCCGACACCGAGCACCATCTCTGCCGAGCGCTTCGACCCTGGCCACGGCAATAGGCAAAGCTGAGGATATGGGGCCTTCGTCTCCGGAGATTCTCGATCGCACAGTAGCAGCGGCAGTGAAGCAGGCATTTTAGAAGTTACTCCAGGTGTTCCTCCGTGCTTCTCACGGCTGTCTCCATCAAATCCGGATTGTGCACGGCCCCCTAGTTACACATACAATATTCATTCGGAACAGCCACGCGCGCTGCGTCACACCGCCATCTTCTCCTCCCTCCTCCAAATAAGTGCATAAAGTAAATACATAAAGTAAATAAATTGCATAAATAATTTCTGAAGTAAATACATGTTCGGCACAGCATTGTGGGCCGAGGGCCGGTATTGTGCTGTAGTTTTTCTATGTTTCTATTCAGGTTAGAGAGAAAAGGTAAATCAAAAAATGTGCAGTCATTAGTCTTTCCGTAGCATGCTTTTGTCTGGAATCTCCATGAAAGGTTGCCGTAGAAAAGCAGCATCCATCATCAAAGAACCTCACCACCCAGGCCATGCTCTTTTCTCGTTGCTGCCATCAAGTAAGAGGTACAGGAGCCTCAGGACTCGCACCACCAGGTTCAGAGACAGTTACTACCCTCAACCATCAGGCTCTTGAACAAAAAGGGATAACTACACTCATTCTACGTCTGGCGTTTCCACAACTGATGGTGTCACTTTATGGACACTTTATCTCGTTATTTCATGCTCGTTATTTATTGCTATTTATTTATATCTGCATTTGCACAGTTAGTTGTCCATTGATCCTGTTTACATTTACTGTTCTATAGGTTTGCTAAGTATGCCCGCAGATAAAGAATCTCAGGGTTGTATGTAGTGACATATATGTACTCTGATAATCAATTTTACTTTGAACTTTGAAGACACTTTGCATGGAATTCAAGAGAAGTTTATAAAATAGTTTTCACCTACATCCAGCAGATCAATGAATTAACCAACATTTTCAAAGATATTTCCAGATTTAGAATAAAAGATCCATGAATGACTATATTGATACTGCAGTAAGATCAAAGGTCAGGTTTAATGATACACTATAGAAATACTTTGCTATTTGCTGGCACTACTTTGATTTGCAATTGCTGGTTAGATGGGGCCCACAAGAGAATTTATGATAAGTTCTCCGATAGGCAGTAGGATGAATTCAGGGCTAGTGTGGGATAAATCCGAGTTCAGTTTAGGATTGAGTTCTTGAGGTCATTGCTGTCATCACTAAAGCAGGATAGGAAGGAATGAGACCTGCATAAAATTGCTGCCACCAATCAAAAATGGCTGATTTATTTTGCAGTAGCTGTCACTTTTCTCTTTTTAGCTATTGGGTGAGAATTGTGCATTAGTGGAGCCAGTTCCCTGAGCTTTGTAGCAAAGATTCAAAGTCTTTAAAATAAATTTATTTGTGCATAAACAGAACATACATCTCAACAGATCATGCAGGGTTTCAGTTGCACATATAACTCATCCCATCTTTTTACGGTTCCACCCTTTGGCAAATCCTACCAAATGCTGAATTCTTCATTTACCTTCCTCCTGTATGTATCATTTCTTCTGTGCATTTGCAGTTAAAATTCCCAAATTCTACCCATTTTCCAGCTAAGGAAGTTGCTCTGAATTCCCTGTTGTATTTAATACTGACCATCACACGTTTATCACCCCTTGTTCTCATCTCGCCCAGATCCACCCTGTCAAATTTTTAATCATTTTAAAAACTTCGTTGGGCCTCTCTTTCATTCTTTTCTTTATTACAAAAAGAGCTGCACTGCATCCTGTTCAGTCCTTTACTGGTGGAAAAACTTCACAAATATGACATCATTCTAATAGATACTTTTGCACTTTAACAAACGCCCCTGTATCCTTCCAACAGAATTTATGTGTAGGTTTTGTGTATTTTGTCAGCTTTTCAATTCTATCCAGTTAGAAATAGTCAATGGCTCACATTCTGAGGGCTGTAGTCTAAAGGGAGGCAGTTCTGCACTGGGTAACTGAGTTTGGTTCTGTAATGGACCTCAGAAAAGAATTACTGAAAGTGCCAAAATAATATCAAGACATAATGGGTTAAGTTATGAGAATATCTAGCTTCTTTTGGGTTGATAGCAATTGATCTTAATGAATTATTTAAGTTGTTGAATGTAACTATTTCTCCTGAAATGGAATCCAGAAAAAGAGGGCATAATTTAAATTGGCATGCCTCTGCATAATTTTGGTGAGGGAAAGACAGCTCCCATTTTAGCTCAAGTCGCTTCAGAATTAAAATGGAGAAAACTCCCCACTTTGAATGGTACAAATGGGGTTTTAAAGCTTTGTATCATCTGATTTCCTCTGGTATATTGTCTAATAAATAATCAATCTTTGTGTGATTTTGTGATGATTGTGGCATTTAAACTTGAATGTTGGTTCAGTTTATATTTTGGGAAATTACTTTAGCTCTTTGTTTTCATTCAACTAACACTTCACTGAGCCTTGCTGATGTAGCTGCTTCTAATCACCAGAGCAGGCCTCCTGTCCCAGAAGGGCGCAATATTTTAGCACTGAAACTTTGCTTCTCAATTCCACACACAAAAAATTCTAGAAATACAACTTTGTACTTTCATTAAGCAACATTGTGAATAAAGTGTTGTGCCTTGGTGAGAAAAAGGTGCTACATTGTAATCCACTGATAGCAAATGCTGCTGTTTATGTTTAAAAGTTTCCATTGAAGAAAAGTTGTTCTACAAGATTCCAAATAAATCCTTGGCTAAATATAAATGAAAGTGAATATACTGGGAATCTAAAATAGAAACTGAAAATGCTGGAAATGCCCAGCAGGTCAGGCAATACCTTTGGAAAATAAAACATTTAATGTTTCAGATTCAAAGATTCAAAATACATTTAATGTCAAAGTATGTATGCAGTATACAATCCTGAGATGATTCTTCCCACCTGCAGCCATGAAACAAACAAAAACCATGTTCAAAGGAAGGCACCAAACTCACCCACCCCACAATGTTTAACAAAAATCAAATCGTGCAAATGGCAAAAAAATGAGCAAAAATATAAAACATCAACCCTCAAAGTCATCAAAAGAGTCCAGGCACAATCCAGCGCTGTGTCATTTGTTATCTGCGGGCTGTAGCGATCAAAATCGCACAAAATAGCAACATAAAAAAGGACGACCTGAAACACATCACAACGTGAACCTCCGAGTCCAATCCACAAGCTGCATCGAATAAAACCCAGGACTCCGGTGCCATCCTCCGACAGCATCATGGGAGAGAGAAACCATTCGAATGCAGGGACCCTCCTCCAGGAGTAGCGAGCAAGAGGGGGAGAAAGTTCCCTAGAGCACAAAGACACCCAGATTTGAGCAGAGCTAGTTGAATTCGATTAGGAAGGGCCCTAGAGGCTGTACTGTTAGTCCTGAACGTCTGTCAAAGGGAGAAAAGGCTCAGTCAAGTCCTTGTGCCTGTTAGTTGTCCAATAACCTTTCCTAGAAAATTTGGAGAGCAGCAATGAGGTGCCAGCTGGAACTTGAAGTGCGACTTCACTCTGCCTCACTTATAAAATCACAAGATGTAGAAGCAGGATCAGACTGTTTGGCCCATTGATTCTGATCTGCCATTCAATTTTTTTTCAACCCCATTCAGGATCCTTTTAATCTCTGCCTTAAATACACTTAATAACTTGGCCTCCACAGCCCTCTATGGCAATAACTCCTACAGACTCACCACCCTCTTGTTGAAGACCTTCCTCCTCATCTGTTTTAAAGGGACGTCCCTTTATTACATTTCTGATCTTCTACAGGGAATGGGATACTAAATGGACAAGCTTGTATTTCCATGGTGCCTTTTTCATCCCTTTCTAAATGTCTCAAATCACTTTATGTCAATGAATTTAAATGTTGCCATTTTGGAAAAGTGACAGCTGTTTTTTTTTTGTAGAGCAGGGGTTCCCAACCACTTTTATGCCATGGAGCTTTGCCATTAACTGAGGAGTCCATGGACCCCAGGGTGGGCACCCTTGCTGTAGAACAGCCCACAAACAGCAGGGTGATTTATTTTAGCAACCTTGTGGAGAATAAATATTGGCCAGGATACCAGGGTTAACCTCTCTACATCCTTTTGAAATGATGCCCTGAGAAATTTTATAGTTGCCTGAGAGTACAGAGGAGGTTTAGTGTCAGAACTTGAAAAGCCTTGCTGTCATTTGAGTGCCTATTTGAGCTTGAAATTAAAACCCAATCCAAGTCAAAATACTAATCCTTTTTTCTAACCCCTCCTGACCTCCTGAGACAGAGTTATTTGCAGAATAAAGCACCCAGACACAAACACTGAGTCAGGCAATATTCACAGCCAAACAGGCACTTAAGCCTGGGCAAAGTCCCATGTCCACACCACCCCCCACAGGTGGATGTCACAATGTGTCTCAATCACTGAATACACCAATGCAAACCTGAAACCAGTGGCCACTATGCATGCTCCAAGCACGGGCAAGCTTGCCTCGTTCATTCCCTTGTCTAGTTATCCTTGGTATCTGCAGCAAAGATAACTTCAAATCACCATTCCCTTCTGGGTCAAATCCCTCAACTTGTTTCTTGGTTGGGGATCTGTCCAGCTCTGTAACCACATATTGACACTAGATCACACTGACCTGGATAACATACTGAGCCAAGCCAACAAAGCATTATCTGATTTCAATATTTTAACAAAATATACATCCTCTCAGATGGCAAACTCTACTCAATACTGCACTCATGTAGATTTAAGTTTTGAGTTTTTCTGGAGTGAGACTTGAAACCTATTCTTTTGATTCAACAGCAAGAATATTATCAAGAGAGTCATAACTTAAATTACTGTGATCAGAAGTGTTAGTGGGATGATATAATTTGCACAAAATCAGAACCTGCTGTACAAAATGACAGCACCATGGCCGTGTGGGTTTCCTCTGGGTGCTCTGGTTTCCTCCCACATTCCAAAGATGCACAGGACTTTAGGTTAATGGGTCACATGGGTGTAATTAGACAGTGCGGACTTATTGGGCCAGAAGGGCCTGTACCCTGCTGTATCTCCACGTGAAATAGAAGTGTTTAAAATTGTCTAACAGCAGGGTTGAATTTGTGAAAATGTACGTCCTTTTCAGGCTATGTAATCATCCATCTGCTAAGATGAGATGTTTGTTCCAGTGAAGTATGTTCTGAGGAATAGTTTCAGAATCCACTTTCTGTATGGAAAAATATCTGGCTATGGGATTTGGGAGCAAAGACCTGTGAACTGGTGTCTTAATGGAATACTCTGCCAAAAATTCTTTGGGAGGAAATTCTAGGCTCTTTTACCAATGCTTGAAAATGAAAAATGGTCTCTTAGGTGAGGCTCCATGAAGGCATCCAGGACCCTCGGGCCAGTTTCCTGTTATAAATCAGTGGACAAGAGAAACATTATAGTGAAGATGCACAGATTAAAAAGTGCACCTCTCTTTAAGCCTTTCCACCCGGTGTTTCAAGCCCTGTGGAAACTGTAGGAAACAGCTTCCTTTATAAATGAGAATATTTTCACGGAACGGGAAGCATAGAGCACAGATTTCAAAAAAGCTCTTGGAATGTGATCTCGAACTGGGTCAAAAGTGAAGAATGAATGCCTTTGCTAAAAAGAACTTCGAGCAGAATGTATGTGTTGGTGTTTCTCGGAAGGATATTTGCAGCAAACAGAAGGTATAGCAAAGGCTCGCCACAATACCCCAGGAGAGAATAATTGGACCGCTTTCTATATAGTGGGAAAAACATGACTTTGCAAGTGCGAAGACATTTGTTGACCCAAATTTGCTGGTGCTGTCTGTGTGAAATTTACACATTCTCCCTGTGACCACATGGCTTTCTTCTGGGCAGTCTTGATGTTGCTCCTGCATCCCATAGATCTGTGGGTTAATTATAAATTGTCCTAGTATGTAGTTGAGTGGCAGAATTTGGCAGGAATTGGTGAAAACATGGAGAGAATGAACTGGAATTGATGTCGGATTAGTGAGAATGGGTGTTTAATGGTTAGTATGGACTTGGTGGTTTGATGGGCCTGTTCTGTGCTGTAAGATTTTATTACTCTATGATAAAATGACTCAAAGGAATCCAAAACAAGAGGATCAAATTTAAAAACGCAAACACGAGGAAATCTGCAGATGCTCCCTCCCCCTCCCACTTTCAAATCTCTTACTAGCTCTTCTTTCAGTTAGTCTTGACGAAGGGTCTCGGCCTGAAACGTCGACTGTACCTCTTCCTAGAGATGCTGCCTGGCCTGCTGCGTTCACCAGCAACTTTGATGTGTGTTGGATCAAATTTAAAATTAGTGCCAGAACATTTAGGAAGGAAATTAGGAAGTAGTTTCTAACATAGAGTGATGTGGAAATATGGAATTTACTCCCATACCAGCCATTGATAGAATAGTAGCTCAGTGTTGCTTTTTGTACTTTTAATCTGTTTTATAATGTAACCTATTATACTTAATCAGTAATTGATATAATGGACTGGCGCTCCTTTTACTTGTTCTGCTTTGGAATTGACAGTAAGTGATTCTCCATGCATTTATCTTGACTTTCTATCCAGGCTACATGGGGTACTGCTGTCTGCTTTGCCAGATGCTTCACTGTTACAGCAGACCTGTTAAAAGCTGACATCAGATGCTCAGAAGAATTCTTGAGAAGACCTTTTTTTTTTTTGATGATACAATAAATGTGATGTAAATTCAGATTTTTTAGAATATATTTAATGGAGAGTTATTATAGTATGCTGGGATTGGAAGAAGCAACAAATGTTGATATGAGTTTTTTTGGGTTGATGTCTTGGATAAAATTTTTCATAGGAGTCTGGTTGAGTTGATCATCTGTGTGTCCAGAACAACAGAGAACCCCTCAACCAAAGATATAGAATTGTAGCAGCACAGAAGTACAGAGGGAGTTGTAAGTGAGAGATTGATTCTCCTCCTTGGGGTGCCCAATTTCTGATCTGATTTTTTTTTCCAAAATGTATGTTGTTCACAAGATTTGCAAATATACTATGAGTGGTGACATAGGAATGAAATATACTCAGTAGCCACTTTATTACATACTACCTGTACCTAATAAAGTGGCCACTGAGTGTATGTTCACGGTCTTCTGCTGCTGTGGCCCGTCCACTTCAAGGCTCAACATGGTGTGTGTTCAGAGATGTTCTTCTGCACACCACTGTTGTAATGCATAGTTATTTGAGTTACTGTCACCTTCCCGTCAACTTGAACCAATCTGGCCATTTTCGTCTGATGTCTCTCATTAACAAGACGTTTTTGCTTACAGAACTGACGCTGGATTTTTTTTTATTTTTGTTATTTTTTTGCATCATTCTCTGTAGACTCAGGAGACTGTCGTACATAAAAATCCTAGGAGATCAGCAATTTCTGAGATACTCAACCCTCCCTGCCTGGCACCAACAATCATCCCACAGTCAAAGTGACAGATCACATTTCTCTCCCATTCTCATGTTTGGTCTGAACAACAACTTGTCTGAACATGCCTGCATGCTTTTTTGCATTGAGTTGCTGCCACATGATTGGCTGATTGGATATTTGCATTAACAAGCAGGTGTACAGGTGTACCTAATAAAGTGGCCACTGAGTGCATATTGAATAGGTCATGTCATTTCATTCATGTACAAGATTTACATTTTATCAGCACATCTACAATTTTTGTTTCACATGCGTTCCATCAGTGATACAATTGAGAAGTTTCTCACTATGCAATGGTCAGAGAGCCTGAAACTGTAATCTCACCCCACTGAACTTTTGCACTAGCTTCACCCCTCAGCAAATAGCCCTGCACCTTGGAATGTGTCTGTCTGCAGTACGAGGTCATGCATAGCTCCCCACACTGAGGATGTAAATTCCATAAACTCATTTGAAGCTTGTTAATGTATGACCTGAGTTGTCTTTGTTTCATCCTAATTTTGATATCTGCCATATTAATTATATTTAAAAGCATTTCTTGTTTCAATAGGCTTGCAGCAAGTTGAAGGCAGGTGCTCACAGAGGCTAAGAAATGGCCTTGTCAACAATATAGAGGTCAACAAAAGGAGGATGCATGGAGAAAAGGGCAGAATCAACCTCAATGACAAGATTGGAACGATACTTCTACACCTACAGGAAGATATGCAGAATGTCTTACAGCGACTTGGACAGTTGGAGGAACTGACAACATCTCAGGTTAGCAAATAACCTTGGTGGCACTTCCTAAATGAGGATGTTTTATTGCCTATTTATAATCTAATTTTTGCTGGTTTCTGTAATGTTTATCTTTAGCATTTAAAAACTGGAGGAATTCTATAGGAGGAAAAGACAGAACTCAAAAATCCACTGGATCAATTTAAAATAAAAAAAAGTTCAGAAGAAGACCTTGTGTTTTATGCACACGCTTTCCTATTGCTATGATAGATAATTTAAAAACAACCTTTCACAACCTCACAAATGTAGAAAATCTAACAGTGTAAAGATTATGCACTAGAGTTAAAACCTGAAACCATTTTGATTGTAGCTGGCTTTTCCTGGAGATAGTTGGTGGTGACAGACATGGTAACAATTAGAAAATGCCAGCTACCCTCAGGCAATGCCAGTAGCATTGTTCAAGTGAGCACAGAGGAGGGGAGCATGGCCCTTGGTGAAGGAAATGCCATCAAAAGGCAGATGAGCCATTCTCTAATGGCACTACAGCCTCTAAAGCCTGTGAGCACACAACAAAATCAATATAAGCAATCTGAAGCACAACTCCAAGTCACTTATCATTGACAATGACACAAGGAGTATTACCAGTAAGGAACAAGGCGATTAAGGGAGACTCACAGGCCTTCTGACAATTGTCAATCGATGACAATGATGAATAAGAACTGGGAATAAGTGCACTCTTGCATTTTTAGTAAACAATGCCTTAGTGTGTAACCTGAGTCAACCCCAATCTTCTGGAGACTATAAGTGCAGTAATCATGTCAGTGCACTGTATGACTTGTGTCGTATTCCACATTTACCGATGAAGGAAAGATTGAATTTCTGCTTGAATTATTAACATAGTATATAATTCTTTTAGTATTTGTCTATTATAGAACTGTAGAAAATAAAAGTAATTCTCATCTACTGGAATCAAAAAATGCTCACTACATTTGTGATCCTGATGAAAATCTGGTGCACTGATAGCAGCAACCTTGACACTGTACAATTTGCTCAATATGGTCCTGACATCAGTGTGCCAATCCAGACCCACACCATGTGAAGAGACTGAAGGAAATTCCGGACATTTTTCTCAAATCTAAGTAATCAACTTTTATTAATTGCTCACCTTTTAACATTGACAGGTGCTAAATATACCAATTTAAATCAAATCATTTTATAGTAATTAAAACAAAAATGTATTGACTGTAAACCTAATGCAAGCATTTTCCATTCATGAAGTGCAATATTAGCTAGCTGCAGGCCAATTTTCTTCATTATTATACTAAAGTTACAAATTCCAAAACTGCTGCTTTTTTTTTTGTTACTGGCATAGTCAGTGTCTGAACAGTTTCCCATAGCTTACACCACTACATCCTGTTCCCAGGAGAATGAAGTTACATTTACGAATTATACATTGAAAGCCAGCTCAGAGATCCGAACTTGAGAATAGCTCTAGTCTGTGGCAAACTTTGAATTTTGAATTAATCTGTAACTGATTTTATAACTTCTCAGTGAGGCCAATTTTGCTTCGATTCAGATAAGAGCACACCTTTGACAAACCCTAGGAGCTGGAACAATATTGTTACAGCCTCGGAAAATTAAAATGTTACATATAAAGATAATTAGAATCTGGGTGTAGGTGGTGACAAGTGGATAATAGATATTTGTTTTATGAATCTTGGCATTTTTTTTTAAAGATACAGCATGGAAACAGGTCCTTCCAGCCTAATGAGGCCACACTGCCCAATTACGCCCATATGACTAATCATTTTCATGGTTAACTCTCTATTGTCACATTTCTATAATTCAGCTTTCTAAGATTACTGACACCAACCTATTCTTCAGCAATGCTTTCTCCTCACTAATCCACACTCTTTACCTTTGGAATAGCCTCATTTCACATCAAAACTCAAAGTTCTGCCATTCCAACCATATACCCGTATGCATAGTATGTGTTGACCTACAGACACAGATGCTGGAATTTGAAGCAGAGGTCTGTGCTGTACTGTTCGATGTTTTATGTGACTAGAACCCGCTCCAGGATGAGAGGTTTGACTAACATATGGAAAGCATGCTGTGTGTTAATGACAATTCAAAAGATTCACTCTTATCTCTGCTACAGAGGTGTGTTCACCATTGAATGTGTGAGGAGTCATCCTCTCAGTTACTTGGCTGGACTACTCCGCAGTTGTAGAACAGAGGTGCAATTACACAAAGCTTCAGCATCTCTTCCCGCCCTCCCTTAAAGAAATGCGAGTGCAATTTAAGTTGTCTGCTAACTACAGGCTACAGGATATCATCAGCTCACTTTTGATCTGGCTAGTAGGAGCTCCTCCTCAAGACCAGAAGACTGAATAGAAATGAAAAGGTTAAGCATGAGGCGCGGTTGATGGCTCTAAGCCTGTACTCACTGGAGTTTAGAAGAATGAGAGGAGATCTCATTGAAACCTATCGAATATTCAAATGTCTAGATACAGTGGACATGGAGAGGATGTTTCTATAGTGGGGGAGTCTAGGACCAGAGGGCACAGCCTCAGGATAGAAGACGTCCCTTCAAAACAGAGATGAGGAAGAATTTCTTTAATCAGAGGCTGGTGAATCTGTGGAATTCATTGCCGCAGACAGCTGTGGAGGCCAAGCCATTGGGTATATTTAAAGCAGAAATTGATAAGCTCTTGATCAGTAAGAGCGTCAAAGGTTATAGGGAGAAGGCAGGAGAATGGGGTTGAGAGGGATAATAAATTAGCCATGATGGAATGTTAGAGCAAACTTGATAAGCTGAGTGGCCTAATTCTGTTCAAATGACTTATGGTCTTAGGGTTCTATTATCTGCTCACATTTTAGCTGGCTAATAGCAGCTCCTCCTCAAACCATAGGGTGGGCCAGTTAAATCACACCTTATTATATATGCCTTAGATCAGGTTTCCTCACGTCCACGTGTCAGTACAGTCCAGTTGCCTGTATGTAATATCCAACATGATGTTCCTTGCGCATGCCCAAGTGCTGAAAAAAATTGTCACTGTTACAGTACAGAAGAAGATTATCTTTGGTCCAGCTTTCCCATGCTAGCCTTCTTGTACCTGTCTATACTAATCACATCTCACAACACATCTCTCAACACTTGGCCCTTAGTCTTTTCATGTATCCTTAGTCAGTTTGTAGACCAATGGTTTCTTTCTGGCACTGCGTCACAAAACTGTTCTTTCAGGATGTTAAGCTTCAAAAGAAAATAGGCTTATGGATTTTCAAAGCATCTAGCAATTATTGGTTTACACACAGGGCCTCCAATGGCAGGGAAGTAGCAGTTTATCCATGAAAAGGCAAGAGGTATGTTGTTTTTGTGAAACACGGCAGTAATGCCCTAGGGAAATGATTGAGTGGATGGAACATGTTGTGAACAGGCATAACTGGATACTTACTTAATTGGTGTTAATGAAGGGGAGAAGCATTTGGGATATACAGTATTTTGTACAGAGGCTGAACCTGGTGATGGAGCAATTGTCCACCAGTTTTGTGTGAGGCTTGATGGCCACAACATTAATTGCACAGTAGGCTGAAGCTGTTATACATGGTAGGACAGGGTATGTGCACTTTGCCCTTTCTGCCACTAGCAGGGCTGGGCTTTTTTTTTTGTGGCTTTGGGATCTTTTTGTGGATGGGGAGCATGGGTACTGAGAAGATCGGGGTGGGAGCAGGACATGGTGGGTTGAAGTGTGGAAGTAAGACTTGCTTGAACTGACTGAAGTGGTCTAATTTAAACAAAGGGGCATTCAGAAGCTGGGTAGGGATGTGATTGGGAAATTGACTTTGGCAGCAAGATGGGGACAAGTAAGAATTAACCACTTAAAGGAGCTTTGGCTTTGGTTACATCGCCAATCCACCAGAACAGGTAAGATTGCCCTCCCCTTTAACCACCCACCAATTACAGTTGCCTGTCCTGTCAACTGTTGCTTCAGCATGCAAACACACACATTACTCTTGGGCTCTTAAGCACAAGGATTTTGTGCAGGAGGATCCCATTGCCACCTGAGGTGACTGATCTACATGTCATTCCCACAGCTGATCCAGAATGAGTCCCTCAATGTGCCCAATAAAAGCCATTTGCATATTGCACTATGTAACAAAATTTCTTGTCCTCATTGTGCTACTGACCCTACAGACATGATACAGGATAAATATGTCGTCATTTTACCAGATATTAGCTTCTCCATTTTCTGTACCGAGCCACAGAACATCCACAAGGCCACAGCCCCAACTCCAAGAGTGAGATTTAGTGGAGTCCTTTATAACAGGGGTCCCCAACCTTTTTTGCACCGTGGACCGGCTTAATATTGACAATATTCTTGTGGACCGGCCGACAGGGTGGGGGGCGGGTGTTCAAGTTCAACAGTGCGTGACAGGGAATGAGGAAAGGTGTAGCTGACTCATATCATTTCATATTGCCAAATCGTATCGTTTCTTCGCAGCCTGGTAGCACATCTTTGTGGCCCAGTGGTTGCGGACCACTGCTGTATAACACAAGGCAAAGTGCAGCAGTTGTACTTGATGGCCAATACCCAACTGTTAACCCATTGGATTCCCTTACAATAGTTATCCTTGTATTTTGATCAGATAGAGTTATAGAACAATACAGCACGGAAACAGGTCCTTTGGCCCATCTAGTCTGTACCAAACCATTTAATCTGCCTAGTCCCATCGACCTGCACCCGGACCATAGCCCTCCATACCCCTCCCATCCATGTACCTATCCAAATTTCTCTTAAATATTGAAATTGACCTGGCATCCACCACTTGCTCTGGCAGCTAGTTCCCCACTCTCACCACCCTCTGAGTTCCTCTTCATGTTCCCCTTAAACATTTCACCTTTCACCCTTAACTCATGCCCTCTAGTTGTAGTCTCACCCAACCTCAGTGGAAAAAGCCTGCTTGCATTTACCTTATCTATACCCTCTATATCCCTGATTATTTTTTATACCTCTATCAATTCTCCCGAATTCTTCTGCATTCTCAGGAATAAAGTCCTAACTTACTCAATCTCTCCTTATAACTCTGGTCCTCAAGTCCCGGCAATATCATTGTAAATTTTCCCTATACTCTTTCAATCTTATTTACATCTTTCCTGTAGGTAGATGACCAAAACTGCATACAATACTCCAAATTAGGCCTCACCAACGTCTTATACAATTTCAACATAACATGCCAACTCCTGTACTCAATACATTGATTTAAGAAGGCCAATGTGCCAAAAGCTTTCTTTTCAACCCTAGCTACCTGTGGAGCCACTTTCAAGGAATTATGTATCTGTATTCCCAGATCCCTCTGCTCTATCACACTCCTCAGTGCCCTACCACTAACCATGTAAGACCTACCCTGGCTGGTTCTCCCAATTGCAACACCTCACACTTGTCTGCATTAATCTCCATCTGACACATTGCAGCCCATTTTTCCAGCTGGTTCAGATCCCACTGCAAGCTTTGATTGTTGATCTCACTATCTACTACACCCCCAATCTTGGTGTTATCCACAAATTTGCTGATCCAGTTTACCACATTATCATCCAGATCATTGTTATAGATGACAAACAACAGTGGACTTAGCACTGATCCCTGTGGCATACCACTAGTCACAGGCCTCCAGTCAGAGAGGCAACCATCTACAATCACTCTCTGGGTTCTATTACGAAACCAACATTTAATCTAATTCACTTACACATCTTGAATGCTAAGCGACTGAACTTGCTCAACCAGCCTCACATGTGGGACCTTGTCAAATGCCTTACTAAAGTCCACGTAGACAACATCCACTGTCTTGCCTTCAAGAACTTTCCTGGTAACTTCCTCGAAAAACTCTACAAGATTGGTTAGACATAACTTAGCACGCACAAAACCATGTTGACTATCCCTAAGCAGTCCCTGTCTATCCAAATACTCATTTATCTGGTCCCTTAGAATACCTTACAATAACTTTCCCATTACTGATGTCAGACTCCCCAGCCTATAATTTCCTAGCTTATTCCTTGAACCTTTCTTGAACAACAGAACAACATTAGCTACCGTCCAATCCTCCAGCACCTCACCTGTGGCTAAGGATGTTTTAGCATCTCTGCTATGGCCCCTGCAACTTCTGCACTTGCCTCCACCAGGGCCAATGGGAACACCTTGTCAGACCCTGGGGATTTATCCACCCTCACTTGCCTCAAAACAGCAAACATTCCTCCTTCGTAATCTATATAGAGTCTATTATCACACTGCTGCATTTCCTCACATCTCTGTGAAGGACTCTCTCTGTCTCTCAAGTAAATACAGATGCAAAAAAAAAAAAAAAAAATCAATTTAAGACCTCCCTATCTCTTTTGGCTCCACGCACACTGTAGATTACCACTCTGATCTTGCAGAGGACCAATTTTGTCCCTTGCTATGCTTTTGCTCTTAGTCTTAGTCATAGTCATAGTCGTACTTTATTGATCCCGGGGGAAATTGGTTTTCGTTACAGTTGCACCATAAATAATTAAATAGTAATAAAATCATAAATAGTTAAATAGTAATATGTAAATTATGCCAGGAAATAAGTCCAGGACCAGCCTATTGGCTCAGGGTGTCTGACCCTCCAAGGGAGGAGTTGTAAAGTTTGATGGCCACAGGCAGGAATGACTTCCTATGACACTCTGTGTTGCATCTCGGTGGAATGAGTCTCTGGCTGAATGTACTCCTGTGCCCAACCAGTACATTATGTAGTGGACGGGAGACATTGTCCAAGATGGCATGCAACTTAGACAGCATTCTCTTTTCAGACACCACCGTCAGAGAGTCCAGTTCCATCCCCACAACATCACTGGCCTCACGAATGAGTGTGTTGATTCTGTTGGTGTCTGCTACCCTCAGCCTGCTGCGCCAGCACACAACAGCAAACATGATCGCACTGGCCACCACAGACTCGTAGAACATCCTCAGCATCGTCCGGCAGATGTTAAAGGACCTCAGTCCTTTAGGAAATAGAGTCTTCTATATCCTCAGTCTCCTCAGGAAATAGAGACGGCTCTGACCCTTCTTGTAGACAGCCTCAGTGTTCTTTGACCAGTCCAGTTTATTGTCAATTCGTATCCCCAGGTATTTGTAATCCTCCACCATGTCCACACTGACCCCTGGATGGAAACAGGGGTCATCAGTACCTTAGCCCTCCTCAGGTCTACCACCAGCTCCTTAGTCTTTTTCACATTAAGCTGCAGATAATTCTGCTCACACCATGTGACAAAGTTTCCTACCGTAGCCCTGTACTCAGCCTCATCTCCTTGCTGATGCATCCAACTATGGCAGAGTCATCAGAAAACTTCTGAAGGTGACAATACTCTGTGCAGTAGTTGAAGTCCGAGGTGTAAATGGTGAAGAGAAAGGGAGCCCCAGTGCTGCTGATCACTCTGTCAGACACACAGTGTTGCAAGCACATGTACTGTGGTCTGCCAGTCAGGTAATCAAGAATCCATGATACCAGGAAAGCATCCACCTGCATCGCTGTCAGCCTGTCCCCCAGCAGAGCAGGGCGGATAGTGTTGAACGCACTGGAGAAGTTAAAACATGACCCTCACAGTGCTCGCTGGCTTGTCCAGGTGGGCGTAGACATGGTTCAGCAGGTAGACGATGGCATCCTCAACTCCTAGTCGGGGCTGGTAGGTGAACTGGAGGGGATCTAAGTGTGGCCTGACCATAGGCCGGAGCCGCTCCAGAACAAGTCTCTCCAGGGTCTTCATGATGTGGGAGGTCAATGCCACCGGTCTGTAGTCATTGAGTCCGCTGGGGCGCGGCGTCTTCGGCACAGGGACGAGGCAGGACGTCTTCCACAGCACAGGAACCCTCCGGAGCCTCAGGCTCAGGTTGAAGACATGGCGAAGTATTCAACATAGCTGAGGGGCACAGGCTTTGAGCACCCTGGTACTGACACCATCCAGTCCTGCAGCCTTGCTTGGGTTGAGACCTTTCAGCTGTCTTCTCACCTGTTCAGCTGTGAAGCCCACCGTGGTGGTTTCGTGTGGGGAAGGGGTATAGTCATGAGAGCAGGGTGGGGGACTGTGAGGAGGGGTAAGAGGGGAGAGTGGAATATGTGTTGGTTGGGGGCCGACAACAGATGACTCATGTAGGGGATGGGCAGGGACCACGATGTCAAATCTGTTAAAGAACAGGTTAAGTTCGTTGGCCCTGTCCACACTGCCTTCAGCTCCTCTGTTGCTAGTTTGCCGGAACCCAGTGATGGTCCTCATCCCACTCCAGACCTCTCTCATGTTGTTCTGCTGGAGTTTCCACTCAAGCTTCCTCCTGTACCTGTCTTTAGCCTCCCTGATCCTGGCTTTGAGGTCCCTCTGTATTGCTCTCAGCTCCTCCCTATTTCCATCTCGAAATGCCCTCTTTTTAGCATTCAGGATGTCCTTAATGTCCTTTGTTACCCATGGCTTGTTATTTGAATAACAAAGGACAGTTCTTATCGGAGACATTGCAGTCCACACAGAAGTTGATGTAATCATAGTCATAGTCATACTTTACTGATCCCGGGGGAAATTGGTTTTCGTTACAGTTACACCATAAATAATAAATAGTAATAAAACCATAAATAGTTAAATAGTAATATATAAATTATGCCAGTAAATTATGAAATACGTCCAGGACCAGCCTATTGGCTCAGGGTGTCTGGCCCTCCAAGGGAGGAGTTGTAAAGTTTCACACATCAAAGTTGCTGGTAAACGCAACAGGCCAGGCAGCATCTATTGGAAGAGTTTCAGTCGACGTTTCAGGCCGAGACCCTTCGTCAGGACTAACTGAAGGAAGAGTTAGTAAGAGATTTGAAAGTGAGAGGGGGAGGGGGAGGATCACAAAGGATCACAAAGATACAAGTACACCAGTGGCTCTGCTTCATTGGGAGTTTGAGCAGATTCAGTATGTCACCAAAGGCTCTAGCAAATTTCTACAATAAAGAGCATTCAAGCAATACACGTCAAAGTTGCTGGTGAACGCAGCAGGCCAGGCAGCATCTCTAGGAAGAGGTACAGTCGACGTTTCAGGCCGAGACCCTTCGTCAGGACTAACTGAAGGAAGAGTGAGTAAGAGATTTGAAAGTGGGAGGGGGAGGGGGAGATCCAAAATGATAGGAGAAGACAGGAGGGGGAGGGATGGAGCCAAGAGCTGGACAGGTGATTGGCAAAGGGGATATGAGAGGATCATGGGATAGGAGGCCCAGGGAGAAGGAAAGGGTGGGGGGCAGAAACCCAGAGGATGGGCAAGGGGTATAGTCAGAGGGACAGAGGGAGAAAAAGGAGAGTGAGAGAAAGAATGTGTGTATAAAAATAAATAACGGATGGGGTACGAGGGAGAGGTGGGGCACTAGCGGAAGTTAGAGAAGTCGATGTTCATGCCATCAGGTTGGAGGCTACCCAGACGGAATATAAGATGTTGTTCCTCCAACCTGGGTGTGGCTTCATCTTTACAGCAGAGGAGGCCATGGATGGACATGTCAGAATGGGAATGGGACATGGAATTAAAATGTGTGGCCACTGGGAGATCCTGCTTTCTCTGGCTAACTCTTCCTTCAGTTAGTCCTGACACTAACTCTTCCTTCAGTTAGTCCTGATACTAACTCTTCCTTCAGTTAGTCCTGACTTCTCTAACTTCCGCTAGTGCCCCACCTCCCCCTCGTACCCCATCCGTTATTTATTTTTATACACACATTCTTTCTCTCACTCTCCTTTTTCTCCCTCTGTCCCTCTGACTATACCCCTTGTCCATCCTCTGTTTCTCCCCCCCCCACCCCCGTCTTTCTCCCCGGATCTCCTGTCCCATGATCCTCTCATGTCTCCTTTGCCAATCACCTGTCCAACTCTTGGCTCCATCCCTCCCCCTCCTGTCTTCTCCTATCAATTTGGATCTTTGGATCTCCCCCTCCCCCTCTTACTTTCAAATCTCTTACTAACCCTTCCTTCAGTTAGTCCTGACGAAGGGTCTCGGCCTGAAACGTCGACTGAAACTCTTCCAATAGGTGCTGCCTGGCCTGCTGCATTCACCAGCAACTTTGATGTGTGTTGCTTGAATTTCCAGCATCTGCAGAATTCCTCTTGTTAAGTTGTAAAGTTTGATGGCCACAGGCAGGAGTGACTTCCTATGACGCTCTGTGTTGCATCTCGGTGGAATGAGCCTCTGGCTGATTGTACTCCTGTGCCCACCCAGTACATTATGTAGTGGATGGGAGACATTGTCCAAGATGGCATGCAACTTAAATAGCATCCTCTTTTCAGACACCACTGTGAGAGAGTCCAGTTCCATCCCCACAACGTCACTGGCCTTATGAATGACCCCACAACATCACTGGCCTTAGGAATGATGCACTCTGTGAGCCCATCAATATCCTCTCCATGTGGCTCACAGAGTGCCTGCCGGTCTGTCACCTGAAAACAACCCTGGAGCGCCTCATAAGCCTCCTCCGACCATTTCTTAATATATCTGTGGAATCCCTTAGGATTCCCCATCTCCTCATGTCTTCGTTTAGCCCTCCTGATTTCCTTCTTAAGTGTTCTCTTGCATTTCTTATACTCCCCAACTACCTCATTTGTTCCTTCCTGCCTATACCTGTTATGCACCACCTTTTTCTGAACGATAACTGCAATATCTCTTGAAAATCAAGGTTCCCTAAACCTGTTATCCTTGCCTTTTATTCTGACAAGCACATATGAACTCTGTATTCTCAATATTTCACTTTTGAAAGCCTCCCACTTATCAAACACATATTTTCCAGAAAACAACCTAACCAATTCCACACTTTCCAGATCCTTTCTGATACTATCAAAATTGGCTTTTCTCCAAATTACAATCTCAACCTGTGGACCAGACCTTTCTTTTTCCATATTTACTTTGAAATTAATGGCATTATGATCACTCAATGCAAAGTGTTCCCTTACACAAATTCTGTCACCTGCCTTGTCTCATTTCCTAATAGGAGATCCAGTGTTGCACACTCTCTTGTTGGGACTTCTAAGTAGTGATTAAGGAAACGCTCGTGAGCATATTTGACAAACTCTATGCCATCTAGACCTTTTATAGTATTGGAGTCCCAGACAATATGTGGAAAGTTAAAATCACCTACTATCACAACATTATGTTTCTTGCAACAAACTGCTACCTCTCTACAAATTTGCTCCTCTAAATCCCTCATACTGTTGGATGGTCTATAATATAATCCTATTAATGTGGTCATACCTTTCTCATCCCTCAGTTCTATTCATAAAGTCTCATTAGATGAGCTCTCCAGTCTGTCCTGACTGAGCACTGCGTGACATTTTCTCTGACTAGTATCGCCACCCTTCCCACCCTTGGTTTTAATCCAACCCTCTCTATCACATCTAAAACAACATAACCCCCGAACACTGAGCTGCCAGTCCTGGCTCTCTCGCAACCAAGTCTCACTAATGGCTACAACGTCTTAATTCCATGTGGTGAACCACGCCTTAAGCTCATCCACCTTTGCTAAAATACTCCTTGCATCAGTCGCACCATGTTCAACCTCTTGATTCCTGACCTTTTATGTAGTTTTAACCATATCTTTCTCCACAATCACTCCACTATTTATTCTGGTGCTCTGTTTCCCATCCCTCTGCAACTCTAGTTTAACCACGCCCTCCCCTCCATGTAGCATTAGCATACCTTCCCACTAGGATATTAGTCCCCCCCTCCAGTTCAGGTGGAACTGGAGGGGTCTGATCTCCCTGGTATGTGGAAAGTATGAATAAACTATGGAGCAGATCTCATGCAGCTGGATTCCAGTGGTTTAGTTTATAACTTGTTTGTCATTAACAAATTGAACAACAGCAGTTGTGAGTCTTTTCATTTCCGAATGCACATTTGAAAATTACTGTATGTGTGTGTTAAGAAAAGAAATTAACTTCACCATGTTTTGACCCTATTTACTTCAGAGAGCCAAAGATGTTATGCTCAAGTTTTTTTCTTGCGTCAGATTACTCTAATGCCTGTAAATATTAAAGGAAAGACAGTGAAACGTTGACGGCTGATTGATTAAGAATATGAATGAGTATGAATTATGTTTAAAGAAAAACAGGAAGAATTTGAAGAGAGAGCTGATGTTTGGTTCTTAATGTACACTTCCCATTGATTTGAAACATTAGCAGACACTTGGGAGCAAGATGCTAACTGTCAATAAATGGCCAATAAGCAAATGGAGAAAAAAAAAGGAACATACCCTTCAGTCACTTATTCTTCAGTAATGGATTCTAAATTCTAACATAATATGTAAACATTCAACCATAATGATTCATTGGGAAGGATGAATATTTGAACATTTGCAAATAATCTATTTTTTGTTCTTGCCAGCATGTGGGTTTATTAACCACTTATAAAAAAACTACACTTGTATCTCCTGCCTTATTAAATTCTTTAACAAGTCATTTATGAATGGATTTTTTTTTGTTGATTGTGGCGTGATCTAGAAGTACCAATAGTAAATAGATCTTACAGTGGGGAGCTAGGATCCATTGCAGCTCTTGCCCTCTGAGGCAAAATGAATGGATGTTATATCTTTTCTCAATGGAAAAATTGACCCTTAGAGTTGGGCCTGAGATCAGGTTTAGGAGGTTGCTGTAAGTCAGAACAACCGTGCTGGAGCTGGGTGATAGGGGAAAGGTTTTGATACCTGTGGAGAAGGTGTTTGGGTGGCCTGTAGTGCAACTTTGGAGTTGGAAGGTGAAGGAGATGATCAAGGCCCAAGCTGTGTTTGCAGGAATTGTGCCAAGCAGTGCATGAAGTGAGAACAGTTTCTCCACTGATGACCTCTGTAGTTCATGAGTCGTAAGCGTGGGAGAACGAGAACCCAGGCCCTGGAATGGGGGCTTGATTTTTGGTAGATTACAAAGTCAGAAGACCAAGACAATATCTATTAACAAATAGATATTTGTTGATAGATAAATCAACAGCAGGAGAAGATAAGGAGGACCAGGCAGAGCTAAAGAGACTTGCCTATTAGTGCCACAGGCCAGACCTAGAGTGGAAAGGTCAGTTTGTCCTCTGAGAATCTACAGTGGTAAGTCCCAGAACAAGTGGTACTTGTTTTTTTTTTCCATAATGTTCCCTAAAATAATATTGCAAAAAAAATGACATCATCCATGTGTCCCTGATGTGAAAATCATGCCACAAGAGCAAAGGTTATAGGCCCAGTCACACAAAACAGCCAGATGATCAGGAAAAGCTCAGCATTATGCATTTACATTTCTGATTCACTTTGTTAAGCTGAATGTTTTGTTTTTTTGCAGAAATGCTCTTTTCCAGTTGATGGCTGGTGTTCGGCAGGGTAATCAATTGCACTTCCAGCTGAAAGCCGACTGTTGTTCTGATGTATTTCAGTTGCCGACATGATCTTAGATTTATTCTGCCCAATGAATTCCCCTATTCTCCTCTTACAAATTTTGCTTGGTTCCTGAGGCCAAGAATACAGCTGGTGTTGTGCTACTAGACCTATCATTGCCAACTGGAGAGCAAATGAGAGACCTTGGCAAGGATTCTAATTGCATTTGCAGCGTGCTTTCTTGCAACTATGACAAGGGGCTCAATGGCATGGGAACCATGTTGGCACTATGACAGTGTGATGAAGCACTGCTGGTGCTTTGTAATGTTTCTCCCCTGTTGGTTAATAGCTTTGACTTTGTCACTAGGTACACCTCATGCAAAAGCTTGCAAATATTGCAAATGTTCATTAACCATTGCATCCTTACATCACAGATGCTACAGTTGCACACAGACTCATATTGTGGTATTTGTCTACCACTAATGCTTTGAAAAGCATGAATATTTTTAACATTTTGTATGCACAGTATATATCTCCCCTCTTCTCTTGACCTCATGCTTTGTTACGTAACACAATTAAAAATTTAGTGCATAAATAATAATGCCCTTAACAGTTGCTGGTTTTATCCTGTTATCACTGAAAACAGCTGTTGATAATTTCAATTCAGAATTTATGTTGAATAAGTAGAAGGGTGTGGTCTTCTCCAATGTTGTTTCTTTTTTTATTGGATGTTACTCTAATTCTGTAGCCAAACTTCAATATTTAGTAACATCAGTGCACGTGTGGGAATAGTTGATATATATTCTTGCAAAACTACCATGCACAAAGGCTTTCATTTTATACCAAATCGTTTTCATTATGCAGTTAACTTCGTGGAATCAGATTATTTAAAACATAGCATTGTTAGCACTAAATTATTAGTGTCACTATTAATTGGTTAAATATTTCACTCATAACTGATTATTTTTTATGTGGCAGAACCTGTAAAAATACACATATGGTTTGCCTCTCTTAGGTTTTATCCCCCTTATTTTTCCCCGTGACGGCAATGACATATCAAAGTCTGTGGTTAAACAGCAGTGAGAAAATTGATAATGTCCTATTCGTCCGGTTCACAGATAATTCAATAATGGCAGTCAAAATTGCTGAGTTTAATCATCTCCCCACCTGAGTTCCACAAATAACTTTCCCAAGAGAAAACAATCAATGGGGTTCTGGAGCAGGCTTTTTTTTTTGCCTTTCCAAAGTCTGCATTCCCCTGCTGCTTGAGAGAGCTGTGATTAATATGGAACAAATGAAATTTATGATGTGCACTGCGTGCTTGTGCACATACAATAATATCATTAATACAGGTGCATCCAGGATTGGTTGTCAGCAGCATATTCTGGGAATAATACAAATTCAGGTGAATTCCCACATTGATATTTCAAATCACCATGCTTAAAACCTGCGTATCAAGATTTTCTCGTGCTGCTAAGTAAATAAGTGAAGTTGCGATCTATCCCCCTTGATACTCACCGTCAGCTGAAACAGAGCAAATTAATACATGAAGTGTTTGGAATATTTACGTTTCTACAAAATAGAAACAGCTTTGTTAAAAAGTATACTTGAAGAACTGCAGTTATACCCATAAAATTGGGGATACGAGACTGCAGACACTGAAATCTGGAGCAAAAAAAAGAGTTGCTGGAGGAATTCAGCAGGTCAGTCAGCAAATGGGCAGTTGAAGTTTTGGGTCAAGACTTTTCATCTGGGCTGAAAGAGTAGAAAGGAGATAACTATTAAGAGTTGATTGGGAGGGCTAGCGCAAGAGCTGGCAAGGGATAAGTGGATCCAGGTGAGGAGGGTTGTTTGACAGATGGAGTCGTGTGGGGGGAGGAAAGAATGGAGATTGTGACAGAGGCTGGGAGGCAATAGGTAGAGGCAACAAGGGCTGCAGATGATGGAGTCTGATTAGAAGGGAAACATAGAACATAGAGAACATAGAACATAGAATAGTACAGCACGGTACAGGCCCTTCGGCCCACAATGTTGTGCCAACCCTCAAACCCTGCCTCCCATATAAGCCCCCATCTTAAATTCCTCCATATACCTGTCTAGTAGTCTCTTAAACTTCACTAGTGTATCTGCCTCCACCACTGACTCAGGTAGTGCATTCCATGCACCAACCACTCTCTGAGTAAAAAACCTTCCTCTAATATCCCCCTTGAACTTCCCACCCCTTACCTTAAAGCCATGTCCTCTTGTATTGAGCAGTGGTGCCCTGGGGAAGAGGCGCTGGCTATCCACTCTATCTATTCCTCTTATTATCTTGTACACCTCTATCATGTCTCCTCTCATCCTCCTTCTCTCCAAAGAGTAAAGCCCTAGCTCCCTTAATCTCTGATCATAATGCATACTTTCTAAACCAGGCAGCATCCTGGTAAATCTCCTCTGTACCCTTTCCAATGCTTCCACATCCTTCCTATAGTGAGGTGACCAGAACTGGACACAGTACTCCAAGTGTGGCCTAACCAGAGTTTTATAGAGCTGCATCATTACGTCGCGACTCTTAAACTCTATCCCTCGACTTATGAAAGCTAACACCCCATAAGCTTTCTTAACTACCCTATCCGCCTGTGAGGCAACTTTCAGGGATCTGTGGACATGTACCCCGAGATCCCTCTGCTCCTCCACACTACCAAGTATCCTGCCATTTACTTTGTACTCTGCCTTGGAGTTTGTCCTTCCAAAGTGTACCACCTCACACTTCTCCAGGTTGAACTCCATCTGCCACTTCTCAGCCCACTCCTGCATCCTATCAATGTCTCTCTGCAATCTTTGACAATCCTCTGCACTATCTAGAACACCACCAACCTTTGTGTCGCCTGCAAACTTGCCAACTCACCCTTCTACCCCCACATCCAGGTCCTTAATAAAAATCACGAAAAGTAGAGGTCCCAGAACAGATTTTTGTAGGACACCACTAGTCACAATCCTCTAATCTGAATGTACTCCCTCCACCACCACCCTCTGCCTTCTGCAGGCAAGCCAATTCTGAATCCACCTGGCCAAACTTCCCTGGATCCCATGCCTTCTAACTTTCTGAATAAGCCTACCATGTGGAACCTTGTCAAATGCCTTACTAAAATCCATATAGATCACATCCACTGCACTACCCTCGTCTATAAGCCTGGTCACCTCCTCAAAGAACTCTATCAGGATTGTAAGACACAATCTGCCCTTCACAAAGCCATGCTGACTGTCCCTGATCAGACCATGATTCTCTAAATGCCCAGAGATCCTATCTCTAAGAATCTTTTCCAACAGCTTTCCCACCACAGACGTCAGGCTCGCTGGTCTATAATTACCCGGACTATCCCTACTAACTTTTTTGAAGAAGGGGACAACATTCGCCTCCCTCCAATCCTCCGGTACCATTCCCATGGACAACGAGGACATAGAGATCCTAGCCAGAGGCTCAGCAATCTCTTCCCTCGCCTCGTGGAGCAGCCTGGGGAATATTCCGTCAGGCCCTGGGGACTTATCCGTCCTAATGTACTTTAACAACTCCAACACCTCCTCTCCCTTAATATCAACATGCTCCAGAATATCAACCTCACTCATATTGTCCTCACCATCATCAAGTTCCCTCTCATTGGTGAATACTGAAGAGAAGTATTCATTGAGGACCTCGCTCACTTCCACAGCCTCCAGGCACATCTTCCCACCTTTATCCCTAATCGGTCCTACCTTCACTCCTGTCATCCTTTTTTTCTTCAGATAATTGACAAATGCCTTGGGGTTTTCCTTTACCCTACTCGCCAAGGCCTTCTCATGCCCCCTTCTTGCTCTTCTCAGCCCCTTCTTAAGCTCCTTTCTTGCTTCCCTATGTTCCTCAATAGACCCATCTAATCCTTGCTCCCTAAACCTCATGTATGCTGCCTTCTTCCACCTCACTTGTCACCCATGGTTCCTTCACCCTACCATTCTTTATCTTCCTCACCGGGACAAATTTATCCCTAACATCCCGCAAGAGATCTCTAAACATCGACCACGTGTCCATAGTACATTTCCCTGCAAAAACATCATCCCAATTCACACCCGCAAGTTCTAGCCTTATAGCCTCATAATTTGCCTTTCCCCAATTAAAAATTTTCCTGTCCTCTCTGATTCTATCCTTTTCCATGATAATGCTAAAGGCCAGGGAGCGGTGGTCACTGTCCCCCAGATGCTCACCCACTGAGAGATCTGTGACCTGACCCGGTTCATTACCTAGCACTAGATCTAGTATGGCATTCCCCCAGTCGGCCTGTCCACATACTGTGACAGGAAGCCGTCCTGGACACACTTAACAAACTCTGCCCCATCTAAGCCCTTGGAACTAATCAGGTACCAATCAATATTAGGGAAGTTAAAGTCACCCATGATAACAACCCTGTTATTTTTGCACCCTTCTAAAATCTGCCTCCCAATCTGCTCCTCTGTATCTCTGCTGCTACCAGGGGGCCTATAGAATACCCCCAATAGAGTAACTACTCCCTTCCCGTTCCTGAAAGTGAAGAGGAACAAAATAAAGGAGGGATGGTGGGCAGATAGGAACATTGGGGAGAGGGGTCCCAGTGGGAGGAGTATGTGGGTGATGGGCAGATGGAGGATGTGGGGAGAGGGGAATCGAGGGGGAGGGTAGAAATGCATATATGAGTGCATTTTGCTAAGTAAAAGGAGGGGGAGAGCAGGTGATCTGAAACTGAATTAGATCCGCCTTTCTTACAACAAAGAGGCCCATTATGTCCTAACCAGCCCCCAATGAAGCAGTTTTATTCCACTTTCCCTCTGTAGCCCTGCAACTTGTTTTCTCTCAACTCCTCTTTGAGTCTTTTGCCATTTACTTGCACTATACGGGGTAGTTTTAGTCATTTAACTTACCAGCACATCTTTGGTATGTGATAGGAAATCAGAGCATCATTTAATTATGTTATTTAACATCACCATAGCATGTTAGACTCTTGTTTATTCATGATTTAATGATAGTCAAAGTAGGAATTGATCATCGTTGATTCCCTTTGAATTTAATATTGTTTTCTTCTACTGACAGCAGTCTTGGCCAAACCTTCAATTAAGTAAATACAATTCTGGTAAAATAATCTAGACTGTAAGAAATCTTCATTAATAACTGGCATCTATTAATAATTAGTAAGAACTGTTGAGAAACAGGTAAAAAAGTTTAATGTTTTCTTGCAATGTTTTCTTTTTAGGGATATTTTAGCTATAAGTTCTCGCTAAGTAGCAAGAGCCAGGAACTCTGGAATAGATATGTAATTGTTCATTGAGAGTCTCATTCACACAAATATGCTTACATGAAGTCCCCACGTGAGCATATTATTGAGTTTAATGAAAACAAGTGTTGTAACACAATTCTTACACGTAGCTTGATTTCTTTTGAATGCTTGCATCTTGCTTGGCTAACAATGGAAGTCTACTGAAGTATGATATCGATTTTTATGATTTTTATATATATATATATATATATATATATATATTGTTTTCTTATTACAGATGGAAACAGCTGAGGTACAGCCTCCATGCTTGAAAATGACTAGGCTTAAGGTGAATAATGTTATTAAAGTATCTTTTTAATAATCTCCTGCATGTATTCTTTATATTTAGATCCAATTATTGTAATATGATAAAAAATACAGTATTGTAACAGTAGAAGAATATTTCTTCCAATCCCATGACACAAAAAGAAAACCACTGCCAAGATAGCAGAACACTTGTAATCCAGAGACACTGAAGTAAAATCACTTCCAGTCGCATGATACAGGTGGACACTACTTTTATCACTTAACATGAGGGAGAAACTACTTCCCATCCACCCAATGTGCATCAACACCAGTCTTCAACCTGAGACAAATAAGTTAACCAGTTGATGTCTCTTGCCCACACAGAACTACTGAGAATCATGCCTGATGGTCTCAAAATTATACAGAGAACAAATGATCAAAGCTAAGGATATAATGTATACTGCAATGGACCAGCAGGGGAGGAGCTAGCAAAGAGCCATGAAAACTATTCCCTCTAACCTTTCATGAGTTCACTTTCTATTCAGGCTAATAATTTTTTTTCTTGAAGTATATATACATTTTTGTACCAAGCACCCTATAAAACATCTTATCAAATTAAGTTCACAATCAGACATATCCTCTCTTAAAAAACATTGAAATAACTAATTCAAATTGTGAATTCTGTAAGACCAGTAGATCTAAAAATGGTTTATTTTTTCTATTCTTTCTTGAAATGAGATATGATATTTGTTCCAGCTTCCACCAATAATGTCTAGACAATCTCATTTGCCACGAGAGAGATTTGTTACAACAGCTGAAGGGATCCATTCTTTCTTCTGAACTAAATATTTTGAATTGTTAAAGTGAGAACTGGAAGTTAGGGACATTTTATTGGCTCTGTAGAAATTTTCTGCAAATACATTGCATTTCTTTAATATTAGAACCTAATTCGTGCAATACAAATATATTATTCTTCTCTGGAGGGTCCCTATTGACTTGAGTGTCTTCAGCACTCATGAAATTTTGATTTAAAACTTATTGATGCAATGCCTTTTCACCATCTCAGAAATGTTTTAGAGCACTCCATATACAACAAATCATTTCTGAATTGGAATGACTGGTGTGAGTCTGCCTTAATAATATGCATGTAACTGCAACTATAGTTTCATACATCCTTCAAGTCTTACTTTATGAAGGCAGTCTAATAATCCAATCATGTTGACATTAAACCTACTCCCCTATGGCAATTGAATTTGTTTTTTTTAACAATATTTTACGTATCCTGCTGATAAAAGCTGGAGTTATTGCACAGAAAATAGAATTTCAGTTTTAGTGATGAGTTAGTAAACCGCAGGCATCAGGAATCAACTGGACAATTTAATTGAAGCATCCCAACACTTCACCCTGTTTTCTCAAGTACAATTATTTTAAAATTTGAGCCATGCCACATAGGCATTTAATTTTTCCCTGTTTTGAATTTTCAGTTTACATTTATATTTTACATAAATATAATTCAAATTATTTTAACCTACCTGTGTGTGAATCTGAAGCAGATATTTTTTCAATATTAGGTAACTCATGACATGATTATACCAGCACTTTTTTCAATTTAGTGAGGAAAAAGAATAGAATTGAGTTTGGTGTAATATTTGCATTGTGTAACATTGACCTGCTTCTCTCCCCATCACTTCTCCCAATGCAGATTGTCCATCAGCCCTGAATGTGAGCAGCACACTTTTCATCATACCTACCATCTGGCTGGCTGCCATACTCATTGACACTGTCGGTGGTTCTGTCCCCACAGCCACCTACGCTCACCTTCTCTACTATCTGCGCTTCCTCAGAAAAAACAGATCCTTACTCAAAAAGCAGGCTCATTTTCAATCCCCCAATTTTCATATGTTGTGTCCTCCCAAATTTATTCCATTTTGCTTACAACTAGAAAATCTCAGCATTAAATACTGTGAAAAACACCTTTGGAGATTGTGCCTATTATATATTATTTCTCCATAATTTTTCCACAAAGCTTTGTTCCACTGTTTCTCTTATCTGGCATTGCCCATTGGCAAAGTCATGGAAGCAGTTTTCACATTTTGTTTAATGATTTCTACAAGTTCTTTATCTCTTTTCACTATTTGGTTACTTTTATTTATTTCAATCTTAAGTTTGAGATCATTGATAATTTCTTCCGTTTCAACATTAGAACAAGAAGTATAGACCTTAGTATACAGTTTTGTGATCTCAGAATGTCATAAGCCATCTTGCAAACAATGGATAGACTGGCAGGAGGCAAAGACTGGGAATAAAGGGAGCCTTTTGTGGTTGCTAAGTCAGTAGATGTTGTTTACTTGGTTTTCAGAAGGCCTTTGACAAGGTGTTGCACATGAGGTTGCTAAACAAGAAAAGAGCCCATGGTATTACAGGAAAGATACCAGCATGGATAGAATATTGGCTGACTGAGAGAAGGCAAGGAGTGGAATAAAGGGAGCCTTTTCTGGTTGGCTGCTGATAACTAGTGGTGGTCCACAGAGGTCGATGTTAGAACTGTTTCTTTTCACATTACATGTCAAGGACTTGGCCAAGTTTGCAGATGATTCAAAGAGAGGTGGAGGGGAAGGTATTGCTGAGGAAGCAGGGCATCTGTGGAAGGACTAAACAGACTGGAAGAATGGGCAAAGAAGTGACAGATGGGTTACAGTGTAGGAAGGTGTATGGTCATGCACTTTGGTAAAAGGAATAAAGGCACAGAATATTTTCTAAATAAGGAGCAAATTCAGAAATCAAAGTCGCAAAGGGACTTGGGAGTCCTTGTGCAGGATCCCCTAAAGGTTAACTTGCAGGATGGGTTGGTAAGAAAGCATTCAGTTCGTGGGGACTGAAGTACAAAAGCAAGCATGTAATGATGAGGCTTTATAAGGCATTATTCAGATGATACTTGGAGTACAGTGAGCAGTTTTAGAAACATAGAAAACCTACAGCACAATACAGGCCCTTCAACCCACAAAGCTGTGCCGAACATGTCCTTACCTGAGAAATTACCTAGGCTTACCCATAGCCCTCTGTTTTTCTGAGTTCCATGTACCTGTCCAGGAGTCTCTTAAAAGACCCTATCGTATCCGCCTCCACCACTGTCGCTGGCAGCCCATTCCACGCACTCACCACTCTCTGCGTAAAAAAAAATTTACCTCTGATATCTCCTCTGTACCTACTTCCAAGCACCTTAAAACTGTGCCCTCTCATGCTAACCATTTCAGCCCTTGGAAAAAGCCTCTGACTATTCACACGATCAATGTCTTTCATCATCTTATACACCTCTATCAGGTCACCCCTCATCCTCCGTCGCTCCAAGGAAAAAAGGCGGAGTTCACTCAACCTATTCTCATAAGGCATGCTCCCCAATCCAGGCAACATCCTTGTAAATCTCCTCTGCACCCTTTCTATAGTTTCCACATCCTTCCTGTAGTGAGGCGACCAGAACTGAGCACAGTACTCCAAGTGGGGTCTGACCAGGGTCCTATATAGCTGCAACATTACCTCTCAACTCTTAAACTCAATCCCACGGTTGATGAAGGCCAATGCACCATATGCTTTCTTAACCACAGAGTCGACCTGCGCAGCAGCTTTGAGTGTCCAATGGACTTGGACCCTAACCTCTGATCCTCCACACTGCCAAGAGTCTTACCATTAATATTATATTCTGTCATTATATTTGACCTACCAAAATGAACCACCTCACACTTATCGAGGTTGAATTCCATCTGGGTCCCTTATCTAAGAAAGGATGTGCTGCATTGGAGAGGAACCAGAGGAGGTTCATAAAAATGATCCCAGGAATGAAAGGGTTAATGAATAAGGAGTGTTTCGTGCTCTGGGCCTGTACTTGCTAGAGTTTAGAAGATTGTTGAGGGAATCTCATTGAAATCTATCGAATATTGAAAGGCCTAGAGAGAGGACATGAGTAGTGGTGGAGCCTAGGACCAGAGGGCACAGTCTAAAAATACAAGGACATCTCCTTAGCACAAAGGTGAGGATATTTTTTTTTTTAGCTTGAGGGTGGTGAATATGTGGAATTCATTGCTACAGCTATGGAGGCCAAGTCATTGGGTATATTTAAAGCGGAGGTCGATCGGTTCTTGAATGTAAAGATGTCAGTGGCTACAGGGAGAAGGCAAGAGAATAGGGTTGAGAAGGATAATGATTTAGCCACAATGGAATGATGGAACAGACTTGATGAACTGAACGGTTTAATTCTGTTTCTATGTCTTACGGAAATGCTTTCGTAGCACTAAAAATGTTCTAATGAGAAAAACATCCAATGTGCACATAATCAGCAATGTGATCATGACCTGGTCATCTGTTTTAATAATATTGGTTGAGTGGTAAATATTGACAAATATACCAGTCCCATCACTTTACACCTCCATCCCCATTCCTCTGCCCTGATCCTTCTTCAAAATATTGTAATGTCTTTTACCTAAGAGCAAATTATCTTCTGTATCTGACACAAATGACAAGGGTGCTGACTTCTTCAGTGTTGCACTGGGACATTAGCTTGGATTTGTGCTTAAAGCTCTGGAATGGGATTTGAACCTACAATCTTCCCCCTCAGAGGTGAAAGTGATACCAACAATGCCATGGCTGGCACAGCTGGAGATTATGGTTTCATTTCAAATCCATTGACTGTTCCCCTCCATGGTCTGCAGTAAAGAGTCTAAAATATTAATGGCTTGTTTGAACCTCAGTTAGATTTTAAATATTGCACCTTGTGCGTCGTCAAAACTGGTCGTGCCATCTCTTTAATTTTTCAGCGACCATGGGAGCCGTACATTGACTTTATTATGTCCAGATGTAATTACCATATTTTTTGTGTTTTGCACCTTCATACAGAGATGTTCTTTGTAATCCAATATGAGATTTCAACATGTTAAAAAAATTGCTAACGCATTACATCTTTTCCAGCCTCACAGGGCTCATATACAGTGCCTTTAAAACGTATTCACCGCCCTTGGAAGTTTTCATGTTTTATTGTTTTACAACATTGAATCACAGTGAATTTAATATGGCTTTTTTGACACTGATCAACAGAGAAAGACTCTTTTAGTGTCAACATGTAAACAAATTTCTACAAATTGGTCTAAATTTATTACAATTATTAAACACAAATTAATTGATTGCATAATTACTCACCCCCTTCAAGTCAGTATTTAGTAGATTCACCTTGACAGCCTTGTGTCTGTGTGAATAGGTCTCTTTCAGCTTTGCACATCTGGATACTGCAGTTTTCCCCCCATTCTTTGATATAAAACTGCTCAAGCTCTGTTGGATTGTATGGGGATCATGAGTGAGCAGCCCTTTTCAACTCCAGCCACAAATTCTCATTTGGATTGAGGTCTGGACTCTGACTTGGCCACTGCAGGACATTAACCTTGTTGTTTCCAAGCCATTCCTGTGTAGCTTTGGCTTTATGCTTGGGGTGATTGTCTTATTGGAAAACAACACTTCTCCCAAGTCGCAGTTCTCTTGCAGACTACATCAGGTTTTTCTCCAGAATTTCCCTGTGTTTTCCTGCATTCATTTTACCCTCTACCTTCACAAGCCTTCCAGGGCCTGCTTCAGTGAAGCATCCCCACAGCATGATGCAGCCACTACCATGCTTCACGGTAGGGATGGTGTGTTTTTGATGATGTGTGGTGTTTGGGTTCCGCCAAACATAGCATTTAGTCTGGTGTATTTTTATTATAATTAATTGAAACACCTTGACTGCACACAGGTCTCAAAAAACAGATTCCCGTTTAACTAATTATGTGACTTTTAAAACCAATTGGTTGCACCAGTGATGATTTGGTGAGTCATATTAAAGGGGTGAATACTTATGCAATTAATTATTTTGTGTTTTATATTTGTAATTATTTCAGATCACTTTGTAGAGATCTGCTTTCACTTTGACACGAAAGAGTCTTTTTCTTTTGATCAATGTCAAAAAAGGCCAAGTCAAATCCACTGTGATTCAATGTTGTAAAACAATAAAACACGAAAACTTCCAAGGATTGTGAATACCTTTTATAGGCACTGTAGAGAGGTGGGAAGATTATCAAATTGTATAATAAACAAAATTTCCAGCGTACTTGTAGATAATTTGAGCTTTTCTTGGTTGGCCAATCAAGAACTAGAAGGCATAGCTTTAAAGTGAGAGGGGAAACATTTAATCAGAACCTGAGGGGCAACTTTTTCACACAGAGGGTGGTATGTATACAGAATGAGGATGTGGTTGAGGTAGGCATGACAGCAACATTTAAAAGACATTGGGACAGCTACATGGATTGCAGGGATTTGCAGAGATATGAGTCAGGTGCAAGTGGGACTGATATTGATGGGCATCCTAGTCGACGTAGATAAATTGGGCTGAAGGTTGATTTCCATGCTTTACAACTCTATAACAGAAATGGGAAATTATTGCAAGAGGTTATTTTTCTTTCAAACATGAGAGGCTGAGAGAAGACTTGATTGTAATTTCATGACCTCTGTAATCATATGGTCAAAACCATCTATCACACTGATTCATTCTCTGCTCCTTTTAGAGAGCCTCCAGGTGGTTGTTCAATCCATCCAGACGGACCTTCATCTTTTTAGTTTTGTGGCCCTTTGTTGCTCAGTGGATAGTCCATGTACTTCGCAAGAGAAGGAGCTGAGGAATTGTGGTAAGTGTTTGTGTCCTGTAAGACTGCCTTTTGGGATCCAGCTGCCTAACATTCATTTGATCCATATGAGTGGTTTCATGTTTTACACTTCTGCCTTATGCCTTTAAGAAGTATTTAGTTTTGGAATGGAATCCTTTGTCAGAAAGCATAGGGATGTCAGTGCTCCATGTTTATATTATTCAAGCTCTGAGAACTAACCTAAAATAACAATGAACAGCAGAAGAAAAGTTTTCTGGCATTCCCCTTTAATAATGCGGAAATATTCTGTAGATGGTGTGTTGTTTATGTTGTAGCTGTCAATCACTCTTTGGCCATTATGAGGTCTTTAAGCTGTTGTTGCCAGGCGCTGGATCACAGCCAAAGCCACGTCTTCGTGGTCTGACAGTTCCAAGTGGAAATAAATACAAAACCCAGAATTACTCAGCAGGGAAACTGGAGAGTGTTTCTAATCTAGGTAATACTTTGCAGTGGAACTGGACTCTTGTGTGTTTTGAAGGATTTCCAGATAGTTGTTTGGCCCTTTGGGATGGGTGTAGAGCCTAAGCAGCTGAGTTCTGTGAAATCAACCTCCCCCTCCACCAACCCGCACCCCCAATTCCATCATGTGTCTGGAAAACTCTTGTCACGAATACAAAAAAAGTACTAGCTCAGCAAAGGTCACTTTGTGTGAAGTGAAAACTACGCCTGCTTTCTGTTTGTTGGTCTGTGCTACAATTTTTCTCCGAGCTCTTTATAAATGGATTGATGTCCTTCCAGAGGTTATTTTAGAAGCAGATTCAACACAAGATGCAGGTATTTCTTGAAAGGAACTTCTGAGTTCTCACTGAGATACCGAGCAGAGATGTCAAGAACGTTAAGGGTACTTCTCATTGCTGTCTGTGTATCCTCTGATGTCATGATCTAACAGCCCAATTTGTAGTGATGGAAAGTTTATTAATCTAGAGTCCAGCTCCATCTGGCTCAAAAAGTGCAATCCTTTCCTTTTTCCTTTCCTTTTTCCATTCCTTTAGTTTGAATAAAATAGAATAATGTTATTATGAATTCAAATTATAAGGATGGATTTCATAGATGAGGTTTATCTTCCATCAAGGATAAAATTAAGGAGTGATCTAATTAAGATAGTTAAGGGAATCAATAAGATAGGCAGTAAATTTAAATGCTTGCTAGTATTAATTTCCATGATGCATAAATGACTATTCAGTGAAATATGATTACAACCATTTCTGGGTCATTTTATGTCACTCTAGAAAATTAAGACTATAAGACATAGGGGCAGAATTAGGCTATTCAGCCCATTGTCTGCTCTGCCGATTTGATCATGGCTGATTTATTTTCCCTCTCAACCTCATTCTCCTGCCTTCTCCCTCTAATATTTGATGCCTTTACTAATCAAGAACCTATCAACCTCTGCTTTAAGTATACCCAATGACCTGGCCTCCACAGACATCTGTGGCAATGAATTCCACAGATTTGCCACCTCCTGTCTAAAGAAATTACTCGTCATCTCTGTCCTAAACGAATGTCCTTGTATTTTGAGGCTGTACCCTCAGGTTCAAGACTAGCCAGGAATTACTCAGCTTGAAAAGGAATCAGAATCAGGTTTATTATCACCGGCATGTGACATGAAATTTGTTAACTTAGCAGCAGCAGTTTGATGCAATACATATTCTAGCAGAGGAAAAAAAAAATTAAAAACTAAATAAACAAGTAAATCAATTACGTATATTAAATAGATTTAAAAAACATGCAAAAACAAAAATACTGTATATTTTTGTAAAAACTGAGGTTGTGTCCAAAGATTCATCGTCCATTTAGGAATTGGATGGCGGAGGGGAAAGAGCTGTTCCTGTATCGCTGAGTGTGTGCCTTCAGGCTTTTGTACCTCCTACCTGATGGTAACAGTGAGAAAAGGGCATGCCCTGGGTGCTGAAAGTCCTTAATAATGGACATTGCCTTTCTGAGACACTGCTCCTTGAAGATGTCCTGGGTACTTTGTAGGCTAGTACCCAAGATGGAGCTGACTAGATTTACAACCCTCTGCTGCTTCTTTCAGGCCTGTGCAGTAGCCCCTCCATACCAGACAGTGATGCAGCCTGTCAGAATGCTTTCCACGGTACATCTATAGAAGTTTTTGAGTGTATTTGTTGACATGCCAAATCTCTTCAAACTCCTAATAAAGTATAGCTGCTGTCTTTCCTTCTTTATAACTGTATCAATATGTTGGGACCAGGTTAGATCCTCAGAGATCTTGACATCCAGGAACTTGAAGCTGTTCACCCTCTCCACTTCTGATCCCTCTGAGGATTGGCATGCGTTCCTTTGTCTTACCCTTCTAGAAGTCCACAATCAGCTCTTTGGTCTTACTGACGTTGAGTGCCAGGTTGTTGCTGTGGCATCACTCCACTAGTTGGCATATCTTGCTCTTGTACACCCTCTCGTCACCACCTGAGATTCTACCAAGCAAATTTATAGATGGTATTTGAACTATGCCTAGCCACACAGTCATGGGTATAGAAAGAGTAGAGCAGTGGGCTAAGCACACACCCCTGAGGTGCGCCAGTGTTCATCGTCAGCGTGGAGGATATGTTATCACCAATCTGCACAGATTGTGGTCTTCCAGTTAGGAAGTTGAGGATCCAATTGCAGAGGGAGGTACAGAGGCCCAGGTTCTGTAACTTTTCAATCAGGATTGTAGGAATGATGGTATTAAATGCTGAGCTATAGTCGATGAATAGCATCCTGATGTAGGTGTTTGTGTTGTCCAGGTGGTCTAAAGCCGTGTGGAGAGCCACTGAGATTGCATTTGCCATTGACCTATTGTGGCGATAGGCAAGTTGAAATGGGTCCATGTCCTTGCTGATGCAGGAGTTCAAGGGCGAAGAGACAATTTCGAATGAGGTTGAAGGCGACATCAGATGCATGGCAACTCTGGCATGACCAACCTCTTAAAGCATTTCATCACTGTCGATGTGAGTGCTACCAGGCAATAGTCATTAAGGCAGCTCACATTATTCTTCTTAGGCACTGGTATAATTGTTGCCTTTTCGAAGCAAGTAGGAACTTCCGCCCATAGCAGTGAGAGGTTGAAAATGTCCTTGAATACTCCCGCTAGTTGGTTGGCACAGGTTTTCAGAGCCTTACCAGGTACTCCATCAGTACCTTCTGCCTTGCGAGGGTTCACTCTCTTTAAAGACAGTCTAACATCAGCCTCTGAGACAGAGATCACAGGGTCATCAGGTGCAGCAGGGATCTTCACAGCTGTAGTTGTGTTCTCCCTTTCAAAGTGTGCATATAAGGCACTGAGTTCATCTGGTAGTGAAGCATCGCTGCCATTCATGCTATTGGGTTTCGCTTTGTAGGAAGTAATGTCTTACAGACCCAGCCAGAGTTGCCGTGCATCTGATATTGTCTTCAACCTCATTCAAAATTGTCTCTTCGCCCTTGAAATAGCCCTCCGCTATTAATGCGTTGGACTAATATCTCATGATATTACCCTCATATAATGCTGTTTTTTGGTGTTGCTAATTCAAGTTCAATTGTTTTTGTCCAAGCTTATCTGTAATTGTGGGGTTATGTATGGAACTTCCGTAGCAATGTATAGCTAAATGTTATATAGTTATTGGCTGTTCTCCAATACAGCGAAAATCTTGGTGGTTTAGGGATCTTATCATGCACGACTCTTTTGATCTTTTGCAGGGACCATTTTCGTTGATCACTAGAAGGAATGAGTTTGCAAAAAAGCACTCAACAGCCTTGAAGGAAATAAGTAAACCTCTTAAAGGACGACACTAAGACTTCACCTTTTTTGTATGGTAAGATGTAATATGTTGACAGTGAAGAAAATTGATCCCAAAGTCACTTTGGACTGAAGATATTTTTTTCCCAAAAAGGAAATGCAAGGGGATAAGAAAAGTTTAACAACCATCTGCTTTTTAAATAAAAATAAAAGGTTAATAGGCTTAATGGCTGCATTTGCCCCTCAAACCCATACAGAAGAATTTTGTGAGATCGTGTAGCATTTCTTTACTGGAAACAACATCAATGATAAAAATAAAGCAAGGTCTACCTTTACTTGTCGAAGCCCCTGCATTATGGTTTATTGGAAAACCTGCTGAGCATACAGAAATGTGGTAATGATAAAAAAAGGAATTTGTGGATTTGTTGAAGAATCTCTATAATCCAAAGCCTTGCAAAATTGTGCAAAGATTTAAGTTTGATTCTCAAGAAACAGTGGCTGAATTTGTAGCTGAAATTGTCACAAAAGAGTAATTATGGCAATGTAGGCTCTTAGATGCTTAACCTCGTTAGTGTGCAGAACCAATAATGAGTTGGTCATTATTAGAGTGAATATAAGCTCTGTGAACACAGTGGAATTATCAAATAAATATGTGCTGGACTTGGAAATTAGACCAGGTGTTCTGCATAATAGCACAGATTGGAGACAGACTCGAAAGCAAATTGTGCTGAAGCAACTTGAACATCATTTTACGATGGTAAATAAAAGCTGTCACTGCTATGGAGGAAACATACCGTATCTGAATGCTGGGTCAGGCAAGAAAAGGGTCACTTTTGTGCTTTAAAAAGGCACTTACAGAAGTTGAGCAAACAAAATGAATAAAATAAATTCAAAAAGGTTGTTCAAAATTTCCAGTTTCCATTATTCTCACAACTTAAAGGAAATGAAGACTCGAGTACAGACGTGTTTACAATATTTAATGAAGCGGGGGCATTTAACAAATGCAGAACCACTGATTGTTATGATGGAAGAGAATGAAGGAGATATTTGAATTTTAAACTGTGTGGTGTGCAACACTGATGAAACAGACTGAATGAGCCATTGGGTGGCCTGAGATCACGACATCTGAATTTAAAAAGGCACAACTAATTCTGAAAACCTATACAAGTGAATGCATTGAAGTGATCAGAGTTGCTGACTTTGACTGCGAAATACCAAGGACAAGTTAAAACATCACTACAAGTTGTTGTTACGATCTCAGGACCGAACTTTTTGGGAAGAGGCTTCTTGATCAAAATTTCCCTAGATGGGAGGCGTCCATGAGTGTTGCTGCAACATTACAGAAAGGGCTAGGGAGATAAAAAGAGCTTTTCAAAGCTGAGCTGGGCACATTGAAGGGCACCCAAGCCAAAGCTCATGTTGATCCTGTCTCTCTACCATGTTCATCTAGACAAGGGCTGTGCCTGAACCAATTAAGTCAAAGGTTAAGACAGAAATTGACAGGCTTCTCTGAGAGAAAAAGAACTGAATCTGTTGGGTCCACTAAATAGTTACACCCATTGTGTCAGTGTTAAGACACAGTGAATCCATTACGAATTGTGGAGATTACAAGTTGACTATAAGTCAAGTCCTGGTCCTGGAATAGAAGAATTATTCTCAGTTTTGCCTGCATGGCAGCAGTTAACTAAAATGGAAATGAGTCATGCATATCAACAGGCAGTTTTATAGAAACAGTCCAAGAGGATTTTAACTGTCATCACACACAAGGGCTTGTTCACAAATGGTTGACTACCCTACAGAGTTTACTTAGCACTTGTTATCTGTCAAAGGACTATGGAGGAAGTGCAAGTGTTCCTGTATGCTTGAACGATATTCTGCGGAGGGAAATCTTGAGAGATGAACAGCTGCAGAATCTGATAGAAGTGTTGAGCAGATTGGAAAATGTAGGGTTGTATCCAAAGATAAGTAAGTGTGCTTTTTTGGTGAATGGAGCACTGTATATGGGGCACACTGTGTGGACAGTTGAAGAGAAGTGTAACTACACTGGTCCAATGAAATAATGGCCACTCATCATACAGATGTCCTTGAAGATTTATTTTTATATCTCTCTCTCTCTCTTGCTTCAGCAGACACTGTGAAAACTGTAAAAGACATAAAAGGCTTGAAACATACATCTCTCAGTCTTTTAAAGTCTCTCAAGCTGGTGTCCGCCGATAAACAGGCCCCAAAACACATCAGCACAACAGCACAACAATTACCGTGTGCGCCTCTTGGACCACGTGCCATATGTCTTTCTCTGCTTCCATGTTGGTTCTGACCCATAATGCCACAGTCATGCTCTTATTAAATTCTGGTCATGTAACCCGTTACACTCTACATTAAATAAAACCTTACGTAAAAAGCACAAAATTTTTAATCAAATATTTTAAGATAAAAAATGTAATCATGAATTTATGACAAAAGCATAAAATAAACATCTCAATGAAACATGTCTCTGAGACAGTTACACTCCCACCAAATTACTATGATTTATGGTAACCTTTATACAAACATTTGAATAAATCTAGTAATTTCTGGAACCAAATAATTGGTATTTGTAACAAACTCTGAGATCAAGACTGATACTTTAAACTCTCCACACAAGTAGGTGTTTAGAAATTAGTTCCATTGGAACACATTTTAGTTGTTTTCTGGTAAGTACAACTAATTTATGATTAGAACATTCAAGAATGGATGACACCATCTCTTGGTAGGATTACTGGATGCTTCAAGTCGAGAGGTAAGGAAGCCTTCTTTAATTGCCCTCCCACCCTGAGAACACCATCTTGCAATACTGTGTCAAGTTGGAACAATGGATGGCTGTGTGGCAGTTTGTCATGACTCAGTATTCACATTTCCTCTTTGAAAGCATCCCTTTGTGCCAATTTTACAAGCACAAGACTGGCCTTTCTTCTGTTTTCGACATTTATGGGTTTTGCTGTTTTGGCTGTCTTTGCTAGTTGCTGGATCCAGGCAGCCACATTCAATGCTGTATGCCATTTTGAGAACCGTTTAAATCTCTCCAAGAAATTGTCCTCTTTTACCACCTTTGTTTGTAGTACTTGTGTCTTTTTGACTTCTGGATCGCCCACCAGAAGCTCCGGAGTTAAATTTGATGTGACAATCTCTCTTTCTCACAGAAACTTGGGTCCGGTAAGCCAATTTGTACCGATCAGCTCTGCCACCTTGAGGCCTCTGGAAGCGTGATCTGCCAGATTTTGATCAGTGTCGATATAGTACCACTGTGCTGATCAGTTGCTTCTCTATTTCTTAGGACTCGATTTGCAACGAAAACATGAAACCTTCGGGCTTCATTATTAATGTAGCCCAAGACTACCTGGGAATCTGTCCAAAAATACTCTTGGTCAATTTTGAGCTCCAGCTCCTCCTTTAGCATACTGCTGACCACTGAGGAGACCACTGCAACTGTTAACTCCAGCCTTGGTATGGTTACAACTCTCATGGGTGCAACCCTTGCTTTACCTATGACTAAGGAGCAATACATTTTGTCTTCACTCAGTACTCGGATATATGAGCACTGACCGTACCCATGGCTACTCGCATTCGAAAAATTCAATCCTCTGGACCTTCCCTAGGTTTTCGAGAGCAAAGCACCTTGGAATCTGGAGTTTTTGCAGATTCTTTGGATTGTTCAGCCAGCTCTCCCATCGTGGCTTTAATTCTCCAGGCAGTGGTTCATCCCATCCAATGCCCTTTTGGCACATTTCCTGGAGTACTTCCTTTCCTAGGAGGAGGAAGGGAGCTAGGAAGCCTAGTGGGTCAAACACAGAGGCTACAATCGAAAGGATTCCCTGCCGTGTTGCTGGTTTCTCATCTGAGGCGACTTTAAAAGACAAGATGTCACTGGTCGCACTCTACTCCCAATACGGTCTGGACAGGGAGTTCATCATAATTGAGATCTACATCCTGAGCTCCACTAGCTCGTTCACTGTCCAGAATTGACCCCAAGATTTCTCTGTTGTTGGAGATGAACTTGTGGAGGTGTAATCTTCCTTTTGCATACACTTTTGCACTTCTCTCACTAGTTTGATGGTTGCGGCCACAGATTCTACACTGATGAGGCCATCATCGACACAGAAATTTTTTCTTTTCAAATCTTTTTATTGTTATATTATACAGAAAAAATAACATGAGTACATTGAAGTAACAACACTTACAATGTCTCAAAAAAGACATTATCTTAAAGATTGAAAACAAATTTTGTGATAACAAAAAAAACCTACTAAGCAGAAAAGTGAGAAAAAAAAGAACCCATTAGGTGTACAACCCCAGAGTCATGTGTCATACAAAAAGCTTCTAAAAATAAACATCAAACTGCCAGCAAGAAAAGAAAATATACTAAAAAATTTACAATTAGATCATGGAAAAATTATATCAATTAGCTCAAATGATAATAACGAGCAAATGATCCCCATCTTTTCTCAAAATCAAATAAAGGTTCAAAGGTTCGACTTCTAATTTTCTCCAAACTAAGACATAGCATCACTTGAGAGAACCATTGTGACAAAGTGGGAGCTGTTGTATCCTTCCACTTCAACAAAATGGCCCTCCTAGCTATCAATGTAACAAGTGCAATAACATGTTGGTCAGACACAGAAATACCATGAATATTTTGAGGAATTATTCCAAAAAGCACAGTTAATTTATTAGGTTGTAGATTAATTTTAAGTGCTTTAGAAATTGTTGAAAAAACCGACTTCCAGAACTGTTCCAATATAGAACAAGACCAAAACATATGTGTCAGTGTAGCTATCTCAGTATTGAAATTTTTTCTGATGAAGTTGGCTGCTGCTGGATACTCTTTTTTATTTTGGCTTGCAAGATACTTCATTCCATAATTTGCGCAGCCAGGAGAGGATGCTGCTCCAAAAAGATGGACTTTCATGCGATATTCTTTTGGCTCTGAATTTGTATCGCCATTTTCCCACCACAGGAACCGTAAGTAACCCCTGTCCTCTTGGCTTACATGGAACCTGTGAAACATTTTTCTACATCACAGATGACTGCAACTGGGTGCTTGCGGAATCTGCAGAGCACTCCTGTCAGCCCATTTGTGAGGTCAGGCCCAGCTAGTAAGTGATCATTCAGAGCCATGCCATCATACTTAGCAGAGCAATCGAACACAACCCTCATCTTTTCTGGCTCTCTAGGGTGATAGACTCCTTGGTGAGGAATATACCACACACTGCCTGCTTTGGGTTGATCTTCAGCTCTTTCTGCATCACCATCCTTGAAGACACCTTCCATAAATTTAACGTAGTCATGCTTGAATTTGGGATTTTCCTCAAGTTTCCCTTTCAGGTGCTTTAGCCGCACCAGAGCCAGCCGCTTATTTTCTGGCAGTTGAGAGCGTGTCTTAAAAGGGAGGGGCATTTCCAGATGCCCTCTGCATTCTGGTGTATTCTTTCATTCAGTAATTGCATGAACTGTATGTCATTTTGTGATATACTCTTTTCCCCAGGGTTTGTATCTCTGAAGTCTAATTCAAGGGCTCTAATGACAGTGGCTGGTGTCAATAGTGGAAGTTCCTTGACAGATACACGATGGCACAGACCTGTCACTTCTGTTGACTTTGCAACCCGTGGTGAGCTGCCGATAATGCTCCAACCCGGGTCAGTCTTGATGGCACATGGCTCATCGTCACCTCCTGTGATAATCTGTTGTGGTGCCAATGCTCTCCCGCAGTTGTAGACTATCAGGAGTCTGACCTCGCAATCCAACAGCTCTGGTATTTCCTGTGCTATTCTATTCAGATGTTTCCACCTTTTGGACGTTTCAGGGGTAGGAATGTGGGAACATTCGAGTGGGATGAAATCTCTGGTATAGGCAGGTGGCAAGTTGATGAAACTTTGCGAGGATAACCCTCTAACTCTAAGGCCACTTACTCTTCCACTCTGAACAATGGAATCTTTTCCCATCATAGTGGTAAGCTTTAACTTGACAGGCTCTAATCCTGCCCCCACCTTCTCACATACCTCTTGGTCTACAAAAGTGTTGTTAGTCTGTGTAGGGCATACACTAAGGTCTCTGTTTTAGGGGTGGTGATTGAAGAAATCCATACAGGCACTATCATGGACGTACTCCCACCATCGCCTCTGTCTATGCAGCAAGAAAGGGAAGATGTGTTTTCTTCCGCTTGCATAACATGAGAAGATGTGTCTGCTGCAGCAGAAGGACAGTCTTCATGAAGTTGTGTTGGATGATGTTTCTTACATATGCTACAAGTAGCTTTGCTCTTACAATCCTTTGAATTGAGTCCTCTCCTAAGACATCCAAAGCACAGGTTATTGTTCAATATGAACCTTCTCTTGTCCTCCGTAGGGTCTTGGTGAGCTTCTGGCACTTGTGGATGGAGTGGTTTTCCCCACAGCACCTGCATGTGACTGGGTTTGAAGATGAAAACGAAGTGTTTACCTTCTTGGATCCGTTTGAATCCTTTGAGCTGTTCTCCACGGCACTGTATTTTTCCATCAATGTGCTTGATTTATCCCACACTTTCACATTTGCGATGAACATGTTAGCCTTTGTGCGCTTCATGTCTCTAGATGGCTTTTCTTCAGTAGGCTTCAAGGAATGAAGGGATGTTACAGGATTGCATACGATTTCTGCTTCTTGTGCCACAAAATCAGCAAACTCCTTGAAATCGGGGAATTTCTCCGTTTGTCGCAACTGCTTTGGGACATGATGATTCCAGCGAGTGGTCACCCAATCAGGGAGTTTCTGGAGTGTCTTTTGATTCTCTTCACAGTCATTTAACACCTGAAGCCCTTTGATATATGGCATGGCATTGCTGCAGGCAGTCAGAAAATCTCTGTATTGTCTCAGTTTAGCTGCCTCCCTTGAGCCAAACTTTGGCCAGCTATTCAGTTTTTCTCTAAGTGCGCGCTGGATTACGAAGGGGTGGCCACACCGAGCATTCAAAGCCTCCCATGCCTGGTCATAGGCTTCATCATGCTTTCTGTAGAAGCTTCTTTCCAATACAGATCCTGCCTCACCACTGATGTATTTTTGTAGGTAAAACAACCTGTCAGCTGGATTTGTGCATCGCTGTTCTATCAATGCCTTAAAACTTGTGCTCCACTCTGAGAACCTAAGTGGTCCCCTGAGAAGACTGAGGGCGTGGGTGTAGGAAGTCTGGTGAGAACCATTACGTCATCTAGGGCTTGTACTAACGATGCTTCATTGTTAGTACTGTTTGTTCGTTCTTTGTTATTGTTCTTACATGTTTGCTCCCCTTTAATTTCTTTATAAGGTATTGGAGGACAATTAGCTGGCTCACTGCTTGCCATTCTACTTTCCTCCAAGGCCTTACTTGAGTCAGCTTCAGAGTAAGCCTTAACCTTTGCGGCTATTACTTGAAGATCTCTCTGACTTTCCAGTCTTTTAAGTTCTTGCCTTTGTACAGCGATAACCTCCTCCATCTCCATTTCGGCCTGCTTTGCAGCAAACTGCAGTAAACTCTGCTCTTTTTGCTGTGATGCTTTGCTGCTCGGATAAACAGCTTGAGTGGTGGCTACGAACAGTGGATTTGGAGATTGTAGTCCCAAATATCGACCGGGCATACTCTCTGTCAAGCACCATACGAAGTCTTGCGTTTTCTGCCTTAGCATCAATCTCCTCTCACCCCACTTCACACATACGTACGTTCATTAGCCCCATCAAATCTGTTGTTACTGCTGTGCGGGAATCCATCTTTCTTCTGATCTTAGTAGAAGGTGCCAATTGAGATCGTATATTTTCATACACATCTCTCACTTGTGTCTCCAGCCCTTCAACAGCATCAATCATGTCACATAAGTCTTGGTCGGAGCACTTATCCTTAAGTTTGGTACGTGTAGCTCTAACTTGTTCTTTCCAGCTTTCATATAGCTTGATGAATTTACTCTCCCTCTGAGAAGCCTCTTGTTGCTTAAGCGACAGCATTTTTGGGGTTAACTTCTTTTCCCGTGAAGATTTCCTGGATTCGACTTTCCTTGAAGTAGCATTGAACATGTTTCAAAAAAAAACACTGTATCTATCACCAAGTTATTGCCGGATATGCAGATAACCTTTTGCAACTATGTAATTGTCAGTGCAGTCCAAGTACTAATATTTGGTGCCTGTTTACTCAATAAACCTCCCAATACTCCTTTTGATTATGCATTTGAACTCCCAGACGAAAAACACCATTAGAGCATGGAAAAAGGGGAGGAGGGGTGGCGTTTCTGGTCAGGGATACTATTACTGCTACAGAAAGGGTGGGTTATGTAGCAGGATCCTCTTTTGACTCAGTATGGGTGGAAGTCAGGAACAGGAAGGGAGCAATTACTCTATTGGGGGTATTCTATAGGCCCCCTGGTAGCAGCAGAGATACAGAGGAGCAGATTGGGAGGCAGATTTTGAAAAGGTACAAAAATAACGGGGTTGTTATCATGGGTGACTTTAACTTCCCTAATATTGATTGGCACCTGATTAGTTCCAAGGGTTTAGATGGGGCAGAGTTTGTTAAGTGTGTCCAGGACTGATTCCTGTCACAGTATGTGGACAGGCCGACTAGGGGGAATGCCATACTAGATCTAGTACTAGGTAATGAACTGGGTCAGGTCACAGATCTCTCAGTGGGTGAGCATCTGGGGAACAGTGACCACCGTTCCCTGGCCTTTAGCATTATAATGGAAAAGGATAGAATCAGAGGGGACAGGAAAATTTTTAATTGGGGAAGGGCAAATTATGAGGCTATAAGGCTAGAACTTGCGGGTGTGAATTGGGATGATGTTTTCGCAGGGAAATGTACTATGGACATGTGGTCGATGTTTAGAGATCTCTTGCGGGATGTTAGGGATAAATTTGTCCCGGTGAGGAAGATAAAGAATGGTAGAGTGAAGGAACCATGGGTGACAAGTGAGGTGGAAAATCTAGTCAGGTGGAAGAAGGCAGCATACATGAGGTTTAGGGAGCAAGGATAAGATGGGTCTATTGAGGAACATAGGGAAGCAAGAAAGGAGCTTAAGAAGGGGCTGAGAAGAGCAAGAAGGGGGCATGAGAAGGCCTTGGAGAGCAGGGTAAAGGAAAACCCCAAGGCATTCTTCAATTATGTGAAGAAAAAAAGGATGACAGGAGTGAAGGTAGGACCGATTAGAGATAAAGGTGGGAAGATGTGCCTGGAGGCTGTGGAAGTGAGCGAGGTCTTCAATGAATACTTCCCTTCGGTATTCACCAATGAGAGGGAACTTGATGATAGTGAGGACAATATGAGTGAGGTTGATGTTCTGGAGCATGATGATATTAAGGGAGAGGAGGTGTTGGAGTTGTTAAAGTACATTAGGACGGATAAGTCTCCGGGGCCTGACGGAATATTCCCCAGGCTGCTCCACGAGGCGAGGGAAGAGATTGCTGAGCCTCTGGCTAGGATCTCTATGTCCTCATTGTCCATGGTAATGGTGCCGGAGGATTGGAGGGAGGCGAATGTTGTCCCCTTCTTCAAAAAAGTTAGTAGGGATAGTCCGGGTAATTATAGACCAGTGACCCTTACGTCTGTGGTGGGAAAGCTGTTGGAAAAGATTCTTACAGATAGGATCTCTGGGCATTTAGAGAATCATGGTCTGATCAGGGACATTCAACATGGCTTTGTGAAGGGCAGATCATGTCTAACAAGCCTGATAGAGTTCTTTGAGAAGGTGGCCAGGCATATAGATGAGGGTAGTGCAGTGGATGTCATGTATATAGATTTTAGTAAGGCATTTGACAAGGTTCCACACGGTAGGCTTATTCAGAAAGTTAGAAGGCATGGGATCCAGGGAAGTTTGGCCAGGTGGATTCAGAATTGGCTTGCCTGCAGAAGGCAGAGGGTGGTGGTGGAGGGAGTACATTCAGTTTGGAGGATTGTGACTAGTAGTGTCCCACAAGGATCTGTTCTGGAACCTCTACTTTTCGTGATTTTTATTAACGACCTGGATGTGGGGGTAGATGGGTGGGTTGACAAGTTTGCAGACGACACAAAGGTTAGTGGTGTTGTAAATAGTGTAGAGGATTGTCAAAGATTGCAGAGAGACATTGATAGGACGCAGAAGTGGGCTGAGAAGTGGCAGATGGAGTTCAACCCGGAGAAGTGTGAGGTGGTACACTTTGGAAGGACAAACTCCAAGGCAGAGTACAAAGTAAATGGCAGGATACTTGGTAGTGTGGAGGAGCAGAGGGATCTCGGGGTACATGTCCACAGATCCCTGAAAGTTGCCTCACGGGTGGATAGGGTAGTTAAGAAAGCTTATGATGTGTTAGCTTTCATAAGTCGAGGGATAGAGTTTAAGAGTCGCGATGTAATGATGCAGCTCTATAAAACTCTGGTTAGGCCACACTTGGAGTACTGTGTCCAGTTCTGGTCGCCTCACTGTAGGAAGGATGTGGAAGCATTGGAAAGGGTACAGGGGAGACTTACCAGGATGCTGCCTGGTTTAGAAAGTATGGATTATGATCAGAGATTAAGGGAGTTAGGGCTTTACTCTTTGGAGAGAAGGAGGATGAGAGGAGACATGATAGAGGTGTACAAGATAATAAGAGGAATAGAAAGAGTGGATAGCCAGCGCCTCTTCCCCAGGGCACCACTGCTCAATACAAGAGGACATGGCTTTAAGGTAAGGGGTGGGAAGTTGAAGGGGGATATCAGAGGAAGGTTTTTTACTCAGAGAGTGGTTGGTGCGTGGAATGCACTGCCTGAGTCAGTGGTGGAGGCAGATACACTAGTGAAGTTTAAGAGACTACTAGACAGGTATATGGAGGAATTTAAGGTGGGGGCTTATATGGGAGGCAGTGTTTGAGGGTTGGCACGACATTGTGGGCCGAAGGGCCTGTACTTTTCTATGTTCTATGTTCTATAACAATGCCACTAGTAAAGCAGGAACAACAATTAAGCTATAATGATAATCAATTACTTTTCTCATTAATAAACCAATATTTTAACAAATATTTCTCAAATTTTATGTATGTCCATATGGTGGTAAAGGTAGTACAGTCAAACCTGACGCCGTCTGCAGAGCTGCACTTTCCTGCCTGAAGATAGCAAAGGAATGAAACAGACACTGCACTCTGAAGCCTGTAGAGAGGATATTTGCAAGGCTGTAGCCTACGCTGGCAAGCATTGCTCTCTCGTGGTGAAATTGCGGTATTCTCAACCCAACGGTGTCAGGAGCCGTCATTCCCATTTTCTCCTGTGAATCGACAAGCCTTTTCTCCAACGACTTCTCCGGCCACCTGCTGCCCCAGCGATCGTGCTTCCTCCTCTCTTCTTCCCGGACACGCGGCGCTTCTTACTTTGAACTCTCGGCCATGTTGGCTGCATGTTTTCACTGTAACTGCATCAGTCCAATGAAATAATGGCCACGCATCATACAGATGTCCTTGAAGATTTATTTTTATCTCTCTCTCTCTTGCTTCAGCAGACACCATGAAAACTACAAGAAAATAGAAGACACAAAAGGTTTGAAACATACATCTCTCAGTCTTTTAAAGTTTCTCAAGCTAGTGTCCACCGATAAACAGGCCCCAAAACACATCAGCACAACAGAAGTGTGCTGAAATCAAATAAAATCACTGAAAACGTATCACACTGTCCATGTAAAGGCACATCAACAAGGTTATACACAATATAAAACAAATAAAAATAATTACCGTGTGTGCCTCTTGGATCACATGCAGAATAGGGTTATTTTAGGGCCATATGTCTTTCTCTGCTACCACGTTGGTTTTGACCCATAATGCCACAGTCATGCTTTTATTAAACTCCGGTCATGTGGCCCATTACACTCTACATTAAATAAAACCTTGCATAAAAAGCACAAAATTTTTAATCAAACATTATTTTAAGATTTAAAAAATCATGAATTTATGATAAAAACATATAAAATAAACTTTCATTGAAACATGTCTCTGAGACAGTTACAAGAAGGTCCAAGTCATTACCTATGCTGTTTCCCCAATTCGTGCAGCTAAGCTGAAGGCATATGTATGCTTGCTGAATTATTATAATAAATTCTTGTCGTATCTAGCAGTTGCTACAAAAGGATGTGAAGTGGAAATAGACTGAAGCTCAAGAAAGATCTTCTGTGCATTCCAAGGTGCAGGGTCTGCTGATGTGCCAGTTTGCTACTCAAAAGCCAGAGAGTTTGGTCATCATAGTGTTGGTGCTGTGTTGTCTCATCATATGTAGGATAGTTCTGAAGAACTGAGAGGTTTTTATGTTATCAATGTTTTCAGCAGCAGAGAAAAAGTACTCACAGCTAGATGAAGAAGGTTTAGTCATCTTGTCTGGATTGCAGTAGTACCATATTATCATGTACAGAAACCCCTGATTTCCCTGTTCCATGAAATAAACCCAGTGCATCAAGTTGTTTCCCCATGAATTGAAAAATGGCTTTAACCATGAGAATTGTGAATATACAATTGCTTTCAAAATAATGAACTACCAGGTGCAACATGCTGTAAGGTTTCACTGTTAAGGCTAATGTAATGGCTTCTGTGTAATGTTCCACTGCTAAGGAAATGGTTTCTCTGTAGCAGCAATGTTTGGGTTATGGCTAGAGATAACAGGGCTTTGGAATACAGGGGTTAGCCAATAAGGAAATGTTGTTCTTTCTTGTGTGTCTGGAAGCCGGGTTTTTTGCGGTCTTTCGTCGGGGAGCGACAGAGAGAGCAATTGTAACCCTCAGGCTTGGCCTGCACGTGTTCATCTAAGGGAAAACAACTTCTGGTCCCGCCAAACTGAGAAATCTCGTTTGTGTGGATGCTGCGTGATGTGTTGCTTGGTTACAAATCCATACCGCAAAATATCAGACAGTACACGATATGCAATTAAATGATTGAACTTTATAAATCTCAATCTGAATGAAGGGTTAGTAAAGGAAATAAAAAGAAAAAGGGACCATTTTAAGGAAAAAAAGTCTATTGCACATTGTTGGAGTTTACTGATACGGCTATTCATCAACCATCGACATCCTCCGAGCATCGCTGACCTCCAAGTGTAGCCAGCCTTCGGACCCTCGCTCCTCAGTCCACTTTGTCCGGTGGTCTTCTGACTCCCTCCATTCGCGTCCTCTCTCTCCATTGCTCCTTGACGAAAGACCGCGAAAAACCCAGCTTCCAGACATACAAGAAAGAACAACATTTCCTCATTGGCTAACCCCTGCATTCCAAAGCCCCGTTATCTCTAGCCATAACCCAAACATTGCTGCTACAGAGAAACCATTACATTAGCAGTGGAACATTACACAGAAGCCATTACATTAGCCTTAACAGTGAAACCTTACATCGTGTTACACCTGGAAGCACAGTCATCTTCTGTTGTCAAAGACAATTAATAAGGAATTCAGGTCCGAATGTTAACTATGGATCACACTCTGCCTGTGAGTACTGTACAAATAAAACAATGGGCAGGCCTAAGTGGAGGCCATGCACTCAACCAGAGTGTGATGATATCTTGAAATGTTTAGTTAAATAATGTAGAATTACCTTGTGGTATTTGGGAGAATGTAATAATGTATATAATTTATGTCTTTATATATAAAATTGATCTTTGGCAGATGCCATTTTGATTATTAAAAGGGCAGTTTCTAGAAATGTATTCAGTGGGCTTGAATAAAATAAATTAATTTCCTGAAGGACGAAACTAAGCCTCTGTGTTTTTGGATATAAAGATACAAAGCATTTACCACTAGGTTTAGATAATGGCATTTGCCCTCTCATTCTCTTATTCTCATTCCTTTTGCATTCTGGAGACTGCCTGTTCATTTTGAAGCTAGTCTTAATCATAGTAGTCATAGTCATAGTCCTAGTCCTACTTTATTGATCCCGGGGGAAATTGGTTTTTGTTACAGTTGCACCATAAATAATTAAATAGTAATCATCAATAAGATTTCTGGTGAACTGCACTGCGATACAAGTACTTGGAAACTACTTGCAATGTGATGCAACCACTGGTTTTGGTGAAAGACTGGGAATTACATCCAGGCATAAGTGGGCTGTAGGCACAGACAAGGAGACAAAGGGGGGAGAGAGAGCAGGACTCACTCACTGGCATTGTGCTACCCCTTCCACCAAAGTCAAAGTAGACACTGTACTCCTACCTTGAATTGTCAGTGCACAAGTTATACAATATTACCTCTAACGGAAACTGAATTGTCTATTGGTCTAGAGTCAGGGTCTGTATTCATCTCCTATATCTGCATCTTCATGAGAAGATAGGCACCATGGAATCTCCAGCCACAGAGCTATGTCCAATGCCGGGGCTCACTTATATTTCATTATGATGAAAGCAGACGTCCTATCAGCATAGTCTCAGTAAATTGCAATCTCTCTTCATCTTGCAAAGACAGACGTTGGTGTTTTGGATCAAAATAGGGAATTACTGTATTCTGTATTAGCCCATTCTGCTGAGCATAGCCATGTATTGCCACAAATTGTTTCATGCGGAACTTCAAATGTATAGTGAAGTGATTTATTCAGCATTGGAAATAGAATAAAACTAAAAGCCTCTTTCTTTTGACACAAGTCACAAAATGGTGCTACATTTAAATAAATTTATTAGATAACTTGAAGACTGAGGGTTTCAAATAAGCTTCATTTTCCTGTTATTACAGGGGTTCCCAACCTGGGGACCATGGAAGGCTCTATGGCATAAAAAAGTTTGGGAACCCTTGTGCTTTTAGAATGTAGTGTTGCCCCACTCCCTACCCCAGAACCAGCACCAGCCCTCCAGCCTGCTGCTAGCAGTTAGCAGATCTTTTCGGGACACCCACAATGAGTTGTTGCCCTGAAAGTGCCAATTCTGACTGCTGTGATACACCAAAGTTGACTGCAGTGTGGGAAAGCTAGCTCTGGTTCCCTTGCAAAGCCATTGGCTGGAGAAATCCTGTCCTCCCAAGGAAAGGCAGGACTTTTGGGCTTTGCAATGCCACTAGTTCTCTCTCAAGGTCAGGAACCTGCCCATGTGGGGGATCTGTGGTAACCCAGGTCAAACTACAGGTGTGAGAGCTTCCAGGACCCAGCAAATGATGACTAACAAAACCTGAACACCAACTATCTGCATTGATATGTGGACAATGGCTGGCACCAGAGGTGGCCTATCATGTTGTCTTTTTTTCTCAGGGAAAGGGAACCAAAAACTAAGAGAGAAAATGTGCATGCAATCATAAGTGGTGTCTTTGAATTGCTGATCTCATGCAGGAAATCAAGGATAGGATGGATCTTTCCTCAGAACAGCGAGCAAATTTGTATTGCTCTCTATCTCCCCCAGCAGCAGAAGCTCAGTGCAGTAGCAGGCACCTTAACTTGAGCAGAGGTAAATGATGTTGAAATAAGTGGATATGAAAGATAATCAAAATCCTATGTAATAGATTTGTAAGATCATTGTATAGAATTTTTCACTACCTTGATTCTTCTCAAAGTTCTCTGCAGCCACTGAAGTTCCTGTAAAATTTAGTCATTACTCAAAAGTGGGAAACAAGAGAACCAATATGTGCTACAGTAAACTCCCATTATTATGCAGATAAGATAATCTTGACATTTTTGTGATACTGCTTGCAGGATAAACTTTGGTCAGGATAACTTGGTAAAATTCCTTGGTCCTTCAAATTTTATACAGCTCCATTAGGATGACAATTCTTCATTCTGACACTCAATTCAAAAGACAGCACCTCAGTGCCACAATGAAGTGGCAGCACTAGATTAAGTCATCAAACTTCTCCCACATCAAACTAATATTTCTTGAAATAATTTTACAAAATGTTTAATTGCAGACAAATTTCTCTAAGTTGCTTCTGACATGGTGGATACAGGAGAATTTATTATTGTCTGATAATATATTAAACAATTCAATAAAAGTGTATTTAAATATTCTAATATATTGTCATTGTGTTGAAACTATGCCAAATCACTGATACCAAATCAACTAGTGAATAGGGTTTTCTGGTTAATGATCAATAATTTAGCACTGACAACAGAGTTAGAAGGATCACTTGTGCAGCTGAACAGGTTGTAAAGTAAAATTCCTCGAACTACATCATGCAAAAGTACTTGAATCTAGATTCTGGTGTCCTGTTAAATGCAATGCTGTTTATAAATGGGTTTTACTCTGCTCAATGATTTGCCTCAGAGCAACAAGAACCTCATTTCACTGTAGTGCTCCAAAAGGAGTGTAAGATGGTGCATTCCATGGGGAATAACATCATCACATGCATCCCTCTTGCAGAAAATGTTGGGGTGGTTCACAACAAAGAATGCCTATAATTTCGTGTGTCATCATAAACCATGAGTAACTTCCAATTATATTGATATTTGATTGCATCATGGTGAAAGAAGAAACACCACTGTGGAATCCATTTTCCAGGCAGCCATCTTTGAGTGATACCTCAAGGAATCTGCTGGGTATCATACAATGTTACAATTAAAATCTTTCGTATCACAGTTTAAAACATGTTTTGAAAGGATAAGTTGTTAATATCCATTCTACCAAGTAAAGATCTGTAGCAAAAGAACATAACTTCGAACATCCTCTTTACATCTTGCTATACAACTGTTCCAAATGCACCTTGCTGTGAACAACACCACAGGACATCTGCTAATAAACATTTACCATCCGAACATTAGCCCATTTCCTATTCTGGACAATCCCAGTTTCCTGTTTTAAATCAATTCTGAATCAGAATCAGGTTTATTATCACCAGCATGTGACATAAAATTTGTTAACTTAGCAGCAGCAGTTCAATGCAATACAAGGTAATGTCCAAAGATTCAATGTCCATTTAGGAATCGGATGGCAGAGGGGAAGAAGTTGTTCCTGAATCGCTGAGTGTGTGCCTTCAGGCTTCGGTACCTCTTCCCTGATGGTAACAGTGAGAAAAGGGCATGCCCTGGGTGCTGGAGGTCCTTAATAATGGATGCTGCCTTTCTGAGACACCGCTCCCTAAAGCTGTCCTGGGTACTTTGTAGGCTAGTACCCAAAATGGAGCTGACTAGATTTACAACCTTCAATTTAATTGCACGTTCTGCTCATTAACTTTATAGAACAGTCTGTGCTACTTAATTCATCGATGTTTAATTGATATCATCTAATCAATTTTTAGCATTGATGAGCCTCTTTGTCCTATTAAAAGAATTGTTCAAAGAATTAATACAAATATTTTATATAAAAATGTCTGAATTATCAGAGATACAGTGTATAATTACAATATTTATTAAATCATTAAAGCATTGATTTTTCAAATCTACTTTAAATGCTATAAAATCTCCATTATTTTACTTTAAGAACAATCAGTGAAAATCCATTATAATGCATTACTGATCTAAAGTTAGAGATTTTATAACACATTTTAGGTGATAAGGAATGATAAAAAATTAAGTATTCTTTATATGTGTCCATTGATTATGGAATCAATTAACATCTTACCCAATAGGATATTCATAATCAAGTCTAATGAATATAGATGTTGAATATATTTTTCAATCTTCTATAATTTGGAATTGCATCAAAATTAAACATCCAAATTTACTAGCTATCATTTGTCACTTTGAATGCATTAGCATTGTTTTCACTCCTACCTTTTAACCGGATACTGGGGTTGCATTCAGAGACTTGCTTGCATCCAGAATGATCTACCCTGCACGAGAGGTCATTCATTGGTGACACGGCATGAATTTTAAAACGAGTTTGGGTGTTCCCTGGGACTTTTCAGCAGGCTGCAATCATAATGATCTATTAGACACTCAGCAGGGGCCAATAAAAAGAAGCGAGGTGTAAGCAGAGCAGTCATGTGTGAGTGGACAGTGTTAGAGTGGCCAGGCTTTGGCTCAACAGGCTTAGGTGAGAATAGGCTTGGGCAAGCACAGGTGGAGGTTCTAAGTAAGTTTCTATTAAGTTTCTTTTCTGTTAGTACATAACTAGTACATTGAGAATGGGTCCAGTGTTAGTGGTATGCTCCTTGTGTGAGATATAGGAATATTTGGAGACCTTCAGTCTCCGTGATAACTACACCTGCACAAAGTGCACTGAGCTGTAGCTCCTTCGAGACCATGTTGAGGAACTGAAGCTGCAGCTGGATGGCCTTTGGCTCATACAGTAAAACAAGGAGGTAATAGATAGGAGTTATAGGAGGTAGTCTCCCAGGTACCTGCTTCCTGGAGAGGGAAAGGGAATAGACAACCAGTGCAGAGTACCGTTTTAGCCATTCCCTTCAATAATAAATATATCACTTTGGATATCTTTGGAGGGGATGACCCATCAAAGGGAAGCTACAGTGACCTGATCTCTGACACTGAATTTGTCTCTGTGGCTCAAAAGGGAAGTGGAGAGAAGAGGCGTGCAGTAGTGATAGGGGATTCCATAATTAGAGGACCAAACAGGAGATTCTGTGGATGTGAAAGAGACACTCATATGGTATGTTACCTCCCAGGTGCTAGAGTCAGGGATGTCTCAAATTGGGTGCACAACATTCTAAAAGGGAAGGGTGAACAGTCAGAAGACATGGTGCATATTGGTACCAATGACATAGAATGGAAAAGGGATGAGGTCCACAAGAGAGAATATAGGGAGTTAGGTAGAAAGCTGAAAAGCAGGGCCAACAGGGTAGTAATCTCTGAATAGGATGATTCGGCAGATGAAGGTATGGCTGAAGACTTGGTGCAGGGATTGGGATTTCAGATTTCTGAATCATTGGAATATCTTCTGGGGAAGGTATGACCTGTACAAAAAGGATGATTTACACCTTAAGCCCAAGACCAATATCCTTATGGGCAAGTTTGCAAAAGCTACTGGGGAGAGCTTAAGCTAATTTGACAGGGGGGTGGAATCTGGACTGATAGAGCTGTGGATGGAGCAGTTGGTTTACAAACAGAGGCAGTGTGAAGTGAGACTATGAGGAAGGGCAGTCAGTGGGTTGAGTTGCAGTGTAACATGGGGACAAAATCAAAAAGGTGATGAATACAGGACTGAAGGTTTTATATTTGAATGCATGCACTATATGGAATAAGGTAAATGATCTTGCCACACAGCGGTTGGTAGATATGATGTTGTGGGCATTGCTGAGTCATGGCTGGAAGAAGATCATACCTGGGAGCTTAACATCCAAGGATACACATTGTATCCAAAGGACGGGCAGATAGTTAGAGGGGGTGGGATGGCTCTGTTTGTAAGAAGTGAAATCAAATCCTTAGAAAGAGGTATTGGAAGATGTAGATTCCTTGTGGGTAGAGTTAAGAAATAGCAAGGATAAAACAGACTCCTGATGGGAGTCCTATATAGGCCTCTGTACAGTAGCCAGTATGTGGTACGTAAATTTCAATGGGAAATAGAAAGGGTTGTAAAAGGGGCAATGTTAACAATAGCCATTAGGGATTTCAATATGCAGGGAAAAACAGGTTGGTGCTGAATGTCAAGATGGTTTTTAGAGCAGCTCATGGCTGAGCCCACTAGGAAAATGGCAATTCTGGATTGGTTGTTTTGAAATGACTCAAGTTTGATTACGGGAGCTTAAGGTAAATGAACACGTAGGGAAACAGTGATCATAATATGATAGAATTCACCCTGCAATTTGAGGGGGAGAAGATAAAATCAGATGTATCAGTATTAGAGTGTAGTAAAGGGAATTGCAGAGGCGTGAGAGAGGAGCTAGCCAAAGTTGTTTGGAAGGGGGGACCAGCAGGGATGATGCAGAACAGTAATAGCTGGATTTTCTGGGAGCAGTTTGGAGGATACAGGAAAGATACATCCCAAAGGAGAAGTATTCTAATGGGAGCATGAGGTGCCGTGGCTGACAAGGGAAGTCAAAGACAGCATAAAGGCAAAAGATAAGGCATATAATATAGCAAAAATTACTGGGAAGGTAGAGGATTGGGAAGCTTTTAAAAACCAATAGAAAGCAACTAAAAAAGCTATAAAGAGAGAAAAGGTTTTTTTTAATTCAAATTTTTATTATTATTTATTCTTATTTTACAAAGCAGCACAGCATATCACAGAGCAGATACAGTACAGCATATTTACACAGCCATCCCAAGACAGGAAAACAAATAAAACTTAGAGACAGAAAGCAGTTCTAATTTAAGTTTAAATTAACATACAGCCAAAATTGATCCCACACGTCTTGCACTTTTCTCTCACAGTTAACTCTTCCCAACATGTGTTCATATGATGAAATCTTAATCATTTCCTCCATCCATTCTTTCGCAGTGGGACATCTGGATTTTTTACAGTTTTGTAATATAATTCTTGCAACTGTGATGAGACCCACCTTTAAAATAGTAAATTTGTCATTGTTTACATTAGGTATCATTGTCCTATCACCCAGGAGATAAAGCCATGGGCACAAGGGCAGTGTGGAACCCAACCAATTCCCTAACAGATCAAGAACTTTACACCAAAATGGACGAACCATGGAACACTCTCAAATCATGTGAAAATATGTGCCCACCTCATTTTTATATTTCCAGCATAAATTATTATCAACAATCCCCATTTTGTACAGTCTATTTGGTGTCCAATAATATCTGTGTACTATCTTATACTGAATAAATTTCCCTCTCGCTTCCCTAATATGTCTACCCACATTTGATAAAATATTTGACTTCTGCCATACTGCTTTGAGATTGTTACACGATTCATCCACAGAGTGCTTGAACATTTTATAAAACACTGATGCTTTGTGAACTTCCTGTGATAATGTAAAGTATTCAGTTAAAGAGTTACTTCAGAAAAGATTTTTGAACTATTTTCAAAACCTTTAACTTGCTGTTAAAGTACAGATGGTGGCTGATAACATATTTCACTTTATGATAAGGATTTTTTTTCCTTTTTTCTTTCTTTACCAAACAGCTTTGATCTTGGTAGTGGGTTTAGATTTTTTTCTGTATAATAAAATTATTACATTTCAATATTACGATTTAATTTAATTTACATGAATATAGGGTAATGTGATTGCAAGTGTGATTCTAATATAATGTATTTGGTATTATTTTATCTTTTTTTGATTTATAATGTGTATCTTCTTGTACTCTGTATTCTTTTATGTAGAAACTAATAAAAATATTGAAAGAGAGAGAAAAGATTTATTATGAAGGTAAGCCAGCAAGTTGTATAAAAGCGGATACAATTTTTTTCAGATATATAGAGAGTAAAAGAGAGATGAAAGTAGATAGCAGACAGCTGGAAAATGACATTGGAAAAGTAGAAACGTGGGACAAACAAATGGCGGACAAACTTAATAAGTATTTTGTGTCAGACTTCACTGTGGAAGACACTAGCAGAATGCCAGAAATGCGAGAGTGTCAGAGGCAGAAGTGAGTATCATTGCTATTACTGAGGAGAAAGTGCTTTGGAAGCTGAAAAATCTGAAGGTAGATAAGTCACCTGAACCAGATGGACTACACGCCAGTATTCTGAAACAGGTAGCTGAAGAGATTGTGGAGGCATTAGCACCGATCATTTAAGACCCACTAGATTCTGGAATGGTTCTAAAGGACTGGAAAATTACAAATGTCAATCCACTCTTTAAGAAGGAAGCGAGGCAGAGGAAAGGAAATTATAGACCAGCTAGCCTAACTTCAGTGGTTGGAAAGATGTTGGAGTCTATTATTAAAGATGAGGTTTCGGTGTACTTGGAGGCACATGACAAAATAGGCCAGTCAGCATGGATTCCTCTTACCTGACAAGTCTGTTGAATTCTTTGTGGAAATAACAAGCAGGATAGACAAAGGAGAGTCAGTGGATGCTGCTTATTTGGATTTTCAGAAGGTCTTTGACAAAGTGAGGCTGCTTAACAAGATAAGAGCCCATGGTATTAAAGGAAAGATACTAGCTTGGAGAGAAGATTGTCTGGCCTGCAGGAGACAAAGAGTGGGAATAAAGGGGGCCTTTTCTAGTGTTTTGCATGGGTCGGTGTTGGGACTGCTTCTTTTCATGTTACATGACAATGATTTGGATGATGGAACTGGTGGCTTTGTGGCCAAGTTTGTCGATGAAATAAAGATAGGTGGAGTGGCAGGTAGTGGTGAGGAAGCAGAGAGTCTGCAGAGTGACTTAGACAGATTGGGGGAATGGGAAAAGAAATGGCAGATGGAATATAGTGTAGGGAAGTGTATGGTGTTGCATATTGCTAGAAGGAATAAAGGCATATTTTCATAATGGGGAGAAAATTCAAAAATCAGAGTGCAAAGAGACTTGGGAGTCCTTGTGCATGAGTCCCTAAAGGTTAACGTGCAGGTTGAGCTGTTGGTAAGGAAGGCAAATGTAATGTTAGCATTAATTTCGAGAGACTAGAATACAAAAGCAAGGATGTACAGTAATACTGAGGCTTTATAAGGCATTGCTCAAGCCACGCCAGTATTGTGAGTTTTTCACCCCTTATCTAAGAAAATGTATGCTGGTATTGGAGAAGGTCCAGAGGAGGTTTATTAGAATGATTCTGAGAATGAAAGGGTTAACATATGCGGGGTGTTTGATGGCTTTGGATTTGTACTTGCTGGAGTTTAGAAGAATGAGAGGGGATCTCATTGAATCCTTTTGAATATTGAAATGCCTAGATAGAATGAATATGGAGAGAATGCTTCTGATAATATGCCTCAGATTAGAGGGGCATCCAATTTGAACAGATATGTGCAAAAATTCTTTAACCAGAGTCATTGGGTATATTTAAGGCAGTGATTGATAGGTTCTTGATTAATCAGGACATCAAGGGTTATGCGGAGAAGGCTGGAAAATGGGGTTAAGAGAGATAATAAATCAGTCATGATGGAATGGTGGAGCAAACACGATCGGCTGAATGGCCTGATTCTGCTCCGACGTCTTATGGTCTTGTGGTCTTAAAAGTACTGCTTCCAGTCTGGTAGATAGCGCAGGTTCAACCAGGATAAACCATGATATTTTAAAATTAACCAAGTACCCAGCCATGAAAAGATGCTGGTGCATTCTTATCTATTGTACTTCCTCACATCACTTTTACAGCACATACTTCAGGACAAAAATTACTTAAAATTGAACTAAAATAATGATTCTCTCAAGCCTTAGCCACCATTATTTGTGTGTCATCTCTATAATGTATCAATTTTAAAAGTGCTTCAGAAAAGCAACATGTAGCTCATGAAATACAGGTTGGCCATGTCTGGTGTCAACCACATCGCTCCTAGATGAATTACTATTATGATCACGACTTAAGCACTCTGTTCTTCACAATAGATGTGATTGGGCTTAGCAGTGTTGAATCCCAGGATCAGATGGACTACTGAACCAACGTCCAGAGATGGAACTTGATACTGATGGAACAGATCTCAACAAAAGTTGGTGCCTTTGTGGGGGAAAGAAACAAAAAGTTGTGAATTTAACAAGTTAGTGATTTAAACAAAGTCAGAGATCAGGAGTCCAAATAACTTTTATAGATGCAAAGTTCAAGGGTAAACTTCCAAAGTCTCGACTAGCCACTCTGCTTGGAAGGAAGCAGAACACAATGCACCTGATTTTCTATGAAGACACTTCACCTTATTTTAAACAAAGGAAACAGGCTGGAAGCATTTATCTAATATACCATCTTGGGCAACTATGTTTTATTTGCCAATAAAATTAAATAGGTTACCAACAAATCCTTGAAGATTTTGGTTCTAGGTGTTCTGTGTCTTTTTGTGGGTTTAAACTATTAAATTGCAGTGTGTGTAACTGAACCTATAATATATTTGATAAATGTTTTCTAGAATTGAAAATATGCAATAGATACATCAAAATTTCTAAAATTTGATTGGGCTTCATTGCTGAAACATTGGCTGTGGAACATATATCATTTTAAACATATATTTAAACCTTTTTTATATCAGCCTTTTATTAAAACCATAATTTTAAAAGTGCAGTTCTAGTTACCGTGAATAACACAGTTGCTCCATTACATCATTCTCTACTTCAGTGTATAATCATGACATTTCACCATAGTAACATAACAGTTTGAACAAAAGTGAGCGTTATATGTAGATATGATTAAACTCCGGCAGTAAATTGCTGTCTCCAGCTGAAAATTACCAGCATATTGACTGGCGTTATTATGTTGATCTTGAAAGAAGGAGAAAATGGGCGACATGTAATGTTTATGGTTTAATGCTCGGCTTTTGTTCAAGCTTCTAGTAAATGGGAAGTGACACCCACCTAGGAATCCAAAATCACTTTGTATCAAATATCCTTTATCCTTGAGCTGAGTGCTGTGAATACCATTCTGGCCCAATTTGAATGAAAGAATTGGGCCACCATGAAATATGGGAATGTTAGCTGCATTCTGTAACAGCACTTCAGCAGCAATGCCTATTTTGAATTTTTAAAAATAGAAATTACATTACATTAATTAAAGAGAATGGGAGTCTTCTAACAGTTGTGTGAGTACTTGGATTTGAAATGCCAGCAGAATGTTAATTTGAGAGGGCCAAAGAAGAAGAACTTTTGAGTAAAAGTGAAGAGCATTAAAAACTAAAAGGAGTGATGGGATCTGGCACTGAACAGAAAGAAATCATTCACAATAATTCACATAAAAGCTGGCCAAAAGTGATGGATGGGAGACCTCTACAATATCAATCTCTGTTTCTCCACTCTGCTGTTCTTGCCACATCCAATACCTGCTTCTTTTGATTGCTAATAGTGTTTGCACTCATTATTGTAAAATAGAAACAATCAGATGAAAGGTGGGGGATAGACAAACCTCTGAATCAGTGATAAAAATATAAAATAAAATCTGGACTTTAAAGAATGATTGCTTACTTTAGCAAGATAACCAAATCTGTTTCATGGTGGTAATGAATTTCAGACCTGTGTTCAATTCTGAGACTCCGATAAAGACCGAGTTTCTTATAGATGGAGACATGGGTGGAGTTTGAGGAATTACAACTACAAACTTCAATCTACTTTCAGTAACCCACTGTCTGGCATGTTGAAAGGGTGGGTCAATGAGATTGTAAAATATTGATGGAGTTCATTCCAGACACTGCAATACAATTCATCGTGTTTCAGAAATGCCATGTTTAGTTTCACGGGTTTAAAATGTGATAAGAATATTATTATATACTGAGATAGCTTAATAATGGATGTAAAGATTTAGTAAAAATATTAAATGAAAGTTATCAAAGTTAGCAAATGTAAAATTGGAGAGGTTCATATCCAAAAATGTAAACCTTGTTGGATATTGTACTTGTTCATACTTATCTCACTTAATAATTGTTTAATTATTTCACTTGTACTAAAGAGCACTAGGACATCAATGCGCGTAAAAAATAGGAGTATTTAGTCCATCGAGTCTGTTCTGTTTACGTTCGCGCCACTTACCTGTCTTCATAAGGCTTAAGATTCTGTTGATCTGTCCCTGTCAATATACTGTAATTACCTGAGAAATTATCACAGTCTTTTAAACAAATTAGAATTGTTTTCTTTCTTATTTTGCCAATCAGTTTAGGCCATACTTTTCTGCCCAGTTTCAACTTACTCCTACCTTCTTACAAATCTATTCTTTCAGATACAGATGGCTGAAAGGTCTGAAGGTGGATAAATCACCTGGACCAGATGGACCACACCCCAGGGTTCTGAAAGAGGCAGCTGAAGAGACTGTGGAGGCATTAGTAATGATCTTTCATGAATCACTAGATTCTGGAATGGTTCTGGAGGACTGGGAAGTTGAAATGTCACTCCACACTTTAAGTAGATGGGGAGGCGAAAGAAAGGAAATTATAGGCCAGTTAGCCTGACTTCAGTGGTTGAGAAAATGTTGGGAGTCCATTATTGAGGATGAGATTTTGGGGTATTTGGAGGCACATGTTAAAATAGGCCAAAGTCAGCATGGTTTCCTTAAGGGAAAATCTTGCCTGACAAATCTGTTTGAATTCTTTGAGGAAATAACAGGCAGGGTAGACAAAGGAGAGTCTATCAGAGGATGTTGTGTACTTGGATTTTCAGAAGGCCTTTTGACCTAAGTGCCAATGATAAAATGAAGGTAGGTGGAGAGACATGTAGTAATGAGGAAGCAGGGAGTCTGCAGAAGAACTCAGACAGATTGGGAGTATTGGCAAAGGAGTGGCAGATAGAATACAGTGTAGGGAAGTGTGTGGTCATGCACTTAAAGTAGAAAGAATAAAGTCATAGACTATTTTCTAAACGTAGAGGAAACTCAAAAATCAGAGTGCAAAGGGACTTGGGAGTCCTGCAGAATTTTCTAAAGGTTAGCTTGCAAGTTGAGTTGGTGGTAAGGAAGGTAAATAAATGTTAGCATTTATTTCGAGACAACTAGAATACAAAAGGAAGGATGTAACGCTAAAGATTTATAAGGCATTGGTCAGACCGCACTTGGAATATTGTGAGCAGTTTTAGGTCTCTTATCTAAGAAAATATGTGCTGGCATTGGAGAGTGTCCAGAGGAGGTTCACAAGATTGTTTCCAGGAATGAAAGGCTTAATGTATGAGGAGCGTTTGATAGCTCTGGACCTGTACTCACTGGAATTTAGAAGAATGAGGGGGGATCTCATTTAAAAACCTATCTAATATTGAAAGACCTAGACAGGAGTGGATTTGAAGAGGACATTTCCTATAGTGGGGGAAGTTTAGAACCAGAGGGCACAGACTCATAATAGAGGGATGTACATTTAGAACAGAGATGAGGAGTAATTTCTTTAGCCAGAGAGTGGTGAATCTGTGGAATTTATTACTACAGGTGGTTGTGGAGCCCAAGTCATTGGGTATTTTTAAAGTGGAGGTTGATAGGTTCTTGATTAGTCAGAGCATCAATGGTTTCAAGGAGAAGGCAGGAGAATGGGGGTGAGCGGGATAATAAATCAGCCATGATGGAATGGTAGAGCAGACTCGATGAACTGAATGGCCTAATTCTGCTTCTGTGTATTATGGTCTTGTTTTATGGTCTTATAAAATGTATCACATAAATGAATAACTTAATAAAAGTTAGCTCAAATATTATTTCTTCAACAAACATGGTACATCTGGCCTGTGAACATCCTGAACTCTGTCTACATCTTCCCTATCCCTGCAAGTCTCCATGACTTCACGATCCTTCAGCCAAGCAAAAGACTGTACTTTGGAGATCTGCTGTAACAATTACGGTAAAAGCAAGCAAACTGTACAACCAATTCTGGTTTTAAAAGTACATGCCTGGATTTAAGTTAATAAATCTACTTAAACAAACTGTTACGAACCCGCAGGTTTCATTTATAGACTGTCACTTTAAAAGAGCGCTTCAGTGAGGCAGGACTTTGATGTTGTTCACTCGGCTCAACGGAGGATCTTTGACAACTGTTATTATTTATTACCATCGTAGAACCTGTGGAATTCAACGTAATTGCCTTCTCTCTACATTTACCCTGGATCACAAAAATCTCTCTCTTACCATTTATTCCATGGATGAACTGAACTTTCATTCTTTACCATCTCAAGACTTTAAGCCTTGTTCCCCCCGAGCTCAATAGTTTGGGAGTTATATTTACACGCACACATACACATAACGCTGTTAACTGTTGTTTATGCAAACCCGAGGAAATCTGCAGACGCTGGAAATTCAAGCAACACACACAAAAAATGCTGGTGAACGCAGCAGGCCAGGCCTGCAGCGTTCACCAGCATTTTTTGTGTGTGTTGCTTAACTTTTGTTTATCTTGGTTAAGTTGCTATATTGTAAGTAGATACTAATAAAGATCGTGGTTTTAACATCAAAACCAGACTCCAGTGTGAACTCTATTGCTGCTGGTTTGTTTCTAAAACGTTACAGTTCATAACACAAACAAATGAGTTCAAAGACATTTAATTATTGATACCTACAGTATAATTTTTTTATGATTTATTTTCATATTTCCTTATACGATATGCGACTATTCAGCCTGTCAAATCTATGTCAGTTCTCAGAACAATCCTATTCACCCACTTACTTCCTGGTAACCTATTGTCACACATATGGTCATTAAAACCACCCTGCCCTTACCCAGTCAGGGTAATTTAGAGGAGTCAATTAAACTGCCAACCAGCACAACTTTGGGATGTCGGAGGAAACGGGAGCAACTGGGGAAAACCCACACAGTCTCAGGGACAGCATGCAGCTCCATATAGACAAAATCCAAGGTTAGAATCGAACCTGAGTAGCTGGATCAGTGAAACTGCTGTACCATAGTGCTACTGTTATGCCCTAATGGAAGGGATATTAGGAGCGAGATCTCAGAATTTGTGGAGTTTGATCGGGCATGGACCACTGAAGCCCCTAAAGAGACATGTGAATTCTCCAATGAATTTGTAAATTATATACATGGCTATACTCCTATGTGTATTTATGGGGGACTGCTTCATCGAGCACCTGTGCTCCATCCACCGAAAGCGGAACTTCCCGATGGCCAAACATTTTAATTCTGATTCTTATTCCTGTTCCAACATGTCAGTCCATGGTCTCCTCTTAATAGACAATAGGTGCAGGAGTAGGCCAATCAGCCCTTTGAGCCAGCACCACCATTCACTGTGATCATGGCTGGTCATCCACAATCAGTACCCTTTTCCTGCCTTCTCCCCATATCCCTTCACTCTGCTATCTTTAAGAGCTCTATCTAACTCCTTTTTGAAAGAATCCAGAGAATTGGCCTCCACTGCCTTCTGAGGCAGAGCATTCCACAGAACCACAACCCTCTGTGTGAAAAAGTTTTTCCTCAACTCCATTCTAAATGGCCTACCCCTTATTCTTAAACTGTGGCCTCCGGTTCTGGACTCCCCCAACATCGGGAAGGTGGAAGAGGTGGAAGAGCAACACCTTATATTCCGTCCAGGTAGCCTCCAACCTGATGGCATGAACATTGATTTCTCTTCACCCTCCCCTCTTCTTCTATTCCCCACTCTGGCCTCTTGCCTCTTCTCACCTGCCTATCACTTCCCCTTGCTGCCGCTCCTCCTTTCCTTTCTCGTATGGTCCACTCTCCTCTCCTATCTCCTCTCCCTTCTCCAGCCACCTGGATTCACCTACGACCTTCTAACTATCCTCCTCCCCCTCCCCCCACCTTTTTATTCTGGCATCTTCCTCCTTCATTTACAGTCCTGAAGAAGGGTCCTGGAATGAAACGTCGACTGTTTATTCATTGCAATAGATGCTGCCTGACCTACTGTGTTTTGTGACTTGATTTGGATTTCCAGCATCTGCAAACTTCCTCGTGTATTTGCAATTATTGTTGTGAACTGATATTAATACGAGTGTCCTTACTTGAATTTGAACAATAATTGGTCTTGGGCTCCATTATTTTGAGGATTGGCATAAATTTAAAAAGAAAACCTCTATTGCTAGTGATTAGACTGAGCATGAGTACTCAAGGACATGATCAAACATCCCACCCTCCTCTGTTGTGGCATAATAGTAGGATGATATCTATCCTCTCCTTCGCAGCAATCTTTCCAATTCCTCTTCTTCTCCAGAAAAAAAGTTTTAGTAGAAATGCCAGTCTGAATTTCCTGATTTTCCCCAAAATACTGGGGACTCATGCTGTCAATGATGTATAACTTTCTTTAATCATAGTGCTCCTATCCATAGAAATGGGCTATTCCAGTGAGTGAACACCCCACCTCAGAGTAAGTGTAACACTGGAGTGAGGTCAAGAAATGTCACCCTTGCAATGCATGATAAACTTCTGCTTAGAATAACCATGAATTTATACTAATTGTCAGAATGGAATTTATGACTTGATCTCAGGCTCGGATGAAATATTACATCCACCAACTAAGAATAGGCCAAATAAATGATGGTTTGACACAAATAAAAATACCATCTCTTCGTGTGGTACACCCTGCATTTTACTTCATGATTGAAATTTCAACAAAAAAGTCATATTTTGTTCCATTAAATTGCTGATTATGGACTTTGCTGCTGTAATAATCATTAAATTATTCAATGAAGCTGACTGCAAATTTCTGTTTGTGTATGCATAGCTAAATGAATATATCCTTATGTTTCCCTCTGTATCTGTTTTAAAGTAAATTTGTAGTTTTTTTAGCAATAAAGCAGTGGTTCCAGTCCATAATTACAGATGAACAACCTCTCTGTTTTAGTTCTAAGTGTGGAGTCTAATTATTCCAAATCCCTGTTCCTAATTTTTTTTTTAATTGTTAAAGTTTATTGTATTCGTACTCTGTCCTTAAGCATGTGCATATTCCAAACCCTACTTTGCTCATCTTAAAATATATTTTTTTAAAAATGAGAGATTTTTACTTCGTGGTTTTTTTTTTGTTTGTGGGGATTCTTCAAAGCTATTGGGTGCCTAGTCTGTTGAAAGATCCCAGGTATACACTATAGCTGGCATCACAATAAAACTAATGTAAGAAAATGTGAGATTGATGCCACAGAGGTTGACACAACTTTGTGGCTTGCTGTCTTTGTGGTCAGCAGGTAGTGCAATAATTTACCAAGAATCACAGAATCTTGAAATTGTAGAAAAAATTACAGTGCTAAACATCGTTCTTTGTTTTTTTGATTCTTCCAGCAAACAAGTTTCTGTGATGAAGTAGCATCATTACACTACTAAAGACTGCCACACATTTGTATATATGGCTGTAAAAGTAGGGGACAAGCTCTCCTCTATAATTACTCTGAGCACCGGTGCCCCACAAGGCTGTGTACTCAGCCCCCTGCTGTACTCACTGTACACCCATGATTGTGTAGCCAAGTTTCCATCGAACTCAATATATAAGTTTGCTGATGACACAACAATTGTAGGCCGTATCTCGGGTAATGATGAGTTTGAGTACAGAGAGGAAATTAAGAACCTGGTGGCATGGTGCGAAGACAATAACCTATCCCTCAACGTCAGCAAGACGAAGGAATTGGTTGTTGACTTCAGAAGGAATAGTGGACCACACGACCCAATTTACATTGGTGGTGTGCAGGTGGAACAGGTCAAAAGCTTTAAGTTCCTTGGGGTCAATATCACAAATGACCTGACTTGGACCAAGCCAGGAAGGCCCACCAGCACCTTTACTTCCTGAGAAAACTAAAGAAGTTTGGCCTGTGCCCTAAAACCCTCACTAATTTTTATAGATGCACCGTAGAAAGCATTCTTCTAGGGTGCATCACAACCTGGTATGGAAGTTGTCCTGTCCAAGACCAAAAGAAGCTGCAGAAGATCGTGAACATGGCGCAGCACATCAAACAAACCAATCTTCCATCCTTGGACTCACTTTACACTGCACGCTGTCGGAGCAGTGCTGCCAGGATAATCAAAGACACGACCCACCCAGCCAACACACTTTTTGTCCCTCTTCCCTCCGGGAGATGGCTCAGGAGCTTGAAGACTCGTACGGCCAGATTTGGGAACAGCTTCTTTCCAACTGTGATAAGACTGCTAACCGGATCCTGACCTGGATCTGGGCCATACCGTCCAAATATCCGGACCTGCCTCTCGGTTTTTTTGCACTACCTTACTTTCCATTTTCCTATTTTCTATTTATGATTTATAATTTAAATTTTTAATATTTACTATCGATTTGTAATCCAGGGAGCGGGAAGCGCAGAATCAAATATCGCTGTGATGATTGTACGCTCTAGTATTGATTGTTTGGTGACAATAGAATATAAAGTATATATTCTCAGTGGCCACTTTATTAGGTACAGGAGAAGAACCCAGTATGGTTTTCTGCTGCTGTAGCCCATCCACTTCAAGATTTGACATGTTGTGCATTCTGAGACACTCATCAGCGCATCACTGTTGTAACACATGGTTATTTGAGTTAGTGTTGCCTTCCTGTTAGTATGAAGTGGTTCATTTTGGTAGGTCAAATACGGTGGCAGAATATAGTATTAATGGTAAGACTCTTGGCAGTGTGGAGGATCAGAGGGATCTTTGTGGTCCGAGTCCATAGCATGCTCAAAGCAGCTGTGCAGGTTGACTCTGTGATTAAGAAGGCATATGGTGTATTGGGCTTCATCAATCGTGGAATCAAACTTAGGAGCCGAGAGGTAATGTTGCAGCTATATAGGACCCTGGACAGACCCCACTTGGAGTACTGTGCTCAGTTCTGGTCGCCTCACTACAGGAAGGATGTGGAAGCCATAGAAAGGGTGCAGAGGAGATTTACAAGGATGTTGCCTGGATTGGGGAGCATGCCTTATAAAAACAGGTTGAGTGAACTCGGCCTTTTCTCCTTGGAGTGACGAGGATGAGAGGTGACCTGATAGAGGTGTATAAGAGGATGAGAGGCATTGATCGTGTGGATAGTCAGAGGCTTCTTCCCAGGGCTGAAATGGTTGCCACAAGAGGACACAGGTTTAAGGTGCTGGGGAGTAAGTACAGAGGAGATGGCTGGGGTAAGTTTATTACTCAGAGCGTGGTGAGTGTGTGGAATGGGCTGCCGGCAATGGTGGTGGAGGCAGATATGATAGGGTCTTTTAAGGGACTTTTGGATAGATACATGGAGCTTAGAAAAATGGAGGGCTATGTGTAAGCCCTCCATTAGAAATGTGTAATTTCTAAGGTAGGGACATGTTCAGCACAACTTTGTGGGCCAAAGGGCCTGTATTGTGCTGTAGGTTTTCTATGTTTCTATGTTTCTATGAACCGGGCTGGTCATTCTCTTCTGACTTCTCTCACGAACAAGGCATTTCTGCTCACAGAACTGCCACACACTAGAGACTGTTCTGCGTGAAAATCCCAGGAGATCAGTAGTTTCTAAGATACTCAAACCACCACATTGGGCACCAACAATCATTCTGCAGTCAACACCACTTTGATCACCTTCGTTCTCCATTTAACTGTTTGGTCTGAACAATGACTGAACCTCTTGACCATGTCTGCATGCTTTTATGCATTGAGTTGCTACCAAATGATTGGCTGATTAGATAGTCACATTAACAAGCAAGTGTACAAATGTACCTAACAAAATGGCCACTGAGTGTAAGTACCCTTCAGTGAAGGCAATTAATACACATCATGCAAATAACTGTTGTACCCCAGAAAAAAAACAATAATAGGTATTGTATATACAGAAATGAACAAAATTCATGCAAAAATTATTGCTACAGGTAAATAATGCTTATGGCAATCAAACTAAGTATAGTAATTTAATATGCAATTTTGTACAATTGTGAACCACTTGAAATATAGTGTCTGTATCAAATTCATTTATATATATTATATTCATAAATAATGGTTACATTATAGAATTGGCATTTTCTATGTACATGGAAATATAAAATGTAATTTTGAAAACTTTGAATAGTACTGCAAAGTATGAAAAGTATCGTTTTTTATAGGAAATATGCCTGATTTTAAAGTGTTTCAAAAATGTTTATCTATTTTAGTCCAAAGTAACATACTTTCAAAATGAAACATCATTTAATTAATTTATTTCAGATTTAAATAATAAAATAGTATATTCAAACGTACAGTACTTCAATGTTGTACTTCTGTTACAAATTCTAGTTTTTTGGTTTTGGAAGGATGGAACTAGATTTAACTAGAATTGAGAAAATATAATTCTAATACTAAATGGATCACTGGGTTAACAGGCTGATCTTGGAAGGATGAGCTAAATTCAAGCTGTTTGAATAGAAAAGGGATGTTTAAGTCTCTAATTTCCTGGTATTCACTTTCTGATACTCCAGCCAATCGGAGATCTCCCTCCAATCTGTTGAGGTCAGAGTCATGGGATGTTCCACTGCCAGCAGCAGAACCAGCCAAATTAGTCCATTCGCCAGTGTTTTGTTTCCTATAGTTGTGAGGTTGGTGATGGCAGTGACATTGGCTGGCTCCAATGTTCAGTGAAATCCAGTGTAGTAGTTCAAGGTTTTGGGCTGAGGCAGCAGTGGCCAGCAGCAACCTAATGTGCGGCAGAAAAACACTCCTGAAGTACCAGCTGTACAATTTGCTAAGAAATATTTCAAATGAATAATTTCAATGTCAGCTTCATTTTAAGGTCAATAGACGTGTGATTAAAATGCCCAGAGAAACAGACTGCAGCGTGCAGGCATGTGCTGCAACATTTCACAGGAGCACAGATGACCAGAAACTAAATATCAGCCCTGATCTTTCAAGCACAGTCGTTCAAGTTGAAGTCATTAAAAGGCAAGCTTTATGTGATTTAGAAACAAATAACATACAAATCAGAGCTTGTAAAAATACATAAAATCAAAGAATGGATGGTGTTCATTTCCTGCAGATTAATTAAATTTCAAACACGAGTAAATCTGCCGATGCTGGAAATCCAAAACAACACAGACAAAATCCTGAAGGAACCCAGCAGCCAGGCAGCATCTATGGAAAAGAGTAAACATTGATGCATTGGACTGAGGCGCTTCATCAGGACTGATGTTTTAATTTTTTCATGAAAACCGTCCGATTGACTTTCACATACTCTGGCCTATCAGGCAGTTTTCAGAACTTCCAGATGGTCCATCCAAGTCTGCATGTGAGGGAACAGATTTAATGTCTCATCTGAATGAAGGCACCTTTCACAGTACTGCACTCCTTCATACTGCACTTTAACCATGAACTTATGGACAAAGAGGTAAAAGTACTATCCATCAAGCTTTGAGGGGCAGCCAATGCAACTCTTGACATTGATTATATACTCAGTGACTTCAAAAAAGCTATTAAAAGAAAAATTCTTATTTACATATAAACTCCAGGAGAGAAGCCAAGGAAAACGTGAGCATCCAAGAGTGGCTGGTAAAGAAATGTGGCATTTTTAATGGTTTTTCAACAGTGTGCATGTTCTTAATATTATTTAAGTATTTATTAATCCATAGTTTCCTAATGGAGTTAACTTTATGGCTTTCCAAAAAGCCAGGAAAGTATTAGAGGGAAATTTGAGTTTATTTTATTTTTGACAGTTTTTTTATTGATGCATTTGAAAGTATTAAGTGTTTTGATTTTTGATTCGGTTTGTGTTAGATACATGAACTGCTAGAGGAACTCAGCAGGTCAGTCAGCAACTAAGGAAAGGAATAAAGAGTTGATGCTTCAGGCCAGGTTCTTCATCAGAACTGGCCTTTCCATAGGTGCTGCCTGACCTGCTGAGTTCCTCCAGCATTTTGTGTGTGTGTGTTGCTTCAGATTTTCAGCATCTGCAGAATCTGGTGTTTAAGCTTGTGTTGGTGGTTTCTGATTTTCCAGTTTGTCCTTGGCTACATTATTGATAATTTTTTCCACTTTACTGTATTTTAACATGATAGGCTCGCATACGTTGATTATTGGAACCAACAAAGTAAGTACTGGACTGTTCGTGCCTACACAGTTTTATTGCACTACAAAGATTTCCCACAAACTGCCAATGTGATTTAGCTTGCTCACACTTGATACAATAAAACAGCATTGGAAGTAAATTCCTTATTAAAATATTATTAAATACCACAAGAAAATAAACTAGATATTAATAAGTAAGCATATCAGATTGGCTCAGTTCACACCTTGGGCACCTCTGCATTAAAATGTTTTGGATTCAAATCCATTGTCAAAATTTAAACTCATAAACTAGGCTAATTCTGAAATTTAGGATGAAAGGACAAGGTCTTGTGGGACTATCAGGTATCTGCAAGTTATCTCAGGCTATCCATCTGCTCGTTGCTGTCTGTGCCATGATAACAGTGGAAAGTGTTTCAGCTGGTTCACAAAAATCACTGCAGTTTAAAATCCCCTCTGTAACGCACTGATGCAATAATGTAATACAATGTTAAAATTATACTGAATAGAATAAACTGTGATAAAGCTTTATTGATTGTTGTGATCTACTGAACCCTACACATTAATTTACCCTATAGGCCCATTCAGTACATTTAACAATCTGTCCAGGGAACATTCCGTTATCTCTGACAGTGAAGGAAACACTTGGCTATCTCACCACCACCCCCCCCCAACACGCACACACACCCTAGTGTCCCTAGACCTCTCTCACTCCTTCCCCCGCTTTCTTTTGCACACTCCCTCCCTTCTCTTTCGTGAATTTCCCTCTTTTACTCCTTCTTTTCTCAGATCTTCCCCCTCTTGTTCACACTTACTCCTCCTCTCATTCACTGACCTTCCCATTTCCTTCCACTCAGTCCCACCCACTCTGACTCACTCACTTCCTCTTTCCCAATCTCTCTCTTTCACACTCACTCGCATCCTTATGCTCATTCTTTGACTGATGGTAAGAAGGACAGGCCAGTGAATATACAGGATAATTTGCTGCAAAATAGATATATAGCACAAGTGGCAACAGATACTGATCTAAATGTACTGTACTTAAATGCACGCAGCATCAGAAATAAAGTGGATGACCTTGCTGCACAGCTGCAGGTTAAAAGGTATGACATTGTGGCCATCACCGAGTCATGGCTAAATGATGGATGTGATTGGGAGCTGAATGTCCAAGGATACACAGTGTACAGGAAGGATAGGAAGGAAGGTAAAGGGGGTGGCGTGGCCCTGATGGTAAGTAATGATATCAAATCAATAGAAAGAAGGGACATAGGATCAGAAGAGGTAGAATCCTTATGGGTAGAATTAAGAAATGGCAAGGGTAAAAAGACACTAATAGCAGTTATATACAGGCCTCCAAACAGCAGTCGGGATGTGGACTACAAGTTGCAGCTGGAAATAGAAAAAGCGTGTCAGAAGGACAATGTCAAGATAATTATGGGGGATTTTAATATGAAAGTGGATTGGGAAAGTCGGGAAGGTAATGGATCTCAGGAGAGGGAGTTTGTAGAATGCCTGCAGGATGGCTTTTTGGAGCAACTTGTCCAGAAGCCCACCAGGGGATCGGCTGTTTTGGATTGGGTGCTGTGTAACGAACCTGAGGCGATTAGGGAGCTGGAGATAAAGGAACCCGTTGGAAGTAGTGATCATAATATGATTGAGTTCAGTTTCAAATTTGAAAAGGAGAAGCTGGTATCAGGTGTATCGATATTTCAGTGGAACAGGAGAAATTACAGTGGTATGAGAGAGGAACTGGCCCAAGTCAATTGGAAAAGTAAGCTAAATGGAGGGACAGCAGAGCAGAATTGGATGAAATTCCTACAAGAAGTAAGGAAAATGCAGGAAAAATATATTCCAAGAAAAAAGAAAATCATGAATGGAAAAATGGCACAAATGTGGCTAACAAGAGAGGTTAAGGCAAAAATAAAAGCAAAAGAAACGGCGTACAAGGAAGCAAAAATTAGTGGGAAAAATGAGGACTGGAAGACCTTTAAAAACTTACAGAAAGAAACTAAGAAAGTCATTAGGAAAGAAAAGATGAATTATGAAAGGAAGTTGGCGATTAACATAAAAAAAGATACTAAGAGTTCTTTTAAATATATGAAGAGTAAAAGAGTGACAAGGGTAGATATGGGACCGATTGAAAATGATGCTGGAGTAATTATAATGGATAACAAAGAGATGGCGGAGGAACTGAATGAGTATTTTGCATCAGTCTTCACAGTGGAAGACATGAGCAATATACCTGATAGCCAGAGGTATCAGGGAATAGAATTAGGTACAGTCAAGATAACTAGAGAGAAAGTGCTTGGGAAGCTAAGTGGACTAAGAATAGATAAGTCTCCCGGCCCGGATGAGGTGCACCCAAGGGTTCTGAAGGAGGTGGCTTTGGAGATTGTGGAAGCACTGGAAATGATCTTCCAGGAATCAATAGACTCTGGCATGGTTCCGGAGGACTGGAAGGTCGCAAATGTAGTTCCGCTATTTAAGAAAGGAAGGAGGCAGCAAAACGAAAATTACAGACCTATTAGTCTGACATCGGAGGTTGGAAAGATATTGGAGTCAATCCTCAAGGACGAGGTTATGAAATACCTCGAGGTGCATGACAAGATAGGCCGAAGCCAGCATGGTTTCATGAAGGGGAGATCCTTCCTCACCAACTTATTGGAATTTTTTGAGGTAATCTCGAATAAGATTGACAAGGGAGAGGCTGTGGATGTTGTGTATTTGGATTTTCAAAAGGCCTTCGATAAGGTGCCGCATATGAGGCTGCTTAATAAGATGAGAGCCCATGGAATTGTAGGAAAGATATTGAAATGGATGGAGCATTGGCTGATAGGCAGAAAGCAAAGGATGGGAATAAAGGGATCCTATTCTGATTGGTTGCCGGTTACTAGTGGTGTTCCGCAGGGGTTGGTGTTGGGGCCGCTTCTTTTTACGATGTATATCGATGATTTGGACTATGGATTAAATAGTTTTGTGGCTAAGTTTGCGGATGACACCAAGATAGGTGGAGGAGCAGGAAATGTTGAAGAAACGGAAAGGTTGCAGAGAGACTTAGTCAGTTTAGGAGAGTGGGCAAAGAAATGGCAGATGAGATACAACGTTGACAAATGTACGGTTGTACATTTCGGAAGAAGAAATAATTGGGCAGATTATTATTTAGATGGGGAGAAAATTCAAAAATCGGAAGTGCAAAGGGACTTGGGGGTCCTCGTGCAGGATACCCTAAAGGTTAACCACCAAGTTGGATCGGCAGTAAGGAAAGCGAATGCTATGTTGGCATTCATTTCAAGAGGAATAGTGTATAAGAGTAAGGAGGTGTTGATAAGGCTCTATGGGGCATTAGTGAGACCTCATTTGGAATACTGTGTGCAGTTTTGGGCCCTCTATCTTAGAAAGGATGTACTCATGTTGGAGAGAGTTCAGAGAAGATTTACGAGGATGATTCCTGGAATGCAGGGGCTATCTTATGAGGAGCGTCTGTTGGCTCTTGGATTGTATTCATTAGAGTATAGAAGAATGAGAGGGGATCTCATAGAAATGTTTCGAATGTTGAAAGGGTTGGACAGAGTAGATGTGGAAAGGTTGTTTCCCTTGGTGGGTGAGTCCAGGACAAGAGGCCATAGTCTTAGAATTAAAGGGTACGCAGTTAAAACAGAGATGAGGAGAAATTTTTTTAGCCAGAGGGTCATGGATTTGTGGAATTCATTGCCACATATGGCTGTGGAGGCCCGATCATTGAGGGTGTTTAAGGAGGAGATTGACAGGTATCTAATTAGTCAGGGTATCAAGGGATATGGGGAAAAAGCCAGAAATTGGAACTAGATGGGTGAATAGTTTAGCTCATGGGGGAGCTGTGGAGCAGACTCGATGGGCTGAATGGCCTACTTCTGCTCCTTTGTCTTGTGATCTTGTGATCTTGTGACCTCTCCTCTACACCACCATCTGTACCTATCTCTGCCACTTGCCCTTCCTGAACCTCCGCCCATCACACATGAAATATTATCTCCGATTCTCTTCCTACTGATGCAGCCTGACCTGCTGAGTATTTCCAGCATTTCCTATTTTTATTTCAGGTTTCCAGCATCTGCAGAGAGTTGTAGAGTCATGCAGCACAGAAACAGGCCATTCAGCCCAAATGGTTCATGCTGATCAAGATGCCCACCAAAGTGAAACCCATTTGCCAACATTTAGTTTGTATCCCTCTAAACTCTTCCTTTCCATGTACCTGTCCAAATGCCTTTTAAAAGTTGTTATTGTACCTGTCTCAACCACTTCCTCTAGCAGCTCATTCCACACTTATACCAACCACTCTATAAAAAAAGTTGCCCCAAAGTTCCTCTTAAATCTTTCTCCTCTCATCTTAAACCTGTGTCTACTCATTTTTGACACTCTGACCCTTGGAAAAAAGGTTAAGTGCATTCAACCTGTCTGTGCCCCTCGTGAATTTATCCACCTCTATAAAATCACTTTTTAGTCTCCTACACTCCACTAAAGTCCTAACCTGTCCAATCTCTCTTTATAACTCAAGTCAAGTCAAGTCAAGTCACTTTTTATCGTCATTTCGACCATAACTGCTGGTACAGTACACAGTAAAAACGAGACAACATTTTTCAGGACCATGGTGCTACATGAAAAAAATACAAAAACTACACTGAACTACGTAAAACAACACAAAAACTACACTAGACTACAGACCTACCCAGGACCACATAAAATACACAAAACAGTGCAGGCATTATAATGAATAATAAACAAGACAATAGGCACAGTAGAGGGCAGTAGGTTGGTGTCAGTCCAGGCTCTGGGTATTGAGGAGTCTGATGGCTTGGGGGAAGAAACTGTTACATAGTCTGGTCGTGAGAACCCGAATGCCTTGGTACCTTTTGCCAGCTGGCAGGAGGGAGAAGAGTTCGTATGAGGGGTGTGTGGGGTCCTTCACCATGCTGTTTGCTTTGCGGATGCAGCGTGTGGTGTAGATGTCTGTAATGGCGGGAAGAGAGACCCTGATGACCTTCTCAGCTGACCTCACTATCCGCTGCAGGGTCTTGCGATCCGAGATGGTGCAATTTCCGAACCAGGCAGTGATGCAGCTACTCAGGATGCTCTCAATACAACCCCTGTAGAATGTGGTGAGGATGGGCGGTGGGAGATGGACTTTTCTCAGCCTTCGCGGAAACTCAATCCCTTAGTTGTTTGCAACATCAGTGAGAATCATTTTTGCCTTCTTTCCACTTCAATGATATCTTTCCCATAGCAGGGTGACCAAAACTGAGTAAAATACTCCAAGTGTGGTCTCAGCAGTATCTTGTACAACTGCAAATAACATATCAACTTTTATACTCAATGCCCTAATTGATAAAGGCCAGCATGCCAAAAGCTTTTTCATCACACTGCCTATCTGTGACTCCACGTTCAGGGAACTAGGTACCTGAACCCCAAGGTATATCTGTTCCTCAACATTCCCCAAGGCCCTAACCTCTATTGTGAGATTACTACCTTGATCTGACTTTCTATGGGAGAAGTTTAAGGCATTGGTCAAACTCCATTTGAAAGATTGTGAGCAATTTTAAGCCTCTTATCTAAGGAAGTTCCAAGGTTGTCAAGCCGAGGAGTGGTAGTGGGGACAAGCTCCCACTACCTAAAAGTGCTCCTCACGGCATGCGACTCAAATAGCCTCTGACAACCAAGTCCAACTCCTGGCCTTCTCGTGTGGCTTAGTCTCTAAGCCTGGCGGAACTGTTTCTACTGACAGGAGAAGGGGCGAAGGCCGGTCCTGGTGCCTTAAAACCAGTGCTTCAGGTAGATGGAGTTCATCAGCCTGGGAAGGCAGTTCATCTAAGAGAGGGAAACTCTGATTTCAAACCTCCGCTGCCTTGCGGCCATACCCACTCACGGGAAGGGCTTCGGGAGTAAACCCTGAGGACAAATCTGGAGCTGGAGTCCCTAAGGCAGTCCAACGTTGCCTTCAACCTCGTTCTGGCAACTCCTGCGATGACACTGGTGCCAAGCTGTATCGGCCCTTGTCCTTCCCTTGGACAACATCGGTGTCGTGGAGAGGGGAAACTTGCTGCATGGGCAACTGCCAGTCTTCCATACAACCTTGCCCAGGCCTGTGCCCTGGAAACCTTCCAGGCACAGATCCATGGTCTCACGAGATTAATGGATGCCACCACCACCATAGACAAGGAAAGATGTACTGACCCTGGAAAGGGTTCAGAGGAAGTTCACAAGAATGATCCTGGGAATGAAAGGATTAATGTATGAGGAGCATTTAATATCTCTGAGTCTGTACATGGAGAGGATTTTTCCATTAAATAAAGGGATATCCTTTAAAACTTAAATGAGGAGGAATTTCTTCAGCCGGCGGGGGGCTGTGAACCTGTGGAATTAATTGCCACAGACGGCTGTGGAGGCCAAGGCAGAGAATGAAAGATTCTTAATTGGTTACAAAGCAGATGCTGGAAATCCGAGCAACACACACAAAATGCTGGAGGAACTCAGCAAGCCAGGCAGCATCTTGTGTGTGTTGCTTAATTGGTTAAAGGAGTTAAGGGTTACGGAAGAAGACAGAAGAACAGGGTTAAAAAGTAGATTGCAATTGAATGGCAGAGGATCAATGGGGCAAATGGATCAGTTCTGCTCTTATAGCTTATAGACTTTAAGGGAGATGTGTGGAGCAGGTTTCTTCTTTTACACAGATAGTGGTAGGTAGCTGGAACGGGCTGCCTAGGGCAGTAGCAGCACACACATTGAGAGGTCAGCGATGGAAAGGGTGAGCAGCTGAAGTACCTCAGCGTCAACATCTCAGAAGATCTATCCTGCGCTCAACACATTGATACAATTACAAAGGATCACAAAGATACAAGTACACCAGTGGCTCTGCTTCATTGGGAGTTTGAGCAGATTCAGTATGTCACCAAAGGCTCTAGCAAATTTCTACAATAAAGAGCATTCAAGCAATACACGTCAAAGTTGCTGGTGAACGCAGCAGGCCAGGCAGCATCTCTAGGAAGAGGTACAGTCGACGTTTCAGGCCGAGACCCTTCGTCAGGACTAACTGAAGGAAGAGTGAGTAAGAGATTTGAAAGTGGGAGGGGGAGGGGGAGATCCAAAATGATAGGAGAAGACAGGAGGGGGAGGGATGGAGCCAAGAGCTGGACAGGTGATTGGCAAAGGGGATATGAGAGGATCATGGGATAGGAGGCCCAGGGAGAAGGAAAGGGTGGGGGGCAGAAACCCAGAGGATGGGCAAGGGGTATAGTCAGAGGGACAGAGGGAGAAAAAGGAGAGTGAGAGAAAGAATGTGTGTATAAAAATAAATATCGGATGGGGTACGAGGGAGAGGTGGGGCATTAGCGGAAGTTAGAAAAGTCGATGTTCATGCCATCAGGTTGGAGGCTACCCAGACGGAATATAAGGTGTTGTTCCTCCAACCTGAGTGTGGCTTCATCTTTACAGTAGAGGAGGCCGTGGATAGACATATCAGAATGGGAATGGGACGTGGAATTAAAATGTGTGGCCACTGGGAGATCCTGCTTTCTCTGGCGGACAGAGCGTAGGTGTTCAGCAAAGCGGTCTCCCAGTCTGCGTCCGGTCTCGCCAATATATAGAAGACCACATCGGGAGCACTGGACGCAGTATATCACCCCAGCCGACTCACAGGTGAAGTGTCGCCTCACCTGGAAGGACTGTTTGGGGCCCTGAATGGTGGTAAGGGAGGAAGTGTAACGGCATGTGTAGCACTTGTTCCGCTTACAAGGATAAGTGCCAGGAGGGAGATCAGTGGGGAGGGATGGGGGGGGGGGGACGAATGGACAAGGGAGTCGCGTAGGGAGCGATCCCTGCGGAAAGCAAAGGGGGGGGGAGGGAAAGATGTGCTTAGTGGTGGGATCCCGTTGGAGCATTCTGTCTGATTGCATCACAGCCTGGTAGAGAGGCTCCAACGCACAGGATCACAAGAAGTTGCAGAGGGTTGTACGCTCAGACAGCTCCATTATGGGGACAACCCTCCCCACGTCAAGGCTATCATCAAGAAGCGGTGCCTCAAGAGCGCGACATCCATTGTAAAGACCCTCACCATCCGGGGCATGCCTCTTCCCGTGAGGAGGAGGTACAGGAGCCCGACCGCAGACCAAGGCTGATCAAAACTTGCCCTGCACCCAGGTGCTCGAACCTTACAACAACTATATATTTTGTAGCTAATTCTTTTGGTCAAAGTCCAGATAATTGTAATGTAATTTTTGTTTGTACAATTTAACTTTATTCATGTCTGTGTCTGTCCTTTCACAAAGTACAACGTTCTTTGCGGCTGCCACTGCTTTGACATGTACCCCTCCCCCACGGTTAACGTCGCAGTCAGCGAAAATGCTTTGTTGATACCCGCCCACTCGACCCCGAGCAAAATGACTGGGGGAAAATATGCCATAATATTTTTTGAATGACATCGGTCTAGCCCAATGCTGCATGAGAATTTCGGCTAGCAACAGAAGAGGTGGAATTTCAATAAGACGCGCCAGCCAATCGGTGGGGGGCGGGCGGGATGGAGGCGCGACTGCGTTCGAGCGCGACGCCGAGGCGAACCGTCGGGCACGCAAAAGTGAGGGGCGCGCGTGCGCGTTGCTACTGACATCTAAGTGTGGCTATTGGGAAATGTAGTTCACGTGTTGCCGGCCTGGGCAGAATGGCAAAGGACTTGGGACTACTACACCCAAAGTGCCTTGCGCCAGACGCGCATGCATGTGACGTCCCCTTCGCGTCTTCGTTCGTATATGAAACGTCGTTGTTGCAGTTGGAAGAACAGTTGGAGGTAGGTGAGAGTGCTGGAGGTTGTTGAGAGAAGGAGGGTGGGAGGGAATACTAATGATTATGATGATGAGAAGGAGGACACTGGTCTCCCCCTGACGTACAGTGTAGGGAATGGGGGATCATCAGACGACAGGTGACCCCGGGTGCCCGGGCGGCGAGAGCTGGTTCCCGGACCACCCTCCCTCCGCCGCCCCTGGGAACAGCGAGGGGGAGGAGGTGGTGTCGAAGCCACCGGTGGAGAGCTGTGCCCCGTGCCAAACGTCGACCGAGGGGCGCGGTGTCCCGAGAGAGCGCAAGAGGAGGCACCGGAGGCGACCGTCCAAGAAGAAGCGTCGCTGGAAGCCCTACTTCAAGCTATCTTGGGAGGAGAAGAAACAGCTGGATGAGAGGGAGAGCGTACGGGCGGCCAAGACCCGGGCCGAGATGTTCGCGAAAGGTTTTACTGTGGCTCCCTACAACACCACCCAGTTCCTCATGGAGGAACACAACCAGGAGGAGCCCGACCTCAACACCGGCGTCTGCCCTAAACGTGTCAACAAGTCGGATGAGACGAGCGAGGAGGAAGAGCTGGATGAGGAGGATCAGGACAGCGGCAGCGATGGCATGGGAGGCAACGGCAGCGAATTCCTGCAGAGAGACTTCTCCGAAACTTACGAGAAGTATCACGCAGAGAGCCTGCAGAATATGACCAAGCAGGAGCTGATTCGGGAATACCTGGAGCTGGAGAAGTGCCTGTCCAGGCTGGAAGACGAAAAGAATCGACTGAGGGGCCGACTTGAATGCATGAAGGCGAGAAGCGCCGACGCTGCGGAAATACAAATGAAAGAGATCGAGCACGAAGTGGAGATGTTGAAGGCTGAAAATGAGAGACTTGAGAAAGAAAATGAACAGTACAAACAAGAAAGATATTTGGAGGGCGGAGAATAAAATTTGGACGTTACATTGATATAATGTAAATATTTTAATTCATTTAAACGTTTTATAAAGATGCATGGGAAGAACACCTTACCCGCCCTGTATTGTTGCTTGTTCCACATGTGTACATTTGTGCTAAACTTTTTATGTGCAACTTTGGCTTAATTGTCTTTGAGATCACAATATACAATGTGTTTCTGTCTCGTTACTGTAAAAGTTTTGACGTATTTTATCTAGTCTTGTATATCTTTAAAATGACATCTAGCCATTGAAAAATAAATAATACTTAAGTAAAATGAATGCGATGTTAATGTGATGTGTTCAGTCAGGTTTTGAGGCAATGGAAAAGCTGTCAACCGTTCACTGCGCATTGTAGGGTCAGGCGATCTGCTACTGACATAACGAACGCTTATTGCTGATGAATGTCACTTGTCAACTGCTGTAGTGGTCTCGAGTATCTGCTGAAAATACTTGAACTCCCGGCGAAACTAAACTGTACAAGTGATAAGGTGGTTGCGATTACACGATTGCCTTGCAGCTATCTAACTGCAATGTCAAACTGCGCAGAGAATTTGTTATAAATGTTTGGGTAGTGTAATTGCCAATCAGGGGCAAACGTGCATAACGCTTGTTTAAAGGGCCTATTCTCACAAGAAGAGAAAAGTAATGTGAAGAATATGTAGATCGCAAGTACAAACGATCTTTGTATCTCTCTGTATGAACAACAGTAAATGCTTGTAGACCTTTGATACATTGAAAGTCTCAATGAACAAAATATAAAGAGCTAATCCTTTCCCTCACTTGCAATTAAATCGACATTCCTAAACTGTTTTGATATTGGCCATAAAGGAACTTTTTGGGGGTGGGAGGTGCGTTAAACGAGTTAATTATTTGAAGTGACATGCGCATTCACGTTGCCTCTTTTCAGGACTAACTCGCTGCCGGGATTCGATTACATTTTTCAAGCGAAAGACGGCGAGCTCCAAAGCTCGTGCAGACGTTTTAAAAATAGAACGAGTTATTTTCAAAATGGACAGTTATTAATTTCTGGCTCTTAGTCACGTATACATCTTTGAAATTATAGAGGATTGAGATGGATTTCAAACACGGAGAGTAAAGCTCTTAATTTAACGCCTAGTTTATCAATGTTTTCCAAAAGTACAAAGCAAGGTTGTTTTTAAAAGTGTTTTAGCACGTTTGAATAAACACTCCTTTGTAGAATTTTGGCACATTTTAAATTCCGGGCAGACTGATAATTCTATTATCAACAGAGGGCGCATTTCTTGCAGAAGGAATAATAAACTACTTCGCTAATTGTCCGCTTTAAACAGCATTAGGAAAATCTAACAAGTAGTATCAGGAGGCTTTATTTCCTTAAACACGAAGCTCTGCACATTTCTTAATCGTGAAACGGTCGGTATAGAGCCACTTAAAAATGTCCACAGGTTTCGTAGCCCCTTGTGCTTGGTCGGTTAAGGGCAATCCACACAGATAATCATGTACAGCATAGGAAACTGTTATGCCTTTTAGAGCAATTCCGTTAATCCCACGCCCGTTATAATTCTTTCTCCTGCGAATATTTAACGAGTTCCCTGTTGAATCTTTTTCCACCAACCTATCAGGCAGGGAATCCAGGTCCTAATCACTTGTATTAAAATACTTTCATGTAAGCTTAAATTTGGGCCTTTTGGTTTTTGATTTGTGAGTCAAAAAGTTTCCCTGAACCCCTAATGACTTTGTTTTCTAAAAGAAACGTTTTATAGCCTCTAATGGTTTATGTTTGAAACATATTAAACACTTTACTGATAAAGCATGTTGAATGATTTCAGAATATTCTGTTTTTACATAATTCTGCATGTCTTGAAATTCAACTATTCTCCCTCTGCATTCCCACTTTCACCAAATTTCTATTTCAAACATCTTCCCTCTGTAATTGATTTCACAGCTCACTTCTGCTAGTATTTCTGGACTTTTAAAAGATAAAGCAGTTTCTGTAGCACATTCTCCATAAGAGTAGCTGATTTACACTTGCCCTGTGACCTACGTGTAGCTGGTAGTTAATTGTCACCTGATTATCATCTATTGTTTTAAAACTCTTTAGTTTCAACTGGATGTAAAGTGTCCCATTCTCCTCTGTATCTACGTATGCAAAATTCCTGTTTTTGAATTGTTCATTGCGTTTCCAGTTTACTCCCTGTCATCAGTCCACTTGGATGTGCCTTTAGATCCACTGAGAGGTCTGCACAGATTGTTGAGTGCAAGTACATCTGATTACTTTATGGTCTGCTGTAGCTAAAGTAGTCCATCTTCTTGAGAGCATTTACAAGAATTATTGGACCTTGGCAGTGATTTGTCTGCATTCCATGAATTATTTTTTAAGAAATCCCTGTCATTATCCTGGGTTACGTCACAGGCTAACCAGTTGGGTCACGGGTTTGTACTAAAGCCTAAGCATTTTTCAGTTTGTGGACACAATTCAGATTGCAAAAATTTCACCTTTGCCAAATTGCAAGTTTTGAATTCCTAATCAAAGAATTGTATTCTTCATGGATCTCTTCTGAAAAATAAGTTAATTAACATCATTTCTTGTTGATTTTCTAGCAAGCAAACAAATTCTAAATATCACTACAGGTTGATTATTGATTATGTAAGCTCTATGCATAGTTGAATAGCATGTTTTACAATTTCATAGAAAACAAATTTAATTTAATATTAAGCAGGAAATTGACAATAGTAAGTACACAGAATACTTATGGGAGAAATCATCTTTACCCTTTTTAATATGTCAAAAGAATAAAGATTTCTTCTGTGTGCTCTCTCAGCATGAAATTGATCCTTTATGATCACACACTCCTGACATGTATGGAAGTACTAATTAGCATAGTTTGTCTAGTAGCTTCAAATTGAATGCTGAGCTTTAGACAAAATAAAACTCATAATTGAAAGTTTTTGCCCTTGGATAAGTCTATCAAAACCTTATTATTAAACAAACAATTCTTTTCCCTGCTCCTCTTATAAACCTATTTCTATCACTTAACTTTAGTTGCATCTAAACTCAGTACTTTTTCTCAATTCATTAAAGATGGTCAAATATGTTTAATGTATAAAAAATAGATTTTATTTTCAGAAGCAAGAGATCTTGGACTGAAAGTTTTGTTGCCATATGAAGCTCTGACTAAATTGCAGTCAAAAAAATAAGTTCAGTTCAGTTCTGGCCATTGCACTTTATGAAGGATATAGCTGTCATGGGGGCTTCGAAGGTGTACCCGAATTATTGCAAGGCTAAAGAATTATGAAGGCAATGCATATACTTTCTCATATCCAAACTTGTTGAAATTTGTTGAATTTTTTTTTAAAAATCAGAACTGAGCTTTGTTAGTTTAGGATATTAAATTATCAAAGGCAGGTAGTTTACCCTACAGATCTGCTGTGCTTAATTGAATGGCAGAATGTGCTTATCTTCTTAAGTGAAAATGAAGCCATGTACGCCAAATATTTATTGCACAGTATACATCTCTGTCTCGTTAGATCTTGAGCAATATGTTGCGGCTCTATAAAACACTGGTTAGACCATACTTGGAATATTGTGTTCAATTCTAGTCACCTCATTATAGGAAGTATGTGGAAGCGTTAGGCAGGGTGCAGAGGAGATTTATAGGGGTGCTGCCTGGTCATGTCTTATGAAGATATGTTGAGTGAGCTAGGGGTCTTCTCTTTGGAGCAAAGGAATATGAGAGGTGACTTGATAGAGGAGTACAAGATTATAAGAGAAATAGGCTTGTATAAGGGGGCATAATTTTATGATGATTGAAGGAAAGTATAGGGGGGATGTCAGAGCGACGTTCTTTACACAGAGAGTGGTGGGTGTGTAGAACGCCAGGGGTGGTGGTAGAGGCATTGCGGGCATTTAAAAATTTCTTAGATAGGCACACTGATGACAGAGAAATGGATGACAATGTAGGAGGAAAGGGTTAGATTGATATTTAAGTAGGCTAAAAGGTCAGCACAACATCGTGGGCTGTATTGTGTTGTAATGTTCTTTGTTCTAATAATGAGACTATATACAATTACAGTTCTCAGAAATGATTAGGAAGAGTTGAGTTTAACCAGGAAATTTATGTGTATGTTTATGATGTAAATGCTTTAATTATTGTCACATTCCCCACCAGTTAATGAAGAATATCAAGTTAATTCAAGTTTATTATCATTTAACTGTATATATGTACACAGCCAAATGAGACATTTCTCCGGACCAGGGTGTAAAGCACAGTAGTACAGTACACATAATACACAATAAGAATTAAATCTACAAGTGAATTACATATAGGTAAACAAAGTAAAGTGTGTACATTAAATATTGTAGAGTACAATACAAATTATCCAGTGAGATTTTAACACACCGAAGTTCCTGAGGCAGCACCTCCCAGACCGACGACCAATATCATCTAGAAGGACGAGAACAGCAGATGCCTGGGAACACCACCACTTGGAAATCCACCTCCAAGTCACTCACCAACCTGACTTGGAAACTTATTGCTGTTCCTTCATTGTCACTGGGTCAAGATCATGGAATTCCCTCCGTAACAGCACTATGGGTGTACCTACACCTCAGGGACTGCAGTAGTTCAGGAAGTCAGCTCATCACCACCTCATCAAGGGCAACTAGGGATGGGCAATAAACGCTGGCTTAGCTGGAGGAGATTTATAGGAGTGCTGCCTGGCCATGTCTTATGAAGATAGGTTGAGTGAATGAAGCAATATGGGGAGGGCCAATGCTCACCGTAACAGGATTAGAGGCATTGCTGCCCACACAGTCTGACTGTGGTCTTTCTGTTAAGAAGTCCAGGGATCCGGTTACAGAGGAAGGCTTTGAGATCCAGTGAAGACAGTTTTTGGGGTATGATGGTGTTAAACACCAAACTGAAGTCTATAAACAGCAACCAGTTATATGAGACCCCATTTTCCAGGAGAGACAGGACAGAGTGGAGGGCAGAGGGTATGGCATTGTCAGTGGATTGATTTGAGCGATAAACAAACTAGAGAGTGTCTAATGTAGGTGGGAGAAAGGCTTTAATGTGCTCCACGACCAGCCACTCAAAGCATTTCATAATGGTTGATAGTAATGCCACAAGATGATAGGCATTCAGGCAGGTTACTGTCGCCTTCTTTGGCACTGGAATGATGGTTGCTGTCGTTATTTTATATTCCAGTGTCATCTGTATTTTTATCAGAAAGATTGCTTGCTCAGAAAAACCTGATCGGAAAGGTATGAGATATGCAAAAATACAAAGAACTCTTGCTTGGCCAGACATACTAAATGTAGTGTTTTTATTGTTTTTCATCACACAGGTTGATCCTAAGCCAAAGTAGCATCTTGTTTATTCCAGTGCTGTGATGACATTTGCTTTGGAATTTCCTGTGTGAAATCAGAGACCTTCCTCATTGAAAATGCCACTGTTTATGATACAGAATAAAGGTATTTTCTCCTACTTGCATAATAAAATACGAAATAACAGAACTCGCCATACTGACTCTCTGGATTGTGACAGACTTTGATGTATGTTACACGCAGAGTGTAATAAATTTGACATGAGCCCAATATTTATGTGCAAATGTTAAATGAGGCCAAATAGCAGTTTCCATACACATATATTTAAGTGAATTTAGTGCAACTGAAGATCTGATAGTGATATATTAGGCCCAATTTTTTTTATCATCACGCTATCAATGTTAAGTAAAACACATCACGTTATATACAAAAAAAAGCTCCTTTACCCCACTCAGCCTTCATAAAGGATATGTTTGCTTTACATTTAATTGAAATTAATAAATTGAGACATAAGTTTTGTAAAGCACAGCAAGTGTTTTATGATGAGCCTCTACATACATTATGTACTGTTCCCGTATTTATTTCTATGCTTTCCATATCAGTAGTCATACTCCCCTGGTGTAATTTATTATTTTGTAACAATAAAAAAACTGAATAGGAAACAAACCCAGTTATGCAATACAAGACTGATAAAGATTTTTAGGAAGTCTTTGGTGTAGCAAATGACTGAACTCCAGAATATATTGTTCCCCATTCCCAGCATCTTCATAAATCATTTAGTAAGATGGATCAAGCTAGGTTGCTTCACAATATAGAAGCTGTGCAATCTTTCAGTACTTATTAAGATGCTAGGTCAGGAATTTGCTGCAGTCCAGGACCAGTAAGTAACAGTTGACAGATGCAGTTCATTCTGGACGTAACCACTAAATCCAGGAGGATTCTTGGACTATGATCTATCATGTTGAGTTTGTGGTCAGTGTGTTTCCAGATTACATCAAAACTGTGAAGGCTTAACAGAGATTTAATTTAGAAATAGATGTTCTTGTGGATATGTAACCATGATAAATGGAGTTTATGTGGATAAGTATTGTGTCACGAATGTTGGTAGGACCACCACTGTACAGATGCTACAATGTTGACAGGTTAAGAAGAAAGGAACCAGGTATCATGGTATGTTTCTAAATTAAGAATAAGAATAGGCCATGCAATTCATGAATCTGTTTTACTATTTAATGAGATCAAGGCCAATCTGAATCTAAGCTTCATATCTGTATCCAAACACCTTGACTCTACATCTTTTAACTCACTTGGCCTCAAAAAGTAGCACACATCAAAGTTGCTGGTGAACGCAGCAGGCCAGGCAGCATCTCTAGGAGGAGGTACAGTCGACGTTTCAGGCCGAGACCCTTTGTCAGGACTAACTGAAGGAAGAGTTAGTAAGAGATTTGAAAGAGATTCCCCCTCGTACCCCATCCGTTATTTATTTATATATACACTTTCTTTCTCTCACTCTCCTTTTTCTCCCTCTGTCCCTCTGACTTTACCCCTTGCCCATCCTCTGGGTTCCCCCCCCCCCTTTTCCTTCTCCCTGGGCCTCCTATCCCATGATCCTCTCATATCCCCTTTGCCAATCACCTGTCCAGCTCTTGGCTCCATCCCTCCCCCTCCTGTCTTCTCCTATCATTTTGGATCTCCCACTCCCCCTCCCACTTTCAAATCTCTTACTAACTCTTCCTTCAGTTAGTCCTGACGAAGAGTCTCGGCCTGAAATGTCGACTGTACCTCTTCCTAGAGATGTTGCCTGGCCTGCTGCGTTCACCAGCAACTTTGATGTGTGTTGCTTGAATTTCCAGCATCTGCAGAATTTCTCGTGTTGGCCTCAAAAAGTGTTGAGTCAAGATTTGTACTTATTAATTGAACTATTATCTGTTACTTTTGTGGTAGTGAATTCTACACTTCTAGTTGCACAGATGACCGAGTGCTTCCTAACTTCGCTCACAAAGTGTCTGCCTCTGATTATAGGGTTTTTTTGTCTTATGTTAAGCAGGTGCAAATATCACATTCCTTAGAATATGTTGAAGACAGTTCCTTGCAATTCAGTATATCAATAAACAATAGGTAGTACTATATAATATCTCATAATAAATAATGTTTAAGAACCTTGATAATATTCTGGTAAATATGCACTTCTTGCAAAGTTTATCCTTTTTAGCTGTCATGTTCATAGCTGCACACAGTAATCCGTTCTAAAAAGAATTTTGTTTAACATTTCCTTTCGTTGATGCTTTACCTAGCCAAGTCTGTTAATGTCCCTTCAATCTCCTTAGTTGCTTTATCTTGGAGAATTGTGTGCAGTTTTGGGCTCATTTTAGAAAGGGTATACTGACATTGGAGAGGGTTCAGAGAAGATTCACGAGAATGATTCCAGGAATGAAAGGGTTACTGTATGAGGAACGTCTGGCAGCTCTTGGACTGTATTCCCTGGAGCTCAGGAGAATGAGGGGGGATCTCATAGAAACATTCCAAATGTTAAAAGGCCTGAACAGATTAGATATGGCAAAGTTATTTCCCATGGTAGGGGGTTCTGGGACAAGAGGGCACGACTTCAGGATTGAAGGATGTCCATTTAGAACTGAGGTGTGGAGAAATTACTTTAGTCAGAGGGTGGTAAATCTAGAATTTATTGCCACGAGCAGCTGTGGAGGCCAATTCATTAGGTGTATTTAAGGCAGAGATAGATACGTTCTTGATTAGCCAGGGCATCAAAGAGTATGGGGTGAAGGCAGGGGAGTGACTAGAAGAATTGGATCAGCCCATAATTGAATGGAAGAGAGACCCGATAGGCCGAATGGCCTACTTCTCCGATATCTTATGGTCTTATCTTTAATTTCACCAACAGTTTTCAATGTGAAACTTTATTGAATATCTTCCATATAAACTACGTCTATAGTGGTTGTCATGTCTGCTATTTTTGTTACTTAGCAATTGGCCTTGTAGATAGTAACAATATTTTGGCTGTCTTTTTTATCATCCCAAGTTCCTTTCAGTCACACTGACGTGAATTACAAAATACATTTACTTCTCCACAATGGATGTTGGTACAGTGGATCTGGTATTTTGTTGTTCCTTACTTTTATCTTTCTTAAATAACAGTTATAGTCATGATTTTCCAGTTTAAAAGGAGAATTTCAAAATCAACTGAACTTACGGCTAAGAAATCTGCAATCTTATCAAACAATAAATATACTGTATAGAAACAATAGTTATCAATTAATTAAAGAAGATAATTGTAATTTGATTAATTGCGGTGTAAAATATTAATCCAAATATATTACATTTGTAGGAATAAATCGTTTTAAGTGTTTTTGCTGTTCAATATTTTTAAATAGTTTTGTTAATTTTTAATCAGGGACATTCATGGAGCATTCACGTTTGTTTTCATTGGTTTGGTAGCCAATTAAACTAGGGGTATGCTTTAATCACCTATCAAAATTATTTCAGTGGTCTAGTGAGGTGGAAGACTTGTTCTGCCCCCTCTGTTCCCTATGTGATGCAGTGACATCAGCAGGGGCTTGCTGCTAATGACTTAGGACAGGGTTAAAAAGGAAGGTCCTTCTAAAGGTTTTGTACAGTATAAGTGTGGACTTCACAGACAATGCTTTTTTTTGCAAGTATTTGTAATTAGTGTTTTGATAACAATTATGCAATAATCTGCTGCTTTGTTAATCACACACAGATTAGTCAACATCCTAAAGGGAAGCTGTCTAAATCTGGCAGTGTATAAAATAAACACACCATTGAGGTGGATTTCAAGCACGAAAGGAATACTTATTTAATGTTAAATTGCTTCTGGAATCGTGAAGAGGATTCTGAAATATTGAAAGATTTTCTGAACAATTTTGCCAAGGCAACATTTATTTTTCAACATCTTCATGGACTTCACCTACAGATATTAAGAGCTGCCCTCTTCATCCTGATTGGTTGCTTTTCAGGAGGCTTCGCAGAAAGAAAATCCTTACATATTTATGATTAGCTTGCTGGCAACACCTGTTCATCTACAGGAAAAGGAGAATAGAATATTTTTGCAACATTGTGTTGTTGGTCATCATTAATATTCAAGGGACAGGCAAGTGGTTGGAAGTTTATCTTGTGACATGGTACCACATCATAGAAACATAGAAAACCTACAGCTCAATACAGGCCCTTCAGTCTACAATGCTGTGCCGAACATGTCCTTACCTCAGAAATTACTTAGGGTTACCCTTAACCCTCTATTTTTCTAAGCTCCATGTACCTATCCAGGAGTCCCTTAAAAGACCCTATCATATCCGCCTCCACCACCATCACCGGCAGTCCATTCCACGAACTCACCAGTCTCTGCGTAAAAAACTTACCCTTGACGTCTCCTCTGTATCTACTTCCAAGCACCTTTAAACTGTGCCCTTTCGTGCTAGCCATTTCAGCCTTGGGAAAAAGCCTCTGACTATCCACCCGATCAATGCCACTCATCATCTCATACACCTCTATCAGATCACCTCTCATCCTCCATCGCTCCAAGGAAAAATAGCTGAGTTCACTCAACCTATTCTCATAAGGCATGCTCCCCAATCTAGGCAACATCCTTGTAAATCTCCTCTGCACCCTTTCTATGGTTTCCACATCATCCCTATAGTGAGGCGACCAGAACTGAGCACAGTACTCCAAGTGTGGTCTGACCAGGGTCCTATATAGCTGCAACATTACCTCTCGGCTCCTAAACTCAATCCCACGATTGCATCGTATGCTTTCTTAACCACAGAGTCAACCTGCGCAGCAGCTTTGAGTGTCTTATGGACTTCGACCCCAAGATCCCTCTGATCTTCCAAACTGCCAAGAGTCTTATCATTAATACTATATCCTGCCATCATATTTGACCTACCAAAATGAACCACCTCACACTTATCTGGGTTGAACTCCATCTGCCACCTCTCAGCCCAGTTTTGCATCCTAACAATGCCCCGCTGTAACCTCTGACAGCGCTCCACACTATCCACAATACCTCCAACCTTTGTGTCATCAGCAAACTTACTAACCCATCCCTCCACTTCCTCATCCAGAAGAGTAATCACAAAGAGTAGGGGTCCCAGAACAGATCCCTGAGGCACACCACTGGTCACCAACCTCCATGCAGAATATGACCCATCTACAACCACACTTTGCCTTCTGTGGGCAAGCCAGTTCTGGATCCATAAAGCAATGTCCCCTTGGATCCCATGCCTCCTTACTTTCTTAATAAGCCTTGCATGGGGTACTTTGTCAAATGCCTTGCTGAAATCCCATATACACTACATCTACTGCTCTATCTTCATCAATGTGTTTAGTCACATCCTCAAAATATTCAATCAGGCTCGTAAGGCACGACTTGCCCTTGACAAAGCCATGCTGACTATTCTTAATCATACTATGCCTCCCCAAATGTTCATAAATCCTGCCTCTCAGGATCTTTTCCATCAACTTACCAACCACTGAAGTAAGACTCACTGGTCTATAATTTCCTGGGCTATCTCTACTCCCTTTCTTGAATAAGGGAACAACATCTGCAACCCTCCAATCCTCTGGAACCTTTCCCATCCCCATTGATGATGCAAAGATCATCGCCAGAGGCTCAGCAATCTCCTCCCTTGCCTCCCACAGTAGCCTAGGGTACATCTTGTCCGGTCCTGGTGACTTATCCATCTTGATGCTTTCCAAAAGCTCTAGCACATCCTCTTGCTTACTATCACATGCTCAAGCTTTTCTCTGTAAGTCATCCCTACAATCGCCAAGATCCTTTTCTGTAGTGAATACTGAAGCAAAGTATTCATTAAGTACCTCTGCTATCTCCTCCGCTTCCATACACACTTTTCCACTGTCACACTTGATCGGTCCTAATCTCTCATGTCTTACCCTCTTGTTCTTCACATACTTGTAGAATGTCTTGGGGTTTTCCTTAATTCTGCCCACCAAGGCCTTCTCATGACCCCTTCTGGCTCTCCAAATTTCTTTCTTAAGCTCCTTCCTGCTAGCCTTATAATCTTTTAGATCTCTATCGTTATCTAGTTTTTTGAACCTTTTGTAAGCTCTTCTTTTCTTCTTGACTAGATTTACAACAGCCTTTGTACACCACGGTTCCTGTACCCTACCATCCTTTCCCTGTCTCTTTGGAACGTACCTATGCAGAACTCCACGTAAATATCCCCTGAACATTTGCCACACTTCTTCCATACGTTTCCCTGGGAACATCTGTTCCCAATTTATGCTTCCAAGTTCTTGCCTGATAGCCTCATATTTGCCTTACTCTAATTAAATGCTTTTTTGACGTCTATTCCTATCCCCCTCCAATGCTATGGTAAAGGAGATAGAATTGTGATCACTATCTCCAAAATGCTCTCCCACTGGGAGATCTGACACCTGACCAGGTTCATTTCCCAATACTAGATCAAGTACAGCCTCTCCTCTTGTAGGCTTATCTACATATTGTGTGAAGAAACCTTCCTGAACACACCTAACAAACTCCACCCCCTCTAAACCCCTCGCTCTAGGGATATACCAATTGATATTTGTGAAATTAAAATCTCCCATCACAACAACCCTGTTATTATTACACCTTTCCAGAATCTGTCTCCCTATCTATTCCTTGATGTCCCTGTTACTATTGGGTGGTCTATAAAAAACACCCAGTAGAGTTATTGACCCCCTTCCTGTTCCTAACTTCCACCCACAGAGACTCCGTAGACAATCCCTCTATGACTTCCTCCTTTTCTACAGCTGTGACACTATCCCTGATCAGCAGTGCCACACCCCCACCTCTTTTGCCTCCCTCCCTGTCCTTTCTGAAACATCTAAAGCCTGGCATTCAAAGTAACCAAATCCTGCCCCTGAGCCATCCAAGTCTCTCTAATGGCCACAACATTATAGCTCCAAGTACTAATTCACGCTCTAATCTCATCCTCTTTGTTCATAATACTCCTTGCATTACAATACACATCTCAAACCATCGGTCCGAGTGTGTCTCTTCTCCATCACTTGCCTATCCTCCCTCTTGCACAGTCTCCAAGCTTTCTCTATTTGTGAGCCAACCGCCTTCCTCTGTCTCTTCAGTTCAGTTCCCACCCCCCAGCAATTGTAGTTTAAACTCTCCCCAATAGCCTTATCAAATCTCCCCGCCAGGATATTGGTCCCCCTGGGATTCAAGTACAACCCGTCTATTTTGTACAGATCACTCCTGCCCCAAAAGAGGTCCCAATGATCCAGAAATCTGAATCCCTACCCCCTGCTCCAATCCCTCTGCCATGTATTTATCCTCCACCTCACTCTATTCCTATACTCACTGTCACGTGGCACAGGCAGTAATCCCGAGATTGCTACCTTTGTGGTCCTGCTTCTCAACTTCCTTCCTAAATCCCTGTAGTCTGCTTTCAGGACCTCCTTCCTTTACCTACCTATGTCGTTGGTACCAATATGTACCACGACCTCTGGCTGTTCTCCTTCCCCCTTCAGGATATCGTGGACGCGATCAGTTTTGATCCAGTGCAGGTTTGGTCAGAGTTTATAATCTGGATGGCCAAACTTCTTTTAAGGTTCAAGTTTGGCTTTCAGAAAGTCACACTCTGTTTGACTTTTTGAGTTTAGGCAGATAAAAATAAGGAAGCTATTGCATCCAGTACATGATGCTTTCTAACCTCAGAAGGTTGGTCGTAAAAACATCCACTATCTGTGGCGTCATGGAACTAATGTATCAGAAGACCATAATCAGACTGTATTCAGTAGTTGTGGTGAATATACAGTGTTCTTGCAACCTCCCTGTAGAATCCAGGGCCTGTGTTTTATTGACTATGCCCACTACTCATAAAATGTAATTGTTGGCCCGCAAGTGTTGCTATGCTCCCAGTGCCATCATAGCATGCCCACAACTTACTCTAACCCATACATCTTTAGAATGTGGGAGGAGACCAGAGCACCTCACATGGCCATAGGGAGAATGTACAAACTCCTTACAGGCAGTAGCAGGATTTAAACCCTGATTGCTGGTGCTGTAAAGCATTACATCAACTGCTACGTGACAGTGTCACCCTTTCCAAAAGACTTACAACGTGCTTTGAGCCTCTCAAGACCTTTTGATTTAACAGTAATTCTTCTAAAGGAGCTCCTTTGCTTCCACTCACATTTTAAGGATTCTGAGGCAGCTAATGAGCCCAATATGGAACCTTGGATTCTTCCACAGATGGAGGAAGAGGTGGCAGACAGAGGAGGCAGGTGGGTAGTTTGTGTGCTGGTGAGCCCCTTCCGAAACATATGCAGGACTTTTGCATGCTTCTAATACATGTGCATGTGGCCCTCAATACCATCTCAAATTCTCCTTCTGCACTTTAAGCATTTTGGAAGTGGGGTTAGTCAGTGGGGATCTTACAGTTTTTCAAGAAAGCTTTTATCACACCTTTGAATCTTTTTTTTCTGTTAGCCTCTATGCAGCAAATATGTTTTGTATTTTATAATTTTTGTAAGACAGAGTGTTGGTAATAAAAATGCATGTATAAAGGTTTGCCCACCCTGTTCCTCAGGACCCCCTAGAAGTTTTCATCCAAATGCCATTAGATTTAGTCACCTCTATCCTACCCTATATCTATAGATGTCTTTAGTCACAGAGTAGAGAACCATGTTCATGCAGTCATGTATTCATCTATAGTAATTCCATGGTTGTTCATGTTATTTTATTTAGTTCACTTATCCTACTGACCTTGACCATCCAAAGCTATTAGATTTACCAAGAACTGGGCAACCTTACTTGTAGTCTGATATATAATCATAAAGGATGGAATGATCACATTATTTTTTTTCCCGGTACCTGTGTTTTCCTGTGGCCTTATAATTCAACCTATATGGTTGATGTTCACTCAAAATTCCCTCCACTTTGATAATGAACATTAGACTACACTGATTTTTTTTCTCCAAGGAACAAACTCAGAAAAAGTAGGTTAAGCTAGCTGGCAGGAAAAAAAAGCCTATGTAAAGAAGAATGGAAACTTGAGATGACAGAATGCAGCACATGAAGCAGTTAGAAAGGTGTGGAATAATTTTGCCCCAAGTCAGAATGCTTACCTCATATTTTCAGAAGAGATTAACTTACGCACACTAGGTGAACCTCAATGGTTACAGGGTCACTCGAGGCAAGGATCCCTCCTAGCTGGTGCTGAGCCTCCTCTCTGAAGCAAAGTGGAGACCTTCCAATGACCAAATGAGTTGAAGCAAGAATCTATTGGAGCTCTTCAGCTGAGCTCAGTCAGTTAATTACATAAGGTAATTGGGTTTTCAATGTATATCAAAAATTGAATGCTGACACTCCTGCATTAGTCAGCGTCAACCATGGATGTTGCAAACCAGCTGTGTACACGATACGCAAGCCAGGGCAGTATGATATGGAGCGCAAGCTGTTGTCCAAGTAGCAGCCTCCCCTTTTCCGTGTAGTTGGTGAATCCAAAGGAACGGCAGAGATTTATACAGTTGCTGAGGAAATGCTGCATCAAACATGTAAGCATGAAGCCTGATTAAATTAGTGAAGTATGCAAGATGACCCAGAAATGGTCATTATGTTTCACACTGGAAAAATGCATTAAAAATTCCATGGCCTGATATGCAGTTGACTTTCAAGGCTCACATGTCAATGGATAAGAGTAATTTTTGTTTCCAATGGTAGGTGGAACATGAGATCATTTTGGTTAGATGTTTAATTTCTTGAGATGGACATGATCTTCTGGCAGTTCCCTGCTGTACTAAATGTGCTGATAGGGAAGAACACAGGCTTTCCAAAAGGAATTCTGGTCTAAAACATCGATGGAACTCGTATGCTTATGATGACCTAACAAACTCCCCATTCATTGCCCAATCCTCTGATGACTGATGTTTCCCTGACAGCACTTCTGCTCACTCTACAGCAAAGACCTTGATAGGTACTACCGCAGTTCACAGTGGCAAGCACAGAACCAAAACAACCCTCGGCGTGCACACACCCCATAATGCTGCACCACAGATTACATGTTGTCATCACCATGGAAATGTTGCCAATCTGCAGAAGTATGACAACTAAGTTTTATTAACTTATGTCAAATCTGCCAATAAAAACAGCTACAGCATAGTGATTGCCTAAGCTAGTTTAACATTGCATGCTCTGCAGGTTAAATGTACGGTATCTATTAAGAGATTCTCAAGATAATGAAATCGATATTATTTGTCTTGAATTATTTTTCATTACTCTGATGCCCCTTTCAGGTCAATTGTATTCTGAAGCCTTTTTTCTGAACTACAGTAATGCCTTTAAATACTGTCAGCATTAGTCTTTGATAGTGTAAACTGCAAACTTATCACTGACAATTTTTCAAGTTGTGTAGTTTACTTCAGATGGTATGCAACTGCTGTAACAATGAATCTCCAACATATAATTCTCCGTAACTTCCGCCACCTCCAACGGGATCCCACCACCAAGCACATCTTTCCCTCCCCCCCCTTCTGCTTTCTGCAGGGATTGCTCCCTACGCGATTCCCTTGTCCATTCGTTTTCCTCCCCCCCATCCCTTCCCACCAATCTCCCTCCCGGCACTTATCCTTGTAAGCGAAACAAGTGCTACACATGTCCTTACACTTCCTTCCTCATCACCATTCAGGGCCCCAGACAGTCCTTCCAGGTGAGGCAACACTTCACCTGTGCGTCGGCTGGGGTGATATACTGCGTCCGGTGCTCCTGGTGCAGCCTTCCATATATTGGCGAGACCCGACGCAGACTGGGAGACCGTTTTGCTAAACACCTACGCTCTGTCCACCAGAGAAAGCAGGATCTCCCAGTGGCCACACATTTTAATTCCAAGTCCCATTCCCATTCTGATATGGCTATCCACGGCCTCCTCTAACTGTTAAAATGAACCCACACTCAGGTTGGAGGAACAACACCTTATATTCCGTCTGGGTAGCTTCCAACCTGATGGCATGAACATTGACTTCTCTAACTTCCGTTAATGCCCCTCCTCCCGTTCTTACCCCATCCCTTATTGATTGATTGATTGATTGATTATTCCTTTTTTTTTCCTCTCTCTCTCCCTCTCACAATAACTCCTTGCCTGCTCTCCATCTTCCTCTGGCGTTCCCATCCCCCTTTCTTTCTCCCTAGGCCTCCTGTCCCATGATCCTCTCCCTTCTCCAGCCTTGTATCCCTTTTACCAATCAGCTTTCCAGCTCTTAGCTCTATCCCTCCCCCTTCCACTTCCAAATCTCTTACTATCTCCTCTTTTAGTTAGTCCTGACGAAGGGTCTTGGCCCGAAACGTCGACTGTGCTTCTTCCTATGGATGCTGTCTGGCCTGCTGCGTTCCACCAGCATCTTGTGTGTGTTGCTTGAAATTCCAGCATCTGCAGATTTCCTTGTGTTTGCAATGAACCTCTACTGTGTTTACTTCATAACTTCACTTGGCTTTATTCTTCTTACGTTAACTGTTCTGCTGGGGTATAAACCATCTAGTTCATTAACCTAACTCATAATATTTAATTTTAACATAATAATTTATAAAAATGTATAAATAGTCAAATGCAGAACTTATAAAAATGTAAGAGTAAAGCTGAAACACATCTCAGGCATAATGCCTGAAGTTAGTCCAATATTGGATAGACTTGCAGTTTGTTGTCATCACATATGAATTTGGATCAGGAAATAAAACATACAGAATTGTCATGGAGAATACAGGGTCAAAACCTTGCTTTGGGGAAAGGAGTTAAAAATTTCTGTTCATAGCTGTGGTTTTAAGTTGACAGGTGTGGATTGAATTGGGGTTGCAGATAATGAGGGACATTAAGGAAAACTAGTGTGAGCTATTGTCCAGTAGCACTCACATCTACGGTGATGAAATGCTTTGAGAGGTTCGTCAAGGCTAGAATCAACTCCTACCTCAGCAAGGACAATTTGCCTATTGCCATAATAGGTCTACGGCAGACTCAATCTCAATGGTTCTTCACACGGCCTTAGATCACCTGAACAATACGAACACCTATGTCAGGATAACACCACCATTCCTACAGTCCTGACTGATAAGCTACGGAACTTAAGCCTCTTTATCTCCCTCTGCAATTAGATCCTCGACTTCATAACTAGAAGACCACGATCTGTGCAGATTGAAAATAATATCTCCTCCTCGCTGACAATCAACACTGGCACACCTCACAGACGTGTGCTTAGCCCACTGCTCTACTCTCTATACCCATGATTGTGTGGCTAGATATAGCTCAAATGCCATTAATAATTTGCTGATGATGCAACCATTGTTGGCAGAATTTCAGATGGCGACGAGAGGGCGTACAGAACGAGATATACCAGCTAGTTGAGTGGTGTCACAGCACTCAATGTCAGTAAGACCAAAGAGCTGATTTAATCCACACTTGAAGGGAGATCAATCCTCCTAGAGGGAGCAGAAGTGGAGAGTTTGGTTTCAAGATCCCTGAGAATCTAACCTGGTCCCAAAATGTCGATGCAGCTATAAAGAAGGCAAGACAGTTGTTATATTTCATTAGGAGTTTCAGGAGATTCGATTTGTCACCTAATACACTCAAAACCTTCCAACAGATGTTTTGTGGAGAGCATTCTGACAGGCTGTTTCATTGTCTAGTATGGGGGGAGGGGGTGGGTGCTACTGCAAAATTAGTCAGCTCCATCTTGGATACTAGCCAACGTAGTATCAAAGATATCTTCATGGAGTGGTGCCTCAGAAAGGCGGTGTCCATTATTAAGGACCCCAATTGCCCAGGACATGCCCTCTTCTCATTGTTACCATCAGGAAAGAGGTACAGAAACCTGAAGGTACACACCCAGTGATTCAGGAATAGCTTCTTCCCCTCTGACATCTGATTTCTAAATGGACATTGAACCCATGAAGACTACCTGACTTTTTTTTTTAAATTCTGTTTTTGCACTATTTTTAATTTAATTTAATTTAATATACATATATACTTACTGTAATTGATTTACAGTACTTGTTTTTCTACATTTATCATGTATTGCTTTGTACTGCTGCTGCTAATTAACAAATTTCACGACATATGCCGGTGATAATAAACCTGATTCTGATTCCGATTTTTCGAAACAGGACTTTAGTTACATCATTAATGGGCTGTGGGAATCCCTGAAACGTCATCTTTTATTGCCCACTCAGAAAGTACCTGAAAGGTGAGAAAATGATTCACTTCCTTCATACACATCCCTTCCTTATCATCTTAAGACATATTTTGAACAAAGGGGGAATTGAATCTTGCCATCTGCCTTGGCAGCCTTTAAGACACCTATACCTACAATCACATTTGTAGACTTCAGTCTTCCAGAGAGTGAACCCATGGAAAATGTTTGGTTCAGATATTTGCCTTGTCCTTAGACCTTGCACAAATCTGCTGGTGAGGGAATTTGCAGCCATTTTTAACCTCTCCCTAATTTTGAGGTTCCTACCTGCTTTAAGAAGGCCACTATCATCCCAGTGCCGAAGAATAATAAGGTAATGTGTCTTAATGACTGTCGCCCAGCGTCTCTGACGTTCACTGTCGTTTTTGAGGGAGGTCATGGCAGACATCAACACTAACTTCTCAGACAACTTCAACCCACTGTAATTCATCTGCCAAAGCAGATCCATATGGACACCTTCTCCTTAGCCCTACACTCATCTCTGGAGCATCTGGGTGGTAAAGAGACTATTGTTTAGTTATTACAGATCTGTCTTCAATACTGTCATTTGAAGCAAACTCGTCTCCAAAACCTAGACCTGAGACTCAACACTTCCCTTTGCAACTAGATCCTGGACTTCCTGACCAACAGACCATGATCAGTAAGGATAGGCAGCAACATCTTGGCACTCAACACTAATGTCACACAAAGCTGCTGCTGTATCCTCAGCCCACTTCTTTATTCCCTATATGCTCATGAATGCATGCCCAAATTCTACTCTTACTCTAGAAGCTTGTAGATGACACCACCAAGTTGACCGTATTTCAAATAATAATGAGTTCTCGTATAGTAAGGGAATAGAGAACCTTAGTGGCATGGTTTCATAACAACAAGTTTTCCCTCAATATCAGCAAAGCAACAGAGCTGATCATTGTCTTCGGGAGGGGGTGTGGTGCACATGCTCCTATTTGCATCAATGATGCTGAGATCAAGTGGGTTGAAAACATCCTATCTGGATGCATCTTGGCTTGGTACAGCAACTGCTCTGCCTGTGCTTACAAGGAACTTGAGAGAGTTGTGGTCACAGCTCAGCACATCCCTGAAACCAGCCTCCCCTCCATGGACTATCTATACTTCTCTCTGATTCATCAAAGGAGCCAGCATAACCAAAGACCACACCCATCCTGAACATTTTATCTTTTCCCCTCTCCCATGGGGCAGAAGATACAAAAGCCTAAAAGCATGTACCATTATGCTCAAGGACAGCTTCTAACCTGCTGTTATAAGGCTATTGAATAGTTCCCTAGTATGATGTTAGACTCCTGACCTCACAATCATGAGGCCATTCCCAGGTTGGAGGAGCAACAACTCCTATTCCATCTGGGTAGCCTTCAACCTGATGGCATGAGCATTGATTTCTCCAAATTCTGATATCCCTTTTCACACTCCCCCTTACCTCCTCTTCAATTCCCCACTCTGGCTCCCCTCTTACCTCTTCTACCTATCACCTCCCGCTTCCCTTTCTCCTATGGTCCACTATCTCCTATCAGATTCCTTCTTCTCCAGCTCTTCACATTTTCCACCTATCACTTCCCAGTTTCTTACTTCATCCATCTGGCATCACCTATCATCTGCCAGTTTGAATTCCTTCCCCTCCACCCACCCATCATCAGCCAGGGAGAACAGCAAGAAGAGTTTAAAGGGAGACAGTTATTTCTTCAACGGTTTGATCGGGGCACGACTGCGCAAGCGCGTGGACGTCAGCCAGTGAGAACAGAGAGAAGAGTTTAAAAGAAGACAGCTTTATAGTGCGGGCATCAGAGTGGAGGGAAACAGAGCAGGAAGGTTTTGGCTCAATGGGGATCAGGCAATAACGGGTCAAGGAGAAATAGGTTGCCTATGTAGAATACAGACTGGAAGTATGTGTGTGAGGCTGGTGTTCTGTGCTCAGTGTCAGATGTCAGTAGTCCGGGAGACTCCCAACCTCTTGGACGGCCACATCTGCACCAGGTACATCGAGCTGCAGCTCCTTAGGGACCGTGTTAGGGAACTGGAGATGCATCTCGATGACCTTCGCCTGGTCAGGGAAAGTGAGGAGGTGATAGAGAGGAGCTATAGGCAGGTAGTCACACAGGGGCCTGGGGAGACAGATAAATGGGTAACAGTCAGGAGGGGGAACAGCAGGAGTCAGAGGCTAGAAAGCACTCCGTGGCTGTACCCCTTGGCAATAAGTACTCCTGCTCGATTACTGTTGGCGGGGGGGGGAGGGGAACGGCCTACCTGGGGGAATCAACAGTGGCCGCACCTCTGGCACAGAGCCTGGCCCTGCAGCTCAGAAGGGTAGAGAAAGGAAGAGGATGGCAGCAGTAATAGGGGACTCTATAGTAAGGGGGTCAGACAGGTGATTTTGTGGATGCAGGAAAGAAACATGGATGGTAGTTTGCCTCCCAGGTGCCAGGTCCGGGATGTTTCTAATCGCGTCCACGATATCCTGAAGTGGGAAGAACAGCCAGAGGTCATGGTACGTATTGGTACCAACGACATAGGTAGGAAAAGGAAGGAGGTCCTGAAAACACACTACTGGGAGTAAGGAAGGAAGTTGAGAAGCAGGACCACAAAGATAGTAATCTTGGGATTACTACCTGTGGCACGTGACAGTGAGTATAGGAATAGAGTGAGGTGGAGAATAAATGCGTAGCTGAGGGATTGGAGCAGAGGGCAGGGATTCAGATTTCTGGAGCATTGGGACGTCTTTTGGGGCAGAAGTGACCTGTACAAAAAAGACGGGTTGTATTTGAATCGCAGGGGGACCAATATCCTGGCAGGGAGTTTGCTAAGGCTATTGGGGAGAGTTTAAACTAGGTTTGCTGGGGAGTGGGAATCAAACTGATGAGATGGAGGAAAAGACGGTTGGCTCACAAATAAAAAAAGCTTGGGTAGCATCAGTTAGAGACGATGAGTCGACGTTTTGGCCGGAACCCTTCGTCAGGACTGAAAAATGGAAGATGGGGAAGGATTTGAAGAATGCTTGTAGTTTCGGTTGAAAGACTAGTAATTTGAAAGACAAAGGGGTGGGGGAGGGGAAGCATTGACGTCATAGCCCTGAAAACAATGGGTAGTAGAAGAAGGAGGCGGAACCATGAGGGAGCTGGGGGAGGGGGCAGAGTGACATAGGGACAGAGGAAGGGAGGGGGAGGGAATTACTGGAAGTTGGAGAATTCTATGTTCATACCAAGGGGCTGGAAACTACCTAGATGGTATATGAGGTGTTGCTCCTCCAACCTGAGTTTACCCTCATCATGGCAGTAGAGGAGGCCATGTATGGACATATCAGAATGGGAATGGGAAGCAGAGTTGAAGTGGGTGGCTACTGGGAGATCCCGTCTTTTGTGGCAGATGGAGTGGAGGTGCTCGATGAAGCGGTCCCCCAATCTGTGTCGGGTTTCACCGATGTAGAGGAGGCCGCATCGGGAGCACTAGATGCAATAGATGACCCCAACAGACTCACAAGCAAAGTGTTGTCTCACCTGGAAGGACTGTTTGGGGCCCTGAATGGTGGCAAGAGAGGAGGTGTAGGGACAGGTGTAGCACTTACGCTTACAGGGATAAGTGCCGGGTGGGAGATCAGTGGGGATGGACGTGTGGACCAGGGAGTCACGGAGGGACCGATCCCTGCGGAAAGCGGAGAGGGGTGGAGATGGAAAGATATGCTTAGTGGTGGGGCCCTGTTGAAAGTGGCGGAAGTTGCGGAGGATAATGTGCTGGATCCGGAGGCTGGTGGGGCAGTAGGTAAGGAACTCTGTCCCTGTTTTGGTTGCGGGAGGATGGGGTGAGAGCCGAAGTGCGGGAAATGGAGGAGATGCGGGTGGGGGCATCATTGATGACAGCAGAAGGGAAACCATGATCCTTAAAGAAAGAGGACATTTGAGATCCTGATGAAGGGTTCCGGCCCGAAATGTCGACTCATCGTTTCTAACTGATGTTGCCCGACCTGCTGAGTTCATCCAGCGTACTGAAAGTGTTGCTTTGATCACAGCATCTGCAGATTTTGTGTTTAGAAAAAGCTTGGAGACAGTGTGAGAGGGAGGATAGGCAGGTGATAGAGAAGGAATGCACTCAGACCAATGGTTTGAGGTGTGTCTGTTTTAATGCAAGGAGTATTATGAACAAAACGGATGAGCTTAGAGCATGGATCAGCACTTGGAGCTATGATGTTGTAGCCATTACAGAGACTTGGATGACTCAGGGGCAGGAATGGTTACTTCGAGTGCCAGGCTTTAGATGTTTCAGAAAGGACAGGGTGGGAGGCAAAAGAGGTGGGGGTGTGGCACTGCTGATCAGAGATAGTGTCACAGCTGCAGAAAAGGAGGAAGACATGGAGGGATTGTCTACAGAGTCTCTGTGGGTGGAAGTTAGAAACAGGAAGGGGTCAATAATTCCACTGGGTGTTTTTTATAGACCACCCAATAGTAACAGGAAAATTGAGGAACAGATAGGGAGACAGATTATGGAAAGGTGTAATAATAACAAGGTTGTCATGGTGGGAGATTTTAATTTCCCAAATATTGATTGGCATCTCCCTAGAATGAGGGGTTTAGATGGGGTGGAGTTTGTCAGGTGTGTTCAGGAAAGTTTCTTGAAACTTGTAGGCTTATCTACAGATTGTTACAGAGGAGAGGCTGTACTTGATCTGATATTGGGAAATGAACCTGGTCAGGTGTAAGATCTCTCAATGGGAGAGCACTTTGGAGATAGTGATCACAATTCTATCTCCTTTACCATAGCATTGGAGAGGGATAGGAATAGACAGGTTAGGAAAGCATTTAATTGGAGTAAGGGCAAATATGAGGCGATCAGGCAAGAACTTCGAAGCATATATTGGGAACAGATGTTCTCAGGGAAATGTACGGAAGAAATGTGGCAAACGTTCAGGGGATACTTGTGTGGTGTTCTGCATGGGTACATTCCAATGAAATAGGGAAAGGATGATAGGATACAGGAACCGTGGTGTACAAAAGCTGTCAAAAATCTAGTCAAGAAGAAAAGAGCTTACAAAAGGTTCAAAAAACTAGACAATGGTAGAGATCTAGAAGATTATAAGGCTAGCAGGAAGGAGCTTAAGAAAGAAACTAGGAGAGCCAGAAGGGGCCATGAGAAGGCCTTGGCAGACAGAATTAAGGAAAACCCCTAGGCATTCTACAAGTATGTGAAGAGCAAGAGGACAAGACGTGAGAGATTAGGACCAATCAAGTGTGACAGTGGAACAGTATGTATGGAAGCGGAGGAGAAAGCAGAGGTACTTAATGAGTACTTTGCTTCAGTATCCACTGCAGAAAAGGCTCCTGGCGATTGTAGGGATGATTTACAGAGGACTGAAAAGCTTGAGCATGTAGATATTAAGAGAGAGGATGTGCTGGAGCTTTTGGAAAGTATCATGATGGATAGGTCACCATGACTGGACGAGATGTACCTCAGGCTACTGTGGGAGGCAAGGGAGGTGATTGCTGAGCCTCTGGCGATGATCTTTGCATCATTAGTGGGGATGGGAGAGGTTCCGGAGGATTGGAGGGTTGCGATCAGTCTTACTTCAGTGGTTGGTAAGTTGATGGAGAAGAACCTGAGAGGTAGGATTTATGAACATTTGGAGAGGCATAACATGATTAGGAATAGTCAGCATGGCTTTGTAAAAGGCAGGTTGTGCCTTACGAGCCTGATTGAATTTTTTGAGGATGTAATTAAACACATTGATGAAGGTAGAACAGTAGATGTAGTGTATATGGATTTCAGCAAGGCATTTGACAAGATACCCCATGCAAGGCTTATTGAGAAAGTAAGGAGGCATGGGATCCAAGGAGACATTGCTTTGTGGATCCAGAACTGGCTTGCCCACAGAAGGCAAAGAGTGGTTGTAGATGTTTCATATTTTGCATGGAGGTCAGTGACCAATGGTGTGCCTCAGGGATCTGTTCTGGGACCCCTACTCTTCATGATTACTCTTCTGGATGAAGAAGTAGAGGGATGGGTTAGTAAATTTGCTGATGACACAAAGGTCGGAGGTGTTATGGATAGTGTGGAGGGCTGTCAGAGGTTATAGCGGGACATTGGTAGGATGCAAAACTAGACTGAGAAGTGGCAGATGGAGTTCAACCCAGATAAGCGTGATGTTGGTCATTTTGGTAGGCCAAATATGATGGCAGAATATAGTATTAATGGTCAGACTCTTGGCAGTGTGGAGGATCAGAGGGATCTTGGGGTTCAGTGTCCATAGGACACTCAAAGCTGCTGCACAGGGTGACTCTGTGGTTAAGAAAACATACGCTGCATTGGTCTTCATCAATCGTGGGATTGAGTTTAGGAGCCAAGAGGTAATATTGCAGCTATATAAAACCCTGGTCACACCCCACTTGGAGTACTGTGCTCGGTTCTGGTCACCTCACTACAGCAAGGATGTGGAAACCATAGAAAGGGTGCAGAGGAGATTTACAAGGATGTTGCCTGGATTGGGGAGCATGCCTTATGAGAATAGGTTGAGTGAACTCGGCCTTTTTTCCTTGGTGCGACGGAGGATGAGAGGTGACCTGACAGAGGTGTATATGATGATGAGAGGCATTGATCGTGTGGACAGTCAGAGGCTTCTTCCCAGGGCTGAAATGGCTAGCTCAAGAGGACACAGTTTTAAGGTGCTTGGAAGTAGGTACAGAGGAGCTATCAGGGCTAAGTTTTTTACGCAGAGAGTGGTGAGTGCGTGGAATGGGCTGTCTGCGATGGTGGTGGAGGCGGAAATGATAGGGTCTTTTAAGAGACTCTTGGACAGGTACATGGTGCTCAGAAAAATAGTGGGCTATGGGTAACCCTAGGTAACTTCTAAGGTAAGGACATGTTTGGCACAGCTTTGTGGGCCAAGGGCCTGTATTGTGCTGTAGGTTTTCTATGTTTTTATGTTTCTATCTTATTCAAACGTTTTTCCCTTCCTTTCCACTCCTGATGATGTCTCAGCCTGAAACATTATTCCTTTTCATTGATACCTGGCTGCTGAATTCCTCCATTTTGTTGTACAGTATGTGTTGCTCTGGGATTCCAGGAGCTACAGAAATGGTTGTGATTTTGACCTCACAATCTCTTTATGACATTGCACCTTAGTGGCTGCCTACACCATACTTTCTCTGTATCTCTTAACACTTTATTCTGCAATTCTTTTCCCTTTATAACATCACAAAGCACTGTGAAGAAATGCAAAGTTTTTCACTGTACCTTGGTACATATGATAATAAAAATCTAATTTACCAATTTAGAAATTACAGTATGGCAAATTGCCTTCATGCACCAGTAGAGCCTATTTCATGGAAGTAAATGATTTTTTAAGAGATTTGGGGAGTATCATCAAATTCTGTTTGCCCAACTGTTCTGTTTGTATATATCTTTCTTGAAAGTTTTACTGGCCCTAAAGTTATAAAACATTTGAGACACATGTAGAGTATATGCTGATTGCAACTACTGTGTAAACTGATTGTGAAATGAAGTCTGGCACATTTCAGTGCTTGGAGCTTGGAGCATTGTGAGTCTGGGTGAGGGTAAGTTAGATCGAGAAAGTTGAGCTCTGGTCTAAAAGGAACGTGGGATAGGTGAGGAGTAGCAGGTGGAGGTAGGTGAGATTAAGAAAATAGATCTATAGACTAGGAGAGCCAAGAATGATTGGTGGAATTGGAAGATGATAAATAGCTCCACATCTCACTTGGTGGAATTGGGGAATGATAAAAGTCATCAAAGCTCACTAACCTTCAGGCTTAATTTTCTCTCCATTCCAGATTCTAATTTTACAGCACAGATCCCAAACCACACCTTGTAAATTTTTAAAACCACTCAAATGCCCCAAAATCCAAGCCTTTTCAGATTCTGGTATCCACAACTATGACTTTCAATTTAATTATTCCCCACCTATTGTTTTCAGTCCTTATAACCTCCAATTCTTTATTCAAGAAATTTCCACCATTTGGTGCATCCAAAGATTGACTTTGTTCCAGATTCCTTCTTTTCCATATGACCAAATCATACTTAGTGTTTATGTTAGTTTCCACTAACCCATCCTAATTCAGTTACAAACTAACAATGGTATTTTCCACAGCAAAACTGTCTCAGGAGAACTAAAGCTCAGATGAATTTGTTATATGTCTTGTGTTCCTACTCCCATAATGTACACCTATGATCAGAATCAGGTTTATTTTCACTGACATGTTGCAAAATTTGTTGTTTTGCAGCCATAGTACCGTGCAATATATAAAATAAACAGCACAAGTTACAAACATAAATAATGCAAAAGAGGAATAATGAGGGGGGTGTTCATGGTCTGTACAGAAATCTGATGGCAAAGGGGAAGAAGCTGTTCAGAAAACACTTCAGTGTGGGACCTCCGGCTCCTGTACCGCCATCTCAGTGGTAGTAATAAGATTACATGTCTTGAATGGTGAGGGTCTTTAATCAATGATGCTACCTTGAGGCACAGCCACTTGAAGATGTCAGTGGTTGGGGAGGGTTGTGCCTGTGATAGAGCTAGCTGAGTGGGTCCTGGCCATTGAAATAACTGCCCTATTAATCACACTAACCTTTTCCACATGATTCCACAACTTGGTGGACATGTAAACAGTGACAAAATCAAATTTTCAAATTAAATCTGGAAACCAGCTTTCCATTCTTCAAGTTGGTGAACATTGAAAGGATCTTAAATCTAGTTTCCATAATAAAGCCTAAATTGTGACTATGGCATTCCTCCTTGCAGATGAGTAATCAATACTGGCAACAAATTTACTGGCTTAGAGACAGAAACATTTTAGCTATTAAAAGCAACTGTTAGTTATATGGTAACTAAAATGGGAAATTTAAAAATAAATGTATTAAATATTTCCAATAAACCATAAAGACTCCGGAACCCATTGTTGATAAAGCACGTTTAGTCTTTTTTGAGTTCTGAGTTTATACCCTTCGATAATATACTAGTGGATCACCACTGAGAAAGTTGAGAACTGCCTCCTTGAACCACTGCCATTTGTATGACGAAGGTGGGTGATATTTTTCCCTTGACAAATATAATCAAATTCCATTTTCATAACTCTTAACATGATATACATGTCTTTCATACTAGACCTTAGATTCTCAAGCATTTGAGACATCTATTCAGTATTGCTGATTGCAGCTAGAGTAAACACACCATGAAAGTTCTGGCACAGTGTTGTTGCTTCTACACAGAATGAACCATTAAGAAGGTGAGAGTAAGCCACCTTCTTGAAGTGTTATGTTCTCCTTGAAAGCTCTCCCACTCTGCTGTTAGATAAGGAGTTCTAGGATTTCAGTGCAGCAAAATGAAAAGTGTCACATATCATAAGACAGAATGTATGACTTCCTCTTATTGCTACACTCCTGATTCCTTTGTACCTCGTTAAATTGAGTTCTGGAGGTGTTCTGTAAGAAGAGAAATTATGCTATGAATAAAGATGAGTAGACTTATTGGGCCTATGATTATGATTATACAATAAAACAACAAAATCTACAATACCCTTAATATAGGGGTAATTAACCTAAGAATAGAAGCTAAGTGATAGGACTCTGATGAGTTGAAAGGGGAAAAAAGGAGTGACTGGCATTTTGAGAACTTGTCTTTATCAATAAAGATGACAAAGTCAAATTGCAACCTATTAATGAAAGAGAATATTACAACCAACAGATTAATATAACTATGCCACCAAACTATAATGAAAATTTGGTACTTGTGAAGAGGAAGTCCAAAGAATATTGGAACAATATTGTTAACGACTGGAATGTAATTAACATTGTGGGCAAGTAAACAATGCCTCAGGTTTATTACACTCTTGCATCTTAGTAAGGGAGTTGTGGGTCAAGACTCACTGTTGAGATTGGACCCCAAAAATTGTAGGCTAACGTTCTAGAACAGAGCAAATGATTAGATCAAGTGTTAAACTGAGGGCCCATTGCTGTCATGAGTGGCACTGTTTTCAAGAGCTATCTATTTTGGGCCCAATATGATGTTGATGCAATCATGCAGAAGGCACACCAGTGGCTCTACTTCATTAGAAGTTTGAGATTTGGTACATCTTCAAAGATTGGTAAATATGTTTATTCCTTTTATTTATCTATCTTTTGGAACTTGCAATCTTTACACTTTATGCTTTATTGTCGCCAAAACAATTGATACTAGAACATACAATCATCACAGTGATATTTGATTCTGCGCTTCCCACTCCCTGGATTACAAATATTAAATATTAAAAATAGTAAAAATTAGTAAATTAAAATTTTAAATTATAAATCATAAATAGAAAAATGGGAAGTAAGGTAGTGCAAAAAAACTGAGAGGCAGGTCTGGATATTTGAAGGGTACGGCCCAGATCCGGGTCAGGATCCGTTCAGCAGTCTTATCACAGTTGGAAAGAAGCTGTTCCCAAATCTGGCCGTACGAGTCTTCAAGCTCCTGAACCTTCTCCCGGAGGGAAGAGGGACGAAAAGTGTGTTGGCTGGGTGGGTCGTGTCCTTGATTATCCTGGCAGCACTGCTCTGACAGCGTGCGGTGTAAAGTGAGTCCAAGGAAGGAAGATTGGTTTGTGTGATGTGCTGCGCCGTGTTCACGATCTTCTGCAGCTTCTTTCGGTCTTGGACAGGACAACTTCCATACCAGGTTGTGATGCACCCTAGAAGAATGCTTTCTACGGTGCATCTATAAAAATTAGTGAGGGTTTTAGGGGATAGGCCAAATTTCTTTAGTTTTCTCAGGAAGTAAAGATACAATCTAGATACATTTTAAACAATTTTCTCTCAGAAAACATCTACAGTTGCTACATTGAGTATTAACCTTAATATATAAACATTAGAAATGAAATACTTCAATATTGGCAGTTTATTTCAACTGAAATCATCCAATTTGAGAATGGTATGTTTCTATTCTAAATGGTAATTACAGATTGCACTTTGTGGGAATGTCATTTGAATTGCATAGCAGTATCCCAAAAAAATGGCAGGAGGCTTTACCAAACATGGAATAGAAGAATCAAAATGGTAATGAAGTGGAACTGAGAACCTACTCTCTAGCTTAATATATGCACACGTTGTGCTGGTTCTGATTTAAGATATGTATATCAAATCACTTGATAATATTATGACCTAATAAAGCTCTCTTTGAAACTGGAGTTTTCATCAATACTCAAATTACCAGGAAAGTTCATTTTAATCTAATGTCGCCTATGACCGAAAGAACGTCTATAAATTAAATCTGGGTTTTTTAAATCAACGTGTCCTATTCCGTAAGAGTTTAATCCATTTGATGCGTCGAGGTCAGGATGTGATAATTAAAATAAGCAAAATGTGCTAAAGTCGAATGTCAGATAAGGATGCAGTCCTACAGTGCCAGGGATGTGCTTGAGTAGGTTACGGTCTGGGCGCAAGACCGGAGCTAGCCGGGCTCGCCTCGCGACGGCCACTATCCGCTCGGTATCCGATCCGTGACATGGGATCTGCATCGAAAGGCTAGGCCAAAGATATTGCCTTTACAAAGCTATAGCTCCTCCATTTTGTTAGGCTGAGCTTTTAGTTCGCTGATGGCGACGGTTTAAAGCCGATTGATCATTCTGCCTCCCGGTAGCACTCCCGACCAATATCCCTCCGCTGACGGGAGGCAATCCCTTGCAACCTCGGAAATGCCGGGTGACGAGTCTCATTTTACAGCCTGGACTTTGGGCAGGAATGGAAAAGGAAGACTGCCGAAATAACAGCATCCCTCCTATATCGATTGGCTGGTATCTGAGCCCTAACAAATCTTTGGCTTTGAGCGCCTTAATAGCGACTACGTGACGGTTTGGGACAACTTACTCTTCGTAGAGTAATTAAGAATATGAAGAATATTATATAATACATAATTAAATTAGACGAGCACTGAAACTATTCATGAATAAATTAAACTCATGGAAGTAATGATTTTCATTAAGAAAGAACTGTATTATCAAGCGTATTTCTAATTTGATTTTCATCTTTCATTAACTCCTCCCTCTATAATAGTGGTGAAGTCGCCTATGTGCCGAGCGTAAGGATATTTCTCCCCTATTCAAACCAAAAGCATTAGATAGGCGGTCTCTTGGTCTGAACCTAAGATTGACAAAGGAAAGGGGCAGTAAGGTGTCACTTCTTATCTGGCAGGTCGCCAACTTTGAGCAAACTCTACCAATCAACATCGAAAATAGGTGGGTTTTCAGTTCCCATTCGTAATTGAGTGACCACAGTTTTTCGCTGGGGGTTGTGGGGGCTATAGTTTGCTTTTCAGCAGCTTGTGTTGGGGGTGGGGAGAAATAGAACTACAAATCCTGTCAGCCCAAGCGCGTCAGGCCATGCGCATTGTTACGTCACCTCTGGTATATAAAGGCCTCCTCAGGCAACAGAAGCAGCAGTTGAGGAGTGAGGGGCTAGCGAGGTGTATGTGAGATCGCGACTTAGAGGAGAGTGGATTCGTTAGTTGGTGCTTCATATTTTCCTTTATTTTATGTATGAAAGACAACAACCTCTCGCTTGGCGCTGAGTGACTATGAGTGGGCCAGTGATTTCTGCGGCAACTGATAACCTGATGGCCCGGATCGGGGAGGGAGAGCGGAGTCAGAGTTCAGGTGGACAGCCGCTGAATCTGGCACATCGGTCACCAACCGTTGGCCCTGGCGTCGTGCCGGAGATGCAGGCCGATCCGAGCCGTGACAGCAGAGGGCGAGCGCCGCTCGAGCGCGCAAGTGACGCCGAGACTGAGCTCGTCGTTCCAGTGCGAGGAGGCGGTAGCAGCGGCGAAGGAGGAGGAACTCCAGCCATGGTAGGAGGAGGAGGGGGAGGAGGCAGCAGCGGAGGAGGTGGTGGCAAGAGGAGGCACCGGAGGCGACCGTCCAAGAAGAAGCGTCGCTGGAAGCCCTACTTCAAGCTATCTTGGGAGGAGAAGAAACAGCTGGATGAGAGGGAGAGCGTACGGGCGGCCAAGACCCGGGCCGAGATGTTCGCGAAAGGTTTTACTGTGGCTCCCTACAACACCACCCAGTTCCTCATGGAGGAACACAACCAGGAGGAGCCCGACCTCAACACCGGCGTCTGCCCTAAACGTGTCAACAAGTCGGATGAGACGAGCGAGGAGGAAGAGCTGGATGAGGAGGATCAGGACAGCGGCAGCGATGGCATGGGAGGCAACGGCAGCGAATTCCTGCAGAGAGACTTCTCCGAAACTTACGAGAAGTATCACGCAGAGAGCCTGCAGAATATGACCAAGCAGGAGCTGATTCGGGAATACCTGGAGCTGGAGAAGTGCCTGTCCAGGCTGGAAGATGAGAACAACCGGCTGCGGTGCCGCTTGGAAGGGAAGAAAGTGGCCCGGGGTAACGAGGTGATGGAAAACAAGATCAGAGAACTGGAAGGAGAGATTGAGAGACTGAGAGCCGAAAACCTCGAGCTCCAGGAAGAAAACGAACAGTATAAACGGAAAAATAGACTGTCAGAAAATGATTAAAACCTGAACTCGGGTTACAAATCTAAAAACGAAGACCATATTTTTAGTCTGTACAAATTCTAGATTTGTTTTGGATTATGTTTATTTGACACGATCTAATTGGCTTATTTTGAAATTTGGGTTAGGATAACTTTTTCCCCTTTTTACATTTTTAGCATCTGCCTTTGCAGAAAGTTGGAAATAACTTTAACTTGTGTTTTATACAAGTCTTTCCCCAGCCACATTTTGCTACGTGTGTAATCTGAACCAAACTATAGGCAGGTAGAGGAGATGAATTCTCTACACTTTTTAATAAAATGGGTTTTATTTTGGGGATGTGATTTTTTTTTTAAACCAGTATGTTGAGTTGCTTTCTGTCAGTTTATTGTAAACGTGATTTTTCTGAAATGTTGCCAAATGTATAATGCCTATGGTACCCAATCCTCTGTTTAGAGGAAGATCTGTCCAAACCATTAAATTATGGCTACTCAAAAAAAAAATGCATGAATTTTCAACGGCTGTTATAAACCAGTGGGTAGTGATCCCTCTAATTGTGGATTTTATCACTTTTTAATATTTGACTGTACTATTCAATTGGTCAGGAGCATTGACTAATCCTGTTAGTGTTTTTCTTTTGTAAAAGCCCTTAAATGTGTAACTTTTGTGTATTGATCCACTTTTTTCTCAAATTGTTCCATTTATTGTGGGAATTATATGGGGCAAACCAAACTAGCAAGTAACGAATGTTACTATGTTTCAAATTTCTGTTATAAAATGTGGCAACAACATCTTGGCTATACTTCCCAAGGAAAAACTTGGGTATTAAGATTGAGGTGAAATTTGTTTTAAAAAAAAAATAAATGTACCTTTTACATGGCACTAAATAAAAACATAAAATTAGTGTCTTTAAATTCTTGTGTTTAATGATGAACAAATAATTTGGGAGCTCAGTAGTCTTTGGTTCTTTCCATTAGTGGTTGAGCATTCTGCAAAATTATCTTTTTAAATATTTATGGATCTGGAACTTAAAGCTTAGGGATTTATCATTTTAAAAAGAAAATGTCTCAGTTGATATTGGTCTCTGCTGGAATAAGTGTGACTAGAGATGTAGTAAAGGTGTATCCTTAGCTGATTGGTTGTAATTTTAAAGAGGAAAGTAGTTTGAGTAAACTGAGGTAATAATGAGGACACCTTTCTCTTTTTATTGTCCCCCAATCAATGGGCAAGTTACTTGGTGGTTAACTGTGTTAGTCGCTACTCTTGATGAATGGAAAGATCCCATTTATTACACCTACAATGGGATTGCTGGAATTCAACTTTTCTTTGCAATATTTCTATTGGAGACATTTTTGATATGACAATGTTACAGTTTGGTTAGAAACTTGTTGAGTTTTGGAACTGCTGAAATTAACCATTTAAAGGAGTATAGATTGAAAAGTATGAGAATCAAAATTATTACTGTTGCAATCAACTGTACAGGCAAATTTTGGCTTGCCAAATAGAACAAAGCTATTTTGTACTCAAAATTTAGCTTACTAATTATGTTTAACAATTCCAGTGTTCAAGAATTGTCTCACATTTGTTCTTTTTTGGTAGGATGAATTTCTCCTAGAATGTCATCAGTATAGTTGTTGACAAAACTATTAATCAAGCATATTGTAGCTTGAGAAGTAAAACTTCTTGTGTTTTGGCTCAATTTCTAGTTAGTACCTTCCTCAGAGGAGCTAGTATTTTGAAAGCTTTGGACACTTTGTAAAGGTGTATGTAATATGGTTATTGTCTGACTTACTGAACGGAGCTCAACAATGAATAGGTAGGCTGGAAATACTCAAATACCTTTTTTTATTAGGTGAGTACTGATGTTGAAATAAAGATTTCAATACTCCCCATGATTGCTAAGTGATTCTCTTGTGTTGGGGTTCCCAACCCGGGGTCCACAGACCCCTTGCTTAATGATATTGGTCCATGGCATAAAAAAGGTTGGGAGCCCCTGCTCTACTTGAATAGAAACTGATGGAAACAAAAAAATGTAGTTAATATAATCAGAAATGTTCAGTTTTCCAAAGCTGACTATAAATAAATGGTTTGTAAGTTAATGTTATTTTAATGTGCATCTTGGCCTTATAACAGCCACAGTTTTCTGTTCATTTTTCTTTGTTCAAGGCTATATTTGACTTTGCACTTTTTTAATTGTACTTGATTTAATACATGAAGTGTTGGAAATTTCCTTTTTAAGTTGCAGTATTAGGTTTTGCAAGGGTACATCTCAACACTTGTTCCCATGCCTTCATATAACTCTGATCGTGGTGGGGGGTGGCTAGGCAGGTGCTACACCTTGCTCAAGAGAGACTTGTAGGCTAATGGAAGGGAGGAATGCCTTGTACCTCCTTTGGTCGAGGTGTTTAAGCAGTATCGCTATCTTAATGTGGAGCATATTAATGGACACTGGATACCCCCCTAATTTTCTTATATTATGTTCATATTATTTTTATTGCTTTGGTTTGTTATTTTGTTCACTCACAATTTGATTAATGGTCAGTTGCACTAGCAACGGTAATATTTTAGGAGGTTAATTGATGGTTACAAGGGGCAAAGCTTATACAGGCACTTGGGGCAGCTGAGGGGTCCTGGGGGCACGGGAGTGTGTATGTGATGCAGTAGACAGGGACAGCCCGGCAGCATGCTTGGGAAGCCGATGCGCTGTGGTCCGGTATTTCCAGAAAGGAAAATAAAGATGTTATTTTAAACTTCTGCACGCCTGGAAGTCCCTTTTGTGTCCAAGTGTGCAACATTAAGAACACTATAGAAATGGAAAAAATCAGTTTAAGGAACTTTTGCATTCATGTGGATGTAATACTGTAATGTATTTAAATAAGATTATTTGTAATATTGTACAGGAGCTATGTTCAGATGGAGGCTTGTAAGTGATTTGACTTCCAAGAAGGCCCAACAGATGAGTTAAAATGGACACCTGTGTTCCTGAATATGGCATACATTGAATGACAACCTACTCATAACTATCTTATGTTCCTTTTTTAATTCTTGATATTTCCACAATCTTCTGATATGAAGTTGCATAGTGTAACATGCTGCTCTATGGTTACACTATTTTCTCCATACCTTTTTCATTATGCATTTCCAGGTCTAGACTAGAGATTCCGTGGAAGTGGTGAATAAGTGATTGTGGTACTCCTTTTATAGTCAACTGAAAGAGGCAACGCAGTTTATTTCTCAAATAAATAAAGGCTTAACAAAGCAAGCTTCCAGTGTCAGGATATTATCTCCAGTCAAAAAAAAATTATCCCCTGCTGAATTAGTTTCAAAGCAACATTTTGCATTTGTGCATCGTCATGCAGCAATTTTCTTTTTGTGAATCCTCAAGTCACTGGATGAACTGCAGCCTTCAGGTGAAAAGTGATACAATTGGTGGGGGGGAGGGATGAGGAAGTGGCTAGAATGTAAACTATGTAGTTCCTAAATAACAAGTGATAGAATTCCACCTAAAGTGGGTTTTTTTTTAAGTGGGCCAACTATTTTAATTCCTATCCACGTTCTTACAATTTACAATGACCAATTAACTTACTTGGTACATTTTTGGACTGTGGGAAGAGCATGGGGGGGGGGGGGGGGAGCCCATGCATTCTATAGGTAGGAAGTACAGAGATTCCTTACAGAACGGTGCTAGAATTGTACTCTGGATGCCTTGAGCATCATATTAACTGCTCCACTACTCTCAGTCTGAAATGTTCACTGGTTATTTGTTTCCATAGATGCTGCCTGACCAGAGTTCCTCCAGCATTTTATGTGTTGCTCTGGGTTTCCAGCATCCTCAGATGTATAAATGATAGAATCATTCATTGTGCTTAGCCTGACTATAATTTCTTCTGATTGTAAAAACTTACTCTCAAAGGTAGCATCACTCTTCCACACTTTGACTCCTAGATGATGTGTGGTTACCACAACTGTGTGTTTACTAAAACTTGAATTAGCAAATTAAAAGGAATTCAAACATTCCCCTATATGTCACCCCCCCCCCCCTATAACAAACTTCTTGCTAGTAGTGTGTTCACTTGCAGACCTAACAAATCAGTTACTTGGACCTGATGTAGTGTCTATTGGAAAGCTACACACTTTTAAATGAGTTTCATGTCTTGAATTCAATGCTGAGTACATGCCAGGTGTTTTCAAAACAGCAAAGAAGGAAAAGCCATTTGAGAGTCAGTGATCTATGAGAGGCAAAATATTGCAGTTAGTTGCTTGCTAAGTATTAAGTCAAGGAATGGTACATGGACAAAGTGCACCTTAGCAAAATAACTAATTATGCACATATTATATGCTTAACAATTGGTTTATCAAGTACTATTTAATTTGCCAAACTATAAACCACCCCAGCAGCCTCCCATGCATCAGAACATACAGTCACTGTTGTGGATGTAAAAATCAGTCTTCTGGAGGGTGAACCTATGGAAAGAATCTGAGCTGGATAGTGCTCCTGATAGTTTCCTTAGATCCTATGCAGATCAGCTGGCAGGGGCATTTGCAGGTATTTTTAAACCTCTCTCTGCTTTAATCTGAGTTTCTAATGTTTTAAGGAGACCACTATCATCTGGGTACCTAAGAAGACAGAGTATTGTGCTTTAATGGCTACTGCCCAGTGGCTTTGACATCCACAATGAAGTGCTTTAAGAAGCTGCATCTGGCACACATTAACTCCAATTTCCTCGACAATCTTAACCTACTGCAATTCACCTACTGCTGAAACAGGTCTATGGCAGATGCCATCTCACTGGCCCTACACTCATCTTTGGAGCATCTGGACAAAGATACCTACTACATTAGGGCATTTGATGGTTCTGCACCTGTACTCGCTGGAGTTTAAAAGAATGTGCGGCAGGAGGGGGAGATGGAAATCTCATTGAAGCTTACTAACTAGTGAAAGGCCTAGATAGAGTGGACATGGAGCGGATCTTTTAAATAGTGGGAGAGTCTAGGACCAGAGAGCACAGCCTCAGAATACAAGGATGTCCATTTAGAACAGAGATGAAGATTAGTAATGGTGTGAATGGTTATGGGAAGAAGGCAGGAGAATGGGTTGAGAGGGAAAATAAATTAGCCATGGAGCAGACATGATGGGCCAAATTTATTTATTGAGATACAACGCAGAATAAGCCCTTCTGGCCCTTCGAGCTGCACTGCCCAGCAATAATTGCCCAATTTAATCTGAGCCTAATCTCAAGACAATTTATAATGACCAATTAACCTACCGACTGGTATGTCCTTGGACTGGGGGAGGAAACCCATGTGGTCATAGGGAAAACAAATGGCCTAATCCTGTTCCTATGTCTTATAGACTACACCGCTGCCTTCAGTACTACAATTCTGAGCAAATGCTTCTCTAAACTCCTAGATCTGGGATTCAGCACCTCCCTTTGTCACTCGGTCCTTGACTTCCTGACCAACAGATCGCAATCAGTAGGGATAGATAGCAACACCTCAGCCATGATTATCTTCAACACTGGTGCCCCACAGGGTTGCTTCCTCACCCCCTACTCCTTGTACAGTTATGACTGCATGGCCATATTCTACTCTAACTCAATCCATGTCTGCAGATGATACCACTGTAGATCCTATGTCAAATAACAATAAGTTGGAGTACAGGAAGGAGGTAGAAAGCCTGGAGACATGGTGGTGTGACAAAAATCAATGTCAGCAAAACAGAAGAGCTGGTCACTGACTTCAGGGAGGTGAGCAGTGTCCATATGTGATCCTTTATCTTGTGGTTTTATAACAAAAAATCTTTTGAATAGAATCATTGTAGCACAGGAAGTGGTGAGTTGGCTGTTTATAAGAGCATCTCATTCACTGATACATCCCTGCAGTTTAGCAAATGATTTTTCCACAACTATAATCTAATTCCTTTTTTGAAAGCCATGATTAAGTCAGCATCCACCATCCTTTCAGGCAATGAACTTTATATCAAAAGTACTTCGTGAAAAATATTTCCTTAATGATACTTTTGCTTTATTTGCAACATCTGCTTGCTCTGATTCTTGATCATTTTCACGGTGGAAATAATTTCTCTTAATAGCTTTATCTGTTTGTTGGTGGCAGAAACTACAGATCTGTTGAGTGCTCAGTCTGGTGTGGTGAATGGAAAACCACAATTCAGGAGAAAGGATGCTATCTCACAAGTACTGGTATTGAGTGTTGTCAGGCAGATACAACAGAGCTGCAGAAACTGCAATGATGGAGGGTGTTCTTACGGACAGCAAGGTGAGAGTGGGTATAGTCAAGGTAGCTATGGAAGTCTGAACTTGTAATGCATATTTGTCATTAACTTGTCCCTGACATGGTGACAAAGAAGTCAAGAATGGAAAAGGAAGAGTCAGAGGCTATGTGAAAGTGCAATGTTGGCAGAAAAGGTGATGAAAAGTTTGAGTTCTGTGCAAGGCGTAACGTTGTACCAACGCAATCGTCAGTGTACTGGAAAAAGCGGCAAAGGAGTTGCAGGAGAACTTGTTCAATATGAGAATAAAAACTGCAGGGGGGCGGGGATTGATTGGACTACAGTTCAAGATTGAAGCAAAGGACCCTCTGGTCATCCTGGTATAGGATAGAGATGTAGGCAATGTGAAGTCCATTGTGAAAATAAGATGGTTCGCTCTAGGAAACCAGAAACAATCAGAGCAATAGAGAGCATCAGATGTGTCATGAATGTAAGTGGGAATTGTCTCACCAAGGAGAGAAAAGATAGTGAAGGTAGAAAGATAAACACGAGGAATTCTGCAGATGCTGGAAATTCAAGCAACACACATCAAAATTGCTGGTGAACGCAGCAAGCCAGGCAGCATCTCTAGGAAGAGGTACAGCCGACGTTTCAGGCCGAGACCCTTCGTCAGGACTAACTGAAGGAGGAGCTAGTAAGAGATTTGAAAGTGGGAGGGGAAGGGGGAGATCCAAAATGATAGGAGAAGACAGGAGGGGGAGGGATGGAGCCAAGAGCTGGACAGGTGATTGGCAAAGGGGATATGAGAGGATCATGGGACAGGAGACCCAGGGAGAAGAAAAGGTGGGGGGAACCCAGAGGATGGGCAAGGAGTATAGTTAGAGGGACAGAGGGAGAAAAAGGATAGTGAGAGAAAGAATGTGTGTATAAAAATAAATAACAGATGGGGTACGAGGGGGAGGTGGGGCATTAGCCGAAGTTAGAGAAGTCAATGTTCATGCCATCAGGTTGGAGGCTACCCAGACAGAATATAAGGTGTTGTTCCTCCAACCTGATTGTGGCTTCATCTTTACAGTAGAGGAGGCCGTGGATAGACATGTCAGAATGGGAATGGGACGTGGAATTAAAATGTGTGGCCACTGGGAGATCCTGCTTTCTCTGGCGGACAGAGCGTAGGTGTTCAGCAAAACGACCTCCCAGTCTGCGTTGGGTCTCACCAATATATAGAAGGCCACATCGGGAGCACTGGACGCAGTATATCACCCCAGCCGACTCAGAGGTGAAGTGTCGCCACACCTGGAAGGACTGTCTGGGGCCCTGAATGGTGGTAAGGGAGGAAGTGTAAGGGCATGTGTAGCACTTGTTCCGCTTACAAGGATAAGTGCCAGGAGGGAGATCAGTGGGGAGGGATGGGGGGAATGAATGGACAAGGGAGTCGCGTAGGGAGCGATCCCTGCGGAAAGCAGATGGGGAGGGAGGGGAAGATGTGCTTAGTGGTGGGATCCCGTTGGAGGCGGCGGAAGTTACGGAGAATAATATGTTGGACCCGGAGGGTGGTGGGGTAGTAGGTGAGGACAAGGGGAACCCTATTCCTAGTGGGGTGGCGGGAGGATGGAGTATGAGCAGATGTGCGTGATTCCAACGGGATCCCACCACTAAACACATCTTTCCCTCCCCGCCTCTCTCTGCTTTCCGCAAGGATCGCTCCCTACGTGACTCCCTTGTCCATTCATCCCCCCCCATCCCTCCCCACCGATCTCCCTCCAGGCACTTATCCTTGTAAGCGGAACAATTGCTACACATGCCCTTACACTTCCTCCCTTACCACCATTCAGGGCCCCAGACAGTCCTTCCAGGTGAGGCGACACTTCACCTGTGAGTTGGCTGGGGTGATATACTGCGTCCAGTGCTCCCGATGTGGCCTTCTATATATCGGCGAGACCCAGCGCAGACTGGGAGATCGTTTTGCTGAACACCTACGCTCTGTCCGCCAGAGAAAGCAGGATCTCCCAGTGGCCACACATTTTAATTCCACGTCCCATTCCCATTCTGATATGTCTATCCACGGCCTCCTCTACTGTAAAGATGAAGCCACACTCAGGTTGGAGGAACAACACCTTATATTCCGTCTGGGTAGCCTCCAACCTGATGGCATGAACATTGACTTGTCTAACTTCCGCTAATGCCCCACCTCCCCCTCGTACCCCGTCCGTTATTTATTTATATACACACATTCTTTCTCTCTCTCTCTCTCCTTTTTCTCCCTCTGTCCCTCTGACTATACCCCTTGCCCATCCTCTGGGTTTTTCCCCCCCTCCCCCTTTTCCTTCTCCCTGGATCTCCTGTCCCATGATCCTCTCATATCCCCTTTGCCTATCACCCGACCAGCTCGTAGCTCCATCCCTCCCCCTCCTGTCTTCTCCTATCATTTTGGATCTCCCCCTCCCACTTTCAAATCTCTTACTAGCACTTTCTTCAGTTAGTCCTGACGAAGGGTCTCGGCCTGAAATGTCGACTGTACCTCTTCCTAGAGATGCTGCCTGGCCTGCTGCATTCACCAGCAACTTTGATGTGTCTTGAAGGTAGAAGGAAATAACTTGTGTGGGATGAGAGCATATTGAAATGAATCTATTAGGTCAATGCTTCTCATGGATATTGGGAAGAAGGTGAAGAGGGCCTCTACATTTTATGACTGGAAGCTGTGGACGTGAAGTCAGTCTACAGGAGAGAATATTCAATTATGGTTTATTTCATGCCTACTTGCATTAAATTTGGTGGAGCAGACTTGATGGGCTGAATGATCTAATTCTGCCCCTATACCTTATGATCTAAGTTCCATCTGTTTCATGAATGTCCATTTTTTTTCACCCTTAGCCCTAATTTCCTAATGTCTATCACATTTTTATGGATGGTATGGTCTGCAGGTTTTTAAATCATGCCCTGTGCACCCAAGCGTAAAGCTTGATTCAGCATGAAAAGCAGTAATGTCAGACCTGGCCCCTGAGGAACAGCCCCCATCACACAGGACACGCCCGGTTCTCATTGCTACCATCAATATCTTAGGAACAGTTTCTTCCCCTCCGCCGTCAGATTTCTGAATGGACAAACTGACAATAAACCTATGTACACCACCTCTCTTTTTGGATTACTTACTTCACGACATATGCCAGTGATATTAACCTGATTCTGATTCTTTTCTGAGACGATATCTGGAAAATTGGATACAGCTCAGGTCTCCTTAAGGAGGAATATATTTATAATAGAGAGGGTGCAGCAGGGGTTTAGCAGTTTATTCATGGGGAGGCTGGTTTGCCATGTGGAGAGAGATTAAGTAGACTGTGCCTGCACTCAACACATACAAAACGCTGGAGGAACTCAGCAGGCCAGGCAGCATCTATGGAAAAGAGTAAACAGTTAAAGTTTCGGGTTGAGACCCTTCATCAGGACTGGGAAGTGTTGCTTGGATTTCCAGCATCTGCAGATTTTCTTGTGTTTGTGCCTGCACTCTACCTAATTTAGAAGAATGAGAAGTGATTTAATCAAAATATATAAATTAGTTACAGGACTCAACAGTTTTTCCCCTGACTCTGGTGTCTAGGAACAGGGTTCAAAATAAAGGGTCAGCCATTTACGACTAAGAGAAGAAGATAATACTTTATCAAGTAGTGAATCTTTGGAAGTCTGTATTCAAAGGCCACAGAGGTTCATTTGCTGAGCATATTTGAGGCAGATCAAGTATTAGGGGAATCATGAGACATGGGATTTGTGCAGGAACATTGTTCTGAGGTAAGACATCGGCTATGATATTAAATTTTGGGACAGGTTTCAGGGTTCGATAGCCTTATCCTGCTTCTGTTCTTTATGCTTCCTTTTGTAGATTTTTTTAAGCAATTCTTTGAATCTTGCCATAACTAAAACTGTAAACCTGAGGTGGTAAAGTGAATATCAGCTATTTCTAAGTGAGAGAGTGTATTACAGCTGGCTACAATGGGAAATATTTTGGCACAAGGACAGTTATAATTATACATAGTCTGCAATATCACAATATTTTTAAAGGATTGTACTGTTGGAAATGGATAGGAAAGCTCAGAAGATTACTGACAATATAAGCATTGATAGAATAGATTCATCTGTAAGGTCACATTAGATGTTACAGAGGGAAAAAAAGAAAGATAGTTTATTAGACAGCAGGGGTTCAGATGACAAAGTTGTATTGCTGAAATACATAATGAATAGGTAGTTTGTGCTGGGAGTGGTGTGAGGGAAGCTGGCTTCCTTTAAAAGAGCAGGGATATGATATCAAAGCAAATTGGATTTACACATTTTATTTAGATTTTTTTTAGATTATGAAGACACATAGTCCTCTTTTATTGTCATTTAGTAATGCATGCATTAAGAAATGATACAATATTTTCTCTGGTGTGATATCATAAAACACAAGACAGACCAAGACTGAAAAAACTGACAAAACCACATGATTATAACATATAGTTACAACAGTGTAACAATACCATAACTTGATGAAGAAGTCCATGAGCACAGTAAAAGTTCAAAGTCTTTCAAATGACCCACATCTCACGCAGACGGGAGAAGGAAGAAAAACTCTCCCTGCAATGCCGACCACAGTCCGACTCTGAGTTATCTGAAAACTTCGAGCTCTGATCAGCTCTCCGACACTGAGTACTGAGCGCCATCTCTGTCCAAACGATTTGACCTCAACCTCAGTCGCCAACAGCAGGCAAAGCCGGGAATTTTGAGGCGTACCTTCCGAATGATTCCCGACCACACAGTAACGACAGCAGCGAACGAGCGTTTCAGAAATTTCTTCAGATGTTCCTCTGTGCTTTCACGTCCATTCTCCATCAAATCAGAATTGTCCACGGCCCCTATTTAACAGATACGATATCATTTTTCACCAGAGGGCTGCACACGCTCAGGCGCGCTGCTCTCTCTCCTCCCGCCTTTTGTGCCAAAAGTAGTAATCAGAGCTGCAAGGATATGCATTGATGTCAGTCTGAGTTCAGTATCTTTGTGAATTTGACTCTAGATAGTGGCATATTTATTTTGAGTTAAAAAATTAAGCTTCAGTGTTGTTACAATACAAAGCTTCCAGAGAGTAAAACATTCTCGCATGTATTGAAAAGGTCTACCTCACTCTAGTCGTTTGGAAAATACAAACAGCAAAAGCAAAGCTAAAAGTCATTCAGTAAATGATCTGAATTTAAGGTTATGTCAAGCCTTGGCATAATTTGCAATCTTTCTCATAATGAAGTAGTTTTCTAATTACTCTGTTTTCCAAAATCCAAAATTTTGAAGTCGAAACCTCAACGTTTTCTTTGTATTGCAAGTAAAGATTATTTTGATCACTGTCTTTTTCTTAATTGGTGCTTTGAGGAACAGAAAAAAAGACATTAATGAAAGAAAAAGATAATGTGAGTTTAAACTTTTTCCTCTGGAAAATAAAATAGTTTGTTATAAAAATAAAGCAATTAAAAATAAGCCTGCTCTATAACAACTCTGCATACAATATATTTCATACCTTCTGTATGTAAAACTATCATAAGTGTTCATTTCATTCTGAACATCTTGTACTACCTCTGGCAAGTTGAATGAAGTACCATTATGTTAATAGGGTCTTTTCCATTTTGCATCATGAACCATCAGTTACAGCATCTCAGTGGAAATGATCCTGCATGCTGTTAAAGAAGCCTGAAGGCAAAAATAATTCAGTTCAGTGATAAAATTCATTACAGCAAGGATTGTCAGTGTATTGGAGGTTCACTGCAACATTCTTTAGAATTTGAAAATTCATTCCACTTTCTACTGTGCAATATCTAATTTTAAGCCTATTGTAGCATTATGCACACATTGATTATATTAAAAATACTCTAATCACTGTCCATAACATTCTGTAATGGTGTTCTTTAGGTGAAGTTGTAAAAAAATCATTTTTCATTATCTCAGTTTATACAGAATCACAAGTCTTTCAGATCTAGATCTAAGTCCTTCACATTTGCAGTGAAGAACATTCCAAGTTCTTTATGGTCACAATTTTTTAATGTATATTTAAAAAATTCTGAACTAAGTTCAATAACATGATAAAAATGCAATACAGAACTGTGCAAAAGTCTTAGGCACACATATATATATAGCTAGGGTGCCTAAGACTTTTGCATAGTACTGTATTTGTCAATGTGGAGCAGAGAGCAAGCTTGTAAATATAGTGGGAGCAAAACATATTGGGAATGGTGAGAATGGAGTGCTGTGGGCAGGTTGTTGGACAGGTGGCAGAGAAGGAATGCCAGGGGCAGTGGGAGGTGTGGGTGCAGAGACACCCAGTCCTGAGACACCAGGAAAGGTCATTTGATTCCAAACAATAGGTTTATTGATCATTACAGAATGTCCCTCTGGTGTTTCCCATTCCCTTCCCACACTCAGTCCACAAAAGAGACCCATATCAGAATCAGATTTATCATCACTTATCATCATCATCAAACACATGTCATGAAATGTGTTTTTTTTTGCAACAGTACAGTGCAATATATAAAATACTACAGTATTGTGCAAAAGTCTTAGGGCCCTGGCTATATATATGTGCCTAAGATACTTGCACAGTTCTATGTTTCATCACTAAAAGAAGAAGAAGAAGAAAGCCCTTAACTCTGAGTGGAGTCATCGGGACGCCGTCATGACTGCGTTTTTTTAGCAGGCTTTCTTATTTTTACAAGGCCGAATTGCTAGCTCGATGCTCAACCCAGCACGGATGGAAAGCATGCAAGGGAGCCGACTGGATTCGAACTCGGGAGCCTTTGCTCCAAAGTCCGGCACTGATGCCACTACGCCACCAGCCAGCCATCACTAAAAGGTTAGGTCTAAAATTTGCCTTTCATGTATTTGGTCAGCATTGTTCATGTCTGTATACAAAGAGCTCAGATCCTGTGTAAGCCACATTAACATTCAAATTAAGATTTACAAGGGGTGACAGAAAAGTGAATTTTGGAAAGCATTTTTGAGCAAAAATATTTCATTATTTAGTCAGACCCATCTACTTGTGGTATCCCTCTCCTATATTAAGTCATGGATTTATAATGTTTGCTAAAATTCAGTCCAGCAAAAGTAACCATAATTATTTCTCTATGTGGCAAAGATATTTTACTCTTGCAAATTCAGTAGGATTTCGAATCACAATTCCACATTTCCTTTTCTCAAAATATCCTCACTTTCCAGTGCCAAGATTGAAGTCTAAGATCTTCATTGTCCTGATGAAGTGTCTCGGCCCAAAACGTTGACTGTTTGCTCTTTCCCATAGATGCTGCCTGACCTGTTGAGTTCCTCCAGTATAATGTGTGTGTTGCTCTGGATTTCCAGCATCTGCAGATCTTCTTGCATTTATTATCTATCTAACAAATAGGTATCCTACATGATTCTTTGATGTGGTTCTGGGCTGTTTACATCATGAGCTTTCTAAATAATGGATTTACATGTACTTTGCATTAGTTAATGTATTTGCACATCATTTGTTGTAAATGTAGCCTACTTTTGGAAGATGAGTACATAAGTATAAAATAGGTGTTCAACCCTAACCTTCCAAGAATAAATCCTATAGCCTCTGATCATAATATTCAATTGAATCACAAATAGCTCCCAGGATTTTGCCTTCAGTTCTCTACCTCAAGGTTCCTTAAAGTGCAAATAGATGTTCTTGTCCTGAATTTGTACTTTGACTCAGGCTCATGCAGCATCTGCTGAGGGAAATGAACAGTAAGCGTTTCAGATCGAGACCCTTCATTTTACTGATGTTGCTCCAGATTCCAGCATCTTTAGCCTCTGCTGTCTCCACTTTGTACTTTGCATAATCTTAAAACATTAACTACTTTAGGCTGAACTGAAGAGTGGATTTGAGTTTACGAAATTGCTAGAGCAAACAATAATTAAATCAACTCACCTGATCGTGTGCTTGCTTTGCAATTAAACTTTGTGACCTTAATGAGGTACAGTCAATTTTAGCAGCATTGTGCATTGCACAACGCATTGTCTTCGTAAAACAGCACCACAGCTATAAACAAAACCATGGGTAATCCACTAACCTGCAACATTTTGAAAGGTCTGCATATAACACTTACTTTTGCTGTATTTACTTCCTGAAAATTTCATGCTTCAGTTATCTCAGTCTTCCCATTGTACATCTCTGATGAAGGCAGCAAATGATGAGAACTTGATAATGCTGTAATGTACAGAGGTGCCAATTGGGAGTAGGGAAGTGGTATCATTTCTGGTAGCTCATCTTCTTGTTACCTTAGGTAGAAAGGTGCAAATAACTTTATCCTGTGACATAAATTTGTGAGTCTGTGATACAAACTGCAGAGCTAAATCAAAAACAAAGAAAAGAGCTTAAAGATAACAAATGAGAGAATCCTAAGAATGTTCAGAAATAAACAGTACTGCATTTGAATAACCATTGTAGAGATCCTATCATAGTAGATGGGGGAGGTTGATCCAATTTCAAAACCAGAATCTTCATTGGAACATAAAGCATAGAACACTACAGAACAGGAACAGGCCATTTGGCTTTTAATGTTGTGTCGAACCAGCTAAGGAACAAATCAAAAACACTCAAACATTGATCTCTCCTACCTACACCATGTCCGTATCCCTCCATCTTCCTCACATCCCTGTGCCTATCCAAACATCTCTTAAAAGCCTCTAATGTATTTGCCTCTACCACCATACCAGGCAGTGCATTCCAGGCATCCAAAACTCTGAGTAAAAACCTTACCCCTCACACCCCCCTTGAACCTACCCTCTCTCACCTTCAATGCATGCCCTCTGGTATTAGACATTTCAAGCCTGGAAAACAGATACTCTCTGTCTACGCCTCTCATCATCTTATAAAACTCTATCAGATCTTCCCTCAGCCTCCGGCCCTCCAGAGAAAATAACCAAAGTTTATCTGGACTCTTGTGATAGCACATCCCCTTTAAACCAGGCTGCACCCTCTGCAAAGCATCAACATCCTTTCTGTAGAGGGGTGAATAGAACTATATGCAATACTCCAGATTTGACCTGACCAGAGCTTTATAAAGTTGCAGCATAGCCTCCTGACATTGAACTCAATGCCTCGACTAATAAAACCAAGCATCCCATAAGCCTTCTTAACCACCTTATTGACCTGTGTAGCCACTTTCAATGAGCTATGAACTTGGATCCCAAGATCTCTCTGCTCAGCATCACTGCTAAAGATCTTGCCGTTAACAGTGTACAGTACTGTCTCCTTGAATTTGCCCTACCAAGCTGCAACACCTCACATTTATCTGGGTTAAACTCCAACTACTATTTCTCTGTCCAGACCTGCAACTGATCTATATTGCATTGTATTCTTTGCCAGTCTTCTACACAATCCACAAGTCCACTAATCTTGGTATCGTCGGTAGACTTACTACCCACCCATCTACATTTTCATCCTGGTCATTTATACGCATCACAAACAGCAGAGGTCCCAGCACAGTTCCCTGCGGACTCTGCTAATTACAGGCCTCCAGCTCAAGTAAGTTCCTTCAACCACTGCTCTCTGTCTTCCATATGCAAGACAGTTCTGAATCCAAACAGCCAATTTGCTGCGGATCCCGTGCATCTTAATCTTCTTGATTAGCCTCCCATGAGTGACTTTCTCAAATGCCTTACTAAGATCCACGTAGACAAAATTCACCGCCCTACCCTCATCAATCTGTCTTATCACCTTGTCAAAAAACTCAATCAAGTTGGTAAGGCACGGCTTGTCCCACACAAAGCCATGCTGGCTCTCTCTATTAGGCCATGGTTTCCAAATGCTCATATACCCTAGCAATAAGAATTTTTTCCAGTAATTTCCCTACAACTGACATGAGACTCACCAGTCTGTAGTTCTTAGTATTTTCCCTTGTTCCCTTCTTAAGTAGAAGTACAACATTAGCCATTCACCGGTCCTCCGGGACTTCGCCTGTGCCTAGAGAGCACATGAAAATACTAGTCAATGCCCCAGCAATCTCATCTCTTGCCTCCCTCAATAACATGAGGTAAATCCTATCAGGCCCTGTATAGTTATCAAGCTTAATACTCATTAGGAGGTCCAACATTTCCTCCTCCTTGACCTCTAAATGCCCTAATGTATTTATGCACTCAACACCGATTTCCTGGCCCTCCATATCCTTTTCCTCGGTAAATACTGAAGCAAAGTACTCTTTAAGTAGCTCACTCACATTTTCTGCATCCAAATAAATATTCCCCTCTTTATACTTGAATGGTCCCACCCTCTCCCGGGTTATCCTCTTGCTCTTGATGTATGTGTAGAATGCTTTGGGATTCAGCTTAATCCTACTTGCCAAGGACTTTTCATGGTCCCTCCTGGCTTTCCGAATTCCCTTCTGTACTTCTTTTCTGTTTTCTTTATACTCCTCATGTGCTTCATTTGATCCTGACTTCCAAAGCTTTACATAATTTTCCTTTTTCTTCTTGACTAAATTCATCACCTCTCTGGAGATTCAAGGTTCTCTTTTCTTTCCATCCCCATCCTTTCTTCTAACAGGAACGTACCTAATTGTACTCTGTGCAATTGATCTTTAAACACCGTCCACATATCTGGGGTGGACTTGCCAGAGAAAAGGTGGTCCCAATTAACGCCTCTTAGTTCCTGCCTAACGCCCTTGATATTTGCCCTACTCCAATTTAAAACTCTCTCACAAGGACCATTCCTATCCCTATCTATAGCTATGCTGAAAGTTAAGGAGCTGTGGTCACTGTTCCCTAACTGTTCACCCACTGAATGTTCGGTCACCTGGCCAGGCTCACTACCCATCATCAGGTCCAGTACGACCCCTCCTCTTGTTGGACTGTCCACATATTGATTTAAGAAGCTTTCCTGGATACACTTAACAAATTCTGCCCCATCTAAACACCTTACACTAAGAAGGTCCCTCTTATATTAGGGAAGTTGAAATCCTCCATTGTTAATAAGAGCACACTGTCTTCCCCAAAATAACTTAAGAGATGCATTCTAAAAGGATAAGCTGCCCAAGGATATAGATTGTTTATTTCTGAAGATGATACCCTTTACAACACAAAATATGTAAACCACTTTCAAGTAGTTGTCATTTCTTTCATCAGTAAAGAGGGCAAACCACTTGATTAGGCAGTGAAAAAAAAACCCTTCCATTCAGGCTCTGAACAATTTTGTTTATCAAGATGGGGATGAACTTTGTTGAACTTTAGTTATCTCAACCTTTTGGGCAGAGCATTGGGAAAAAAATAAATACATTATCCTAATTAAATGGATGAATCCTAACTCCCAAAAATAGGCCATATCAGAGATTGAAATGCAAAATAAAAACTGTGCTCAGAATTGAACCCACCAGCATCCTGTTTTGAAGTGGTTGAGAAAAGACTGAGCAGCTACCCTGCTTTTGGTTAGACAGCTAGATCATTCATGTATTATAATAAGCCCACCTGCCTGCATTTTAACAGTCATTCTATTTTTAACCATAGGATGTCTGGTTTCCTAGGTATCAGGAAACTTGATAGCTGACTGTGGCTGACAGAGGTTAAATCCATAAGGAGGAGCCTTTTCTCTGAGCTGAACAAGCTATCCAACAAACTGTATGCTCTGATTTTGTGATCTGACCACCACCTTTCCCAACTCCCTGCATAACCTTACAGTGCAAAGTCCAGGCTGGGCTACCTAACATCTTGTCCTTTCCTTAACACTGGGTCTGAGTGAAATCAGAGGTATTAGACCATGAGAGATGAATACAACATTTTAAAAACTGAGCTCAAAGCCAAAGGTTGGAGAAAAATCAACTTCCAATGGCTCGAAGTGCTATTACTTTCAGAATCTTCCATGATACAAAGCTAACTGTAATTTAGAAGTGGATTACTGTACATTCTGGAAATCTGAAATATAAACAATGTTGTAGAGAGAATAAGCAAGTTAACATTCTCACAAAAGATCATTGACCTGAAATCTCTAATGTTTACATACAGTATTCGTAAATTATCAAGGAAACAAGCAATTAAAAAGTTGAATTAGTACAATCATTTATAACATAATGAAATACTTCAAAACACTTTTAAATAATTCTATACATACATAATTAAGAATAACAGCCTTGTTCCTTTGTTTTCAAACAAATGGCAATAGTCTGCATGGAAGCCATTAGTATACTTGGACTATTTTCTAAAAACTACAACTACATAACTGGTTAAGACCTGTACTCACTTTCCTTGCTGGCAAGGAATTTGAATTATATTTGAATCCTGCAAGAAAATGCACATGTGTGTTGGATTTATCACAAATTAAAATATTTTGCACAAATTAGAATAATGCTTTGTTCCAAATTCTAATGCACTTATTTTAACAAAAGAGAGTACAGTTGTTAAGATTTTAAAATACTAACACCTCTGCTCTAGACTGGCCCAGATCATCACTTAAAGCACATTCAGTAACATTGTCCAATGTCACTTTTGGTCCTATCGAAATTGATGTTTTCTGTAAATTAGTGAAACATTAATCATAGAATGATTACAACACAAAGAGGTAACTTGGCTCACCATGATGGCATGAAGACTCTACCAGAGTACCTCTGTAGTTCTATCCATTGGCTCTTTCTCTGTAAATAAGCACATCTTTCCTCACCATGTACCGATTCAATTTATCATGAAGGCCACAATGGAACCTTTCTCCACAGGCTCTAAATCCAGATTCTAAGCACATGCTGTGCAGGCAATATCTTCCTCATGGTACTCTTAAATCCCTTCCCCTTTACTTTGTACCTGTAACCTCTTGTCCTCAAACCCCACTCCAAAGGGTGTCACAGCAAAGCTATTATGTGACGGCCTTTCAAAGCCCTACTCAAAGTCTACATGCACCACATTGATAGCTTTCTTCTCATTAAATCTCTCTGTTGCCTTATTGTATTATTCTAAAAACCTTTTCTGGAAATAAGAGTGAAAAATTGAACTGCATTAACAGTATTTGCTACACCTTTGAAAATGCACTCGAGCAGCAATTAACAAGGCCCATCCCATTCTCCTTTTTCTTTGCCACGTACAATTAGTGAGGCACAGCACACAGACCTGGGAATCTAAACATCATGCAGATCCTTTCACAAAGACCACGTGGAGAACCATACACCATAGATTGGTATGCATGATACAAAGAACCTTCTCCTCCAGCCTCTCATACAGATACCCCTCTTTTAACTAAGGTGCACTGACTCTGCATCAGACGTGAAGATTTCTTCCCGTGTAACAGTGTCAGCAAGCACAAAGCCAAATAATTGACCTGGAAGGTAAAAGTCATATAGAGGATTTCTTCTCTTTTAGATTGTGAGTATAAGTAAATACACACCACCCCTTGCCCAGTGGGGCTGGATCATATACCCAAAATAAATCAGAAAGATACCAATTATTTAATATGATTATTTTTATAGGCATCCGTTAGCCTCGTGAGGTTTCCAGGGCTCAGGCCTGGGCAAGGTTGTATGGAAGACCGGCAGTTGCCCATGCTGCGTCTCCCCTCTCCACGCCACCGATGTTGTCCAAGGGAAGGGCACTAGGACCCATACAGCTTGCACTGGTGTCGTCACAGAGCAATGTGCGGTTAAGTGCCTTGCTCAAGGACACAACACACTGCCTCAGCTGAGGCTCGAACTAGCGACCTTCAGATCACTAGACCAATGCCTTAACCACTTGGCCACGTGCCAACACTTAATATGATTAGAAAGTAAAGAAATTAAGCTCCTTAATTAATCTAAAAATAATAAATCAATGGCATCAAATAGTTATTTAGAATACAAAGTTCAATCACATGTCAATGACTTAAATGCCAGAAAATAAAAATTAACTAACTTCTGGATGGAACATGATTACAAACATTTCTGAGTTGAATTGTACTCCAGATGTTCAACTCAGCACTTCTGGTCATTATCATAGTAGCATCAATAACCTTTTTATTTACTTTCTGTTGTATTTTCCTCTTCTCTTTGGAAGCTATGCATAGAGTGAATTAAGCTTGTCTCCCATATTTTTCCACCTAGGGAACCTAAGGGCTCTAAAATGATATTCAGATGCAAATCTTCCAATAGTGTGGTAACCTATCAAAAAAAAAGACTGGATGATGATTTTGATCTTCAAGGATTACTTCAGAATGTTTTTCTCCCCTTTCATCAAACAATATTGTGCAAGGAATAACCTTGACACCAGAGCCTGTTCATCATCAAGCAACACACAAAATGTTGAAGGAACTCAGTAGGTCGGGGGGGGGGGGGGAATAAATAGTTGACATTTCATACCGAGACCCTTCATTAGGACTGGAAATGAAGGGGGAAGAAGCAAGAATAAGAAGGTGGGTGGGGGTGGAGGGGAGGGGATGGAGTGTAAGCTAGCTTGTGATAGATGAAGCTAGATGAGGGGGAATGAAGTGAGAAGCTGGGAGCTGATAGGAGGAAGAGGTAAAGGTCTAAAGAAGAAGAAATCTGATTAGAGGGGACAGTGGACCATGGGAGAAAGGGAGGAGGGACACTGGAAGGAGGTGATGGGCAAGTGAGCAGAAGGGAAGGGTTAATAGGGGAGCCAGAATGGGAAATGGAATAAAGAGGAGGGAGAAATAATTAGAGTTTAGAGAAATCAGTGTTCATGCAGTCAGGATGGAGGCTACCAAGACAGAATATGGTGAATGAAGTAGAATGAAAATAGGTGGTCACCAGGAAATCCTGCCTGTTGTGGCAAATGGAGCAAAGGTGTTGAACAAAGCAGTTCCCCAATCTAGGCCGGGGCTCACCGTTGTAGAAGAGGCCACAGTGGATACAGTAAATGACCATAACAGAGTTTCAAGTAATGTGTTGCCTCAATGGATGGGCTGCTTTGGGTCCTGAATGGTGGTGAGGAAGGAGGTGAAAGGGCAAATGTAGCACTTGTCCCGGCTTACAAGGATAAGTGCCAGGAGGGAAATCAGTGGGAAAGGACATGCGGACAGTGAGTCACAGAGAGAGTGTGTGGGTAGAAAGATGTGTTTAGTAGTTGGATCCTGTTGAAGTTGGTGGATGCCACACAGAGGCTCATGGGGTACTAGGTAAAGGGAAGAGGAACCCTATCCTTGTTATGGTGATGGGAAGACAGGGGTAGGGATGGATGTCCAAGAAATGGAAGAGGTGTGGGTGAGGGCAGCATCGATGGTAGAGGAAGTGAAATCCTGTTCTTTAAAAAAAGGAGATCATCAACATTGCCCCTGGCCTTCCATTTAGCTTTGAGGTCAAGGATATGGCAATATCAGGAACATTTTTTGTGCTAAGCTTCACTTCATTGTTGCAACCCAATGCCAAGGGTTCTACATTAAATCCAAGTTTACTAGTTGTAACAGGCAATGCGACATGTAATTTTGGAGTTCAAAACTAGGGCAAATCTGAAGAAGTGCAATGTCAAGGTAGACTACATCAATGCCATAATTTGGCATAACCTATGTAATAATGATTGGAATATGAAAGTAATTACAGTCAGAATGAGTGCATAATTTTCATGGGTTTACGAGCCTGAAAAATCTCCTAGTTAACAAGGTTGAGATGGCAGGTTTATTGATACAGACCAGGATGGTGCAGAAGATTTATTTGAAACTCATACCAAAGAGTTCTGAAATAAGGATCCCTTAAATCTTGAACAACAGAGGTCAAAATCTGAACATGATGGAACTCCACCAAATCAGCTGTCTGTGGAAAGACTTTTCGAGGTGTTCTATGTCAAGAAAGTGATTCCCACATTCAAAGGTCTCAACATGGAGTGCAAAGTTATGTGTGTCTGTATGATAGAAAATGTGATTCTTTACTAGAAGGGTTTATATCAGGTGAAAAAGAAGTGAGCAGTCCAGACTTCCATCGTCACCTACTGTAAGCTTAAGTCATTACCCAGGAATGCTTGTATAATGATGGTGGTGATGATGATGAATTTGAGCTTTCAGTTTTGGGACATAGATTGCAAGAAGAACCCTTGCCATCAACATCAGTACCACCACCATCAACATGTGAACAATTGTGATCACGCTGCCTTTTTCCTTCCTTGCTGCCATCTCAACATTGCAGAGCCACTTATTAAAAGATACAAATTAGGAACAGGCATAAATGTTCAGCCCCTCAAGCCTGCTCTGTCATTCAATTACATCTGAGTGCAACCTCAGCTCTGCAGTTCTGTCTAGCTGCAGTAACCTCTTATCCCCTTGCTTATAATCTGCTTCAAAGAAGATTCTGCTTTCTCATGCCTTATTTCCAATTTTCTACTTACAAAATTTTTGCTTCACAAAATAATTTTTCAATCCTTTCATGAGTTGTGCAATGCCTATACGTCAACTGGGTAAGAAAACTTAGGCAGGAGGGTCACTCAGTACTTGTAAAAGAACATCTTGATTTTTCTGTGTAGTGTAGTATAAGAAGAAAACTAAACAATTAAAGTGATAGTGGCCTTTATTTCAAAAGGGATCTATCATACAAAACTGAAGATAGTATGCACCAGTTGTATAGAATTTTGATCACACTCTACTGGAGTATTGCATTCCAGTTTGGATCAAAGAAACAGAGCATCAACCTTTTGTACTTTTGAGGGTAAGTTTGTGGAATGCTGCAGCATAGATTCAGTACAATAATATCAGAACTTAAGGGTTCAAAAAAGATAGATATATTACATAAATTCATCTTGTAGTTGTTTGAGTATGGATACTTGAAGGAGGATCTCACAGTGATGGGTAAATTCTTTGATACATCCAATGTAATGAAAGTATTTTGTCTGGCAGGGAAGATAGCGTCATAATCTGAATGCTGAGGCGGGCAGTTTAGCAAGAAATCTGGAAGCACTTTTAAATAGAGGCAGCGATATTTGGAATTCTCAGTCTCCCAATCTTTGGGTGGGGGATGTATGAACCTTTGCTTGATGTTTCAAAGCAGCATAAACAGAGTTCAGGATTGGATCCTTTTTGACTTAACTTATTGCTGGCGAAGGCATGGGGAGCAAAATGGTCTACTGTTCCACTGAGTAAAAGTGGAAATTGATAGCTGTTTGTATCTTTTTTTTCACTTAATGAAAGGGACAGATGCTGATAAACCCTAAGTAATAGTGATAACTGGTGATTTAACCACAGACGGAACTGGATTCCATGTGATCTTACGTTGGTCCTGTGCACGTTGGGAAACACTCTAACACCCCAGCTGTTTGTAAAAATAATGGGCTTCTCTGCTTGGTTCCTTTCCAAATATTTAGTACTATCAAATAATGACAGTCTTTATTCATACCGCACCGTGAAACAAAATGGTCCCTAGATTGTGCTGATTTGATAATTTGTGTAAGTAAAGTGAGTGTGATTAGAAATCTATCAAAAGTTATTGTCATTTCTTATTAGATGCCTTCTAACTAGCAAATTGATTGAAATCTCTGCCTTTCTACATTGAATTTGCTTTGCAGAATAATGCATTTACAACAAAACAAATTAGTGTGAGGAAAGATAAATACCTTCCTCTTAAATAACTGAATAATTGGTACCTGACTTCTCAAGATTTGGAAAAAGGCAATCGATTCAGTCAAACAGAGTGTGCACTTTAATGAGGGATTTTGTTCACCAGCAGTTCCTCCATTTGCAACATTCAACAAGATACTGTTAAAGAACTTAGAACATTGGCTTTCAGCTGTGTTTTTCTATGAAATCCTAATCTGAATAATTTTGTAACAGAATTGGTGAGAAAAGGTAAGGCACTTCCTTTATTTCAGATTATGTCTGCTCACCTCATAGAACCTGGTCGTAAAGTAACATGATAGTTTTCTTCTAGTCTTGGTAGTGCACAGACAATGGGGCAAAGTAAGTAAAAAGAGCCCTGAACAGCTTGTTTTGCTATTTTCTAGAAATTAAACTAACAAACAGGCTCTAATTTTATACCTCATCATCACTATCAGAGTCACATGGCAGGAATGCTGTCAGCAACATTATGAAGTTGGATCTAGAATTCATCAAACTCAAATAGTGCTGATTATATTTGTCTGGAGTAATGTTGTTCATGATTTGGCAAAATATTCCATGCATTCAGGTTGGCATTTAGTTGTCCATTAAGTCATGGTAAAGTGAGGAAATTCAAAACAGCTGAAGATTGAGGAATTATCTGCTGATAACACACATTATCTGCTGATAGCTTGCAAGATGGTATTAAATTTTATCACTGAACAGATCAGTTTTGAAATAGAACATGGGGTTTTCAAAAATGATAGAGCAGTTATTATCTTTGTGAGATTTATAAAATTATTTTAAAATCATGTTTAGTAGATCATGTATTTTGAAAGAAAAAGATCATAGAAATCAAGTGTTTAATAGTTCAATTAGCTTTTTACAAATGATACCACCATTGCAATGCTGCGAAGATCATATGTTCTTGAATTAATGGTGTAGGCACCATACCATTTAGTCATATCAACACAAGATTCTTGAGTTCAGACCCCACTTTAGTAACTGGGAAATTTAAATTCAATAACTTAGATAATCTTAATAATCTTCAGTACTAGTAATGTTCTTTCCAAAACTTTGGGGCTGATATGCATTGATATTATTCAGGGACGAAAATCAGCTGTTCTTGGCCACTCTATCCTACATGTGACTCCAGTCCATGCATATGGTAATATGGCTGACTTTCAAATACCCTAAAATGATCTGTGAAACCAGGCAATTGTACCAATTAACTACTACACACCATTGACTGCAGTGATTCATATCGGCATTTTGTTTAAAAAAATAGGGCAATTAGGATAGACATTAAAAAAATAACCTTTTCATCAATGCCCATATCCCTTGAGTGAATGAACGATTTTTTAAAAAGTTGGGAAATCACTCTATTACAGACAAATTTATAATGCAATTTATATGTTCCCTCTCTATCTTTGTTAATTTTTTTCTGCCTTGCTGGCCAAAGTTCAAAGTAAATTTATTATCAAAGCACATGTATGTCACCATATACAACATTGAGATTCATTTCCTTGTGGTTATACTCAATAAATCCATAGTAGAATAATAACCATAATACTGTGGAGTATAGGGATTTACTTGGGTTTGTCAGTAGCATAAGGAAGTCTCACCTTGATTTACCTTTCTATAGCTAAATATATAAAATGTTCATTTCCTGGCACCCCAGGGCATGTAAAGCTACACTGTTATTACCAGTAAGGGCTTATTAGGGTACTTCCTGTTTCTATGATCACTGGTCAGGTCCAAAAAACAATGAATGAAATCCTGTGCATATTAGCTACAATAGTACATAGTTAAGAAAGAGTTAACGATTCCAGGACTTAGAGATATTTACAGATCAGCCATGATCTGTATGCTTGCCTGAAACCCGAGTGGCCTACTTCTCCATCCATGTTCCTTCTCTGCACTCAGTTTGCTTCAAAAAATGATAACTATTTTGATGCATCTCACGTCAGGAGAAATGAACTTGGCCTCTGCGTGTTTAAATGTGTTCACAATCAATCATGCCTGTATTGACAAATCTAGCCTTCAACCTACTCTGATCTTGACAACTGTATTTTATTTTGATTTACTTCACCCTACTATCGCCTTGTAAACTCCTTCTTGCTAATCCAGTTGCCTATTGTACCACTGTGAGGTGCTGCAGCTAAACCATGCGTTTGCCTTACTTTTTTGATAATTTATGATACATTGGCAGAAATATAGTTAAATCCTCTATTTAGTCCATTTTATGACTGTGCTGTCTTCTGATTGGGGCTTCTGATCTGTGAATATATTGCAGGTTATGATTGGCTATTTGTACTATGCTAACCAATAGTAGAGTTCAGTATTATGACCTAATCTTTCAGTCACTCAGTTACCCAAAACAACTTTAATTTTAACCCTACTTTTACTGTAAGCTTTTACATCCAACTATTGCCCCCATTGCCATGAAAATCTTGCCTAATTCATTTGGTAAATACTTCTTTAAAGAACAGCCATAGAAGTTGCAGCACTTGAAGAAACACAATGACAGTCACTTACAGCCAGACTGTTTGAGGCATGCAAGAGAGCATAAAAACAGGTTAAATTATACAAGGAAAGAAATAAGCATTTTACTCAGTAAGAGCAATCATTGTAAATTAAAGAATTATGCTTAGATCTCAGGAAATGGTAGGCAACAGCTGGATCTGTTTACAATCTGCTTTCGGCTCAATAACAAAAAAGCTATTTCCCTATTCTTGTCCTGTTGAACATGAGGTCCCACCCCTGTTACCCCACCCCCACCACCATCATCACTGAATTAATGCCACAGAGACACAGGCTGCATTGCTGGCTGTATTTTTTGATAGATGTTCCCAAGCCTAACAAGTATAGTCACTATTCTGTGCAAATTGTAGAATTTCACAGCCTTAGTCTTTGTGGTCTTCATTGTTTCTCATATTGCTCTCTGTGTAGCCTGTCTACAGTCCTGTAGGTTTGATGGTACAGTTGGTGAATCCCTGAGGTAAGAATGATGGACAGCTCATGATATTTTGTCTGATAGCTTTCAAAATGTAAAACTGGATGCCAGATAAGTGCAGCACAAGTAGAAGGGATGTGCTTCAGAGATAGTGGATATCCTTATAACTAACATTCCTCCTGCTCTTAACAATTTTATTTCCAGTCATTAGAAGCATGAATAAATTACAAAACCACCTCTAATTTTGCAAAAAGACATTAGTATTTACCATGCAGATTTCTGAGCAGCTGACTTAATAAACAAAATGTTTGCTCATAAAACCTGCTGTTAGGCACCTTTCTTGATGTGACTTCCCTAAATTATTGTTTTCATATAGATAAAGCATAACATAAATAAAAGTAGGTGCATATACTGCCTCTTTGTGGAAATGGGACTGGGGATGGGAGGGAGTCTGGGAAGTGAGATGACACCTTGAGTGAGCTAAACTTCAGTTTCATGCATCTGTAAAGAGTTTACCTGTTCAAAACCACTCACAGAATTTGCTGTGTTCATTAGTTGAAGCTGATTGTGTGAGATTGATAAGGCTCTTTAGGCCATGTTATTATTTCTTTCAGTGTACAGACAAAGGAACAACAATATTTTTAAACAATATAAATTTATTGAAAATTTGACTCACCTGCACCAATTAAACTATAAAATGAATCACCAGTTTTAAATGAACTTGTAATACTTTTAAATCATGCTCAGGTGAAGGATTGGATGCCTGTTTTAGAAATGTTTATTTTTGCTCAAAGCCCCCATTTTAAGTTACAATAATAAAAAAAATAAATCTCATTCATGTTCTTAAAGATGTCAAGAACTATCTTTTGATACCACACAAGATGGAAAGAATTGTGTTATATTATGCTACCCAAATGGTTCATGAAAGATGCAAATAAATTTTAACAGACACGTAAAACCCAAATCTACCAATCTAGTTTTGTGTACATTTTGTACAGAATTTCCCTGCTGTACGGAATCATGATTTGTGTTATGTTGACCTAGAAGTTGTAGTCTGTGTCTGTTTGATGGAACTGCTTTGGGACAGATTTGTCTCTAGATGAATTAAAGGCAGCTAATGTGCATTGTTCTATCAGAGCAGGATCAGGGATTACTGTTGTTAGGATTCTATACCAATAAATAAGAAGAACCTCCTTGTGAAGTGAAGGCTCTCTAGGCTCTTTGGGACAGATCGAATCATTGTCTTGCATTTTAGGCTTGGGCTGTTTAAATAATGCTCAAATAGTGAGGGTTCGCTGTCTGCAATGCCCTAAAGGCAAAAGGAGATTTTAAGCCTCACTGTTTATTTGTTTACAACAAGAAGTATTGGTTAGAAGTTTCACTTTGCCAAAAACAACTCTGACACCTTGGAAAGGTCATGCTGCTGTGCTAGAAAGCTGAGGTTAGCAATAAGCCTCTTGGGCCCTGGAAACTGAATATCCATCACAATAGTCCTTCACTCTTTCGTGCAGAGCTTCTCCTGCAGTTGTGCCTCGTGCCTGCATTGTACAAGTGCATTAGAATATTGTACAAGTGAGCTTCTTGCTGATTGACGTCACTTCTACAGGCCTGGCACTCTCCTTGTGCTAGTACACTTACAGAGAAGACCATATCAGAATATTTACAGTTAGTGGTTGTGTATAAAAGCACTGTATGCCAGAATAGGATCTGGCATAGAATAGGATCTCTATCCCACTTGTGAACAGCCACAACATTAGTTGAGGCTAATCTTAATCAATAATCTGCAGACAAAGTCTTTGATGGTGACAAGTGCTGCTTCATAGTAAGCATCCATGAAGTCTTCTCTGATTTTTTATTCCCCTCCCCAACATTTCTTGGGGATTTCTTTTTAATCTCAGTTCCCCATTTTACAGGAAGAGTTTGTAAAAGGTTGCAGTGACTGTGATGTTTCAGGCTATTTCCATTCTTAGTTTGTAGCCTCAGGCAGCTCATTTTAATGTGGCCATTCAGCGAGATTGTGAGTGACTGCTCATTGAATACACACTAATAACTTAATATGGTATGTTGCAACAGGCTCATGTTTCAAGGTGTTGTCCCATCCAGCTATATTGAGAACAACCAAGCCCATTGAGCTCCTGAGCTGTACGTTCCATGTGTTTATGTGTAGATTTCTTTTGCTATAAATTGTCGTTTGTTTAAGCATTAAAGAATGCATCCTGCATTCCTTTGTGTTTTGGCAAATGTTGACACGGGAGTCTGTGGCTTTTGTTGACCTTCAGTCCACATTATAGTGGTAGTCTTGAAGTTCAAATTCAAAGTAAATTTATAATCAAAATATGTATTTGTCACCTTATACTACCTTGAGATTCCTTTTCTTGCAGGCATTCACAGCAGAACAAAGAACTACAACAGAATCAATGAAAAACTACACACAAAGACTGACAATCAATATAAAATGAAGGCAACTGCGCAAATTCAAAAACTATAACAAACTATAACAAAGGGAGGAGAAGATGGTGGCGCGACACAGCATGCGCGGCCTCTCCGGTGAAATGATATCGCATTTGTCAAATAGGGGCCGTACATAATCCTGATTTGATGGAGACGGACGTGAGAAGCATGAAGGAACATCTGGAGAAACTTCTGAAATGCTCGGTTCACTGCCGCTGCTACTGTGTGATCGAGAATCTCCAGAGGGAAGGCCCCAAATGCTCGGCTTTGCCTGTTGCTGGCGGCCGGGGTTGGGGTCGAAGCGCTCGGCAGAGATGGTGCTCGGTGCTCGGTGTCGGAGGGCTGTTCGGAGGCTTGAAGTTTTCGGACAGGCTGAGAGTCGGACTGTGGTTGAGTGCTTCCAGGATGCTGCATTGGCAAGTTTGCGGCGCTGGAAGCTCATGGTAGGGAGAGTTTTCTTCCTTCTACCATCTGCGTGAGATGTTGGGACTTCCGAGGGACTTTGAGACTTTTTTTACCGTGCCCATGGTCTGTTCTTCTATCAAATTATGGTATTGCTTGCACTGTTGTAACTATATGTTATAATTATGTGGTTTTTGTCAGTTTTTCAGTCTTGGTCTGTCTTGTGATATCACACTGGAGGAACTTTGTATCATTTCTTAATGCATGCATTACTAAATGACAATAAAAGAGGACTGCGTGTCCTCATAATCTGGAAAAAATAAAAATAATGATAAATAAATAAATAAGTAAATAAATAATACTGTGAACATAAGTTATAGAATTCTTGAGAGAGAGTACATAGGTTGTGGAATCAGTTCAGTGTTGAGTGAAGTGATCCACACTGGTTCAGGAACCTGATGGTCGAGGTTCCTGAACCTGGTGGTGTGAGTCCAGAGTCTCCTGTTCCTCCTTCACGGTGGCAGCAGCAAGAAGAGAACATGACCTGGATGATGGGGCCTTCACATCTCCTCTCCTCTCCAAAACTATTGATGGTGAAATTTATAAAAATTACAGATGCTGGTATTCTGAAATTAAAAACAGAAAATACAGGAAGCACTCAATAGGTCATGCAGCATTTGTGTGAAGAGAAAGGGGTAACATCTTGGGTCTGCGAACTTTAGTAAATTTTGATCGTGGCTTCCTCTGCACTGCTGAAATTCAGCCTTAAGATCTTAATATTGCTTACAGCCTGCTCCTATTGGCTGATTAGAATGATTGGCAGACAGTGATACACCAATGCAAATATGGAATTTGGTTCAGTAAAAGTTGTTCACATACATAGGAAATGTAGTTTCCTTTCTGTTTTTCAAGGCTCGATGTTAACAGAACAATTACTCCCGTTGCTTCATTATAAGGTGATTGTTGAAGCACCGATGAACTACGGCATACTGAGTTACAGATTGGAATATCAAAACAAAGGAAGGCAAAGCAATTTGAGTAAAGAATCACCTCACAGATGTAGGAAAGTAAATGGACAGAGAAAATTTGAAACGGATTTAAGATCACTTAAAACCGGTTAAAAATAGTTGAAAACATTGAGAGACATAGGTGACATCGTAAGGTATGAAGCTGCATTGGCTAATCAACACCAATTCCTCGCTGACATTATATATCATCTTGCTGTTTAAATTTAAATTAGTCTATTTAATCTCAGTTAAATAGTGAGATTATATATCTTATTTTAAAATTAAGCACTGAGTGTGCTTGCAATTGCATCATTTTTTTAAAGTTATAATTTCCTGTTGTGCAGCAGTGGGAAATAAAGGGCCAATGTAAAGAAAGGCCACAGCAATCAGTTTTAGATTTGCAACTGCAGATGACACATTGTGACCTATTTGCTTCAGTAACAGATGAGATACGGACGAGTATTTCAAATCCTCCCAAGTTCTGGCTTAGAAAAATTTAATAGTTGTCCCTGAGGTGGATTTCATCTGGAGGTCATCCCTGAACAAACAGTTTACCATTATTTTAGCCTGCCTCCATAGAAATGGATTTTTTTGGCTGTTCTCCTTCCCCCACTCTTACATATCTCCCCCATCTTCCCTCCATTTCTCCCTTCAGACTCTTCCCCCCAACCAACCTCTCGTCACCACCACCTTTGTAATTCCACAATCTCGTTACTATAGTTTGGTCCTAGGGAGAGAACAGATCAGAAAATCTTGCTATTTATTGTACAGTAAAAGTTAATCAAATTAGTCCTTCTTTTGAGTAAAGAATCACCTCACAGATATAGGAAGATAAACAAACTGAGCACCTTGTACTCTGGCCTTGTACCAGAGTCAGACTGAGGAATCACTTTAACTCTACTCCCATTCTAAAGGACTTGAGAGAGGTCTGTTCCATTTGTGTATCTGTGTGTCCTGCCCATCTTTTCTAACTGTACATAAGTATTTTAATGATTTACTGGATGTGGGTTTCACTGACAAGGCCTCTTGCCTTACAGTAGGTGGTGTGAGCATCGTTCTCCTCCTGGTGAAAGTACTCCTGCAGTGTTGGGGAATTGAAAGTTCCAAGATTCACATTCTGTGGCGATGAAGGAACAAAAATTGATTTCTAGATGAGAATGGTCCATTCTAGCACAAGAGGAGGCCATGGACCGACATGTCAGAAATGAAATGGGGATGGGAATTAAAACGTTTGGCCACCGGAACATTCCGCTTTTGGCGGACGGAGTGTAGAGGTATTGAACGAAGTGGTCCCCCCAGTTTTAATTGGGTCTCACCACTGTAGAGGAGGCCGCATCAAGAGAACCAGACCCAGTAGATGACCTCAGCAGATTCACAGGTGAAGTGTTGCCTCAGCTGGAAGGACTTTTTAGGTCCTGAATGGAGATGAGGAAGGAGGTGTATGGGTAGTTGTAACATTTAGCCCCTTGCAGGGGTAAGTGCCAGGAGGGAGATTATTGCGGAAGGATGAATGGACCAGGGAATGACAGAGTAAGCATTCCCTGCGGGGTGGGGTAGGGTGGGGGGGGGGAGGAGGTAAAGATATGATTGGTGGTAGGATCCCTTTGGAGATGGTGGAAGTTGCAGAGGATGATGTGTTGGATGTGGAGGCTGATGGGGTGGTAGGTAAGGACAAGAGGAACTCTATCACAGTTAAGACAGCTGGAAGATGGGTGAGCACGGATGTCTGGGAAATGGAGGAGAAGTGGGTGAGATCAGCATCAATGGTGAAGGAAGGGAAACCCCATTCTTTGAGGAAGAAGGACATCTCTGATGACCTGGAAAGGAAAGCTGCATCCTGACAACTAATGTGGCGGAGACAAAGGAACTGAGAAAACGGAATAGCACTTTTACAGGAGACAGGGTGGGAAGAGGTATAGTCAAGATAACCATGGGAATCAGTTAGGTTTATAAAAGATGCCAGTCGACAGTTTGTCTCCACAGATGGAGGCAGAGAGACCGAGAAAGGGGAGGGAGGTGTCAGAAATGGACCAAGTGAATTTAAGAGCAGGGTGGAAGTTGGAGGCAAAGTTGATTAAATTGACAGGCTCATGGTGAAGCAGCACCAATCCAGTTGTCGATGTAGCACAGGAAGACTTGGGGGCATTATCAGGAAAGGCTTGGAACATAGACTGTTCCACATAGCCAACAAAAAGGCAGGCATAGCTGGGGCCCATGCAGGTGCCCATGGCTACACCTTGAGTCTAGAGAAAATGATGGGGAGCCAAAGGAAAAATTGTTGAGGGTGAGGATCAGTTCTACCAGAGGAGGGTGGTGGTGGAGGGGAACTGTTTGTATTTTTTATTGAGAAAGAAGCTGGGAGCTTTATGGCCTTCTTGATGGAGGATAGAAGTGTATAGGGACTGACATCCATGATGAAAATGAGGTGGCGAGAGGCAAGGAATTGAAAGTTAGGAGATCAAGAGCATGAGAAGTGTCACAGATGTAGGTGGAAAGGATCGAACCAAAGGAGATAGAATGATGTCCAGTTATGAGGTCACGGGTTCAGTGGGGCAGGAACAGGCAGAGACAATGGGCCTACCCGGACAGTCAGTTTTGTGGATCTTGGGTAGGAGATAGAAGTGAGAAAAGTGGGTAAGGGAATTATGAGTTTGGTGGCAGTAGATGAGAGTTCTCCATAGTTAATAAGGTCAGTGATCGTGCAGGAGACAGTTTTCTAAAGGTCCCAAGTGGGGTGCGCTTCAAGGAGTAGGTAAGAGGAGATGTCTGAGAGTTGCCACCTGTCCTCATCAAGGTAGAGGCCAGTCCACCACACTACAACAGTACCCCATTTGTCTGTGGGTTTGATGGTATGGTCAGGATTGGTGCAGAGAGAGTGGAGAGCAATGCGTTCAGAAGGGGTAAGGTTTGAGGATGAGAGAGGAGTGCTGAAGTCGAGATGGTTGATGTCTCATTGGTATTTCAAGTTGAAAAGATCCAGAGCAGGCAGATAACCAGAGTGGGGTGTCTAAGAAGAGGAGGAGGGTTGGAGATAGGAGAAGAGGTCTACATTTCAGGGTCTGGAATTCTTGCCAAAGAAGTGGGCTCAGGGTTGTTCATGTTCATAGGGAAGTTAAAGACAGCACAAAGAAAGCAAAAGAGAAGACATATAATATAGCAAAAATTAGTGGGAAGCAAGAGTGTTAGTAACCTTAAAAACCAACAGAAGGCGACTAAGAAAGCAATAAAGAGACAAAAGATGAAATATGAATGTAAGCTAGCCAATAATATAAACGAGTATACCAAATGGTTTTTCAGATATACGAAGCGTAAACGAAAGGTGATAGTGGATGTCGGACTGCTGGAAAATGACACTGGTGAGGTCGTGATGGGGGACAAAGAAATTGCGGATGAACTCAATAAGTATTTTGCGTCAGTCTTCACTGTATACAACAACAGCAGTATGCCAGAAATTTTAGTGTGTATTGGGACAGAAGTGAGTGTAGCTGCTATTACTAAAAAGAAGGTGCTTGGGAAGCTGAACGGTCTGAAGGTAGATAAGTCACCTGGACCAGATGGACTACACTTCAGAGTTCTGAAAGAGGTAGCTGAAGAGATTTGGGAGGCACTTGGAGCAATTTTTCAAGAATCACTAGATTCTGGAATGGCTGTAGAGGTCTGGAAAATTACAAATGTCACTCCACTCTTTAAGACAAGATGGAGGCAAAAGACAGGAAATTATATGCCAACTAGCCTGACTTAAGTGGTTGGCAAGATGTTGGAGTCTATTATTAAGGACAAGATTTTGGGGTGTTTGGAGGCACATGATAAAATAGGCCAAAGTCAACATGGATTCCTTAAGGGAAAATCTTGCCTGAAAAAGTTGTGTCTATAGCATGGCAACTCAAGTGTTCATTGAGATACTTCTTAAATAAGAGTACCTATCTCTACCACCTAGTCAGGTGGAGTGTTCCAAGTTCCAACAATCTGCTGAGTAAAAAAGTTCTTCTTTAGATCCCTTTTCCTTAAACCTATGCCTTCAAACATTAGAAACCTTTGCAATGGTAGAAATGGTAGAAAGGTCCATTATCTCCCCAATCTACAGTATGATGGCTCCGTCTATCTAAGTAGACAATGGATGCGCCCCTTGGGGCGTAGACCTGGGCGATGAATATGGAGATCCTGGGCTGCCCAGACATCAAGATCTCCCTCTCGGCCTCACGGGTGTGGTCCAAAGGAATGCAAAACAGTACATTTGGCATCAGCTTGGCTGCAGGAGCTGCCGGGAGGTGACGTGATACGTCATCCAACTGCCTTAGGGGCTCTGCTCCGGATTTGTGTAGGGTTTACTCCTTAGCCTTCTCTTCTCCTGAAGATACCCACAAGGCAGTGGGATCCATAACCCTTGATAGGGGTCCATACCGGGTACTGTCAGCCAGAGCCAGCTGAGCCTGGGACTCGTGTAAGGCAGGGTCGTCACGCCCTGTAGTAGTGACATATGGAACCACTACCCACTACCTATCTGCAGTATGCCCCTCATAATATTGTATCTCACTATAAGGTACTCTCTCAGACTCCTCTGCCCCACAGTAAACAAACCCAGCCTATCTAGTCATCATCGTAACTGAAACATCCCATTCCCCACAATATCATGGTGAAACTCCTCTGTGCCTTCTTCACTATAATCGCATCCTTCCTATAGTGTGGTGACCATTAGTGTATGCAGTACTCCAAATGTGGCCTAACTCAGGTTATACAAAGTTGTACAGTAATTTCCTCGTCTTCTATTCAATGCCCCAACTAATGTGTCCCATATGCCTTCTTCACCACTTCATCTACTTGTGCTGCCACCTTCAGGGATCTTTTGGATTGTACATCAAGGTCCCTCATTTCCTCAAAACTCCCTTAAGCACAATGATTCATATCCTACCCTAATTAGTTCTCCCAAAATGCATTGCTTCATGATTAACTTTCATTTGACATTGCTTTACCCATCTTACCAAATGATCAATATCATTCTGTAGCATAAGACCACAGCTACACTATCAACAACACCAACATCTGCGAACTTCTGAATCATTCCTCCTGCGCTGTCAGGAAACGTAGAGGAGTCTTGACCCAAACACAGAGCAGTGGAGATGATTTTGCGGTGAGTGATAACTTTAATAATAAACTGCAAAATAACAAGCCACAAGGAGCAGCAAAACAAGAGAGAACAGATATTGAACACAACGAGGCAGCTGAAGGCTAGGAACAACTGGTTGAGACTGGCTGGTTCGATGAGTGAACAAAGACTGTCGATGTGAGCTGGGTTTAAATAGGCTGCAAATGATGGGTTGGAAATGAGTGGTCGGTGACTCCTGTTAGCTATGTGGTGACTGGGAGGTGCCTGCCTGTCAGGCCTGTCAGGACCACCACTCCTGCCCCTACAGCCGGCACCCGATGGCCCAGAATGATTCAGAGGGGTGCGATGGAACTCTTTGATGAGCAATGGATCCAAGATGAAACTGAACAGCACACAGGGCCTCTTCTCCAGGCTATACGCATCCCAGTTGATCAGGTACTGCTCATCCCATCCATGATGACATGAATCCATCAACCAACAAATCATATACACTGGGCCACCTGCCACCATCCTAGGTTCTGGAAGTGCAGGCTCAGGTGGGTTGAGTTGAATGGACAACAAGCTTGAGGCAGAACACACGGAAGGTAGGTGTGATCCTGAGAGATGGTGGCAGCCGGAGACGGTAAGTGACTGGATTGATGCGACTGATGACCTTGAAGAAACCAATAAACCAGGGTGAGATCTTGTGGACAGCCAGACACGGTCCCCAGGCCATGGTAGTCTGGCGGCAGTAAGATAGGATAGCCCTCCATGCCCTCTTTCAAGTATTTCAGCAGCGGCGAACCAGGGCATCTGGTGGATGGGACCTCCATCATTGGCTCCTCCATGGGGAACAATTGGGGTTGGTAGCTATGAAGCTTTGCTAGGGTAACAGAACCCGAATCGGGTTTATTATCACCGGCATGTGTTGTGAAATTTGTTAACTCAGCAGCAGCAGCTCAATGCAATACATAATCTAGAAGAAAAAAAATAATAAATAAATAAGTAAATCAATTACAATGTGCCTGGCAGTTTCTTTCTCGTGAAAATAAAAAAAAACTTCAGATGTTGGAAGTCTGAACTTAAAACAGAAGTTGGAAGTATCACTCAGGCAGCATCTGTAGAAAAAGAAACAGGTCTGAAACTTTGTCAATTTTTTTCTTACATGTAGGGCCTATTCTTGTGTCTTGATGAAGGGTCTCAGCCTGAAACATTGACTCTTTATTCCTTTCTATAGATGCTTCCTGACCTGCTGAGTTCCTCCAACATTTTGTGTATGTTGCTCTGGATTTCCAGCATCTGCAGAATCTCTTCTGTTTTGGACCTATTCTCCATGTTTTCCTGTTGTCACTGAGGTATGAATATAGTTGGTTATTTCTAGTTTGCCTCTGCTATATTAGACAACAGTTACATTTCTTACATAGCTTCCTCTCTCAGATCCGTGAATCAGTTTCTGACTCTGTTGCCACTCTTTACTAACGTTCCTGCCTGAATTCTTGAAGACTGGTGTCCGTAATACTCATCAAACTAAAAATACCCTGACTAAGACACAAGCATCTTCATAGAATGGAATTATGGCATGTTATCCATTTTCATTCTCCTTCACCTATCTATATATACAACAGTGTATTTTCCCTGTCCCATTCCTTAGTGTTCATCTCAGTAGTATCATTCTTTCCTAGTTGACCTGTTTAAGATAACATTTCTCCTGTAATAACCTTTATTCCCTTTAGCACAAGTCCAAGGTGCACCACTGTAGCGTAGCCATTAGCGCGACACTATTACAGCTCAGGCCATCTGAGTTTGGAGTTCTGTCCTGGCGTACTCTGTAAGGAGTTTGTATGCCCTCCCTGTGGAATGCATGGGTTTCCTTTCGGTACTCCGGTTTCCTCCCACAGTCCAAAGGTGTACCGGTTAGTAGGTTAATTGGTCATTGTAAATTGTCCCATGATGAGGCTAGGGTTAAATCATGGGTTGCTGGTGGGACAGCTTGAAGGGCCAGAAAGGTCTATTCCATGTCCATATTGCCACACTGTCTTGTGCTAATATCCCTTTCTTCCCAGCTACACCTCACAATTCCTTGACAATTATTGTGCTATCAGACTGCCGGAAGGTCCTGACACTGTTTCAGTAAATTTAGAAAGACTGAATCTATTTTGTTCGGATGTTGACTGAAACTCATTTCTTTCACTTGTAGTTCCACTCCATGGATTTGTTATTTAATCTGGTTGAACACAAGCTTGTAAAAACTAAACTATGACCTAAATATTAAAATCCACAGCTAATTTTTATAATCCTCCATTGCTTACATTCACGATTGAAACATTGGCCATGTGCAATCCTGCCACACTTCTCATGCATTAAAACCTTGGTGTTCATCACCGACCTTTCCTCTGCCATCTATGGTCCAAGTTCTGTCCTAAACAAATGGCAAGCATACAAACCTCAGGTTACATCATGTTGAGAGCTTTGTCCAGCATCCCTTAAATGTTTCTGTGAGTTACTCTCGCACCCTTACTAACTCCAAAATCAGTGGCAGAGTATTCAGCTATTAATGGTTACACTCATGAATAATCATCTGAAGTCCATCACTTGGCTCTCCCCACATTGAAGATTCCTTGAAACCACCAGGTTCAGGAACAGTTATTACCCTATAACCATCAGACTCCTGAACTAGCGTGAATAACTTCATTCTGGACTGATTCCACAACCTACAGACTCACCATCAATGTCTTTACAACTCCTGTCCTCAGTATTATTTTTAATTTTCAAAATTTTGTTGTTTGTCAGTCTTTGTTTATGTATAGTTTTTTTCATAAATTTTATTGTACGTCTTTATTTTCCTGTAAATGCCTGCAAGAAAATGAATCTCAAGGTAGTGTATGGTGACATATACGTATGTACTTAAATAATAAATTGACTTTGGCTTTGATTTCTGTAAGGATCCCAATCTTCCACCTGCACATTCCCAGCAACTTCTCCCAGGTTCTACCACCCACCTACACATTAGGGCCAATTTACAGCAGCGAATTAACCTTCCAGCATCTTAGGGATGTGGGAACAAACTCGAATACCCAGTGGAAACAGGAAGGAAGCACAAATTCCATACAGGTAACTCTTGAGATCAAGGTTGAATGTGGGTCACTGGAGCTGTGCAACACCAGCTTTACAAGCTGTACTACTGAGCTGCGGCACCTTCATGTAAAGAGTTGGGTTAACTTCCCTGGATTACAGGTGCAACCACTTATATGGAGTTTGGACATTCTCCCCATGACCACATGGGTTTACTCCAGGTGCTCTGGTTTACTCCCACATTCCAAAGATGTGCAGTTAGGTCAGAGTTAGTAAGTTTTGGGCATGCTATGTTGGCACTGGAAGCGTGGCGACACTTGTGGGCTCTCAGGCACAATGCTCAATGATTTGATTTTTTGTAAACAACACATTTCACTGTATGTTTCAACATACATCTGACAAATAAAGATAATCTTAAAAAATGATTAAAAGCTATAAGATAGGTTGCACTTATATTTCTGTTTCTTATTCTCTTGGTTTCTATGCTGATTTTCTTTGATATGCAACATTTTTTCCATTATTCCTTTGTTTGACTCCTTCAAATTGTTGGTTAATTCCTTCGACATGTTCTCAACCTTTTTAACATTATCACCAGACAGTTCATTTTACATTTCTCTCAAATTCAAATTGCTAGAGGAGGTCATGGCAATAAGAAAATTGGCCCTTTCAGCCCAAAATTAGCTTTGTGATTGGCAAATGAGAAGCCCCAGTCAAGTCGACGAATCACCAAGAACAACATATTTTGTTTTTTTTCATCAGTTGGACCTCTCAATAGAAAGGTGGGTGCCCCCAATAGCACAGGAAAAACGATTATTCAGGAAAAATAATGATGTCTGAATGATGCCACCATGATAAATTTGCTAAGTGGTCAGCAAGGTAAACGAAGAAAGACTAATCTGTTTCATGAATTGCCACAAGCTAGAACCTAATCAGCTTTGGCAAAAAAAAACATCATGTGCTTAATATGAGTGTCATTTTCACAGTGTTATTACATTCACCCATTAGATGACATTAAGTGTGCCACAAGAATGTAATTCTTGAAACCAGATCCAGAATCTATTTTTGTAATGACGTGATCATTGTTGGAACATAAGGAATAGGAACAGGAGTAGTCTATATGGCTTTCGCGTTTACTCCACCATACAACAGGATCATGCCTGACCTTCCAGCCCAACTCCATTTTCCAGCACTGTTACCACATCCCTTGATTCCCTTTCTACCCAGAAATCTATCCTTCTCTGTTTTGAATAAGCTGACCTTCAACAGCCATCTAGGGTAGAGAATTTTGAAAGTTTACCACCCTTTGAGTGAAGTGTTTCCTCATCTCTGTCTTAAGTGGGTCATCCCTTATTTACAAACTATGCCCCCAGTAGCACTTTCTGGGGAAGATGGCACCAGCAAACAACACAACCATGTGTGACAACCTTCAGACAATTCACAAAACTACTTCTTTCACTTTTTTTTCTTTCAAATGTGGTTCTGCTACTGTTGGAGCCTGTGATCTACATTTTAGTGCTGTGATTTCAGGCTAATTGAAGAATCTGGCATTTTGGTGTCTCTGAGGGGGGTTCCGTGAGGTTTCAAGCCAAAGTGTGTGGCCTGGAGGCCAAGAAGCCTGAAGACGGAGAACAGGCCCATGATTGACTCCATTTCTTGCCAATCTCGCTGATTAAAGCATTGAAGAAGATTGAGATCACCGAGGCAAGCAGGTATTCAGCACTGTCTGCCAGCTTCTCGCTCCCTGCTGCCAGAGGAAGGTGTCTATGTGTGACTGTTTCTCTCTCTCCCTCTCATCCACTTCTCCCGGAGGAAGGTCCCTGCATTCAAATAGTCTCTCTCTCCTCTCACTCGATGCTGTCAGAGGATGACACCGGAGTTCTGGGTCTTGGGCAAGGTTTAGTCAACGCGATTTGTGGATTGGACTCCGTAGTTCATGTTATGATGTGTTTCTGGTTTCTGGTCACTCCTTTTTTATTGCTGTTTTGTGTGGTTTTGTTTGAGGCAGACTGGATTTTTGGCCTGAAATTAACGAATGACACAGAGCTAGACTGAGCTGAACTGAGTATGCCTGGACTGGTTTGATAATTTGTGGTTTGATGTCTTATATTCTGTGTTTTTTTGCTCAATTTTATCTGCTGTTCGTGCAATTTGTTCTTTTTTTTGCGCTTGGGGTTTGATATTTTTCTTTGAACAGGTTCCATGGTTTGCTTTATTGTCTATGTGAAGATGAATCTCAGGGTTGTACACTGCATACGTACCTTGATAATAAATGTACTTTGAATCTTTGCATCTGGTCCTTAACTCTTTATATTGCCCTTCAACTATTCTTACACAGAAAATAAACAGCTGAAAATTAAAGTTATTAATGTTAATATCATTAACCAATTAATGTTGATTCATGTTCCTTCAGGTTAGGAATTGTCTTGAGAAACTTATTTTTAAAAATGCTTTTTTAACATTTTATATGCCTTTCTTAATATTACTTTTCTCTTTTCCTTTTTATGTCTCTCTTCTGAACCTAATTCAATGCTGAGTTCACAGACCTTTTCAGTCCTGCTTAATGCTTATATCTTACTATTTTTTTCAGCAAGATATCGAAATGCTCCCTTCACTTGCATGAGGCTATCAGTACACAATTGCAGCTACTTGCCAAGCAGCAATTTCTAAACCCAAAACATGTATGTACAAGGCATCCTCAATGAGAATCCTGTGAAACCTCATTGTCCAATATACCATGAGATCATATATTTGTAAAGTAGTTCATTGTGTCTCCCAGGAATCTTAGAACCATAGAACTACAGAGCATTACAGCACAGAAACAAGCCTTTTGGCCCTTCTTGGCTGTGCCGAACCATTTTTCTGCCTAGTCCCACTGACCTGCACCTGGACCATATCCCTCCATACACCTCTCATCCATGTACCTGTCCAAGTTTTTCTTAAATGTTAAAAGTGAGCCCGTATTTACCACTTCATCTGGCAGCTCATTCCACATTCCCACCACTCTCTGTGTGAAGAAGCCTCCCCTAATATTCCCTTTAAACTTTTCCCCCCTCAACCTTAACCCATGTCCTCTGGTTTTTTTCTCCCCTTGCCTCAGTGGAAAGATCCTGCTTGCATTCACTCTATCTATACCCATCATAATTTTATACACCTCTATCAAATCTCCCCTCATTCTTCTACTCTCCAGGGAATAAAGTCCTAACCTATTCAACCTTTCTCTGTAACTGAGTTTCTCAAGTCCCGGCAACATCCTTGTAAACCTTCTTTGCACTCTTTCAACCTTATTAATATCTTTCCTGTAATTTGGTGACCAAAACTGCACACAATACTCCAAATTTGGCCTCACCAAGGCCTCATACAACCTCACCATAACATTCCAACTCTTATACTCAGTACTTTTATTTATAAAGGCCAATGTACCAAAAGCTCTCTTTACGACCCTATCTACTTGTGACGCCACTTTTAGGGAATTTTGTATCTGTATTCCCAGATCCCTCTGTTCTACTGCACTCCTCAGTGCCATACCATTAACCCTGTATGTTCTACCTTGGTTTGTCCTTCCAAAGTGCAAAACCTCACACTTGTCTGTATTAAACTCCATCTGCCATTTTTCAGCCCATTTTTCCAGCTGGTCCAAATCCCTCTGCAAGCTTTGAAAACCTCCCTCACTGTCCACTACACCTCCATCTTTGCATCATCAGCAAATTTGCTGATCCAATTTACCACATTATCATTCAGATCATTGATATAGATGACAAATAACAATGGACCCAGCACTGATCCCTGTGGCACACCACTAGTCACAGGCCTCCACTCAGAGAAGCAATCCTCCACTACCACTCTCTGGCTTCTTCCATTGAGCCAATGTCTAATCCAATTTACTACCTCACCATGTATACCTAGCGACTGAATCTTCCTAACTAACCTCCCATGCGGGATCTTGTCAAAGACCTTGCTGAAGTCCATGTAGACAACATCCACTGCCTTCCCTTCATCCACATTCCTGATAACCTCCTCGAAAAACTCCAACAGATTTGTCAAACATGACCTACCACGCACAAAGCCATATTGACTCTCCCTAATAAGTCCCTGTCTATCCAAATACTTGTAGGTCCTATCTCTTAGTACTCCTTCCAATAATTTACCTACTACTGACGTCAAGTTTACCGGCCTATAATTTCCCGGATTACTTTTAGAGCCTTTTTTAAACAACGGAACAACATGAGCTATCCTCCAATCCTCCGGCACCTCACCCATAGATACCAACATTTTAAATATATCTGCCAGGGACCCTGAAATTTCAATACTAGTCTCCTTCAAGGTCCGAGGGAATACCGTGTCAGGTCCTGGGGATTTATCTACTCTGATTTGCCTCAAGATAGCAAACACCTCCTCCTCTTCAATCTGTATAGGTTCCATGACCTCACTACTTGTTTGCCTTATTTCCATAAACTCCATGCCAGTTTCCTTAGTAAATACAGACGCAAAAAACCTATTTAAGATCTCCCCCATTTCTTTTGTTTCCATACATAGCCAACCACTCTGATCTTCAAGAGGACCAATTTCATCCTTTTGCTCTTAATATACCTGTAGAAGCTCTTTGGATTATCCTTCACCTTGACTGCCAAAGCAACCTCATGTCTTCTTTTAGCCCTCCTGATTTCTTTCTTAAGTATTTTTTTGCACTTTTTATACTCCTCAAGCACCTTATTTGCTCCTTGCTTCCTATACAGGTCATACATCTCTCTCTTCTTCTTTATCAGAGTTCCAATATCCCTTGAGAACCAAGGTTCCTTATTCTTATTCACTTTGCCTTTAATCCTGAAAGGAACATACAAACTCTGCACTCTCAAAATTTCTCCTTTGAAGGCTTCCCACTTACCAATCACATCCTTGCCAGTGAACAACCTGTCCCAATCCATGCTTTTTAGATCCTTTCTCATTTCTTCAAATTTGGGCTTTTCCCAGTTTAGAGCCTCAACCCGAGGACCAGGTCTATCCTTGTCCATGATCAAGTCGAAACTAATGGTGTTATGATCACTGGAACCAAAGTGTTACCCTACACACACTTTCGTCACTTGTCCTAACTCGTTTCCTAATAGGAGATCTAATATTGTATCCTCTCTAGTTGGCACCTCTATATATTGATTTAAAAAACTTTCCTGAACACATTTTACAAACTCTAACCCGTCTAGACCTTTAACAGTATGGGAGTCCCAATCAATATATAGAAAATTAAAATCCCCTACTATCACAACTTTAAGTTTCCTGCAGTTGTCTGCTATCTCTCTGCAGATTTGCTCCTCCAATTCTCGCTGACTATTGGGTGGTCTGTAATACAACCCCACTAATGTGGCCATACCTTTCCTGTTTCTCAGCTCCACCCATATGGACTCAGTAGACAAGCCCTCTAATCTGTCCTGCCTGAGCACTGCTGTAACATTTTCCCTAACAAGCAATGCCACCCCCCACCCCCACACCCTTCATCCCTCTGCCTCTATCACGTCTGAAACATTAGAACCCTGGAACATTAAGCTGCCAGTCCTGCCCCTCCTGCAGCCAAGTTTCACTAATGGCTATAATGTCGTAATTCCATGTGTCAATCCACGCCCTCAGCTCGTCAGCCTTCCCCACAATACTCCTAGCATTGAAATAGATACACCTCAGAAGATTATTACCACCACACACAACCCTTCTATTTGTGACTTTGCATGAACTTTTAACATCATTTATTTTCACCCCCGCTCCACTATCTGCTCTGGCACTCTGGTTCCCATCCCCCTGCAAATCTAGTTTAAACCCTCCCCAAAAGCACTAACAAACTTCCCTGCAAGGATGTTGGTCCCCCTGTAGTTCAGGTGTAACCTATCTCTCTTGTACAGGTCCCACCTGCCCCAGAAGAGGTCCCAATGATCCTGAAATCTGAAACCCTACCCCCTACACCAGTTCCTCAGCACGTCACATAAATTGAGCTATTTAGTAGTTCTTTGTCAGCTACTAAAGCTGATCATCACAGTCAGCAAAGTTCCACAAGTAACAAAGAGATAAATATCCAGTTCATTTTTTCTTGGTGGCGAGAATTCATTTGAGACAGGGCACTAAATTGATTTACTGCTGAACTTCTCTGAGAGGTAATGGACATAACCAAGTGAACAAGTAGATTAAGTAAATGGGCCTTAATTTCAGCATTACTCAAATGAATTCTGAACTTCTACCAAGGGGCTGCAGCATGCTGAATCCAGCTTGCCAGCTAAAATTGGCAGTAGTTGCCTCTGCCAGCCTACATTTTTCGGGGAATGACATGGTCAGCTATTATCACTGGCATTCTGCACCCAGGGGTTGGAAATATTCAGTATTTGTAAAGAGTGAAGTAGTTAATATTCAGGGTAAATGATCTTCAGATGGAGTCCTGAGAACACACTGTTCCAGCATTCTCACAAAGAAGTGTGTGGTTTATGAATCCTACACTCAATGTAATAAGCGGCACCAGTCAGCTGTGCAGTTTCTTGATGTACACAGGCTTTTATTTTAAAATTCTTAACCTTGTTTTCAAATCCCTCCATGGCCTTGGCCTTTTATTTCTCTGAAACTTCCTGCAGCTTTGCACTCTCTACCTTCATCCTCTTGCACACTCCACTCTACCTTCCTCCTCTCTCACACTCAACTTCAGCAGCTTGCTACCCACCTCATCTCCCAACAACTCTTCACCTCTCCACTTGTTTCTCCTCTATTGGACCACTCTGTTTAGGGATTCACCTTCAAACCTGGATGAGTATGCTATAGTTGTTACCGACTTCATTAAAACCTGTGTGGATGAGTGTGTGCCCACAAAGACTTACTGTACATTCCCAAACCAAAAGCTGTGGATGAACAAGGAGGTAGATCGGCTGCTGAGGGCTAGATCTGTGGCATTCAAGTCTGGCAACCCAGGCCTGTACCAGAAAACCAGGTATGATTTGCGGACGGCTATTTCAAGAGTGAAGAGACAATATCGAACGAGGTTGAAGGCGACATCGGATGCACAGCAACTCTGGCTGGGTCCGCAAGACATTACTTCCTACAAAGTGAAACCCAATAGCATGAATGGCAGCGATGCTTCACTACCAGATGAACTCAATGCCTTCTATGCACACTTTGAAAGGGAGAATATAACTACAGCTGTGAAGATCCCTGCTGCACCTGATGACCCTGTGATCTCTGTCTCAGAGGCCAATGTTAGACTGTCTTTAAAGAGAGTGAACCCTCGCAAGGCAGAAGGTACTGATGGAGTACTTGGTAAGGCTCTGAAAACCTGTGCCAACCAACTAGCAGGAGTATTCAAGGACACTTTCAACCTCTCACTGCTATGGGCGGAAGTTCCCACTTGCTTCAAAAAGGCAACAATTATACCAGTACCTAAGAAGATTAATGTGAGCTGCCTTAATGACTATCGCCCGGTAGCATTCACATCGACAGTGATGAAATGCTTTTTGAGAGGTTGGTTATGACTAGACTGAACTCCTGCCTCAGCAAGGACCTGGACCCATTGCGATTTGCCTATCGGTCAACGGCAAACGCAATCTCAATGGCTCTTCACATGGCTTTAGACCACCTGGACATCACAAACACCTATGTCAGAATGCTGTTCATTGACTATAGCTCAGCATTTAATACCATCATTCCCACAATCATTATTGAAAAGTTGCAGAACCTGGGCCTCCGTACCTCCCTCTGCAATTGACTTCCTAACCAGAAGACTACAATTTGTGTGGATTGGTGGTAACATCGCCTCCTCACTGACGATCAACACTGGTGCACCTCAGGGGTGTGTGCTTAGCCCACTGCTCTACTCTTTGTGTACACATGACTGTGTGGCTAGGTATAGTTCAAATACCATCTATAAATTTGCTGAAGATACAACCATTGTTGGTAGAATCTCAGATGGTGACGAGAGGGCGTACAGGAGTGAGATATACCAGCTAGTGGTGCAGCAACAACCTGGCACTCAACGTCAGTAAGACGAAAGAGCTGATTGTGGACCTCAGGAAGGGTAAGATGAAGGAACACATGTCAATCTTCATAGAGGGATCAGAACTGGAGAGAGTGAGTAGCTTCAAGTTCCTGGGTGTCAAGATCTCTGAGGATCTAACCTGGTCCCAACATATCAATGTAGTTAGAAAGAAGGCAAGACAGCGGCTATACTTTATTAGGAGTTTGAAGAGATTTGTCATGTCAACAAATACACTCAAAAACTTCTATAGTTGTACCATGGAGAGCATTCTGACAGGCTGCATCACTGTCTGGTATGGAGGGGCTACTGCACAGGGCCGAAAGAAGCTGCAGAAGATTGTAAATCTAGTCAGCTCCATTTTGGGTACTAGCCTACATAGTACCCAGGACATCTTTTGGGAGCGGTGTCTGAGAAAGGCAGCATCCATTATTAAGGACCTCCTGCACCCAGGGGATACCCTTTTCTCAATGTTACCATCATGTAGGAGGTACAGAAGCCTGAAGGCACACACTCAGTGATACAGGAACCTCTGCCGTCTGATTCCTAAATTAGCTTTGAATCTTTGGACACTACCTCACCTTTTTTTAATATACAGTATTTCTGTTTTTGCACGTTTTTTTAAATCTATTCAATATATGTGATTGATTTACTTGTTTATTTTTTTCTCTCTGCTAGATTATGTATTGCATTGAACTGCTGCTGCTAAGTTAACAAATTTCATGTCACATGCCGGTAATGATAAACCTGATTCTGATTCTGTTAAAAGCCATGGCTTTCACAGAGTATTCTCTATCTCTCCTGATACTGCTTTCTGAAGAACAGTGTCAGTAACACTTTCATCAGCAGTGCTCATGTAATGATACTTTCATCATGTTCTAATTTTACAATACAAGTCTTTCCAGTTGGCAGTGATAGTGAAGATAAATTAACTTTTATTTTAAACGTTAGCATCCTGTTCAATGACTGGAGCATGGCTATCTTCCTCTGAGAGCAAATTCAAATTCAAAATGGTGTATTAGTAGTATTATCATTGGTGTGCTTTCTTAGCCGTGGCACCTGCATGATTAGATCAGGATGGGCTATTGGTGACGATCACTCCTAGGAACTTGAAGCTCTCAACCCTCTTGTCTTCAGCACAGTTGATGTAAATAGGAGCATGTGGAACACTTCCCCTTCTGTAGTCAATGACCAGCTCTTCTGTTTTGCTGACATTGGGGGAAAGATTGCTGCCATGACACCACGCCACTTGACTCTTTATCTCCTTCCTCTCCTCCCACTCATCATTATTTGAGATTCAGCTCATTATGGTGGTGACATCTGAAAACTTGTAGATGGATTTAAGCAGAATCTGGCCACACAGTCAGGAGTGGACAGGGAGCAAAGTAGGGGGTTGACAACATAGCCTTGTGGAGCATCAGTGTTGAGGGTAATCATGGTGGAAGTATTGCTGCCTATCCTCGCTGAATTTAACCATTAATCATTTAACAGTTATGAAAACTGCATGAACTCTGCTCTGTGTGATCTCTTTCCACGTAATACAAAAAAAGTCTTTATTGCTGTGTTGCTACAGTGGGATTTTAACTGGCTGTAAGTAAGATCCTTTATGCATATCTGATTAAACAATTGTATAGTCCAGTATTGAGTTTAATGGCATTGCTTCTGAACAAAATGCATTGTGCACGAGGTGTGTGAAATTAGGGGCAGTGATGAAGGTCAGTGGACAATGAAATAAATGTCTTTCTTTTTAGAGCTGTCAAACCGTAATTCATCTAGAATCCTCCATACTTCTATTCTTGATACAATTAAGTTTTTTATAAAATTACTTGTGATGAAATAAATATACCACTAACTGAATATATTAATATTGATTATATCATAAAAATCCTTCATGATGCCCCATTAAACTGTTCACCCACAGCTTAAACAAAACCTACAGGCAACCAATCTTTCACTGTGATTCTAGTTTTAACCAGTCAAAATGGGCACTTCATTGCCTGCACCACAAACCAGAATTCAGGAAGGCAAGCCGTGAGCAGTTACATTGAGAAGTGCAATCCTCCTTTAATTATGACAGTGAGTCTTTGCTGCAGGCACTTACATTTCAGTCTGAAAGTTATAGCTTGCTGCTCTGCGACTGATGTCCAGGGAGTTGCATTAATTCCATGGTATAGTGATTTGCTGGTAGCATTCAGGAGCCCCTTGGCTGTAAGTTCATTAAGGTCCTGTGGTAATTTTGTGCTGTAGTTTGCAATTAATATCTGCACTGGCCTGAAAAAAATGATTGGATGTGATAATATACAATGGTTTATAGGCAATTTGGCCTCATCAAAGGTTTGAAGTAATTCAGTCCTTACTACTCTGTTGTGAAGACTGAAGTTGTCAGGTTTCTCTCGCAGCGATGTAAATGATTTTGGAACAGTGTGTGATGCATCACAGAACTTTGTTTGTGTTCTTTTAAGGCTAATTTATATTAGACACAAAGGATGGTCTTACCTCAAGGCTCTGCTTTATTCAAATGTGTGAGTATTCAAAATCTAAAATTAAGTGGCTGCAACACACATCAAAGTTGCTGGTGAACGCAGCAGGCCAGGCAGCATCTCTAGGAAGAGGTACAGTCGACGTTTCAGGCCGAGACCCTTCGTCAGGACTAACTGAAGGAAGAGATAGTAAGAGATTTAAAAGTGGGAGGGGGAGGGGGAGATCCAAAATGATAGGAGAAGACAGGAGGGGGAGGGATGGAGCCAAGAGCTGGACAGGTGATTGGCAAAAGGGGATACGAGAGGATCATGGGACAGGAGGTCCGGGGAGAAGGAAAAGGGGGAGGGGGGAAAACCCAGAGGATGGGCAAGGGGTATAGTCAGAGGGACAGAGGGAGGAAAAGGAGAGTGAGACAAAGAATGTGTGTATAAAAATAAATAACAGATGGGGTACGAGGGGGAGGTGGGGCATTAGCGGAAGTTAGAGAAGTCAATGTTCATGCCACCAGGTTGGAGGCTACCCAGATGGAATATAAGGTGTTGTTCCTCCAACCTGATTGTGGCTTCATCTTTACAGTAGAGGAGGCCGTGGACAGACATACCAGAATGGGAAAGGGATGTGGAATTAAAATGTGTGGCCACTGGGAGATCCTGCTTTCTCTGGTGGACAGAGCGTAGGTGTTCAGCAAAGCGGTCTCCCAGTCTGCGTCGGGTCTCGCCAATATATAGAAGGCCACATCGGGAGCACCGGACACAGTATATCACCCCAGCCGACTCACAGGTGAAGTGTCGCCTCACCTGGAAGGACTGTTTGGGGCCCTGAATGGTGGTAAGGGAGGAAGTGTAAGGGCATGTGTAGCACTTGTTCCGCTTACAAGGATAAGTGCCAGGAGGGAGATCAGTGGGGAGGGATAGGGGGGACGAATGGACAAGGGAGTCGCGTAGGGAGCGATCCTTGCGGAAAGCGGCGGGGGGGGGGAGGGAAAGACGTGCTTAGTGGTGGGATCCCGTTGGAGGTGGCGGAAGTTACGGAGAATAATATGTTGGACCCGGAGGCTGGTGGGGTGGTAGGTGAGGACCAGGGGAACCCTATTCCTCACCCTCTTCTCACCCTGTCTCTTGCAAAAATGCCATCCCCTTCTCGCAATTCCTCCGTCTCTGCCGCATCTGCTCTCAGGATGAGGCTTTTCATTCTAGGACGAGGGAGATGTCCTCCTTTTTTAAAGAAACGGGCTTCCCTTCCTCCACCATCAACTCTGCTCTCAAACGCATCTCCCCCATTTCACGTACATCTGCTCTCTCTCCATCCTCCCGCCACCCCACTAGGAATAGGGTTCCCCTGGTCCTCACCTACCACCCCACCAGCCTCCGGGCCCAACATATTATTCTCTGTAACTTCCGCCACCTCCAACGGGATCCCACCACTAAGCACGTCTTTCCCTCCCCCCCCGCCGCTTTCCGCAAGGATCGCTCCCTACGTGAGTCCCTTGTCCGTTCGTTCCCCCCATCCCGCCCCACTGATCTCCCTCCTGGCACTTACCCTTGTAAGTAGAACAAGTGCTACACATGCCCTTACACTTCCTCCCTTACCACCATTCAGGGCCCCAAACAGTCCTTCCAGGTGAGGCGACACTTCACCTGTGAGTCGGCTGGGGTGATATACTGCATCCGGTGCTCCCGATGTGGCCTTCTATATATTGGCGAAACCCAATGCAGACTGGGAGACCACTTTGCTGAACACCTACGCTCTGTCCGCCAGAGAAAGCAGGATCTCCCAGTGGCCACACATTTTAATTCCACGTCCCATTCCCATTCTGACATGTCTATGCACGGCCTCCTCTACTGTAAAGATGAAGCCACACTCAGGTTGGAGGAACAACACCTTATATTCCGTCTGGGTAGCCTCCAACCTGATGGCATGAACATTGACTTCTCTAACTTCCGCTAATGCCCCACCTCCCCCTCGTATCCCATCCGTTATTTATTTTTATACACACATTCTTTCTCTCACTCTCCTTTTTTTCCCTCTGTCCCTCTGACTATACCCCTTGCCCATCCTCTGGGCTTTCCCCCCCTCCCCTTTTTCTTTCTCCCCGGACCTCCTGTCCCATGATCTTCTCGTATCCCCTTTGCCAATCACCTGTCCAGCTCTTGGCTTCATCCCTCCCCCTCCTGCCTTCTCCTATCATTTTGGCTCTCCCCCTCCCACTTTTAAATCTCTTACTAGTGCTTCCTTCAGTTAGTCCTGACGAAGGGTCTCGGCCTGAAACGTTGACTGCACCTCTTCCTAGAGATGCTGCCTGGCCTGCTGCGTTCACCAGCAACTTTGATGTGTGTTGCTTGAAATTCCAGCATCTGCAGAATTCCTCGTGTTTGCATTCAGTGACTGCCTTCCACATTATACAGTGAAGTTTCTGAAAGCTGCCAAGTGATAAGATAAAGATAAAAATAAAAATGTACTTCGAAACATTGAAACGAACAATGAAATACATAATTTCAACACAGTCTGAGGAGATGCTGGAGGCAGTCCAGAAATGTCATCATGTTCCCAGCACCAACATAGCATGCCCTCAGTTTACTAATGGCACATCTTTGGTACGTAGGAGGAAACCGGAGGACCCAGAAAAACACGAGGAGAACGCATAAATTCCTTACCAGAATTTAACCCTGGTCGCTACCACTGTAAGATGTTACGCTACTGCGTCAGCCCAAGTCACTTATTCAAAGGTACAACAACTCACAAAAGGTTTCTCTTATATCATTACAACCACTTGCATTTATAGCATCCTCAACATAGCAAAACATCTAAATGTGCTTACAAGAACATTATCAAACAAAACATCCAGGTCACATGTAGAGTTACAAGAAAAAATGACCTAATGCTTGCTCAGAGTTGAGGTACACATTTCTTATTTCTATAGATTAGCTTTAGGAGCTTAACTCTTCAGATGCACAAAGCTGGATAGGTTTTACATTTTCCCAATGATAAATAAAACATTACTTATAAACAAGTACTGCACTGGACAGACCATTCAGCCCACAGTGTTGTGCTACTCTTGATGCCAGTTTAAACTAAATGGCCTCCTCCTGTGTGAAACATAAGAAACAGGAGCAGGAGTAGGCCATCTGGCCTGTCCAGCCTGCTCCACCATTCGATCTGGCCATGGACTCATCTCCACTTACCTGCCTTTTCCCCATAACCTTTAATTCTCCCGCTATGCAAAAATCTATCCAGCCTTGTCTTAAATACATTTACTGAGGTAGCCTCCACTGCTTCATTGGGCAGAAAATTCCACAGATTCACCACTCTCTGGGAAAAGCAGTTCCTCCTCATCTCCGTCCTGAATCTAGTCCCCTGAATCTTGAGGCTATGTCCCCTAGTTCTAGTCTTGCCTACCGGTGGAAACAACATTCCTGCCTCTATCTTATCTATCCCATTCATAATGTTATATGTTTCAATAAGATCTCCTCTCATCCTTCTGAATTCCAGCGAGTATAGAACAAGGTGACTCAGTCCTCAGTCTCTCCTCATAGTCTCACACCCTCATATCTGGAATCAACCTGGTGAATCTCTTCTGCACCACCTCCAAAGCCAGTCTATCCTTCCTTAAGTAAGGAGACCATAAATGCATGCAGTACTCCAGGTATGGCCTCACCAGTACCCTGTACAGTTGCAGCATAACCTCCTTGCTCTTAAATTCAATCCCTCTAGCAATGAAGGCCAACATCTCATTTGCCTTCTTGATAGCCTGCTGCACCTGCAAGCCAATCTTTTGTGATTCAAACACAAGTACTCCCAAGTCCCTCTGCACAGCAGCATGCTGCAATTTTTTAACCATTTAAATAATAATCTGATCTTCCATTTTCCCTTCCAAAATGGATGACCTCACATTTACCAACATTGTACTCCATCTGCCAGAACCTTGCCCACTCACTTAACCTACCTATATCTCTCTGAAGGCTCTCTGTATCTTCTGCACAATTTGCTTTTCCACTCAATTCAATATCATCAGCAAAATTAGATACACTACACTCGGTCCCCTCTTCCAGATCGTTAATGTATATCGTGAACAGTTGCAGGCCTAGCAACTGACCCTTGTGGCACACCGCTCACCACTGATTGCCAACCAGAGTAACACCCATATATCCCAACTCTCTGCTTTCTATTAGTTAACCAATCCTCTGTCTATGCTAATACATCACCCCCAACTCTATGCATCCTTATCTTATGGATTATCTTATGGTGTGTTATCCATATACCTCCATTCCCTTCACATTCATGTATCTGTCTAAAAGCCCCTTTAGCTCCACCAAATTGCCTGATTCTACTACCCCTAGTAATCTATTCTAGGGCACCTACCACTCTGTGTAAAATAACTTTCCTTTCATGTCTCTTTTAAATTTCCCCCCAATAACCTTGTACTTCTAGTGTTTGACTGTCTACATTATACATGACTCTCATAATTTTACAAACTTCCATCAGATCTCTCCTCAGTTTCTGACCCTCTCCATGGAGAACAACCAAGTTAATCCAACCTTTCTTATACCTTCTAAGTAGGCAGCATCTTGGTAAAACACTTCTCCACTGTCTCCATATCCTTCCTCTAGAGCTGCATGTAATAGCCCAAGTATGGCCTGACTGAAGTTTTATATAGCTGCAGTGGATAAGATGGTAAAGAAGGCACGCTTGCCACACTATCTACTTACACAGCCTCTCTCAGTGAGCTATAGACCTGGACCCAAGATCCCTCTATACCTCAGTGCTATTAAGGGGGCTACCATTAAATGCATACTTTCTCCTTTTATTTGACTACACCAAAGTGCAACATGTCACACCTGTCTGGATTAAACAAGTAGATTCCAAACTGCATGTTGACAGACAATCCTTAGTGCAAGGGCGCCATGGTAGTGTGGTGGTGAGTGCAGCGCTATTACAGCTCCGGGCGTTCCAGAGTTTGGAGTTCAATTCCGGTGCCATTCCGTAAATAGTCCTGTATCTTCTCCCCATGGAATGTGTGGGGCTTTTTTCCGGGTCCTCCGGTTTCCTCCCACAGTCCAAATACATACCGGATAGGTTAGTTGATCATTGTAAATTGTCCTGTGATTAGGTTAGGGTTAATTGGGTTTGTTAGGATTTGCTGGGGCGGTGTGGCTCAAAGGGCCAGATAGGCCTACTCTGCACTGTATTGCTAAATAATAAATAATAATAATAAATAGAGCAGGCAGAATTTGTACAGTATGTCCCAAGAGAGTTTTTTAAGACAATTTGTTGTGAGTTCTACTAGAGATAAGGCTGTACTCCTTCTTATCTCAGGAAATGAAATGCAGATGACGGAGTGTCAGTGGGGGTACATTTTAAGAACAGTGACCATACTTCTGTAGATTTCAAAGTAGTCATGGAACAGAAAGAGTTTGGGCCTTCAGCTAAGGTCCAAAATTGGAGAGTGGTTGATTTCAGAAGTGTGTAAGGGGTTTCTTCTTTCATATTACTTGCTAAGGCTAATAAAATGGCTTCTTTGTAATGTTAACTGCTGAGGTAAGGGGATCTCTATAGCAGCATGTTTGGGTTATAATTAGTGATAATGAGACTTGTATTCATTTGCTAACCAATTGGGACAGATGTCATTCTTTCTTGTGTATCTGAAAGCTGTTGATTGCGCGGGATTTGGGGAAAACGTGCCATGGGGAAGAAGAGAGTAGATGCACCTGAAGAGATGCTCTGACCTGGTGAGCGGGGCGAGCCCTGAGCGGGCGCTCGGGACCCGACAGAGTTCGGAGGAGATTGAATGGTGGAAAGTGGATATTGCACGAGCTCCAACGGCTTATTTGTGCACAGAACTGATAAATTTACTGACTTGCCGCCTTTATTTTATTTTATATTTTGGTTCTCTACTAACCCCATAGTTCAAGTAAGAATCATAAAATCCTAATCATTTAACCGCATCCTGTGTATGGTTTGTCATTGTGGGGTACTGATTTGAAACAGGGGACACATCGCACAGCATTCACCCAAACAAGAGTTCTAAGGTTTGACCGTCAGGGGGTTATCACCCCGCAATCATGCCACCAGATAAAGCGAGGGTTACATTTGGGGCTTTGTCCGTGGATTTGATTCTGTGGAAGGCTGTGTGATTGCTCTGTTGGAATCAGTACTGCTGTGTCTCTGTGGGATTGCGGTTAGTAACGTGTGCCTCTGTGGGTCCCGGGTTCAAATCCCAGCTGCATCAAGGCCTGGTATGGAAATACCAATGCCTTTGAACGAGAAATCCTACAAAAGGTAGTGGATTCGGCCCAGTACATCACAGATAAAACCCTCCCAGTCATTGAGCATGTCTACATGAAACATTGTCAGAGGAAAGCAGCATCCATCATCAGAGATCCCCACCACCCAGGTCATGTTCTCTTCTCGCTGCTGACATCAGGTAGAAGGTATAGGAGCCTCAGGACTCGCACCACCAAGTTCAAGAACAGTTACTACTCCTCAACCATCAGGCTCTTGAGTAAAAGGGGATAATGACACACACTTGCCCCATCATTGAAATGTTCCTACAACCAATAATCTCAATTTAAGGACTCTTTATTTCATTATCTCATGTCCTTGTAATTTATTGCTATTTATTTATATTTGCATTTGCACAGTTTGTTGCCTTCTGCGCTCTGGTTGATCTTTTGACCAGAAAGATCCTGTTATAGTTACTATTCTATAGATTTGCTGAGTATACCCACAGGAAAATGAATCTCAGGGTTATATATGGTGACATATATGTACTTCGATAATAAAATTTACTTTTCAACTTTGAACATTGAGATAGCTGGGGTACTTGGTATCAAGGTGAATTGATTCCCTTCATAATCCTCAATAGAGGGTGTGCGGAACCATTTGCTTTAGCTGTGAACAACACAGTGATGAGGACAGGGAGTGAAAGTTGTAGGGTTTTGTTCAACAGGATCAGGATTGTGAGAAAGGGTTGAAGAACTAGAGGCCTAGAACTCAGGACTAAAGCTTGGAGCAGGACTGGGTTTAAAGTAGTATGAACAGGGAGATAGGAGGTAGGTGGAAGATGGGATTTTAAAGCCAAATTCACATACTGAAGACAATAAATCATTATACATTCAGCACTCACCTTGTGTGATGTCAAGCTCTTGCCCGCGTTATGGAGCCCTGGTAACCATTGTTAGTTGCAGATGGCTCAGGGGAAAGATAACAAGAGGTTCCAGGTTTGCCTATAGTTTACATCCTTGCTTTGTGGAACACTACTTATAATCTTTATTTCAATGCAGTAGCAAGAACAGTTTGGGAAGAAAATTTAGAGCACAATTCCAGAGGTGCCTTATATCTGTTACTATTGATAAGAGTCATACAGCACACACATGGACCCGTAGACCCACAATGTCCATGTCAACCTGTTTGCAGAATGACTTCAATGGTTGGGGATCAGACACAGCTGCAGAGTACAGGCCCTTCGACCCACAATGTTGTGTCAACCTATATAAACCAACTCCATGATCAATCGAAATCCTCCCCTCCTACATAGCCCATAACCCTCCACTTTTCTTTCATCCATGTGCCAATCCAAGATTCTCTTAAACGTCCCTTAAAAGGGATCCTCCCATACAAAGCTGTGCTGATAGCTATCTCTGATCAGCCCTTGCCTTTCCATAAGTACTTAAATCCTATCCCTTAGAATGTTCTCCAGTAGGTTCCCTACCACTAATGCAAGCTTCACTGGCCTATAGTTTCCGGACCTGCTGCCCGTCGTAAATACTGTAATGGAACAATATTAGCCATCTTCCAGTCTTATGGAGCCTCGCTGTAACTATCAAAGATGCCACAGAGAGTGGCTATGCAAGTCGATAAGTTGGCAAGCGTGCCATGTTCCCCCTTTACCACCTTACCCACTGCAGCTAGCTCCACCTTTCTTGTCACGTGATTAGCAGAGAAATTAACTGTGCTGAGGTGGAACTCACACTTACTGAAGAAACATACCTTCGGTGACCCAAAGTTCAGGTCTAAGTCATTGAAATCAGGGAAGTGTTATGGCTAACTGTAGAATATTAGAATTCCAGCTATTCCTTTCCTGATATTTAAATCCATATTTTTGTTTTACTTCCTGAAATATGAAATCCTTGACATTCTTGAAATCCTACTGCAAACTCTCTGCCAACTCAAGTGCCCCAAAACAATTTCCATACCAAGAACAGAAGGGCCGACATCATCGCCCATGCAAAGCTCCTATTGAAGCATTACAGGGGAGATAGGATGATGTCCTGAGAATGGCCATTGTTGGTCATTTCCCAGAAATAACTAACAATGAAATGGTCTTATCAGCACAGCACTGGACTAGGATGCTTACTAGTTTAGTGAATGGCTTATCTTCAGCCTCAGGCCCATTACACCATCTCCAGCCCATTTCCTTGATCTCCTCCCCTGTGATGATATTGGGTTTGCTGACTGTGAAGTTCCAAACACAAACAAAGACCTTAACCCTATCAATAAAAATAGCCACAAATACTTTCAATAAAGGGAGATTATATTGTAACTAAGCAATCTTCAAAGACTACGTGACTTCCCTGTTTATTCTCCACAGTGCGTTTAGTTGCCAATACCCACCATTTGAGTAGTGGGTCCCCTCTCCCTACCAACGAGAAGACACTTCCAGCTAACAAAGTAGTTTAAAACACAGTGCATTTATTTTCAGCAATACATGTTTAAATCCAAACAATGTTCTTAAAACACATTTAAAACTCTCAGCTTTCTATCATATAGACTTCTAACTTACAATTTCTAACACACAAATCGTTTCCATAACACAGATACAATTCCTATAAGCTAAAAAGACGTACCAACGATTCAGACGAACAAATCATCCATTGCTGAAATCTGAGGCAGAGGAATGGACTCTAGTTTACATTGTGTTTCTGTCATTCATCTTGATGTTCCTTACCCCATCCCTAATAAGCCTGAACTGCTCTCATCATTTATACCGTTTCCTTGCCACTTGGGTGACTTCACACACATGTGATATGCACAGTCTAAAAGCTTCTTGGAGACACTGTCATAAGGGCGGTGGCTGGGAACGGACCCAAGTGCAAGACACAGACACTGAAGTACTAGGGACAGGACTAGGATACAGGGTGATGACAAGGACATGGACAGGAAAACCAGGAACCTGGAACAGGACTGAAAAAGAGAGCTAGGAGCCCAGGCTTGGACTCTGAGCCAGGCACTGGACAAGAGCCCAGTATCTGGGTCTTGCCTCTGGCTCGGACTCCAGAACTAGGCAAGGACGAGGCTTGGCAGACAGGCAGGATAAGGCTGGAGTCTTCAGGCTAGAAGCTAGGCAAGAGACAAAGTGAGGCTTGGCAGGAGGCTGGAGACTGGAGACTTGAGGCGAGGCTGGAGGCTGGAGACTGGAGACTTGAGGTGAGGCTGGAGGCTGGAGACTGGAGATTTGAGGTGAGGCTGGAGGCTTGAGGCGAGGCTGGAGGCTGGAGACTGGAGATTTGAGGCGAGGCTGGAGGCTGGAGACTGGAGATTTGAGGCGAGGCTGGAGGCCGGAGGCTTGAGGCTTGAGGCGAGGCTGGAGACGAGGCGAGGCTTGAGGCTTGAGGCTTGAGGCTGGAGGCTGGAGGCTGGAGGCTTGAGATTTGAGGCGAGGCTGGAGGCCGGAGGCTTGAGGCTTGAGGCGAGGCTGGAGACGAGGCGAGGCTTGAGGCTTGAGGCTTGAGGCTGGAGGCTGGAGGCTGGAGGCGTGAGGCTGGAGGTGAGGCTGGAGGCCGGAGGCTTGAGGCTTGAGGCGAGGCTGGAGACGAGGCGAGGCTGGAGGCCGGAGGCTTGAGGCTTGAGGCGAGGCTGGAGACCTGAGGCTTGAGGCTTGAGGCGAGGCTGGAGACGAGGCGAGGCTGGAGGCCGGAGGCTTGAGGCTTGAGGCGAGGCTGGAGACCTGAGGCTTGAGGCTGGAGGCTGGAGGCTGGAGGCTGGAGGCTGGAGGCTGGAGACGAGGCGAGGCTGGAGGCCGGAGGCTTGAGGCTTGAGGCTTGAGGCTTGAGGCTTGAGGCTTGAGGCGAGGCTGGAGACCGGAGGCTTGAGGCTTGAGGCTTGAGGCTGGAGGCTGGAGGCTGGAGGCTGGAGGCTGGAGGCTGGAGGCTGGAGGCTGGAGGTGAGGCTGGAGGTGAGGCTGGAGGCTGGAGGTGAGGCTGGAGGCTGGAGGCTGGAGGCTGGAGACGAGGCTGGAGGCTGGAGACGAGGCTGGAGGCTGGAGGCTGGAGACGAGGCTGGAGGCTGGAGACGAGGCTGGAGGCTGGAGACGAGGCTGGAGGCTGGAGACTTGAGGCGAGGCTGGAGGCTGAAGGCAGGAGGCTGGAGGCTGAAGGCAGGAGGCTGGAGACTTGAGGCAAGGCTTGGCAGGCTTCTCCTGGACAGGGCGCGGATCACCACCCGACAGAGGCAAGGGACAGGAAGGGACAGAACCAACCCCAGGTAACGGCAAGACGGCCTGGCTTTCCCGACGGAGGCAAGGGACAGGAAAGGAGCTAGGTACAGGGTGGCTCCAGGACCAGACAGCAAGACAAGGCAAAGCTACTGGCAAAGCAAGGCAAGACGAGAACTTCAGGTGAGGTGAGAGTTACCGACAAGACAAGGCAGGGCTTCTGGCAAAGCAAGGCGAAACAGAACTTCAGGCAAGGCGAGAGTTACTGGCATGACAAGGCCGGGCTTCAGGCGAGGAAACAGAAGGCAGGGGAAGGGATACAAGGAGTAAGGACAAGAACAGTCCAGCAATCATGCCCTGGTCTCTGGAGGTATTTATGCAGCCAGCCCCAATGAGAATCAGCTGCCTCAATTGGCTCAACAAGAACAGAAACAGGGTAGATAGGAAAACCTGGAGCAATGGTCGATGGACCGGACCGTGAACCGGAATACAGACTTCATGGACCGGACCATGACAGACACAGATCCCAGCTCCCCATAATTAATGCTGTGAAGCTAACTTCCCTGAGTACATAAAACTTCCCAACTTATTAATAGATCAGTTTTTGATAAGCTAAGTGATTGTGTCCATCTGGTCTGCAAGCATCCTTAAACTACAAAACTTAGCCAGCATTGTCTGATTTAAAACAGGCCTAATTAAATAGCCCATTGTCTTACACTACAGCTCTTCAGCAATTAGCCTCATGCAATGAGCCAGCATCCTGTTTTCTATAGACAGAGCATGTTTGCAAAGCTGTATTTTTCACCTTCACGCTGAGTACTGCTTTCCATTTACATTAAGAACTGAAGACTGACTCCTGTTTACAGCCAGAAGCTAAACAAAGAATATAGTTGGAAGTTTAACTTTCAACTGTTTGATCTTTACAAGTGGTAGCTGCTGCTAAGCTTGGCAAAAACAAGAGGCCCCCTCTCCCAGGAAGCAAATATCCATCACATCGTAACCCCATGGTAAATTCCATTTACCAATTCCACCCCCTTCCAATCCCCAGAACAACCTGGTTCACCAAACTTCTGCCATGCATGGTTCCAAAAATGGTGCAGCATCTGGCTATTTGCAGCTAAGCCCTTGGGCATCAAGTATATGTGAGGTGTTTAGCAGAAGGTGAAAGACTACTGACATATTTTTGCTCTTTTCGTTAAGTATACTCTGAAGTACACTAGCGAAGGAAGTCAAGAAACCAAGTGGGACTAATGTTCTGGGATACATGATCCATTGGCCTGAGTTTGAACAGTTTGTAATGTAGCTAGTCCATTGGCCAAGGTGCAAGCAGCTTCTGAGTTTGATCACCCATCAGCCAGCAACTTCTTCCCCAGCATTCAGTTCTCCTACACTTGGGATTAACACAAAATAACTAGTCTGCACATGCAAGATCACTCTCCCTGCACATTCCTTACCACAAGAGGTAAATGATAAGTGATATATTTGCCATTGCTGCACAGCTATCAAAATGAATGTATATTTATATTATGTTGCACTGTTGTCCAAGTACCTTTTCAAGCAGTGACAGTGCGACCAAGTATTGCTGAGAATTATTTTGAAATCCTCTCATTAGTCTTGGTCCTTCTGAAACCAAAATTTCCTGTATGAGTGAGCTGCCTATCCATGGCTGGGATGTAACTACCTGAAAGATGTATGGCTTTAAGAAGTTGTTGACCTTAATTATGTATAATCCGGAACATACGCTGGCCAGTAAAAAGTAAAAAGCAAAGAATTAGTTTAAATTGCAGAGAGGAGAGATAAGCCAGAAAATCAAATCGATTTGCTTAATGTGGCAATATAAATGTTTGAGTGGACAAAATTCATTTATTTTGATATCTATTCTGTAATTTCACATAACCCTATAATATGGATGGTGTGCCTGCCTTAATACATTACAGTAAACTCTTTGCTCCCTTCTGACAATTCACACTTTAAATAAATGGCTTGGAGTCATTCACTTGTGATTTACCTCAGCTTCTACTACTTTTGTTTATAGAGCTTGGCAGATTTTCTACTCTAGACCTTGACTCTTCACCTTAGTTTCATGTAAAAAAATATCCAGGGTGGTTGCCGGGGAAAGCCTCCATAAAAGAGCTCCGCAGTTGTAAAATCATTCCATCTGCTACAGCTATATTTGGAACTCCTTTGACATTTGCTCTTAAGATGTTTGAATATTTTGCAGAAGAGCAGTTTTCAGCATTGCTATATCATCAGAATTTATGGCAGGCACAAGTCAAAACACACGTTGTGTTCAAGAGGAAAGCCTGCAGCTAAAAATAAGTTTCCACAAAACGCAGAGCAATCTTGTAGCCACTTGTTTATACTGAATGAAAAAGCGGATGTGTTTATTAAATTGTTTTGGGACCTGGCATTTTTTAATTTGCAATTAAGCAATCAGAATGCCTTGTAAGTTTTTTTTAAAATCAGGAAGATGAAAAAATTACATTCAGGTATTATGCCTTACTTGATGCCATTTAATTATCAAAGCTTGGGGACTGTTTTTAAATAAACAAACATGCATGATTCCACACATACCAAATCAAAGTAGTAATCACTTGGTATTGTCAGGATTGTGTGAGTTAAAGGAGAAATGGCGTTTATGTTCTTCAAATATTTCTATTGAATCGTGCACATGCATTTGAGTGGAGAGATTACCATAGTCTAGAACTTTGATCATGAAGCAATGTTTTTTTCCAGTGCAATGTGACTGAAAATTTACTTTTTTTTTAGAGTGAAATGATAATGATCATATCTGTCTAGTCTAACTCTTATTGGCGTGATGCCAGATAAATTAGACTGATTTGATCACTGATGTTTACTATTGAAATCAAGTCCTTAGAAAGAAGTGATATCAGAATATGTAGAATCCTTGTGGGTAGAGTTAAGAACCTGAAACAGTAAAAAGACTCTCATGGGAGTTCTATACAGGCCTCTGAACAGTAGCCAGAATGTGGTACACAAATTACAAAGGCAGATAGAAAAGGCATGCAAAAGGGGCAGAGTCACGATAGTCATGGGGGATTTCAATATGCAGGTAGACTGGGAAAATCAGGTTGGTGCTGGATCCCAAGAGAAGGAATTTGTGGAATGCCTACGAGGTGGTCTTTCAGAGCAGATTGTGGCTGGGTCCACTCCGGGAAAGGCAATTCTGGATTGTGTGTTGTACAATGAACCAGATTTGATTAGGGACCTTAAGGTAAAGAAACCCTTAGGAGGCTGTGATCATCATATGATAGAATTCACCCTGCATTTTGAGAGGAAGAAGATGAAGTCAGATGTATCAGTATTACAATGGAATAAAGGAAATTACAGGGGAACGAGTTTTACTAAATCATTTTACAACAGTAAATATCTTCAAGATACATGTGGAAGAATACTACCCATCCTATGGTACAGCATGAAAGATAACGTGGCTGACAAGGCAAGTTAAAGACAGCATAAACCCAAAAGAGAGGGTATAGTGGGAAGTTAGAGGATTGGGAAACTCTTAAAAACCAACAGAAGGCAAATAAAAAAGCAAAAAGGAGAGAAAAGATGAAATATGAAGGTAAGCGAGCCAATAATATAAAAGAGGAAATAAAAAGTTTTTTTCAAATCTCTCTCTCTCTCTCTCTCTCTCTCTCTCTCTCTCTCTGTCTCTGTCTCTGTCTCTGTCTGTCTGTCTCTTTCTCTCTCTCTCTCTCTCTCTCTCTCTCTATATATATATATATATATACACACATACACACACACCCACACACACACACATACATACATATATATATATATATATATATATATATATATGTATATATAAAACCGGGTGACCATTGGATCTTACTCAGTATCGTTAAAAGTGTACTTAGGCAGCCATCCGGGTAATGCTAGAATAGTTGGCTGTGCCTTTAAGGGAGACGGTGATGTCATTACGCACACGCGGGATAGTGGGGAGACCAGTTTTGCTTTCTGCTGAAGACGTGGTAAAGCATTGGGATTGGGTTCTTCCCAGAGCGTGCTGGGCATGGTGAGGAAAGATTTTCTCGATTAAGTGACTCAACGCTGGATTGCGTGGCTTGGGCAAAGTTCCTCACCAGCCAAGGTTGCCTCTACCGTATTTGTACCGTGTTACAAACGTGTAGTTCTAGTATTTTTATACTACATACGCAAGGGTGTGGATGGAAAGTTAAACTGAGATTGTAATGGCAAGAACTGGTTGTAAATTTGTTCATTTTGTTTCGCGGCCCTCTACTGGCACTTAAACATCGAAAACTGATAAAGGAATTAAAACCCGAAAGTGTCTTTGTTGTCCTGAGTGTGTACTTTTCCCCAGGCTACAAAATCTGGTACCAGGAGTGGGGCTAATTCCAAGCCAGCTTAGAGGGTCTCTGATTGTTGTATGCAGTATAATATACAGTACCTAATATGACAGTGGTGAAGACAGGACTGTGCTCCCGTTGGGAGGAAGGAAAGAGCGTGGTAGAGCCTCGTGGAAAGCGCACTGGAGCCTCGGAATGGGCCGGGACGACAGCGACTGACGTCAGGACGCAGAGCGGTGACATGGACCCTGGGAACGGCGGGCCGTGAAGGCAGCGTATTTGCAGCAAAGGATGGCAGCAGCTTCTGTTGCAGGCTCGTGTGAACTTTAAAGACTTGAGGTTTTCCTATGTCACGCTCAGAGGACACACCAGTTGAACTTGATTTGAATGAACAAATTCGGGAATTGCGTAGTAGGTATGATGAAGCCATGGCAACCATAGATAATTTAAATAGAAGGTCCTATGTGTATGTCCCAAGGGAAAGACATATTGTTCCATTTACAGGGGATGCTGAGAAAGATGGGAGGTCTGTTGGTGACTTTATTGAAGAAGTACAACATGGACTTCATGGTAGAAATCAGCCTGACCAGGATCAGTATGACTTTGTTATGCCCCTGCTCAGGGGTGCAGCCTTAGCGGAAGCACGTATGCGCAGTGATGCCGGGGAAGACCGCGCTGATGACTTGTTCACCTATCTCAAGGAAGCATTTAGAGACAAGCGTAGTGCACCCCAGCTGTGGCATAGCTTCTACAGTCGCAAACAGCGTGAGGGTGAAGATGTAAGACAGTTTTCACATGCCTTACCTCAAGCTCTTAACTTGATACTGGCTCTTCCCTGATGCCATGACCAATAAGAGGGTGATGCTAAGAGATCAATTTAAAGAGGGGATCTGGGATCCGTCCTTCAGAAGGGAGCTCCACAGATTCGTGCGGGGCCACCCTGAGTACTGAATGATAGAAGTGAGAGAGGAGGCTCGACTGTGGCTTGTAGAAGAGCCCCTGGGAAATACAAAGTCTGGAAAGTCAAAGTGTAGCAGTGGCCAGGCACAGTGCTCGATTCTTAAAGCTCGGGAATCTGAGTCGGTCACACTAGATAACGTCCTTAAAGTAGTCGCAGAGCAGGGCAAAGCCCTTTGTGAATTGACTCAAGCAGTGAAAGATCTCACTGTACAGAGGGATTTTACACACGCTACTAGTGGCAGATGTAATTTACGGCCCAGGTTCACAGAAGATGGGCAACTAATATGTTTCAAGTGTCAGGTGGGAGGGCATTTGGCCAAGAATTGCCCACAGAAGCGGGGTGCAAGGGAAATGGAGTCTACATCCTCCTGCCCTCAAGAGGTTGGGAGTCGGGCAATTCGGCGGAACCTCATAGATACAGACAATGTACAGCGATCCGGTGACCAGTTGCTGCAATGCGCTGTAGGGACATGTCCAGTTGTTGAGCTTGAAATATCAAGTGTCGCTGTCCGTTGTCTTTTGGACACAGGTAGTCAGGTAAGCACCCTGACCGAGCAGTTCTTTCGAGAACACTTGAATGGAGAGGACAAAGATATGTTGTCCACTGCTGGCTGGCTTAGGCTAACAGCTGCAAACGGTCTTGATATTCCTTACCTTGGGTATCTAGAGCTAGAGGTTCAAGCAATGGGCATGAAGATACCAAATTGTGGCTTTCTAGTAGTCAAGGATCCTGTTAGCACCGAGCCCCCTGTCCCATGTATTGTGGGCATGAACATTATCAGCCAGTGTAGGCAACTTGTCTACGCAGTGTTTGACTTCAATGTCCAGTATCGTCCGGGTCGGAGCGATACAGTGGCTGATGCACCCTCTAGGTAGCCATTTGCAGGGCAGCCTGAGCCTGTCTCAGAGGATGAGAAGTTTGGGGGGGGTCTGTGGCGATCTGTAGTTTGATCAATCGCGGCACTGCCCTTGACCCGGCACTGGTTACCGCTGGTCTTAACAGCTGTAGGGTTAAGCAGATTCGAGCCTGGGAAGCTGGTACTAATGATGTAAATGGTCTGATGCAAGGGAACACTCCAACCCTCCCAGGTTATTCTAATGGGAACTTGCGTACTTTTCAGCAGCAAGACCCTGTGTTAGGTGTCCTAAGAGACTTATGGGATCAGAAAAGGAAGCTGAGTGGCCAGGAGCGTAAAACTCTGCCTAAACCTGTTTTGTCTCTGTTAAAGCACTGGGACAGTATCAGGGAGCGTAAAGGGTTACTGTAGAGGGTAGTTGAGGATGAGAAGCTTGGGGAGTGTTACCAGCTTCTGGTACCTAACAGCTTGAGGAGCAAAGTGTTAGAGTATGTACATGACTCTATGGGCCATCAGGGCATAGAACATACTCTGCAGTTGTTGAGGAGCCGATGTTTTTGGGTGGGCATACATGAGGATGTGGCAGGGTGGGTCAAAAATTGTCCACGTTGTGTACTAACTAAGATGCCGCAGTCCAGGATCCGCTCCCCCCCCACACCCCCATGAAATCATTTCTGGCTTCTAGGCTGCTTGAAGTTGTAGCGGTAGATTTCACAGGTAAAAGAATATAGGAGATACAAAATGCAGAGGTAGAAGACAAGCCTGGCAGATCAGGTTGGTCTACTTCCAGAGGGAAAAAAAGTAAAAAAAAATCTAAGCCAATACCATATATATATATGACTAATACAGAACGAAATCAAGTTACCTGAGGTTGTATAATTCAATATTAAGTCCAAAGGCTGCAATGTGCCCAGCTGGAAGGTAAGTTTCTGTTCCTCAAGCTTACATTGGGCATCATTGTAATAGTGCAGGACGTTTAAATGTCTGACAGTTTAATGTGCAGGAATCCTAGAAGTGAGTCAGAGACAAACGGATGTTCACACATTTATCATATGATTTTAAGCTCACTGTGAGAGCTTTCTGTTTGCTGATGAAAATTAAAGTCTTGTTTAAAGGAAAGGTAACCATTGGAAATTTCTTCCATAGTTTCTCCACACTGGATGCAGTAACTTCTTTCTGCAGGTCACAAGAGGTCAGTTCATGTTTGCTTGCAGGACTCCAGCTAATTTTTGGCCAAAGTTACTGCCAAGAAAGAAAATCCATAAGGAATTTCCTGCTTAACCTTAATTTTGTCAAAATAAGGACTTATTTAATTTGAAATTACCTTTGGAGTGCTTGCTAATGATAAATTTGATAGGGGCTTGTTTTCCTTTCACAATATGGTTTATTGATTAACCTGTAAAATTGAAGGTTTGATTTGTAACGTCCTTGGGTCATTCCCTGGTCTGTGTTAAATCAGTAGTCGAAACCAGTGTGACAGTCAAGAGGATGTAATGGGCTGCGTTTTCCCAGGGGATGATGTTACTAGTCAGTATTCCCTGCTGGAAATATGCCAATACATGTGTGTCAAGTGAGAGCAACATGTGCTTTATTTGCAACGTCTCAGCATTAAGAACACATACGGATTGTAAAAAATACCCTGAGACAACAGCACCCTGGCAGGCATGGAAGAAAGTTCCATTCGAACATCAGTATGAGATCTTTTTGTTACAAACTGTAACATTTTAGAAATAAAACAGCAGCAAGAGATCTCACACTGAGTCAGGTTTTAATGTTAAAACCACTATGTTTATTAGTATCTACTTATAATATCGTAACTTAACCAAGATAAACAAATGTTAACAGTGTTATGTGTATACATGTGTGTAAATATAGCTCCCAAACTAAGTTAAGCTTGGGGAAACAAAGCTTAAAGTTTTGAGATGGTAAAGTAGGAAAATTCAGTTCATCCACGGAATGAATGATAAGAGAGAGATATTTGTAATCCAGGGTGAAACGTGGAGAATAGGTAATTACGAAATATTCCACAGATTCCACGATTGTAAAACGAGATAACAGTCGCTGTAGGTCTTGTCCGTCATGTCGTTCCAAATCCACATACGAATTATCACCGAAAGTGATCTGTCACAGGGATACCGTCTTCAAGTGGCTGCCACACAACATACCCAGGCAAGGGTTGACACATAAGTGGCTTCCACAGGATATCCCGAAAAATTCACTCCTTTGGACTATACGAAGTGACACTCCCACCTTCGTTGTGCACCGTGTGCCAATATTTAAACCAATCTTTTGGGCTTGAAAGGGTTTCAAACTATCGCAGTGACCAGCTGAAGTTTCAGCAGCTGGTCTCCTTTCCACCCTCTCTCCCACCCCCCACCCCCCACCCCCCACCCCCCGACTGTGTCTGTCTGTGTCCTTGTTTTAAAGTTAAACAAGCTGCAAGTCAGTCAGTGAACAATATCATAGTCCCGCCTCATTTAGGCACTCTTAAAGTGACAGTCCGCAGTAAACGAAATCTGTTGGTTCGTAACAGTATGGAATAATATCTCTAGGTGAAATTATTTACAAAAGTCACATTTAAAAACTATCCTACCCAAAGATCCCCTAGACCGCAGGAGAATGAGGAGATATTTGATGGAGGTATACAAAATTATGAGTGGGATAGATAGGATAAATGCAAGCAGTTTTTTTTTCCCACTGAGGTTGGGTGAGACTAGAACTAGAGGTCGTGGGTTTAGAGTGAAAGGTGAAATATTTAAGGCGAACATGAGAGGGAACTTCTTCATGCAGAGGGTGGTGAGAGTGTGGAACAAGATGCCAGCAGAAGTGGTGGATGCGAGTTCAATTTCAACATTTAAGAAAATTTGAATAGGTACATGGAATGGTTGGGTATGAAGGGCTATGGTCTGGGTGCAGGTTGATAGGACTAAGAAGAAAAATAGCTCGGCATGCACTAGATGAGCCGAAAGGTCTGTTCCTGTGCTGTAGTGTTCTATGACTCTGTAACTCTACAAAGATTAAAGGAATGCAGTTGTGACTACAAATGCCATGTATTTTTATAATGCTTATCACAAAATTGGTTTAACTTACATTTTCTGCCTGAGCTACAATTGCCAGATTGTTTTGTAAGCACATTATTCTGCAGATTTGGTTCAGGTATGCACTGATCTTTTGCAAGCACCCATCAAGCATAATGGTGCAGTGATATGAAGTGAAAAACGGCTTCATAAATGGGATAAGGCATGTGTTAGAGAGTGCTGTGTCAATTAGTCCTCCAAACCTATGGGTAAATCAGAGTAATTTGCTCTCAGTCCCCTGAGGAATTATAAATGCACTTTAAATATTCAAGGTATGTGAATGCCAATGATGATTGAGGAGTCTGAACTAAATAATATTGGGCATTAGTCTTAGGTCCTCAGTTCTTCCTCCTAGGTATACAGTATTTAGTGAAATTATTATTTTCCTTTGCAGAAAGTAGTGTTTATACTGGGCTTTGTCTCAGCAAGTAATGGATGGTGTTCAGTCACCTTATGCTGGCAGAGAATTTACGACATCAGGACAATGCTTTTGTCATTTCTTAGCATACCCAGCATGTGTAGCAGTACAATAATCAGGAGTTCTGCCATGGACAGTCTGTGAAAGGAGGAGAGTTGGATATGGGCTAACAACCCCATCCTGTAAAAACCCAGTGCTACAGAAATGCCAACAGAAGCTCTAAAGTCTGCATCCCTGGGAGAGGAAGGATTTTTGACACCAAGATGACAGACTATACCTGGGGACAACTTGAAAGACTAGCCAGGACAAAAGACTCTGGCAAGCTGCTGTCAGCAGCCTATGTATCAGGAAATGTAGAGGAAGCTTGACCGAAACACATAGCAACAGAGATGATTTAGCAGTGAGCCATCGCTTTAATGATAAAATGTAAAATAACAAGCCACGAGGGGCCACAAAACATGGGAGAATGAATAATTAACTCAACAAAGCAACAAGGTAACTAAAGGCTAGGAGCAATTGGTGGAGACTGGCTGGTTCAGTGGGTGAACAATGACTAGACGCGAGCTGGGTTTAAATGGGTTGCAGGTGATGAGTTGTAAGTGAGTGGCAGGTGACTCTTGTTAGCTGGGTGGAGATCGTAAAGTGCCTGCCTGTGCAGGTCTGATAGGACGTCCCCTCCTATGGCTGGTACCCAATGGCCCAGGACTATCTGGATGGGTCCGGTGAAGCTCCTTGATGAGCAATGAATCCACGATGAAACCGGATGACACCCAAGACCTCTCTTCCAGGCCGTAATCTTCCCAGTCAACCAGTTACTGCACACCCCATCCACAATGATGTGAATCCATCACCGGTGAACGATATACACTGGACCACCTTCCACCATGCTAGGTTCCAGAGGTGCAGACTCAGGTGTGTTGAGTGGTCCATGGACAACAGGCTTGAGGCAGGACCCATGAAAGGCAGTTATCCTGATGAGCAATGGCAACTGGAGACAGTAAGTGACTAGACTGATGTGATTGGTGATCTTAAAGGGACCAATGAACCAGGGCGTGAGCTAGTGGAAGTTGGTGTGCAGGAGCAGATCTTGGAAAGATAACCAGATACGGTCCCCAGGCCGGATTAGTCTGGCTGGACACCATCGGCAATTGGGCTGGCAGCAGTAGACGCTATTGACAGTTAGGATAGTCCTCCGTGCCCTCTTTTAAGCATTCTGGCAGCAGCAAACCAGGGCGTTTGGCAGACGGGACTTCCACCATTGGCTGCTCCATGGGGAACAACAAGGGTTGGTGACCAATGAAATAATTCAAAGGGTGACATACCTGTGGCAGAGGAGGTGTGTAGATTGTGGGACAGCTCAGCCCAGAGCAGATTCTTCTTCCATGTGGAAGGGTTAGAGGCAGTGAAGCATCACAGAAAATTCTCCACTTGCTGAATGGCTCTTTCTGACTGACCACTGGTCTGCAGATGAGAGCCAGAGGACAAACTCGCTGAGGTGTGGAGGAGGAACCAGAAGGCTCATCAGAAGCAGGAGATGAATTGTAGGCCCCAGTCCAATGCAATGTCGTGGGGAACCGTGGAAGTGAACTACATGTTGGAGAAGAAGGTTTGCTGCCTCAGCAGCTGATGAATGTTTGGGGAGGGCAATGAAGTGGGCCACCTTGGAGAACTGGTCCACCACTGTCATGGTCACCGTGGCTCCATTGGAAGTGGCAAACCTGTGATGAAATTTATGATGATGTGGAACCATGGGCATTGAGGGACCAGTAGGGGCCACAGGACCCCCTGAGAGCCACTGGTTGAAGGAATTGGACTGGGCACATTGAGGGGAGGCAGCGATGAACTGACGTACATCAATGATCATGCTGGGCCACCAGAACCAGTGTTGCAGGGAAATCCAGGGTCTGGATGGCTGGAGAGGGGTGAGGAATGGGCCCGCTGGAGTGCACAGTCACCAGCATATACATCTGGATGTCAGGTGTGTCGGCCAGGGAAGGCTCATGCTATAGGGCCTGGCAGATCCCAAATGATCAGGGCAAGGATCCATGAGGATGGAATGATGAGTCTCCAATGTCGATCTCCATTTCAGCTGGGTCAAACTGTCGTAACAGGGCCTCTGCCTTAGTGTTCTTGGATCCAGGTCAGTAGGAAATGGTGAAGTTGAATTGCTTGAAGAAGGCGGCCCAATGAGCCTCGTGTGGGTTGAATTGGCGGGTTTGTTCTATGGATGTGAGGGTCTGGTGGTCAGTCCAGATCAGGAAGGGCTTGGTGTTCCCCATCAGCCAATATCTCCGTTCCTCCAAGGCCCATTTAATGGCAAGTAGCTCCCTATCTCCTACTCATAACGGCACTGAGTAGAGTTGAACTTGCACAGGACGAAAGGACAACGTTGTGTCTTCCTGTCTGGCCCTCGCTGGGAGGGTATAATCCAGTGCTCACATCATGTGCACCCACCTCTACCACAAAAGGTCCAGAAGGGTTTGGATGGTGGAAAATGGGAGTGGTGGTGAAGCGTCTCTTGAGCTCCTCGAATGCATGGTCCTTGGCAGCAGACCAAGTTATCCGTGAGGTATGTGATTTGGAGAGGGAGGTGACAGGAGTGGCAATTTCACTGTACCCCTTGGTGAAACAGTGGTAGAAGTTGGAGAAGCCCACGAAGTGCCGTAGCTGTTTGAGGGAGCATGGTCAGGGCCATTCAATGACAGTGAGCACTTTCTCTGGGTCAATAGTGATGTCTTGGGATGAAAGAACATAACCGAGGAAGGAAATGGAATTTCTCTCATTTGCAGTACAGTTTGTTTTCGAGGAGACACTGAAGGGTTGAATGGATGTGACAGGCGTGGTCTTGGGGGAAGATGAGGATGTCGCTGATATAGATGAACACATGCCTATGTAGTATGTCTCAAGAGGATCTTGTTAATAAAGGCTTGGAAAATAGCTGGACTGCTGGAAAATCTGAAAGGCATCACAAAGTAGGAGGAGGAACGGTAAAAGAAAGTCTCAAAGTTCTGTTCGATTCCTGATAGTCCCTGATAGCAGGCAGCAGAAGGGAGAAACTCCCTCTGCCATAAACCACCAGGCACCGACAACTGTTGATACATTGGAAGCACCCGACCACAGCCGAGTCTGAGTCCGTCCGAAAATTTCAAGCCTCCAACCAGCCCTTCAACATCAAGCACCAAGCACCATCTCTGCTGAGCGCTTCGACCCCGTCCCGGCCGCCAAGCAACAAGCAAAGCCGAGGATTCAGGGCCTTCCCCTCCGGAGATTCTGGATCATGCAGTAACAGCGACAGCGATAAAGGTATTTCAGAAGATTCTCCAGATGTTCCTCCGTTCTCTCATGTCAGGATTGTGCACGGCACCCTACTTGACAGATTACAGATATCATTCGCTGGAGTGGCCACGCAAGCTGCGTCGCGCCGCCATCTTCTCCTCCTGAAATCTGGGTTGAAGGCCCAGCAATCATTTTTCACAAAACATGCTGCTCAAAATAAGGCTGCTATTGAAGCATCATTTCATGTAAGTCACTTTTTGGCTAAACATAAGAAGCCTTTTACAGATGGCATTTAATCAAGGAAGCAATGGTCATTACCGCAGAGACTGTTTTTAATGACTTTAAAAACAAAAACGGCATCACAACTGCAATACATAATATACTGCTTGTCCCTGCAACAGTGACAGGGAGGGTAGTCACTGTCAGAGTTCATGGATTGACTTGTCACTCAGTGAATATTTTTCACTACAGTTTGATGAATCCCTGGATGTAATGCAAACAGCTCAGCTTGTTGTATTTGTCAGAATGGCTTTCCAGAATTTTACAACAAAGGAGGACTTCCTCACTCTTTTGCAATTAAAGGAGAGAACGAGTGGTGAGGATATTTACAATGAGTTTAAAAAATATGTCTGTGAAAATGACATCCCCATTCATAAACTGGTGGCAATTACTACTGATGGGGCTCCAGCAATACGCGGTGTACGTGTTGGTTTTATAGCACTAAAAGTCAGTGCCTACTTTGGGTCAACTTATCTATGTGAAATTGCATTTTCACAGATGAAAATTATTAAATCTACGTACAGGAGCTGACTTACTGACAGACACCTCACAGACTGTCTCAGACTGGCTGTCTGTAGTTATCAGCCAAATTTCAGGGAACTAGCAGAAAGTATTCAGTCCCAGTCATCACACTGAGTGCAAGTCAATTTTTATTCATTTATTTTTCGTGTTGAAATAAAATTAAATAATGAAACTTAGAATTAAAGGTGTGAAGTATTGTAATATCTTTAAAGAAAGACAGCTATGGCCTGTTTGATATTCTAGTTACAGTGTTTACTTGTTTGAATTAATTTGAAAGTTTGACAGAAGTATTTTGTGTAATTCAAATACAATTCACCCAAATAAAAGGCCTCAAATTGGAAGTACAATCTGAGCTGTTTTTTCTCTAAACGATTTAGTAGGTTATTCTTGCCTTTCACTAAGGTCGAGGTAGGGGATCTCGGGCTTAAAAAGGTTGGTGACCACTAGGTTAGGGTATCCTTAGTATAGATAAGAGTGCTTGATTATTGACATTGGCATGTAGGGACAAAGAGCCCGTTTCCTTGCTAGTTCCCTCTGTAATTCTGTGATTCTAAACAACCATCTCTTTTGATATACATTATGATTTATCCAATTCAACTTCACTCTTTCAGATTCTGACATGGTCTAAAGTCTGTAAATGTGTTAACGTAGGCTTGAAATAACTTCAGCACAAAAGGAGGTGATAGGTTTTATTGAAATCTTACTGGTACTCCGTAAGATAATCATGTCAGACACTTTATCGAGCTCTTTGTGGCCCTGCAGTTACCTTGCCCTTAAAATATTCTTAATTCTAATGCTTTCAGTATGTTTATATAAAGGGCCTTACAAATTTTACCCATTATTCTTTTAAATTCAGCTTCTGTCCACATTTCCCTTTTCAATTCTGACCTTTTGCACTTCTCAATTACACTCACAACACGCTGGAGGAACTCAGCAGGTCGGGCAGCATCCGTGGAAATGATCAATCAACGTTTTGGGCCAGAACCCTTCGTCAGGACTGTAGAGGGAAGGGGCAGAGGCCCTATAAAGATGGTGGGGGGAGGGTGGGAAGGAGAAGGCTGGTAGGTTCCAGGTGAAAAACCAGTAAGGGGAAAGATAAAGGGGTGGAGGAGGGAAGCGGGGAGTGATAGGCAGGAAAGGTGAAGAAGGAATAGGGGAAAACACAATGGGTAGTAGAAGGAGGCAGAACGATGAGGGAGGTGGTAGGCAGCTGGGGGAGGGGGCAGAGTGACATAGGGATAGAGGAAGGGAGGGGAAGGGAATTACCGGAAGTTGGAGAATTCTATGTTCATACCAAGGAGCTGGAGACTACCTAGACGGTATATGAGGTGTTGCTCCTCCAACCTGAGTTTAGCCTCATCATGGCAGTAGAGGAGGCCATGTATGGACATATCTGAATGGGAGTGGGAAGCAGAGTTGAAGTGGGTGGCTACTGGGAGATCCTGTCTGTTGTGGCGGACGGAGCGGAGGTGCTCGACCAAGCGGTCCCCCAATCTGCGTCGGGTTTCACCGATGTAGAGGAGGCCGCACTGGGAGCACCGGATGCAATAGATGACCCCAACAGACTCACAAGTGAAGTGTTGCCTCACCTGGAAGGACTGTTTGGGGCCCTGAATGGTGGCAAGAGAGGAGGTGTAGGGACAGGTGTAGCACTTGCGCTTACAGGGATAAGTGCCGGGTGGGAGATCCGTGGGGAGGGACGTGTGGACCAGGGAGTTGTGGAGGGACCAATCCCTGCGGAAAGCGGAGAGGGGTGAAGTGGGAAAGATGTGCTTAGTGGTGGGGTCCTGTTGAAGTTGCGGAGGATAATGTGTTGGATCCGGAGGCTAGTGGGGTGGTAGGTGAGGACAAGGGGAACTCTGTCCCTGTTGTGGTGGCGGGAGGATGGGGTGAGGGCTGAAGTGCGGGAAATGGAGGAGATGCGGGTGAGGGCATCATTGATGACAGCAGAAGGGAAACCACGATCCTTAAAGAAAGAGGACATTTGAGATGTCCTGGAACAGAAAACCTCATCCTGGGAGCAGATGCAGCGGAGATGGAGGAACTGGGAATAGAGAATGGCATTTTTGCATGTGGCGGGTTAGGGAGAGCTATAGTTGAGGTAGTAATGAGAGTCAGTGGGCTTGTAGAAGATGTCAGTGGACAGTCTGTCTCCAGAGATGGAGACCGAGAGATCGAGAAAGGGGAGAGAAGTGTCCGAGATAGACCAAGTGAATTTGAGGGCTGGGTGGAAGTTAGAAGTAAAGTCGATGAAATTGATGAGCTCAGCATGGGTGCAGGAAGCAGCACCAATGTAGTCGTCAATGTACCGAAGGAAAGGTTGGGGAGCAGTACCAGAATAGGTTTGGAGCACAGACTGTTCCACATAACCAACAAAGAGGCAGGCATAGCTAGGGCCCATGCGAGTTCCCATAGCTACACCCTTGGTCTGAAGAAAGTGGGAAGAGCCAAAAGAGAAGTTATTAAGTGTGAGAACCAGTTCCGCCAACCGGAGGAGGGTAGTGGTGGTGGGGAACTGGTGAGGTCTATTATCCAGAAAGTAGCGGAGGGCTTTGAGGCCTTCTTGATGGGGAATGGAGGTGTACAGGGATTGGACATCCATAGTGAAAATGAAGCGGTTGGGACTGGGGAACTGGAAGTTATTGAAGAGGTGGAGGGCATGGGATGTATCCCGGATGTAGGTGGGGAGGGACTGAACTATGGGTGACAAAATGGAGTCCAGGTAGGCAGATACATGTTCGGTGGGTCAGGAGCAGGCAGAAACTATGGGTCTACCCGGACAGTCAGGCTTGTGGATCTTGGGGAGGAGGTAAAACCGAGCGGTATGGGGTGTGGGAATTATGAGTTTAGCGGCTGAGGATGGAAGGTCTCCGGAGTTGATAAGGGTGGTGATGGTGCCGGAGACAATGGTTTGATGTTTTTTGGTGGGGTCCTATTCTAGGGGTAAGTAAGAGGTGGTGTCAGAGAGCTGCCGTTTGGCCTCAGTGAGGTAGAGGTCCGTCCGCCAGCATCTGCAGATTATTTTGTGTTTACAATTTGCACCTCTCAGTGTCACCACTCCACCACTGGGACCCACACTTTCATCTGCCGTAATCATTGAAATTCCTTCCCAAAATTTAGCCCTATTCTCTCTATTCTGCACTGTTATTGTTTTAGCTTGTTCTTTCTCAATGTACTGTGTGATGAGCTGGTCTGTATGAACAGTATGCAAGACAAGCTTTTCACTGTTTCCTGGTACATGTGACTGCAATAAACCATTGCCAATGAAATTAGTGTGCAGAGTCCTAGGGTGTTTCACAGCATTCATGATGCTATATTAAATGCAAGTTCATCTTTGTGTTGATATCATATCCCTTTATTATTCTTTGCTAGGTTCCTAAAGTTCTGGAACTCCTTATTTTCTGAACTCATCTCTGCCCCACCACCGTCTTTGAACTCTGATGTGTAAAAATAGGTCGTAAGCAAATGTTTTAACATCTTGCATTATATGGCATTATTCCTCTTTTTCCCTTTCATCCCAGTATGATTATAATTCATTTTTTTAAAAATTCAGCATGATAACAACATAGCTCTTTGTGCAAATGTTACTTTCTACCTTATCCAGTCTAATAACTAGCCACATTTCCTTCACACTGTTTTAGCCAACATGTTACCTATTTCAGCCAACTCTTCCAGCTCCACGCACACTAACCTTTGGCGTATCTGTCAGTCAGTTTGATCGTGGCTGATCTGCCCCAGGTCTCATCTCCTCTTCTGTGTCAGTTCCCCATAACAATCAATTCTCTCATTTTTCAAAAACATTATACACTTCCTCTTTAAATAGCCAATAACCTAGCCTCCATAACTCTCAGGGGTAGAGAACACAGGAGGTTCATCAGCATCTTCGAGAAGAATCAGCAAACCATTGTCAAGAACATAGAAGATTTATAGAAAAGCTGAATACAAGATCTCTGTTGGATTAACATTATCTATTCTCCCTATTACATCTTTAAATAATTTTCAGATAATTAAATGAACTAAAGGAATAACTTTAGCATTTTTGTGAACCCAAATTTGAAAGATGGATGATAGTTTTTCAACTCTGTTTTGCCTATATTAAAAAAGGGATGATATATTATAACACTGCATAGCATTTTAGAAGGCCATTCCCTTGGATGTGATTACTTGGTACTGCATCTGAACAAAGATGAAAAGGTAATATACATCTTCTTATTTTGATAATGATCCCCTAGAACCAGGGTACCAGAAACAATGGATTAACGCAGAGCTAGAAAAATAGTGGAGAGGCATAAAATTTTCCACCCAGGTATTGCCACTGGAGGTCCAATTAATTACTGTGACCAAGCCCTGCATACTTCACCTGCCTCGTGATCCTAAATAGCTGTTGTTCCAACAGAGCATTTCAGGGAGAGAAATCTGCAGATTGCAAGTAGGAAAGTTCTGGGATACAGAGTCCTGATTTTTCCTTGGAAATACATACCTGATCAGTTCAGCAAGTCTTCTGAATTGTCTCAAGGTCTCATGAGTGAAAAGATCCAATTTCCATTTATTTAAGGCATATTGTGAAACTGTAAGTTCATCACCCTGTGTAAAAGCAGTCATGGGTAACATGCACCTGGTAGAAAATACCAGATTTAACTTTTATTGCAACATTTCTGCTAGGCCACATGAGTTAAAATTGCTACTGTAGATTCATTATGCCTGGAGATGAGGCTAGATTTTGTATTTGCAGCTAAATTATTAAGATTTGTGTTGAAAGGGACAGTAGTTCTTAATTTTGTTGGAAATAGGGGTCAAAGGTGCCTACAAGGAGTTCTGTTCACAGGTTGATATCATGGGAAATGCCCCAGTGGTTTCTCGCTGAGAAAGATGAAAATTATTACTTTCTGCTGTAATAAAGATTTGGAAGTACAAATTATCAGCCTTTGAATTTAAATAAGAAATTTTTAACTTCCCTAATTTCTGGATCTGTGGAATAAATGCTGTTGGCTTTTTCAACAGCTAATTAATATATTGTGCAAGAATTATGGAAGGGATTTTATCAGGCTACCAAGAAAAAAACAAATTTGTCAACCCAAGGGAAGCATCATAATGGCAAAAGGTCATAGGAGACTACTTTAACACAACTCCTTACTGAAGTTTATTGCTGTAGTTGGGAGATGAATATCATAATAAAGGCTATACTGTATATCAATAATACACTGGAAAGAGGCATCTGGGGAAAAAAATAGAATAATGCTTGTACAAATTGAACATAAAGTTTACATTCTTGTCAACTCATAGTTTATCATGTGCATACAAAACAGTGAAAACAAGGTACAAAATACTTTATACTTATACTTTATACTTTATTGTCGCCAAACAATTGATACTAGAACGTACAATCATCACAACGATACTTGATTCTGCGCTTCCCACTCCCTGGATTACAAATCGATAGTAAATATTAAAAATTTAAATTATAAATCATAAATAGAAAATAGAAAAATGAAAAGTAAGGTAGTGCAAAAAAAAACCGAGAGGCAGGTCCGGATATTTGGAGGGTACGGCCCAGATCCGGGTCAGGATCCGTTCAGCAGTCTTATTACAGTTGGAAAGAAGCTGTTCCCAAATCTGGCCATACCAGTCTTCAAGCTCCTGAGCCTTCTCCCGGAGGGAAGAGGGATGAAAAGTGTGTTGCTGATGTGAAGCATTCCATTAATTTGGTGCCACAATTCCATACTCACACTGTATATTAATGACAATCAAAGTGTTTCCAATTTCAACCTTTAGAGTTGGAAAAATGACCTTGGGCTGGAAAGCATTAAACACAAATGTCAATTGTTGATGTAATGAGGAGGGAGATGGGTAAAACATAATCTTTATAAGATGTTCTTGTTGTGATGGTATTGAATTTGCTGACTGCGAAGTCGTAAACTCAAAAAAGATCCGATATAGATAGCTACAGGCACCTCACTAAAGGGAGGTTATACTACTATAGTCTCAAACTCTTCAAATGCTAGATACTTGCCTGTTTATCCTCCACAGCAAGTTTAGCTACCAATACCCACTATTTGAGTGGTAGGTTGCCCCTCCCTATCAAGGAGGAGATACTTCCAGCTAACAAAGTAGTTTAAACATAGTTCATTTATTTTAGTGATACACGTTTAAATTTAGATTATATTCTTAAAGCACATTTAAAGCTCACAAAGGATTTCTATCTTATATAGATTTCTAAATTACAAAGGATTTCTAAAATACAAAGGATTTCCAAAACACAGATACAGTTCCTATAAGCTAAAACTACATACATACCAACAAATTGCAGATGAATGAGTTGTCCGTCACAGAAATTGAAGGCAGAGGAATGGATTCTACGTCACCCCGTCTTTCTGTCATTCTTTTTGCTGTTCCTTGGCCATTCCTAACAAGCATGACTGCTCTCTCACATTGATACTTTTTTTGCCACTTAGGTGACTTCACATACATGTGATATTTTTTCGAGATATGTTTTCACACAGCTGGTCTAAAAGCTTCTAGCAACAGAGTTCCCAAACACCCAAAATTAATGCTGTAAATGTTGACTCTCTGAGTACACAAATCTTCCAACTATTGACAAATCAGTTACTTGATGTGCTAAGTGATAGAATCATTGTGGTCTGCAAGCTTCCTTGCACTAAATAACTTAAGCCACTGTTGTCTGGTTTGATACAAGCCCAACTAACACAACCCCATTGTCATACACTGCATCTCTTGAACAACCAGTCTTATGTTGTGAGCCAACTGTCTGTGCTCTATAAACATTGCTGTTTGATTGTGAAGGTGTTCTTTTAAATTCAGGCTGATTATTGCTTGCAATTTACACTAAAGAACTGAGGACTGGGTCCTGATTTCGACAAGAAGCTGAACAAGGAATATTGGCTGGAAGCTGAACTTACTCAAAAACAACTCTTTGATCTTTGTAAGTGTCAGCTGCTGTGTTTAGAAAGATGAGCTTGGCAAAAAGCTCCCCCAGTTTTGGGCAGTGAATATCCAGCACATTGTCTGGATACATTTTAGTTATGCTACTTATACCCTGCAGTTAAATATTGTCAATGTTAATTATTTTCTCTATTGGTATTCCTCTATATAACTCAAAACTGCTTGGTCCTTTAATTGTTACATCTAAGCCAGTCAAATGTAAAAACTTTATATGGAGATTATTATTTCCTTTTCATTTATTCTAGCCAGTTCTTTCTTTTCCCAAAGTGTGGTAATAACCTATACTATACCACAAAGTTATTTTAAACATTCAATAGCAAAACTTCACTTGTTTTTTGTAAAATAATTAACATTTTATTGAGAACTGGAGGAAATTCATAATGCTCTGTGGGAGCTGCATTTTGCATCATAAACTTCACATTTAAAGCACTCAACCTGAGTAACAGAACATTAATCATTCTTCTGATGATTTCTTCCAATTGTGTCAATCAAATGCTGTTAAAGTGTCCACAACACCAAGTTTAAAGCTTCCAGAAATTGCTGCAATTTCACTTTTACTCAAAGTAAATCAAATACTGTATTATATTATTGACTATGGGTTTTTACTATGGAAAATTTCACAGCAAGAAAATAAGCTCGGCTGATCCTGGCAACCTGTTCAAGAAAAACAGAACCTTGAAATCTAGTTAATTGGCTTCTGATTTGATGGATGAAGGTCTCCAAACCCGGTAAAGAGTATTCTAAAAAAAAAATCAATGTAATTGCATAAACATTGAACATCTGAAATTTTAGCGATAGTTTCTCCATATTCTGCTATAATTTCAGCCTCCACCCCAATTTTGCTTGAATGCTCTGATCTCACCGCTGCATTCCTTTTCCTTTATAAATTCCTTTATTATTCACAACCATCTTACACCCCTTTATGTCCGTGGTTTCTTTACTAATGTCTCCCCCACACTTTGCTTGGTTTCTGTAATCTCCCACATTCCCCATTCTATTCCTTCTCTATCCACCTATTTCCTCAACTCATTTATACTCAATATAGTCAGAGGCCGCTTTACTAGGTAGCTCCTATTCCTAATAAAGTGGCCACTGAGTGTATGTTAGTGGTCTTCTTCTACAAGGTTTGATGTGTATTCAGAGATGCTCTTCTGCACACCGCTGTTGTAATGTGTGGTATCTGAGCTACTGTCGCCTTCCTGTTAGCTTTAACCAATCTGGGCATCCTCCTCTGATCTCTCTCACTAACAAGGCGTTTTTGCCCACAGAACTGCCGCTCACTGGATTTTTTTTTTGTTTTTTCACTCCATTCCCTCTAAACTCTAGAGACTGTTGTGTGTGAAAATCCCAAGAGATCAGCAGTTTCTGTGATATTCAAGCCACCCTGCCTGGCACCAACAATCTTTCCACGGTCAAAGACAGTTAAATCACATTTCTTCCCCGTTCTGATGTTTGGCCTGAACAGCAACTGAATTTCATAACCATGTCTGCATGCTCCTATGCATTGAATTGCTGCCACTTAATTGGCTAATTGGATACTTGCATTAATGAGCACGTGCTCCTAATAAAATGGTCACTGAGTGTATATACAAGGTAGCAAAGGTAAAAAAATAAAACATAGCAATTACTGGATATCTAAAACAAAAAATACTCAGCAAGCCTGCAGTATCTATGAGAAGAGAAAGTGAGTTAATCGTTCAGGTTAGAGCAGTTAGAGAATGAGAACATAACCAAAGACTGTAGGAACTGCAAAAATGGAGAGCAAGAGAACATGCCCGGCAAGTCAATCTGAGCATATCCTCCACTCTCAGAGGAAAAAGAATATTATCGTCATGTTACCACTCTCTAACTGTTCTCAGTCACTGATTGACTAGATAACTTTGTTTACTACCTATCCCCGTGGTCACTCTGGTTTTGCCCCACCATCCCTGCAGCTTAATAATCATTTTCTGTCTCCTTCCCAGTTATGACGACGTGTCTTAAACCTAAATCCTTGATCCTGTGTCTCTTCCCACAGATGCAGCCTGACCTCCTATTTTCAGCATTTCTGTTTTTATTATATATATGGCAACCTCTAATTGTCCTGACACAACACCTGCTTAATGCCAGCCTCCATACCTAAATGATTATTAATATGTTCTAATCATTCCTTGAGCTGCAACTATACTTAAGCATAAAAGTTTAACAATCAAACCTTTGATCTAAGAACATAGATTTTTGAGCATATCTGGCACATCCATCGAAGCCAGCTGTGGACAGATGTGGATAGAGTATATCAAGATCTAACAGGCCTAATCTTCTGTTGCCAAAACTTCCTACGCAGGCATCATTCTGACGAGAAAAAAAGAACATTCTGCTCAATTACTTGCTGACCAGTCACATCTTTAAGGTTCCCATCTGACCTTTGTGTCCTGCATCAATAAAGGGACACATGAATTACACAGACAACATGATAAAGATCCTCCAACTAGCTGTTTCTGCTACATGAAACTTTCCATCCTGACAAGCAACCTAAATTAGACTTACACCTGCTCTGCCCTACACCCTGGCTTTTCTCTTCACTTTCTCTTTTTTTCTTCTCCTGTGCTATACCTTCTGTTCTAAGATCATCTTCCTGCTTCTCTTCCCTTCCTTAACTTAGGCTGTTATCGGCCCCGCGGTGGCATGAGATACAGGCACAATTAATTTCAAATTTGTCCATACCCCCTGCTCCAACAGACACCTCGTTAAGTACTTTGTCCATGAAGAGCCTCAGTTGTAGACCAAAAAGCTACAGTGCATTAATCCCCGCATCCCATTCCTCCCTGACAACTGCCACAGGCTGATCAACAGTTCGCAACTTTAGTATCATGTGTTCTGGGATTGATCATGACAATTACTGATCCGGAAGATTCTTATCCACAAAAACACTATAGTCATCCAAGATGACTATATTGGCTATGTTGGCTATATTGACGATATGACTACATAATGATTCCAAATTTTTGAGTTCCATTTTTCTAATCAGAATATCCTACCATCTGCTGATGGCTCCCGAGTACAAGAGGCGCTAGCAGCTTTCCACTAATCATTGGGAAGTGGCCATTCTTCAGTTGTGAGGACAAGCAAGTGTCATTGAAAATTCTGCCTCTTGGAACTAAATTCAATAGAAATCATGAGTGATAGGTGTTATGTATTTAATATATCAGAAATATTTGAGTAATATTGTAAATATATTGTTTTATTAAGCTTTCTTTGTTGTTTACATAATTCATTATGAGTTATATGTAAAAGTATGTGAATGGCATTCGTCATCACACCACCACTTCATAAGTGCACATTTTGCTTCGAGTAAAAACAAAGACCATGTTTTTCTTTCAATTAGATTTATATTTTGGAGTTACAAAACATAACACTGGCAATGTATAAGTATTAAATGAACCCCGGACAACTACCTGCCTGATGAAGAGCAGCAAGATGTTCGAGTTTTAAAAAAAGTGCAGCACGTGCTTCTTAAAGTTGGTAGAGTTTTTTAAAAAAAGGCAGAAAACAGACAATATTCATGGGTTCATAAACAGCGAGTACCAAGTGATAATAATCATGAATAAAGAAAAGCAGAAATAGCTGGCTATCTTGGAGAGATAGACACATTTGATTGCACAACAAATAACTGGATATTGTATATTGAGCAAGATTTTAAAGCAAATGAAGTAGCCAATGAAAAGTGAGTGCCAGTTTTGCTGAGTGCATTAGGTGAGAAAGCATACAGTTTGCTTTGAAGTTTGCCTACCCCAACCAAACCAGCTGAAATGAGCTTTACTGTATCGTGAAAGTAATGCAGGGACATTTAAAACTGAAACCATTGTTGATTGGAGAACACTATCGGTCTCATAAGCGGAATCAAATGGAAGGAGAGTCCATTTCAGCGTACGTGGCAGAATTGAAGAAATTGTCTGAGCATTGTCAGTTCAGTGACAATGGCTTAATAATGCACTGATGCACTGAGGGCAGCTCAAAAGTGTCGCCACACATTCCAGCACCAACAAAGCATGCCCACAGAGAACACAACAAGCAACAAAACAACAATAGCAAAACAAGCCTCTTTCCTCCCTCCCACACACATGGACAGTCCGCCAACTCCCGCACAGGCCTCTGAGCTTTCAGACTTCTGACGACCTTTGGGCATCAATCTTTGGTATTGACCCCCATATAGTCGATGACTGATTGATAGATTTCATCAGTGTTCTGTCCTTTATCAAAGCAAGATTGCTCTCCTCACCTGCCAATCACCTCCCACTGAGTCCCGTCCTCCTTCCCTTTCTCTTATGGTCCACTCTCCTCTCCTATTAGATGCCTTCTTCTCCAGCCCCTGAACTTTCGAACCCATTTGGCTTCACCTATCACCTTCAAGCTATCCTCCTTCCCATCCCCCCATCTTTTTTATTCTGGCATCTTTCCCCTTCTCTTTCAGTCCTGAAGAAGGGTCTCGACCCAAAACGTAAACTGTTTATTCATTTCTGAAGATGCTGCCTAATTTGCTGAGTTCCTCCAACATTTTGAGTGTGATGATTTGGATTTCCAGCATCTACAGACTTTCTTGTGTTTATAATCCAATTGGAATTCCATGTTTGCCTCATGAGGATGTGTGCAAAAGCATTTCCATACAGCTGACACCTCCTTGTTAATGTTTCTTTTGCAGACATACCTCCCATGCTAACTCAAATCTTCTGAGAGAAATGTCTGAGCCTTAGCAGTCCCCCTCTGTCCTCACTTTGGAGATTTCCAGGTTGACACTCACACCCAGTGTTGAGATTGTGCTGTATTGTTGGAAATACAGTCTTTTAAGTTTAAGACAAAGCCTGTTCAGTCCCTGTGGTATGTAAATGTAAAAGATCCTATAGCAATATTTGAGGCGATATGAGAGCTCGGAACTCACCTTATCTCCTATCTAACATTCTGCTGCATATCTATTCCTGCAAAACAGATGTTCTGGTGATTTATTTCATTACCATTTGAGAAAGACTGCAAACCTGGTTGTTACATTTCCCACATGAACTGCAATTCAAAATTATTTTAAGTATAAAATGCTTTGGCATGTCCAGAAAATATGAAAGATTGTGTACAAGTATTTGTCTGTGGGAAATAAAGAGGGTTTGGGGACTAATTGGGGAGTCCTTTCTGAAATCATGACACAGGTGCAATAGGCCAAACAGCTTTCCTTTTATAATGGTATCATTCTATAACTCAATTATTTTTTTCTTTTTTTGTTGGAGCTACAGCAAACCTTTGTTTTGTGCCCTAGTCCTGGACACTATTTGCAGTTCTTTGTTTCAGTTCAAGGTACATTTGTTATCAACCTACAGTATGTACAGTGCCTACAAGAAGAATTCACCCCACTCCCCCTTGAGAGTGTTCATGTGTTATTAAGGCCAGAAGACACAGGAGCAGAATGAGGCCATTTGGCCCATCAAGTTTGCTCCACCAATCAATCATGGCTGATCCTTTTTTCCCCTCCTCAGCCTCACTCCCCAGCCTTCTCCCCGTAACCTTTGATATCATGTCCAATCAAGAACCTATCAATCTCTGCCTTAAATGCACCCGACGACCTGGCCTGCACAGCTGCCTGTGGTGCTAAATTCAACAAATTCACCACTCTCTGGCCAAAGAAATTTCTCCACATCTCTGTTTTAAATGGATGCCCCTCTATCTTGAGGCTGTGCCCTCTTGTCCTAGACTCCCCCACCATGGGAAACATCCTTTCCACATATACTCTGTCTAGGCTTTTCAACATTTGAAATGTTTCAATGAGATCCCCCCTCAACCTTCTAAATTCCAGTGAGTACAGACCCCAAACTATCAAATGTTCCTCATATGATAGCCTTTTCATTCCAGGAATCATCCTTGTGAACCTCCTCTGAACCCTCTCCAATGCCAACACATCTTTTCTAAGAAGAGGGGCCAAAAACTGTTCACAATACTCAAGGTGGGGCCTCACCAGTGTCTTATAAAGCCTCAGCATCACATCCCTGCTCTTGTATTCTAGACCTCTTGAAATGAATGCTAACATTGCATTTGCCTTCCTCACCACTGACTCTACCTGCAAGGTAAACTTTTGGATGTTCTGCACAAGGACTTCCAAGTCCCTTTGCATCTTAGATTTTTGGATTTTCTCCCCATCTAGAAAATAGTCTGCACATTTATTTCTTCTACCAAAGTGCATGATCATACATTTTCCAACACTGTATTTCATTTGACATTCTCTTTCCCATTCTCCTAATCTAAGCCCTTCTGCATCCTACCTGTTTCTTCAACACTACCTGCCCCTCTACCAATCTTTGTATCATCTGCAAACTTGGCAACAAAGCCATCTATTCCATCAGCTAAATCATTGATATACAGCTTAAAAAGAAGTGGTCCCAACACCAACCCCTGTGGAACACCACTAGACAGTGGCAGCCAACCAGAAAAAGATCCTTTTATTCTCACTCACTGTCTCCTACCCATCAGCCAATGCTCTAACCATGCCAGTAAATTTCCTGTAATGCCGTGGGCTCTTAACTTGGTAAGCAGCCTCATGTGTGGCACCATGTCAAAGGCCTTCTGTAAGTCCAAATATACAACATTCACTATATCCCCTTTATCTATCCTACATGTACTCTCCTCAAAGAATTCCAACAGGTTTATCAGGCAAGATTTTCCCTTAAGGAAACCATGCTGACTTTGTCCTATCTTATCCTGTGTCACCAAGTACTCCATAACCTCATCCTTAACAATTGACTCTAATATCTTCCCAACCACTGAGGTCAGGCTAACTGGTCTATAATAGTTTCCTTTCTGCTGCTTCCCTCCCTTCTTAAAGAGTCGAGTAGCATTTGCAATTTTCCAGTCCTCTGGCACCATGCCAGGGTACAATGATTTTTGAAAGATCATTACTAATGCCTCCAAAATCTCTACCACTACTTCTTTGAGAACCCTAGGGTGCAGTTCATCTGGTCAGGGTGACTTATGTACCCTTAGGTCTTTCAGCTTTTTGAGCATCTTCTTCCTTGTAATAGTAACTGCACTCACTTTTCCTCCCTCACACCCTTCAACATCTGGCACACTGCAAGTGTCTTCACGGTGAAGAATGATGCCAAATATTCATTTAGTTCATCTGCCAACTCCTTGACTCCTGTTGTTATTTCTCCGGCCTCGTTTTCTAGCGGTCAGATATCCACTCTCATTTCTCTTTTATTTTTTTTATATATACCTGAAAAAGCTTTTACTACCCACTTTGATATTGTCTGCTAGCTTGCTTTCATATTTCATCTTTCCCCTTCTAATAATTCTTTTTGTTGCTCTCCACAGGGTTTTAAAAGCTTCTCAATCCTCTGTCTTCCCACTATTTTTGCTTCGTTGTATGCTCTCTCTTTTGCTTTTACAAACGTACAGTAGCTTTGACTTCCCTTGTCAGGCGCACTTGTACTATTTTGCCATTTGAGTATTTCTTTGTTTTTGGAATACATCTATCCTGCACCTTTCTCATTTTTCCTAGAAACTCATATCTTTGTTGCTCTGCTGTCATCCCTGCCAACCTCTTAAGGGTTCTTTTACCTTAAGTTCCTTAATCACCTCCAGTTCATTACATAACACCCAATCCAGTATAGCTGAACTGTGCATAGGCTCAACGACAAACTGTGCTAAAAAACCATCTCATAGGCACTCAACAAACTCACTCTCTTGAGATCCATTTCCAATCTCATTTTCTCAATTGACCTGCATATTGAAACCTCTCATGACAAATCATATTGTCTTTGTTATCGTTATTGTTTTACAACATTGAATCACAGTGAATTTAATTAAGCTTTTTTGACACTGATCAACAGAAAAAGTCTCTTTCATGTCAAAGTGAAAACTGATCTCTACAAAGTGATTTAAATTAACTACAAATATAGAACACAAAATAATTGATTGCATAAACATTCACTCCCTTTAATATGACACACCAAATCATCACTGGTGTAGCCAATTGATTTTTGAAGTCACATCATTCGTTAAATGGAGATCAACGTATGCAGTCAATGTGTTTCAATTGATCGTAGTTAAAATACCCCTGTATCTGGAAGGTCAAACTGCTGGTGAGTCAACATCCTAGCAAAAACTATACCATGAAGACAAAAGAACACTTAGGAACACCACCACTTGTAAATCCCCCTCCAAGTCACTCACCATTCTGACTTGGGAACATATCACCATTCCTTCATTGTCGCTGGGTCAAGATCATGGAATTCCCTCCCTAACAGTACTGTGAGTGTACCTACACCTCAGGGACTGCAGCGGTTCAGGAAGGCAGCTTATCACCACCTTCTCAAGGGCAACTAGGGATGGGCAATAAATGCTGGTTTAGCCGGCGACACCCACATGCCTTAAATGAATAATAAAAAACAAACACTCCAAGCAACTCCACAAAAAGGTTATTGAAAAGCACAAGTCAGGAGATGGATACAAGAAAATTTCCAAGTCACTGAATATCCCTTGGAGTCAATCATCAAGAAATGGAAAGAATATGGAACAGCTGTAAATCTGCCCAGAGCAGGCCGTCTTCAAAAAATAAGTGACTGTGCAAGAAGGGGACTAGTGAGGAAGGCCACCAAGAGTCCTAAGACAACTCTGGAGGAGTTACAAGCCTCAGTGGCTGAGATGGGAGAGACTGCTGTGACAAGAATACACATAGATTAAGATGTAGCTGTCCTGTGCTGGCACCATTGGAATCAGCAGTTGATCTGCCACCTGTCTTCAGGAGAGAGAGAGATAAGGAAAACAATGGAGCAGCATTTGGAGATGTTAATGAAGGGGAAGGAGAGTTGTCAAGATCGGCTCCCCCTTTGAACCCCGAACTGTTTGAAGTGATGGACCGGCGAAACCCCAGCAGGGGGATAAAAAGGGACAGGTTCGCTAAGGCAGGACACACACACACGACACCCGAGGTAACAAGACCCTGGAAGTGGTGCGTCTCTCACAAGTCGGTGGGAAGTACCGGGCCATAGACGCACAGGGTGGAAAGGCACAATCGGCAGGAACCTGGTGTGTGTCCACCCTTGCCTGGGTGCCAGGTTCACCGCAGGGAAACGATCATATCTGGAAATGGAGGGGTCACGGTCGGTGACCTCAGATGACATCACAAAGGACTCGCCCGAAAGCTGACTGCGAAGGTCTGTGTGGAAGCCTTGAATATTCATTTGTTTTGCTCTCTCTCTCCTTCCCCCCCACTGTCTGCGAACTGAACTGAACTAAATTGTACTGAACTTTGCGTCACTTTGAAACTGGTCATTTACCCCTAGATAACATAGAAACATAGGAACATAGAAAATAGGTGCAGGAGTAGGCCATTCGGCCCTTCGAGCCTGCACCGCCATTTATTATGATCATGGCTGATCATCCAACTCAGAACCCCGCCCCAGCCTTCCCTCCATACCCCCTGATCCCCGTAGCCACAAGGGCCATATCTAACTCCCTCTTAAATATAGCCAATGTACTGGCCTCAACTGCTTCCTGTGGCAGAGAATTCCACAGATTCACCACTTTCTGAGTGAAGAAGTTTTTCCTAGTCTCAGTCCTAAAAGGCTTGATTGATCCTGTTATCTGAATTCTGTGTACATGTATGTTTATCATTGCTGAACTGTTGCATTCATTATCCTTTTGATTAGAGTACTGTGTTGCTTGTTTCTTTAATAAAACTTTCTCAGTTCTAGTAATCCAGACTCCAACTGAGTGATCCATTTCTACTGGTTTGGCTACCCAGTTACGGGTACGTAACACTGCGTATACAATAACTGTTGCCCGGGTGCTTCACCAGTCACAGTTTTGTAGGAGAGTGCCAAAGAGAAAGTTAATGTTGAAAAAAACACATGAAATCTTGGCTAGGGTTTGCCAGAAGGCATGGGGGAGACTCTGAAGTCAGCTGGAAGTAGATTTTATTGTCTGATGAAACCAAAATTGAGCTTTTTGGCCATCAAACTAAATGTTATGTTTGGCGCAAGCCAAACACCGCACATCATCAAAAACACCCCATCCCTACCGTGAAGCATGGTGGTGGCTGCATCATGCTGTGGGGATGCTTCACTGCAGCAGGCCCTGGAAGGCTTGTGAAGGTAGATGGTAAAGTGAATGCAGCAAAATACAGGGAAATCCTGAAGGAAAACCTGATGCCAGTCTGCAAGAGAACTGGAACTTGGGAGAAGATTTGTTTTTCAGCAAGAAATGACCCCAAGCATAAAGCCAAATCTACACAGGGAGCAGAGCTTAGGATGATAGCACCTAACGGCGACTCCTTTGTTTGCATCTTCGGAAACAGTTCTATTTCTATCTTTAATACCTTTTCTTTTTCCCTTTTCAGGGTTCTTTTAAAGACCCTGACTTGGAGTTACATGTTGACTTCGGTTCTTTGTGGGAATGGGACCCACTCTCAGGGCCTCACCATTGGCTGTTTTTTGATATGCCAAGGATGTGGCCTGGAAGACTATTGCACCTTCAGGGTGCCGGATTTTCGTGACTCCGGAGGCAGGCGGATTCGAGGTTGATGCCACTGCCTGATGTGTCGTGGGAGTACACGGAAGATTGAAAGCAGCGAGCTGGCTGCTGGCTGTGTGTCCAGAGACCTGAGTTCTTTGGGCACAGAGCTCAGAAAAAGTAATGCAACAGACTTTTAACACCATAAATCGGCGACTTGTTTTGTTATGTCTCCCCTCTCACTGTGAAATGGGAATACCTCTTTTTCCCTTATTATCGAGAGAGAGAGAGCCTGTGGTATGTCGAATTACTGGGTGAACGAGTAGCCTTTGGGGTACTGTGTCTGTGTCTTTATTGATGCTTTGCTGCACGCTTGAGTGCTCGCTGGAGGGTGCAGATGCTTCTCTGCTGGTTAGGGAGGGGGTCATCGCTTTGCTGCTGCTTATGCGTGGGAGGAGGAGCTGGAGGTTCTAACATTTAACTGTCATTCATTCTTTGGGGCACTCTTCTGTTTTCGTGGATGTCTGCAAAGAAAAGAATTTCACGATGTATATTGCATACATTTCTCTGACATTAAATGTACCTATTAAATGGCTTAAAAACAACAAAATTAATGTCCTGGAGTGGCCAAGTCAGAATCCAGACCTCAATGCTCAATCCAATTGAGAATTTGTGGCTGGACTTGAAAACGGCTGTTAACTCATGATCCCCATGCAATCTGACAGAGCTTAAGCAGTTCTTGTGAAGAAGGGGAAAAATTGCAGTGTCCAGATGTGCAGTGTGGGCACGTGGCCAAGTGGTTAAGGCATTGGACTAGCGACTAGTGACTAAGTCGTGAGTTCGAGCCCCAGCCAAGGGATGGTGTTGTGTCCTTGAGCAAGGAACTTAATCACACATTGCTCTGCGATGACACTGGTGCCAAGCTGTATGGGTCCTAATGACCTTCCCTTGGACAACATTGGTGTCGTGGAGAGGGGAGACTTGCAGCATTGGCAACTGCTGGTCTTCTGTACAATCTTGCCCAGGCCTGTGCCCTGGAGAGTGAAGACTTCCCAGGCGCAGATCCATGGTCTTGCAAGACTAATGGATGCCAGATGTGCAAAGTTGATAGAGATCTATCCACACAGAGTCAAGGCTGTAATTGCTGCCAAAGGTGCTTCTACTAAATACTGACTTGAAGGGGGTGAATGCTTATGCAATCGATTATTTGGTGTTTTACATTTGTAATTAATTTAGGTCACTCTGTAGAGATCTGTTTTCATTTTGACACAAAGGAGTAATTTTCTGTTGATGTGTGTCAGAAAGGCCAAATTAAATCCACTGTGATTCAATGTTGTACAACAATAAAACATGAAAGCTTCCAAGGGGGTGAATATTTTTTATAAGCACTGTATACAGTATACAACACTGAGATTTATCTTCCTTTTTTGTATAGCCTTTAGCCATGAGTCAAATGTTTCCTTGCAAAATTATACAAATAACTAAAGAAATTGCATTGTAATCTAATATGTTTGATACTGCACAAAGCTAATGAAAACAGCAAATAGATCTCCATCAGGTTATGGTAAAAAATATATATTTTACTGTGATTGGTTTTGACCATCCCCTGAAACACGCAATGAGTAATGTTTGAATAATCTCCCTCAATTCTTAAAATTGAGACTCGTAGACAATATTTTAATTTTGTTTTTTTAATCTTACAGTATTTTTCATATATGGTTCCTCACCAAGTATGACTTGTTAAATTTCACCAATCAGCTTGATCTGGTTCTGGATCAAGTAACTGAAATTCGCACTTGATATCTTGAAATTCTGCTAGACAATCTTAGTGATACAAGTGTTAACATGTGCATTTGAAATTTCTCCATCTGCTGCTTTGACCAAGATTTTCACTGTTTAAAATAAATCAAGAACGCAGGAGTTCAAATAAGCCCAATAAAGCATTTGAGAATAGAACAGCACCAGTTCAAAGGAGATGTGAAAAAGAAAATTAAACTCAAATGTCTCCCTCTACATAGATCAAAGTATTTTAAATATTTTGTCTTTTGATAATGTAGAATTAGAATTAATAAAATGATCATTGGCAAACAAGAAGTTAGTGGCTTACATTCATCCAAGTAGGGTCTGTTGCAAAACTCATTAAGACACATTCTGCACCAATGCAGTTATGAGAAGATATTAAGGGGTCTTTTCTCACTGTAAATCCATGGCCAAGTGTGATTACACAATGTTACTGAATTATTAAAATGTGCTCTGAGGCTGTTCTTTGTGAAAAGCATTGGCCAGAAAGTTGAAGCCCATTTAGAACTGACATGAAGAGAAATGTCTTCACTCATAGGATGGTGAATCTTTAGGATTTTGTACTCTGCAAGGCTGTGAAAGTTCAGTCATAAATTAATTCAAAGCTGGGATCCATAGATTTCTGAATAATAAGGAAATCAAGGAATGTAGGGATAATGAGACTGAGGTAGAAGATTAGCCATGATCTTGATAAATGGTGGAGAAGACTCAAGAGGGCAAATAGTCTGCTTCTGATCCCAAGTCACAATAGAAACAGGCTTGATAAGGCAAATGTCTTCTTGTAAGGTCCACCCTCATTCTTCTAATCTGCACTGAGTCTATGCCAATCTAAAGAATGTTCTTCTCCAACGAACCTTCATCTCACGAACCAATTAGGTGACTCTGTGTTCTGCTATTACTTACAAGGCAGGTGATTGAGTTATTTTGGGGAAATATAGCTAGGCATTCTGTATATTACCATATTTTGAAATTTACAGTATTCCTTGATTGACTTACCTCACTGTTTTGCTGACCATTATCTTCAAGTTGTGAATCATATAGAATGTCAAGATTAATTTCAAAGGTTGCGGGGAGAAGGCAGAAGGATGGGGTTGAGGGGGATAATAAATCAGCCATGATGGAATGGCAGAGCAGACTTGACAGGAAGAATGGCCTAATTCTGCTCCTATGTCTTATGGTCTTAACGAATCAAGAATCACATTCAGTCTTGCATTAACCCTATTGGTGGGTTGAGGTGGAGTTAAAATTGCTCTTTGAGTCTTTTATAGTTGAATTAATGTCCTGGACTTGATGGGTGCTGTAAATTGTTGCCCTGCCGTGTTCCATTTTGAGGTCATCTTTTTATTTTCATCTGGAAAATATATATATATATATATATATATATATATGACATATTATGCCAAAAAGTATTATATATATATATATATGACATATTATGCCAAAAAGTATATCTTTTATCCTTAAATTGGTAAACAGCTTGTCAGTATATTCTGCTAATACTGTATAAGAATTTTACATTATTTTCTGCTCTTTCCTCTGACAGAGTGACAAATCTATGCTGTGCAGCTAGTTTCTAGGAGTAGATTGCTTCTGATTTGACGTCTTATTTTTCTGCTAGCTGAAATTACTTCATGAAACAAAAAATGTTTTACATTATATGAGACACAACTACATTTTTTTTTAGCCTGCACAATATTACAAGCTGATAGTTAACCTGCCCAAACACATTGATTGATTTAAAATACAGGGACAAACAAAATCTGAATTTCAACAGAACTGTTAAATTAGTTCTCCATATTTGACCCAGAACTTCCATAATTAGTGAAAATTGCTCCCACTGTGCAGACTTGGCAGTGGATGGTGAATCAGTGAGAGAGCGAGTCCCATAGAGCAAGTGATATCTCCTCTTCTGAAAGTCGTAGCCCCTGGGTTGGTATGTCCAGAGATCAGAGGTTCATGAGTCTGCAAGTCCGGGCCAGGGCTTGGAGGTTAGAAGCCTGATGCTCGAGAGTCTGGGAGTCTTGCACTAAGGACTACTGGTGGTCAGAAGCCCAGAGATGACCTGTCCTTGAATTGGAGACCTGTCTGTGTCTGTGAGTGGGTGGGTGGGCAAAAAGAGCTTGTTTTGTTTTGGTATTGTTGTTGTTATTGCTTGTTTTGTTTTATTGTATTGTAGGCATGTTATATTGGCACTGGAATATGCATTGACACCTGCAGACTGCTCCCAGCACATCCTTAGGTTGTGCTGGTTGTTAACACAAACAACAATTTCACTGTATATTTCAATATACATGTGATGAATAAGTGAGTCTGAATCTGCAGTGGAACAGGCAGACTGACTGAAGAAAAGGCACAACATGGAAGGAAAAGAAGGTGTAACTGGCACCAATACAGCCTTCCCACTGCTCTCAGGGGAGAGAATCCAAAGATAAAAGCACTCAAGGAGGAAAATTTTGCTGCACCTTGGCTTCAATTTACATTGTAGATCTTCACAGTTTGACCACTTTCTGGAAATGTCAGGTGGATCTTGGACCTCATCAATCAGACACATGAAGCACACCTTGTACCTGATGGTGAGCACTGATTAAGGATCTTGGCCTGTAACGTCACCTGTTTATTCCCCTCCATGGATGCTGCCTGACTTGCTGAGTTCATCCAGCATTTTATGTGTATTGCACACTGTATCTTTCCTGTACCTAAAAATAGACATATGAATTTAGAGGCCATAACAATTCACATTATTTCTGGTGAAATGTGGTTTAGTTATAGTTAGTTTAGTCAGCATAATATGTCACACATTTACAGGGGAAACTAAAAAGGTGGCAATAAGATATAAATACTGCAGAGCAACAATTTAGAGCACCCATCAAAAACTATACTGTATAAATGAATTACATTTAATTGGGACATATCGAGACCAATACATTTTGGCTCAATTGAACGGCTGCCACAATTCGCCAAAGTTTCATGGAAATAGTTAAAGTAGTATAAAAAAGATAAACTACCATGTAATTAATTAACAAATTATGTATTTAAATGAAATACTGAATGAATTAGAACCCTATCAACACTACTACAGTACTATAAAACTGTGTATTCATTCCCTATATTTATCAACAGAGGAATTATGCTGCCGTGTTCTTTTGATTAACTGTAACTGAACAAAATCAGTGCATACACCTGGACTACCTTCATACAATTTTCAACAGTTGCATCCTCCAAGGCTTCATTTTCATCGTAACATTCAAGATGGTTGTCAATGCCTTCAAGTTCTTCATAGTTCCTAACTTGTTGAAGTAGTGAAGTAGTTTTATTTTACTGGCCATTTCTGGCATCTCCAAGCCTGAATGCTTGAAACCGCAGTGAGCAAAATTGGCCTGAATTGCCTTACTGCTTATTTCTCACCAACTATCAGTGACAAAAATTGCTGCTTTTTGAATGCAAGCACATGCAGCTGACACCATTTAAAAACTTTTTACTCTAAGCACAGTGTAGTGTCTAATAGTCACACAAGTGCATGTGACTGACACTAGTTACAAACTGTTCAGCAACAGTCTTCAGCCTCAATTAAGTATCATAGTGTCCCAACTAAACAAGAGATGCCCAGCCATTTTCTTGATTAGGTTTTGTTCTTTAAGAGTTGTCCCAAACAAGCGACTGCCCCGATTAAGCGATGGTCCAATTAACTGGAATCCACTGTATTATGTTACAGTACGTATACTACTTAGAAGTTGTTATATTCACTGGCACACTATATGGTATAAATTGTAGTGGATATTCACTGTGCAGCGCTGGGGGAGCTTTTTGCCAAATTCAGCTTTCTAAGCACAGCAGTTGTTTTTGAGTAAGTCAAGTTTCCGGCCAGTGTTCTTTGCTCAGCCTCCTGTAATAAACAAGAACCAGTCTGCAGTTCTTAATATAAATTGCAAGCAGTAATCAGCCTGAAGTTAAAAAGACAACTTTACAAACAAACAACGCTGTATATAAAGCATAGACTGCAGGCCTACAGCACGGGGCTGGCTGCTCAATAGATAGAGTGTTAAAAAAATGGGATTATATTAATTGGGCCTGCATCAAACCTGACAACATTGGCTAAGTTACTTAGTTCAAAGAAGCTTGTAGACCACACTGATTATTACATAGCACATCAAAAGCTGGTCTACCAATAGTTGGGAGATTTGTGTACTCAGAGAGTCAGCCTTCACAGCATAAATCGTGGGTGTAGGGAATTGTTGTCGCCAGATGCTTTTAGACCATCTGTGTGAAAAGGTATCTGAAAAAAATATCCCATGTGTCTGAAGTCACCCAGTGGCAAAAAAAAAAACAGTATAAATGTAAGAAAGCATTCTTGCTTGTTGGGAAGGAATGATCGAGGAATGACAAGAAGAATCACGGAAAGACAGGGTAACTAGAATCCATTCCTCTGCTTTCGATTTCTATGACAGACGACTCATTTGTCTGCATTGTCATACGGCGGGGGGGTGGGGGTGGCTGGGAACGGACCCAAGTGCAAGACACAGACACTGAAGCACTAGGGACAGGACTAGGATACAGGATGAGGGCAAGGACGTGGACAGGAAAACCAGGAACCTGGAACAGGACTGGACAAAAGAGCTGGGAGCCCGGGTTTGGACTCCGAGCCAGAGACTGGACAAGGACCCAGTACCTGGGTCTTGCCTCTGGCTCGGACCCCAGAACTAGGCAAGGACGAGGCTTTGCTGGCAAGCAGGACGAGGCTGGAGTCTTAGAGACTTGAGGCCAGGCTTGGCAGGAGGCAGGAGGCTGGAGACCTGAGGCGAGGCTTGGTAGGAGGCAGGAGGCTGGAGTCTTCAGGCCTGAGGCTAGGCAGGAGGCTGGAATCTTCAGGCCTGAGGCTAGGCAGGAGGCTGGAGTCTTCAGGCCTGAGGCTAGGCAGGAGGCTGGAGTCTTCAGGCCTGAGGCTAGGCTCCTCCTGGGCAGGGCGCGGATCACCAGCCAACAGAGGCAAGGGACAGGAAGGGAGCTAGGTACAGGGTGGCTCCAGGACAAGACTGCAGGCGAGACGAGGTGAGAGTACCAGCAAGGCAAGGCAAGGCTTCTGGCAAGGCAAGGTGAGACGAGAACTTCAGGCGAGGCGAGAGTTACCGGCAAGGCAAGGCAAGGCAAGGCAAGGCTTCAGGCGAGGAAACAGAAGGCAGAGGAAGGGATACAAGGAGTAAGGACAAGAACAATCCAGCAGCCACACCCTGGTCTCTGAAGGTATTTATGCAGCCAGCCCCAACTAGCATCAGAGCTCAATAAGAACATAAACAGGGTAGGCAGGAAAACCTGGATCAAGGGTCGATGGACCAGACTGTGAACTGGAATACGGACATCACGGACCGGACCATGACATGCATCTCATTGGTACATTTGTCTTTTTAGTTTATAGGAACTGTACTTGTGTTTTGGAAACCCTTTGTGTTTTAGAGATTGTTTGTAATTTGGAAATCTTTGATAAGGTAGAAATCCTCTGTAAGTTTTAATGTGTTTTAAGATTTGTATTTAAATTTAAATATGTTTTACTAAAAATAAATGAGATGAGTTTAATCTACTTTGGTAATAGGAAGCATCTCCTCCTTGGTAGGGAGGGGTATCCCACTGCTCAAATAGTAGGTATTAGCAGCTAAACTCACCATGGAAAATAAACAGGAAAGTGAATTAGTCTTTGAAGAGTAGATGGCTACAGTATAACCTTCCTTTAGTGAGGATACCCATAGATATCTATATCAGATAGGGCTTAATATCTTCTTTTGAGTTCAGAACTCACAGACAGCAAAGCCAATAGGATCACAAAATATGATACAAAACCACGTCACCAGAGACCTCAGCTGCTTTTTCTCACAAACTGAAACCTCCAAAAGGCGATTCCAAATGGCCCATGGTTCCCCACAACATGTTATAGTGGCATTGCAAACATCTATTGGCCCAGAAGATGTTCAGAGATTTCACAAAGAATTCAATAAGTCATCAGAATTTTCTTTTGCAAGTAAAAGCAGTACAGATTCAAAATCATTGGTTTGTTAATTAGTCCAAAACTCAATAAAGCAAACGGGATGTTTGCCCTCTGTTGGTAATTAGTTGTTCTTGCAAGGTGAATGACCCAGCCTGATGAGGGTGTCATCGTGCAGGCAGATACATTAGATTCCAAATTTAGTTCCCTGCGAAATTAATAGTGCCAAGTTACAACAAAATTTGAATTTTAACAGAACTGTTAAATTAATACTCTCCTATGATTCACCATCACATTACCTTACTGACATTTTTGTGCAAGTTTGTTCCAGCAGATATTGTTCACCTTTAGTCAGGTTATAGCATGTGCCAAGTGTCACAGGAGACTGGGTCTTCCAGAAACTTTTGTCTAAAGAAAAATATTCTGGCCTCTTCACCACAGTACTTCTTCTCTTCTCATCCTTCTCTTCCTCTTAAGTGCTAATGAAACTAATCATTAGTCGTTATGAGATAACAGTCTGTTGACCAAGGACTGGTAAATGGGATCATTGTTCAAAGTTCAAAGTAAATTTATCATCAAAGTATGTATATGTTACCATATGCTAACCTTGAGATTTATTTTCTTACAGGCTTCACAGCAGAACAAAGAAATACAATAGAATCAATGAAAAACTGCACACAAAGACTGACAAACAATGAATGTCCAAAAGAAGATAAACTGTGCTAATACAAAAAAGAACAAATAATAATAATACAGTAATAAATAAATAGTACTCAGAACATAAGTTGTAGGGTCCTTGAAAGTGAGTACATAGGTTACGGAAACAGTTCAGTGTTGAGGTGAGTGAAGTTGTCCACGCTGGTTCAGGAGCTTGATGATTGAAGAGTAATGATTGTTCCTGAACCTGGTGATGTGGGACCTATGGCTCCTGCACCCCCTTCCCAAAAGCAGCAGCGAGAAGAAAGCATGACCTGGATGATGGGGGTCTTTGATGATAAGTGCTGCTTTCTTGTGGCAGTGCTCCTTGTAAATGTGCTCAGTAGTGGGGAGGACTTAACCTGTGATGGACTGGGCTGCATCCATTACTTTTTGTAGGCTTTTCTGTTTTTGGACATTGGTACTGTAAATAGGTGTTTAATGGTCAGCACAGACATTGTGGGCCACAAGCCGTGATCCTGTGCTGTAGGACTCAGACTCTAGTTGAGCAGAGGTCCTTTTTCACCACTTTAATTGTTGCATTATTGTAAGTGTTATGTACCGTAAGAATGATGAAAGAATTCCATATTGTTAAGTTTCAATATGTTACTTAGTTTCTTGTACTGCATCACTGATGGGTATTCTATGTTCTATGTATCACAACACTTGGAGAACTGAAGAACAACCAAGTTTCTGATGCATAGATCACAGTTCAGAAGTCTACCTCTTAAACAAAATGTTACATCCACTCATCCTTCATTACTTTCCAGTTCTATCACCAATGCTCGGAGATTATTGGTCTCTGGGACTGAGACTTTTAGTGCTTCTGTTGTTTGCTTTTCCTCCATCCCCTATCTGCAATTTTCTCCCCCATTAGTTCAACTGAGCTTCTGAAGGGTGTATTGGCAACTTAAGTTAGTGTTCCAGTATTAATACAAGAAGAGGTGTAGCATCTTTAGAATCAGACTTAGGTTTAATATCACCAGCATTTGTGATGAAATTTGTTAACTTTGCAACAGGAGTACAATGCAATACATAATAATAGAGAAAAAAGTGTGAATTACAGTATGAATATATTGTTGTTGTTTCTTTTCACGCCTTGTGGAGCATCTGGCAGCATTTTTGTCATTTATGTAGCATTTAGATTTAGATTATGAGGACACTCAGTCCTCGTCTATTGTCATTTAGAAATGCATGCATTAAAAAATGATACAACATTCCTCCAGAATGACATCACAAGAAAACACATGGCAAACCAAGACTAAAACTTACAAAAACACATAATTATAACGTATAGTTACAACAGTGCAAAGCAATACCATAATTTGATAAAGAGCAGACCATGGGCACAGTAAAAAAAAGTTTCAAAGTCCCGATAGTCTCATCATTTCACGCAGGCGGCAGAAGGGAGAAACTCTCCCTGTCATGAACCTCCAAGCGCTGCAAACTTGCTGATGCAGCACTATTGGAAGCACCCGACCGCAACGGACTCTGAGTCCATCCAAAAACTTCGAGCCTCCGACCAGCCCCTCCAACACAGCCTCTCCAAGCACCATCCTCTGCCGAGCGCTTCAACTCCGCCCCGGCTGCCAAGCAACAAGCAAAGCTGAGGACTCGGGGCCTTCCCCCCCGGAGATTCTGGACCACGCAGTAGCAGCAGTAGCAAAGCAGGCATTTCAGAAGTTTCACCAGATGTTCCTCCGTGCTCTCACGTCTGTCTCCATCAAATCAGGATTGTGCACGGCACCCTACTTGACAAATAACAGACATCACCACTGGAGTGGCCGCTGCGAGCTGCATCGCGCCATCATCTTCTCCTCCCTCCTATTTTGACAGTTTTTTATGAGGCCAAGTTACTAGCTTGACAATCAACCCAGCACAGATAGAAAGTATGCAAGGAGCTGGCTGGAGTGTAACTCAGGACCACTCGCCTTGAATTCCAGTGCTGATGCCACTACACCATCAGCCAGCAATATATACACACACACACACACACACACACACACACACACACACACACACACACACACGGGGTGATTGATAAGTTCATGGCCTAAGGTAGAAGGAGATGAGTTATTAACTTCAAACTTTCTGTATAACCACTCAGAGTTGAACTGCATGTGCATGTAACAAGAGCTGTATAACTCATCTCCTTCTACCTTAGACCACGAACTTATCAATCACCCCTTGTGTGTTTGTGTGTGTGTGTGTGTGTGTGCGCGTGTGCGCGCGCGTGCGTGTGCGTATGTGTGTGTCCAAAAATAACATACATACTTTCATGTCTTTTTTAAATTGTATTCTACAAATTAAAATACTTGTCCAAATGAAAAGCCAAGCAAAGTCAATCAAAAAACTGTACCTGTTCTGTAGTTAATGTATTTACTTTCCAATGTTTTATTTCTAATAGCCTATTAAAATTTTGCATAGATGCAAAGGGAAAACTTTTGATTGTGATTGTGTGGAAGTAACATTGGATAGTTTGCTCCCAGGAAACCATAGGAGAAGGAGACACTCATCCCTGTGTCAATGCTCCTGACACCCTCTTCTGACTGCACCAGTTTTCAGAGCTTCATGAGGATTGTGATCTCAATAGTGTCCGGCTGGTAAAAAATATGTAGCCAGAGCTAGAGAGGATAGCTGTTGCAATTTCATCTCTTAAAAGATACAGCCAGGTGGAGTCACATTGTCTTTTACCCATCTTTCTTTTAAAGTTTTAGAACTTTTAAAGCTTTATATTCAACCCGTGAATGCTCAGTTGGTTTTCTAAGGCCATTTGGCAGCTTTAGCCTTGTTTTTTTTACTCCTATTTCAACTGGATGACGCAGGAATCAGGTTGAAAACATTTTTGCATCGTTTGGTCATCAGTATACGGTACCTTTTCAGTTTCTCTGATGACCCCATTGCTTTTGATAGCTAAAGTCAAAAAATATATAATACTTAAGTTGAATTCTATTTATTTTCCAGTTGGCAGCCTGTTTTACACTAGATCCAGATGTTGTAAAACAGATTCACATTTTATTTTCACTACTTGTGTACCTGAATTGAAGACCAAATTTATCACCAGAAAATCCCCACTATCCCCACCTCCAAGGCTCTGGTTTCTCACTTTGTATGGAATGCTGTCTTTTCTACATTAGTTTTCAGTGGAAGGATTTATATTTTTAAATGAATAAATGTGTCTGCAGTGTGATGGAGAGGTTTAAGATGATAGGAAGAAAATACCCAACCATTTTCTCTTTAGAATTTCTTCAAAGCATTACACTCAGTGGCAATTTTATTCGGTACCTTCTGTACTTAGTAAAGTAGCCAGTGAGTGTATGTTCATGATCTTCTGCTGCTGTAGCCCATCCACTTCAAGGTTCAACGTGTTGTGCATTCAGAGATGCTCTTCTGCAAAGCACTGTTGTAACCTATGGTTATTTGAGTAAATGTTGCCTTCCTGTCAGCTTGAACCAGTCTGGCATTTCTCCTCTGACCACTTTCATTAACAAGGCATTTTTGCCTACAGAACTATGACTCTAGATATATATTTTTGTTTCTCATACCATTCTCTGTAAACTCTAGAGACTGTTGTGCATGAAAACCCCAGCGTTTTCTGAGATACTCAAACTACCCCATCTGACATCAACAATTATTCCATTGCCAAAGTCAGTTAGATCACGTTTCTCCCCCATTGTGCTGTTTAGTCTGAGCAACAACTGAATCTCTTGACCATGTCTGCATTAAGATGCTGCCACATGATTGGCTGATTAGATATTTGCATTAACAAACAGGCGTACAGGTGTACCTAATAAAAGTGGCCACTGAGTGTAAATTATTGGAGATAAACTGAGTGATTAAATTGATCTATAAAAACAGGAATTTCTTACCAAGCAACACACATCAAAGTTGCTGGTGAACGCAGCAGGCCAGGCAGCATCTCTAGGAAGAGGTACAGTTGACGTTTCAGGCCGAGACCCTTCGTCAGGACTAGTGCTGCCTGGCCTGCTGCGCTCACCAGCAACTTTGATGTGTGTTGCTTGAATTTCCAGCATCTACAGAATTCCTGTGGTTTGTGTTTTTAAAATTTCTTACAATGTACACTTTAATGTTCAGTATAGCTTAATGAACCAGTCTGTAGCTAAAGATTTCACTGAGGCACTAATGATAGTTCTGGCCTTGAAAAAAAAGCTGTAATTTTCAGTGACAAGAAAATCTGCAGATGCTGGAAATCCAAGCAACACACACAAAATGCTGGAGGAACTCAGCAGGCCAGGCAGCATCTATGGAAAAGAGTAAACAGTTGACATTTTGGGCCGAGACTCACCTTGAAGCATCGTGTTTGAAGGTGGTAGAAAGGAAATCGTAGCAATGAATCAACGTCCTGTTGCAAAATGCAAACCTGGCACATGTACATTCTAACTGGTATGATAGAGTGCTTTCTCAGATGCAGAGGTTTATAGGTACTATGGTCGCTTCTACTGACTAACTGATATGTCAGGGAAACTGTCTAGAAGACTATGGAGATATGGTGGTTGGTTGCAAGAGGTAATATGGTGAGATCTACTAGAAACGGTCCAACAGATTTGGGAACATAATACATGATGATGTATTGCAGGATGATTGATCCCATCTGTTTTTAATCTTCTACGTTAATTGTTTAGAAACACTTTTTCTATGAAGACAATACATTATTACTGATAAAGGGAAAATTATCACCATTTCTCTAATCATTACAAAATTGGTTAATTAGGCGGAATCTCCAGATGTTCTATGGAAGTGTTTGTTAGCATTTTTTCATGGCACATGAGAAATAGAAGCAATTGAGAAAGAATTTAAAGTATTATAGTGTCAGAGTTGTAGAACATAGTAATAGGCCCTTTGGCTCACCATGTCTACTCTGACCATCAAGCTAATCCTACTTGTTTGTGTTAATTTCATATCCTCCAATGCCCCGATCATTGAAGTAACTGTCCAGATGCCCCTTAAATGTTATTACCGTTCCTGCCTCTACCACTTCCTCTCATAGCTCATTCCAGACACCAACTACACTGTGTGAAAATTTGATCTCTCAGATCCTCTTTAACCTTCCTCTCTCTCCCCTCTATTCTGATATATGTTATTGAAAGGCCATTTAAGTTCAAAGTAAATTTATTATCAAAGTACATACATGTCACCATATACAACCCTGAGATTCATTTCCTTGTGGGAATTCACAGTAAATACAAAGAAACACAATAGAATCAACAGAAAACTGCACCCAACAAGAAAAACTAACAGCAACATGCAAAAGAAAACAACTGTGCAAGTATAAAAAGAAGAAATAATAATAAATAAGCAATAAATATCGAGAACATGAGATGAAGTCCTTAAAATTGAGTGACTAGGTTGTGAAGTTAAGTGAAATTATGCCCACTGCTTCAAGAGCCTGATGGTTAAGGGGTAATAACTGTTCCTGGACCATGTGCTGTGGGCCTTGAGTCTCCTGTACCTCCTTCCTGCTGGCAGAAGCATGGCTTGGATGGTGGCGGTCCCTGACAACGGATGCTGCTTTCTTGCAATAGTGCTCCTTGTAGATGTGCTCAATGGTGGGGAGGGCTTTACCAGTGACGGACTGGGCTGGATCCATTACTTTTTGTAGGCTCTTCCATTCAAGGGCATTTTGTGTTTCCATAACAGGCACTAATGCAACCAGACAGTATACTCTCCACCACACATCGATAGAATTTTGTCGAAATTTTTGATGACATGCCAAATCTTTGCAAACTTCTAAGAAAGTAGAGGCACTGCCGTGCTTTTTTTGTAATGGCATTTATGTGCGGAACCCAGAACAGATCCTCTCAGATGATAACACCGAGGAATTGGAAGGAGAGGGAGTTTAAAAGAAGCGAGCAGGGGCAGTCGGCACGTTTTTCATTCCACAGTCTCGAGGAGACATGGAATTGTGCATCATTAGTCACTTGTCAAGGTCCAATAAAAAGGAGTTATGTTTAAGTCGAACAGCTATTGTGTGAGTGGGCCAGTGTTGGAGTGGGGAATTGAAGCTTTAGCTCATCAAGGCTTTGACAAGGATAGGTGTAGGCTGTAGGCAGATTTTTTTTGTTATTTACTGTATTCTTTCTTCCTTACTTATTGCACATTCAGAGCAATGGGAATGCCAGGCAGTATAGTGGAATGCTCCTCTTGCAGGATGTGGGAAGGCAGGGAGACCTCCAGTATCCCTGGCAACTATACCTGCAAGAAGTGCATCCAGCTGCAGCTTTTAACAATCCATGATAAGGAGTTGGAGCTGGAACTGGATGCTGGAGGGTTGATAGACTGGACATATAGAGAGGTAGTTACACCCAATGTGCAGGACACAGGAAACTGGGTGACCATCAGCAGGGAGAAAGGGGATAGGCAGCCATTGCAGGGTACCCCTATGGCCATTCCCAACAATAAGGATACCATTTTGGATATTATTGGGGGAGGTGGTGACCTCACAGAGGAAAGTCACAGTGATCGGGTCTCTGGCACTAGGTCTGGTCTGTGGCTCAGAAGGGAAGGGGGAAGAAGGGGTAAGCTGTGGTGACAGAGGATTCATTAGTTAAGGGAACAGAAAGGAGGTTCTGTGGACAAGAACGAAATTCCCAGGTGGTATGTTGCGTCCTGGGGGCCAGGGTTCGAGATATCTTGAACTGAGTCCTCAGCATTCTTAAAGTGGGAGGGTGAACTGCCAGAGGTCATGGTCCATGTAGGAACCAATGATATAGGTAGGAAGAGTGACAAGGTTCTGCAAAGTAAGTTCAAGGATTTATATGCTAAGTTAAAGGGCTGGGCCTCCAGGGTTGTGATCTCAGGATTGCTACCCGTGCCATGTGCTAGTAAGGCCAGAAACAGGAAGATTATACAGTTTGATATGTGGCTAAGGAGTTGGTGTAGGAGGGAGAGCGTCAGATTGTTGGCTCTCTTCCAGGGAAGGTGGAGCTTTTATGGAAGGGATGATGTGCATATGAACTGGAACTAATAGAGACTAATATCCTAGTGGAAAGTTTTGTTAATGCTGCATGGGGGTGTTTAATCTAGAGTTCCAGGGGATTGAGAACCGGAGTGCCAGAACAGACAGTGGAGAGGTTGTGGAGGCAGGTTGTTAAGTCTACATATAAAGTCAGGAATCGAAAGGTTGAGCATGGTGGGACTCATGTTCTGAGCTGTGTATATTGCACTGTTATGTGTGTTGTAGAAAAGGCGGATGAGCATAGGACATGGATCAGTACATGTAATTATAATATTGTAGCCATTAGTGAGGCTTGGTTGCAGGACTGGCAGCTCAATGTTCCAAGGATCCATTGTTTTAGAAGTGATGGAGTGGGCGGGATTAAAGGGGGAGGGGTGGAATTACTAGTCAGGGAAAATGTCATGGCTGTGCGCAGACAGGACAGCCTGGAAGCTTGTCTGTGAGACTTTATGGGTAGGACTGAGGAATAAGAAAGGTATGACCATGCTAATGGGATTTTATTACAGGTCACCCAACAGTCCACAGGATTTAGAGGAGTGAATTTGCAGAGAGATCGGAGTCTGTTACAAGAAACATAAGGTTGTGATAGTAGATGATATTAACTGTCCACGTGTTAGACCATAAGACCATAAGACAAAGGAGCAGAATTAGGCCATTCAGTCCATTAAGTCTGCTCCGCCATTTCATCATGGCTGATCCTGGATCCCACTCAACCCCATGTAGCTGCCTTTTCCCCATATCCTTTGATGCCCTGACTGATCAGGAAATGATCAACTTCCACTCTAAATATACCCACGGACTTAGCCCCCACCGCAGTCTGTGGCAGAGCATTCCGCAGATTGACTACTCTCTGGCTAAAAAAAAATTCCTCCTTACCTCTGTTCTGAAAGGTCACCCCTCAATTTCGAGGCTGTGCCCTTTAGTTCTGGATATCCTCACCATAGGAAACACCGTCTCAACATCCACCCTATCTAGCTCTTTAAACATTCAGCAGGTTTCAATGAGATCCACCCCCACCCCCGCACTCTTGTAAATTCCATTGAGCACAGGCCTAAAACTCGTCATATGAGCTCCTCAGATTTCTGTGTGTGGATTATTTGCATGATTATGTACAGCTCCCCATATAAATTTGGCATTGTGCAGTGAACAAGCTTAAGAGAGGAGCTGGAGAAAATCTAAACAAATATGATTGCACTAGGGCACGGATGATTCCAGCTTTGTGGAAGATAATTCAACTCATTGGCTGCATTGGCCAATCCTAAAAGGGGAAGGAAAGGGCAGACAGTAGGGAATGTGGGAAAATAAGTGAAACACAGGAGAAACCATGTACCTGATATTGCACTTCATGTTTTTCAGAACGTATATGATATTGTGTGCGGTTGGAATAAATTACATTGCTTATCACGATACTCTCCTTGTGAGTCAGTATTGAAATACTTTTCTAATCGGTACAATATACAAAACGCAACACAACGGTCTGCTGGAGGAACTGAATTGGTCAGCCAGCATCTGTGGAAGGAAATTGACAGTTGACTTTTTAGGTGGAGACGCTTCATCTGGGCTCACCTAGATTCCAGCACCCTGCAGTCCCTCATGTCTCCTGACAAAAAGCCACTGCTGAAGTCTCCACTGGCTGTGCTATGCTTCTTTGGAGTTCGGTTACTGTGCAAGTACTGCATTTAGAGCAACATCGCCACTGCTGAACCAAAAACACATACAGTACATTTATGGGCAAATCCAGTCACAGTCTTTCTTGAAGAATGGGAGGGTGCAAATTCATGTGTATTCACATGCAATTTTTCCTCTCTAGCATTTCTCTACTGTACAGCACAGGACAGGCCCTACAGCTCACTATGTTGTACTGATCTAATTTCACCAATGATTCCTAATTAATCTAAAAATCCTTCTTCCCTGCACGTTGACTGTTTCTTGCCCTTCTCTTCATATTCATATGCAAACCAAAGAGTGTCTTAAATTATTCAATTTCGGGAAAAAAGAGACTGGCTGTTTATTCTGACTATGCCTTGCGTAACTTTATAAACTTCTATCAAATTTCCCCTCAGCCTGCACCACTCTTGAGAAGACAGCTCCGTCTTGTCCAGCCTCTCTTCACATGTCCGCCAAACCAGGCAGCATCCTGGTAAGTCTCTCTGCACTCTCTCCAAAACCCTCACATCCTTCTTATAATGAGGTGAGCAGATCTGAACATAACATTCTAAATGCAGCCCTACCAGAGTTTTATAAAGCTGTAACATAACTCAGTGTCTCAACAAATAAAGAAAAGCATGCTATGTGCCTTCTTTACCACCCTATCAACCTGTTGTGGCCACTTACAGGAGTCATGTACCTCGGGAACAGGGACATTTTTCATGTAAGGTGTCAAATCAAGCCCCCCTCCTTGGCAATATTCTGAAGAAGAGCAGAGCAACTTTGCCAGTAACATATCCTCTCTGTTCTCTGAGGATCTATCCTGGACCTAACATATTGATGCAGTCTCTGCCTGTGCCATGCACCAGTGAAGACAAGAACAGGATGATTTGGCAGATGAATATGTGGCTGAGGAATTGGTGCAAGGGGCCGGGTTTCAGGTTTCTGGATCATTGGGATCTCTTCTGGGGAAGGTAGGACCTGTACAAAAGGGACAGGTTACAGCTGAACCCAAGGGGACCAATATCCTTGCTGACATTGGAGAGGGTTCAGAGGAGGTTCATGAGAATGATTCTTGGGAATGAAAGGGTTATCATATGAGCAGTGATTGAAGGCTTGAGCCTGTACTTGCTGGAATTTAGAAGAATGAGGGGGGATCTAATTGAAACCTATTAAATGTTGGAAAGCCTAGATAGAGTGGATGTTTCCTTTGGCAGGGGAGTCTAGGATCAGAGGGCAAGGCCTAAAAATAATGAGACATCCATTTAGAACAGAGATGAGGAGGAATTTCTTTAGCCAGAGGGTGGTGAATCTATAAAATTTGTTCCCTCTGGCTGCTGTGGAGGGTGGATTCTTGGATGTATTTAAGGAGAAGGTTGATAGGTTCTTGATTAGTCAGGGCATGAAAGGTTATGGGGAAAAAGCACGAGAATGGGGCTGAGAGGAAATTGGATCAGTCATGTTGAAATAGCGGAGCAGACTTGATGGGCCAAATGGCCTAATTCTGCTCCTATTTCCTATGGTCTTATTTCTGAATGACATTGAACTCATGAACACTACTTCACTACATTTTCTTCTATTTTGCACTACTTATTTAATTTAACATATTTATTTATTTACAGTTTTTATTATTGTGTATTGCAACGTACTGCTGCTGCATAACAACAAATTTCATGACATATCGTGGTGATATTAAATCTGATTCTGATTCAGATTCCAGCTCCATCATGGGAAGAGATTCAAGGATATGCTCAAAGCCTCCTAGAAGAAATGCAAATTCCTATTGGCTCCTGGGAACTTCTGATCCATGATGGTTCCAAGTGGACAATAAGCATTCATGATGGGATTGAAAACTATGAGACCATGCTGTGAGAGTACACAGAGGTCTTGTGTACATGGTAAGAAGGAGTGCACTGCCTCATAAACTGTTCACTCACCTATCCCATCAGCCACTTTTGACCTCATTATGAAAGAGCCTGCAGTTCCAATATTGGCCTCATTACCTATCTTAGAAATCAGACAACCAGAATGGAAATAAGCCATCCTCACTCCTAAAGGACTGCCTAAGGAGAAGAAGAGCCAATATTTATCCTCTGTCCACTAATATCCACAGATATGGCTACTTGGTAAAACCAAAGAACTGATTATTGATTTCAAGAGAAGGAAATCAGAGGTCTATGGGCAAGTCATCATCAGAGGTTAGCAACTTTAAATTTCTCGGTGTTATTATTTTGGAGGACCTGTCCCTGTGTCCAGCACGTAAGTGCAATTATGAAGAAAGCACGGCAATGCCTCTACGTCCTTAAGAGTTTGCGAATATTCAGCATGACATTCAAAACTTTGGCAAACTTCTACTGATTTGTAGTGGCAAGTATATTGACTGACTGCATCACAGCTTGGTATGAAAACATGAATGCCCTTGAATGGAAAATCCTACAAAAAGTACTCGATACAGCTCAGTCCATCACGGGTAAAGCCCTCCCCACCATTGAACATATCTACAGGAAACACTGTCGCAGGAAATTGCCATCCATCATCATCCAGGACATGCTCTTCTTCTTCATCTGGAAGAAGGTTAAGAAGCCTCAGGACTCACAGCATCAGGTTCAGGAACAGTTATTAGCCCTCAACCATCAAGCTTTTGAATCAAAGGGGATAACTTCACTTAAGTTCACTTGCCCCATCATTGAAATGTTCCCACAACCAAAGGACTCACTTTCAAGGATTCTTCATTTCATGTTTTCAATATTTATTGTTTGTTTGTTTGTTTGTTTATTTATTTATTATTTCTTTCTCTTTGTATTTGAACAGTTTGTTGTCTTTTGCACTCTGGTTGAACGCCCACGTTGAGTGGTCAGCCATTCTCTTATGGCTGTTATTTTGTAGATTTATTGAGTACGCCCACAAGAAAATGAATCTCAAGGTTGTATATGGTGACATATATGTACTTTGATAATAAATTTACTTAACTTTATTTCACTGTTCTGAGCATGTGATTTCATTTCTAACCAGCAAAGTTGTTACATTGACTGCCAGAACAACAATGATTACAGCCCTAAATTTATCAATATAATTTTTGTTCCCCCTCCCCAAAGGAAGACTTTCTATGAAAAAATTATTTCCAAATTTTTGGACTCTCTCTGAAACGAAGCAGTGCCAAGTCATTTACTATAAACAGCCATATCCCCACATATCAAGCCACAACACACATGCAGGCTGCTTCAGAAGTAAACTAGTGGGATTTAGTTCAATGTCTGAAATATACTCATTGGACCTGTACTGGTTCTACACGAGAACTGCTTTTATTCTCCAAAGCCCTACCAATGTTATCAACATAATATTATTCCTCCATTTTAATCAGCACTGAAATGAATGGTTGCTGAAAAGTTATGTGATCTATCTTATAGCCAGGCAAACCATTATAACCCTGGCAGTTTAAAACAACTGACCATTGCCTGGGGGGTGAGGGGGTGGTGCGAAGCATGTCAGGACACTGCAGGAATATGCAATTTAAAAATTTCCCAGGCATGTTCAGAATTAATATAATTTATTTGAGCTCAACTGTCGACCTTCTCTTCATTCACTGGGGATTAATTGGATTAGAAATAAATCAATCCACACATTATCTAATTGGGCACAAGCCTTGTGATTTTATTTATTCAGCACCAGGACATTTTAAAGATTTTATTTATATTGAGATAAAGGAGATATTGATGAAGTGAAGCTTAAGAAGGATCAGAGGCCAGCCAGAACAGGCATCGGAAATGTAGAGGCTTGAGGTGATGAGGGTTTCAATGTCAAGTGGGCTATTTCATGCTGTAAACAAGGGTGTTTTAAAGTGCTGTTGTAATTAATTGTGGGAGGTTTTTTTCTGTATCTGGGAGTGAATCCTGGAAGATTTGACTGTACATGTGGACCTGATGCTTGTGTGTGTGTGTAAGACAGATCTGTAGGGTTACATTGGTACTATGGTTAAGTTCTTGGTTTAGCAGCCAGAATTATTGAGACAATTTCAAATCCCACTGTGGTAGCTGGGGATTCTATATTCAAGCAACTGAAGAAACATGGACTTTAATCAAAGACAGTCTCAGTGGCAGCAGTCGTGATTGGATTGAGAATGAATAAACACCACATTGTTTCACCAATGTGCTTATTCTGGCCAACACGTAACTTCAGAATTCTAATTGCCTCCTTGGTTAAAGATGGACAACCAATTGTAGTATTACCATTAATGTCCGCATCCTGGCCAACAAAGGGTCCAGAGGGGCTGACCTGGCTGCAGACCATGTTGCTGCCCGCTACTCAGAAGCATCGGAGTTGGTGCAGTATAACCATGGGAGGTTGTCGCGGATTTCACTTGCGATCGCAAGACTCTGTTGGACAGTGATAGTGTAAGTTGCTGCAGCCTTTTACCCTTGTCTGGTGGAGGGACAGATGGTATGGGAGCTGTGCAGCCTCTGGTGTAATGAAGACTAGGTCTCAAGTCTCGGGCTTGCCTGCTGCTATAGACCAAGTTAGGAGACAGGGGAGCGTTACAGCGTGGTGTCCGTGCTCGGCTGAGGCCTGGCCCATCTGTGCTGCCCTCCCATGTTTATGTGATGGAATGACAGGCTGGATTACATGCGTCTGTACTCTGCCGGGAGACTGTACCATCAATAGCTGGACATTGTCATTCAGGGTCTGGGACTATATATAGTTTTTCTTAGTGAATATGCTTCTTTGCTCAATATTTTGAATTATGTTACCCACTATTTTTGAATGTTTGCATGCTATTTTGAATGTTTTGCACCTTGGCCCCAGAGCAACACTGTCTCCTTCAGTTGTATCTATGTATGGTTTGAATGATAATTAAACTTGATTTGATTTGATTTGAACATCCTACTGTGCCACACTATGCCCCAAGTTCTCCTGGCATAATGGAGCAGGAACACCAATCTGCAAGGGCCTGTCTCTAGCAGAGTGCTCCATCTGGTGGACTGATTTATGATGGCCAAACTGTAATTCAGTGAAAGAACAGTAACAACTTGCATTTAAATAGCATCTTCTTACAGAATAGTAAACTCCCAGAGAAATTAGAGGGTAGAGAGATTATAACATTGGGCTGGGATATGCTTCACTGGTGAGATAATTTGATCACACTACTCTTTGGAGATTAGCCAGCAATGATTGATGGTTTGAAATATTCTTAGACCATCAGACTATAAGACATAGGAGCAGAATTAGGCCATTTGGTCCTTTCCACCATTCCATCATGGCTGATTTTTTATCCTTCTCAACCCCATTCTCCTGCCTTCTCTCCATAACCTTTGACTCCCTTACCTTTCAACCTCTGCTTTAAATATACCCAATGACTTGACTTCCACAGCTGCCTGTGGCAATGAATTCCACAGATTCACCACCCTCTGGCAAAAGTAATTCCTCCTCATTTCTGTTCTGAAGGTACAGTACGTCCTTCTACTCTGAAGTTGTGCCCTCTGGTCCTAGACTCCTCCACTGTAGGAAGCATCCTCTCCATGTCCACTCTATCTAGACCTTCCAATATTTTTCTAACTACCTCGAACCCTGCTGGTATATCATCCTCAATCCAAGGTGCACACCTCTCCTTTTCTCTATGGATAGGTGGCCTGTTTATTCTGACAATGGAGTGAAGTTTGCCTCCAATCCGGGAACCTGGTACATGGTTAAGAATACAGTTTGTGGGACAGCATAATTTCCATTCTGAAAATATCCTCTGTGACACTTCAGTTCTTAAAGGTGTAGTTCCTTCTCACTCAGCCAAATTAACTTTTGTTCTTAATATATTCCGGCAGGGCATTTGATTAACAATGACCATCCTATATTTCAGCACTGGCCAGCGATGAAGAGCGGGAACTTTTGGGCAATGTAACCCATCCTACACAGTGAAGCAGGGATCTTTCTGGCCTGGCTAGTCCAGGACGTAATAATGAAGGCAACAGATTCTGCAGATGCTGGAAATCTTGAGCAACACACACAAAATGCTGGAGGAACTCAGCAAGTCAGGCAGCATCCACGGAGGAGAATAAACAGTCATCAGGACTGGAATGGAAGGGGGCAGAAGCCAGAATAACAAGGTGGCAGAAGGGGAAGGAGTACAAGCTGGTAGGTGATAGGTGAGACCAGGTGAGGAAGGACGGTGGGTGGGTGGAAGAGGGAGGATGAAGTAATAAGCTGGAAGATTTAAGGAACCGAAGGAGAAGGAATCTAATAGGAGAGGACAGTGGACCATGGAAGTAAGTCTGTCTCCTATACTGCCATGATGAGTCCAGACTCAGGCTGGAGGAGCAACACTTCATATTCTGTCTGGGTAGCCTCCAACCTGGTGGCATGAATATCAAGTTCTCAAACTTGTGGTAATTTTCCCCCTCCCTCCTCCTTCTCTCTTTTCCCATTCCACATTCTGGTTCCCCTCTCACCACTTCTCTTCTCTTCACCTGCCCATCACCTCCCTTTAGTTCCCTCCTACTTCCTTTTTTCCCATGGTCCACTATCCTCTCCTACTAGGTTCCTTCTACTTCAGACCTTTGCTTCTTCCACCTATCCCTCCCAGATTCTTACTTCAGCTCTTCCCCTACCCACTCACTTTCCCCCTTAACTGGTCTCACCCATCACCTGCCAGCTTTTACTCCCTCCCTTCCCCTGTGTGGAGGGGAGGGAGTAAAACCCTTCTTATTTGGGTTTTTCCTGTCTTCCTTTCCAGTTCTGATAAAGGGTGTTGACCCAAAACATCGACTGTTTTTTCCTTTCCATAGATGTTGCCTGACCTGCTGAGCTCCTCCAACATTTTATGTGTGTTACCGGGACTTAATTACATTGAATATTTAATCACTTCATCTCTGGTGGAGAGACCATGGCTTCAATATGTCCTCACACATTATAGTCAATGCTGAAGGCTTTTCTGACTTGAAGATGGTTACAGTCTTGGATGGTTGTCCAGTGCCTTAAATAGCATTCTGAGTTTGTACAATAGACTCTGCCCTGCAGACAATAACATTGGACAACAAAGATTTTGCTTCCTGATTACATTTGGGTGTATCTTATGGATTTTGGGCAGCTGATCATGAAATTCACAATGAAATTTCCCTATCTCACAACATTTTTTAAAATCAACTATATTTGTTATTTCAATTCATAATTTAATTCAATTAAAAAGTTGCCCACAGTGGAAGCTGAAAAGTTTTCTATCTTCTCCAGGCATGCCTGGGCAGGCTTAGGCAGGGCAGATTCTGCATTGCAGGACAGGTTTTAGAAAGCTATAAATTTCTGTGAAGGATTTTGATATTTGAGACAGATGTTTCCAGAATAACTGATACCAAGATTAAAGAAGGTAAATTTGTTGGTCAAATCAAATCAAACAGGCAATTCAAAGAACTTCTAGTGGGACCAGAGAAAATCGCATGGAAGGCATTCAAGGATGTTGAAAATTTTCTTGGCAACTACAGAGCACCAAACTACGTGCAGCTGGTTGACAACATGCTTCAAGCATACAAAACCATGAAGTGTAACATCTCACTAAAGAATAATTTTCTGCATTCCCATTTATACTTCTTCCTTGCAAATCCTGGCACTGTTAGTGACGAACATAGCGAAAGGTTTCACCAGGACATTGTGATCATGGAGAAACGGTATCAGGGCAACTGTAATCCATCAATGCTGGCTGATTATTGTTGGACACTTAAGTGAGAAGACCCAGACACTGAGTAGAAATGAAAATCATCAACATAATGTTTTTAGCTTAGTTGAACTATTATTGCAAAGCGTCAGCACTGTTATGCAATTAAATACGTGATATTCAATAAAAGGTAATTTATTGTTTCTATGAATTCCTACGTGATACAAGTAGTCTGAAATTATATTTGTATTTAATGACATTTGTAACCTTGTAAATAGTTTTAATTCAGCCCCTGATTTCACCATTTTCACCAGCGCCCCTCCCATAATGTTGTAGTCAATTGTCTTAAGCCATTAGAGTAACTTAATGATTAGAGATTGAAATTTAATGAATGAATTGCCTTAAGTAAACAAAGGTACAAGAACAAATTCAATGCAGCTGTTGAGGATAGCCTCACTACCTCTCCTCTCTACAAAACACTACTATATCCAGGCAAAAGTATTCTGCTCAGCAATCACTATGGTAATGTGCCACAACCCAATTAAAAAAATCAGTTTGGAAACTTTCACCACAAGATCGTGTTTTTGAATTCTGCATCCAGAGTAACATGAACCAATCTTTCTACGTTCATGTTTAGGCCCTGAATCAAAGCAGCTTAAAGCTTGTGTAAACTAACAAGTTTTTAAGCTTTCCTACAAAAAATACCTTATTTTAGGAGCTAGTAACATTGAACCATGAACAGGTCTACACTTCCCAAAAGGGCAGCACAATAGCCCAGTTAGTAAAGTTACTACCTAATGGGTAATTTGACCTTAGTAAAATCAGAGCATGTCACCAGGGCGTGTTGTGAAATGTTGTGAATTGTGTGCAGTTTGATTTCCTTACCTAAGAAAAGATAAACTTGCCACTGAGGGATTGGACCACAGATTGACCAAACTGGTTCCTGTGTGGCATTGCTGTATAATAATATATTGGATTATTCAGGCCACTGTTTTTTAGTGTTTATAAGAATGAGGTCACATTGATACAATGGACTCTGGTTAATTTGGACACATCATGACCAGTACATCTTGGCCCAATTAAAAGACTGCCCCGATTAGCCTAAGTTTCATGGAAATGGTTAAAAAGGTATAAAAAAAGACAAATTACTGTTTAACTGAGTAACAAATTATGTATTTAAATGAAATACAGAACAAACTAGGACACTACCAATGGTACTGCAGTACTATAAAACTGTGTATTAGTTCCTTATAGTTATTGATGGAGGAGTTCAGCCAGTGTATGCAATGAACAAAATCAGCACAGATACCTAGTGCAGATAATGGACTGCCTTCATACAATGTTTCCAACGATTTCATACCCCAAACCTTCACCTTCATTGTCTCATTCAAGATGATTATCGATACCTTTAAGTTCTTCGTTATTTGAATTTGTTGAAGTAGTGAAATCATTTCATTTTCACTCCCAGCCGTTTCTGGCATCTCCAAGCCTGAATGCTTGAAACCACAGTGAGCAAAACGGTTCTGAATTGTCTTACTGCTTATTTCTTGGCAAGTATCAGTGATTAAAATTACTGCTTTTTGAACACAAACACATGCAACTGACATTAGTTAAAACTTTTTGCTCTAAGGAAAGTGCAGTGTCTAATGGCCATACAAGTTCGCATGACTGACGCTAGTTAGGAACTGCTTGGCAACAGTCTCCTGTCCCAATTAAGTGGCAGAGTGTCCCAAATAAATAAAGGAAATCCCGGCTATCTTCTCAATTAGTTTTTGTTTTTTCAGAGTTGTCCCAAATAAGCCGCTGCACCAACCAATTAACCAAAATCCTCTGTCTTTACAAAATTCTTACAGGACTCAACAGGCCGCATGTAGGGAGGATGTTTTCCCTGGCCAAAGCATCAAGGGATGAGATCATGGTCTCAGAATAGGAGATAATCCATCTAGGCTTATGTGTCTCCTAAAATTAATAGTCAGTCAGTCAGTCAGTGGGTGCCGTCCCGAATCCAGGGTTGGCGGCTATGCACCTCCATCTTCTTCGATCTTGCGACAGCACCGAGTACAGCTTCTCCTCCGGTTTGTTCTCGCTGGCCACCTTGGCACCGCCCACCACCACCCCCACCAAACTCGAGCCCAAGGCCATGTCAGCCTCCAGGCGCGGCCGCTTCTTCAAACTCGGCCCTTCCTTAGGCAGAGGCCTTGGGCAGGTCCGGGCACACGGTGCAGCACCCAAGTTCATCATGTCTCTTCTAACTAGGGGCATAGCATACGACTCGTAGATACGTGGTGAGGCTTTAATCTCTTCCACGGAAGATGGCCATTGGCTCACAAGGAGCTCATCCACCCTTTGTCAGGTCTTGTTTTTTTCAGTCCTGCTGGGTGTCCTCACACCCTCCTCACCAGACTAAGTCCAGTGGGGGAGCCGGCCCAAGTCACCGACCACTCGACCACGGCCCCCGGCCAAGCACAGGGAGCCCACCCCCCGCCAAATCTCTCCAAGCGCCTGGTGCCCTACCGAAAGCCAAAATTAATAGACAATGTCATAAAAAGCAGCCAGCTATAGACTATCATTGTTATAGAACCCTGAAAGAAAGATTAACATAAAATGTGCAGAGCAGGATGACAGCATTCTTTGGGGAGTTGGCTACTGAGAAGATTGTGGTATCTCACCCAGAGTGACATGGCCTTGCTGGATCTCAGAGCATGTTGAGGAGTACTGATTAACAGCCCCTTGAGTGATGTGGGGGGCAGCTCCCTTGTTTAAGGATTTCTACTTTAAAGAAGACCATAAGAGAGGAGCAAAATTAGGTCATTCAGCCTATCAAGTCCAACTTTGATTGACAAGTATGCAGCCTGGTAGATATATTCTGATTTCCCAGAGGTTTTGTTCAAACCTCAAAGACAAATATTAACTTGTGCTGAAGAATATACAGTTAATTAAAAGGATGGGTGTATTCTGGGTGACTTTGGAAATAGAGTTAAAGGATTTGCTAAGTACAATGTAAAAGACATCCCATGGTGTTATTTTCTCAGAGGAGATGACTGGCATTAACACACAAAACAAAAGCATTCGGTCTGATATACCAGCTGTTCTGTTTAACCATAAATATTGTGATGGAAACTGAATTCTTGGAACATTAGGGGTAACCCCAGTTTTCAGTCCCACTTGCTCTAAACCTAAACTGTCAAAGGCCCCAGAGTCCCACAGGTACAAGCTCACAAGCCGATCAAAGTCACCTCGGTTTGCAAGTCTCACATTCGATTCTCATTCTGTGAGATTAGCCAAAGATTTGGATTGATATCAACAATAAACATCCCTGAGCTAGAAGTTGGCCATTCTTCTGAGCCATTGAGTGACCTCATGAAATACCTACCTATATTGCCATGTCTAGTAAAGGCATCACCACAACAGTGCCCAGGAACAATGTGGAACATAGAACATGGAACATTACAGCAGAGTGTAGGACCTTCGGCCCTGGATGTTGAGCCAACCTTTTAGTCTTCTCTAAGATCAATCTAACTCTTCCCTCCCCCATAGCGATTCATTTTTCTTTCATCCATGTGCCTATCGAAGAATCTCTTAAAAGTCCCTAATGTGTTTGCCTCCATCACCACCGCTGGCAGTGTCTTCCATGCACCCACCACTCCTTGTATAAACAAAACCTTCCTCTGACATCCCCTGTATACCTTCCCCCAATCACCTTACAATTTTGCCACCTTGAGAAAATCTCTCTGGCCGTCCACTCTACCATTGCCTCTTATCATCTTGTACACCTCTATCAAGTCACCTCTCATCCTCCTGAATGTATTACTGATACAAACTCATGCTTGGATGAGGCACAGGAGAACAAGCAGTTCTTGAACCAGTAAATGTCAGCAACATTATGAGGCAGGTAAAAGATCACAGGTCATGCTTAATGGAAACAGCTGTGTTTGTGCACTTGCGTTACTAGGCGCACTAATGGAGCCAATAACCTCTTAATGCCAATAGGAGATTACAGATTATCAACAAGGGTATGTTCCTGAGACAACGGAATAACATTCAGAATGCAAGAGTACTGAAGCAAAGTTTAAATAAGGTACACTTCACTGTAAATCTACTAAAATGAGCCTCTGCAGCTGGACATTTTCGAGTATGTTGATGGATATGTGGATATCTGTAGTGGTGACACGCTAATGGTTCCTTTGGCCCCTCCACCCTGAAGCAAACCTCAACTGCATTTAATGCAACTGACTGGCCGTGTCATACTTCCAGCATCACCAAACTGCTGTCCAGCTCTCCTCTTTCAGGCCCTGTTCAGCATGGATGGTGGTCTCAGATGCTGATTAATTGAACTTAGTCAGGTAGGTTGATCGGTCTGGGGGCTGGCAGGGGAGGTGGTGACAGTATTTGCAAGAGGGTGAATTGCAAGTATGGCAATGTTGAGGCTTAATTGCAATGCACCATAATAAAGGAGTCATGGCTTGGGACCTGGGATTTGTGGAATAGAATAGGCAAATATTTGGCATATTGGAATGGCATCCTAAGCTGGCACTGAGCTGGAAGAATTATATTATTCTGGCACTACTAAGTGATGGGTGCTTCCAGATCTCTTGGTCCACACTACCCTGCCATATTCCAAGATGAACATTAGATAAATATGATGTCACTCCATGTAGCCCAGCACATATCTGAACTGAAATGATGCCTATGTTGACTGAACTTCTGGAGTGATACAGTCATTGCTATAGTTTTCTGCTCTAGAGAAAGAAAGAAATTTTCAATTCGATAATGTTGAAAGAAGTAACACACACAAAATGGTGGAGGAACTCAGCAGGTCAGGTCACATCTATGGAGAAGAATATTTATTCGACTTTTCAGGCCAAGACCCTCGAGTCTAGTGTTGCCTGACATGCTGAGTTCCTCCAGCATTTTGTGTGTGTGTGTTACTCTACAATTGAATTTCTGGGCACTAATCTCTTCAAAGACCTGGGTGCTGAGAATAAAGCTTTTTGAGACTGTAAGCACACAGAACATATGCTGAATATTAGGTGTTTGAAAAGGTTTTAACTGCATTAGTTCTTGAAAAGGTCTTAACCACTCTTCTAACAGAAGACCAGACAATACTGAAATGTAATCCCATGCAACAAACGTTTTTTTCAATCCTAGAAAATCATTTTCTTTATGGACAAGGCCTATACACCATAGAGGGATCTGGTTATGTAAAGGTTAAAAAAAACATCAGCAGACCACTGCTGTGATTGGCTATGGATACCATGAAATCAGATCTCTGACAAACCGAGCAAGCACAGGCCTGTCGTTTAATCCAAGCAGTGGGTGGGGGTAATTCTTAAGTTTGCTCTGGTTCAAGTCTGCTATTGTACAATTATTGCAAGGGAGTCTTGGCAATTTATCACGTACACCCCTATAACTGTGCAAATACATAAATAGATTGCAGAGCATTTAAACCACAAACAAATGAGATGTGTGAAGGTAGATTTGAACAAATGTCTCAATGCAACAGTCTTATTTACCTATCATTCCTCTTACTTATTCATGTCTACTACCTTTAAAACAGGAATCCCATTCCCAACACTGCCAGTGCATTGGCTTCAGTGAGTTTCATTTCAGCTTGGGTGTGGAGAGGAAATCAGGTAGAAGGATATGGATCATTTAAAGGTTTGTTGACTTTGTTGAAGTGCCTTCCATCTCAAATGCCTTGCATTCTGGAACTTCCCCCCCCCAATCTCCTCACCTTTAAGGTGCTCCATTAAAGCAGGCCAACTTTTAATCACTCGTTCTAACCTTTCTTAAAGTAGTTTGGCATTGTTTTGTTTTCGATCGTGTTTCTCTGGAGTGTCTTAGAATGTTTTAATATTCAAATTTCAAAGTAGATTTATTATCAAAGTATATATGTGTCATGAAACACTACCCTGAGATTCTTTCTTTTCAAATCTTTTTATTGTATATATAGGAAAAATAACATGAGTACATCGAAGTAACAACACTTACAATGCCTCAAAAAAAACCCATTATCTTAAAGATTCAAATCAAAATTTTGTGATAACAAAAAAAAACCTACTGAGCAGAAAAGTGAGAAAAAAAAAGAACCCATTAGGTGTACAACCCCGGAGCCATGCGTCACACAAAAAGCTTCTAAAAATAAACATCAAACCGCCAGCAAGAAAAGAAAATATACTAAAAAAATTTACAATTAGATCATGGAAAAATTATATCAATTAACTACCCTGAGATTCAATTTCTTGCAGGCATTCACAGTAGAACAGAAAATACAATAGAATCAATGAAAAACTACACACAAATAAAGACTAATGAGCAACCGATGTGCAAAAGAAGATAAACTGTGCAAGTACAAATAATAATAAATAAATAATACGAACGCCATGAGTTGTAGAGTCCTTGAAAGTGAGCTCGGACGCTGTGTACGGAGATGAATTCAGTATTGTGGTGAGTGAGGTTATCCACACTGGTTTAGGAGCCTGATGGTTGAGGGGTAATAACTGTTTCTGAACTTGGCAGTGCGGGAACTAAGGCTCCTGTACCTGCTTCCCAAAGGCAGCAGTGAGAAGAGAGCACGGTCTAGTTTGTGGTTTTACTGAATATATAGAGTGATGTTGGAGTTGCTGCTGTCATTTACATTACTTTATACTTTATTGTCGCCAAACAATGGATACTAGAACGTACAATCATCATAGCGATATTTGACTCTGCGCTTCCCGCTCCCTGGATTACAACTCGATAGTAAATATTAAAAATTTAAATTATAAATCATAAACAGAAAATAGAAAAGTGGAAAGTAAGGTAGTGCAAAAAAACCGAGATGCAGGTCCGGATATTTGGAGGGTACGGCCCTGATCCGGGTCAGGATCCGTTCAGCAGTCTTATCACAGTTGGAAAGCAGCTGTTCCCAAATCCAGGGATTAGTCCAGGGATGTGGAGAGAGTAGCCTGAAGATCATAGGGGTATTGTCTATGTTTACTCATAATGATACCAGGCTAGGAAACAATAAATTGGCATATTTACAGTCTTCCAAATTCTATCTTACAACCCCAGGAGTATGAAAAGCAATTTGAATGGTAGAGTTCTCTAAGTTAATCAGTTTCCTTGGTCCCAATTATGTGTTGAAGTTGTGATCCTGTAGTTAGTGTCAAACATAGACAATGTATTTAGAAGGAATATTGTTAAAAGAAGACTTTTTTTCCATGGAGCAATATATAACCTATCTCAGGACGGGAAGATGTTTGCCTGGCATGAAGCATGATGTCATATGTCATGTACAGCAAAGAAATTCAATCCCAGAATGCTGATATTATTTCCACTTTGAGGTTATTTTATGCCAGTCCTTGGGGTCATGAGTCACTCTTGCATCACTGATGCAAATCCCATCTCAGCTGTACCTGGAGTGTCACTAGATCTCTGTGCAACCCTCCCTTCAGAACATTGTGAGAAATAAGTTGACTTGGCAGTCACTATTGTTGAGCATTTGTGGGACAACTTGATCTTCATTCCACAACACTGGAGTAGGATCTTTTACATTTGTCAAACTCAGCCTACCAGTCACATTCCATTCTGTGCCGTCATCACCTCCTGTTGAACCTCCTTCCACCTCTTCACACATGAAACAAAAAATCGGCAGTGTCAGAGATTTGCATTTGAAGCCTTCGGTCTTATGTGCAGTTGAAACTTGAAGTGGGGTGTGTGCTGTGGGGGGTAGGGGGGATGTATCCAAGATCATAAAGATTGTTAGCAGATTGCTCCTCCAACACATCTATTTGCATTTGGGTGCATCCGATTAAGTTGTCATATGGGGATGGAATTGTGCTCTAAATGCTTTAAGGCCAATCCAACAGGTAGTGAAATGCTGTGGATATATCTTTTGTTCCAAGTATATCCTTCTACACAGTGATGTAGTGAGCTCATTCGCATTACATCACTGTGACCATTAATTCCCATTAGTCTTAGTGCTGAATTGGAATTTGTTTTCATGATGATTGCAGTACCAGTGAAGACACTAATTAATACACAAACTCTTAATTCCATTGAATGATTGCTGCTTCTTACCCGAACCACCTCTTCATTGCACTTTTGCATTCTGCACCCTCCTCAAGGCCTTTCTCCAGGTTGTATGACGATGTTACTGGGTTGGGAAAGCACATCAAGTCTAGGCCACTGACAGTCTGCTGAAGGAACTCAGCAGGTGAATCAGTCTATGTGGGAGGGAAAGGAACTGTCAGAGTTTCAGGTCAAAACCCTGCAAGGGAAGTGAGTCAACAGCCCACAGTGAATTGTGGTGGGGTTGGGAGGCAGGGATCGGGTGTGCTGCCGGTCTCCTTTCATTTTATTAACCCTCCATTTGGCCATCTCACTTGGAAAACTGAGCACAAAGAATGACCGGACCAAGAGCCTCACGATCATGTTGTTCCTTTGCTTAAAATGGAATGTGTATGGAGTTAATTTGCTTTTCGATCTAAACAGCATACAAGAGTTATGTAGTTATTTCCACATACTCTCTGTACTTGTGTATTCATGCCGTAAAGCAGCTTGATCGAAGTTGGAGAGGGATGCACAGTATATTTTGGTCATAATCTTTTGGTTAATGACCTCATGGACTGGGACCATTGCCCACAGGCCTCAATTGACAAACATGACGTCGCCTCAGACAAGCCACCCCTTTTTCTGCTTGCTTACTGTAGAGAGCAGAAATGAAATTTAAGGCATAAACAAAAGGGAAGACTGAGGTTCTAGTGTGTCCAGTGATTTTCTGTTGCAATGGTTAGAATTATGCAGCAGTAGAGTAGAAAAATGTGAAATACCCCTTCTTTTTTCTCTCACTCCCTACAAATTGTTTCTATTTTTAGCTTAGGTTGCAATAATTGATCAAGAGGATGGTACATTACATCAACCAGGCTTTTTCACTGCTAACGGGCAGTATCAACATAAAGTAGCAGCCTTCAGCATAACAATCTTAGTTATACAAAATGACTAGGAAAGGACTGAGCTTCTGAGACTAATTTTAAACACAATAGTTCTCACAGTTCCTGCATTTTAAAGTTGATATTTGAATATTGCTGTTTGACCTTCACGACAGCTGCAGAAAGGAACCGGTGCAGGAACTTACTTTTAGATCCATTTTTCAGAAGGTGTCCTGACTCTCATTTATCTTGCAAAGGCTATTAAGGGTGTATTGGTGGCAGTGTCATTAGAGTGCGTCAGGAAGCATGGTGCATTGAAGCACCTTTGTCAACACTGTCCACGATGCAGGATTGTTGATCGTCATTCTTCAGTGCACGGGTTGTTAAGGAAAATGAAATGATTGTTACTCTGATTTGATGCAACATGAAAAACACAAGCATAAAGAAATTTTTTTTAAAACACTGAATAGAAAAATAAAAGCAATTCAATAAAACACAATGTACAAGTGACTTATGTACATAATCCCTCTCTCTCTCACTCTCTCTCTCTCTTTGGTTGTCCATCGAAATCCGATGATGATGTCTACTCCTTTAACAGTGAGACCTTTGATGACTATACAGTCCTACCCTGGACCCATAAGCTCTATTGCAGGTGGGACATGTATATGTGGTAGTGGTGACAACCATGGCTGCATTTCTCCTGGCTCTCTTCTGCTGTCTTCTGGTTGTTCTTTCCATCTCCAGAATACAAACCCCATCCCTACACAGCTGTCGCAAAGTGGTACAGTCAGCAGCAACCTCCTCCAGGTCCTCGGATCTGATCTTGCACTTCCTTAAAGCGTTCTTCATCTGATCCTCATAGCGCTTCTTCGGCCCTCCAGCTGAGGGTCGACCATGATATAGCTGGCCGTATAACACTCTGCGGGGTAGCCGACATGGGGGCATCCTTATCACGTGCCCCAGACACTGCAGCTGACACTGGGTGATCATGGCCTCAATACTTCTGCAGTTGGTCTTTACAAGTATTTCAGTGTGAGGCACCCGCCCACGCCAGGTAATTCCCAGGATGCGTTGGAGGCAGCTTATGTGGAAGTGCTCCAAGGACTTGATGTGACGACTGTAGGTTACCCAAGCTTCACAGCTATAAAGGAGGGTGGTGACACAGACCGCTTGGTATACGGCGACCTTTGTGGAGGGACGAAGGCTCCTGTTCTGAAAGACTCTACACTGAAGTCTCCCAAAGGCAGCTGATGCCTGTTTAATGCGGCTCTGGATGTCGTTGTCAATGCCGCTATCCTCAGAGAGAATGTCCCCAGATATTTGAAAGATGGCACTACTGACAGCTTTTCATCACCGACAGTGAGGGCAGGAAGAGTGGGTGGGACACTGGTACTCCATTGGCAAACCACTTCTGCCTTGGTGGTATTGACAGTCAGCCCCATCCTGCTGTACGCTCTCACTGCCACAGCAAGGACAGTCTGAAGACTAATTGCATGTACACAAAGTGATGTGTATGTCCTGGTGGTAGGAGTTAGTGGGATGCATGTGTTGATCAGTCAGACGACTCACTGGATGCTGTGTAGCCTTATCCCTAACACTTCTGGTTTAAGACAGCGCTGGTGAAGCCCAGAAACCACTTATTGGCGGCAAACAAAACAAAGAATACGACTAAGTATTTTATTAATAACAACTTTTCTTGTAAAATTTATAGTAAACGAACACTGCAAACAATGGAGAGGCAGGCGAAGGTGAGGCTGAGTCAAGAGTCGAAGCGTGTGGGTGCGAGGCAAAGTCAAGGCATGTTTGAGGCAAAGTCAGGGGGAGGTTGAGGCATATTCGAGGCAAAGTCGGGATGAGTGGAGCGGAGCAGAGGTCAGGCAGATTCAAGGCCCATTTACCTAAGCCAAAAGCGAGGTTAGATTGATCTAAACACCAGGCTGATTTAGAATGATCGGGTACGAGCCAAAAACATGGTGGTGGGGTCCAGGTCCAGAGCGTACTGACGCGACCGGGTCCTAAAGCAAGAAACGACCCGATGTTTGGACGATTTAAATGCCTGGCCAGATGGATTGAAAAGGCAGGGTGTCAGGACAAGAGGCGAGGGTCAAGCCAGTTCTGCTCACTGCTCTGTGACGCTTATCGGGCTCTGCGCTGAACTGAGGCTGTCGCCGTAGCCGACTCCAGTTGCTCCAGACTCCGTGTCTGAAGGCTCCATGACATTTACTCTGCTCTTCACTGAACTGAGACTGAGGCTGCTGTTCCTGTTCCTGTTCCGGCTGCTCCGGGCTCTGTGTCTGAGGGTTCTGTGTCGTTTACTTTGCTCTGTGCTGAACTGGGGCGGAGGCTGAGTCTGTGGCCTGCTCTGGTGCTCCATGCTTTGTGTCAGTGGACTCACTTTCATTCTGAATGCTATTTGCTTACTTTTATTGTTGGCGTGATTTTTTTTCTCTTTGCTCATTGGGTGTTTGTCGGTCTTTTTTATGGATTCTTTTAGCTTTCTTTGTTTTGTGGCTGCCTGTAAGGAGACGAATCTCAAGGTTGTATAATGTCAGCCTCCAATTGACAGCAGGTCTGCTGTGGCAAGGCTTTTGATTATGAGGATGTAGAGAATACAGAGACAAAATAGAAAGAGAACTTTGTTGCATTTTTTTGTCATCATTTCAGGCTTCCAGCACCTATAGTATTAAACACAAGAGATTCTGTAGATGCTGGAAATTCAGAGCAACAAACACAAAACGCTGGAGGAACTCAGCAGGTCAGGCAGCATCTATAAAGAGGAATAAACAGTGGACATTTCAGGATTGTGAGAAATGTAATATTTCATCTAAAAAAGATACTAGAACACCAACAAGAAACAGAAGTATTCATTTCTACAGCACCATACACAAGCTCAGGATATTGATTCTCAAGCAATTTACAAGCATTGAATACTTTGAAGTAATACTCTTTGTGTGCTGATAGAGACATAGAACAAAGGAGCTTTTGACTTAATCAGCTGCTCTTACAGACACAAGTGGAAACAGCAACAAAAAAGTTAGTTTTTAAATAACTTAAGTGTTTCAGTGGTGATATCGTGAGGCTTCAGATGAAGATACAGTACTCGGCTGTCAACAGGCATTGTTTACATAAGCGTCTCCCTTTGACAAAAACACTACACTTCAGCAGAAAATGGGGCTTTGGTTTGCTTGCCCTTTTCTAATGAGGACGGTTGCACTACTGCTGCATCAGAGAACGTGGACTCACTCAGACACAAACTGATTTCTAGGCCCCTTCAATCAAGCTTTAAATAGCCTGCTATTTTTACGGCCTCAAAATTCCTTCTTAGGTTTGTCATTGTTTTATGTTTAGCTTAGTTGCAGAACTTTTTGCACTCTATTTCTGGAATTAAAGTTAAATCTAATGGCTACCGGATAGAATTTTTTACAAATGCTGGTTCCAGTGCTCCAGGTGTTCAGTCAGTCATGATTAGCCAATATCTTGTTAGCTTAGTTTCACTCCATGTGGTACATTTCCGAAATGAATTATCAAGAATTAAGGATTAAGCACTAGATCAACCAGTGAAATGCTAGCATCAACAAATTTGCATGTTCTTGGTGTTGACAGAACCAGCAGCAGAGGCCTTTAGTATTTACTGTAAATATTCCCTATGGGAACATTTCTCAACTGTACAATTCATTGCAAAAGTTTCACTTCAGACTTTTCAGCTTATTTCAACCACTCTTAAATACCTTGCATGAGGACAATTGAAATAATGGACATTTGGACAGCTGAGATTCACAGATTCTTCATTCCTAAGCAACAGTTCAATTGACTCCCCACTTCAAGTTAAAAATAATTTGATTCTGAAATACACAGATCAATTCAACGATGTGTAACTAAATTTCAAATTTGCAAATGATCAAGAACAATGTGAATTATACAAAAGCTGGCACCTTGCTGCATGGATTGTATTGTTAGCTTCAGCAAAAGCAGAGCACGTCACTTAACTCTCTCTTACAGCATTCTAACATATAGTAAGCTTTTATTGTAAGTTATCCATTATTAAGGTTGTTTTTCATTTGAATATTAGCATTTGCATTACTGCTGGCATGCAATAATCCATTTGGTGGAACATATTTTTTGGTGTTTGCATGGAGACAGATCCTGGTGGCTTAGAAGTGTGACGTATGCTGAGTACCAGACGTACAGTATGGTGATTGCAGCGAGCCCTAGCCAATGACCTCCCAGACTCCAACTCTCTCTTTTTTAATGGCTTATTGTTTAAAAAAGATCTTCTATTGTGAGAGTACCTCTTCTTCTCTCCCCTTCTTCAACTCTGTTCTGTCAGCACTCCATTCACCTGCTGCAGCATTCGCTTCTGGTGTAATCAGTGAACTATGAATTCAGTGTGTTGCATCTCCAGGATTACTTAAACCATTCATCATTTCTTCAGCAACACTTTCCAAATTATAATCTTTGGCAGATGGAAGGGAGAAATTATTGGTACATAAGAAGAGAATCATCTATGAATTTTCAGCATAAGACCGTAAGACAACGGAGCGGAATTAGGCCATTCAGTCCATTGAGTCTGCTCTGCCATTCCATCATGGCTGATTTATTTTTCCTCTCAACACCATTATCCTGCCTTCTCACTGTAACCTTTGACACTTTTACTAATCAAGAAACTATCAACCTCCACTTTAAATATACCCAATGACTTGGCCTCCAAAACAGTCTGTGGCAATGAATTCCACAGATTCACTCCCTCTGGATAAAGAAATTCCACCTCATTTCTGTTCAAAAGGGATGTCCTTCTATTGTGAGGCTGTACCCTCCGGTCCTAGACTCCCCCATTATAGGAAACATCCTCTTCACATTTATTCTATCTAGGCTTTTCAATCTTTGAAAGGTTTCAATGAGGTCCCTCCTCATTCTTCTAAACTCCAGCAAGTACAGCCCAGAGCCATCAAACACTCCTCATTGCCATTTACTGTCATAAGGTCAACATCCTGGGATGTCTGATGAAGCAGGATTGTGAGAGTACCACATCAAAATCCACAATCACCACATCGACAGCCAAGTTTCAAGAAGTCAAACCCCATTCTTCCACTATCAGAACCTCCAAAATCGTTCTCCTCCAAAATAGCCACCTCAAAAGTAAACAATAAAACCGAGGACTCTATGTGACCCCATATCCTGAGAATTTGTCCAAAATGATTTGCAGAAGAACAGCCAAGGAACCAGGCTGATAAGCCACAAGAGGGTCTTGCTAACAGTGCTGGAAACTGCCAGTACTTCCAGCTTCTGTCTAACATCGTGACTGAGCAGACACTGAACTGTTTTGAAGATTGTTGCTCTTTGCTGTTCTTGTTTGCAAGCAGTAACCTGTGTTATGCTTCTAGGACACAGAGCATTGGTTGTTATAGATTCAAAATGACTCCTTATCAGCACAATTTGTTCGGAGTTATAGGCAACGCACACTCCCACCAATGAGCTTTGCTTTTCAGATACTGGATTTCTGCCAATAAAACTTCCCAACCCTGCAGTCAAAGGGCAAAGGTCAGCAACACCATCAAAGCAAAGCTGTAGGCTTTTTAAACTGACCTGCAGAATGCTTCAAGTTAACTGGCACTTAGAAGAAAGACATCCAGTGGATAAGGTTGCTTTGTTCCTGTATTGGCCTTAGACTTGTGGCTGCAAAGGACAATTATATTGTTTGGACAGCATGAAGCAGAGTGAATATTTTGACAATATGCGAGCAGGTGAACAAAGTGGCCTGTCCTGTGGAGCTAACCGAGTGTAATTGAGACTTCAATACTGGGGACATTAGTTTGAGAGAGGGCATTGATGTTGGTTTACCTATCCCGCCAATAGACAATAGACAATAGGTGCAGGAGTAGGCCATTCGGCCCTTTGAGCCAGCACCGCCATTCACTGTGATCATGGTTGATCATCCACAATCAGTATCCAGTTCCTGCCTTATCCCCATAACCTTTGATTCCGCTATCTTTAAGAGCTCTATCCATCTCTTTCTTGAAAGCATCCAGAGACTTAGCCTCCACAGCCTTCTGGGGCAGAGCATTCCATACATCCACCACTCTCTGGGTGAAAAAGTTTTTCCTCAACTCCGTTCTAAATGGCCTGCCCCTTATTCTAAAACTGTGGCTACTAGTTCTGGACTCACCCATCAGTGGGAACATGCTTCCTGTCTCCAGCGTGTCCAATCCCTTAATAATCTTATATGTTTCATTAAGATCCCCTCTCAGCCTTCTAAATTCCAGAGTATACAAGCCCAGTCGTTCCAATCTTTCAACATATGACAATCCCACCATCCCAGGAATTAACCTTGTGAACATACGCTGCACTCCCTCAATAGCAAGGATGTCCTTCCTCAAATTTGGAGACCAAAACTGCACACAGTACTCCAGGTGTGGTCTCACCAGGGCCCTGTACAGCTGCAGAAGGACCTCTTTGCTCTTATACTCAATTCCCCTTGTTATGAAGGCCGGCATGTCATTAGCTTTCTTCACTGCCTGCTGTACTTGCATACTTGCTTTCAGTGACCGATGTACAAGAACACCTAGATCTCGTTGTACTTCCCCTTTTCCCTAACTTGACTCCATTTAGATAATAATCTGCCTTCCCGTTTTTACCACCAAAGTGGATAACCTCACATTTATCCACATTAAACTGCATCTGCCCATTCACCCAGCCTATCCAAGTCACCCTGCATTCTCATAACATCCTCCTCACATTTCACACTGCCACCTAGCTTTGTGTCATCGGCAAATTTGCTAATGTTACTTTTAATTCCCCCATCTAAATCATTAATATATATTGAAAACAGCTGCGGTCCCAGCACTGAACCCTGCGGTACCCCACTGGTCACCGCCTGCCATTCCGAAAGGGACCCGTTAATCACTACTCTTTGTTATCTGTCAGCCAGCCAATTTTCAATCCATGTCAGTACTCTGCCCCCAATACCATGTGTTAGATTCATGCAGATCTCATTTGTGGTACCTCTCTCCAGTATCTGCTCTGAGGTATCTGCTGTAGGTAGATCATGAATTATATACAACGATTCAGGTCTTGATCTTCAAACTCTCCTTTTGTGGGCAATGGTAGTGGCCTGAAGATGTTGGTGAATTTCATTGTCAATATCTACTTTGGTTAAGATGTGGCTCCCAAGGTCTGGGAAATAGTTCTTGTTTTCAGAAGCTCATTGTGGAGGGTGGTGTGTCTGTGGCAGTTTAGTGAAAGGCCAAATCATAAACACAAGAGTTTGTGCAGATGCTGAAAATGCAGAGTAACGCAAACTAAATGCTGGAGGAACTCGGCTGGTCAGGCAGCATCTACAGAGAGGAATAAACAGACAATGTTTTGGGCCAACACCCTTCATCAGGACTGAGGTTAGTGGAGAATGTTTATTTTTCAGAGGCTGGGAGTCTCTTGACTGTTTCAGTGGATTGGCTGACAATAGTTTGAACATCAGCTTCATATGCAACTGTTGTCTACATACCGCAGCATGGTGACTGAGGCTAGAGTGAGCTTCGTTCTGGAGTATTTTGGCTCTGGTGTTAAGATGGTGAAAATAGTTGGTCTGGTACTGTATCTTCTATGTAAAAGTAAAAGGAAAGTTCATTTAAAACAAGCTTAGAGAACACACAAGAGTGAAAGGATATAGAAAAGAAGGTAGTTAAAAATTAAACATCTACAACAATATTCAATGTGATTAAAATTAAACACAGTCATTTTGCTGCGGGCCAAAGAAGTTGATTGGTTTTGCAATTACAATTCTTACATTGATCTTATCCATCATTTTCTGTCATGTGTTAAATGTATCAATCCAAGCCAGTTCTTAAAAACAAGGCTGAGACAGAAACATTGATTAAAAGAGACATGAAAGATGAGCGACATAAATCGAGAAGTAGGTTCTGGAGGTTTGAAGCTTTGTAGCACTTCTCTTCCACCCCGGAACTCGCTGAATGACATGGCTGATATCGGCTGCTATAGTTAGCAAGCCATTATTTTTCAGCAAAGGTCCAACTCTATCAGTACTGATGCAGATTTCCACTGATTATGTGTAATTATCCTGTTCTCCTCTATACTGTGATTATCAGTTATTTAGTGACATCGCTGTTGTCAGCTTTGTGCATTGGACATGCAACCAGCAGAAACATGATTGAAACTCATTAAACATACTTCACTTCGGGTGTTTACGGTCAGCAGAGAACCACTTTCAGTGTATCAAGTTTAGTATGCAGTTTGGGGTTACAAAGATGCAGGAATTGTAGTCTGCAACCCATCAAATTATTTCTAAATTTCCAACCCAAAAATAATGCTGTATATTATATTATTTTATTACATTACATAAAACAAAGATTTTGCTTCCTGATTCTTATAGATTTTGGGCTGCTGATTATGAAAATCACCATGAAATTTTCCTATCAACGGATTGGAATGGATATGATATGTATTTAATTAAAAACATCATTGACTGTGTTGTGAAACCACTGACGCATATTTGTAATCAGTCTTTGATTGCTGGAAAATTTCCCAATAAAATGAAAATAGCCGAGGTCGTTCCAATATACAAAGCTGGAGACAAGCATGTACTTTCAAATTATAGACCAGTTTCTTTGCTCTCACAGTTTTCCAAAATATTGGAAAAAGTATTTGTAAGAAGGTTAAATGATTTCATAACAGAAGAAGAAGAAAGAAGAAATTGCCTTTAAACTCACGAGAGAGTAAGGCCATCAACTTTTTGCGGTTGATGCTTCTATAGCAGGCAATTTCTTTTTTACGAGGTTTAGTTGCTAGCTCGATGCTCAACCCAGCACGAATGGAAAACGTGCCGGGGAGCCAGCTGGATTTGAACTCGGGAGCCTTCGGTCTGAAGTCCGGCGCTGATGCCACAACAAAACATAATATACTCTGTGAACAGCAATATGGTTTCAGAAAAAAACAGAACCACTACAATAGCATTAATAGATTTTGTAGAAGAAATATCAAACGCTATAGAAAGAAATGAATACACAGTGGGAATATTACTTGATCTAAAAAAAGCATTTGACACCATTGACCATAAATTATTATTAACAAAATTAGAAAGATATGGTATTAGAGGGATGGAACATGACTGGTTAAGTAGTTATTTGGAAGACAGGTATCAGTATGTACATATAAACAACTCGAATTCAAAACTTTTGAGGGTAACTTGTGGGGTTCCACAAGGTTCAGTGCTTGGTCCATTGCTGTTCATTTTGTATATAAACAATATATGTATGGTCTCTCAGATATTAAAATGTATATTATTTGCTGATGATACAACTATATTTTGTAGTGGGGAACACCTGAAACAACTTTTGGAAACAGTGGAGAAAGAACAAAAAATTATAAAGAAATGATTTGATACGAACAAATTATCACTGAATCTGAGTAAAACTAAATTCATACTATTTGGAAACCGTGTACCAAACTCATATAGTAAACTTAGAATAAATGGTGTTGAAATTGATAAGGTATCTGAAACAAATTTTTTAGGAGTGGTAATAGATAATAAGTTAAGCTGGAAACCACATATAAATTATGCCAAAGCAAAAATGTCAAAATCTATGCAATACTGTACAAAGCACAAGATTTCTTAAATCAGGTATCTTTGTATACATTATACTGTTCACTTCTAGTCTCGTTCATGACTTACAGTGTAGAGGAATGAGTAAATACATACAAAACAAATACAAACTCAATTTTTCTACTCCAAGAGAAAGTCATACGAATTATAAATAAGAAAAGTTATTATGAGCCAACCAATCCACTATTTATTCAACTAAATACTTTAAAATTCAGAGATTTCGTAGATTTTAAAATAATACAAATTATGTATAAAGTAAAAAATGGACAGCTACGACAAAGTTTAAAATGAGAGAAAGTCAACATGATTTGAGAGGAACACGTATATTTCAAAAACAAAGGATAAGAACAAATGTAAAAAATCATTGTATTTCAGTCAGAGGGGTGAATCTATGGAACAGTTGTAGTGAGAATTTAAAAACATGCACCACACTTAACAAGTTTTAAAAAATTATTTAAAAATAATTTAATGAACAAATATAAAATACATGATTTAAAATGAATGGGAGTAATGTAAATAAACGATACTTGGAATTGAATTTTGTGTTAAAAGATTATGAAATTTTTTGTTTTGATGTGATGATTGACGCCAAATATGTTGTTGTATAAGTAAGAGGGGTAGGCATAATAAGCTGTAGCTTCAGCCTACGCCCTTTCGGTCTGTTTTAAAGAATATCTATGTTTTTTTTTTGTTGTAATTTTGTCTTATGAAACCATCGTTATGAAATCATCATTGAAAATGGTGCTTTTTGTTATGTTTGTACTGACCGAAATAAATTTCTTTCATTCATTCATTCATATCACGCACCACTTTTTTAAAATCACCAATATGGTTATTTCAATTCATAATTCAAGACAGAATAACTGATGCCAAGATTAAGGAAGGTACTTTTGTTGGCCCACAAATCAAACAGGTCATCAATGACAAGCAATTTGAAGAACTTCCAGTGGGACTGGAGAAAATCACATGGAAGGCATTCAAGGATGTTGTTGAAAATTTTTTGGCAACTTCAGAGCATCAAACTACATGCAGCTAGTTGACAACTTGCTTCAAGCATACAAAACCATGAAGTGCAACTTGCCAATAAACATTAATTTTCTGCATTCCCATTAGACATCTTCCCTGCAAATCCTAGTGCAGTCAGTGAGGAGCATGGTGAAAGGTTTCACCAGGACATTGCGGTCATGGAGAAACGGTATCAGGGCAACTGGAATCCATCAATGCTGGCTGATTATTGTGGGACACTTAAGTAAGAATACTCAGACACTGAGTACAAATAAAAATCATCAACAAAACATTTTTGTTTAATTAAACTATTGTAAAGCATCAGCATCATTATGCAATTAAACGCATTATATTCAATAAAAGTTTCTTGTTTCTCCAAATTCCTACGTGATACAGTAGTCTGAAATTACATTTGTGTTCAGCTTCAAGCAGTCTATCATAAACAAAAAAAAATTCCGAGGAAGCAACATTTTCAAAAAAAATTTGTCCAGTGAAATTGAAGTAATTACCATCTTTTACAACAAATTCTGAGACAAACCTTTGTTAGCAAATCCTGCCATTCACATACTGTTAGCAACTTGACAATGCTCCTTCCATGTTTGCATTACGACCATGAAATCTACAGAATGTAGGGAGTTTCACATCACTGCAGCCATGAACTCAACTATTGACTGTTCCTCTATAATTCTTAAATTTTCTTACACAGATTGATGAGATCAAGTGAGTTTTGGCTGGCGCAGAATATCCCAGTTCAGTGATACTTTCTACATGACTGATAAAACACAAGAAGAGGTCACCCCCAAAAGCTAATCACTTGTTATGTTTGATGTACTGCACACACCCAATCTTGCCATCCTTAAATGAATGGAAAATCTATCTTCCAGTTTTGCAAGTGCATTTAAGTTTGGCCATGACTGATTGCACAACTCCTACAGAGTCTGTTCCTATGAAAAGCAAAAGTGTCTAGGAGAAGATTTTATGATGCATTAATTAAAGATCTAAATTAAGGATGAAAGCAAATTCAATGATGGGGTGAACAGAACATAGCCAAATCTTAATTCCACACTGCTCTTAAAATAAAGAGGCAGATTGAGAAAAAATATATTCTTGTTGCAGCTTGCTATGTTTCAGGTACCAACCCAGCAGCATCTTCAGCACTGAATTTGAAGATCAGGAATTGAAGTTCACCTTTGGGACTTGAACATAATCCAGGCAGAAGACTGAGCTCAGGGCCTTGCACTGTCAGAGGTGTTGACTTTTAACTGAGTTGTTAAGACTATAAGAGCAGAATTAGGACATTTTGCCCATTGAGTCTGCTCTACCATTCCATCATGGTAGATTTATTATCCCTCTCAACCCCACTCTCCTGCCTTCTCCACAAATCTTTAATGACCTGACTAATCAAGAACCTATTAGCCTCAGCTTTAAATATACAATGATTTAACCCAAGCTCTGCCTGCCTTCTCAAATTGATACAGAAACAAGCTCTACCGAACCAGCTGAAGAAGAGTAGTTGTCTTTGCTAATGTTCATTAACCGTCACCAGAATTGAAATATTTGTTTGTGGGGGCTTGATGTGCACAAATTGGAGCATTAGAGTTGTACAGGACCAAAACAAAGCCCTTCAGCCCACCCAGCCTATACTGACCATCAAACACCTGTCTATACATATCACATTTAGCAGTGCAAGAGTACTGTCTTTATCAGCCTCTCAGACAGCATGTTCCAGATTCCCACCAACCAGGGGATGGGAAATATGTTCCTCAGATCCCCTACAAAGTTCCTGCCCCTTATCTTAAACCTATACCCTCCAGTTTTTAGTACCTTTGATTTGGGGAAAAGTTTTTCATTTTCTACTTTCCCTATCGGGTCTCTCCTCAGCCTCATTCACTCCAAGGGATTCATTCTGTCTCATGTCTAAAATGCTCCATCACAGACAACATCTCCACACAGTCCTCTAGCAGTAGGCTAACCAATGTATATAAAGTTGCATCAGAGCTCTCCCACAGTCCAAATCTCACCTCTTCCAAGCAAAGTATTTTAGCAGTAAGATGCCTTTGAGGAGTCGGCTCCAATCATGTGAGGTCTTCCTTTCAAGCACTCATAATCGGCAATGCAATCTTCTGACTTTCACTGTCTCACTTTAGAGACCATGTTGGTTCCAGAGGCAGTCCACTGCCTGAACGAGCTGTCCACAGTCCCAGCCTGACTGCGCTTAATTATTATGGAAGTCTCCAACATAAAAGGTTCCCAGTTCAAAGTAAATTTATTATTAAAGTACATATATGCCACCATATACAACCCTGAGATTCATTTTCTTACAGGCACACTCCATAAATCCAATATACAATATAGAATCAATGAAAGACCACACCAACAGAGCAGACAACCAATGTGCTAAAGACAACAAACTGTGCAAATATAAAAAGAAAGAAAAAGATATAATAATAATAATAAAAATAATAGTAATAATAAATAAGCAATAAATATAGAGAACATGAGATGAAGAGTCCTTGATAATGAGTCTATAGGTTCTAGGAGTAGTTCAGTGACGGGGCAAGTGAAGTTGAGTGAAATTATACCCTCTGGTTCAGGAGCCTGATGGCTGAGGGGTAATAACCTGGTGGTATGAGTCCTGAGGCTCTTGTACCTTCTTCCTGATAACAGCATCGAGAAGGCATGACCTGGGTGGTGGGGATCCCTGATGATGGATGTTGATTCCCTGGGACAATGCCCCGTGTAGATTTGCTCAATGGTTGGGAAGGCTTTACCTGTGACGGACTGGGCTGTATCCACTACATTTTGTACGATTTTCCGTTCAAGGACATTAGTGTTTCCTTACCAGACAGTGATACATCCAGTCAATATACTCTCCACCACACATCTATAGAAGTTTGTCAAAGTTATAGATGTCTAGTTAACTGGACAAACCTCACATTGCCAGGAGCCCTTGCAGGGAAGAAGGGCTATGTTCCGTTTTCTGACAATTTCCAGTTACTCCCCTTAAACCCCTAGAAGTAACATCAGGCATGCAGGGGTCACATATCTGGGAACTCTTCAGATTGTGTAGCTCAGTGTTATTCTACTACATCCAATTTAAAGACATTGGACATTCCCCTTTTAAGGATCATGTGTATAGCTATGAGCATGTGCAGCAGTTACAAAGGAACAGCACATCACTGGAGCAGGGTCTTCGACCCACAATGAAAAAGCAATATTGTGACTTTCATTTTGTGAGCAACTTTTGTGAAGGGTTAAAGTGCTGAGCCTTGTGCAATTGCTCCAAAACATTTGGTAAGATATTGGCATGGCTGAGATGGGCCGAAGGGTCTGTTTCTGGGCTGTGTGACTATATGATGCTAAGTTATGTAACTTGCAGATGCGCCGGGACCTTGAACTGGGTATCAGTCACCCAAAGCCAGAACTCTGCCCTCCCCCAGTGCACTTGTAACCAGCTGGAGTCAGGGGTCTGAAAGGTCCTGGCATCATCCCACTACAAATGATCCTATTTGTATCATGTGGCACAAGCTTCACTCTGAGTGTAAAGTGCACCATTTACAAAATGTGCTACAGTTACTCTGACAGCAGCTGCTAAACTCACAACCTCCACCACCAGCAAGGACAAAAGCAGCAGATTCAATGAATCACTCCTACCCACACTTCCCCTCGCAGAACCACTCCAGGATAAAGAGGGGAACATTTGTTTGGATGCGGAGGAGGTGGGTGGGGTCCTTAAGGAGTACTTTCCATCATTATTTACCAAAGAGAAAGACATGAAGAGTAGGGAGATAAGTGCCGAGTGTATTGATAAGCTAGGGCATTTTGAGGTAAACGAGGAGGGAGTGTGGGTCTCTTAAAGAGTATTAAGGTGGATAAATCCCCAGGGACTGATGGGATCAACCCCAGGTTATTGAGAGAAGCAAGGAAAGAGATTGCTGGGGACTTGACCAATATTTTTGGGTCCTCTCTAGCCAGAGATCCCAGAGGACTGGTGAGTACCTAATGTTGTTCCATTATTCAAAAACGGAACAAGAGATAATCCTGGAAACTATAGACTGGAGAGTCTCCAATAGTGGTAGGGAAGTTACTGGAGAGAATTCTTAGGGATAGCATTTATGAGCATTTGAACACCCATGGCCAGTTTCTTACTAACTTGATTGAGTTTTTTGACAAGGTGACAAGGTGACAAGGGAGATTGATGAAAGTAGAGCTGTGGATGTTGTCTACATGGATTTTAGTAAGGTGTTTGACAAGATCCCTCATGGGAAGATTAAGATACATGGGATCCATGGTGAATTGGCCTTTTTGGATTCAGAAATAGCAGGCCTCTAGAAGACAGAGGATAGTGATTGAAGGGACTTACTCTAACTGGAAGTCTGTGATTAGTGGTGTTCCTTGGAGATCTGTAATTGGATCTCTGCTGTTTGTGATGTATATAAATGACCTGATGAAAATGTAGATGGGTGGATTAGTAAGTCTGCAGATGACACAAAGATTGGTGACGTTGTGGATAGCAGAGAAGACTGGCAAAGAATACAGTGGGATGTAGATGATTTGCGGATATGGGCTGAGAAATGACAGATGGAGTTTAACCAGGCCAAATGTGAAGTGTTGCACCTTGGTAGGCCAAATGCAAAAAGACAGTTTTGACCTTAACAGTGTCGATGAACAGACGGATCTTGGGGTCCAAGTCCATAGCTCCCTGAAAGTGGCTACAGGGCTACAGGGGTTGATAGGGTGGTTAATTAGGCATATGGCATGCTTGCTCTAATTAGTCGAGGCATTGAGTTCAAAAGTCAGGAAGTTATGTTTCAGCTTTATAAAATTCTAGTTAGGCCGCATTTGGAGTATTGCATATGGTTCTGGTCACCCTATTGTAGGAAGGGTGTTGAGGCTTTGGAGAAGGTGCAGAAGAGGTTTACCAGGATGCTGCCTGGATTAGCGGACATGTGCTATAATGAGAGGTTGGACAAACTTGGGTTGTTTTCCTGGAGCGGCGGAGGCTGAGGGGAGATCTGATAGAGGCTTATAAGATTACGAGAGGCATAGGAGATGTGAGAGTGGTGAATGCCTGGAATGCACTGCCTGGGGTAGTGATAGCGGCAGATACATTAAGAACTTTTAAGAAGTGGTTGGATAGGCACATGAATTTGAGGAAAATGAAAGGATATGGACATTGTGTAGGTGGAAGAGTTCAGTTTAGTTGGCTATTTGATTACTAATTTAATTGGATTGGCACAACATTGTGGGCCAAAGGGCATGTTCCTGTACCGTAGTTTTATTTGTATATGTTCTATGTCAGCCGCCATATCATTTGGAAATATATCTCTTGTCCTTCATTGCTAAGTCTGAATGCTTAAATTCCTCCTCCCACAGCACTGAAGGTGGCCAAGTCATTGGGTATAATTAAGGCAGAGGTTGATAGATTCTTGATTGTCAGAGCATGAAAGGGTACAAGGAGAAGGCTGAAGATTGGGGCTGAGAGGGAATTGGATCAGCCATGATAGAATGACGCAGCAGACTCAATGAGCCAAATAGCCTAATTCTGCTCCTATATCTTATGGTCTAATATCTTCACTAGAAGGACTGCAGTGGTTGAAGAAAGTGGCTCACTTCCATTTTTGGCGTGCCTTACCAGGGGCACTCAGATCCATCTCCAAAGATCTGTCCTGGGACCAAAACATTGATGTACTGATGAAGAAGGCACACCAGAGTGGCTGTACTTCATTTGGAGTTTGAGGAGATTGGTATGTCACCAAAACCACCTGCATTCTGACTGGCTGCATCACACAGGGTATGGAGGCTCCAATGCAGAGGATCACAAGGTGCTGCAGAGGGTATAGACTCAGCCTTCTCCATCACAGGCACATCCCTCCCCACCATCGAGGACATCTTCAAGAGACAGTGCTTCATGAAGGCAACATCCATTTTTTTAGGACCCTCGCCATCCAGGACATGCCCCCTGCTTGTTACTACCATCAGTGAGGAGGTTCAGGAACCTGAAGGCCATACTTAACAATTCGTGAATAGCTTCTTCTCTAATTTCTGAATGTTTCATGAACTGTATACACTACCTCATAATTTTTTCATTCTTTATTTTGTCATTTATGGTAATTTTATGCTTTTGCACTGTACTGCTGATATCTGATATGAATGTGTGCGGCCCTTCAGTGGGCATACCATACAAAGTTAATTCCTTCCTTGCTCCCTTTCTCCATTTACCTGAAAGCACACGCTGTAGAACAAGTTTTGCAATTGCTAGCTGCCACTCAGAGTATCACGGTTCTGACCAACTTTGAAACAGGAACTGGTTCACTGCTATTCAAATGTAGGGGCAACGCAGCCTAACAAAACTGCATCCTCGCTCAGTGCCTAAACCCTTCCCCGAGATGTTAAATGGCAGATGTGCACAGAATCCTTGGCTAACTCTGTTTTCCCCTCCATTGCCCTCAAGATAAATTTAATCCCTCTGCTGGCACTTGGCACATTTCCAGTAGTTCAACATAGATTAAGATTAAATCCTCCCTGTTCCATTCAACTCTACTGCAGAATAAACACAAGCAATGTTTATCAGGCTTCATAATAATCCTGGATGAGAGTGTTGTCCTGCCAAACATTTTCAGTCTGTATTCCTCGGAGTTTAGGAAAATAAGTGGTGATTCGGACATACAGTATGTGATCCTAAGGGCCTTGGCAGACGTTTTCACTCAAACAGGCACAAACAAGGGGATGCAGCTACATTTAAAACTGAAGTAGGTAGAAATTCTTTTCACAGAGGCTTGCGAATCTCTGGAGCTCTCTGCCCCGGTGGGTGGTGGAAGCTCGATCATTAGATGTATCTGAAGTGGATAGATCAAGGAAGAGAGGGATTTGTTAAAATGGCACAAGACTGGAGCTGAGGCCGACACAGATCAGCTGCACTCACACATGGCTCCCCCAGTTCCCATACATCCGCTCTCATCCTCCCCTCTCCCCAGGCACAACAGTGATTACAGTTCCCCTGGTCCTCAGTTTTCCCCCCACCAGCTTCTGCATTCAACACATCACACTTTGCCAGCTCCAGTGGGACCCCACCACCAGCCGCTGCTTCCTCTTCCATTCCCCCCATTGCTGCTTTCCACAGCAACCGCGACAACTATCACATCCCCTCATTCCTCACCACGCACCCCTCCTCAGTGCCTGGTAATTTCCCCTGCAACCGTAAAAGGAGCAACATTGGTCCCTACACCTCTTCCCTCACCACCAGCCAGTGACCTAACAAGAGCTTCACATACCCCTCCCCCAACCTGGTCTACCGCTCATGATGTGGTCTCCTCTGCATTGGTCAGACCAAGCAGAGCAAGCGGCCATCTTGCAGAGCATCTGCTCTCTGTACAGAACAGCCAACCTGAGCTTCCATCTGCACAAAATTTCAACTCTCCTCCTCATTCCCACACTGACCTTCTAGTCCCTGGCCTTCTCCATCATCACAGTGAGGCCAAACGCAAACCAGAAGAACAACACCTCAAATTCTGCTTGGGTAGCCTGCAGACCAATTTTTGAACACTGCATTTTCCAGTTTTAGATAACCCACTATCATGGGTTCCATCTGCCCAACACTGACATACTTTAATGAATTGGGTTTCTGCTCCCTTGCTTCAACTTCCGTACCCGCTTGCCCATCTGCTTCCACCTATCACTTACCAGCCTCTACCTCTGTCTTCACCCCTCCCCTCGCCCACCTGCCTAATTATTTTCTGCCCTCCACTTCCCAACTGGTTCTATTTATTACCTCTCTTCATCAGTGTCACCCCTCCCTCTCACTTTTATATACTGGCACTTTATCTTCCCTCTACTAGGCAGAATAACAGTCTAGGTGGGCTGAAGGATCTGTTTCTTTGCTCTCATGCTCTATGACTATGACTCTACAGTCTCAGTCCTGATGCAGAGTCCTGGCGCAAACATTGACCATCCCTTTGCTTTCATAGATGCTGCTTGACCTGCTGAGTTCCTTCAGTAGTCATTTTTTTTAGCATCTGTAGTCTCTTGTGCCCCATAGAATCCCTGTAAGGTTTTTCTCTTTGGAGTGAAGGAGGAGGTGAGTCAACTTGATAGAGGTATCTAAGATGATAAGAGGCATTGATAGCGTGGACAGCCAGTTCCTTTTTCCAAGGGCGGCAATGACTGATACCAAAAGACATCCTCTTAAGATGAGTGGAGCAAGGTTTAGGGGAAATATCAGAGGTAGTTTTTTTTGTTACGTAGACAGTGGCAAATGCCTGGAACACACTACAGGGCTGTAGGTAGAGGTGGATACATTGGAGACTCTAGATAAGCACATGGATGTAAGAAAAATGGTGAGTTATGGGCTGTGTAGGAGGGAAGAGTTAGACTGATCGTGGAGCAGGTTAAAAGGTCGGCTCAACATGCTGGGCCAAACGACCTGTACTGTGCTATAGTGTTCTATGTTCTATGTTCTTATGTATCAGCCACATTAAATGAAGAGGCAGACTTGAAGAGCCTGATGACATTTTCCTGCTCCTACTTCCTTCTGTTCTTGTGTTTTTTTAATCACAGAGCAGCCAGATCATCTCCAAAACAAGGCAACGTACCAGCTGGTTGTACAATGAGAGTTTGGGGGGAAAAATTACTGGACTCAAACACAACCACAAAGTGAGATGAATTTCTCCGGAACATAAAGATATGAAAGGTTAGCTTTACTTGTCATATATACATTGAAACATCAAAGCATACAGTAAAATGTGTTGTTTGCTTCAATGACCAACACAGTCCGATGATGTGCTGGGGCCAGTCCGCAAATGTCGCCAAGCTCCCAGCACCAACATAACATGCCCGTAGCTTACGAAGTCTAACCTGAACCAGTACATCTTTGAAATATGGGAGGACACCCGCGCAGTCACTGGGAGAATGTCCCAACTCCTTACAGACAGTAGCAGGAACTGAACCCTGGTCAGTGATTACTGCTATGCTACCATGCCACCCCCTTTTTTGAATGGAACCTACTTATACCTGTAAAACGAAGCTGCATTAAAGGACATCTATTCTTTCTTTGTCTGTAATTAACGAGAATGACAGAGGGATAGGAAATGCAAAAATTGCCCGTGCCTCACATTCTGAAAGTACACCATTTACTTTCATCAGAAGTGAATGCATTTAAAGGCATCTAGTGAAAAAATTGAAGCATTTGCATTATAAAAACATAGGAAATAAGATTGATTATTTTATTATCTGTATGAAGGTAGGTGGATGATATTGTACAAGACAGTGCTGTTGAATTGCCCCATTATCCTGGCCTTGCTTCAGTTGTTCGGACATGACAGCTTTCCGTTGGCCAACATTAGACCAATTCAGTTGTTTGAAGGAGCAATCACGTGATCATTAGGGACTGGAAGTTAGGTCTCATTCGCCCTCTGGTGGTAAGTATTGCAATTGGCAGTACCTTCCACAAAGCCTTATGGCCTTGAAATTCTTGTGTTCCCTAATATATGCCCTAGATTGGTGTGGCAGCCGTTACTTCAAATTTGCTTTGTGGCCAAGCCCAAGACTTTGGATGCAACTCAATAGTATCACCATTTTATTAGGACAAGTCTGAGGTTGGGGTGGTGAAACGGGAGCAGGAATGTTAAGAGGTTTCAGCAGCTGGAGGGCAATGGCTGGGGCTTTCAGCTGGGTTGCAGAGGAGGCAGGTAGCAGTGGGGACAGAACTTTGGAAGGATAAGGGCTTGTGCTTTGGAGAGTTTAATCTTTGGGGAGCATTATGGCCTCGGCGAAAGAGTGTGGTCAAGTAAATGGTTGGAGGCGAGGATTAGTGGATTGCTAGATCCAGTGGGGTATATGGAGGAGAGTGGCTGTGGCCTAGGTGATGGGGTGATAGTCTAGTGGGGATGAGAAGGATGGTTGGAGAAATTGTAAGGAGTAAGAGGTTGAAAGGTTGAGGAGCGGGATGTGAATATTGATGGGTCAGTGAGGAGGAGGTTGATGCACTTATTTATTTGTTTGTTTGTTTCCAGCCATGCTGCCCCAGCAACCCCTGACAAACCCAATTACCTCTAACCTAATCTCGGGACAATTTGCCTATCTGCCTGTCTTTGGATTGTAGGAGGAAACCAGAGGACCTGGAAAAAAAAACCATGCATTGCGTGGAGAGAATGTACAGAGATTCCTTACAGAGCGGCGCCAGAATCAAACTCCAAAGACCGGAACACCCCGAGCTGTAACACTGTCACACTAACCACTACACTACCGTGGCGCCAGGCAGGGAAACAAATGGATAAAAGGTGAGTAAAGTAAGTAAGTAAACTATTGGAGATCCCACTCCAGTGAGGTAGAGCAAAATGATGAAAAACAATGGTCAGTCCTTGGGCAACCTAGTCTAGGTTTCTCCCTCAACACTCCAAAAGGCACTTTTCATGGGGAATGTGTTGGACTGGCATAGAAATGCTGTTAAGGCTGATTCAGTTCAGGAAATGCTCTGTCACTTTTCTTAAGAGTAATGCAAATAGATCCAGAAACAGTTCTTAATATGTTTATTTCATGCCACAGTCTCTTCAGACCTTTGCATTATTATAGATCTAACCTTGTCTCCTTAGTCAGGGTGCCAACCGTTCATTTTTTTTCCTTGGTCACTTGCTTATAAGTTATGGGGTGGAAACTATTTCATTGTTTAAAGTACCAAATACATGATGTAGTGGCACGTGCACATTTCCTACCTGGTTCCACCTGCCTATCACTCTTACACTCGGTCCACAGGATCCCCTCCACACCCCACTATTTTCATTTGTCAGCCATCCCTCCCTTATTTGGTTCCACTCATCCTTTCTTATCAAATTCCATAATTTGTAACCCTTTGTTGTCTCCACTTATTCCTCCCCCTCCAGCCTCTGTCACTATTTCCACCCCTCCCTCCCCCACCAGACTCCATCTACTCATCTACCGCTTCTCAACTGGATCCACCTATCATTTGCCAGCTCCTATCCCACCCTTTTCCCTCACCTCTTTGTACTGGCTATGCTTTCATCACATTCTCAGTCCTGATGCAGGATTTTGACCCAAAACGTCAATTATTAACACAAGAGATTTTACAGATGCTGGAAATCCAGAGCAACAAACACAAAATGCTGAAGGAACTCAGTAAATCAGGCAGCATCTATGAAGAGGAATAAACAGCTGACGTTTTGGGCTGAGACCCTCCATCAGGACTTTATAAATCATAGGGTCCTGATGAAGGGACTCAGCCTGAAATATTGACTCTTCATAGATGCTGCCTGACCTGCTGAATTCTTCCAGGTTTTCCAAGTTATAGTTTCTGCAGTCTCATGTCTCCGATTATTGGCGTGTCACAAAAACTGTGGGTCAGCTGTCTAAGAAAAATAACAAGATGGCTTGAGTCGCAAAAATAGATTGAGGTGCTTTTATTTACAAAAATAGTGGGAAAACAAAAACTTGGATGTCCACATCAAAACAAGAGAAAAAAATGAAAAAAATACTATATATATACACAGCTTGCAATTGTCACCTGTCTGGTTAACAACCACCCTCAGACTAAACAAAAGAAAAACCCAAAGTCTGTCTGTCTGTCTGTATCTTGTTTTACGGCGGTTGGCATCCAGCTTAATGGTGCATTACCGCCACCCTCTGCTCCAGAATGTGCACAAGACATATATTCTAAATCCCTTCACCCAATCACACACACACACACACACACACACTTTACCCTCCCATCTTTGACCATCCTAGTACCCTATTCCTGTTTATCCATCATATCCTATAAAAAACCCCTGTACCCCTTAAAAACACTAAAAATAAACCCAAAGCCTTGGTAACCCGAGGTTTATAACTGCTAAGCCCCTCCCCCTAGACCAACAAAAAGCTAATTAACTCAATTGTCTTCCATTTCACACAATCTGGAACTCTACTGCCAGTTCTCACAATAAACACATATACCTCATTATAGGATTCACCATTTCCCGGTTAAATAACTTAAATAAACCCCAAAACTTTACCACAAGATGAGTAATTAGGTAGCATAACCCTTGACCCAGTTAAAGATGGTATCCTCCACCATCGGCACACCTGTGCAGGTTGCTGCTGCCTCTATATAAGACAGCTCTATGCAGCAGCTCTGTTTCAGACCCAGTGACTGTGGAGGAGAGAAACGTCAGATTATCATGACACTTCGCCAAAACACTCATTGGAAAGATGAATATGAATAAATTGACCTGAGATAATTGAACTGTGACATAGTGTGTTTCTTTTTTTCATTCCTATTACTGCTGGGGATGAGTGTAAAATTGTGACTGTTGATTTATTGTGATGCGTGCACGCACCACAATAACAGAGGGGAATAATGTGTGTGGATGACCCTTTGAGTGTTTCACTGAGTGTGCCATGTGCCATCCGTAATCAGTGACGGGCCTTCGTCACATTACCACCCTCCTCTCCTGCAGCGGCAATGTTTGGCAGTCTTGACAGGAAGTCACTGTGATGTTCTCCTTGCCTGCTTTGTGCCACACATAGAACCTGAAAGGTTGAAGTTCCAGGTACCACCTAGTCACCCTGGCACTCTGGTCCTTCATTGTCTGGATCCAGGTCAGGGCTCTGTGGTCCGTCTGAAGATCAAACTTCCTCCTAAGAAGGTAGTACCTGAGGCTGTCCAATGCCCACTTGATTGCCAGACACTCCTCCTCGATTGTGGAGTACCGGGTTTCACGGGGCAGAAGTTCCCTGCTGAGATATAACACAGGACGTTCCTCACCTGGCTCTCCCTGAGCCAGTACTGCCCCGATGCCTACACCTGAGGCATCCACCTGCACCAGGAAGCGGCATTCAAAATCAGGACTCTGCAACACAGGGGAAGAGCATAATTTCTCCTTCAGGCCCTGGAAAGCACTTTCACACTCCTCACTCCATTCCACAGGATTACGGACCAACTTGCAGGTGAGGTTGGTCAATGGGGCTGCCAGGGTTGAAAAGTGAGGGATGAACCGTCGGTACCAGCCCCACTAGGCCAAGAAAAGACCGGACCTGGGTCTTGGTACAGGGCCTGGGGCTGTTCAGAATCGCCTCAACTTTACCCACCTGAGGCTAGACTTCTCCTCTCCCCAACTGATACCCCAGGTACCGGGTTTCCTGCCTGGCCCACTCACATTTCTGCAGGTTGAGTGTAAGTCCTGCCACATTGATTGCACCTAGGACTCGATGAAAGTGCTCCAGATGTTCCTCCCAGGTCAGGCTAAAAATGACCACATTATCCAAATAGGCAGTGCTCCAGTCCTCACAACCTTGCAGCACTCTGTCCATAAGCCTCTGGAATGTGGCTGGGGCACCATGCAAGCCAAAGGGCATCACCGAGAACTGAAAAAGGCCTAGAGGGGTCCTGAGTGCAGTGAGGGGCCGGGACTGGCTCTCCAGGGGGACCTACCAATACCCCTTGCAGAGGTCCAAGGTGGTGATGTAGTTGGCTCTCTCAATCCTCTCCAGTAGGTCCTCAATCCGGGGCATCAGGTAGGCATCGAAAAATGAGATGGCATTCAGTTTCCTAAAGTCAATGCAAATGCGAAGGGTTCCATCCTTCTTCGGCACAATGACAATAGGGCTACTCCACTCACTTTCAGGCGGTTCGATGACTCCCAGCTCCAACATCAAGCGGACCTCCTCCTTCAACGCCTTCACCAGACGTTCTGGTACTCGGTAGCATGCCTGCCGTACTGGACTCTGACCTGGTTTGACTCGGATGGCATGCTGCAACACATCTGTATGGCCTGGTTTCTGTGTGAACAACTGAGAGAAGGTGTCGAATATGACTTGCAATTCAACTGGCTTCTTACTGTCCAGGTGAGAGAGATCCACCTTGGCAGGCTGTTTCCAGGTAGTGAGGTGATGGAAGGAGGGCTACTTCTTCCCTCCCAGGCTTTCAAAAGGTTCACATGGTAAATTTGCTTTTGTTTCCCCTTCTCCAGATGCAGGATCTATGTTGTATGTCAGCAGGAAACTTCTTCCTCATGAAACCCGGTACTCCACAATTGAGAAGGAGTGTCTGGCAATCAAGTGGCCGTTGGACATCCTCAGGTACTACCTTCTTGGAAGGGAGTTTGACCTCCAGACGGACCACAGAGCCCTGACCTGGATCCAGACAATGAAGGACCAGAGTGCCAGGGTGACTAGGTGGTACCTGGAACTTCAACCTTTCAGGTTCTGTGTGCGGCACAAAGCAGGCAAGGAGAACATCACAGCGGACTTCCTGACAAGACTGCCAAACATTGCCGCTGCAGGAGAGGAGGGTGGTAATGTGATGAAGGCCCGTCACTGATTACCGACGGCACATGGAGTGTGCCATGTGCCGTCGGTAATCAGTGACAGGCCTTCGGCACACGGGGCATCTCTGGAATGTGGGAAGAAACTCAACTACCCAGAGGGATCCCATGCATTCACAATTGGAGCGTGCAAACTCTACGCAGGCAGTACCTGAGGTGAGAGTTGAACTGATTTACTGGAGGTGTGAGGCAGCAGCTCTGCTAACAGTCCCACTGTGCTATCACACTATCCTATTATCATGAGCACCTGCTGCAGTGACTTCATTTTACCATCGTTCTATGATGGCATCAAAATGACATTATACAGATTCCAGGAGATAAGAGACAAAGGTGAAATGCAAATTGTTGTTTTACAGTAAATTTGGCCGTTCTTCAATTGCCTTCACAATTATATTTCAATCCACTTTCTATCGAGGCACAGCAGGGATCCATAGTATTCCTGGACTGAATGTGACATAAGTACCTCACAGGTTCTTCATTATTAAGTGCAAGGTTCAAGATCTTATTACATTTTAGGAAAGTAAAATGTACTACTGCGTAGAATGAGCAAGGCTGGACTTAATTTCCTAATATATCTATCAGTAGATTGCTTGTGTAGATTTTCTACAGCCTTTGATAACATGTCTCATCAGGTTAGCCTTAAGAAGAAATCAGTTATCCAAAATTTTGGTCCATGCTGATATAATAAATTCTGAAGTATAATTAACTCGGATCTGCCATCTCAGATCTGGCAGCTATGAAGATATTAACACTAAAAAAAATGTCAGCCCAGTGGAGAAGTCATTTTGGGATCTCAGTGCAATAGAACAGAATATTAATATTGAAAAGCTGTAGGATTCCCATTCTCATTGGCGGCCAAGTTCCTGCATTTTCTTCATCTTATGCTCTTCAAGGACACTGAGGAGGACATCAGCTGAGACTGAGGAGTCGTTTTCCTGTTTCCCCGTCTTCACTCAGCAGACATTTATAAACACTGGTGCACAGGGCAGGAGGCATGGATCAAATAGACAGTCTAATTCCCCCATCTCTTTTGGCTCCACGTATAGATTACCATTCTGATCTTCCAGAGGAACGATTTTGCCACTTGCAGTCCTTTTGCTCTTAATATATCTGTAGAAGCCCTTAGGATTTTTCTTCACCTTATGTGCTTGACTAACCTCATGCCTTCTCTTAGCTCCCTTGACTTCTTTCTTAAGTGTTCACTTGCATTTCTTATATTCAAGCATCTCATTTGTTCCAACTTGCCTATATCTACTACACACCTCATTTTTTTTCTTAACTAGGGCCTCAATATCTCTCAAAAATCAAGGTTCCCTAAACCTGGTATCATTGCCTTTTATTCTGACAGGCACGTACAAGCTTTGTACGCTCAAAGTTTCACTTTTGAAGGCCTCACTTTGGAATATTAAAATTTTAAGTATTTTTTGTGGTTTTAATATTTTGAGGAAATATCTCTATAATGGCAATACATATAGCTACCCAAGGACTTCAAATGCAGGAATATGGACCAAGATACAAAGAAATTTGAAGGACCTCAGCAGGACAGGCAGCATCTATGGAGAGAAATAGATATTTGACATTGCAGTGAGGACCATTCATCTGGACAGAAGGTCTCTGCCTGACCTACTGAATTCCTCCAGCTTTTTATTATTTATATATATATTAACATTTTATGAACAAAGGTATAAAATGTAAAATATTTCAAGGAGAGGGAAGTGTAATCTCCATGGCCTGAAGTACTAATGAGGTGTTTACTGATCTGTGCTCATCAGTAGCCAGGCATCCCTGTGTAACATATATCCAAAATGACCAATATACCTACAATTTTATGTGATATACATATTGTGTATGTGTAAAATCTATTCCAAAAATGACAACTAATTGCACCTGACAGGATTTGTAATGCATGCATTCAGAAATAGTTCTTATAAAGTGCAAGTTATCCACCAACTATAATACTGTGCAAAAGTCTTAGCCACACCCTAGTCTATTAGCTAGGGTGCCCAAGACTTTTACACAGTACTGTATTTGTCAACATGGAGTGGAGAGCAAGTTTATAAATCTGGTGAGAGCAAAGGATGTTGGGAATGACGAAGATGGAGCGATGCGGGAGGGGTGTGGGACAGGTGGCAGAGAAGGAGTGCCAGGGGTGGCGGGGGGGGGGGGCACGGATGCAGACACGCCCAGCCCTGAGACATCAGTCAAGGTCATTTGATTCTAAACAACTGGTTTATTGATCATTACAGAATGTCTCTCTGGTGCTTCCCGCTCCCTTCTCTTTTTCCCATCCTGAATTCTGCTTTCTCTGTTCCCTTCCCACTCTCAGTCCACAATAGAGACCCATATCAGAACCAGGTTTATCATCACTCACATATCTCATGAAATTTGTTTTTTGTGGCAGCTGTACAGTGCAATACGGAAAATTATTATAGTAGTGTGTAAAAGTCTTAAGCACCCTAACTATATGTGCCTAAGACTTTTGCATAGTACTATATATCCAGTGAAATAAAACGTCTAATGGCATCAGATTTCAAATTTCATGGTTTTTCAGATAAAATATGATAACTTTATTATGCCTCTGGTACTTTCTGTAGGACACTTGATGGCAGTACCATACTAGTTTAAAATGGAATGACCTCCATTAAATTAATTCGGGCTGCAGGACTTTTCAGAAGCACACATGAAATACAGGATCTTTGCTCTTATACCATTCATGCCCTGCAGCTGGGATAAGCTGGTCACAGGGAAGCAGAGAGCTGTTTCTCCTATGACCCACCTAAACCTGATATTTCAATACACTGGAACAGAAATGCTGCAGTGACCTTCCCAAACACTTAAAAGATGTCACTGCTCAGTGCAAAGAACTTCACACCTCCCTTTTATTATTATGAACCTGAAGTATGTTGATTTCTCTTCCTAGTGGTAGAATTTCTTACAAGGACCAGGTCCCGAAATAGGTCACTGACATGTTAAATGAAATTACGAAAGGACTAATACAGCGGGTGAACAGTGTAAGGGCTCTTCGACACTCTACAAAGGGAAGCTGATTGTTCCATCTCAGTTACTTGAAAGCTGGCAACTGTGACACTGATGTTGCCTGCCAGTTAACACCTGGACTTTTCTATGAAGCATTAACAGTGTTGTCCAGGCAGTTCTCTTTCTCATTCATTTATAGGATGTGATGCCACTGGCAATGCCAATACGTATTGTGTATTCCTAATTGCCAGGGAATAGCAGGCAGGATAGACAAAGGAGAGTCAATGGATGTTGTGTACTTGGAGTTTCAGAAGGCCTTTGACAAGGTGCCATACATGAAGCTGAAACCTATCGAATATTGAAAGGCCTAGACAGAGTGGATGTGGAGAGGAACTCTCCTATAGTGGGTGAGTCTAGACCAGAGGGCACAGACTCAAAATAGAGGGACGTCCATTTAGAACGGGGATGAGAAAACATTTCTTTAGCCAGATTGTGGTAAATCTGTGGAATTCATTGCTACGTATGGCTGAGTCATTGAGTAGATTTAAAGTGGAGGTTGATAGATTCTTGATTAGACAGGGTGTCAAAGGTTACGGGGGAGAAGGCAGAAGAATGGGATTGAGAAGGCTAATAAATCAGCCATGATACAATGGCAGAGCAGACTCGATGTGCCGAATGGCCTAATTCTGCTCCTGTGTCTTGCAGTCTTATAAAGCAAGGACAATTAAGTGCCGGCACACCATCAGGTCCAACACTGCATATGGAACAGACAAGGGTGCCATATTTCTTTTCAGTCAGGTGCATTGGGGAACCAGGTGAGTTGTGATAATCTGGTGAGTGCTGTGCCACTATAACTGATAATAGGTTTTCATTTCAAATGTATTTAATTCATTGAAATTAATTTTCCAAGCCACTGCTTTGAGATACATCCTCCTGTTTCCAGATCATTGCCCAAGCCTCTGTATGTGTCTCGTACCTGAGACATCATGCTCCCTTCTGATTCTAGCCTGACTGATATATCAGAGAACTTGTATCACTCCCCAAGGCAAGACAACAAAGGGCAGTTCACCTCATGTCATCTTTGATTGAACTTGAATGCACTTATCCCATGAACACCCATTATAATTTCAAAGATCAACTGGCATCTTTTTATTTTGTGCTTACAGTCCTTCTGCTGTCTCCGACTGTTGTACATACAGTCTTCACTGGAAACAGTTCTTGGAGAATTGTCAGGTCCGGTTTTCTTCCTCTTACATCTTGGATTAGAGAGTCAGTGTGATAGATTGAAAATCTGTTCTTAAATTTATAAATTAAATGCTGCAGACATCTATAACAAGAAATTATAGTTTACTCATATGGCATCCATTTCTAAAAGGTCTTTTCAAATTTAATCTGTTTTGAATTTCTGCCCACCAACAACAGGAAGCTGTGAATTTAATTTTATAAACAACCTACAGCACAATACAGGCCTCTTGACCCACAATGCTGTGCCAAACATGTACTTACTTTAGAAATTACCTAGGGTTACCCATAGCCCTCTATTTTTCTGAGCTCCATGTACCTATCCAGGAGTCTCTTAAAAGACCCTATCGTATCCACCTCCACCGTCATCAGCGGCAGCCCATTCCACGCACTCACCACTCTCTGCGTAAAAAACATACCCCTGACATCTTCTCTGTACCTACTTCCAAGCACCTTAAAACTGTGCCGTCTCATGTTAGCCATTTCAGCCCTGGGAAAAAGTGTCTGACTATCCACACGATCAATGCCTCTCATCATCTTACACACCTCTGTCAGGTCACCTCTCATCCTCCGTTGCTCCAAGGAAAAAAGGCTGAGTTCACTCAGCCTATTCTCATAAGGCATGCTCTCCAATACACACAACATCTCTTGTAAATCTCCTCTGCACCATTTCTATAGTTTCCACATCCTTCCTGTAGTGAGGTGACCAGAACTGAGCACAGTACTCCAAGTGGGGTTTGACCGTGGTCCTATATAGTTGTATTATTACCTCCTGGCTCTTAAACTCAATCCCATGATTGATGAAGGCCAATGCACCGTATTCCTTCTTAACCACACAGTCAACCTGCGCAGCAGCTTTGAGCAGCCTATGGACTCGGACCTCAAGATCCCTCTGATCCTCCACACTGCCAAGAGTCTTACCATTAATACTATATTCTGCCATCATATTTGACCTACCAAAATGAACCACCTCACACTTATCTGGGTTAAACTCCATCTGCCACTTCTCAGCCCAGTTTTGCATCCTATCGATGTCTCGCTGTAACCTCTGACAGCCCGCCACACTATCCACAACACCCCCAACCTTTGTGTCATCAGCAAATTTACTAACCCATCCCTCCACTTCCTCATCCAGGTCATTTATAAAAATCACAAAGAGTAAGGGCCCCAGAACAGATCCCTGAGGCACACCACTGGTCACCGACCTCCATGCAAAATATGACCTGTCTACAACCACTCTTTGCCTTCTGTGGGCAAGCCAGTTCTGAATCCACAAAGCAATGATCCCTTGGATCCCATGCCTCCTTACTTTCTCAATAAGTGTTGCATGGAGTACCTTATCAAATGCCTTGCTGAAATCCATATACACTACATCTACTATTCTACCTTCATCAATGTGTTTAGTCATATCCTCAAAAAATTCAATCAAGCTCATAAAGCATAATCTGCCTTTGACAAAGCCATGCTGACTATTCCTAATCATATTATGCCTCTCCAAATGTTCATAAATCCTGCCTCTCAGGTTCTTCTCCATCAAATTACCAAGCACTGAAGTAAGATTCACTGGTCTATAATTTCCTGGGCTATCTCTACTCCCTTTCTTGAATAAGAGAATAACATCTGCAACCCTCCAGTCCTCCAGAACTTCTCCCATCCCCACTGATGATGCAAAGATCAATGCCAGAGGCTCAGCAATCTCCTCCCTCGCTTCCCACAGTAGCCTGGGGTATACCTTGTCCAGTCCTATGACTTATCCACCTTGGTGCTTTCCAAAAGCTCCAGCACATCCTCTTTCTTAATGTCTATATGCTCAAACTTTTCAGTCCTCTGTAAGTCATCCTTACAATTACCAAGGTTCTTTTCCGTAGTGAGTACCGAAGCAAAGTACTCATTAAGTATCCCCACTGCCTCCTCCAGTTCCATCCACGCTTTTCCACTGTCACATTTGATTGGTCCTATTCTCTCACGTCTTATCCTCTTGCTCTTCACATACTTGTAGAGTGCCTTGGGATTTTCCTTAATCCTGCTCGCCGAGGTCCTCTCTTGGCCCATTCTAGCTCTCCTAATTTCATTCTTATGCTCCTTCCTACTAGTCTTATAACTTTCTAGATCTCTATCATTACCTAGTTTTTTGAAGCTTTTCCTTTCTTCTTGACTAGATTTACAACAGCCTTTTTACACCATGGTTCCTGTACCCTACCATCCTTTCACTGTATCATTGGAATGTACCTATGCAGAATGTCACACAAATATCCCCTGAACATTTGCCACATTTCTGCTGCACAGTTCCCTGAGAACATCTGCTCCCATTTTATGCTTCCAAGTTCCTGCCTGATAGCTTCATATTTCCCCTTACTCCAATTTACATTTTCCTGACTTGTCTGTTCCTATCCCTCTCCAAGGATATGGAAAAGGAGATGGAATTGTGATCACTATCTCCAAAATGCTCTCCCACTGAGAGACTTGACACCTGACCAGGTCCGTTTCCCAATACCAGATCAAGTACAGCCTTTCCTCTTATAGGCTTATTGTGTCAGACAGCCTTCCTGAACACACTTAACAAACTCCACCCCATCTAAACCCCTTGCTCTAGGGAGATGCCAATCAATATTGGGAAATTAATATCTCCCATCAAGACAACCCTGTTATTATTGCAGCATTCCAGAATCTGTCTCCCTATCTGTTCCTTGATGTCCCTGTTACTATTGGGTGGTCTATAAAAAACACACAGTAGAGTTATTGACCCCTTCCTGTTTCTAACTTCCACCCACAGAGACTCAGTAGACAATTCGTCCTTTCTTTGTGAACCTCAAATTCTTCAGCTAAAATCCTGCCACTTTCTGACCTACCAAAATTCAGATAATAAATCAGGAACCCTCTATGTCTCAGTTCATGACCTCCTCTCAAATTCAAGAATCCCGATCAATGATTGGACGCCAACCATCAACATATCTCCTGCTGTGAACCCCTAGACTTGGCCTCATTCCTGGACTGACCTACTATTTTTCTTCAACGTTTTCGGTCTCCACGTGGTACTGAACATTTATGCAGCAGGTCCACGACTAAAACGTTCACTACTATGCAGAATAGCAACAACTAGATGCCAGTAAATTTCCACACATTCTCTCCTATATGGCCCTAGTAACTAAGTAGGTCTGTGAAATACTGTTTGTGATGTGTGTCCCTGCAACAGGAGCTACTTTCAGAACCACCAGCACAAATCTGCTCAGTTGTTTAATGAGCTAATTGGTTACTCATTTTGTCCAGATCAGCAAATCAGGTTGAACTAAGTGCAGTCATTTAGTTGTTTGAGTTATTAAGCTCTTAAAGTGGTAGGCCTTGAACACAGACTGTAATCACTCTGCTGTCTATTCTTGGGGTTTATAATAGGATCTCTGGATCTATTTTTTGTAAACAGCTTTAAACAAGAAGGCATTTTAATCATTATTTCCCACATTTTTAAATGGATGTCGTAAGTTTGGTTTTGTACTGTAATCAAATCTGAGCTTTAGCATGGGCTGTTTAAAATAACTTCATAACATAATTGATTTGAGGTATTCAGTCTAAGCCATGTGTGTATCATTAGCCACAGAAATCTGGAGTCTCTGCTAGACATGACATTATTTCCTGTATGTGTCTTAATAGTAAAAATTGCTGACTGGTGGAATATCTCAAATACTCTGCCCATAAATTCTACCATGCTTTAAACTGTGTGTGCTAAAGCAGTGCCATATAGGAAACTAATTTCATTCAATATTAAGTGCAGCATGTTTACAGGGATCTTGAGGCTGGACCCAACTGTATAAGCTGTGCTTTGCGACAAAATTGGAACAAAAAAGCTTGACCTTAGTAGCATATGTGGTGGCACAGTAACATAGAGGTTAACGCATCACTTTACAGCACCAACAATCAGCCACTGGGGTTTAATTCTTGCCAGTGTCTGTAAGGAGTTTGTACGTTCTCCCCGTGACTGTGTGGGTTTCCTCCAGGTGCTCCCCGGTTTCCTCCCACATTCCAAAGACATACACTTCAGGTTAGGGTTTTAGTCGTGGACCTGCTGCCTAAATGTTCAGTACCACGTGGAAACCTAAAACGTTGAAGGAAAATAGCAGGTCAGTCCAGGAATGAGGCCAAGTCTAGGGGTTCACAGCAGGAGGGATGTTAATGGTTGGAGTCCAATCATTGATTGGGACTCTTGAATTTGAGGAGGAGTCATGAATTGAGACACGGAGCATTCCTGATTTATCGTCTGAGTTGGGCATACTATGTTGGCACCTGAAGCATGGCAACACTTGTGGGCCACCACCAGCGCAATCCTTGGATTGTGTTGGCCATTGATGCAAAACGATGCATTTCACTGTATGTTTCAATGTTTTGATGTACATGTGACAAATAAAGCTCATCTTTAATCAATCTCTTTTGGAAAAGGCCGCTTTAAGTCATATAACATAGAATATAGAAAACCTACAGCATAATACAGGCCCTTTGGCCCACAAAGCTGTGCCGAACATGTCCTTACCTTAGAAATTACCTAGGGTTACCCATAGCCCTCTATTATTCTAAGCTCCATGTACCTATCCAGGAGTCAAAGACCCTATCGTATCCGCCTCCACCACTATTGCCGGCAGCACATTCCACACACTCACCACTCTCTGTGTAAAAATCTTACTCTTGACATCACATCTGTACCTACTTCCAAGCACCTTAAAATTGTGCCCTTTCGTGCTAGCCATTTCAGCCCTGGGAAAAAGCCTCTGACTATCCACACGATCATCATCTTATACACCTCTATCAGGTCATCTCTCATCCTCCGTCGCTCCAAGGAGAAAAGGCCAAGTTCACTCAACCTATTCTCATAGGGCATGCTCCCCAATCTAGGCAACATCCTTGTAAATCTCCTCTGCACCCTTTCTATGGTTTCCACATCCTTCCTGTAGTGAGGCGACCAGAACTGAGCGCAGTACTTCAAGTGGGGTGTGACCAGGGTCCTATATAGCTGCAACATTACCTCTTGGCTCTTAAATTCAATCACACGATTGATAAAGGCCAATGCACCATATGCCTTCTTAACCACAGAGTCAACCTGCGCAGCAGCTTTGAGTGTCCTATGGACTCAGACCCCAAGATCCCTCTGATCCTCCACACTGCCAAGACTCTTACCATTAATAATATATTCTGCCATCATATTTGATCATGGGGTTGATCTGGATAGCTTTGATCATGTGGAAGGTGAGAGGATTGGAGTGTCTCTGATGACTGATGTGTCCTAGGATTTGGGCGCCCAGGTCAAGGCCCAGAATGATTGCCCCTACCCATAGCGCCCCACCACCAAATCAAAATAAAGGACGCCTTGCTGTTATGAAGGACATTGGCATCTGTACTGATTCCAACCTTGACAAACATCTCAGTAGTTTAAGACTGAGCTCTTTCAGCTGGAGAAGTCCCGTTTGTTCAGACCCACTCCAGCATTCATGTCCTTGCTATTTCTTCATCAAAATAGCATAGTATTGCACTTGCGCTTACATCATGTCCATGTTTCCTGCAGTCACGATGTGTACATGGACAGAGCTGCTTCTCACTTTCCGTAACTTCATGTTGCCTCAGAACAAATGGTTGTGTTTAGGCTCACAACATGTACTGAGCACAAATAGAGAGACCTGAATTATAACAACTAAATCCACATGCTTGATGTTGCCATGGAAATAAATGCCGTATGCCAGATGTGAAGCTGCTAGCTTTCCAATCACTCCAGAAGGCATTTCAGTTTAGCATTGCAAACAGGGCCTGACCGTGCATTTAATCAGTAGCCATACCTGTTATTGTTCCTTTAGTGGAGGATGCATTATCAAGTAGCAATTGTAAATAGAATCTGTATTACCCACTGAACACCAGAATGAACCTGTCCCACTGGTAGGAGCTGTGATTTCTGTCACTCTGTAATTTTATTGCAGACTGTTGGTTACAGTCAGTAAAAGGTTAGCTGATTTACAGATTGGAACAAAGGGCTGTGTTTGATTTTTGGCAGGCTTTGTGAAATTTGTGTTAATCCTTTGCTCACTACAGACAACCTTATGAGCCCTCTGTGGATAATGAATAAGTACATTAACACCACTTAAGCCTTCAGAAGCAAAATACTCAAAATATTTTTGGATTTTTCTCTAGAATCCAAGAAGAGGAAAACTTGCATTCAGCAGAAGGGAAGAAGCCATTCCTAAAACTTCCTGAAAGGATGGATGTGATTAAGCTTGAGAGGGTGCAGAAAATTTTGGCAAGGACTGGACAGCTCAGTTATAAGAGACTGGATAGGCTGAGACTGTTTTCCCCGGAGCAAAGCAGCTCTATAGAATTATAACATAGATAGTCAGTCTTCTTCCTAGAGAAGGGGAATGTAAACCAGATGACATATGTTTAAGGTGAGATGGAGAATGAAGGGGATCTGAGAGGCAAGATTTTCACTCAGAGGGTGGTGGATATAGAAATGAGTTGCCAGAGGAAGTAGTATAGGAGAGTAAAATTATAACATTCAAAAGACATTTGGACAGGTTCGTAGATAGGAAAGACTTAGTAGTAGGGACCAAATGAAGGCAAATTGGACCAGCTCAGGAAGATACCAAAGGGTCTGTTTCCATTATGTCTAACTCTGTGCCTCTGAAGTAAAGCTGTATAGCAATTTGTAGCTTTTTATGAGATGTGGCCTTCTATTCTGGCGACCTTTAGTTGCAACTCGGCATCAGCTCTGGACTATCAATGGCAGACATCCCACCTCTCCCGGAAGTTCCGGGAGTCTCCCGCATATGAATAGTGGCTCCTTGATGCCCGCAAATTATATACAATATCACGGAAATCAATTTTTTTGAGAGCGAGCGTGAGAGAGAGCACGAGAGAGAAAGCAAGCGAGAGCGTGCGAGCGACCATGAGAGAGAGAGAGAGCGCGCGCCATGGCAGAGTGTTCCAAAAAAAAAAAGAAAATATAAAACGTACATCACCCCAGCCTACACGAGAGTGTACCCCTGCCAATAGGGGTCAAAATAATGAGTGTTGCTCGCTGCACTGTTTGCAACAGTGACTTTTCTATAGCCCATGGTGGGTTAAGGCTGTAAAAGACATGTTGAGGTGAGTTTAACAGGTGTCATTCATTCATTAGCATAGCTAACGTTATTTAAACTAGCTGGCTAGCTGCTAAGGAGCTACTCTATTGCAGACATCCCACCTCTCCCGGAAGTCTCCCACAAGTTGATGGTGCTGCCTCCCTGAAATCAGTTTTTGCAGGGTGGGATGTCTGCAATGGCATCCTGTAACAGTGATGTCATCAAGTTGGCTAAACAGCCAATCACAGTGAAGAATTCTGACAAACAGCAAACAAGAAAGCAAAAGAGAATGGGTTTTAATTATTTTTGAAGCATATTATTGATAGCAAAATTAAAGTTTAGAATTTATGTAAGAATAAAGTTGCAGGCAAAACATAATGCATTTATAATCCATCTTTGCATTTCTGTTTATAATATTTAAAATATTAACATTTAGATTTTTTTTATAATGAAGACATGTAGTCCTCTTTTATTGTCATTTAGTAATGCATGCATCAAGAAATGATGCATTATTTCCTCCGGTGTGATATCACAAAACACAGGACAGACCAAGACTAAAAAAACTGACAAAACCACATAATTATAACATTTAGTTACAAATGGTGCAACAATACCATAACTTAATGAAGAAGTCCATGAGCACAGTAAATTTCAAAGTTTCTCAAATGTCCCACATCTCACGCAGACGGGAAAAGGAAGAAAAACTCTCCCTGCCATGCCGACCACAACTTCGAGCTCTGATCAGCTCTCTGACACCGAGTACTGAGCACCATCTCTGTCCGAACGATTCGACCTCCTTCTCAGTCTCCAAAAGCAGGCAAGGCCGGGGATTTTGAGGCCTACCCTCCGAAAGATTCCCGACCACACAGTAACGACAGCAGCGAACGGGCGTTGCAGAAATTTCTCCAGATGTTCCTCTGTGCTTTCACGTCCATTCTCCATCAAATCAGAATTGTCCACGGCCCCTATTTAATAAATATGATATCATTTTTCACCGGAGGGCTGCGCACATGCAGGCGTGCCGCCATCTTCACCTCCCGCCTTTAATATTTTAAATAATTTCAGGGAAAATTATAATATGGAAAAGTGCAGTTAGCATTTTTGCTTAGTGAAATTACAAGATATTAAAAACATGTTTCCATCTCTTGGAGCAAAGTATAACTACCTGGAAATTAGATTGCAACCCACAATGTGTTATGTTCAGTCGTGTTTTTTACTAAACAAAATGTGAATGGAATCAGAACTTTTCGTATAGAATTCGAGATCATAATAGCCAGTCTGGGTTCTCAGTGCATCGGCTGAATGGAAAACTTACGCCACCATATACCATGCACATCTGGATGCCACTTGTGGCATTTTCCATTGTGTTGGAATGGCTGCCCCTGGGATAAGACTCCAGAGACACCTGGGAACTTCCTTCTGTGCAACCTAAAGAAGAACTCCTTGAGCAGACCCAGCACAGTGCTCAGTACACCCTTTCAGGTTATTTACCTCCTGACCCTCCTTTGGCCCCATGACACCAATCCAGCTCCCAGCATTTCACAAGCTTTCCTCCCTACTCGCTCCCTACATGACTTCCTTGTCCATTTGTGCCTCCCCTCTGATCTCCCTCCCGGCACTTATCCTTGCAAGCAGAACAAGTGCTACACCTGCCCTCATACCTCCTCCCTCACTACCATCCAGGGCCCCAAACAGTCCTTCCAGGTGAGGCAACACTTCACTTGTGAGTCTGTTGGGGTCATATACTGTGTCTGGTGCACCCGCTGAGTCCTCCTGTATATTGGTGAGACCTGACATAGATTGGGAGACTGCTTCACCGAGCACCTACTCTCCATCGGCCAGAAGAAGCGGAATCTCCCTGTAGCCACCCATTTTAATTCCACTTCCCATTTCCATTCTGATCTGTCTATCCATGGTCTCCTCTACTGTCGTGATGAGGCCACACACAGGTTGGAGGAACAACACCTGGTATTCCATCCGGGTCGCCTCCAACCTGGTGGCATGAACATTGATTTCTCAAACTTCTGGTAATGCCCTCCCTTCACCATTCCCTTTTCCCTCTCTCATCTTATTTCCTTGCCTGCCCATCACCTTCCTTGGTGCTCCTCCCCCCTCTTCTTTCTTCCATGGCCTTCTGTCCTCCTTTTAGATACCTGCTCTCCAGCCCTGTATCTCTTTCACCAATCAACTTGCCAACCTTTTTCTTCACCCCTCCCCCTCCCAGTTTCACCTATCACCTTGTGTTTCTCCCTCCTCTCCCCCCACCTTCTAACTCAGCCTTCTCATCTTCTTTTTCTCCTGCTGAAGGCTCTCAGCTTGAAATGTCAACTGCTTACTCTTTTCCACAAATGCTGTCTGGCCTGCTGAGTTCCTCCAGCATTTCTTGTGTGTTGCCTGTCCTTAAACTATGACTCTTCCAATCCATTCATTCACTGTCATAACACATAACTTTCAAATGTAGTCACAGAGTTTAGCTGCCAAGAAAATAAATGCAGATCAAATGCTGACAAGGGAAGTCAAAAACAAAATAAAAGCCAAGGAGAGGGCATAGAATACAGCAAAAATTAGTGGGAAGTTAGAGGACTTGGAAGCTTTTAAAAACCAACAGAAGACAACTAAAAAAGCCATAAGGAGAGAACAGATGAAATATGAAGGTAAGCAAGCCAATAATATCAAAAAGGATACCAAACATTTTTTCAGATATACAAAGATTAAAATACAGGCGAGAGTGGATATCCGACTGCTGGAAAATAACACTGAAGAGATAGTAATGGGGACAAGAAAATGGTGGATGAACTGAATAAGTATTTTGCATGTCTTCCCCGTGGAAGAAATTAGCCGTATGCCAGAAGTTTGAGAGTGTCAGGGCAGGCTGAGTGTAGTTGCTATTACTAGGGTGAAGATGCTTGGGAAGCTGAAAGGTCTGAAGGTAAATAAATCACCTGGACCAGACATACTATGCTCTAGGGTTCTGAAAGAGGTAGCTGAAGAGATTGTGGAGGCATTAGGAATGATATTTCAAGAATCACTAGATTCTGGAATGGTTCCAGAGGACTGGAAAATTATAAATGCCATTCCACTCTCCAAGAGGGCTGAAAGCAGAAGAAAGGAAATTATAGGCCAGTTAGCCTGACCTCAGTGGTTGGGAAGATGTTGGATTAGATTATAAATGGTGAGGATTTGGGGGTACTTGGAGGTACATGATAAAATGGGCCAAAGTCAGCATGGTTTCTGTGAGGTGAAGGTGTTGCCTGACAAATCTGTTGGAATTCTCTGAGGTAATAACAAGCAAGATAGACAGTGGATGTGGTGTACTTGGATTTTCAAAAGACCTTTGACAAGGCGCCAGACATGAGGCTGCTTAGCAAGATAAGAGTCTATTGTATTACAGCAAAGAGGGGGAATAAAGGGCACCTCTTCTGATTGGCTGCCAGTGACTTAGTGGTGGTCTGCAGGGGTCACTGTTGGGACCACATCTTTTTATGTTGTATGTCAATGATTTTGGATGATGGAATTGGTGGCTTTGTGGTCAAGTTTGCAGATGATACAAAAATTGGTGGAGAAACAGGTAGTGTTGAGGAAGCAGGAAGGCTGCAGGAGGACTTGCACAGATTAGGAGAATGGGTAAAAAAAATGGCAGATGAAATACAGTGTTGTGAAGTGTCTGGTCATATGCTTTTGGTAGAAGGAATAAAAGTGTAGGCTATTTTCTAAACAGGGAAAAAATTCAAAAATCTTATATGCAAAGGGACTTGGGAGTCCTTGAGCAAGATTCCCTAAAGGTTAACTTTCAGGTTGAGTCGGTGGGGAGGAAGGCAAATGCAATGTTAGCATTCATTTCAAAGAGAACTAGAATATAAAGGCAAGGATGTAATGCTGAGGCTTTATAAGGCACTGATGAGACTTCACTCAGTGTATTGTGAGCAGTTTTAGGCTCCTTATCTAAGAAAGGATGTGCTGACATTGGGGAGGGTTCAAAGGCAGTTCATGAAAATGGTTCTGGTGTTGAAAGGCTTATCATATGAGGAGTGTTTGATGGCTTTGGGCCTGTACTCGCTGGAATTTAGAAAAAATGAGATGGGGATATTATTGAAACCTATCAAATGTTGAAAGGCCTAGATAGAGTAGATGTGGAGAAGATGTTTCCTATAGTGGGGGAGTCTAGGACCAAAAGGCACAACCGCAGAATAGAGGGACGTCCATTTAGAACAGAGATGAAGAGGAATTTCTTTAGCCAGAGGGTTGTGAATCTGTGGAATTCATTGCCACAGGTGGCTGTGGAGGCCAAGTCATTGAGTGTATTTAAGGCGCATGTTCATAGATTCTTGATAAATTAGGGCGCGAAAGGTTACAGGGAGAAGACAGGAGAATGGGGTTGAGAGGGAAATGGATCAGCCATGATCAAATACCATAGCAGACTTGATGGACCAAATGACCTAATTCTGCTCCAATGTCTTAGGGTCTTATAGCCTTACTCTTTCATGGGTCTTTTACAAGCTTATTTAAAGGTACTTTCTAGTATAAAATTGTTTAGACAATATCCAAGGACAAAAAGCTGTATATTTCAAGTAAACATTGCAGTATGTCAGTAAGTTTTCACTTACAGCGACATGCAAAAGTTTGGGCACCCCTGGTCAAAATTTGTGTTACTGTGAATAGTTAAGTGAGTAGAAGATGACCTCATCTCCAAAAGTCATGAAGTTAAAGATGAAACATTCTTTTCAACATTTTAAACAAGATTAGTGTATTATTTTTGTTTTGTACAATTTTAGAGTGAAAAAAAGGAAAGGAGCACCATGCAGAAGTTTGGGCACCCCAAGAGATTTGAGCTCTCAGATAATTTTTACCAAGGTCTCAGACCTTAATTAGCTTGTTCACAGTCATCATTAGGAAAGGCCAGGTGAAGCAAATTTCAAAGCTTTATAAATACCCTGACTCCTCAAACCTTGTCCCAACAATCAGCAGCCATGGGCTCCTCTAAGCAGCTGCCTAGCACTCTGAAAATTAAAATAAATGATGCTCACAAAGCAGGAGAAGGCTATAAGAAGATAGCGATGTGTTTTCAGGTAGCCGTTTCCTCAGTTTGTAATGTAATTAAGAAATGGTACCACCTAACACATTCCTCAATTCCTCCCCATTTATCAATGATGCTTGAGAGGTCATTTGATCAACAATCTGCTTCTAAGAGGGAATGTTTTTAATTTTCTTCTCTCTTTCTTGAGATCAGCTGTCGATGATCATTGACTGTGAAGAGACTGCCCAGTCTCTTGGGTCGAAGTAGTGTACTGGATGTGTAATCTGCCGACTCTCAAGGACTCAGTCTCACATAAAGCTGCTTGCTTAAGTATTTTAGGTATACGCATTTTAAAAATTCCACACAGAATGCCATTTTTCAATTTTACTGAACTATTCTCTAACTTCTTATTCTTGTCATCACGTTATTAAATATATTTCAACTATACTTGGCTGCCTTGCAGTCATTGATAATGGGAACCGTCTCCAGCAAATACTAGGGCAAAAAGAAAGGACATTAATGAAGAAAAGCAAGCCTTCTCACATGTCCGGGGGGAGGGGGGTTGGCTGTTGGATTTGGAAGTGCAACACTTCATAGGTGCCCCAGCTACATTTATTATGTGTTTGACTGCACTCAAATTTAAATTTTAAATCCTCTCCCACAAAGGGCAACTAGCAGCACTGAAGAGGCACAATTTCACTGTCAGATATATTCTATCATTCTAATAAGTGTATTGTTCTAAATCCTAACACAAGGAGTAAGGGATGAGCTGGTATTAGAGGGTCCTCCTTTCCACTCATTTGAGATTTATGGCAATCACTGTCATATAAACATGGCTTTGCCTGTAGTACGTACTACTCATAAACTGTTCACCAATGGCTTACTTGTAGACCCTGTTTAAATGGTTTCAACTGAATGGAGAGTTAATGAAAAACAGAAATGCTGGCCGTTTGCATGAATGAATGTGAAGAAAATTGATCACAATTATTTATGATTACATTTTTCATTTGCTTACCAAGATGGACTGAAATTGTTCGCTTTCCCTAATTTTAAGTGTGCTTAAATCGAGTGTCTCAATATTTACTGTTGAACAGTTGATCTTATTGGTGCATGTTCTTTAAGTCTCTATAACACTCGGCCTCAAGTCCCTTCCCTCATCTTTTACTGGCAAACAACTGAAGGCTCAGAGTGAAACCCTGCTCCTGTCTCAGCTGAGGCAGTTGCTGTTGTGACTCACTTGTAACAAAATAAGCTGTGTCTCTTCAGATGACCATGCAACACTCAAATATTAACAAGTATGGTGATTTAATAATGACAAAACATCCTGGGCTAGCAATTCATATTCAGTGATGTATGACAATCTTGAATTCCACTTCCAAATTATTTAAGTACACGTAACCAAAAATGAATTTCTACCTTTATGTTTGATGTTCCAACTGAATCATAAATAAACCTAGAAGATAAAACTCAAAACATCTGGGCTTTCTTCAGATTAATTCCTTCTTCCTCATCAAAAGAAAAAGAAAAGCAACACTTGAATTTCTGAGGTGTCATTTGGGGACAAAGTGGATCATAGCCAATTAAGTCCTTCATTTCAGCTAGAGTGCGAAGGACAACTTCACTCTACATGGATGTCACCATCATTTCTCCCTGTGATTTCTGTAGTCAGTATGGTTTTTAATCAGAGAGGTGTGCCCCTTCCCAGTCCAATACAGATCTGTTCACATGTGAACGCGATCCTAAAAATCTCCTTGTGTCTCCATGAAATATGGATGGGCCAGGGCCTCATAGGTGGAAATCCTTTGTTCTGGATTGAAGCGCAGACACTTCTGAAAGAAAGAAAAACACAATTAATTCAAGCTACTTGAAAAAAAGCAAGAGGAGAAAACTGGCAAATCTGAAGCATGGACAAAACCAATAATCATTTTCCTCAAAGTCGATATAGTACATAATTTGTGATTAATGATAGCAAAATATTAATTTGTATGTGGCATGTTTTGCAGTTGAATGGAGAGAAAGGTTTGTGTGCCTTTGTGTCAACAAAGCAAGTATCAGTCACTGAGTTCAATCATTGTTGCACAGGTAAATGTGGTTGCCACTTTGCAGCACAGCAAGATCCGATAGCCGCCAGACAGGTCACCACTTAATTTGTATGGCCGAGACATAAGAGCTGTTACCAGAGTTACTGGGGATCTATTAGGGCAGTTTACAATGGTTTCACATCTAAAAGTCTTTCCTTAAGAAGGGCAATCTCAAAGACATTTCCCTTGGTTTAGATTATGTATTGAGGCCTTAGAATGTACGTTTTGTTTCACTGAGAGACAACACTGGGCCACAGATGGATGATAAAAATACCATTGCCCAGAAGCCTGTCTGACTGCAGGGCCAGTCACGATTGGAACAAACTCACAAAGGCCATGCAAGCTCCTTGCAGAGCAATCCTATCAGGTCTATTTCCCATCTAGGCCTCCCACTTATTCTCTCTCAAATGCCAATCAACTCCCCTTTGATTCTTCTACCACTTAGCTACACCAGCGAAACTTTCCGCAGCCACTCAACCTGTCAGCATATCTTTGCGATGCAGAAGTAAACCAGAGCTGCTGAAGGTCCACACAGACAGTAACCAAGGTACGAATCGAACCTAGGTCCCTGGAGGTCACAGGTAGCGCATGTAAACTCCACACAGACAGTAGCCAAGGTATGAATCGAACTTGGGTCCTTTGGGCTGTGAGCCAACAGTACTAAGTGCTACACCACTGGAGTTGTTGGACAGTCTTTGAGAGCTGGGAATTTAATTCCAATTATGATGGTGCAAATTGTTTAACATCTAGTGGAAGAGATGGGGTTAATGGCGACCTGATTAGCTTTTCCTCGTTGAAATCTTAAATCTTTGGAAAACCCTAATCCTGGGACTGCAGGAAGTCCCTATAATGCAAGGTTTTAATTGGCAGTTGACCCTAGGCCAATCTCACAAAAAGAGGCCCCTGTGAGTGGTAAAAGTGTTAAATCCTGATAGTCATTTGGAATTTGGAGCGTAAAAGGAGCCAAGTTTAGTGATCAACAGGAAACAGATGTTAACTTACTGAAGAGAAATCCAGAACTCTCTGCCTCTTGAGTAGTACTTTGAAACCCGTCCCACTTCTATTCAACTCCAACATCAACGCGAACAAGAAGCAGGCTTGTACCAAACAGCTCTGGAAGTTTTCTCCACCTTTCAATATCATGGCTGCTTCTGCCTGAAGTCCATTTCCAGCTCTATTCCTGAATCCATCGATTTCTCATTTGTTCAAAATTGATCTTGGCACTGGGTGCCCTCAAAGAATTCTAGATTTACAGCTCTTAAGGGAAGTTTTGCATGTCTCAATCTAACAGCGCTGACCTCTTATCCTAAGACTGGACAGAGACTGAAAATGGATATGCCTGACGCATATGATTCAGTGCCAACAGGCCCGAAGCTAACACACTCCAGAACACAGAACAGTACAGGCCTTTCAGCCCACAATATTGTGCTGACCTTTTAACCTACACTAAGATCAATCAACCCCTTCCCTCCTACATAACCCTCCATTTTTCTATCTTCTATGTATCTATCCAAGAGTTTCTTAAATGCTTCTAATGTATCTGCCTCTACCACCAACCCTAACAGGGCTTTCTACATATCCACCACTCTGTCTAAAAAACTTGCTTCTGACATCTCCTCCAATCACCCTAAAAATATGCCCCCTTGTATTAGCCATTTCTAACTTAGGAAAAGGTCTCTGGCTATCCACTCAATCTACGCCTCTTATCATCTTGTACACCTCAGGGCACCTCTCATCCTCCCTCACTCCATATCTTTGTAACACATGCACTGTAGTCCAGACAGCATCCTGGTAAATTTCCTCTGAACACTCTCTAAAGCTTCCTCTACATTAAAAACAAAATGCAAGGCTAGCTTTCATTTTAGTATCTATTTCATAGAGTTATAAATGGGCCCTTCCATGTCGATGCTGATCTTTCTGCCCATCTACACTATCCCGTTTGCCTGCTATGCCTAGTCTATTTAAGTGTCTAATCAGGTGTTCCCAACCTGGAGACTACAGACCCCTTGCTTAATGGTATTGGTCCATGGCATAAAAAAGGTTGGGAACCCCTGGTCTAAGTGGTTCTTAAACATAGTGTTTGTCGCGGATAAACACTGCAACTGTAAGATTTCCATCTTTATGTTATCTGAAAACTACGTTTGGTAGGTATTCTTTACAATGGCTCAGGAATTATTATTTTTCATTATCATTCCCGCTCCAGTTTCTAGGTTGAAAAGGATGGAGCCTTTCTGCTCAGTCTTCCCCCATAAAACAATCCATTCATCTCAGGGATCAATCCAGTCTGATCTGTTTCTTATTGGCAACTGTAAAGTTCTCCTATTAATGTTTATATTAAGCTGGTGCACAATTCCTCACACGACATGGAACATCACAGGGTCAGGTCTTTAGGGCCACAATGTGCCCTAACTACGATGCCGATCTAACTAATGCCACCTGCTTGTACATGGTCAATATTGTCTGAATAAGCAATCCTCTGGAAGTGTGCTCCGGATACCCGCCAGTCTCTGTGCAAAAAGACTTGCCCTGCACACCTCTTCCCTCTCAACTTATACCTGTGACTTCCAGGATTTGATCTTTCTACCCTGGGAAAAAGATTCTGATCATCTCCGCCTTCTGTGCCACACTCACAATTTTATAAATTGTCAGGTCACCCCTCAGTCTCCGACCCTCCACAGGAAACAATCCAGGTTGGTCCAACCTCTGCTTACAGCTAAGGAAAGCTAGTCCAGGCATCATACTGGTGAATGTGATCAGTACCCACTCCAAAGCCTCCCCATTCTTCCCATAGTGTGGTGACCAGAACCGCACACAATGCTCCAAATATCATCTGTACAGCTGCAACACGACTTCCCAACTTTTACACTCAAAGCCATGACTGATAAAGGCAGCCATGCTATATGCCTTCTTCATCCATTTAATCACTTTCAGGAAGCTATGGGCGTCCACTGACGGCCCTGCCATTTACTGTATACTTTTCCCTTGCATTTGGCCTTCCAAAGTTTCACAGCTCACATTTGTTCAGATTCAACTCTGTTAAAAGTCAATTTCTCAGCCCAAATTTTCAGTTGCCTCCTTTGACAATCTTCCTCACTATCCAGAGTTCTACCAATGTTGGTGCTGCATGCAGACTTACTGGTCAGTCCACCAAGACTTTCATCCAGATCATTTTACTATATCACGGACAAACTAGGTCCCAGCACTGATCCTTGTGGAATACTACTGGGCACAGACCTTCAGTCAAACAAGCACTCATCCGCCACTACTCTCAGTCAGCGCTGACCGAGCCAATTTTGTATCCAACCTACCAACTCATTATGGATCTTTGGTGACTGCATTTTTCAGATCCTGTCAAATCTTAAACCCTCATCAATCATCTTTGTCGCTTCCTCCAAAAACTCAGTAAGTTTGTGAGACAGGTTCTTTCCTGCAATCTCCACCAAAGAGTAAGAACAGCAAGTAGAATCCTTTATTTGCTGAAAACACAGCTATTGGAACAAAGTTTAGAAATGTTTTGTGACCAGCTGCAAACAATCCATTCAACAGTTTCACTGGTGGGTTCAAACGCCTCATGCTGTAACAGGCTGTAGTCTGGAATATACTGCCAGAGGCAAGCACTTACACGTTTGTAGGAATCTTCCACTTTGGCATTCAAAGGGAAGATGAAGACGTAGAAATGGAAAGAATTTGCTGAGGTACAGATTATGGAACTACTTGGACTGATCTCGCAGAGAGCTGGTATGGAGGAAACTGGCCAAATGGCCTCCTTTCCAATGCAACCACTCTGCAATCCTCCACAATCGTTTGTGATGATTGCTCTCACTGTGTTCCTGGTGGCCCTTGGTCTCCAGGCACAGATCCATCTCCTAACCCTGTAGGGTCATACAATGCAGGGTGGAGTCCTGGATTCAGGGGACAGTCCTTCCCCACAACTTGCTAATTTATCACACAGACTGAAATTTGTCTCAAAAGGAGGGAGTCACACATGCTTCCCAACCCTGTGTGCAGTGTGTTGACCATTAGGATCTGTCTACAGATGTCAAAGGAGGCCTCAAAAGACTACTCAAAGGCCTCAAAGCCCTCCGCTACTTTCTGGATAATAGACCTCACAAGTTCCCCACCATCACTACCCTCCTCCGGTTGGCGGAACTGGTTCTCACACTTAATAACTCTTTTGGCTCTTCCCACTTTCTTCAGACCAAGGGTGTAGCTATGGGAACTCGCATGGGCCCTAGCTATGCCTGCCTCTTCGCCGGTTATGTGGAACAGTCTGTGCTCCAAACCTATTCTGGTACTGCTCCCCAACTTTTCCTTCAGTACATTGACAACTACATTGGTACTGCTTCCTGCACCCATGCTGAGCTCATCAATTTCATCGACTTTACTTCTAACTTCCACCCAGCCCTCAAATTCACTTGGTCTATCTCGGACACTTCTCTCCTCTTTCTCAATCTCTCGGTCTCCATCTCCGGAGACAGACTATCCACTGACATCTTCTACAAGCCCATTGACTCTCATAACTACCTCGACTATACCTCTTCCCACCCCGCCACATGCAAAAATGCCATTCCCTATTCCCAGTTCCTCCGTCTCTGCCGCATCTGCTCCGAGGATGAGGTTTTCCTTTCCAGGACATCTCAAATGTCCTCTTTCTTTAAGGATCGTGGTTTCCCTTCTGCTGTCATCAATGATGCCCTCACCCGCATCTCCTCCATTTTCCGCACTTCGGCCCTCACCCCATCCTCCCGCCACCACAACAGGGACAGAGTTCCCCTTGTCCTCACCTACCACCCCACTAGCCTCCGGATCCAACACATTATCCTCCGCAACTTCAACAGGACCCCACCACTAAGCACATCTTTCCATCTCCACCCCTCTCCGCTTTCCGCAGGGATCGGTCCCTCCGCGACTCCTTGGTCCACACGTCCCTCCCCACGGATCTCCCACCCGACACTTATCCCTGTAAGCGCAAGTGCTACACCTGTCCCTACACCTCCTCTCTTGCCACCATTCAGGGCCCCAAACAGTCCTTCCAGGTGAGGCAACACTTCACTTGTGAGTCTGTTGGGGTCATCTATTGCATCAGGTGCTCCCGGTGCAGCCTCCTCTACATCGGTGAAACCCGACGCAGATTGGGGGACTACTTCGTCGAGCACCTCTGCTCCGTCTGCCACAAAAGACAGGATCTCCCAGTAGCCACCCACTTCAACTCTGCTTCCCACTCCCATTCAGATATGTCCATACATGGCCTCCTCTACTGCCATGATGAGGCTAAACTCAGGTTGGAGGAGCAACACCTCATATACCGTCTAGGTAGTCTCCAGCCCTTTGGTATGAATATAGAATTCTCCAACTTCCGGTAATTCCCTCCCCTCCCTTCCTCTATCCCTATGTCACTCTGCCCCCTCCCCCAGCTGCCTATCACCTCCCTCATGGTCCCGCCTCCTTCTACTACCCATTGTGTTTTCCCCTATTCCTTCTTCACCTTTCCTGCCTATCACCTCCCTGCTTCCCCTTCCCCACCCCTTTATCTTTCCCGACTCGTTTTTCACCTGGAACCTACCAGCCTTCTCCTTCCCACCCTCCCCCCACCTTCTTTATAGGGCCTCTGCCCCTTCCCTCTTCAGTCCTGACAAAGGGTTCCGGCCCAAAACGTCCACCGATCTTTTCCACGGATGCTGCCCGACCTGCTGAGTTCCTCCAGCGTGTTGTGAGTGTTGCTCAGATGTCACCAATAGCCTATTCTTGTCCAACCACACGTAAGCCATGGGCAAGAAAGGACATCAACGCTTCTACTTTCTCAGGAGGCTAAAGAAATTCAGCACATTCCAGTTGTCCCTCACCAGTTTTTATAGGAGGCGTCCTATCCAGATGTGTCACAGCTAGGTTTAGCAACTGCTCTAGCCAAGACGGCAAGAGACTGCAGAGTTGAGAACACAGCTCAGCACATCATGGAAACCAGCCACCCCTCCACTGGCTGCCTCGGCAATGCAGCCAATATAATCAAAGACCCCACCCACCCCAGACATTCTCTCTTCTCCCCTCTCCCATCAGACAGAAGATACGAAACCATGAAACTATGTACCACCAGGCTCAAAGGCAACGTCTATCCTACTGTTATAATACTTTTGAACAATCCTCCAGTACAATAAGATTGACTCTTGACCTCACAACCTACCTCATCGTGGCCTTGCACCCTATTGTCTACCTGCAATGCACTTTGTTACTGTAACACTTTAATCTGCATTCTCTTATTGCATTTCCTTTGTACTACATCAATGCACTGATGTGATGAAATAATCTGTACGGTTGGCATGTGGAACAAAGCTTTTCACTGTCCCTCAGTACATACGGCGGTAACAAACCAATTTACCATTTTACATTTGGAGAGCCTCTAGCCCCCAATCTGGTTTTCAGTTTCTCAATAGCCCTGGTGAAAATGCTAGAAATCAGCTGGAACATTTCAATCATGAGGAGAAACTGGTAAGGGTGGGTTTGTTTTCCTTTGGACAGAGGAGGTTGAGGGAGGAAATCTAATGAGGGGTATAGACAGAATAGGTGGGAGGGAACTTTTCCCCAAAGCTGAGGTATCTAAAACTACAGGTTTTTGGATACGGAGGGAAAGGTTAGAAAAGATCTGAATTTTTTTTTCACCCAGAAGGTTGTTGGAATCTGATGGAAACAAACTCCCACCACATTTATGAGGTAACTGGACGAGCACCTGGTTCACCAAGATGTAGAAGACTACATACCAAATGCTGATAATGGGATAGATATAGATGGGTTATTGATAGTTGGCATAGACATGGTGGGCCAAAGAGTCTGTTTCAATGGCAGGGAGACCATGACAAAGATCCCTCGTGACTTGTTGCACCTTAATCCAATGTGTCATATCTAAGGAAGCCAGGGATTTTGCACAGAAATATTTGGTCCTCCTGCATATTTCAGTGATGTAGTCCATTTTACAACTATTTCTTTTATGGTCAGCAATGTTGTAAATTACGATGACAAGGGCAAAAAGATAGAGAAGTCTGCAGTGTAATTCCCCCCAAGTAACAGGATAATGTGGCTCGCTGACGCCCTCCGGTGCCTCAACAAGATGCTGCAGCACTGTAAAAAGCCTGAGGCTTTCATTTGAATGGTGCTTGATAACTTGCCAATGTTGCTCTAAAAGATGTCTATTCCTCTCCCACACAAATTAACTCGCAACACAATCAATTTATTATATAATGCTGATTGATTCTGACAACTGCTATTCTGACACTGGATTAAGTCTGTTCACCCACCAAAATATTAAAAATATGGTATTAATTTTAATAATTAACACCAACTGCGACTTCAGCCTTGAACTCCAGGCCAGGTCTTCACGTGCTGCTATTGTGACTCCCGTCTCCCCTTCCCCCACCACCACTCTGCAACCCCGTTTCCCTCAGATCCCATCAGCTACTCCTGGGCCCTCGGAGGCTCCTTCTTCCTCTCACCCCAACCCTCCCTTCTCCGCTGACACCACCAGCCTCCCTCCCCATCCACCCTCTGATCCCACTCCTCATCTGTGCCGGGTCTTCACCATCCCCTACGAGCTTCCGCTCTCTGTCCTCAGTAAGGGCCTCACCTTTGTCCCCCTTCCCCCACACCTCAGCGAGTTCCGCGTTCGCCATGACTTGGAACTGTTCTTCCACCGTCTCCATCTCCGAGCCTAATTCTTCAGCAAGGACTCTCCCATCCCCAGCGATGACCCCTTCTCCTGTCTTCAACCCTCCTCCTCTTCATGGACACCCCGCTCTGGTCTTCTGCCTGCTCTGGATCTCTTTATTGCGAACTGCCGATGAGACATCAACCATCTCGACTTCACCGCACCTTGTTTCTATTCCAACCTCACTCCTTTGGAACACTCTGCTCTCCACTCCCTCCACACCAATCCTAACCTTACTATTAAACCCGGCAATAAGGCAGGTGCTGTTGTAGTCTGGCGTACTGACCTCTACCTTGCCGAGGCACAGCGACAACTCACAGATACGTCCTCTTATTTACCCCTCGATCATGACCCCACTAAGGAGCACCAGGCCATTGTCTCCCACACCATCACCGACTTTATCCGCTCAGGGGATCTCCCATCCACTGCTACTGCTACCAACCTTATAGTTCCCACACCCCGCACTTCCCGTTTTGACCTCCTACTTAAGATCCACAAACCTGCCTGTCCAGGTAGACCCATTGTCTCAGCTTGCTCCTGCCCCACCGAACTCATTTCTGCATACCTCGACACTGTTTTATCCCTCCTTGTTCAATCCCTTCCTACCTATGTTCATGACACTTCTCACGCTCTGAATTTTTTCTGATGATTTTAAGTTCCCTGGCCCCCACCGCTTTATTTTCACCATGGATGTCCAGTCTCTATACACCTCCATCCCCCACCAGGAAGGTCTCAAAGCTCTCCGCTTCTTTTTGGATTCCAGACCTAACCAGTTCCCTTCTACCACCACTCTGCTCTGTCTAGCGGAATTAGTCCTTACTCTTAATAATTTCTCCTTTGGCTCCTCCCATTTCCTCCAAACTAAAGGTGTAGCTATGGGCACCCGCATGGGTCCGAGCTATGCCTGCCTTTTTGTTGGCTTTGTGGAACAATCTATGTTCCAAACCTATTCTGGTATCTGTCCCCCACTTTTCCTTCACTATATCGACGACCGCATTGGCGCTGCTTCCTGCACGCATGCTGAGCTCGTTGACTTTATTAACTTTGCCTCCAGCTTTCACCCTGCCCTCAAGTTTACCTGGTCCATTTCCGACACCTTCCTCCCCTTTCCAGATCTTTCTGTCTCTCTCTGGAGACAGCTTATCTACTGATGTCTACTATAAGCCTATGGACTCTCACAGCTACCTGGACTATTCCTCTTCCCACCCTGTCTCTTGCAAAAATGCCATCCCCTTCTCGCAATTCCTCCGTATCCGACGCATCTGCTCTCAGGATGAGGCTTTTCATTCCAGGACGAGGGAAATGTCCTCCTTTTTTAAAGAAAGGGGCTTCCCTACCCCCACCATCAACTCTGCTCTCAAACGCATCTCCCCCATTTCACGCACATCTGCCCTCACCCCACCCTCCCGCCACCCCACTAGGAATAGGGTTCCCCTTGTCCTCACCTACCATCCCACCAGCCTCCGGGTAACACAGATAATTCTCCATAACTTCCGCCACCTCCAACGGGATCCCACCACTAAGCACATCTTTCCCTCCCCCCCACCTCTGCTTTCCGCAGGGATCGCTCCCTATGCGACTCCCTTGTCTGTTCGTTCCCCCCATCCTTTCCCACCGATCTCCCTCCCAGCACTTATCCTTGTAAGCGGAACAAGTGCAACACATGCCCTAACACTTCCTCCCTTACCACCATTCAGGGCCCCAGACAGTCCTTCCAGGTGAGGCGACACTTCACCTGTGAGACAGCTGGGGTGATATACTGCGTCCGGTGCTCCCGATACGGCCTTCTGTATATTGGTGAGACCCAACGCAGACTGGGAGATCGTTTCGCTGAACACCTATGCTCTGTCTGCCAGAGAAAGCAGGATCTCCCAGTGGCCACACATTTTATTTCCACATCCCATTCCCATTCTGACATGTCTATCCACGGCCTCCTCTACTGTAAAAATGAAGTCACACTCAAGTTGGAGGAACAACACCTTATATTCCATCTGGGTAGCCTCCAACCTGATGGCATGAACATTGACTTCTCTAACTTCCACTAATGCCCCACCTCCCCCTCGTACCCCATCCGTTATTTATTTTTATACACACATTCTTTCTCTCACTCTCCTTTTTCTCCCTCTGTCCCTCTGACTATACCCCTTGCCCATCCTCTGGGCTTTCCCCCCCTCCCCTTGCCTTTCTCCCCGGACCTCCTGTCCCATGATCCTCTCATATCCCCTTTGCCAAACACCTGTCCAGCTCTTGGCTCCATCCCTCCCCCTCCTGTCTTCTCCTATCATTTCGGATCTCCCCCTCCCCCTCCCGGTTTCAAATCTCTTACTATCTCTTCTTTCAGTTAGTCCTGATGAAGGGTCTCGGCCTGAAACGTCGACTGCACCTCTTCCTAGAGATGCTGCCTGGCCTGCTGTGTTCACCAGCAATTTTTGTGTCTGTTGCTTAATTTTAATAAGGGTGACTTAATCAGCTGGAGATGGGGAATTTAGTGGAATGTGAGTGTTTGCAAAGCTCCCAAGTACTTCTGCAGCACAGGAAGCATTTCAAAGCGCTTCACGGTGGAAAAGAATCTTATTGTGTGAGATTTAGAGAATGTGATCAAACAACGGGTGGAAAACTGAACTTCAGCAAGTATATTCCTAAGGTGGTTCCTAAGGTTGTCACAGCCAGGGGTGGTAGAGGGGATAAGCTCCCACTACCTATAAAGTGCTCTAAATGGCGTGTGTCTCTAACAGCCTCTGACAACCATGTCCAACTCTTGGCCTTCATGTGTGGCTTAGCTAGTAGGCCCAGTGGAACTGTTTCTACTAACAAGAGAAGGGGCAAAGGCGGACCACTGGCGCCTCAAAACCAGCAGCTTTGGGCAGGTGGGATCATCAGCCTTGGACGGCAGCCTGCCGAGGAGAAGGAAAACTCTGTTTTTAAAGCTCCATTGCCTTGCAGCCATACCCACCCACGGGAAAGGCTTCGTGAGTAAACCCCGAAGAAGGAATCCTAAGGCAGTTTGATGTTGTTTACAACTTCACTCTGGCAAGCTCTGCGACGACACCAGTGCCAAGCTGTATGGGCGCCTGCCCTTCCCTTGGCCAACATCAGTGACGTGGAGAGGGGGAACCCACTGCATGGGCAACAACCGGTTCTTCAACTTTTCCCGCCCAACCCATGATCCCCTGGGATCGACAGCTGCCTACAAGATGCCTAAGGTACCTCTCAGCTTTAGCAGGATAGGACTGATGAGAATGAATGATTACCTGGAGTTGAAATGTTAGAGAGGGAAAATGACAATTGGGCAGCTGTACTAAGTCCAGTAAATGGGACTGAAATAACCGCAAGGAGCCCAAAAATTCCTTCTAATCTAGTCAAAAGCAACAAGCTACTCAATAAAGCATACCAGAAGGGTGAAGACAAACGATTCTGCAGATGCTGGAATCTGGAACAAAAAAAAAGAGAATCCCAGAAGAACTCAATAGGTCAAGCAGCACGCGTGAAGGCAAAGGTGCAAGTCTATATTTTGGGGCAGCATGGCAGTGTAGCGGTTAAAGTTAACATTATTACAGCACCAAGAGCCCAGATTTAATCTTATCCACTATCTATAAGGAGTTTGCACATTCTCCCTGGACTGCATGGGATTCCTCTGGGTACTTCAGTTTTCTCCACATTCCAAAGGCATACAGGTTCATGAGTTAACTGGTCACACAGGTTTAATTGGGCTGGAAGGGTCTGGTACAGCACTGTATCTCTAAAACAAACTCTGCATCAGAACTTGGTTTAAACATTTCAACTCACTAGCAGAAGGTCTTTGCCCAGTACATCAATCCGAGGTAATAGATCTTCAACAGACTTCAGCTCGCTGGGAGCGAAAGAGTTGTAGGGCAATGGGGCATTTGGAGGCCATTCCCCTTCAGCTGGAAGACCAAGAATGCTGAAACGACAAGTTCAAGGTTATTCCAAGAAATAGTAGCTCATTAAATTTTGATCATTTTGTAACATGGCATGAGTGGAAAATCCAAAGTCATGCTCCCTGAATGCACAAACCCTCAGCCCTACTGCTTGCCTCCCACCTCAATGCAAGTGCCCAGTGCACTCTGCTACTTGCCTCAGTCAATGCAGATCTGACCGCCTTTATTTTAAACTCTCTGCAAAAGATGTGACTCACAATAGTAGCTCTGCCGCCAGTTGACATGAGAAGCTGCAGAACACAAGGGGACCCTGTAATTTTGTCTCAGTCAGTAAGTCTGGTGATGTAATACTGAGTACAGAAACGAATGAGGAAATTTGACCTGCACTACGTATAAACCATCCTGCACCTTTGCAACTATGAAGCACTCACGCAGCCTTTGCTCCCACACCACACTTACCAGGTCATTTGATAAGAGTCATGAGTCATGGAAGATTACAGCATAGAAGCAGGCCTTTCAGCCCATCCAGTTGGTGCCGAACTATAATCCTGCCTAGTCCCATTGATCTGCATCTGGACCATAGCCCTCCGCACCCCTCCCATCCATGTACCTATCCAAACTTCTCTTAAATGTTCAAATCAAAGCCACATCCATCACTTCCACAAGCCACACTCTCACCACACTCTGAGTGAAGAAGTTCGCCTTCATGTTCCTCTTAAACATTTCCCCTTTTTCCCTTAACCCACGACTTCTAGTTCTGGTCTCATCCAACCTCGGTGGAAAAAAAAAGCCTTCCTGCAGTTACCCCGTCTATACAGCTGATAATTTTATATCCTTCTATCAAATCTTCCCTCATTCTCCTACACTCCAGAGAACAAAGTTCTAACCTACTCAACCTTTCCTATAACTCAGGTCCTCCAGTCCCTAGCAATATCCTTATAAATTTTCTCTGTACTCTTTCAACCTTATTTACATCTTTCCTGTAGGTACATGAGCAGGACTGCACACAATACTCCAAATTAGGCCTCACCAACATCTTATACAACTTCACCACAGCATCCCATGAGTTTGGGGTTCATGGAAATGGTCACTGCGTTTTTGGTTTGGACCTACAAGCTCTCTGATCATTTTTTTCATCCTGCAAGAATCCAAGGATATGACTTCCACATGAGATAATAAGACACGAGAAGTTCAAAACACAGCCCACCACCTTGGTGCTTAATACTGGAAAACTGACTGCATAACTCAGTGGGTTGTCAGTCACACCAATAACTGGTCCGTTGAAGTTAACAAAGGACATTTCAACAAGTTGCAGGTAAACAAGGTGGTGAAGAAGGCGACTGGCACACTGGTCTTCATCAGTTAGGGCACTCTAAATTTCAAAGTTGGGATATTATATTGCAGTTAGGCAAGACGGTGGTACTGACAAGGCTGCATTTGGAATACTGTTCTCAGGTTTGGTCACCTTGCTCTGGGAAAGACGTAATTAGGTTGGAAATAGTGCAAAGGTGATTTACAAGGACGCTGCCCAGCTCAGGAGGCTGAGCTATGGAAAGCAGTTAAGCAGGCTGAGACTTTTCTCATCGGAGTGCAAGAAAAAGAAGGGTGATCTTATAGAGGTACATGCATTAGGTCATTCTTTTTTCTAGCGTTGGACAAACATGAACTAAAGGGCATAGGTTTAAAGTGACAGGGGAAAGATTTAATAGGAACCTGAGGGGCAACATTTTCATCCAGACGGTGGTCAGTAAATGAAACAAGCTTCCAGAGGCTGAGGCAGGTATGTTAACAATATTTAAAAGGCATTTGGGTAAGTACATAGATAGGAGGTGATTAGAGGGATGTGGGCCTAACACAGGCAAATAGGGCTTGTTTAGATGAGACACTTGGCTGGCATGGAGTAGTTGGGCCGAAGGGCCTGTTTTTGTGCTGTATGACTACAATTTGAAAAAGCGTGAGTTTTGCATTCACATAGCACCTTCCATGGATTCAGGGTGCCCTTCTTAAGTATGATAATGTAGGAAACTACACAAGCAAACTACACACAACTGAGCAAGGCCCTGCCTAGACAGTACTAATAACAGATTATATATTTTGGTGATGCTATTCAAGTATAAATACTTCAGCTTTCCGGGATACGGTGCCAGAAGATCTTTCATGTTTCCAAATAAACCTCCAGCAGAATACCATTCTGCCATTCGGGCAATTGGTTTGTTTTTCTATGTGATTAAGCACGTTCAGCTTTTATTTTAATGAGATGTTTCCAATCTGTATTAGGTCACTTCCTGTGCAGTCAGGAAGTAGTAAGTAGAAAAGCACATTGGCTAGCAGTAGGTCAGATGTTTATGTTAGGAGCAAAAGAAGTTTCTTATCTAAAGCCATCCTGTTGTTTCCCCAGCAGAGGCATTGCTTGTAAATTGATGTTATATTGTTTAGAAGTTGATCTAAAGGTAGCAATAAGATTCTGCTAAAATAGAATGTTATTTTTGAGTTTATTAGACACTAACCTAGATGCTAATGGTTTACATATATTTACTGTAGTATTTACTTGTCAGAATTTATATTTAACTGCAGGAAACTTAACTAAGTTCTCACTCACCTGTGTATATTTACTTGTGTGGATGGATCAACGGGTTGATTGCACTCTATTTTGCTGTTTTTTTGTTTCACTCCTTATTCACTCTATAATGCAATTGAGTCTGCAATAAACTCAAGGAACTAGGACGCTATACCCTGACCCTCATGTCATTTTTGAATGGAGTTTGGCTGACTGTCTAGATGATGTTACAACACCTCAGCGAGGGTAAGACGGTACTACCCTGAAGGGTCATACCACTTGCGGTCAAGTTGTTGAAGTGTGACTAAAGCCCTTAAATAAAGACAGTTTCTCAGCATCTATCTGGAGGCTAAACAGGTTCACTTTTTAGGTTGGGAGCCTATGTTCAAATGCGATAAAAGAATCTCTGTTAGAATTAATTGGACTTCATGTCCTTCAAGCTGGAACAGGACACTGCACTTCATGACTACACAGTCCAGCATGTCCTGTGCCAGCTCCAAGGATGTGAAGTCCAATTAATTTCCACACCCCAAATTTTTCCTCATACTTAGTTGAAAGCTACTACAAGTCAACAGCACTACATATAATCAAAAGAAAAATAAGAAAACCCCACCAAAAATTTGTTAATTTCAGTTGGCAGCCTCGATACTTACTCAAATATTTTTTGTAGCTGATTAATTTCTGAAATTCCACAGAAAAAGGGTCTAAAAATAGAAAAAAGCAAATGATCCTCTCACTGTTATACTTTCAGCTCCAGCAACATTAGAACACACCTTTCCATGCCTCTCAATGCCACCAATTCCCCCGAATAATAAGAGTATTCATTGCTCTCTGCATTGTCATCTCATTTACAGCACACCATATAATTTATTCCTTCAAAGTATGCTTTATCTTTCATCCTGTTATCCACTCAGCAGTTAATTTGTCTTTATGAATTTGACGCTCTGCTTAACAGAATTCCAAAGGCCCAATTTCCACTCACTCCTGCAGTGTTAACCTGCTGTCAAGAGCACTACCATGGTCTAGATTCTGCGGCTGTAACGATCGCTAACTATCAGTGTTCACTATCAATGTACTGAAAAACTGACAGCAAATTCTGCACTCTACATGCACAAGGTTAGACAAGAAAATCCCAAAGTTGTTATGCACGGTCCTCCCCCACCCCCAACCTATCCCCACACAGTTCATCGTTCCTTGTGTTAATTTCAGCATTTAATGAACATTTCATCTCCTTATAAAAAAATCTCATTGTAAAATGCTTAAAAACTTGTTTTGTTGTAAAAGGTGTGATTTTTTTTGGTATACTGGGTTTAACAAAATTATGCTCTATTCCCTCTACACTGTGTGGCTAGGCATCTATAAATTTGCTGATGACACAAGTGTTGTTGGCAGAATCTCAGATAGCAATGAGGTGGTGTACAGGAGTGAAATAGTTCAGCCAGTTGAGTGATACCACATTAGCAACCCTGCACTCAATGTCAGCAAAACCAAAGAATCGATTCTAGACTTCAGGAAAGGGAAGTTGGGAGAACAAGCACCAGTCCTCATTGAGGGTCGGTGGTGGAAAGGGTGAGTAGTTTCGTGTTCCTGGGAATCAACATCTCAGAAGATCTATCATGGGCTCAACATATTGATGCAATCACAACGAAGGTACGCCAATGGCTATAGGAGTTTGAGGAGATTTGGTATGTCACCAAAGACCCCAGCAAATTTCTACAGATATACTGTGGAGATAAGTGTGGGCATGTGGCCAATTGGTTAAGGCATTGGACTAGCGACCTGAAGGTCGTGAGTTCGAGCCCCAGCTGAGGGAACGCGTTGCGTCCTTGAGCAAGGCACTTAATCACACATTGCTCTGCAGTGACACTGGTGCCAAGCTGTATGGGTCCTAATGCCCTTCCCTTGGACAACGTTGGTGTCGTGGAGAGGGGAGACTTGCAGCATGGGCAACTGCCGGTCTTCCATACAACCTTGCCCAGGCCTGTGCCCTGGAGAGTGAAGACTTTCCAGGCGCAGATCCATGGTCTCGCAAGACTAACGGATGCCTTTCCTGTGGAGAGCAGAATCACTGGTTGCATTGCCTTTTGGTATGGAGGCTCCAATGCATAGACTCATAAGAGACTTCAGACTCAACCAACTTTATCAGGAGCATAAACCTCCCCACCATCAAAAAGCAGTGTCTCAAGAAGGACCCTCACCATCTGGGACATTCCTTCTACTCCCATCAGGGAGCAAGTGCAGGAGCCTGAAGACCTAATATTTTAGGAACAGCTTCTTCACCTCTGCCATCAGACTTCTGATCAGCCCACGAATCATGAAAGCTATCTTGCTATTCTTCTCAGCATTATTTATCTAGTTATCACAACTTGCAGTAATTTATAGAATCCATGGGAATGAACAGTCGATGTTTCAGGCCAAGGCCCTTCTCCGGGACTGGGAAGGTAGGGGGAAGATGCCAGAGTAAAAATATGGGGGGTGGGGGGGGGGGAGGAGTGGTTCTATAATATTATGGCAGAAAATGGGGCTGTCCAGGTTTCTAAAAATGACTAAGATTGAGGGTGTGATACAACAGCGAATGAAATGACATATGGAGAGATATGAGAAAGTGTCTGTGTGAATGGACCTTCACAAACACCACCGACCTAGAGTGGATCTGTTACACGACATACTAAAAGTCTTTAAAGCATCGGTGTAATTATACAGCATTAAATTCTCAAAGAAAAAAACTCTGATTCTGGTTTAAATTCCCACATCTGGTCGTCAGCTGTTTGCTCTTACCTCAGTTGGAGGATTTCAGCAAAAATGCAGCCTACACTCCAGACGTCAACAGTGGTCGTGTACCCTGAATACAGAAGGACTTCTGGTGCCCGGTACCACAGAGTAACAACCTAAACGAGAAACTGGTAGTCAGAAATACTCACCTGCAAGACAAGTTATTGCATATCAATTCATAGGATAGGGGTGTCATTCCAGTGATGGTGAACTGCTGCAGTCTGAGTGATAAATGTACATCCCCTCCAACAGCAGCACAGCATTTCTGGCCGATGATGATGAGGGAAGAAAATCCCCCGTGCTCCATCTGGGACAGTGTGTGAGTTAAAGGGGAAGATGGTGGTGTTACCAAGTGCCTGCCTCCATACCCAAGACAGTACACATATATCATATTCTCCCATGAGGGAAAATGACCAGTCCATTGAGTCTGTGCTCGTTCTCAGAGCAATCCCACCAGTCGCATTCTCCATTTATTGGTTTGTACCCTAGTCTACCTTACCTGTCTATCAACTCCCTTCGTCCCTCCCCCAGAAGTAGTTTAGCATATCCAATTAACTTATCATCACCTACCTGCTCTTGCTCTACCCCTTCCTCTCACCTCTTACTGGTTATCTCCCTTCTAGCTCTCAATCCAGATGAAATGTCTTAATCTGAAATACCAACTCTCCATTTCCCTCCCCTGATGCTGCCTGACGTGATGAGTTCCTCTAACAGATAGCTTCTTGCACCAGATTCCAGCGTCCACAATCTTTTGCAATGCAACCTACCAACCCAGAAATCTTTGAAATTCAAAGATTCAAAGCATATTTATTATTTATACAGCATACAACCCTGAGATTTGTCTCCCCATAGACAGTTACAAAACAAAGAAAACCATGGAACTCGTGCAAAGGAAACCTAACCTGCAAAAAAATAGAACAAATCATGTAAATAACAAGAAAAATACAAGCAAAAAACACTATAAAACATCAAACCAGAGTCTTTGAAACAGTCTAGGAATGTTCAGGTTAGTTCAGTTCAGTTTAGTGCTGTGTTGTTCGCTGGTGCAGGCCTCAAATCCAGTCTGCTCCAATCAAAATCGCACAAAACAGCAATAAAAAAGCAGTAACCAGAATCAGAAAAACATATAACATGAATTGTAGAGTACAATTAAACCTTGCCCAAGATTGGAGACTCCGGCACCATCCTCCATCAGCAGCAGTGAGGGCAAGAGAGACCGGTCAAATGCATGCAGATGGCGCTGAACACCTCCTTGCCTTCCGCTCTCGTCCTCATTGACTTCCATCTTCCTCAACTCTTTAATTGTCGAGAAATGGAGTCGATCATGGGTCTGCATCCCATCTCCAGGCTTCTTGGCCTCCAGGCTGCGCACTCCACTTGAAACCTCACCAAACTCCCTTGGACAGCAAAGAGCCAGGTCGCTCAATCGGCCCGAAGACACACCGTCAAAATGTAAATCACAGGTTCCAATAGCAGCAGAATCCGATTTGAAAGACGAAGAAGTAAAAGAAGCAGTTTCGTGAACTGTCTGAAGGACGTTGCTTTGTTTGTTGGCGCCATGCTCTTCTGAAGTCTTTGGGATGTGGAAGGAAAGCTGAGCACTCAGAGAAACCAATGTGATCCTAGGGAGAACATGTAAACTCCAAGCAGACAGCACTGGAGGTTGGGACTGAACCCAGGGTCATTGGCACTTTCTGGGTTAGAAGCTTCTCAGCACCTACAGCCGGGGCACTAAATGGCTATTGCAGTCACGCGCCTACAGCTATTAACTTCAGTAGTGTCAGGGGCCCAAGATGTCTTTCCTTCATATGCTGGGCCATTGCAGAGTGTCACAGGGAACATCGGGCAGGTCCAGGTTCTGTAGATCCAAAGCAGGTCAAGGCAAGGGTCATCAGCAGGGGATTGGTGCAGCCTAGGAGTGCCCCTTGGTGGTGGCTTGGTGTATGTGGCTCACATCCACTGACTGGTGGACTGGGAGGTGGAGGTCAAATGATAAGTGCTTGCTTTATTTGGGATGGTGAAGGGGACTAGTGCTTGGGAATGGTTGATTCAGATACATGTGTTGAGTTCCTGGCGTTGATCTGGGATCCGCTCAGGGTACGGAGAACACAGAACATTATAGCAGAGTACAGACTCTTCAGCCCCTGATGTGCTGATCTTTTAACCTACTCTGAGATCAATTTAACCCTTCCCTCCCACATAGACTTCCGTTTTTTCTATCATCCATGTGTCTCTTTCAACCGGTTGAGGGATCAACGACTCACATGGGTCAATACAACCTAATTTCACCATGTGTCTCTGGCATGGAAAATGGTCCATTTTCCCAGGTGGTGGTAGCTCGAAGAGCAGCAGTGAAATCGTGGGAAATGTCCACCCTGCAAACACTGCGAAAGGACAACTCCACCTGACTGGATTTCTAAACACATCCGCTTCCTTTTGGGCTTGTGAGGGGTATGTCCTCATCATCCACTGACTTACTTTCTGTTATTCCGAGGTGACTGTATATTGCTGGGATAGATGGTCGTGAAATATCAATTATTAGTGAAAGGCCTAAGTTCAGGTGAGGAATATTGGAGAGGTGAGTGGGAGTAAAAGTCAAGTTTATTGTCATACGCACAAGTGTAATGAAATGTTTGCTTGCAACAGCATCACTGATATAGGACAGACAATACTCTCAAGAAAAATATTAATTAACCACAAATAACACATAATCTTTTTTACAAGAAAGAACACAATTCTCTCTTGTAACCAAAAAAAGTAAGTCCACTGTGCTGCAAAGTGGTCATGGTGTTGCTACACTGAGGTAGTGATTAGGGTTGTGCAGATAGGTTCAAGAACTGAATGGCTGAAGGAAAGTAGCTGTACTTGAACCTGTCAGTATGGGATTTCAGGCTTCTGTACCTCCTGCCTGATGGTAGCTCTGAGGAGACAGCACGACTCAGATGGGTTGGGATCTTTGATGACGGGATGTTGTCTTCCTGAGGCAGGGATGATGATGGAGAGAAATGTATCTGTGATGTATTGAGCAGAATCCACTACTCTCTGCAGTTTCTCATGTTCCACCTTTCTGGAGTCCAAACTATCTTCACATTGTGAGATGCACCAGCAAGACAACACCACAAAAATAGGGAGTAGACAACAGGCTTACCACAGGTGTCAGTGCCATACTGACGCTGTACATTCGTGCCAGGCCAAAGTCTGCCAACTTCAGCAGGCCGCTGTTTGAAACCAGAATGTTCTCTGGCTTCAAATCTCGGTGTATCACACGGTTTGAATGGAGGAAATCTAAGCCTGTGAAGAGCTGGTGTACCATGTCCTGAATGCAAAATGGGACAATGTTAAAATCAGGTTTAGGAAAAAAAAATTACACTGCATTTCCCCACTTCCGGTAGAATTTATACAGTGGGATATTTCTGACAATTCATGTATTTGATATCCAGGGCAGTGCATTCCAGGCACCTAACAAAAAAAAACTTTGCTTGTGCATCTCCTTTGAACATATTCCTGCTCACCTTAAATGCATGCGCTCTGGTATAAGAATTTTGACCCTGGCAAAAAAAGATACTGGCTACTGGATCAATCTCCAACATTTCACAGACAGTCCCTTACTATGGGTGTGAGCCACAGTGGTGCACCATTTCCAACCAAGATCATGGAACATGGGGAAGGGGTATTGTGGTAGCTGGTCATGCTTGTCATTGCCCAATCACCATGATCCATGACTCAGAAAATCAGGACAAATCTCACTATTCCCCCAAACTACAACTCTAGAGATTTCCAAGTACCTAAGATGTCACTCCAGTGCCCCGTGGGATCACCAAATGGATGGATCTGGCTGGTTAAAGATGTGGAAAGTATCATCAGCTGGTCATTACTTAAGTTAAATGGACTGCAATTTGAAAGGGTCAGAGGTAGGGGAGGGGAGCACATCCAATAGTATGGGATACATTTACTACCAGCAACCACTGACCAGTACCTACATGCCAAAATCTTCCAAACGCAACAGAAATCAGGCATGATTTCAAGATTTCCCTGCCCTGAACGATTCTCACTAAGATTGACTATTTTTCACAGTTTTCCAATACACAAGGACTCTGGGATGAGAAAACTGTTTCAAATTCCAATGATAACCCACCTACCTTTACTTTGTTCTGAAGAAGCCCTGGCTCCTGAACTTTTGCAAGGAACACTGATAAATCCTGCTCGATGAGTTCAAACACTAGTATCACTTTCATTGTCTGATCCGTCTGGTGAATAAGCTCAACATCAAACAATCTGAATAATAAGGGAGAGAGTCTTCACAGCAGCAAAACTCAATTTTGTCTAGAAAACCTGCAGATACTAGAAATCCAAAGCAACACACACAAAATGCTGGAGGAACTCAGCAGGTTGGGCAGCATCTATGGAAATGAATAAACAATTGATGTTTCGGGCTGAGACACTTCTTCAGGACTGGAAAGGAAGGAGGAAGATGCCAGAACAAAAAGGTAGGGAAGGGAAAGGACGATGGCTAAAAGCTGAAGCCAGGTGGGTGGGAAAGGTAAAGGGGTGGCGAGGAAGAAATCTGATAGGAGAGGAGAGTCAACCAATGGAGAAAGGGAAGGGGGGGGGGACCCAGAGGGATATGATAGGCAGGTGTGAAGAGGTAAGAGGTCAGAATGGGGAATAGAAGAAGAGCAGAGGTGTAGGAATTTTTTTTAAATCGGAAAGAGAGACTGATATTCATGCCATAAGGTTGGAGGCTACCCAGATGGAATATAAGCTGTGGCTCATACTGTCTGAATACAATCTGCTGAAACACAAAGAGGCATCATGTACTTACAAGTTGATCCTTGCAATAATGTCACACTGTAAGTTTTAGGTAACCCATGTTTAAATATGCTGCTAGAATGCACGTTGTCTAGAAATGAACCATTAAAGCTAGAAATATCACAGAGAAAATCTGCAGATGCTGGAATTCCTTGCACAACACTCAAAGTGCTGGAGGAACTCAGCAGGCCAGGCAGCATCTACAGAAAAGAGTACAGTCGACATTTCCGGCTGAGACGTCAATTGTACTCCTTTCCATAGATGCTGCCTGACCTGCTGAGTTCCTCCAGCATCTTGTGTGTAAAGCTAGAAATATGGTTACTTTGGACCCATTTTACGGAGCACTTTCATTCATTCCGCTGTGTTGTAAGGAAATGGCACAGTGTCAGAGTTAGTAAACTTGTTGCCCCACAGCTCCAGTGATCTAGGTTTGATCCTGACCTCAGAATCAGAATCATTATCACTGACCTACAGTACTGTGTAAAACTCTTAGGCATACATATACAGTATATAGCGAGGGTGCCTAAGGCTTTTGCACAATACTGTAGTAATTTAATGTATTGCACTGTACTGGTGCCACACACACAAAAAAAACAAATTTCACGACATATGCGAGCGATGATAATCCTGATTCTGATATGGGTCTCTATTGTGGTCTAAGAGTAGGAAGGGGGCAGAGAGAGGGGAATCATGGTTGGGAAAAGAGGAAGGAAGAAGGGAGGAAGCACGAAGCACAGAGAGACATTCTGCAATGATCAACAAACCAATTGTTTGGAATCACCTTACCAGGTATCTCAGGGCTGGATGTGTCTGCACATGCGCCACACTCCCACACCTGTTACTCCTTCTCTGCCACCTGTCCCACACTCCTCCCGTGGAGCTCCATCCTCGCCATTCACAATGCCCTTTGCTCCCGCCAGATTTACAAACTCGCTCTCCGCTCCACATTGACAAATACAGTATTGTGCAAAAATCTTAGGCACCCTAGCTATATATATATATATATATATGTGCTTGAGACTTTTGCACAACACAGTATGTCATGATTTTTTTGTGACAGCAATATATTACGATACAAAGAAGTCACTGCAAGTTATAGTCAATCAATACTTCGAGCAAAAGAACAATACTTCAAATTGTGGACTCTACTATCAGGGGAACAGACAGACGTTTCTGTGACAGAGAGAGTTTCTGTGAGACTCCATGATACGTCCTTGTTGCCAGGTCAAGGATGTCTCAGAACGGGTACAGAACATTCTTAAGGGAAAGAGCGAGCAACCCGAGGTCAAAGTCCATATTGGTACGAATATAGGAAATGAAACAGTATATTACAGGAACAGACTCTTCAGACTACTGTGTACATATTGACCATGAAACCCATTTAAACTAATCCAATTTGTCTGCAGTGAACTGTGTCAGAAACAGAATCAGAATCAAGCTTATTATCACCAAAATGTGTTGTGAAATACGTTGTTTTGCAGCAGCAGCAAAGTGCAATACACAAAAAAAATTACTGTATTTCCAATTTAACTTACACACTCGGTGGTCACTTTATTAGGTACATCTGCCGATTCGTTAATGCAAATATCTAATCAGCCAATCATGTGGCAACAACTCAATGTATAAAAGCCTGCAAACATGGTCAAGCAGTCCAGTTGTTGTTCAGAACAAACATCAGAACGGGGAAGAAATGTGATCAAAGTGACTTTGACCGTGGAATGATTGACAGTGCCAGATGGGGTGGTTTGAGTTACTCAGAAACTGCTGATATCCTGGGATTTTCTCACATAGCAGTCTTAAGAGTTTACAGAGAATGGTGCAAAAAAAAACCCAAAAAGCATCTATTGAACAGTAATTCTGTGGGTAAAAATGACTTGTTAATGAGGGATCATGGGAGAATGGCCAGACAGATTCAAGCTGACAGGAAGGCAACAGTAACTTAAAGTTCAAAGTAAATTTATTATCCAAGTACATAATGTATATGTCACCATATACAACCCTGAGACCCAGGCTTAAGAACTCCATTTGGATTGGAATGCAGTTGTTGTTGCTCACTTCTATTCTTTACATGATTTGTTTTGTTTTTTTTTCTCTTTCTCTGTGCACATTGGGGGTTGGTCTTTTTTTAATTAGGTTCTTTCGGGTTCCTTGCATTGCAACCTCCTGTAAGCAAACAAATCTCAAGTTTGTATAATTTATACATTCTTTGATAATAAATGCACTCTAAATCTTTGAGATTCATTTTCTTGCTGGCATATTCAGTAAATCCAAGAAATACAATAGAATCAATGAAAGACCGCACTCAACAGGACGGACAATGTGCAAAAGGCAACAAACTGTGCAAATATAAAGATAGAAGAAAATAATAATAATAAATAAATAATAACTATAAAGAACATGAGATGAAGAGTCCTCAGAAATGAGTCTAAATGTTGTGGGAGGAATTCAGTGACGGGGTGAGTTAAGTTGAATGAAGTTATCCCTTCTGGTTCGAAAGCCTGACGGTTGAGGGGTAATAACTATTCCTGAACCTGGTAGCGTGAGTCCAGAGGCTCCTGTGCCTTCTTCCCCAAGGCAGCAGCGAAGAGAGCATGACCTGGGTGCTGGGAGTCCCTGATGATGGATGCTGCTTTCCTGCAACAGTGCTCCTTGTAGATATACTCAGTGGAAAGGAGGGCTTTACCTGTGATGGACTGGGCTATATCTGCTACTTTTTGTAGGATTTGCTGTTTCAGGGCACTGGTGTTTCCATACCAGGCTGTGATGCAGCCAGTCAATATACTCACCTATAGAAGTTTGTCAAAGTATTAGATGTCATTGTGAATCTTGCTACTGTGCTTTCTTTGTAATTGCACTTACGTTCTGGGTCCCAGGACAGATCCACTGAAATGATAACACTGAGAAATTTAAAGTTACTGACCCTGTCCACCTCTGATCCCTTGATGAGGACAGGCTCATGGACCTCTGGTTTCCTCCCCTTGAAGCCAATAACCAGCTCCTTGATCTTACTGACATTGGGTGAGAGGTTGTTGTTGTGGCACCACTCAGCCAGATGTTCAGTCTCCCTCCTATATGCTGATTCGTTGCCACCTTTGATTCAGACAGTGCAATCATCAGTAAACTTAAGTATGGCATTGGAGCTGTGCTTAGCCACACAGTCATAAGTGTAGAGCAGGGGGGCTAAGCACACAGCCTGGTGGTGCCCCTGTACTGATGGAGATTGTGGAGGAGATGTTGTTGCTAATCCAAACTGACTGGGGTCTGCAGGTGAGGAAATTGAGCATCGAATTGTTTAAGGAGGTATTGAAGCTATTTGATTAGTTTTGAGGGGATGATAGTATTGAATTCCAGGCTGTAGTTGATAAAGAGCATCCTGATGTATGCATCTTCACTGTCCAGATGTTCCAGGGTTGAGTGAAGAGCCAATAAAATGGCATCTGCTTTTGAACTGTCGTGCTGGTAGGTAAACTGGAGCGGATCCAAGTTGCTTCTCAGGCAGGAGTTGATGTGTTTCATCACCAACCTCACAAAACACTTCATCACAGTGGATGTGAGTGCTGTGAGATAGTCACTGAGGCAGGTTACCACATTCTTAGGCACTGGTGTAATTCAACCCTGCTTGAAGCAGTTGGGTGCCTCAGATTGCTGAAGCCAGTGGTCAAGATATCGGTGAACACTCCAGCTAGTTGATCAGCACAGGTCTTTAGTACCTGGACAGGTACCCCATCTGGGCTGGATGCTGTCCGTGGGTTCACAATGCTGAAGGATGCTCTCATATCAACCTCAAAGACTGAAATCACACGGTCATCAGGGGCCATGGGAGCTTGAAAAGCCTTTTCCATATTTTGACGATCAAAGTGAGCATAGAAGGGATTGAGCTCATCTGGGAGTGAAGTCTTCTTGTCACATATATCGCCTGATTTCACTTTGTAAGATGCAATAGCATTCAAGCACTGCCATAACTGTCAAGCGTCCTTCATTGATTCAAGTTTAGTCTGGAATTGCCACTTTGATTGTGAGATGGCTTTCCTGAGATCATACCTGGACCTCTTGTACTTTACTTGGTACCACAATATTGGTGTGCAGAAGAGCATCTCTGAATGCACAACACATTGAACCTTGAAGTGGATGGGCTACAGCAGCAGAAGACCACAAACATACACTCAGTGGCCATTTTGTAGATACAGGAGTTAGTGTACATGGGTTCATGAACAGTTCAGAAATCTGATGGCAGAGGAGAAGAATCTGTTCCTAAAACATTGAGTGTGGGTCTTCAGGCTCCTGTATCTCCTCCACTTGATGAGGGTCCTTCATGATGGGTGCCACCTTCTTGAAGCACCACCTTTTGAAGATGTCCTCAACGTGGGGAGGTTTATGTTTGTGATAGAACTTAGTGAGTCTACAACTCTTTGCAGCCTCTTTCAATCCCATGCACTTGCAGCCATCACGCCAGGCAGTGATGCAACCAGCCAGAATGCACATCCACAGCCACTGTACATCTGTAGAACTTTGCTAGTCTTTGGTGAGATACCAAATCTCTTTAAACTCCTATTGAAATAAAGCTGCTGGTATGATTGCACCAATGTTTTGGGCCTAGGAGGAATCCTCTGAGGTGCAGTAACTTGAAGCTGCACACCCTGTCCATCACTGACCCCTCAATGAGGACGGTGCTGTTTGTTTGGAATCCATGCATCCTTCCTGCAATATTATATCCAATTCTGATTTTGTCCCATATCCCACAGACATGTATTAAGCAGGTTAACTCACCACTGTTAATTGCTCCTGGCATGTCAGAAATAAAATCTGGAGGGAGTTGATGAGGATGTGGAAAGAATAAAATGGAATTAGCATAGGATTAGTGCTATTAGGTGCTTGATGGGCAAAATGTCAGGTTGACTCTAAGAAAGAAGTTTAGTTCTACACTGAATGTGTAGCATTCCATAAGCACTTCCTCTCACCCAGCCACTTCTCCCTGTTACAAAATCCGAACATTCCCTTAAGTGTTTCTCTGCCTTCTGCAAAAATCTCAGCTTATTTTTGAACCCAGACATTGATCACCAAGCACCTGATTTGCTGCTGAGATCAAAGTTGCACAAAATGAATTGGAACGGTCACTGTCAAAATTTTGACCCTCTTGCTACAAGCCAGATTAATTGGGCAGCATCAGGCAAGCCTCAAACAAGGACTGAACATGTGCTGGTAAAGGTTAACCAACATTTGCTCCAAATTATTGAAATAAAGTAGGCTTTGTGTCTGCTTCCACTCAATAAGATCATATCATTCCCTGCGCCTTATGTCAAATTTCCTGCTTAATCCCCGCATTTGGAATTCCTTCGTGATTACAAACCTACAGATTTTAGCCTGGGATATATTCAAAGATCACAGCTTGTTGGAGAGCAGAGAAGTTTCTCTTCACGTCAAACCAAAAGGACCAATCTCTTATCTGGACTATGTCCCTCATTCAATCTGAGAGACACAAGCACTTGTCAGAATTGTATACAGCTCATTCTTCTGAATTGCAAGGTAATAGATGTAACCACAGAACAATGAATGTGGCTCATTCTGAATCCTCTCCTGAGGAATGCGTCTCCATTTCCTTCCATCTGGCAAATGAAAACCCAAACATGGGATTTTTGTACATAAACTACAAAGACCAGCATAGAATAAAAATTTAAATTGATGAAAAACACTTCTTTGCATTATGGAAGAATCTGTTGAAAATCAAAATGATTTCAACTATCCTTCATGCAACCACAGACAACTTAAAACAAGAAACTTAGAACTTCAACTGACAAAACATACAATTCTTATAATATAGAAAAAGACTGTAATAATCTAGTCAGACTAACAGATTTCCAGGACTAGTGGATTTTACTCCTAATAATAAAACTTTCAATTAATCTATTTTAAGAGTATAACAGTTTCCAGTGAACGCACAGCATTTGAAAGGGAACAAAGTAGAAAGCGCCCTGATGTGTACTAAGAAAACAAGGCACCAACCTCTTGGTGAACTTAAAAGATGCACAGGGACGCCAGTGAGCTTAAAGGGAGGGCAGGAATCTGAATCCCAGTGTCTTTAAAGGGGTAAAGGGGCTAGAACCCTGATGGGTTTAAAGGGAGCAGGGAAAACGCAAGGGAAAACAGGGGTTAGTTTAAAGGAAGTGCAAGAATTGTGCTTAAAATGAGAATGGTAATGGGACCCCAGTTTATAGCGAACAGAGGAATGGGACTGTATAGTGAGCAGGGGAATGGGACCCCAGTGTGCTGATAGTGAGCAGAGAAATGAGACCCCAGTGTGTTTATAGTGAGCAAAGGAATGGGACCCTGATGTATTTATAATGAGCAGAGCAATGGGACCCCAGTGTTTTTATAGTGAGCAGAGAAATGGGACCCCAGTGTATTTATAGTGAGCAGAGGAATGGGACACTATTGTGTGTATAATGAGCAGAGGAATAAGACCCTGGTGTCTTTGTAGTGAGCAGAGCAATGGGACCCCAGTGTGTTTATAGTGAGCAGAGGAATTGGACCTTAGTGTGTTTATAGTGACTATAGGATTGAGGCCTCAGTAAGCCATTTGCCAAACCATTGAGATTTCCAGGATTGGAATTTTACTGTATTTGGATGGTAGAATTATAAATATTATTTTCCTGAAACATCAGGGATAAGTGGGAGAACATTCACCAGATGAAAGGATTGTTCTCTAAAGAACTGAGCAGGTTGAACCTATACTCATTGGTATCAGAAGAGACTTTATTGAAATATATAAACTTCTGAGGGACTTAAGAGAGTTGATGGTGAGAGATGTAGATTTTTTGGACTACTACGGGAAATGAGAATGGGAACGGGCAAAAAATAAATGAAACTCAGATAAAATTAGATCACTCTTAGTGGTAGAGAAGGTATGAGGGAACTATGCCTATTCCTATATCTTATGTTCTAAGTTAGGGGTCGCCAACCCGTCGATCACGATAAACTGGTTGATCTTTAAGACTTTCCCAGTAGATCCCGAAGAAAAATCAAAAATAAATACACAAATACAGTTGTAATGTGAGCATTATAAAAGTAATACTAATTAGGATAATGGTAATATAACAATATTTTCGCTAAAAAGCTGTTTGTAAAGAGAGATTGTTTCCGGGTTGCGGGGGTTTAGTTCTGTTCTTTCTGCCCAGTGCGCATGTGTGTAGTTCCCCCGCCATGCACCGCGTTTTCAGCGTAGCCTGTGCTGCATCAAAGTGACCAATCAGGTCAGAAAAAAGTACAGACTGTCACAAACATCGATACACAGCAGTGTCCCCAACCTCCGGGCCGCGAAGCATGCGGTGGTGCAGCAGTAGTCGGGATGCACACAGCACATTTTTAAGAAAAAAAGCCGAAATCAACAAGCTAATTAATTAGGTGCTGCCTGGCACGTAAATGTCGGCCCAGATCAGAGGCGATGCGATCGGCAATCGCTCGTGATATCCTGATAGCATGGCGGAGGCTCCATGAAAGAAGGCGAAAACATACAAATTCCATCCAGAATGGGAAGAGGAATTTCTATTTACCTTGGTGAAAGACAAGTGTGTACGTATGTTGTGCCACCAAACACAAGCACTGTCTAAAAGAGGGAATCTGGAGTGGCACCACAACACCAACCACCAGGAATTTAAAGACACCTACCCCCCAACGAGCGCAATTCGTGCCTAGAAAGTTGAGCTGAAATCGGGGTTGAAGGCCCAGCAATCGTTTTTCACAAAACATGCTGCTCAAAATAAGGCTGCTATTGAAGCATCATTTCGTGTAAGTCACCTTTTGGCTAAACACGAGAAGCCTTTTACAGATGGCGATTTATTCAAGGAAGCAATGGTCATTACCGCAGAGACTGCTTTTAATGACTTTAAAAACAAAAACGACATCACAACCGCAATACATAATACACCGCTTGGCTCTGCAACAGTGACAGGGAGGGTAGAGTCACTGTCAGAGGACGTGGATTGACAAGTGTTAAAGGACTTGTCACTCTGTGAATATTTTTCACTGCAGATCGGCGAATCCCTGGATGTAATGCAAACAGCTCAGCTTGTTGTATTTGTCAGAATGGCTTTCCAGGATTTTACAACAAAGGAGGACTTCCTCACTCTTTTGCAATTAAAGGAGAGAACGAGAGGTGAGGATATTTACAATGAGTTTAAAAAATATGTCCGTGAAAATGACAACCCCATTCATAAACTGGTGGCAATAACTACTGATGGGGCCCCAACAATGCACGGTGTGTGCGTTAGTTTATAGCACTAAAAGACACTGCCTACTTTAGGTCAACTTATCTATGTGAAACTGCATTTTCACAGATGAAAATTATTAAATCTAAGTACAGGAGCTGACTTACTGACAGACACCTCACTAGGGTTGCCAACTTTCTCACTCCCAAATAACGGACAAAAGTAGCAGTCAGATCCCAGGACACTTGTGCTTACCCCGAGAAAGACTACCATGACCATGAAGCCTTGCGCGGGCACCTGTGTGCGCACGCGTGCCCATTTTTTAACCCCACGAATCGGTTTTGGCTTAATCTTCATAATTTCTACTTTATATAGGCTGTGTATTTATCATATAATTCCTGCTTTTACTATACGTTAGTGTTATCTTAGGTTTTATGTGTTATTTTGTATAACTTGGTATGTTATGTTTTTGGGTCTGGGAACGCTAAAATTTTTTTTCCATATAAATTAATGGTAATTGCTTCTTCGGCATAAAGCATTTCAGCACGAAAGGTTTCATAGGAACGTTCTACCCTAGCGGGGGGAATACGGGACAGTTGGCAACCCTACACCTCACAGACTGTCTCAGACTGGCTGTCTGTAGTTATGAGCCAAATTTCAGGGAACTAGCAGAAAATATTCAGCCCTAGTCATCACACTGAGTGCAACAGTCAATTTTTATTCATTTATTTTTCGTGTTGAAATAAAATTAAATAATGAAACTTAGAATTAAAGGTGTGAAGTATTGTAATATCTTTAAAGAAAGACAGCTATGGCCTGTTTGATATTCTAGTTACAGTGTTTACTTGTTTGAATTAATTTGAAAGTTTGACAAACGTATTTTGTGTAATTCAAATACAATTCACCCAAATAAAACGCCTCAAATTGGAAGTACAATCTGAGCTGTTTTTTCTCTAAACGATTTAGTAGGTAGATCTTGCCTTTCACTGAGGTCCAGGTAGGGGATCTTGGCTTAAAAAGGTTGGTGACCACTAATCTATATCATATGGTCTTATGGTCTAATGTAGCCTTCATGAATCTATGTGTATTAAATGGCCTACTTACCTTTGGTCCTGTCAACTGGACAATTCCTTTTTCATCCCGGAAGTACTTGCATTTCATCTGGAGGCTATCCTGCTCAAATGGACAGCTTTTCACTCGCATGAGAAATTGATACAAATACTAATGCAACTCTGATTTTCACTTTGGAAGTCCAAAACCTAACCATTTTATCATTAGTATTTATATTCCTTATCCTTGACTTTTACTTTAATATTGAGTAGACAGATTACCTTCTCAAAGGCTGACTTTTCAGCCTTAAATACAGCTGTCAGAGCAGAGAAACATATTCATGAGAGAGAATATTAGGAAACGTTAAATCCAGCAGTTGCACATACTTAATTTGAACGTATCAGGGTCCCATTTCCTGCATTCCCTTTACACTCATTGGGGCTTTGTCTCCAAGCTCCTTTTAAACTCACCAGACCCTGATTTCCATGCTCACTTTAAATTCACCAGGGTCCTAGTTTCATACTCCTTTTAAACTCACCAGGGTCCTGATTCTCGTGCTCCCATTGAACTCGGTAGGCTCATAGTGCCTAGCTCTGCTCATTCGGACTATATTGTTCCTTCATCGCAGGGTATGAGCTCTGGAATGGTCTCCCCATCAGCTTTGCAGGCCTACCTTCAGAAGGACTTCAATGGTACAAGATGATGTTCCAGCTCCATCTTGGTATTTGTTTATTATTATTGTTACTTGTGTCAAGATACAGTGAAAAGCTTGTCTTCCATACAGTTTATATAGACTAAATCATGACACAGTGCAGTGAGTTAGAATGAGGTAAAACAATAACAATAAAGAATAAAGTGTAAAAGCCACTGGAAGAGTGCAGTGCAGGTAAACGGTAAAGTGCAAGATCATAATGAGGTAGATTGTGAGGCCAAGAGTCCATCGTATCATACAAGAGAACCATTGGAGAGTCTGATAACAGTGGGATCAAAGATGTCCCTCAGCCTGGTAGTATGTCCTTTCAGGCTTTTGTATCTTCTGCCCAATGGCAGTGGTGAGTAGAGTGAACGTCTAGAGTGGGTGAAGTCTTTGATTACGCTGGCTGTGTCACTGAGGCAGCAAGAAGTATAGATGGAGCCCATAGAAGAGTGGCTGATTCCAATGATGTGCTGGGCTGTGTCCACAACCTTCTTTAGATTTTTGCAGTCACATACAGGGCAGTTACCATTCCAAACAGAATGCTTCCTATGGTACATCGACTAAAAGTTGATAAGAGTCAACGAGGGCATACCAGATTTCTTTAGCCTCATGCAGAAGTAGAGGCACTGTTGACCTTTCTTGGTCGTGACATCAATCTGGTTGGACCAGGACAGTCTGTTGATGATGATCAGAACTAGGAACTTGAAACCCTCAACTCTCTCAACATTAACACCACAGGAAATAAAGTAAGGGCTGAGGACACAACCTTTTGGGGCATCAGTGTTTAGAATAATCGTGGCAGAGGTGTTGCTGCCTATCTCTACTGATTACAGTCTGTTTTCAAGGGACATTTAGGGATGGGCAATAAATGCTGGCCTTGTAAGCCTTATGTTCACCCCCAAAAACTGGAAAGTCACTGCAGGAATCCAACATGTGCACAGCAAGCTCTTATAAACCGTATAGTAACAATGTCTGTAGTGGTACTGGCACATGTTCAGTACTGCAATGGATTATCCATCTTGATTTTGTGTTCCCAAAACCAAGTCCTAATTTCTGCATTGGGACTTGAACCTATCACTTTAAACAAAAGTAAGAATTCTAACCCGTTGATTTATTCCACCCAACTCCCTCGTGCAGAAGTACACCTGCCTGGTTGATAAAAGCTCGCTGCTGCCTGCAAGTCTGATTATACCATCTTTCTGCTCAAAAAGAGGTGCATTTGTATTAGCAGCAGGGAAATCAATCAGAAAAGAAGGTCCGAAAGGATTCGGAGTTAACACACGCAAAATGCTGGAGGAACACAGCAGGTCAGTCAGCATCCACGGTAAGGAATAAATAGCCGATGTTTCAGGCCAAGACTCTTCATCAGGACTGGAAAGGAAGGGGGAGAAAGCCAAAATAAGAAGGTGGGGGGAAGGGAAGGAGTACAAGTTGGCAGGTGATAAGCGAAACCAGGTGAGGGGGAAGGTAGGTAGGTGGGGGAAGGAGGTAATAGGTGTTGAAGAAGAAGGAACCTGAAAAGAGAGGAGAGTGGACCATCAGAGAAAGGAGGAGGGGCATCAGAGGGAAGTGAGGAGAAGAGAAGGGGTAAGGGGGGAGCCAGAAAGGTGAATGCAAAAAAGAGAGTTGGGTAAATTACCATAAATCAGAGAAATTGATGTTCATACCATTAGTTTGGAGGCTACCCAGATGGAATATGAGGTGTTGCTTCCCCAATCCAAGAGTGCCCTCACTGGGGGAGTAGAAGAGGCCATGGATCGACATGTCAGAATGGGAAAGGGCAGTGGAATGAGCAAAGATTGGGTAAGTTAATAATCTTACCTGATGATGTTTGGATGGTCAAAGAGCTCTAATTGTTTTAACAAAGCCACTTCACGAATTACAACCGTAGGGATGCCCTCTTGTGTTCTTGGAATTGCTATCCTTTTCAGAGCCACACATTTCCCATTACTTTGCAGGTCTCTGGCTTTGTATACTTTTCCATACGCTCCTTCTCCAATCTCAGCCAGGAGCTCATAGCGGAAAGGATTACTGTTCTCCATCCTCAACCAGTGAGCAGTTGAAGGGCTGTCCATCACTACCTGAAAGAAACAAACCTCATTATCACTGAAACCCAATGCCACTTCAAACATGCCAATCAGAACTTTGAAAATCTTTTGGAACAACAAAATATCAAGTCGTCACTTTTTATTGTCATTTCGACCATAACTGCTGGTACAGTACACAGTAAAAACGAGACAACGTTTTTCAGGACCATGGCGCTACATGAAACAATACAAAAACTACACTGAACTACGTAAAACAAAACTACACTAGACTACAGACCTACCCAGGACTGCATAAAGTACACAAAACAGTGCAAGCATTACAATAAATAATAAACAAGACAATAGGCACAGCAGAGGGCAGTAGGTTGATGTCAGTCCAGGCTCTGGGTATTGAGACTGATGGCTTGGGGGAGAAACTGCTACATAAGTAAACAGCTGAATGGCGGCGTCCGGGATTCCGTCGCTTTCCGTGCTCCCGCCAGGTATTTCATTGGAGTTGGATGTAGTCCAATTTATTGTCCAGGGAGTGGACATTGGAGAACAGAATGGACGGGAGAGCCAAGAGAAATATTTAGTGAAAGCAAGTATTTTACGTACACAGATAAAATGCAGAGTAAAACATATGACACCTAAGCACGTAGGATCAATTAACAATAAACTTTTAAAGATCGAGGCCACAAGAAACTAGCAAATTGATTTATTACACTGGACAACTAATTTTTTCTGAAGTGTTGCTTCCTCAGAATTTTTTTTTGTTTATGATAGACCTCTTGCAGCCAAACACAAATATAATTTCAGACTACTTGCATCATGTAGGAATTTGGAGAAACAAGAAATGAATTTTTATTGAATATAATGTCTTTACTTGCCTACCGGTGCTGACAATTTGCAATAGTTTAACTAAGCTAAAAATGTTTTGTTGATGATTTTCGTTTGCTTCTTGCTTAAGTATCTAACAACAATCACCCAGCATTGATGGATTCCAGTTGCCTTTATACCGTTTCTCCATGGCTGCAACATCCTGGTGAGACCTTTTACCATGCTCGTCACTGATAGCACCAAGATTTGCCAGGAAGAAGTCTAAATGGGAATGCAGAAAATGGATCTTTAGTGACATGTTGCACTTCATGGTTTTTGAAGCATGTTGTCAACCAGCTGCACATAGTTTGGTGCTCTGTAGTTGCCAAGAAAATTTTCAACATCCTCGAATGTCTTCCATGTGATTTTCTCTGATCCCACTAGAAATTCTTCAAATTGCTTTCACTGATGACCTGTTTGATTTGTGGACCAACAAAAGTGCCTTCCTTAATCTTGGCATCAGTTATTCAGACTTGAATTGTGAACTGAAATAACAAATATAGGTGATTTTTTAAAAAAGATGCATGATAGGGAAATTTCGTGGTGATTTTCATGATCAGCGGCCCAAAGCCTTAAGATACACCCAAAAGTATTCAGCAAGCAAAATCTTTGTTGTCCAGAGTGATTAATCTGTTTTACTCAGATATTTTGCCATTTATGAGTGGTCAAATTTTGGGAAGTTTCCTGCAACATCCACCCACCACCATCCCCACTCTCAGTCTCAGCATTATACCATTGTACACAGATTCTGCCAGGACCAAGACAGCGTGATCGAGTACAGAGATGTTCCTCAACCTGTTCCATTAAATCTTTCTGCAGATGTACAACAGACAGCATTCTGACAAGTGCATTACCACTTAGTATGGATGCTCCAATGCACAGGATCAAAAGAACCTGCAGAGAGTTATAGACTCCATCTACTCCATCTCAGGCACAACCTCCAAACCTCCCCCCCACCCCCCCCACCATTGAGGAAATATTCCAAGACGTGGTGTCTCAAGATGACGACGTTCAGCATTAAGGACCCTCACCAGCTGGGGCATGCCCTCTTCTCACTATCAGGGAGGAACAGGAGTCTAAAGATCTACGCTCTACATTTTAGTAACAACTTCTTCCCTCATGCAATCAGATTTCTGAATAGTTCAGCAGCACTACCTCGCTATTGCACTTTTTTGCTGTAATTTATAGCACTGTACTGCTGCCACAAAACAACTGATTTCAGAACATACGTCAGTGATAATAAACCCAATTCTGATTCTGAAATATCTCTACTCAGTTTGGTTTGAGGATGAACGAGCCCCAGGCACTGCAATGTGGGAGTTCGCCAATTCAAGGGAAGCTGTCAGTGATTCCTGCAAATTCTGACATCTACAAGTCAGAGAGCGCGCCAAGCTGCTAATGAAGATACAAGAGCTGGAGTCTGCTCAGGCTCCATCAGTGTTCCAGGAGGGACCATCTCAAATAACAGGAACCAACCAGGTTTCAAATCTGAAACAACTCTGGGTAAAAAGCAGTATACCATCGTTTAATTTTAATATAAGCCTTGCATTGGCAAAACCTGCAACCATACATTCTAGGTAAGGTGCGTAAGTGCAAGTTAAAAGATAGCTTCTTTCTTTTCTCTGGATTAATCGTGGGATAACCTGACAGAAATCTTGAATTTAAGAAAGATTTGGAAAGATAGATATTGAGAAATTGTTTCCCCCTGCAGTCAAGAGCAAACAATAGAGCCATATTAAACAGAAAAACTTTACAAGGATTGTGACAGGACTCAAGAGACAGAGTTATACCAGAGGCTGAACAGGCTAGGGGCTTTCTTCCCTTCAGCATTGGAGACCAAGGGGTGATCCTATAGAGGTGTATTAAATCATGGAAGACGTAGATAGGTTGAATTCATTGTCTTTTTCTCAGGGCTAGGGAATAAAGAGCTAGAGGGAAAGATTCAACGGGAAATTGAAGGGCAACTTTTTTATATTGTGTATGGAATGAGTTGCCAGAGAAAGTGAGTGAGGCAGGTACAATAACAACGTTTACAAGACAGTGGACAGATACATGGATTGGAAAGATATGGGCCAAATGGGACAAGCTTGGATGGGCAATTCCTTGGCATGGGCCAGTTGGGATGAAGGGCCAGCGTCTGCACTCTATGACTAAGGTTTCATGAAAGAGGGGATCCAAAAGGTTTGGGTGAATAGGTTAGGAAAAGTCCCCTCAGCTTGGACTTGATCATTAATTCTCCATATATTACAGCTGCCTCTATTGCCCTTTTCATTACCAACAATGAAAACAGAGGTTATGAGTGTTATTCATGTTGTAATTCAAAATCACCATGCATATCTCCATTTTATATTTTGCAAAAACGTGCAATAGTAATAATGCTCATGGTCTGTGCTCTGCAAATGCCAAGCAGGTTATAATGCATAGAAATAATCGTTTTGTTTCCACTGCCTTTGTTAAACGAAGCACTCCTACCGCAGCACATTTTTTGCCATCTACTTAAATGCAGATTATTCCGCGATTTTGATGACGAACCTCAAATTTGCAAAATGCATAAATAAACCAGACGTGTCTCCATCAATATTCAATAACCATGAAACTTTTTTTTAGAAATATGTTGATAAATCCTACCTCAGTGCTGCTAAATGCGCAAAGTGTTCAAAACCAATTGTCTTTATTCCGTTTCTGCAAACTTTTCAAATTGGCAGTTATACAAATCTATGTTTTGCAATTATTTCAATCCACTAAAAAAAACAGATACTGCCGTTTGTCCTGAGACTTCACCAGGACGTTGCAAAGGAATTCAACTTTATACTTAAGATTTGCAATTGATATAGAAGGGCCAACTCTTCTCCAAGCTATTCAATTTTATCATTTTGCACAAGTTACAACTAAAGCAATTACTTAGATACATGTTGCAGAAGCGTACAGCAATTATTGAAAATAAGCCGTTTTGCAAGTTAAAGATTTAAATGCTCATACAGATTCCAACTTAAAGATTTAACTTGACTTCTTGACTTTACAAGATACAATTTCAAGAAGAAACGTGACTTGAATTCTAATTTGCAGAACCCTCGGATAATTGCTGATTCAAACAAACCCTGAAACTATCCTCGAAAGAGTCACTGCGTCCTTTCCTCCGGTGACAAGACAATTTATTCTCAAGGATTTAAAGATTCTTCTCGTTCCTCTCTGACTCCGCCTTCTTGGGTCACATGCTTAAAACCGCGCTCCCCGGGTGAAATCTTAATTGAATTAAAACGCATTTTTTTTAATCTTTAAGTTGGTCCTGCATTATGACAACATGAATGACAGTTTGGATATTTCTGCTTAATATACAGTAAAATGTTAAGCGGTACCATTGCACCTGCCCCGCATTTGCTTGAATGCATGACTTAGGCTGAATCACATCGCTCTTTTGCAAAAGACAATCTACTGACGGAATTTAGCGGGTCGAGCAACGTCTGTGGAGGAAATGGAATTGTCGACGTTTTGCATACATTGGCACTCAGTTTGTTGCTCTACATCCAGCGTCTGCACCCCCTTCTTTTACAGCTCTTCACCTTTTCCCACCTATCCAGCTTCTCACTTCACCACCACCGCCCACCCACCTACTTTCCCCCTGACCAGGCTTCACCTATCGCCTTCTAGCTTGATCTCCCCTCCTCCTCCCCACACACACCACCTTATTCTGGCATCTTCCCCATAACTTTCCAATACTAATGTGAAAAAGACCAAGGAGCTGGTGGTAGAGCTAAGGTACTGGTGACCCCTGTTTCCATCCAGGGGGTCAGTGTGGACATGGTGGAGGATTACAAATACCTGGGGATACGAATTGACAATAAACTGGATTGGTTAAAGAACACGCAACACACCTCAAAGTTGCTGGTGAACGCAGCAGGCCAAGCAGCATCTATAGGAAGAGGTACAGTCCACGTGTCAGGCCGAGACCCTTCGTCAGGACTAACTGAAGGAAGGGTGAGTAAGGGATTTGAAATTTGAAAGTTGGAGGGGGAGGGGGAGATCCAAAATGATAGGAGAAGACAGGAGGGGGAGGGATGGAGCCAAGAGCTGGACAGGTGATTGGCAAAGGGGATATGAGAGGATCATGAGACAGGAGGTCCGGGAAGAAAGACAGGGGGAGGGGAGGGAGAAGCCCAGGGGATGAGCAAGGTATATAGTGAGGGACAGAGGGAGAAAAAGGAGAGAGAGAGAAAAAGAATGTGTGTGTATAAATAAATAACGGATGGGGTACGAGGGGGAGGTGGGGCATTAGCGGAAGTTAGAGAAGTCAATGTTCATGCCATCAGGTTGGAGGCTACCCAGACGGAATATAAGGTGTTGTTCCTCCAACCTGAGTGTGGCTTCATCTTTACAGTAGAGGAGGCCATGGATAGACATGTCAGAATGGGAATGGGATGTGGAATTAAAATGTGTGGCCACTGGGAGATCCTGCTTTCTCTGGCGGACAGAGCGTAGATGTTCAGCAAAGCGGTCTCCCAGTCTGCGTCGGGTCTCGCCAATATATAAAAGGCCACATCGGGAGCACCGGACGCAGTATATCACCCCAGTCAACTCACAGGTGAAGTGTTGTCTCACCTGGAAGGACTGTTTGGGGCCCTGAATGGTGGTAAGGGAGGAAGTGTAAGGGCATGTGTAGCACTTGTTCCGCTTACAAGGATAGGTGCCAGGAGGGAGATCGGTGGGAAGGGATTGGGGGGGACGTATGGACAAGGGAGTCGCATAGGGAGCGATCCCTGCGGAAAGCAGAGAGGGGGGGGAGGGAAAGATGTGCTTAGTGGTGGGATCTCGTTGGAGGTGGCGGAAGTTACGGAGAATAATATGTTGGACCCGGAGGCTGGTGGGGTGGTAGGTGAGGACCAGGGGAACCCTATTCCTAGTGGGGTGGCGGGAGGATGGAGTGAGAGCAGATGTACGTGAAATGGGGGAGATGCGTTTAAGAGCAGAGTTGATAGTGGAGGAAGGGAAGCCCCTTTTTTTTAAAAAAGGAGGACATCTCCCTCGTCTTCACCTGTAAGTCGACTGGGGTGATATACTGCGTCCGGTGCTCCCGATGTGGCCTTTTATATATTGGCGAGACCCGACGCAGACTAGGAGACCGCTTTGCTGAACATCTACGCTCTGTCCGCCAGAGAAAGCAGGATCTCCCAGTGGCCACACATTTTAATTCCACATCCTATTCCCATTCTGACATGTCCATCCACGGCCTCCTCTACTGTAAAGATGAAGCCACACTCAGGTTGGAGGAACAACACCTTATATTCCGTCTGGGTAGCCTCCAACCTGATGGCATGAACATCGACTTCTCTAACTTCCGCTAAGGCCCCACCTCCCCCTCGTACCCCATCTGTTACTCATTTTTATGCACACATTCTTTCCCTCACTCTCCTTTTTCTCCCTCTGAATATACCTCTTGCCCATCCTCTGGGTCCCCCCCCTTGTCTTTCTTCCCCGACCTCCTGTCCCATGATCCTCTCGTATCCCCTTTTGCCAATCACCTGTCCAGCTCTTGGCTCCATCCCTCCCCCTCCTGTCTTCTCCTATCATTTTGGATCTCCCCCTCCCCCTCCAACTTTCAAATCCCTTACTCACTCTTCCTTCAGTTAGTCCTGACGAAGGGTTTCGGCCTGTAACGTCGACTGTACCTCTTCCTAGAGATGCTGCCTGGCCTGCTGCGTTCACCAGCAACTTTGATGTGTGTTGCTTGAATTTCCAGCATCTGCAGAATTCCTGTTGTTTGTGGTTAAATAAAAATGAGGCTGCCTACAAGAAGGTCAGAGCCGTCTCTGTTTCCTAAGGAGACTGAGGTCCTTTAACATCTGCCGGACGATGCTGAGGATGTTCTACGAGTCTGTGGTGGCCAGTTCGATCATGTTTGCTGTTGTGTGCTGGGGCAGCAGGCTGAGGGTGGCAGACACCAACAGAATCAACAAACTCATTCGTAAGGCCAGTGATGTTGTGGGGATGGAACTTGACTCTCTCACAGTGGTGTCCAAAAAGAGGATGCTGTCTAATTTGTATGCCATCTTGGTCAATGTCTCCCATCCACTACATAATGTACTGGGTGGGCACAGGAGTACATTCAGCCAGAGACTCATTCCTCCAAGATGCAGCACAGAGTGTCATTCCAGCCTGTGGCCATCAAACTTTACAACTCCTCCCTTGGAGGGTCAGACACCCTGAGCCAATAGGCTGGTCCTGGACTTATTTCATAATTTACTAGCATAATTTACATATTACTATTTAACTATTTGTTACTATTCTATTACTATTTATTATTTATGGTGCAACTGTAACAAAAACCAATTTCCTCCGGGATCAATAAAGTATGACTATTGAAGAGTCTCGGCCCAAAGTGTCACCTCTTGTCCGCATTAAATTCCACCTGCCACTTTCCACCCTATTTTTCTAGCTGGTCCAGATCCCTCTGGCTGCTTTGACAGCCTTCTGCACCAAACCTCGGTTTTATCTGGAAATTTGCTGATCCAGTTTACCACAATACCATCCAGATTGTTGATATATAGAACAATGGACCCGGCCCTCCACTAGTCACAGGCCTCCAATCAGAGAGGCAACCATCTACTCTCTGCATTTTCCCATGAAGCCAATGCTGAATCCAATTTACTACTTCAATCTGAATGCAAAGTGACTGACATTCGTGACCAACTTCCATTGTGGAACCTTTTCAAAGACCATGTAGACAACATCCACTGCCTTTCCTTCATCCATTCAAGTCCTCGTTGAGGGGTCAGCAGTGGAAAGTGAAAGTGGTTTCATGTTCCTGGGTGTTAACATCTTAAAAAATCTATTCCAGGCCCAACATACCAATGCAATTGCAAAGAAGGCAAACCAACAGTTAAATTTCATTGAAATTTGAGATTTAATATGTTACCAAAGATTCTAGCATACTTCTACAGATGCACAATGGAGAGCATTCTCACTGGTTGCATCACTGTCCAGTGCACAGGATGAGAAAAATCTGGAGAGAGTTGTAGACTCATCATGGGTATTAGCCTCCCTATCATCAAGGACATCTTTAAAAGGCAATACCTCAAGAAAGCACCATCCATCATGAAGAATCCTTACCACTCAGGACATGCCGTCTTCTCATTGCTTACCACCAAGGAGCTACAGGAGCACACTCAATGCTGTAAGAGCAGCTTCTTCCCCTCTGCCATCAGATTTCTGAATGGTCCATGAGAACAACCTCACTATTTTGCTCTCTCTTTACACTGTTTATATTTTATATTGTAATTTACAGTAATTTTTATGTATTGCATGGTACTACTGAAAAAACAGATTTCACACATACATCAATGATAATAAACCCAATTCTGACTCTGATCAAGTCAGACCCTTATCCCTTGATTTTAAACTGCAACCATCTAACTTTAACCACAGACAGTGCACTCTCATTTCATGGTGACCAGCAACTCCATAATTAAACAAATCTTGGTATTTCAGAAATTTTTATATTCAGTATAAAAGCTAAACAACAATGCTCTACAAATAGCATTGGTTTATGATTAGTATTATTGGTTAGATTTTTTATTATTGATGGTTTCAAATCTGGTAGATGCTTAAATGTGACCATTATGTAAATTCCATGCCTGATTTCAGAATGAGGTGAAATGCCACTCTACTGTCTTTGCCATCTGCCAGGACATGCACCAAAGACACCAAACAGTATAAAGTCAAAGCTGCACTGTACTGAATCTGAACTTGCAGAGTATCATAGCCAGTCCTGATGAAGGGTCTCATCCCAAAATGTCAGCTCTTTATTCCTCTCCAGAAAGCCTGCTTGACTTGCTAAATTCCTCCAGCATTCTGTGTGCATTATCATATACATTATTAGTCTCCTTAAGGAAGAATGTTAATAACTTGGAAGCAGTTCAGAGAAGATTGACAAGGTCCTGTAATTGGGAGGAGTGGTTTTGTGAGCAATGATTGAAGTGGCAAAATGTGCACAGTTGGAGTTTACAGAGTGAGAAGTGACTGAAACATAGACTTTGAGGGGTCTTAAACAGGGTGGATGTGGACAAGGATGTTTCATATAACAGGAAAAATCTAGAATTTATATTCAAAAATAAGAAATCACTTTGGAAACAAGTAGCCTGTGTGTGTTTTTTTTTGCAAAGTATCTGGTAATCTGGTTAATTCATGAGATTTATGGCCACTTCTTTGATATCTGAGCTATTAAAGCATACTTAATGAGTTGATTCTTCACATTTAAGTTTCCAAACAACACAATTCTTGGTGAATCATTGCATATTAAATTTTACATGATTAATAATCCAAGCAGTGTGACTGGATTCTGAGAGCAAAATAAAGTTACAATTTGCACAAGATAATCTGGATGAACCATCTGTTCTGTGTACAATACAATTTGTATAGATTTGTTATGTGAAAGGTTATCATCCGTACAAAGACTCAAGAAGCCACTCTTACACTGACACACATCACAGTGACTAAATAGTAGTCCCATAGACAAAATCATCTGAGGCATTTGACCTCCCCTGTCAACGTTGGTTATCACTGAAGCAGAATTAAAACCTTAACACCGCATTCTTAAGCATTCTCCGCACATTTAAGCTTCCTTTTTGGCTTCGCTTTTTTTGATGTTCTTCCTAAGTTTCAGGATATCATAGTACAGATTACGGTGAAGAACTTCAGATGCACAAATAATGGCCCCCTGGCTGGCTCCAAGGAAACCACATGAAAATACATCCTGACCTGAAAAGATAAAGGTAAGAGGTAGTAGGACATTCACTCCTATTTCCACACTACACTGCAAGCAAATGCAAACACCAGGAATTCTGCAGATGCTGGAATTTCAAGCAACACACATCAAAGTTGCTAGTGAACGCAGCAGGCCAGGCAGCATCTCTAGGAAGAGGTACAGTCGACGTTTCAGGCCCAGACCCTTCGTCAGGACTAACTGAAGGAAGAGCTAGTAAGAGATTTGAAAGTGGGGGGGGGGGGGGGGGGGAGATCCAAAATGATAGGAGAAGACAGGAGGGGGAGGGATGGAGCCAAGAGCTGGACAGGCGATTGGCAAAAGGGATATGGTGCTTCCTGCACGCATGCTGAGCTCACTGACTTCATTAACTTTGCCTCCAACTTTCACCCTGCCCTCAAGTTTACCTGGTCCATTTCCGACACCTCCCTCCCCTTTCCAGAGCTTTCTGTCTCTGTCTCTGGAGACAGCTTATCTACTGGTGTCTACTATAAGCCTACTGACACTCACAGCTATCTGGACTATTCCTCTTTTCACCCTGTCTCTTGCAAAAATGCCATCCCCTTCTCACAATTCCTCTGTCTCCGCCGCATCTGCTCTCAGGATGAGGCTTTTCATTCCGGGACAAAGGAGATGTCCTTTTTTAAAGAAAGGGGCTTCCCTTCCTCCACCATCAACTCTGCTCTCAAACGCATCTCCCCCATTTCACGTACATCTGCTCTCACTCCATCCTCCCGCCACCCCACTAGGAATAGGGTTCCCCTTGTCCTCACCTACCACCCCACCAGCCTCCGGGTCCAACATATTATTCTCCGTAACTTCTGCCACCTCCAACGGGATCCCACCACTAAGCACATCTTTCCCTCCCCCCGTCTATCTGCTTTCCGCAGGGATCGCTCCCTACACAACTCCCTTGTCCATTGCGTCCCCCCCATCCCTCCCCACCGATCTCCCTCCCGGCACTTGTCCTTGTAAGCGGAACAAGTGCTACACATGCCCTTACACTTCCTCCCTTACCACCATTCAGGGCCCCAAACAGTCCTTCCAGGTGAGGCGACACTTCACCTGTGAGTTGGCTGGGGTGATACACTGCGTCCGGTGCTGCTGATGCGGCCTTCTATATAATGGTGAGACCCGACGCAGACTGGGAGACCGTTTCGCTGAACACCTATGCTCTGTCCACCAGAGAAAGCAGGATCTCCCAGTGGCTACACATTTTAATTCCACATCCCATTCCCATTCTGATATGTCTATCCACGGCCTCCTCTACTGTAAAGATGAAGCCACACTCAGGTTGGAGGAACAACACCTTATATTCCATCTGGATAGCCTCCAACCTGATGGCATGAACATTGACTTCTCTAACTTCTGCTAATGCCCCACCTCCCCCTCGTACCCCATCTGTTATTTAAATACACACATTCTTTTTCTCTCTCTGTCCCTCTGACTATACCCCTTGCCCATCCTCTGGGTTTTCCCCCCCTCCCCCTTGTCTTTCTCCCTGGGCCTCCTGTCCCATGATCCTCTCATGTCCCTTTTGCCAATCAACTGTCCAGTTCTTGGCTCCATCCCTCCCCCTCCTGTCTTCTCCTATCATTTTGGATCTCCCCCTCCCCTCCCACTTTCAAATCTCTTACTAGCTCTTCCTTCAGTTAGTTCTGACGAAGGGTCTCGGCCTGAAACGTCAATTGTACCTCTTCCTAGAGATGCTGCCTGGCCTGCTGCGTTCACCAGCAACTTTGATGTGTGTTACTGCAAAAAAACCATTGTTTTTAAGTGGTTGTTTTAAAATTGAGAAGTTGGACAAAAACCAGCAAAATACTGCATTGCAACACAATTCTATCACTCTGAACTACTTTGACAGTCTGACTAAAAAGTATTTTATTTATTCATTCACAGATCTCATTGACGATGCCAGTATTTATTGTCTGTCCACTTATTGTCTGAACTGAGTGTCTTGTTCAGCTATCAACCACTGAGGGGCAATTTGTGGTCAACCATATTGCTCGACCTAGTGTCACACTTCAAACAGCACATTTCAAAGATAGCAGATTTCATTGTCAGTCTGTCAGCTTTGTGATCAACACTAATGATAGCAGCTTTCTTATTCATGCTTTATTTAGTTGCTCATCCTTATTTTATCTGTAAACTCTCCTCTCCAGATCTATGGATACTGTTCCAGTAACTTAACCACTGGGTCCAACTTCCAACTATTTGTTTCTTAAATTATACAAAACTTCTACATTTGTATATGTTGTTTATATCCAATATATTATAGGGCATATGTTCAAAGGCATGTTTTGCACAATTCATTAATGATAATTGGCTTCATCAAGGAAGGAGTTGTAAGTTTGCGGATGATACGAAAATAGGTGGAGGGGTAGGTAGTGCTGAGGAAGCAATGCGATTGCAGCAGGGCTTTGACAAATTGGAAGGGTAGGCAAAAAAGTGGCAGATGGAATACAGTGTTGGGAAATGTACGATAATGCATTTGGTAGAAGGAACAATGGTGAAAACTATTATCTAAATGGGGAGAAAATTCAAACATCAGAGGGACCTAGGAGGCCTTGTGCAAGACCCCCAGAGGGTTAATTTACAGGTTGAGTCTGTGGTAAAGAAGGAAAATGCAATGTTGGCATTCATTTCAAGGGGAAAAGAATATTAAAACAAGGAGATAATGCTGAAGCTTTATGAGACACTAGTCAGGCCACACTTGGAATATTGTCAACAGTTTTGGGCCCCTTATCTCAGAAAGGATGTACTGTTATTGGAGTGTGTCCAGAGGAGGTTCACGAGGATGATTCTGGGAATGAAGGGGTTAACATATGAGGAACGTTTGGCAGCTTTGGGACTGTACTCACTGGAATTTAGAAGAATGGGGGGGGGGAGGAGGAATCTCACTGAAACCTACCGAATGTTGAAAGGACTAGATAAGGTGGTTATGGAGAGGATGTTTCCTATGATGGAGGCATAAGGAACTAGAGAGCTCAGCCTCAAAATTGAGGGACATCCTTTTAAAACAGAGGTAAGGATGGATTTTTTTTTAAGTGAGAAGAGTGGTGAAAGTCTGGAGTGCTCCGCCACAGACTGCAGTGGAGGCCAAGTCTGTGGGTATATTTAAATATGCTTCATGCCTAGTTGCTCAAAGCATTTCATAATGGTTGATGTTAATGCCACTGGATGATAGTCATTTAGGCAGGTTACTGTCACATTTTTTGGCACTGGAATGATGGTTGCCGCCTTGAAAAACGAGGGGACAATGGATTGTTCCAGGGAGATGTTGAACATATCCTTCAGCTGGGCTGGAGTCTTTCAGAACCTGACCTGACATTTTGTTGGGCACTGCAGCTCTATGTGGGTTGACTTTGGCCAGGGACTTCCTCACCTCAACTTCAGCCAGATGAAGTGTCTGCTCTCCTGCAGGGAGGGGTGCCTTCCTCACCAGCACTTTGTTCTGAGTATCAAACCAGGTGAAGAAGACATTCAGCCTCTCAGAGAGTGAAGCATTCTGGTCACTGACACGCAGGGTAGTCTGCAATCCTCTGAATTCCCTGCCACCTATTTCTATGTACATAATTTTCTGAAACTTCCACCATCTCCAACAGGATCCCACCACCAAGCACATCTTTCCCTTCCCCCCACTTTCTGCTTTCCACAGGGATCGCTCCCTACGTGACTCCCTTGTCCATTTGTCCCTCCCCACTGATATCCCTCCTGGCACTTATCCGTGCAAACGAAACAAGTGCTACACCTGCCCCTACATCTCCTCCCTCACTACCATTCAGGAACCTAAACAGTTCTTTTAGGTAAGGCGACACTTCACCTGCAAATCTGTTGGGGTCCTTGTAACTCTCAGTCCTTTATCACTGCAGTTGTAATTCAGCTTATCACTGGCTTGCCCCAGCCTCCTCATTTCTGAAGATGTATGCCCTCACTTTTCACTTCAGACTTGCTTTCCATTCACTGGCTCTTAGTGTGAGGTTCAATATTTTTAAGCCAATTGAAAAAATCTTACAGCTTCTATACTGAATGTTAAATTCTTTCCACTGTATGATGTGAGGTAGTATACCTGTTAAGTAAAGGTTCTTGACTGGAGTTTTTGCTCTACAGGAGGCAATGGTCTCTGGAGCGAACCGGGACAAACCATGGTTAACACCGTACATCTCTCCACGTGAAGCAGCAATGTAAAACTGATTGGTGAGTGGAGAGCCAACATTGATGAACTCAATCTAGAAAGTATTCCAACACAAAGAAGGTAAGTTAGACAAAAGCAATTGGAAAGTAGAAATGACAGCTGTAGTTTACAAGTATTTGTACTCATGACACAGATACAAAAGTTGTAGAAATTTGCAGGACAGGAGGCAACTATTTGGCCCATTGCATCAATGCTGCATGCAAGGATACTTAGTTAACCCCATTTCCATGTTCTTGGTCCATAGACTAGCATGTTATGGCTCATCCAAGTACATAATGTACAAAATACAATATTGATCTCAATCAGCTTTTCAGCCAGCATTCCAGAGGCTTGCCATTCAATGAGTGGATCAAGTTTTTTTCCTCAATCATCTTGAACCTATCTACCAATTAACTTAAGTCCCTGATGAAGGGTCTCAGCTCGAAAAGTCAACTGCTTATTCATTTCCATAGATCCTGCCTAACCTGCTGAGTTCCTCTAGCATTTTGTGTGTGTGTTGCTCAGGATTTCCAGCATCTGCAGAAGCTCTTTTTACAGTATTTATAATTAACTTCTCTGCTAACAATAAATTTCCTTGGATAAGCCATTTATTTCTCACTCTCAATTAAATATCACCAAAAAAATCCCATCCTAGGATGTTTCTTCTCTTAACTGTTAATCCTTCAATTTATCTTACTGTAGAATAAACTAATAATTTTTACCCTTGCAACATATCTATGAAAAGCAACTTTCACCATTTAATATTTTATCATTGCAAATACAAAATAGTTTGCGATTATATGATACAAAGCAAGCATACCTTGTCTTTGAGTTGTGAAAAGTACTCAGTAGTTTGGTCAATCAAATTTCTGGCAATATCCATCTTTAAATTTTCATAGTCTTCTCCTCGCTTCTTCACACGTTTATCTTCCCATTTTTCAAACCACTCATAACGTACTATGGTAATTATAACCATACTGGATTTGCCTTTAAATACAAAAGTAGCTTTTTTGATTGTGTTTTTCTCATTTTAAAATTAGCAGAATTGTCCTTGGTGATAGTATTGTGCTTTTGAAACTTAAAGACTTGAATGCCCAAAGACATGGTCGTAACTGACAAGCTCAGTCCTTCCCCAGGGTGGTGAAGTTACTCCAGTGTGAACTTCTCAAGTTATGTTTATGGTAAGGGGAACATGATATGTACTTTAATGTAGCTTGGAATAGGATGGTTGCTGGTCATTCCTCAATTGTGTCTTGGTGACATATGCTTCCATACATTCCAATCTGAACACCTAGTCACTTTTCAATGTGAGCAGCAGGTATGCAGAGTTGTTAATTATCACTGCATCTGAATCTATTCTTGGTTTCATCCTAAATCACCCAATGGCATCCATATATAATAACAGAAACCCTGGCAAGAATGGCTCACATTCCCTTTCCAGCTTAAGTAATATTATATATAGGGCTCCTGATGCCAGAGAGCGATCACCTAATCTTGTGAACAAGACATCAAACCAAAAGTCTTCAGATGCATGCAATACACATCAAAGTTGCTGGTGAACGCAGCAGGCCAAGCAGCATCTCTAGGAAGAGGTACAGTCGACGTTTCGGGCCGAGACCCTTCGTCAGGACTAACCGAAAGAAGAGCTAGTAAGAGATTTGAAAGTAGGAGGGAGAGGGGAAGATCCAAAATGATAGGAGAAGACAGTAAGGGGAGGGATGGAGCCAAGAACTGGACAGTTGATTGGCAAAAGGGATATCAGAGGATCATGGAACAGGAGGCCCAGGGAGAAAGAAAGGGGGAGGGGGGGAGAAAAACCCAGAGGATGGGCAAGGTATATAGTGAGGGACAGAGGGAGAAAAAGGAGAGAGAGAGGAAAAGAATGTGTGTATATAAATAAATAACGGATGGGGTACGAGGAGGAGGTGGGGCATTAGCGGAAGTTTGAGAAGTCAATGTTCATGCCATCAGGTTAGAGGCTACCCAGACGGAATATAAGGTGTTGTTCCTCCAACCTGAGTGTGGCTTCATCTTTACAGTAGAGGAGGCTGTGGTTAGACATATCAGAATGGGAATGGGACGTGGAATTAAAATGTGTGGCCACTGGGAGATCCTGCTTTCTCTGGCGGACAGAGCGTAGGTGTTCAGCGAAACGATCTCCAAGTCTGCGTCGGGTCTCGCCAATATATAGAAGGCCACATCGGGAGCACTGGACGCAGTATATCACCCCAGCCGACTCACAGGTGAAGTGTCACCTCACCTGGAAGGACTGTCTGGGGGCCTGAATGGTGGTGAGGGAGGAAGTGTAAGGGCATGTGTAGCACTTGTTCCGCTTACACGGATAAGTGCCAGGAGGGAGATCGGTGGGGAGGGATGGGGGGAACGTATGGACAAGGGAGTCGCAGAGGGAGCGATCCCTGCGGAAAGCGGGGGGGAGGGAAAGATGTGCTTAGAGGTGGGATCCCATTGGAAGTGGCGGAAGTTATGGAGAATTATATGTTGGACCCGGAGGCTGGTGGGGTGGTAGGTGAGGACAAGGGGAACCCTATTCCTAGTGGAGTGGTAGGAGGATGGAGTGAGAGCAGATGTGTGTGAAATGGGGGAGATGCGTTTAAGAGCAGAGTTGATAGTGGAGGAAGGGAAGCCCCTTTCTTTAAAAAAGGAGGACATCTCCCTCGTCCTGGAATGAAAAGCCTCATCCTGAGAGCAGATGCGGCGGAGACGGAGGAATTGCGAGAAGGGGATAGCGTTTTTGCAAGAGACAGGGTGAGAAGAGGAATAGTCCAGATAGCTGTGAGAGTCGGTAGGCTTATAGTAGACATCAGTAGATAAGCTGTCTCCAGAGATAGAGACAGAGACAGAAAGATCTAGAAAGGGGAGGGAGGTGTCAGAAATGGACCAGGTAAACTTGAGGGCAGGGTGAAAGTTGGAGGCAAAGTTAATGAAGTCAACCAGCGCCGGCTCCAACACCTCAGGGCATATTCAAAACCCGGACTCCAGCAACCACCATGGACACCTTCAAAGCGATTGTGCAACCACCAACTGCAACTCCAGCCTTGAACTCCAGGCCAGGTCTTTATGTGCCTGTATTGTGACTCCCGACTCCCCTTCCCCCACCACCACTCTGCAACCCCGTCTCCCTCAGATCCAATTGTCAGCTCCTGGATACTCAGAGGCTCCATCTTCCTCTCACTCCAACCCTCCCCTCTCCACTGACACCCCCAGCCTCCCCCCTCCTCTGATCCCAGCTCTCGTCCATGCCGGGTCTTTACCATCCCCTCAGACCTTCAACTCTCTGAGGCAGAACGCTCTGTCCTCAGTAAGGGCCTCACCTTTGTCCCCCTTCGCCCACACCTCAGCGAGTTCCGCGTTCGCCATGACGCAGAACTCTTCTTCCGCCGTCTCTGTCTCCGAGCCTACTTCTTCGGCAAGGACTCTCCCACCCCCACCGATGACCCCTTCTCCCATCTTCAACCCTCCTCCTCTTCATGGACACCCTGCTCTGGTCTTCCACCTGCTCTGGATCTCTTTATTGCTAACTGCTGACGGGACATCAACTGTCTCGACTTCACCACACCCTGTTCCCATTCCAACCTCACTCCTTCGGAACACTCTGCTCTCCACGCCCTCTGCACTAATCCTAACCTTACTATAAAACCCGCCGATAAGGAGGGTGCTGTTTTAGTCTGGCGTACTGACCTCTACCTTGCCGAGGCTCAGCGACAACTCGCGGATACCTCCTCTTATTTACCCCTCGATCGTGACCCCACTAAGGAGCACCAGGCCATTGTCTCCCACACCATCACCGACTTTATCCACTCAGGAGATCTCCCATCCACTGCTACCAACCTTATAGTTCCCACACCCCGCACTTCCCGTTTCTACCTCCTACCCAAGATCCACAAACCTGCCTGTCGTGGCAGACCTATTGTCTCAGCTTGCTCCTGCCCCACCAAACTCATTTCTGCATACCTCAGCAAGGTTTTATACCCCCCCCCTTGTTCAATCCCTTCTTACCTACGTTTTCACGCTCTTCAACTTTTCGATGATTTTAAGTTCCCTGGATCCCACCGCTTTATTTTCACCATGGATGTCCAGTCCCTATATACTTCCATCCCCCACCAGGAAGGTCTCAAAGCTCTCTGCTTCTTTTTGGATTCAATACCTAATCAGTTCCCCTCTACCACCACTCTGCTCCGTCTAGCGAAATTAGTCCTTACTCTTAATAATTTCTCCTTTGGCTCCTCCCACTTCCTCCAAACTGAAGGTGTAGCTGTGGGCACCCGTATGGGTCCTAGCTATGCCTGCCTTTTTGTTGGCTTTGTGGAACAATCTATGTTCCAAACCTATTCTGGTATCTGTCCCCCACTTTTCCTTCGCTACATCGATGACTGCATTGGCACTGCTTCCTGCACGCATGCTGAGCTCGTTGACTTCATTAACTTTGCCTCCAACTTTCACCCTGCCCTCAAGTTTACCTGGTCCATTTCCGACACCTCCCCCCCCCCTTCTAGATCTTTCTGTCTCTATCTCTGGAGACAGCTTATTTACTGATGTCTACTATAGGCCTACTGACTTTCACAGCTATCTGGACTATTCCTCTTCTCACCGTCTCTTGCAAAAATGCCATCCCCTTCTCGCAATTCCTCCGTCTCCGCCGCATCTGCTCTCAGGATGAGGCTTTTCATTCCAGGACGAAGGAGATGTCCTCCTTTTTTAAAGAAAGGGGCTTCCCTTCCTCCACCATCAACTCTGCTCTCAAACGCATCTCCCCCATTTCACGCACATCTGCTCTCACTCCATCCTCCTGCCACCCCACTTGGAATAGGGTTCCCCTGGTCCCCACCTACCACCCCACCAGCCTCCGGTCCAACATGTTATTGTCCGTAACTTCCGCCACCTCCAAAAGGATCCCACCACTAAGCACATCTTTCCCTCCCCCTCTCTCTGCTGTCTGTAGGGGTCGCTCCCTATGTGACTCCCTTGTCCATTCGTCCCCCCTATCCCTCCGCACCGATCTCCCTCCTAGCACGTATCCTTGTAAGCGGAACAAGTGTTACACATGCCCTTACACTTCCTCCCTCACCACCATTCAGGGCCCCAGACAGTCCTTCCAGGTGAGGTGACACTTCACCTGTGAGTCGGCTGGGGTGATATACTGCGTCCGGTGCTCCTGATGTGGCCTTCTATATATTGGCGAGACCCGACGCAGACTGGGAGACCGTTTTGCTGAACACCTACGCTCTGTCCTCCAGAGAAAGCAGGATCTCCCAGTGGCCACACATTTTAATTCCACATCCCATTCCCATTCTGACATGTCTATCCAAAGCCTTCTCTACTGTAAAGATGAAGCCACACTCAGGTTGGAGGAACAACACCTTATATTCCGTCTGGGTAGCCTCCAACCTGATGGCATGAACATTAACTTCTCAAACTTCCACTAATGCCCCACCTCCCCATCGTACCCCATCCGTTATATATTTATATATACACATTCTTTCTCTCTCTCTCTCCTTTTTCTCCCTCTGACTATACCCATCCTCTGGGTTTTTCTCCTCCCCTCCCCCTTTTCTTTCTCCCTGGGCCTCCTGTCCCATGACCCTCTCGTATCCCTTTTGCCAATCAACTGTCCAGCTCTTGGCTCCATTCCTCCCTCTCCTGTCTTCTCCTATCATTTTGGATCTCCCCCTCTCAAATCTCTTACTAGCTCTTCTTTCAGTTAGTCCTGACGAAGAGTCCCGGCCCAAAACGTTGACTGTACCTCTTCCTAGAGATGCTGCCTGGCCCGCTGCGTTCACCAGCAACTTTGATGTGTGTTGCTTCAATTTCCAGCATCTGCAGAATTCTTCGTGATTGCATCTTCAGATACATGTTCAACAATGTCATGCTTTCTTAGCGACCTGTTAGGGAGCGACTATAATGCAAGGTGCAATATTGGTGTAAAGCTTTTAAATCAATACCTGCTGCCAATTACCTTCAAACCTGTCATTCCAAGTAGGATCTTTAGCTGATGGAAAGGATACAAACATGATTGGACATCTTTCAGTGAAATCTTTATCCTTGAGTGAGAAGTATTTTATGAATCTGAAATAATATCAATGAAAAGTACAGCTAACAGTTTATTCATTTAACAACCTTGGAATCTGCATAGCAGATTGTAATTTAATAATCTACAAACGTTTGTAGAAGAAAATTCTTTTTATCTGTCAGATTCTCAGAATAGTTAAAACATTACATTCAATAACCTTTGATATGTAGCCAGTTACTAAGTCATCCCCAAGAGGTCCCCCATTGTGCCTGCTCCTAATGCAGATAATTGGGAAATCAGGGTCACAGGGACTGAAATGGCCATACAACCATCGAATGTTCATTGATATCATTGCAGATCTGTTTCTGTCATTCTCCTTGCATAACAGAAATGCCAGTCCTGAAAAATTCTGAGCAATTTGCACAAAGATGGCATGGTAGCAAAAGGACAGCACAGTAGCGTAATGGTCAGTGCAATACTTTACAGCACCAGCTGTAAGCTCGGGGTTCGATTCCCACTGCTCTCTGTAAGCAGTTTGCATATTCTCCCCATGACCACATGGGTTTCCGCCAGGTGCTCCTGGACCCTTCCACATTGCAAAGATGTACGGTTAGGGTCAGCAAGTTGTGGGCATGCTATGTTGGCGCTAGAAGCAAAGCAACACTTGCCCAGCACAATTCTCACATTTGATTGGTCATAAATGATGTATTTTACTATATGCTTTGACATACATATAAAGTTAACCTTTATCATTATTTCTGGTTCTCAGTAAGTTTGTGGTTTTACATAGTGGATTTCTCAGAGCCACCTCCATATTCTACCCATTGCTAACAGTTCTCAGTTAATTGTGGGGGCTGAGTGTGTTGGATTTTACAACCTAAAACACTGGCAGTTTTGTCTATGAGTTGTGCCACCTGTCTGGCATTATTTTGATTAACAGTGTGTGAGAACAATGGGAGGTGGCTGGGTGGGGAATTGTAGAAAAGAAACCAAATGTTGGTCCCAAATCTTGACAGACTCCAACTGCAATACCATGGTGACAAGTACCTTCAGTGGCCTTTGTACATAACAGAAAAGAAGGTGGTAGATGTTGCCTGGAATGGAGGCTTTACTTAAGGTTAAGTAAACTAATACAAGTCCATAAAACAAAGGAGCGCAGACTGAGGCCATTTGGCCATCAAGCCAGCTTTGCCATTGCATCATGGCTGATTTATTATCTCTCTCAACTCCACTCTCACATCTTTTCGTTGCAACCTTTGACACCCTTACTAATCAAGAACCTATCAATCTCTCTTTAAATATTCCCAATGACTTGGCCTCCACAATCACCTGTGGCAATGAAGTCCAGATTCACCATGCTGTGGCTAAAGAAATTCCTCATCTCTGTTCTAAATGAACATCCTTCTATTCTGAGCTGTGCCCTCTGGTCCCAGACTCCCCCACTACATGCAACATCCTCTCCATATCCAATCTATCTAGGCCTTTCAATATTTGATAGGTTTCAATGAGATTCCCCCTCATTCTTCTAAACTCCAGCGAGTACAGGCCTGGAGCCATCAAATGCTCCTCACACATTAACCCTTTCATTCCTGGGATCACTCTTATGAACCTGTTGCTGTGGACAAATGTGAATCGACATGTTTTAATCAGATCTTTGTGTTTCTTGTTTATCTGTACAACTTTCACCCATGTGATTATTTTTTTTTCATACGTCTTTAAATTTCTAATTTTTCATCAATGGACGCTGAAATTATTTGGATGTGGAATTGAAACTAGTTTGTCTTTAGTTCAGGGAATGGTTGATGTGTCAGTATGTGTAAAGGCAAATTCACCAAGGGTTAGGTTGTGATTATACGGGCAATGGGAAAAATGTCCCTCTAGTGTCTGTAGTTCTTGTATATGAGATGCCGTATCACTTCACCCTACCACTTTGTTTCTTGGCCCACATCTTCATTATCCTAGTCTCTACTTGCCTTCATTGGCATCTTGCTCCTTGTTAATTCCATTTTAGTTTCAAAATTACCAGAATGGACTCAGTCCTCCAGTGGGGCGAGAGCTTAGGCCTATGGGGATGTGTTTGGAGGGATATAGATGTTAGGGTTAGGGGTAGGGTTGGTTTGATGCAGATGCAGGCCTCCCTGATTAAATGAAAGATTATCCTCTTATACCTGCTCTGATTTTCTCAATCTAATCTACTTATTTTTGCCTTAATTATTGGGCCTAGTGTTGACATTTTGGGGAGTATGTTTTTATTTTCTAGCCCACATTTTTAGGCTTCATTTAGGGCATATGTCTGTAGTGTTTCAATCCATCTTCTCTCTGCTCTTTTTCTTTGAACCTTTGACCAGTTTTTGTTCGTTTTCAGGCCCAGGATTTCCACAGAAAAAATTCCATGGTGCAGGAAGTCTCTGCTAACTAGTCTGTTCTGGTTTTGTCTAGTAATATTACTAAGATGCCCTGTGAGCCTTTGTTACCTGTCACCCCTATGCATATAATGAGAGATTGTTTACACTGAATTACATATAGCAGGTTCTGCTATTCACGAGTTATTCTCTGCTCTATCTGAGCCCACTTTCCAGTAGCTCTTTAAGATTCTAAGGTATTTGCATGTCCTGCAGCTTCTGACCCTACAGTTTGGTACTAACTAGTATGTCCCTTAAGTTTTTACCCCTCTTGAATGCTGAAGCTATAGAACATTAACCCAATACCCCCTCCTTCTGCTTTGACTTCCTCAAAACGGGTTTTGACTGCCCTGTGGATATTCTCCGCCATCTGCCTGTATCCTGTTATGAGTGTTAGTCTCCTTGCTATATTGTTCTGTGGTCTAGGATTTGTGGCACTTTTAAACATGTCAAATCTGACTTTTTGAAGTTTTCATCCACTGTAGCCCCGTGTCTAAGTGCAGTGAAGATGATGGTAGTGGCCTGGTGGAAGTCCTCAGCCCTGGTGCAATTGAGGTGAAACCGGGTCAGCTGTACTTTGACAAAGCCTCTGAAAGTGTTTGGGATGGTGGCTACTTGTACACAGAAGGGTGTAGGTGTCTGTGGTTTTTAAAAAAAAAAAAATAAAAAAAATAAATACTTTGGTGGCTAGTTTCTGGCTACAGTTTAAGTACCATGCTGTCCAGGAAATCCATACTCTTCCTGCTTGTTGTGGCCTTAACTTTAATGGATGGGTCATGAGTGTCCAGGATTCGAATGAATTCTTCCAATTCTGACTCAGAATGTGTTCACACACCCCAGATATTGTTCAAGTATCTGTACAGGCATATGGGTTTTTTTCCCAGGCACTTTGGATAAGCTGTTTTCTCCCGCTTTGCCATGCATATATTGGCAAAGCTGGAGCAAACTTCTTCCCCATTGCCATGCCCTTGACTTGAAAGTAGAATTCATCATTGACTTCAAAATTATTCTTTGCCAGGCTGACGTAAAGAAGTTTTACCGAGGCTTCGTCTAGTCTCTCTGGATGAGGGTTTTCCTGTCTGAAAGTCTATACACCAATATAGAAGCAATGTCCACGGTGAAAAGTATAGCCTCCAGGGGCACTGACATAGAATTGACTAGCTGGATGAAATGGCAAGTGCCTTTGATGTAGCTGGGGTGTTTTTGCCATAGCTGGTTAAGGAAAGCATCCATGTACTTAGCTATCCTGTATGATTCACTGCCACAGTCTGAGGAGATAGGCTTGCCAGGAGGTATTCTCCAGGAATGGTCCACAAGTCTGAGTTCCTGTGTATTTTGGGCAGAATATGCAACCTTCTTGCCCGTGGCTGTGTACCTGTCAGATACTCCACTGTTCTTCCTTGAGATAGTTAGCCCTCCTCAGTTCTTCCAAAATGTTCTTAATTTTCTCCTGTGTTTTCTCGTACATGGGTTCTGGTAGTTAATTGTAGAGTTCTGTGTTGTTTAATTGTCTGTGTGCCTCAAACAGGTATTGTTGCCTCTACTGCTCCCTTTATCTGCTGGTTTGATAACAATCTCATTTCCTTTAAGCTCTTTCAGGGCTGCTCTGCCTTTCCTAGTTAGATTAGGTTTATCGCAAATACACCAAGGTTTAGGGTTAGCTTTCTGTCCAGTTTCTCTCCACTCTTGGCTTGGCAACTTTAGCTGAATTCATCATGATTGCACAGTTGAAAGTGAAGTTCAAGCTTATTGTCATTCAAACATACGCATGTATACAGCTAAATGAAACACAATTCCTCTGGGACCAAGGTGCAAAACAGAGTGCCTATAGTCATACACAGCACATAGTCACAAAATAACATCAAGTCCCTGGCAGGCATGGCCTGAAATTGACAAAATGTAAGGTATATGTTTATGTAAGGCAATGTTACTGACACTATTATAATAAAACAAGCAGTATAAATATGTGAAACAGCAGCAATAAAAGATGAAAAGTGAAAAGTGACCAGTGCAGGATGAGAGTGTGTCTGTGAGTTGGGGAGTTGGGAGCAGGGGCAGTGTGTAAAGAAGCTGTTACCCAGCCTGACAGTTCTGGTTCCTATGACGCAGTACCTTCAGAGAGATTCCATCCATTGTACCACTAACTTTTCCTTGCATTCAATATTATTATAACCAATAAATGAAAGTCTTCAAAGAAAATTGGAAACAAATTATAGTAACGAATCAATAATTTTCCTCCCAGTTACTCACAGCATGACCAGATTGAAATACTGTATATAAACCATTTGAGATTCCAGGTCATTCCAAGAATATCAGCAATACTTCCTCATACATGCTTAGTATCATAATAAAGTAAGCCAAAGTCAGCATGGTTTCCTTAAGGGCACTGCCTCAGAACTGAAGGATGTCCTTTTGGAACAGAAATGAGGAAGAATTTCTTTAGCCAGTGGTGAATCTGTGGAATTCACTGCCACAGATGGTTGAAGAGGCCAAGTCATTGAGTATATTTGAATCGGAGATTGACAGGTTCTTGATTAGCCAGGGTGTCAAAGGTTACAAAAAGGCAGGAGAATGGGGTTAAGAGGGATAGCCATGATGGAATAGCAGTGCAGTCTTGGTAGGCCAAATGGGTTAGTTCTACCCCTACGTATTATAGTTTTATGGTTTATATTTGTGAACCACATTCATGTTATTTCACAAAATTCAATCTAACGAACACAGGAGAGTTATCTACTAGAAGTTTTGTCATCATTTAAAGCACTAGATTGACTTACAGCTCATCAATATTATTCTCCTTAAAGAACCAGTAATTTGCTGCTTTCAACCCCAACTCTTCTGTAGTACCATTAAGGCCAACAAATATGCTTAATCCTGCCACTCCATGCTGTAGCGAGCTCAGCAGTGCCTGGATTGCTGTGGGGCCAACAGAAAGATTAATTACCATCAAATCTGCCGACCACTGAAGGAATTATTTTCATGCTCCCAGATATTATTGGCAAGTGTAACAGGCTTTTTTTTTCCCCGTTGTCTTGATCTGAAATGCCATCAAAACAACAGTAAATTATTAAAAAACCACTGTGAGTTCCTCAGAAATGACCAAGATGGAGCTCAGCTGGAACAAGGTAAATGAAAAATAATGGTTGCTGTAACTATCATTGCACATCATTAGGGACTTCCACTGAGAAAAACATCTACTTCCATACTTATCAGTACCAAGACGGTAGGCTTATTCAGAAAGTTAGAAGGCACGGGATCCAGGGAAGTTTGGCCAGGTGGATTCAAAATTGGCTTGCCTGCAGAAGGCAGAGGGTGGTGGTGGAGGGAGTACATTCAGATTGGAGGATTGTGACTAGTGGTGTCCCACAAGGATCTGTTCTGGGACCTCTACTTTTCGTGATTTTTATTAACGACCTGGATGTGGGGGTAGAAGGGTGGGTTGGCAAGTTTGCAGATGACACAAAGGTTGGTGGTGTTGTAGATAGTGTAGAAGATTGTCGAAGATTGCAGAGAGACATTGATAGGATGCAGAAGTGGGCTGAGAAATGGCAGATGGAGTTCAACCTGGAGAAGTGTGAGGTGGTACACTTTGGAAGGACAAACTCCAAGGCAGAGTACAAAGTAAATGGCAGGATACTTGGTAGTGTGGAGGAGCAGAGGGATCTTGGGGTACATGTCCACAGATCCCTGAAAGTTGCCTCACAGGTAGATAGGATTGTTAAGAAAGCTTATGGGGTGTTAGCTTTCATAAGTCGAGGGATAGAGTTTAAGGGTCGTGATGTAATGATGCAGCTCTATAAAACTCTGGTTAGGCCACACTTGGAGTACTGTGTCCAGTTCTGGTCACCTCACTATAGAAAGGATGTGGAAGCATTGGAAAGGGTACAGAGGCGATTTACCAGGATGCTGCCTGGTTTAGAAAGTATGCATTATGATCAGAGATTAAGGGAGCTAGGGCTTTACTCTTTGGAGAGAAGGAGGATGAGAGGAGACATGATAGAGGTGTACAAGATAATAAGAGGAATAGAAAGAGTGGATAGCCAGCGCCTCTTCCCCAGGGCACCACTGCTCAATACAAGAGGACATGGCTTTAAGGTAAGGGGTGAGAAGTTCAAGGGGGATATTAGAGGAAGGTTTTTTTACTCAGAGAGTGGTTGGTGCGTGGAATGCACTGCCTGAGTCAGTGGTGGAGGCAGATACACTAGTGAAGTTTAAGAGACTACTAGACAGGTATATGGAGGAATTTAAGGTGGGGGGGGTTATATGGGAGGCAGGGTTTGAGAGTCGGCACAACATTGTGGGCCGAAGGGCCTGTACTGTGCTGTGCTGTTCTATGTTCTATGTTAGACCTGAACCAATGTTATGCTTCACATGACTACTGGATCAAGTAAAGCCTAAAATTTCCCCACTGACTCAATGGTGCCTCATTTATCATTTCAGTAATAAAATGCGCAAAGATTAACCCCAGAAATTAAACCCACATTGTTATGAATGATTTTCCAACCTTTCCATTGCTCCCAGCTTCCTTTGACTACACCTTTCTGCCATTGGAAACATTACGTTGGTAGTTGGATAATCAATTGTCTCCTTGCTGCTAGGGATTCGGGAGATACAGAATTACATATGTGAATGTAGCAGGCGTCCATTCAAACAAAAATCGGTCTTCAATTCTTAAACTGCAAACAGTAATCAGTTTGAATTCAAAAGGGCAGCTTTGTAAAGAAACAGTACTGTCAACAAACCATAGTTGGGAGTTGGCTGCCCAAGAGATACGGTTTGCAAAGTGCTTTGACCATCAGACATCAGCCAAACAGAAGACAATGGTGGTATGCTAATATAGGCATCCATTAGTCTCCTGAGACCATGGATTTACGCCTTGGAAGGTTTCCAGAATGCAGGCCTGGGCAAGGTTGTATGGAAGACTGGCAGTTGCCCATGCTACAAATCTCCCCTCTCCACGCCACTAGGGCCGAATCAGCTTGGCACCGGTGTCGTCGCAGAGCAACGTGTAGTTAAGTGCCTTGCTCAAGGACACAACACGCTGCCTCAGCTGAGGCTCGAACAAGCGACCTTCAGATCACTAGACCGACGTCTTAACCACTTGGCCACGCGCCTACATCAAATCAAGCAATACTGTTTAAGTTATTTTGCACCATTGTTGCTGAGATCATAGAAGCTTCCAGTCCAAAGCAACACACACAAAATACTGAAGGAACTTAGCAGGTCAGAAATGAGCAAACAGCTGACGTTTCAGGTCAAGACCCTTCTTCAGCTTCCAGTCCAGGCTATTTTGGCACTTAACACATCAAACATAGTCACAGACATAGAATGCTCCTCTTGCAGGATGTGGGAAGGCAGGGAGACCTCCAGTGTCCCTGAGGACTACAACTGCAAGATGTGCATCCAGCTGCAGCTTTTAAAACTCTGCATTAAGGAGTTGGAGCTGAATGAACTCCGGATCATTCAGGAGGCTTAAGGGATGATAGATAGATAGGACACAGAGAGGTAGTACAGGACACAAGAAACTGGGTGACGAGCAGGAAGGGGCAAGGAGTTAAGGAGACAGTGCAGAGTATCCCTGTGACCATCCCCTTCAGCAACAGGTATATCACATTGGAGATTGTTTTTTTTTTGGGGTCGGGGGGAGATGACCTTACACAGTGGTCATGTCTCTGCCACTGAGTCCAGCTCTATGACTCAAAAGGGAAAGGGCACATTGTGGTGATAGGCAATTCATTAGTTAGGGGAATGGACCAGGAAATTCTGTGGGTGAGAATGAGCTTCCCAGGTGGTATGTTGCCTCCTGGGTTCCAGGGCCTGGGACATCTCAGATCAAGTAGATGAACAGAATAAGTATTTTGCATCAGTCTTCACTGTGGACAACACTAGGAGTATGGTGGAAGTTCCAGGTGTCAGGGAGCATGAAGTGAGTGAAGTCACCGTAACTAGAGAGTAGGTTCTTGGGAAACTGAAAGGTCTGTAGGTAGATAAGACACCTGGACCAGATGGCGTACACTCCAGGATCCTGAAAGAGGTGGCTGACGAGATTGTGGAGGCATTAGTAATGATAATTCAAGAATCACTAGATTCAAGACAGGAAAATTGCAAATGTCACTCCACTCTTCAAGAAGGGAGAGAGACTGAAGAAAGAAAACTACAGGCCAGTTAGTGGTTGGGAAGACGTTGGGAGTCGATTATTAAGGATGAGGTCTCATGGTGCATGATAAAATAGGACGTAGTCAGCATAGTTTCCTCAAGGGAAAATCTAGCCTGACAAATCTGTTGGAATTCTCTGAAAAAATATCAAGCAGGATAGACAAAGGAGAATCGGTTGATGCGTATACTTGGATTTTCAGAAGGCCTTTAACAAGGTGCCACACATGCGGCTACTTAACAAGCTATGAACCCATGGTATTACAGGAAAGATTCTAGCATGGATAAAGCAATGGCTGATTGGCAAGAGGCAAAGAGTGGGAACAAAGGGAGCCTTTTCTGGTTGGCTGTCAGTGACTAGTGGTGTTCCACAGGGGTCTGTGTTGGGACCGATTCTTTTTACGTTATATGTCAATGATTTGGAAGATGGAATTGATGGCTTTGTTGCAAAGTTTGCAGACGATATGAAGATACGTGGAGCAGCAGGTATTTTTGAGGAAGTAGACTACAGAAGGACTTAGATTAGGAGAATAGGCAAAGAAGTGGCAGATGGAAGAGTGTTGGGAAGTGTATGGTCATGCACCTTGGTAGAAGTGAAAGGGTTTGACTATTTCCTAAGTAGAGAGAAAATACAAAAAAAAACACGGATGTGCAAAGGGACTTGGGAGTCCTTGTGCAGGATTCTTTAAAGATTAATTTGCAGGTTGAGTCTGTGCAGATGGAAGGCAATTCCAATGTTAGCCTTCATTTCAAGAGGACTAGAACATAAAAGAATGTAATGTTGAAACTTTATAAAGCACTGGTAAGGCCTCACTTGAAGAATTGTGTGCAGTTTTGGGCCCCTTATCTTAGAAAGACTGTGCTGAAACTAGAGAGTGTTCAAAGGAGGTTCACAAAAATGATTCCAAGATTGAATGATTTGTCATATGAAGAGTGTTTGATGGCTCTGGGCCTGTATTCACCAGAATTCAGAAGTATGAGGGGTGACCTAATTGAAACCTATTGAATGGTGAAAGGTCTTGATAGAGTAGATGTGGAGAGGATGTTTCCTATGGTGAGAGAGTGCAAGACCAGAGGACACAGCTTCAGAATAGAAGGGTGTCTTTTTAGAACAGTGATGAGGAGCAATTTCTTTAGCCAAAGAGTGGTGAAACTGTGGAATTCACTGCCACAGCCAACTGTGAAGGCCAAGTTTTTATGCTTATTTAAGGCAAAGACATAGGTTCTTGATTGGTCAGGGCATGAAGGGATAGAGGGAGAAGGCAGGAGACTGAGGCTGAGAGGTGCTGTGTACTAAGAGTCGGTCCTCACAACATTGATGTTGGGTGCCTGGGGTGCCTGGGATTGCTGTACTTAGAAGCTTTTAGACCATCCTTGTGAATTGCTTCATCTCAGCAAAGCTATTGAGAGTGTCCCATCTTAGAATGGAAGGACAAGTTTTCTTCAGTATTTTGAATCTGACAATGTCACTATAACTATTGAAATTTTATTGAATCATCTGCTGTTACCTTTGATCTAAAGACCATAAAACAGGAAGTGATTTGAGTCTAGAGAGAATCAAATGAGAAGATATCCAGGAGAATGTTTGCTTGTTGAGATGAATAAACACCTTTTATATCAACTAGCTTCAAATGTCTCTCTGGTTCACAGTCCCAACAATCGCCACTCTTACATTCCAGACAAAGGGACTGCCTTTAAAGCAGGTAGATTGTAATTCATGTTCCTTTTGACAAAACAATGAATTGAAATTTAATTTTAAACAATGCACCTTACCACCAGTGCTCTTTGCTGGAATGATTTGGTTATTTCTTTCAATACTAGGCTCAGCGACTAGGCAACATTTTTCATATGCCTCTAGAACACGAGCCCAAACAACGCCACCATTTCCATTATTCAATGAGCCAAGTTAAACTGGTGGCTCCTCAACCTCAAACAATAATCCTTCTGAACAATAAACTGCTCACTCCCCTCACTGAGCTATTATAACGGAGCACAATAGCAGAGTGATTAGCACAAAGCTTTACAGTACCAGGGTTCAATTCCTGACACTGTCTGTAAGGAGTTTGTACATTCTCCGTGACCCCGGGTTTCCTCCAAGTGCTCCAATTTCCTCCCACAGTCCAAAGACCTGCCGGTTGATAGGTTAATTCATCATTGTACATTGTCCCGTGATTAGGATAGGGTTAAATCAGTGGGCACTGCTCAAAGGGTCAGAAGGGCCAACTCCAGATTGTATCTCAATAAAATAACAATTCAGTTGCTTTGAACCTGGCCATATGACTGGCATATTTTGAAATAAATAGGTTAATAATGGTCCTAAGAACAAAGACCCAAAGTCAATCACAGCCATTTTCTGAACCTTCGGAACCTTCAAGTAAACAAAAAACAGGAAGGGAAACTATGTTATAGGTTGCAGACTCCAAAAAGGGGAAATAGTATCATTATTTAGTATTAATCAAATAAAAGCAAGGATTTTACTGCTGAGGCTTTACAAGGTGTTGCTTAGACCACATTTGGAATACTGTAAGCAATTTTAGGCTCGTATCTAAGGAAAGATGTGCTAGCTCTGGAGAAGGTCTAGTAGAAGAGGCTCACAAGAATGATTTGGGGAATGAAGGGCTCAATGTACAAGAACCGTTTGATCTCTCTGAGCCTGTACCTGATGCTGTTCAGAAGGACAAGGGGATCTCATTGAAATCTACCAAATGTCGAAAGACATGAATACTGTGAACATGGAGAGGATGCTTCCTTTAGTAGGAGAGCCTAGGACCTGAGGGCGTAGCCTCCGAATAAAGGGACATCTCTTTAAAACTGAGATGAAAAGGAATTTCTTCAGCCAGAGGGCTGTGGATCTCTAGGACTTGTTGCCACAGAGGGCTGTGGAGGCAAAGTCATTGGACACATTCAAGGCAGAGATTGATAGGTTTTTAAAAACACAAAAAATACAGCAGATGCTGTAAATCTTAAGCATCTCACGCACACAAAATGCTACAGGAACTCAGTGAGTCAGGCAGCATCTATGGAGGGTCCATATTCCTCCATGGATGCTGCCTGACTTGCTGAGTTCCTCCAGTATTTTGTGTCTTAGTAGACTCTTGATTGGTAAAGGAGTTACAGGTTATTTGCAGAAGACAGAATAATGGGGTTGGGGGGAAGCCTGATGGAGCAGACTCAATGAGCTGAATGATCTAAGTCTCCTCCATCTTATCAAACAATTCAATAAGTGAGAAAAATTGAAATAATCAGTTATGTCCCAGTTGGTCCTGAATCACTTGCTTTAAACTGTATATTTGCTTGTCTCTGTATATTTTGCAATCAAGAAGTTCTCTTATGCACACACCTGGTTTACTTTGCACTTCACGTGGTAATAGTTGCTCATAGGTATTAAATATTCCTGCATCAGAAATCACAATGGGAGCAAACAGGTTTATTTCATCCTCACCCTTCTTCACAGTCACACCTACCAAGAAAAGATAAAACTTGATTCGCAAAAAATAAATCTCCCTCCTCAGTGAGAAACAAAAGCATTGAATTCGCACCTACCATATGCTGCACCATCTTCATTTACTAATATACGCTGAACAGGTGCCCGCACAAGGACATCTCCTCCACTTTTCTTAATAACTGGGATTATGTGAAAGGCTATCTCGCTAGTCCCTCCTTTTGGGTACCATGCACCTTTCTGGAAATGCTGAGCTACCAGGGCATGCATCACAACGCTGGCATCTCTGGGCGCGACTCCTGTGGAAAGCAAACAGATCTCCTGCAAAAGCAGTAAATATGCAAATACACAATGTGTTTACCAAAAGTCTACAGAATCCAAACTACAGACCATTTCCTAAAATGAAATGTCTGAGCTAAAATCCTGAAGCTTTTTGTCAGTATTATCCATTATTCTAGACCATTGAGCAACAAATGTGTTTGCATCACACAAACCAAATGCAAATAACAGCCAAACATGCATAAATTTAAGAGAACATGTCACACAGCATTACTAGGGTTTACTCCACTCCTAATCTGAACTCCATCCAAGCCATAAATAATAGTGCCTGTGGGTCATTAAATAGCTTGGATAATCTATCAGGCAATGTCAAGAAGTTATACAGGTTACGAATGCCTGACTTATGGACAGCCTGTATCTATGAACGAGTGTTTGGGAGACCAGTGGGATAGATTTGCCAGCTGCTGTGGGGCTGCAGGCATCTTCTGCTTGGCACTTGGTTTATGACAGCATCAGTGCATCTTGCAGGGAGATCTGAATGGTTCAGTTAAACACTTTGGTTTAATTACCACTGCCCTTGGCTGGCTTATGTTTTCATTTGAATATATAGTCGAGCAGCCACATTTCCAGTTTGCAAGTTATTCAGGTTTCAAACATTTCTTAGTAACGGAACCCTCTCGTAACCTGGGAAAGAGTGTGACGAGTTCTAAGGACTTGAAAACTGAGGTAAACAGGTGAAGAAAGCGAATGTGAACTGATAAAAGGAAGACATATTGGAAGCTGGGATTATTCTTGCTAACTCTTCAGTCACAATGAATGAAAATACTCCTTAAGTAGGGATAACACTTCTATCTGCCATCCCATTAAGAGGCATAGTGATCCAACTGGTAGAGCCACTGTTTCAGAGCGTCAGAGATCCCTGTTAAATCCTGACCTCAGGTATCATCTGTGCAGAGCTTGCACATTCTCTCTGGCCACATTCAAAGCATGGATGACCGCTGCACTGTTGTATCAACTTAGGATTGGCAAACTCCAACAGAATTAAACACACTAAGTTTTCTTATTATTTACTCAGTGAAAGGCAACACGGACAGATATGATGAGAGCATATTACCATAATCCCCGCAGAGGTAACAGATGACGGTTCGAAGGTCATTATTCTTTGTTAGATTATTAACCACATCTGAAAGTGAGGTGGAAGCTAGCTTGAAAAATGATGTGAACCAGTGGATGATGCCAGTCCTTATGAGGAACCTGGCCAGTTGAAAAGGGATCATTTTTATTATGACTAATAGTGGAAGTCTTCTTCTGATCATCTAAAGAAAAAAACAAAATGTGTTAGAAAGATCAAATCCCTCTTCAACGCACACAGAGGACGTCCGCGATTGTTTCTATCTGCTCTTTGGTATATTTTTATTTGTTCATGTAATGTGGATTACACTGCAAAAGCCAGCATTTATTGCATATGCTCATCACCCCCAATCTGATGAGACACTCGTGAATTCACCCATTGGTGGCTCTGGAGTCACATGTAAGCCCAAGCAAATAAGGTTAGTAGATTTCCTTACCCAATGTTATTAGCTAGACACCTCAGTGGTTTTCTGCTTATTCAGGTTTATTTGAAATTTAAATCCCAGCCTTATTTAACTAACTGAACTTCAATTCCTCAGTTGCTACTGTGGGATTCAAACTTGCATCTCTGGATCAATGGTTTAGAACTATACCACTTAAGGCATTAACCATTACACAGTAGCACTTATGACCGTCTTGTGTAAGAAAATATTTTCTATTTACAGATATTTAATACTTTAATATACTACTCAACTCCACATGTATGAAGTGAAAGCCTCAAATTACCTTCTATTTTGTAAAGACCAATGTGAAGGGGCAAGGTGAATGTGAGGAAGGAATTAAGGAGGGATCTTGGGAATTTCTGGATGTGACAGCTGCTTGACCATGAAGCAAGCTGGGGATGTACTGACCACATTCAAATAGAATAGAAGAAAAAGCTGTGTATATAACCTTCAGCAACATTCAGAGATTGCCACATGCAAGAATAGTTAATGTTCTGTAAAGCTTGCTGAGAACATTGAGAAAATAAAGAACGGTAATGACTTAATTGAAGGAATGAATCGCCAAGACTGATAGATCATGGCATGGACTAGTCCTGCATGAGGTTCAATACCTCAGGAGACACAAGAGACTGCAATTGCATGAAAATGGAACACTAAGCAGAGTGATGAGAGGGCTCAGCAGGTCAGGCATCATTTGTAGATGGAAATGAACAGTAAATGCTTCAGGTCGCAGTCCTTCATCTGAGTGAAGTGTCTCGACCTGAAACGTCGACAATCCAGTTCCCTCAAAATGCTGCCCGACCCACTGAGTTCATCAGTAGTTTGTTTTTCAAGTAACAATGCTCAGCTTCATAAAGCAGCAGCCAGCATTTGAGAAGTTAGATTGCTTTAGGAAGACTCAAGGTCCTAGAGACACAAGTCACAAGGGCCCAGATCAGAGGATCCTGCGAGTCTGCAAGTTGCCTGGCGAGTCCTGCAGTGAAGTCTGAAGGTGGGGGCCTGATGCCTGCAAGTCTGGGGACAAGGACTGGAGGCTGAGGTAGCCCATCCTGGGATTGGAGGGTGTGTGTCTGTGTGTAGGGATGCAAAAGAACTTGTTTTGCTATTGTTGCTGTTGATTACGTTGTTCAGCAGAACTTTGTGGGCATGCTATGTTGGCGATGGAATGTGTGGCGACACTTGCAGGCTGTCCCCAGCACATCTTGGGATATGTTTGTTATCAATGCAGATGATGCATTTTGCTGCATGCTTCGATGCACATGGGGCAAATAAGTCTGATTCTGATTAGTTGGGAGTGGCTGTCCAGTTCTAGTGAGATAGCACACAACTTCAATGGCATTCAAGTCCTTAACAGTGGGCAGAAGAGCTGACTACAACTACACTGAGATAACTAGAGACCAAGATTAAGGCACTGGAATACAGTACTGTAATATATCTATCTAGAGACAAGGAGCGCTAGGGTGCCTAAGACTTTTGCACAGTACTGTATTTGTCAACATGGAGCGGAAAGGGAGCTTGTAAATCCGGCGGGAGCAAAGGATGTTGGGAATGGCGAGGGGTGTGGGACAGGTGACAGGGAAGGAGTGCCAGGGGTGGGGTTGGGGCATGCAGGTATAGATACACCCAGCCCTGAGACACCAGGCAAGGCCATTTGATTCCAAACAATTGGTTTATTGATCATTACAGAATGTCTCTCTGGTGCTTCCTGCTCCCTCCCCTCTCCCTTCTGCTTTTCCCAGCCATGATTCCCCTCTCCCTGCCCCCTTCCCACACTCAGTCCACAATGGAGACCCATATCAGAATCAGGTTTATCATCACTCACGTCATGAAATTTGTTGTTTTTGTGCCAGTACAGTGCAATACATAAAATTATATACAGGTGTCCCCCGTTTTCAAACGTTCGCTTTACGAAACCTCACTGTTACAAAAGACCTACATTAGTACCCTGTTTTCACTTTCAGAAGGTGTTTTCACTGTTATGAAAAAAAAAGCAGTGCGTGCCCCGAGCAGCCGCTCTCCCCCAGATTCTCGCCGGCATTGCTTAAACATAAGCCTGTGAGCAGCCGTTTGCAAGATGAGTTCCAAGGTATCGGAAAAGCCTGAAAGCGCTCGTAAGGGTGTTACACGTAGCGTAAAACTGGACATAATTAAGCGTTTTGATCGTGGTGAACGAAGGAAGGACAACATGAGTTTGGCTTGTGGAAGCTGACGAACATGATGTTGAAGTTTTGGCATCCAATAACCAAGAACTGACAGATGAAGAGCTGATGCAATTGGAAGAAAAAAGGATAACAATCGAAACCGAATGAGTAATGATAAAGTACAACTTTAATTTTGAAAGGGTACGTCGGTTTAGAATATATTTGCAGGATGGTCTGAGTTCTTACAAAGAACTGTGTGATAGAAAAATGCGCGAGGCTCAGCAGTCAAGCAAGCCTTCCACATCAGCCACAGCAGACGACGAACCTCAAGCTTCAACATCAAGGCGGGCAGTCATAGGAGAAGATGAGCTGCCTGCTCCAATGGAAACAGACGACGAGATGACACCCGTGTCCCACCACCCCAACCCCCAGGCCACGGACAGATACCAATTCGCGGAGAATGCAACGGTAGCCGGAAGGCACACAGCACCTCTTTAAGGAAAAAGCCGAAATAAACATGCTAATTAATTAGGTGCCGCCTGATACGTAAATGTCGGCCCAGATCAGAGGCGATGCAATCGACAATCGGCACTGACCTGGGCCGACAATTATGTGTTGGGCGGCACCTAATTAATTAGCTTGTTTATTTTGGCTTTTTTCTTAAAGATGTGCTGTGTGCCTCCCGGCTACCGCTGCATTCCTGCATGCTTCGTGGCAATGTATCGCTCGGCGGCCTGGAGGGTGGGGGCCACTGCACCATCCCAACCTGCGACGACTCAGTCTAACACAGCATCAGCAGTGTGCTCGGCAAGCTATCTTCCCGATTCCGGCAAGTGATACTACACTGTACATACATATTTCTACTTTATATAGGCTGTGTATTTTTATGTGTTATTTGGTATGATTTGGCAGCTTCATAGCTTAAAGGTTACTGGAGAGTGTTTCTGCCAACAGCACTTGTGTGAGATTTTCTGCCGACGGCTCTTGCGTGAGATTTTCGCTATGGAGAACAGTTCAGTAATGATTGTGGAAAAGTATTTCTACTTTATATAGGCTGTGTATTTATCATATCATTCCTGCTTTTACTTTATGTTACTGTTATTTTAGGTTTTATGTGTTATTTGGCATGATTTGGTAGGTTATTTTTGGGTCTGCGAACGCTCACAAAATTTTCCCATATAAATAAATGGTAATTGCTTCTTCACTTTACGACATTCCGACTTACGAACTGTTTCATAGGAGTGCTCTACCTTCGGATGGCAGGGGAAACCTGTATACAATACTGTGTAAAAGAGATATACAGTGGCATGCAAAAGTTTGGGCACTCCGGTCAAAATTTCTGTTACTGTGAATAGCTAAGTGAGTAAAAGATGACCTGATTTCCAAAAGGCATAAAGTTAAAGATGACACATCTCTTTAATATCTTAAGCAAGATTAATTTTTTTATTTCCATCCTTTACAGTTTCAAAATAACAAAAAAGGAAAAGGGCCCAAAGCAAAAGTTTGGGCACCCTGCATGATCAGTACTTAGTAACACCCACTTTGGCAAGTATCACAGCTTGTAACTACTTTCTGCAGCCAGCTAAGAGTCTTTGAATTCTTGTTTGGGCGATTTTCGCCCATTCTTCCTTGCAAAAGGCTTCTAGTTCTGTGAGATTCTTGGGCCATCTTGGATGCACTGCTCTTTTAAGGTCTATCCACAGATTTTCGATGATGTTTAGGTCGGGGGACTGTGAGGGCCATGGCAAAACCTTCAGCTTGCGCCTCTTGAGGTAGTCCATTGTGGATTTTGAGGTGTGTTTAGGTTCATTATCCTGTTGTAGAAGCCATCCTCTTTGCACCTTCGGCTTTTTTTTTCCAGACGGTGTGATGTTTGCTTCCAGGATTTGAAGGTATTTAATTGAATTCATTCTTCCCTCAACCAGTGAAATGTTCCCCGTGCCACTGGCTGCAATACAAGCCCAAAGCATGATCGGTCCACCCCCGTGCTTAACAGTTGGAGAAGCGTTCTTTCCATGAAATTTTGCACCTTTTTCTCCAAACATACCTTTGCTCATTGCAGCGAAAAAGTTCTATTTTAACTTCATCAGTCCACAGGACTTGTTTCCAAAATGCATCAGGCTTGTTTAGATGTTCCTTTGCAAACCTCTGATGCTGAATTTTGTGGTGAGGATGCAGAAAAGGTTTTCTTCTGATGACTCTTCCATGAAGGTCATATTTGTGCAGGTGTTGCTGCACAGTAGAACAGTGTACCACCACTCCAGAGTCTGCTAAATCTGCCTGAAGGTCTTTTGCAGTCAAACAGGGGTTTTGATTTGCCTTTCTAGCAATCCTATGAGCAGCTCTCTCAGAAAGTTTTCTTGGTCTTCCAGACCTCAACTTGACCTCCACCGTTCCTGTTAATTGCCACTTCTTAATTACATTACAAACTGAGGAAACGGCTACCTGAAAATGCTTTGCTATCTTCTTATAGCCTTCTACTGCTTTGTGGGCATCATTTATTTTAATTTTCAGAGTACTAGGCAGCTGCTTAGAGGAGCCCATGGCTACTGATTGTTGAGACAAGGTTTGAGGAGTCAGGGTATTTATAAAGTTTGAAATTTGCATCACCTGGCCTTTCTTAACGATGACTGTGAACAAGCCATAGCCCTAACAAGCTAATTAAGGTCTGAGACTTTAGTAAAAGTTATCTGAGAGCTCAAATCTCTTGGGGTGCCCAAACTTTTGCATGGTGCTCCTTTCCTCCCTCCCCCCCCACTCTGAAATTGTACAAAACAAAAATAATACACTAATCTTGCTTAAAATGTTGAAAAGAATGTTTCATCTTTAACTTTATGACTTTTGGAGATCAGTTCATCTTCTACTCACTTAACTATTCACAGTAACAGAAGTTTTGACCGGGGTGTCCAAACCTTTGCATGCCACTGTATAAATCTCATGCCTGAGACCCTTGCACAGTACTAAGTGATAAAACTTGTGGGGAGTGAGATCCTGGTATGAAGTGAAGCAACCAACTGAATGCTCCACAGGGCCTGACTGGCTCAGTTCCAATACAGAGCTCATCAATTGGTAGGTAGAGATGATACTGTATAGCAAGCAACAGCCCAGCAATCAGAGAAAGGAGGGCACAATGGATTGGACTTGGACAGGACCATCAATGTGGTGCTGTCTCACTGAAAGATTAGAAGGGAGATGGGTCTTGTACAGATTTGAGATCATACTGAACTTTGGAACAGTTCAAGGAGTTAGAGAGAGCACTTTGGCCCAACATTAGGAAGGTGAGATGCCGAGACTGGGATTCTGAGCAAAAGGAAACTGCAAGTCTGACCAAAACTAATCACACCACGTCTTCACGGGTAATGAACTGCACAAGTTTCAATAAAGATTTCACCAGCTGTCTGTGGTGCATGTCTAATATGAATTAATTTAGTGCTAAAAGATGACGCAAATAAAAACATACAAAATATTTCTTGAGAGACTACAACTAAATTTAAAAATGAGTTTCTGAGACATGTCCAAGCCCCACTGGAGGAGCTGGCAAACTTAATTTAAAATAATTAGATATCTGAAGCTAAAAAAAGTTTAAAAGCTGGTTATCAGTTACAGTCAAAGTGAAATTACCACGGTTTTAAAATCTTTCTGGCTCACTGACATTCTGCTGGGAAAGTGATCTGCTATCCTTAAATATTCTGACCTTTAGGTGACATCAGATACTGTTTGCCCCTTGATTCCTAAGTTCAATTCACTGGCAACATTGTCATCCTATGTACCAACAAACAGAATATAACCCCCATCCTATTGTAATTCTCTTCTCTCTAAAATCTTCAATCTGCATTAACACCCCCAAGCCTCCTGCAGGTCTATCAAAACTCTATTCTTGGCTAGTCCAAAGTCATTCATGACTTATTGGTAAATAGTCTGCTTTCTCTCCTTGAAGCAATTTGACAGGGCCTCTGCTATCCTGCTCCATCAGTCCCCCTTCACTGAGTCTCTTCATACGATTGCCCAGGGTAGATGCAGGTCTCCACATCAACAATAGCTTGTGGACTCCAGTGCTCTACATGTGCTATTGTACTGTGCATGGTGTTTTTTTGGGGAAGGGTTGACGCACCAGCCGGAAAATGTCATAAGAATGTTACCCAGGAGAGGAACTACCAAATACCATCAAATTCACTTGAAAATCCTCGCAGAACGTAACCAACATACTGAATTCTAAACACGGGGTTTGAACAAACCAGACAGGCCTTTCTATATTAAACAGCTTAGTTCCTGAGAAACTTTAAATATTTTTAACTGGAGCAACAAACAATCTGCAAGAAGAACTCAGCGTATTGAGCAGCATTTACAAGAGGAAAGGAACTGTCAAAATTTTGGTCAAAACCCTGCTTCAGGATGATTCCTTTCCTCCCAAAAATGCTGATTTCCTCCGATCTCCGATATCCCCAGTCTCTTGTAGAACATAGAACAGTACAGCACAGTACAGGCCCTTCGGCCCACAATGTTGTGCCGACCCTCAAACCCTGCCTCCCATATAAGCCCCCACCTTAAATTCCTCCATATACCTGTCTAGTAGTCTCTTAAACTTCACTAGTGTATCTGCCTCCACCACTGACTCAGGCAGTGCATTCCACGCACCAACCACTCTCTGAGTAAAAAACCTTCCTCTAATATCCCCCTTGAACTTCCCACCCCTTACCTTAAATCCATGTCCTCTTGTATTGAGCAGTGGTGCCCTGGGGAAGAGGCGCTGGCTATCCACTCTATCTATTCCGCTTATTATCTTGTACACCTCTATCAGGTCTCCTCTCATCCTCCTTCTCTCCAAAGAGTAAAGCCCTAGCTCCCTTCATCTCTGATCATAATGCATACTTTCTAAACCAGGCAGCATCCTGGTAAATCGCCTCTGTACCCTTTCCAATGCTTCCACATCCTTCCTATAGTGAGGTGACCAGAACTGGACACAGTACTCCAAGTGTGGCCTAACCAGAGTTTTATAGAGCTGCATCATTACATCATGACTCTTAAACTCTATCCCTCGACTTATGAAAGCTAACAGCCCATAAGCTTTCTTAACTATCCTATCTACCTGTGAGGCAACTTTCAGGGATCTGTGGACATGTACCCCGAGATCCCTCTGCTCCTCCACACTACTAAGTATCCTGCCATTTACTTTGTACTCTGCCTTGGAGTTTGTCCTTCCAAAGTGTACCGCCTCACACTTCTCCGGGTTGAACTCCATCTGCCACTTCTCAGCCCACTTCTGCATCCTATCGATCTCTGCAACCTTTGACAATCCCCTACACTATCTACAACACCACCAACCTTTGTGTCATCTGCAAACTTGCCAACCCACCCTTCTACCCCCACATCCAGGTCGTTAACAAAAATCACCAAAAGTAGAAGTCCCAGAACAGATCCTTGTAGGACACCACTGGTCACAATCCTCCAATCTGAATGTACTCCCTCCACCACCACCCTCTGCCTTCTGCAGGCAAGCCAATTCTGAATCCACCTGGCCAAACTTCCCTGGATTCCATGCCTTCTAACTTTCTGAATAAGCCTACTGTGTGGAACCTTGTCAAATGCCTTACTAAAATCCATATAGATCACATCCACTGCACTACCCTCATCTAAATGCCTGGTCACCTCCTCAAAGAACCCTATCAGGCTTGTTAGACACGATCTGCCCTCCACAAAGCCATGCTGACTGTCCCTGATCAGACCATGATTCTCTAAGTGTCTATAGATCCTATCTCTAAGAATCTTTTCCAACAGCTTTCCCACCACAGACGCAAGGCTCACTGGTCAATAATTACCCGGACTATCCTTACTACCTTTTTTAAACAAGGGGACAACATTCGCCTCCCTCCAATCCTCCGGTACCATTCCCGTGGACAATGAGGACATAAAGATCCTAGCCAGAGGCTCAGCAATCTCTCCTCTCGCCTCGTGGAGCATCCTGGGGAATATTCCGTCAGGTCCTGGGGACTTATCTGTCCTAATGTATTTTAACAACTCCAACACCTCCTGTCCCTTAATATCAACATGCTCCAGAACATCAACCTCACTCATATTGTCCTCACCATCATCAAGTTCCCTCTCATTGGTGAATACCAAAGAGAAGTATTCATTGAGGACCTCGCTCACTTCCACAGCCTCCAGGCACATCTTCCCACCTTTATCTCTAATCAGTCCTACCTTCACTCCTGTCATCCTTTTTTTCTTCACATAATTGAAGAATGCCTTGGGGTTTTCCTTTACCCTACTCGCCAAGGCCTTCTCATGCCCCCTTCTTGCTCTTCTCAGCCCCTTCTTAAGCTCCTTTCTTGCTTCCCTATATTCCTCAATAGACCCATCTGCCTTGCTTCCTAAACCTCATGTATGCTGCCTTCTTCCACCTGACTAGATTTTCCACCTCACTTGTCACCCATGGTTCCTTCACCCTACCATTCTTTATCTTCCTCACCGGGACAAAATTATCCCTTACATACCGCAAGAGATCTCTAAACATCGACCACATGTCCATAGTACATTTCCCTGCAAAAACATCATCCCAATTCACACCCGCAAGTTCTAGCCTTATAGCCTCATAATTTGCCTTTCCCCAATTAAAAATGTTCCTGTCCTCTTTGATTCTATCCTTTTCCATGATAATTATAAAGGCCAGGGAGCGGTGGTCACTATCCCCCAGATGCTCACCCACTGAGAGATCTGTGACCTGACCCGGTTCATTACCTAGTACTAGATCTAGTATGGCATTCCCCCTGGTCAGCCTGTCCACATACTGTGACAGGAATCCATCCTGGACACACTTAACAAACTCTGCCCCATCTAAACCCTTGGAACTAATCAGGTGTCAATCAATATTAGGGAAGTTAAAGTCACCCATGATAACAACCCTGTTATTTTTGCACCTTTCCAAAATCTGCCTCCCAATCTGCTCCTCTGTATCTCTGCTGCTACCAGGGGGCCTACAGAATACCCCCAGTAGAGTAACTGCTCCCTTCCTGTTCCTGACTTCCACCCATATTGACTCAAAAGAGGTCTGTGTCTGTGACTCCAGATAGCTTAACTGATTACGATGACAACATTTCAAGTTAGGATTGTGCAAGGTTTGTTGGTAATTTTGAGTTTTAACCCCTTATGCAGGTGGTAATTTTCTGTTTGTAATCTCAGGTAACAGTTGTCTGCTGACAATTTAAACAGAGGAAATAACGCTTTCAAATAAATGGCTCATGGGAAATGTCACATAACCACAGATAGGTCTCCCCCCACCCCCCCAACTATTGCCACTGTGGTAAATCTTCATGATTTTATGCCCCAGTACAAATCTAATACATTTAAAAACTATTAACATTATAATTTCTTAGTTAAAGTACCTCATTCAGCAACTTATCACTTTCCTGAACAATTCAAATTGTGGTGTTATAATATTCTAACTAGGTACTTTAAGATAAATTCAGTTTCTGGTGGAAAACATCACCTTTATAAGATTTAGGTATTTGACAATAGCTTCTTTTTCCTCAGGAAACTGTGTATTCAAACAATGTTGATAATTTCCCTCGATATTGTATAATTGATATCTGCGTAAATTCTCATGCTCCCCCAGGATTACATAGTCAAAGACATCATCCATTTTCACCCATTCCAGTTGCCCATCTGTGATCTGGTCTGTTAACGTCCGCAGTAAGGAATGCTTATGGAGTTCTCCGACGTAGTGGATTCCTGAAACAAGCAAGTTGAGAGCAGTCCCAGTACTTATGGTTATGCAGAGAGATCACAACCCACTTCAATCCACACAACCAGGTCATTACCCAATCCAAGCCTGCTGGACCAGACTACTTGTCAGATTTTGGGAGGGTTGGGTTGGCAAAAACAAAAGGAAAAAAGAAACAGTAAGTACTCCTACTTGGTTTGAATTCAAATTTACCATAGGTAGATCAGGTTGTTACACCCAAGTAGGTTTCTAATTCTTTCACCCTTGCCAACTATCTGAAAATAGAAACCACCTCCAAGATCAGATTAATTGTATAACATTTCCATATCATTTCTCTTGAAAACTAAGCAGACAGCACATGGCTATTGTGCAATTAAGACCAATATAACAATTATTTTCTTTTCATAAGATGATAAAGAGAACCTAGATCCTGTTGTATTTTGCTCATCTGCAATCTTTCTCTACTTTAAAAAGTTTAAAGCAAGTTTATTACCAAAGTCACCATATTCAATCCTGAGATTCATTTTCTTGCAGGCAGTCATAGTAAAACAAAGAAATTTAACAGAATCAAAACTACACGCAAAGACTGGTAAATGACCAATATGCAAAAGAAAAAAACTTCGTAAATACAAATAAAAAACAAATAAATAAGTAAAACCGACAGCACGAGTTTTAGAGTCCTTGAAAGCAAGTCCATGGCTTGTGGAATCAGTTCAGTGTAGAGATGAGTGAAGTTAGCCACTTTGGTTCAAAAGCCTACTTAAATGATAGTCTGCATTTAAATTCTTTTCCTTTACACTTACCCACATTAAACTATGTTTGTCATGTTTTCACCCACTCATTTAACCTATCCTTTCTCAGTTGCAGAGCTCAAATACCCTTATCACTATATGCCCTCCCACCTATTTTTGTCAGCAGTAAACCTGGATAGCTTCCACTCTGCTCCTTCTCCAGATCATTAATACAAATCAATAGTAATTATGGGCCATGAACTGATCCTTGGAAAATTCCACAAGTTACACCCTTTCAGCCTGGAAGCTATCTTCAATGCAATAAATAATCTTTAGTCCAACCCAACATACTTTCTTACCTATGTACCTATGAGCTCTTATCTCATACACCAGTCTTTTTTTTGAACTTTATTGAACAAACACATATCTACAAACAAGCATTGGCTATCAGTCCATAGTTCACTGCACAATGTAAACACCTATATTAACAATACCAGGGGTAGAAGAGAGTAGGAGCAAGAGAAATATGAAACAAAGAGCACATACATACAATTACATACAAACACAAACATACACATGATCTACATACTTTACATCACCCCCTCAATGTAGATTTACATCTATTTTAAATAAAATCAGTCCTCAGTAAATCAACTCAAGTCCTACATTTTACCAGGCCCCTGTATGGGCCTTTCACTGTGCCAGGTACACTACAACAGAGTTCCATCTTTCCAAGTAAGAGTCCATTTTCAGTTGTAAACTTGCAGTGATATTTTCCATACAGTTCACTTCTTTCAGTCTCAGTATCCATTGTTCCAAAGTGGATGGGTGAGATTTAAGCCAGTTGACAGTTATCATTTTGTGAGCAATCAGAATCAAGACTCGTAACATATATAGGCAACACACATCAAAGTTGCTGGTGAACACAGCAGGCCAGGCAGCATCTCTAGGAAGAGGTATAGTCGACATTTCAGGCCGAGACCCTTCGTCAGAACTAACTGAAAGAAGAGCTAGTAAGAGATTTAGAAGTGGGAGGGGGAGGGGGGGGAGATCCTAAATGATAGGAGAAGACAGGAGGGGGAGGGATGGAGCCAAGAGCTGGACAGGTGATTGGCAAAGGGGATATGAGAGGATCATGGGACAGGAGGCCCAGGGAGAAAGACAAGGGGGGAGGGGAACCCAGAGAATGAGCAAGGGGTATAGTCAGAGGGACAGAGGGAGAAAAAGGAGAGTGAGAGAAAGAATGTGTGTATAAAATTAAATAACTGATGGGGTATGAGGGGGAGGTGGGGCATTAGCGGAAGTTAGAGAAGTCGATGTTCATGCATCAGGTTGGAGGCTACCCAGACGGAATATAAGGTGTTGTTCCTCCAACCTGAGTGTGGCTTCATCTTTACAGTAGAGGAGGCCATGGATAGACATGTCAGAATGGGAATGGGATGTGGAATTACTTATCCTTGTAAGCAGAACAAGTGCTACACGTGCCCTTACACTTCCTCCCTTACCACCATTCAGTGCCCCAGAAAGTCCTTCCAGGTGAGGTGTCACTTCACCTGTGAGTCGGCTGGGGTGATATACTGCATCCGGTGCTCCTGATGTGGCCTTTTATATATTGGCGAGACCCGACGCAGACTGGGAGACCGCTTTGCTGAACACCTACGCTCTGTCCACCAGAGAAAGCAGGATCTCCCAGTGGCCACACATTTTAATTCCACATCCCATTCCCATTCTGACATGTCTATCCATGGCCTCCTCTACTGTAAAGATGAAGCCACACTCAGGTTGGAGGAACAACACCTTATATTCTGTCTGGGTAGCCTCCAACCTGATGGCATGAACATCGACTTCTCTAACTTCCGCTAATGCCCCACCTCCCCCTCGTACCCCATCCGTTATTTATTTTTATACACACATTCTTTCTCTCACTCTCCTTTTTCTCCCTCTGTCCCTCTGACTATACCCCTTGCTCATTCTCTGGGTTCCCCCTCGCCTTGTCTTTCTCCCTGGGCCTCCTGTCCCATGATCCTCTCATATCCCCTTTGCCAATCACCTGTCCAGCTCTTGGCTCCATCCCTCCCCCTCCTGTCTTCTCCTATCATTTTGGATCTCCCCCTCCCACTTTCAAATCTTTCACTAACTTTTCCTTCAGTTAGTCCTGACGAAGGGTCTCGGCCTGAAACGTCGACTGTACCTCTTCCTAGAGATGCTGCCTGGCCTGCTGCGTTCACCAGCAACTTCGATGTGTGTTGCTTGAATTTCCAGCATCTGTAGAATTCCTGTTGTTTTCGTAAAATATATAGTTTATTCTTCTCTAATGCAGATTGCGGGAGGTTGCCTAAAATTAAATGACTAGGTTCAAAAGGTATACTTATATCTAAAATCCTTCTTATTTCCTCAGTGACCTTGTACCAAACTTCCCTTAATTTGGGACAGTCCCAGGATATATGTACAAAATCTCCTACTAGGCCACAGCCTCTCCAGCAAAGTCTGCTGTGTTTTTTTTAAAAACTGTGTATAATGATATTACTAATAGGGTTTTAAAGTACCTCATACTTATTTTCCAAGCAAATCCCCTCCAAATGGGACTATTCAAGCATTTATGCCATGACTCCTAAGACCTCTCTCACTCTTCCTCTTCTATTATGGTATTTACCTCCAATTCCCACTTATGTTTAACATCTAACGTGTTATCCATTGTATCCAGGCGTATTTTTTTCATATAGACAAGATACAATTTTCTGGAGTTGCGTCCTACCCATGATGATCTCTATCCAAAATTTTTCCAAGTTATTTGACTGTATTTTAAGATTGTTCCATTCTTTGTGTGATGTAAGGTAATGTCTAATTTGGAGGAATCTATAAAAGTCATTTGATACAAGGTCGAATTCAGTTTGGAGTTGGGAGAAAGATTTGAGCGCCTCACCATCAAACATTCGGTCCACAAAAACCAGGCCTCTTTGCGTCCACCTGTTAAAACCAGAATCCAGTCTTGCTGGAATAAAATCGGAAATGAATGCAATTCTGGTTGCCCTTGACATAGTCCTTGGAAGATCTATTTTTTTTCCTAATTCTATCCCACACTTTCAATGTATAGTCAACCCATTCATTCTGAGTTTTAACATTCTTCCACACGTTTGGATTTAAAAAGGGAAGAGCTGCTAAAGATAACTCACCAATTGCATTTTGCTCTATGTGGACCCATCTTGAGTCCATGTCTTCTCTGATCCATAACACAATTGCTCTTAATTGGGCAGCCCAATAATAGGTCTTTAAATGAGGTAAAGCTAAACCTCCCTGTTTTTTATTCGAGTATAACACTTTTAGTCTCACCCTTCTTCTGCCATATAAACCTACTGATAAGTCCATCCAATATTTTAAAAGTAGATATAGGAACTATTATGGGTAGAGCACTGAAAAAGAAACCTGGGCAAAATATTCATCCTCATCACTTCTACTCTACCTATCAGTGATAAAGGAAGCAACTCCCAATGTTCAAGATCTCTCCTCACTTGATTAATAAGTTTAACATAATTGGCTGCAAAGAGCTGAGAGGAACTATGAGGTAAACTAACCCCCAAATATCTAAAGACCTGTTTTGGCCAACGAAAAGTCACTTCATCATCAAGCTGGCTTGGCAGGTCCCTGTAATCATCATAGCTTCAGATTTTGCTTTGTTAGCTTTGTATCCAGAGACCTCTCCATAGCTTCTCAAACATTGCATAAGCGAGGGAACTGATGAAAGAGGATTCTTTATAAAGAGAAGAATGCCATCTGCAAATAAAGCTATCTTATGGATTATACCTCCTTTATCTGTTATACCCTCAATTTGTTCATTTTGTCTTATTAACTCAGCCAGTGGTTCAATGCTTAAGGCAAATAATATCAGGGATAGGGGAGTCCCCTGTCTGGTTTCCCTTTTGAGCCTGAAGAAATTGGAACAGTATCCATTTACTCTAACCCTGGAAATTGAATCTTCATTCAATGTCTTCATCCAACTTCAAAATGTTGCATTAAAACCCATTTTTTCTAAGGCATAGTCTAAGTATATCCAATCCACCCTATCAAATGTCTTCTCGGCATCTCAGCTAAGAAGGATTGAAGGGTGGATGGATCTCTGTGCTAAAGACTGGATATTCAAAGCTCTTCTAACATTATTTGCTCCCTGGCAGCCTGGATAAATCCAGTTTGATCTGGATTAATCAATTTTCCTATATATTTCTGTAGTCTCTTTGCTAAAATAGAAGAAAGAATCTTCACATCAGTACCAAGCAAGCTGGTTGGTCTATATGAACTACATGCTATAGGGTCCTTTCCATCCTTGTGGATTACTGATATGATTGCCTCTGACCAGCTCTCTGGGAGGTCATGTTCATTCAGAGCATAATTAAAAACTTTACATCAAACTGGAGTAAGCTCTGCTGTAAATATCTTGTAGAACTCACCTGGAAATCCATCCGTAACCAGAGATTTATTATTTTTTATGTTTTAACAACATCTTTTATTTCTAGTTCTGAGATTGGTTGTGTCAGTGAAACAATTTCACTTTCTGAAAGTTTGTTTATACAGATGTCTCTGAAAATTTCGTCCAGCTTGCCTTCATTTTGTGGTGGATCCGAAGAATCATACAGATCTTTATAGAAGGCCCTAAATGCCCCTGCTACATCGTTTGGGTTCGATACCTCAGAGAGAGTTAAAGGATGTCTAATTTTTGGTACAACTCTGTTACATTGGGCCTTTCTCAACTGAAATGCTAATAGACGGCTGGCCCAGTTCCCCATCTCCTAATACTTTTGATTGATTTGTGTATCTAAGTGCTCCTTCCGCTTTATATGTCAGCAACTCATTCAAGGCATTCCTACACTTTGAGGTTTTTCCAATCATCCTTGTTCAGTGTTAATTTGTGCCTTTGTTCTAATCTTTTTATTTCACTTTGTAAATGATTATATTTTTCCGTTTCAGGATTTTTTCATTTGAACAGCCAAATCAATACATTTTCCCCTAATCACAGCTTTTGCACCTTCCCACAGTATCGAGGGGGAAACCTCCCCATTATCATTTGTCACAAAGTATTCATCAATGCATTGTTTTAGTTGATTATAGGAAGAGGGGTCCATCAACGTAGAAACATTGAGTCTCCAATATTTGAAGCGCCGCTCAGAGCCTACTTTCAGTGCAAGTCTAATAGCAGCATGATCTGACAATGTAATGGGTTCAATAACACATTCCTTCACCTGATGTGGATTCTTCTTTGGGATGCAAATAAGGCTAATTCTTGAATACGAGCCATGGGCTCTTGATATATGACCAAAATCCCTGGCAACTGGATTCAATGCCCTCCAGCCATCAACTAGCCCAAGCTCATTCAACATAATTTTTACTGCTTTCGACTTTTTGCTCAGGGGTTCCCCATTCCTAGGTAATTTATCCAAACTCTTATTAAGAATACAATTAAAGTCTCCTCCAACTATAACAGTACCTCTAGCTTCCCTGGCAAGTAATAAAGCTACTTCTTTGAAAAAGGTGGGATTATCTTCATTCGGTGCATAGATGCTCATGATAGTAAACTCTTCACCTCCCATCGAGCCCAAAGCTAACACATATCTCCCCTGCTCGTCTTTAACCTCTTTTTCCACCACAAAATAAACTGATCTGTTAATTAATATTGCAACTCCTCTCTTTCTACTATTAGGGCAATATGAATAATAGACTTGATCTACCCACTCTCTTTTTAATTTTTGTGTTCCATGTCTCCTAAATGCATTTCTTGTAATAGAGCTATAGAGCAATTAAGTTTTTTCAACTGAACCAATATTTTTTTCCTTTTAATGGGGTGATTGATTCCATTATTATAACTAATTATGTTCAAAGTGGCCAGGATACAATATCTCTCTTACTACATCACCTCCCCCCTCCCACCTTCAACCAAACCCAGCATTTTTATAGTATAATAACTGAAAAACTTGTGATGCCCTGCCAATGCCCAGAGAACCATTTACAAAAGAATACAACTCACAAAACCAAACAAGACTTCCAGAAACCCAGTTGATCTTTTAAAATTCCTGATAAAACTAATCATTATGACCATTTTTTCTCTTATCAAGACCACCCCCTGATGATAATTAGGCAGAGAGTAATGACACCTGCTTCTCTCTAAGGAACACGCACTGTTACGTGCCAGCAGCAAAGACTACAGACTCAATTTTTAATGTTAAACAGCTATATTTTCAGTATCTACCCAAATACAGACAATTAAACAAATTACTCCCTTAAACAAAAATTAACAGTGCTATGCATTTTAGCTCACAAACTACAGAGGTCCAGGAACAGTTCTTCCCAAGTCTTACTCAAACAGAGTCCCAGGATAGCAATCCAGAAGGTTCCAGAAATCCACGGGAACAGGTACAGGTGTTTGAGAGGGAGAGCTCATAAATCCACCTTAAGATGACACAAGGTGACAGTCACAGAAGATTCCAGAAGTCGAGCAGTCGTCACTGAAATACTAGAGTCCATGCAGGAGTAACAAAGTGATGCCCAAGTTCCAAAATCCCCATAGGGATATCACAAGGTGACAGTCCTGGAATATTCCTTAACACGAGTGGTCGCCACGTAAACACACTTGAATACATGTACAAATTAACAAAAAGTGGTTGCCACAGGATACTTCAGAAATCCAAGTATGGATCCTACAAAGTGACAGTCATATATCCAATATGCACCGTATGCCGCTAATTATCACAATCTTCCAGACATAGTGAAATATTAGGCTCGCCCACTACTGTAGCGAACTCAACTAACTACACCCAGCTCGCTCTCTGCTGGTACCTCACAGTCCACTGTCCATCAACTGCTCAGTGTTCCAGCAACCTCTCTGCATTTTATTAATGACGTCATCCACCTGCCTCGTCCAGGCGCCTAAAATGACACTTACGTTTAATCAAAGCAACGGTAACATGTAACAGCACACAGTGCTGTCGTAGCTACAAACCAGAGAAAACATATCCCCCTGGTTGAGTTGTTGCCCTCCCTTGGTGATTCCTTTTCCTTTTCTGTCTGCTTGACAAAATTTAACTCCCCCACCCCCACGAAACTACATTGTATATCAAAATATGTCAGTTATGCTGGTAAATAGCTGTACATGTTGGCAAAGACAGTTAAATATTACTCACACCCAGAAATTATCAGTCCAAAGAAGGCACCGTTCATAATACCTCCTTTGAAAGAAAAATGTAATCGTCCTCTCCTTATGTCAGGAAAGCTCTCATGTCTGCCTCCAACAGCGCAGCGCTCCCTCCTCCTCTCCACCTCCGCAGCACTTGCCATACCTCACTGATGAGTCGCTGCTCCAGCTTCTCCCTCCCACTCACTGGCACGGAGATGCCCAGGTTGTTCAGTGTAGGTAAAGCTTCAATCAAGGAAGGAAAGGTCTTCACTCCAGCATCCACGCTTACTCTCAGCTGCGCTGGGAAGCGACAACTTGCTCGCACACCTTTCTCCTTTCGCTATCTGATTACGGTGCGGAGTTTTGCTCTTCTTTTCTGGACCTCAGGAGAGTAGTCCTGATCAAAATAGATGACTCTGCCTTGAAGCGCAACTTGTTTTTGAGCCCATGCTTGACGCAGTACTGCCTCTTTTGCTGTATAATCCAAAAAGTGCACAATGACGGAGCGCGGTGGTGCAGAAGGCGCCGGCTCTGTGATCAGGGATCGGTGGCCTCTCTCAATGTGTATATTTAAGTCCTCTAGCAGCCAAAGTGTCGTTTTAATTAGCTGTTTGATAAACCCCACCATCTCTCCTTTCTCACTACCCTCAGGTATCCTTAAGATAGATTCTTAGGTTATTTCTTCCTAAGCGGTTCTGGAGATCATCGCAAGCCACGGTAAGAGCGGCTTCTTACTTCAACAGGTATTGAAGTACTCTCTCATGCTGGAAACGTGTGTCCTCATTAGCACTAATTCTGGACTCAGTAAATTTCTGCTCAAGTAGGTCCTGTCGTTCCTTCAGATGTCACCGAGGTCTCCGGTCTAGACAGGGGTGCCTTGGTGTCTGAAAATGACTCTTAATTTTCTTTTCTCAGCTCTTTCAACTCACGTAGTATCACGGCCATATCTTTCTCCTCGTCGTCTTTGCTAGCTTCGGCCTGTTCTGGTGCTAGCTGTAGCATTGCCTTTGCTTTCTCTTTGTATTTCTTGTTTTCCAGTGTGTTTTGAAATCCGAGACACCGTACTCGTGTTCCTCTACTCTTTACTTAGCAAAAATATCTTTCATAGATGGTCAAAAGTAACTTAACAGCTATTATTCCTCGAGTTTCGTGGGAGGGAATGGGAGGCAGGTCAATGCTGAATCATGGGGTCACTGAAAGTCCTGTACACCAGTCTCTTAAGTGGCACTTTTGTCAAAAGCTTTCAGAAACCCAAATGCACATTTACAGGTTCCTTTCATCAACTCAATTTGTTATATCCTCAAAGCTGCCTGAGAAGTAGAAATGGTTGAGGCAGGTACATTAATGATTTAAAAAGGTACTTGGTCAGGTACATAGATAGGAAAGGTTTAGAAGGATATGGGCCAAACTCAGGCAAATGGGACTAGCTTAGATGGAAATCTTGGTCGGCATGGACCAGTTGGGCTGAAGGGCTTAATATTGCACTGTATGACTCTGACCCGAGCAATAAAATAAAATCAATAAAAGTAACTCAATAAAAGACAAGCATTTTGATACTATGAAAGAGTCTGCAATAAAAGCAGAATTTCTGCAAAAAAGCAGAATGATAACTTCCCTTCAAACCAGTCATTTTTTGAATTAAGTGGAAATTCACAAAGCAGCAGTCGAGAGAGAGGGAGCCCATTGGTACAACATTCGAAGGAGTTCCAGGATGTAAAGGTCACACAACACACCAGCTTTTTAAAAGTAAAAAATCAACCATGAGCTCTTACCGGTATCAAATTCCAAGCCTTCTTCAATAAACGATTGACAGCATCCCCCAGCTTGGTCATGCTGTTCTAGCACCAAAACCCGTTTACCAGACTTCGCCAATATTGCTGCAGCTGTAAGCCCACCAATTCCGCTGCCAACCACAATGGCATCCAACTGTCCTGGCACCTTCTTTGCAGAAAACCCTGAACAAAATCACAATGGCCTGTTAGAAGTCCTTAAGACAAATTTAACGAGTTTTTGCAACCGCAGATACAAATAACTATGAATCTACAAAGCGAATATTTTTCGTACCCATACAATAAATAATAAACGCGATAATAAATAATAAACACGTTTTCAGAACAGAATGGGGGGGGGAATTAAGGTCCAGAGTACGATGAAAAATTAACTCTTTTTCATGAACCGTTAAAAATCTGCTGAAAATAGAGTTTGAGCATAATTTATAACACCATTTTGAAGGACTTTCTTTCTTGCTTCTTGGTCTGTCACCAGAAGCAAGGGTGGTCTCCTTGTATCAACAGCAAACGGGTTAGGACTCGAGAACGAACGGCGAAAAGTCCTAATGAGAAGGTACAAAACCAGCAGCAATATTAACCACGCCGTCAGCCACATTTCTCTATGAGTGTGTTATTGACTGTCGTAGCACGGTCAAAGTTTACTTCCTTCGAGATTTAAAGGACATCCGCAAAATTAAAGGGAAGTGTCAGGTTTCAATTATTTCTATCGCCAAACAGTACAAAGGTCGTAAATTCAGGATAGGGAAACGAAAATTTTAATGTACAACTAACAAGATAATGTTATCTTAGACGTGTTTGCATTTAATAATTTTATATCTCATTACTAGTATTTTGTCTCGATTTAGTTTAATAGCTGCTTTTCAGAATCTAATTGCTGCAATATTTTGAATGTTTTTGTACACATAACCTGTTCTTATGTGATCAAATTTCCCAAAATTAGTGAGTAGTTGCTGTTCTCCACTTCCCAGGGCATCACATGAATTGAATGGGTGAAAGGAATAATTGCAGTCTATTGTAGAATTTAAGAATTTCTAGTATGTTTTTCACTGAAATTGAATTAGATCACACCCAAAAACAGTGTCATGTTTCAACTTCTCAATTCTTTGTTCCTCTCCACAGATGCTATCCTATTTGTCGAATTATTTCTACCACTTTCTACATGCCTGGATGATAATTAAACTGTCTCATTTTGGGAATCTACTTCAGTCTGCAGTTGTAATATCATCAGCAAGAACAGTACAAGTTTACCGGGCTTTATAAACATTAAGAAGAGAAATTCAGCAATAGAAATGCAGAAATGAGTGCAACCAATGGTTACTACTTGTGCAAAAAAAAAGACGATCTGTTGTAGGAATTCAATGGGTCAAGTATCATCTGCAGGAGGGAGGGGGAGGAGAAAATATCAATATTTTGGATCAGGGTCAGGCCCTTATGTAGGACATCAACAGAACATCAACAGTTCCTTTTCCTCACGGATGCTGCTCAACCTGCTGAGTTTCTCCAGCAGATTTTTTTAATGCTCCGGATTCCAGCATCAGCAGTCTGAGTTTTCCTTAATAAATTATGAAGGTGGGATTGAAAGGATCAATAAAAGTATCCAACCAGAGAAAAATATGCAAATTTTATATTTCTATATAGATCTACAGTTTAGAAACATAGAAAACCTACAGCACAATACAGGCCCTTCGGCCCACAATGCTGTGCCGAACATGTACTTACTTAGAAATTACCTAGGGTTATCCATAGCCCTCTATTTTTCTAAGCTCCATGTAGCCATCCAGGAATCTCTTAAAAGACCCTATTGTATCTGCCTCCACCACTGTTGCCGGCAGTCCATTCCACGCACTCACCACTCTTTGCGTAAAAAACTTACCCCTGACATCTCCTCTGTACCTACTTCCAAGCACCTTAAAACTGCCCTCTTGTGTTAGTCATTTCAGCGCTGGGAAAAAGCCTCTGATTATCCACAGGATCAATGCCTCTCATCACCTTATACACCTCTTTCAGGTCACCTCCTATCATCTGCTGTTCCAAGGAGAAAAGGCCAAGTTTACTCAATCTTTTCTCATAAGGCATGCTCCCCAATCCAGGCAACATCCTTGTAAATCTCCTCTGCACCCTTTCTATAGTTTCCACATCCTTCTTGTACTGACATGACCAGACCTCAGCACAGTACTCCAAGTGGGCTCTGACCAGGGTCCTATATAGCTGTAACATTACCTCTTGGCTCTTAAACTCAATCCCACAGTTGATGAAGGCCAATGCACCATATGCCTTCTTAACCACAGAGTCAACCTGTGCAGCAGCTTTGAATGTCTGATGGACTCGGACCCCAAGATCCCTCGGATCCTCCACATTGTTATCATTAATACTATATTCTGCCATCATATTTGACCTACAAAATGAACCACCTCTCACTTATCTGGGTTGAACTCCATGTGCCACTTCTCAACCCAGTTTTGCACCCTTTCGATGTCTGGCTGTAACCCCTGACAGCCCGCCACACTATCCACAACACCCCCAACCTTTGTGTCATCAGCAAACTTACTAACCCATCCCTCCACTTCCTCATCCAGGTCATTTATAAAAATCATGAAGCAAAGGGGTCCCAGAACAGATCCCTGAGGCACACCACTGGTGACCGACCTCCATGCAGAATATGACCAGTCTACAACCACTCTTTGCCTTCTGTGAGCAAGCCAATTCTTGATCCACAAAGCAAAGTCCCCTTGGATCCCATGCCTCCTTGCTTTCTCAGTGAGCATTGCACGGGGTACCTTATCAAATGCCTTGCTGAAATCCATAAACACTACATCTACTGATCTACCTTCATCAATGTGTTTAGTCACATCCTCAAAAAATTCAATCAGGCTCGTAAGGCATGACCTGCCTTTCACAACTCCATGCTGACTATTCCTAATCATATTATGCCTCTCCAAATGTTCATAAATTCTGCCTCTCAGGATCTTCTCCATCAACTTACCAACCACTGTAGTAAGACTCATTGGTCTACAATTTCCTGGGCTATTTCTACGCTCTTTCTTGAATAAGGGAACAACATCCGCAACCCTCCAGTCCCCCAGAACCTCTCCCGTCCTCATTGATGATGCAAAGATCATTGCCAGAGGCTCAGCAATCTCCTCCCTCGCTTCCCACAGTAGCCTAGGGTAAAACTCATCTGGTCCCGGAGACTTAACCAACTTGATGCTTTCCAAAAGCTCCAGCACATCCTCTTTCTTAGCGTCTATATGCTGAAACTTTTCAATCCACTGTAAGTCATCCCTACAATCGCCAAGATCCTTTTCCGTAATGAATACTGAAGCAAAGTATTCATTAAGTACCTCTGCTATCTCCTCTGGTTCCATACACACTTTTCCACTGTCACACTTGATTGGTCCTATTCTCTCACATCTTATCCTCTTGCTCTTCACATACTTGTAGAATGCCCTGGGGTTTTCCTTAATCTTGCTTGCCAAGGCCTTCTTATGGCCCCTTCTGGCTGTCCTAATTTCATTCTTAAACTCCTTCTTGCTAGCCTTATAATCTTCTGGATCTCTATCATTATATAGTTTTTTGAACCTTTTGTAAGCTTTTATTTTCTTCTTGACTAGATTTCCAAAAGCCTTTGTACACCACGGTTCCAGTGCCCTACCATCCTTTCCCTGTCTCATTGGAATGTACCTATGCAGAATGCCACACAAATATCCCCTGAACATTTGCCACATTTCTTCTGTATGTTTCCCTGAGAACATCTGTTCCCAATTTATGCTTCCAAGTTCCTGCCTGATAGCTTCATATTTCCCCTTACTCCAATTAAACGCTTTCCTAACTTATCTGTTCCTATCCCTCTCCAATGCTATGGTAAAGGAGACAGAATTGTGATCACGAGCTCCAAAATGCTCTCCCACTGAGAGATCTGACACTTGACCAGGTAAATTTCCCAATACCAGATCAAGTACAGCCTCTCCTCTGATAGGTTTACCTACATATTGTTTCAAGATACCTTCCTGAACACACCTAACAAACTCTACCCCATCTAAACCCCTCAGTCTAGAGAGATGCCAATCAATATTTGGGAAATTAAAAGCTTCCACCATGACAACCCTGTTATTATTACACCTTTTAGGGTGTTGCAAATGTGATAAAAGGATTGAGTTATAGTTTGTGAATTTGAATGCTTTATCTTACATGCTATTTGCATTACAAAACTCCCTTCCTTAATTTCCCATCATTCACCTGAGGGTGACAATCAAAAACCAAAGGGGAAGTTGTTGCACCTGGACAGGATTGAAAAACAACTGGTGCTTTCTTTCCTAAAATGTTTATGTGTTTTTATTTGGATTCAAGTGAATGGTTCAGATGCAGGATGAATATTGAATGGGCAGAAGAATATGGAAAAGTATATTTCCATTATAAAGTAGTATAAAAAAGCATTTTTAAAACGCTATGATAAATATCAATTGCAATAACATGGAAAGATACACAACGTGGTAATTATTCAGAAAGAAAAACACACAGAATTCAAGCTCATTTCTAATTGTGAGTGCGAGGAAAAGTCCAGAGAAGTTTTCAGAAAGGAAATCATTCCTTCCCTGCTATGTGATGCAAGCAGCAATTTAGCAACTAATTAACATGTAATTTGTGATCAGAAGCAAAAGAGAGATCTACCACCCACCGTGTGACTGAATTGGTGTGCTGATGGTTGCCAGGGGATGGAAGAAGAAGAAGTCCTTCTTCCTACACAGTTAAAGTCAGCAGGCCACCCTATTCATATAATCAATCTGACAAACATATTGGGATTTATTTTTAATCAACGTATGCTTGCTCCCTACTGTGTTTGTACTCAGCATTTTTTCACTTTCAGTATCAATGCAATAGTAGGAGCCATTAGATAATTTGCAAAATGTTCATAGTTTATTCTGCATCAGTTCTCTTTTACAATTCATTTCTTTTCCTGTTTGAGATAAGGAGGTCTCTTGCTGCTTGTACTATTATTGTCATTTTTATTGCACTGTATAAATGAAACCACTCTCCACATATTTTTAACTCCCTAATGTATTTCCCCCAGAACATTTGATCTCTGTCCCAGGACCTTGAATATCTGCTAAGCGGAACTCATATCCCTCTGACAATACAGATGAAAGGGTTTGACTCAGGACATTGACTGCTCCTTTCCCTCCCCAGATGCTGCCTGACTCGCTGAGTTCCTCCAGCATTTTGTTTTTTTGCTCCAGATTCCAGCCATCTGCAGTCTCTTGTGATCTCCCACTGTGTATCTTAGCCAATCGTGATCTCGTAGACCTCCATCAAATACCCAGTCAGCTTTTTTTCCATCAAGAAGATTAACCCCAATTTCTGCATTTATAACCTGCAGCTCATTCCTGGAATCATTCTAGTAAATCTTTCCTGCACCTTCTCCACTGATTCTAATGTTCAATGACTAGAAGTATGCACAATAAACTAATTATGACCTGAAGATTCAACATAATGTCTGCTGCACCCTTCGCCCTGACTATCCCCAACACCTGAATGAATTTATGAATATCAGAAGTAAGAGCACAGTAGGGCCATTTAGCCTGCCCATGAGTAAGAGTCCTAGAGCAGTGCAGCATGGAAACAAACCCCTCAGCCCAACTCATCCATGCCAAACAAGATCCCTATCTAAGCTAGTCTCATTTGTCTGTATCCATCACTGATCTATTTTCCTGCACTAGCCCCTATTTCCATTTATATCCAAACAGCTTGAATGTATAACCTGTCAATCTTTTCCCTGAATACATGTTAGTTTCACTCTCTCAATATGTCCTACTAAAGATCTGTGTGCATTTACACACAAGTCACTCTCTTCCTGTGGTCACTTCAGAACTCAAGATGTGTGATGTCTCTGCACATAGTACAATATTTTCTGAGGTACATCGTATCTCATACAATGTATTTCAGATACATCTCTCCTTGAACTATCTTGTATTTGACAGCCATTTCTTCCTCCTTACACCTTATTTCCACTATTCTCACTACTATCCACCTAGTTTTGCTTCCTGCCTTACTGCTAGCTTATCTTGTTTCTTTGTCACTGCCCCTGCTTCGCTTTCATATTCGCTCTCACCATTTCTCTTCTGTAAAATTCCCATCTCACCACACCCCATTCAAAACCCTTGCAAGCTGCTGCTCCATTTCTTTTCGCTCATGTTCTTGAATATGTTGCCTTCAAAGTTCGTGCACATACTTAGAACACCACGACTAATCCCCTGTGGCCATATCTATACTATTGACATAGTACCATTATCAAGGTTTCCAGTATGATCATATGTAATTGTGAATTAATCGATCCATCCCTCTATCTTCTTCTCAACTGCTAGAAGCCTGGGTCATACATGTCCACACCATCCTCATACAACCACTATCATCTAGTTGAATGAAATTACATTCTTAATTATCACGAAGAATGTCACTGTACTCTTTAAGAGAGGAAGGCAAAAGAAAGGAAATTACAGACCAGTTTGCCTAACTTCAGTGGTTGGGAAAGTGTTAAAGTTTATTATTAAGGATGAGGTTTCGGGGTACTTGGAGACAAGTCAAAGTCAGCAAGGTTTCTGTAAAGGGAAATCTTGCCTGACAAATCTGTTAGTTCTTCGAGGAAGTAACAAGCAGGGTGGACAAAGGAGAGGCAGTGGATATCATTTACTTGGATTTTCAGAAGGCATTTGATAAGGTGCCACACATGAGGCTGCTTAACAAGATAAAATCCTATAGCGTTACAGGAAAGACACTGGCATGGATAGAGGAATGACTGACAGGCAGGAGGCAGCAAGTGAGAATAAAAGGGGCCCTTTCTGGTTGGTTGCCAGTGATTATTGTCAATGATTTGGATAATGGAATTGATGGCTTTGTGGCAAAGTTTCTGGATGATACGAAGATAGGTGAAGGGGTAGGTAGTGCTGAGGAAACAATGTGATTGCTGCAAGACTTAGACAAATTGGAAGAATGGGCAAAAAGGTGGCAGATAGAATACAGTGTTGGGAAATGTATGTTAATGCATTTTGGTAAAAGGAACAATAGTGAAAACTATTATCTAAATGGAGAGAAGGTTCAAATATCAGAGCTGCAGAGGGACTCAGTAGTCCTTGTGCAAGACTCCCAGAAGGTTAATTTACAGGTTGAGTCTGTGGTAAAGAAGGCAAATGCAATGTTGGCATTTATTTCAAAGGGGATAGAATATAAAAGCAAGGAGATAATGCTGAGCCTTTATAAGACACTAGTTAGGTGGCACTTGGAGTGTTATCAACAGTTTTGGACTCCATATCTCAGAAAGGATGTGTTGTCATTGGAGAGAGTCCAGAGAAGGTTCACGAGGATGATTCTGGGAATGAAGGGGTTAACATATGAGGAGCGTTTGGCAAGTTTGGGCCTGTACTCACTGGAATTTAGAAGAATGTGGGGGAATCTCATTGAACCTTACGGAATGTTGAAAGGACTAGATTGGATGGATGTGAAGAGGATGTTTCCTATGGTGGGGGTATCCAGAACTAGGGGGCACAGCCTTGAAATTGAGAGGTGACCTTTAAGAACAGAGGTAAGGAGGAGTTGTTTTAGCCAGAGAGTAGTGAATCTGTGGAATGCTCTACCATGGACCGCGGTGGAGGCCAATTCCGTCCGTATATTTAACGCAGAAGTTGTTTGTTTCCTGATCGGTCAGGGCATCAAAGGATATGGCGAGAAGACAGGTGTATGGGGTTGAGTGGGATCTGGGACCAACCATGATAGAATGGCCTAATTCTGCTCCTATATCTTATGGTCTTATGGTCTCTTCTCATAGACAAATATCAGCAATATCATGGTTCCCTGTATTTATACCATTACCACCATCTTTCCAAAGATCTACTCTAGGCTCCCTCTGCTGAGTGTTTCCCTGTAGTGATGTAATTGAAAATAAGACATCACTTCACAGGTGTGTAGATGGCACCCAGCTCCCACACACCATCACCTCCAGTGACCACTCTGCCATCCTTGAATGGTCTGATTACTCGTCACATGCTGTAAGTGCAGAAGTTTCACCGAACTGAACTTTGGGAAAACCATGTTTTTACATTCAGTACCCATCACAAACTCCGTTGGATGATAAAATCCTTGAATAAACACTGCATTAATTCTGTTGTTCTTCCTGAGAGCTGTCTGAAAAATTCATCTCACATTCAACTCCACGTGAACTTTAGACCTCATTCTTGTATTATTAAGATGGCTTATTTCTTTTCCATAAGATTGCACAGGTCTACCTTGCCTCAGCTTATCTGATGCACTCTTGAATGCATTAGTTATTTTTATATTATACAATTCCAACACAGTTTTGTAGGCCTCAATTGTACAGCATGCTGTAAACTTAAGAACTTCCAAAACTTTGGCACTTAAGTCGACTCAGTGTTTCAATCTGCACCAGCTCCAGAATAGGCAACAACACTGTTGAAATCTTCATTCTTGTTTTTAAGATTCATCATGGTCCCAATTCACTCATCTTATAAATGTTGGGAACTTCTGATTTTAGACAGTGATCTTTCTGAATGACTCCGCCATTGGCAGTCATGCTAGAAGCTCTGGCATTCCTTCATTAAACTTGTCATTCTACCTCTCTCACATTTCTTAAAAGCTTCCTTCCTTGACAAACCTTTTGATCAATTGCTCTGAGAAGTCCTGCAGTTTGGCAAAATGTCTCAGGTTCTTCAAAAATGCTATGATAAGAGTAGAATATAAATAATTGTTGAAGCTGTGAGGTAGTCGGTAATGCTGCTGACACACAGCTTCAGCGGCCACAGTTCAATCCTGACCGCCAGTGCCGAGTGCAGTCTGCACATTTCCCTCTGACTATTCCAGTTTCTGCCCACATCCCAAAACATGCTAGATGAAGGTTACTGTAAGCTACCTGTAATATAGGTGGGTGCTGGGAGGTTTGGGGGAGGGGACAATTGATGGATATGTGAGAGAGAATGGTTTACAGGAAAATGGGGGAATGGAATTGGTGAGATTTCTCTGAGAGATGGCATTAACTTGATGGGCTGAATAGTCTGTCAAAAGTCAAAGTCAAAAAAGAAAATTATTACCTAAGTACATATATGTCACCATATACTACCTTGAAGTTCATTTTCTTGCAGCTACTTACAGGAAAATAAAGAAATACAATCGAATTTATGGGAAAAAAACAAAAATATCAAAGCCTGACAAACAAGCATCAAATATGCCATTCAACCCACTGCATCCATGACAACCATCAATTACCCATTTTACTCTCCTTACATTTCCATCAACTCACCCCAGATTCATCACCCTACACACTAAGAGCAATGTACAGTGGCCAATTAACACACCAACCTGCACATTTTTTGGGAGATAAGGAAATGAGAAATTACATCTTGATTTGAATGCTCTAAAATTCATTTGATCATCATTCCAATTATACATGCAATAATGAGTATGTGTCTTTTTAAAGATTGTAGCCTGTGAACAACTGCTGTCCATAGATTGTGACAATTTTTAGGGAAATGGTTCCAGGATGTCTGTCTGTCTGTAGAGAAGCTGCCAGCTTGTCAGTGTACAGTCACATCTAATGAAGAAATAGGGCATATTTCTGTTCCAGCTTTCTTTTGATCAATAAAGCATTTTATTAGTTTAACTTAGCACCTCTTCTGCAACATCTGAGAGAGTAATAATAATTAAAATACTGATTACTTTCCACTGCAAATGCATTCACAGTATCAAAGATCAGAACAATTTCAGAAAAGTCTTGGGTATAAGTAGTTGGAATCAGAATCAGGTTTATTATCATTAACATATGCAGTGAAATTTGTTGTTTTGCAATGGCAGTTCAGTGCAATACATAAAGTATACTATACACACACACACACACACGGGGTGATTGATAAGTTTGTGGCCTAAGGTAGGAGGAGATGAGTTATACAGCTCTCGTTACATGCACATGTAGTTCAACTCTTTGAGTGATTATGCAGAAAGTTTGAAGTTAATAACTCATCTCCTTCTACCTCGGCCACAAACTTATCAATCACCCTGTGTGTGTGTGTGTGTGTGTGTGTGTGTGTGTGTAGATATATATATGGTGCAAAAAGAGAACAGAAATAGAGGTAGTGTTTATAGGTTCATTAACAATTCAGATATCTGATGGCAGAGGGGAATGCCCCTAAAACTGAGTGTGTGTCTTCAGGCTCTTGTACCTCATCCCTGATGGTAGTAATGGGAAGGGAGCACATCCTGGGTGGTGGGCATCCTTGATGACGGACACCACCTTTCTGAGATTGAATTGATACCAAAAAAGCCCTCAAAAATGCTAGAAGAGTTCAGCAGGTGAAAAAGCATCAAGGAAAGAGTCAACATTTCAGGTAAGTCTTTCATCAGAGGCTAAAAATCAACCACGACTGTTACTGAAAGGGATAAGTGAATGGGGTAGAAATTAAGATCCTGAATTATGCAAAATATTTGTGGAACTGATGGAGAGAGGGTGGTGAGGGCTCGTTAGCTACCATAATGAGGAAAGAGGAGAGAACAAACAAAATTGCAGTACTGTAGGTTAGAAAGTGTAGCAGTTATGAGATATTTGAAGTAATAGAGAATGCTGGAAATACTCAGCAGTGCACTTGGCATTAAAGGAAAAACTAATCACATGTTTCACGTTGATGACTTTTCTTCAGAAGTGGCCAGTTCTACCAAAAACTAGCAACACATCTCACCTGAAATGTTGAATTCAACACAAGTCCCAAGGACTGTGACGTATTTAGTTGGAAGATGTGCCTCAAGCTTCATTGAAAATGTATAAGAGGCCAAAGATATAAATCAGTGTGCGAGTGAAACAGAGAATTAAATGAGTCCAGATGAAATGTTGACTGTCCACTTCCCTCCATAGATATTTCCTGGAGGGTTTTTGTGTGTTGCTGGAGAATTCGTCGTCGTGGCTATCCCTCGAGGTCGAGGATGATGGTCTTCATTCTGAAGAACTGGCCCACAGAGCGAAGACACCTGTGCGTGTATTTATTTAATGTGTACTTGATGTTGCACTCCAAGAAGCACACGATACTTCACAAATCAACCAACTGATTCCAATGGCATGGAAACCATGACGATTGGAGCTGATGGATTTGTTGCAGCCTTCATCCGCCTTCACAGCCATTGAGTTCGAAGTAACTTCATTTGCCTGTTCCACTGTTGAGGTCTTGGTTGGATTGTTCTTTGTCAGGGACCTCATCCTTGACCTTACCACCATGGGTGACCCTACCAGGAGCATAGCTCCAGACGGCATTGCTCTCAGGATCACAGGACCACACAAGCTTCTCCACCACGACAAGGTGACAATCCACGGAGAAGGCTGGAGAATTAATTTGACAGGAAACTGAAACCCAGGACCGCTTTTGTAGCATGAATAGGTGTGTTCTGTAAGGTGGCTACTTGATCTGTACTTGATTTCTCCGGAGAAGGGGAGACTGCATTGTGACCACTGAATGCAGTGAACGAAATATGAAGAAGTGCAAGTGGATCACTGCTTTACCTGGAAGGAGCGTTTTGGTTTCTGAATGGTAGGAAGGGAAGACATACAAGGTGTTGCAGCTCCTGAAATTCCACAAAGAAGGTGTGGTGAGAAATGTATTACATCCTTTTGTTCTCTTGCACCCTCTCTGTTGCATCAAAATTGTCAAAGGTGATTTCCCTTTCTTAAAACCATGTGGACTGGCTTATTATTCTCTAGATGTTTTGCCATTATCGCAAATGTTAACCTAATCATAGCTTCCTGCTTTCACTCCTCTGCCCCATCTTTATAGAATAAAGTATTATATTTGTGTTTTCCAGTCTTCTAGTTTCCTTCAATAATTCAGATAATTTTCAAAGTTCAAAAAGTTCAAATTAAATTTATTATTGAAGTCTATACAGTATATGCTCTCTCCTTGTTGCTGCCATCGAGAAGGTGGTACCGGAGCCTTAGGTCCCACAGCATCAGGTTTGGGAACAGTTATTATTACTTTTCAACTATGAGGTTCCTACACCATTGTGGATAACTTTTCTCACCTCAACGCAGCACTGATTCCAGTCTATGGATACACTTCCAAGGACTCGACAGCTTATGTTTCTGGTATTATGTATTCACTAGTACGATTTGTGGTTTCTTTGTATTTACACAGTTTGTCTTCTTTTGTACGTTGGTTGTTTGTCATCTTTGTATGCAGATTTTTATTGATTCTATTGTATTTCTTTGTTCTACTGTGAATGCCTGCAAGAAAATGAATCTCAGGGTAATATATGGTGACATAAACATATTTTGACAATAAATTTACTTTTAAGTATATATGTCATTGAAATTTGTTTTCTTACAGGCATTTACAGGATAATGTCTGTGATGGACTGAAGTGTATCCATCATTTTTTTGGTCTTTTCTGTTCTTGGGCATTGGTGTTTCATTATTTCCTTGAAAGGGCAGAGGATGCAGACCAACAGCTCCAGAGGACTGGCTAGCCTTTGGTTCCATTACTTTGGCAAGCATTATGTTTTCTCTAGTGACTGAGGTTATTTTAAGTTCCTCCTTCTCTATAGCCCATTGTTTATTGATCTAACATTTAGAACATTGAATGCCATTTCTTTTTTAAATATGACAGTAAAGTAAAAGCAGATAATGAACTTTATACAAACTGTAGGAGACAAGATTATTGTGGCTGTCTTCATAGTAGAAAACATTATGCTCTAACGTTTCCTGCTGTGAAGACAGCCACAATAATCATGTCTCTTAGGGTATGTATGAAGTTTATCATCTGTTTTTACTTTACTGTCATATTTAAAAAAATATAAAGTGGGAGAACCTTAAGTAGTTCCAAAAATCTTTCATTCTTTGATGTATCACTAATCTTTGGAACATTAAATGCCTTTGCTTTCAATCTGATAACATCCTTTACTTAGTTGACCCTTGGTAGATCTACATGGATGGTGGTCCTTCAAGTAGAGCCTTTCTTAGAGGAAAGCAGAGAATGCAATGTGTCAGAGAAATTTACTATTGCTGATTAGATGTAAACAAAGACAGACCCTAGTATTCAGTTTAATTACTTTATTACGTGACCACTAAGATGCCCTGCTAAAGCGAGCACAAGCATGGTCTTTTATACCTTAAAATACATTCAGTTCACTGGTTTTCAGGGGTCAAGAGTTCCTGCTTAGACCTTATCAACAATGTTCAGGATGCTTCCATACCTTACACAAAATTAGACATGGGGTCCCACATACACAATCAGTTCCCCATTAATGAGAAGAAACTAAGCTGTTCGTTACATAGACTTGAAGGCTAGAGGTTCCTCCTTACACACAACATCTGTATGTTACCAGTTCTTCATTAACAACAGGGCATACTACATCTGTGCACTTCCAACAGGACTTATTGCTAATTAGTACAAGTAGGCTGACCCCATTTGCTTCTCACCCTGCTATTCTCATGATTTTGTTCACCCTTAATTCTCAGACTTAATTTTTTTCCCACAAAATGCAAATATAAAAATTGAGGAAGTTCCAAAAGACTATTTAATGTGCAAACTGGAAATTGAGAGAATCCGGATGACAACTGCTCACTCAGGTTCAAGGTTGGCAGCCATTGCGAAGAGTCACCAGGAGCTCAGTCTCAAGCCTTGAAGCAATCTACAAAGTACACACAGGTGCCACTTTATTAGGTACACCTGCTCATTACTGCAGATAACTAATCAGCCAGTCATATGTAGCAACCCAATGCAAAAAAAAAGCATGCAAATATGGTCAAGAGGTTCCCTTTTGGCTCTTCCCGCTTTCTTCAGACTAAGGGTGTAGCTATGGGAACTCGCATGGGCGCTAGCTATGCCTGCCTCTTCGTTGGTTATGTTGGACAGTCTGTGCTCCAAACCTATTCTGGTACTGCTCCCCAACTTTTCCTTCGGTACATTGACGACTACATTGGTGCTGCTTCCTGCACCCATGCTGAGCTCGTCAATTTCATCAACTTTACTTCTAACTTCTACCCAGCCCTCAAATTCACTTACTCTATCTCGGACACTTCCCTCCCCTTTCTCGATCTCTCAGTCTCCATCTCTAGAGACAGACTGTCCACTGACATCTTCTACAAGCCCACTGACTCTCATAACTACCTCAACTATACCTCTTCCCACCCCGCCACATGCAAAAATGCCATTCCCTATTCCCAGTTCCTCCGTCTCTGCCGCATCTTCTCCCAGGATGAGGTTTTCCGTTCCAGGACATCTCAAATGTCCTCTCTCTTTAAGGATCGTGGTTTCCCTTCTGCCGTCATCAATGATGCCCTCACCCGCATCTCCTCCATTTCCCGCACTTCAGCCCTCATCCCACCCTCCCGACACCACAACAGGGACAGAGTTCCCCTTGTCCTCACCTACCACCCCACCAGCTTCCGGATCCAGCACTTTATCCTCCGCAACTTCCGCCACCTTCAACAGGACCCCACCACTAAGCACATCTTTCCATCTCCACCCCTCTCCGCTTTCCGCAGGGATCGGTCCCTCCGCGACTCCCTGATCCACACGTCCCTCCCCATGGATCTCCCACCCGGCACTTATCCCTGTAAGCATAAGTGCTACACCTGTCCCTACACCTCCTCTCTTGCCACCATTCAGGGCCCCAAACAGTCCTTCCAGGTGAGGCAACACTTCACTTGTGAGTCTGTTGGGGTCATCTATTGCATCAGGTGCTCCCGGTGCAGCCTCCTCTACATCAGTGAAACCCGACGCAGATTGGGGGACCGCTTCGGCGAGCACCTCCACTCCGTCCGCCACAACAGACAGGATCTCCCGGTTGCCATCCACTTCAACTCTGCTTCACATTCCCATTCAGATAGACAGATAGGTAGATATACTTTATTAATCCCGAGGGAAATTGGGTTTCATTACAGCCGCACCAACCAAGAATAGAGCATAAATATAGCAATACAAAAAACCACAAACAATCAAACACCAAAATGCAAACTATGCCAGATGGAAAATAAGTCCAGGACCAGTCTATTGGCTCAGGGTGTCTGACCCTCCACGGGAGGAGCTGCAAGTTGGATGGCCACAGGCAGGAACAACCTCCCGTGACGCCCAGTGTTGTATCTCGGTGGAATGTGGCCGAAGTCCAACAGCAAAAAGTTCAATATCCGGTCTACAAACACGTTCCTTGATCGTAATATGACCCGAATTGCACCATCCGTTGTTAACCAGAACAGTAAGCATCCAACTCCTTTACGCTTACCGCTCTCAGTGCACTTCCGGTCAGCCCAAACGATCTGGAAGCCGTCCATGGAAAAGTTTTGGTCGGGTATGTCCTCGTGCAGCCCCGTTCCGGTAAAGCACATAACACTGCACTCTCGAAATGTTCTCTGATGCCTGGCTAGCACCGTGAACTTGTCCATTTTATTACCCACCGAACTCCTCTTCTCCATAAGTCTCTGTTGTCTCGATATGTCCATACACGGCCTCCTCTACTGCCATGATGAGGCTAAACTCAGGTTGGAGGAGCAACACCTCATATACCGTCTAGGTAGTCTCCAGCCCCTTGGAATGAACATAGAATTCTCCGACTTCCGGTAATTCCCTTCCCCTCCCTTCCCCTATCCCTATGTCACTCTGCCCCTCCCCCAGCTGCCTATCACCTCCCTCATGGTTCTGCCTCCTTCTACTACCCATTGTGTTTTCCCCTATTCCTTCTTCACCTTTCCTGCCTATCACTCCCCGCTTCCCTCCCCCACCCCTTTATCTTTCCCCTTACTGGTTTTTCACCTGGAACCTACCAGCCTTCTCCTTCCCACCCTCCCCCCACCTTCTTTATAGGGCCTCTGCCTCTTCCCTCTACAGTCCTGACTAAGGGTTCTGGCCCGAAACATTGATTGATCACTTCCACGGATGCTGCCCGACCTGCTGAGTTCCTCCAGCGTGTTGTGAGTGTTGGTCAAGAGGTTCAGTTGTTGGTCAGACCAAACACGAGAATTGGGAAGAAATGTGATCTAAGTGACTTTGGCCATGGAATGATTGTTGGTGCCAGATGGGTGGTTTGAGTATCTCAAAAACTGCTGATCTCCTGGGATTTTCACACACAACAGTCTAGAGTTTGCAAAGAATCGTGTGAAAAACAAAAAAAAAGTGAGCAGCAGTTCTGTGAGTGAAAATGCCTTGTTCATGAGGAGAATGGCCAGACTGATTCAAGCTGACAGGAAGGAGACAGTAACTCAAACGACCACACGTTACAACAGTGGTGCGCAGAAACGCATCTTTGAACACACATGTCGAACGTTAAAGTGGATGGGCTACAGCAGAAGACCACAAAATACACTCAGTGACCACTTCATTAGGTAGAGGAGGTATCTGATAAAGTGGTCACTGAGGGTATATCTGGCCAGGCTTTGTAGAAGGCACACCTAGTTGCACATAAAATACATTAACATAAAAGCAAAACTTAAGAGGTAGATGCAACTTTAAGTCAGATAAATAAGAAAATCTCATTTACTTTACAGTAACTGCAATTTTCAATGGCAGAAAAGTCTCAAGGGTCAAAATGACCAAATGCTGCTTCTATTGCTTCAAAGTTCACAACTTCTGTGGAGAAGACTAAGGAAATGGTTGTAGACTTTAGGAAGGTACAGATGAACTATCCCACTCTGCACATACATGGCTCCTCCATAGAAAGGGTTGGGCACCAAGTTCCTTGGGAGTTCGCCTCACAGATGACCTCACCTGGTCCCTCAGTATCACCTCCCTGAATAAGGCAGCACAGCAGCGCTTCCACTTTCTGAGGAGACTGATGTAAGTGAATCGACCTCCCCCCACCCCCATCTTAACTGAGTTTTACAGGAGCACCATCAAGAGCATGCTGACAAGCTGCATCTCCATCTGGTATGGGAGCAGCAGAGCATCAGACCAGAAGTCCTTACAAAGGACTGTAAGCGAGGCCAAGAGGACCACAGGGGTCTCCCTACCATCCATCAGGACATTTATCAGGAGCACTACGTACACAGACCTTAGCATTATTAAGGATCCCACCCATCCATCCAGCATCCTCTTTGACTTTCTACCATCAGGCAGGAGACTGATGCATAAAGACAAGAACGGTCAGGATGGGAAACAGCTTCTTCCCTCAGGCCTTCAGGCTTCTGAACCCCTTGCCACTTCACATTAAAAGTGTCATCAGATAATTTGTACTGTACCTTACTTTATTTAATTTCTGCACTTTACTTTGTTTATCTATGTGTAATTTATTTGGAGATTTCATTCTTACTTTCCTAAGTTATTGTGTGTTATTCAGTACGTGTGTTATGTGTATTACTGTGCTTTACACCCTGGTCCAGAGAAATGTCTCGTTTGATGGTATACATGTATATAGTTCAATGACAGTGCTTCTACTTCCTTGGGAGTCTGTGGAGATTCAGCATGTCATCAAAAACCTTGGCAAGCTTCTATACACGTGTGGTGGAAAGTGTGCTGACTGGCTTCATTACGGCCTGGTATGGGAACACCATTGCCTTTGCGTGGAAAATCCTACAAAAGGTAGTGGATTCAGCCCAGCACGTCAGGGGTAAAACCCTGCCAATCATTGAGCACATCTACATGAAACATTGCCATAGAAAAGCAGCATCCATTGTCAAAGATCCTCACCACCCAGGCAATGCTCTTTTCTTGCTGCTGATATCAGGTAGAAGGTACAAGTGCCTCAGGACTCGCACCACCAGGTTCAAGAATGGTTTCTACCCCTTAATCATCAGGCTCTTGAACAAAAGAGGATAACTATACTCATTTAAGGACTCTTTTATCTTGTTATTTATTTATATCTGCATTTGCATAGTTTGATGTCCATTGATCCTGTTTACAGTTACTGTTCTATAGATTTGCTAAGTACGCCCTCAGGAAAATAATCTCAGGGTTGTATGTGGTGACATGTATGGACTCTGATAATAAATTTTACTTTGAACATTGAACAATAAACTTCTGCATTTCAACAACTTACATAAACATTTTGTTAACTTTCTGTAGTACCATCTGGTGCCTTCTGGTGGCAGCAAAGACTTACTCAAAGAAGTCACTGCTCCCACCTGCTGGAAGCTACTTTTCTCCTGTTGAAGCCCATTATGAATTTTCAGTCAGGAGTTAATGCCTTTTAGAAAGTTCAACAAAATGATTCAAGACCCATGGACATTTGACCATCTGCTGACTAATAGTTGATTGAATATAGAGAAACACAAATTACACAGTGAAATTACCAACTCTTGCACAATATTGCTGAGCCATTGAGTGATAATTAAAGCTTGAAATCAAGTCCCAAAGTTTACCAACAGACATCAAAGTTGCTGGTGAACGCAGCAGACCAGGCAGCATCTCTAGGAAGAGGTACAGTCGACGTTTCAGGCCGAGACCCTTCATCAGGACTAACTGAAGGAAGAGTTAGTAAGAGATTTGAAAGTGGGAGGGGAGGGGGAGATCCAAAATGATAGGAGAAGACAGGAGGGGGAGGGATAGAGCCAAGAGCTGGAAGGCGATTGGCAAAGGGGATATGAGAGGATCATGGGACAGGAGGTCCGGGGAGAAAGGCAAGGGGAGGGGGGGAAAGCCCAGAGGATGGGCAAGGGGTATAGTCAGAGGGACAGAGGGAGAAAAAGGAGAGTGAGAGAAAGAATGTGTGTATAAAAATAAATAACGGATGGGGTACGAGGGGGAGGTGGGGCATTAGCGGAAGTTAGAGAAGTCAATGTTCATGCCATCAGGTTGGAGGCTACCCAGACGGAATATAAGGTGTTGTTCCTCCAACCTGAGTGTGGCTTCATCTTTACAGTAGAGGCCGGCTGGGGTGATATACTGCGTCCAGTGCTCCCAATGTGGCCTTCTATATATTGGTGAGACCCAACGCAGACTGGGAGACCGCTTTGCTGAACACCTATGTTCTGTCCGCCAGAGAAAGCAGGATCTCCCAGTGGCCACACATTTTAATTCCACATCCCATTCACATTCTGACATGTCAACCCATGGCCTCCTCTACTGTAAAGATGAAGCCACACTCAGGTTGGAGGAATAACGCCTTATATTCCATCTGGGTAGCCTCCAACCTGATGGCACGAACATTGACTTCTCAAACTTCCGCAAATGCCCTCACCTCCTCCTCGTACCCCATCCGTTATTTATTTATATACACACATTCTTTTCCTCTCTCCTTTTTCTCCCTCTGACTATCCCCCTTGCCCATCCTTGTGTTCCCCACCTCCCCCTTTGCCTCCTGTCCCATGATCCTCTCATATCCCTTTTGCCAATCACCTATCCAGCTCTTGGCTCCATCCCTCCCCCTCCCAATTTCAAATCTTTTACTAGCTCTTCTTTCAGTTAGTCCTGACGAAGGGTCTCGGCCCGAAACGTCGACTGTACCTCTTCCTAGAGATGCTGCGTTCACCAGCAACTTTTATGTGTGTTGCTCGGGATAGATTGGCTGGTTGAGCGGTACTGCAACAACAACTTTGCGCTCAACGTCAGTAAGATCAAGGAATTAATTGTGGACTTTAGGAAGGGGAAGTCAGGAGAACACACACCAATTTTCAATGAAAGGTTAGTGGTGGAAAGAGTGAACAGCTTTAAGTTCATGGGCGTCAACTTCAAGGATCTGTCCTGGGCCCAATGCATTGATGCAATCACCAGAAAAGGCACATCAGTGGCTCTACTTCGTTGGGAGTTTGAGGAGATTTGGTATGTAACCAAACACTCTTACGATTTTCCATAGATGTGTGGTGGGGAGCATTCTAACTGGTTGCATCACTGCCTGGTATGATAGTTCTAATGCACTGGATCACAGAGGCACCAGACCGTTGCAGACTCAGTCATCTCCATCACAGGCACAAGTCTCCCCATCATCAAAGACACCTTCAAAAGGGGCTGCCTCAAGTAGGTGGTATCCATCATTAAGGACCCTCACCATCTGGGACATGCTCTTTTTTTATTACTACCATCGGGGAGGGAGACCCTCACTTTTCAGTAACAGCTTCTTTCCTTCTGCCATCAGACTTTTGCATGGTGCATGGACACTACCTTGTTATTCCTTTTATTTTTGCACTATGTGCTTATTTTTGTGATTTATTGCAGTTGTATGTCTTTGCACTGTACAGCTGTTTCAAAAAAAAACTTCATGTCATATAAGGCAACGTTAATAAATCTGTTTCTGAGCCATACAACCAGCAACTAGGAACTTAGAAAACAACATACTCCTGTTATCTTCTATTTTATATCATCCTTTTATTCTAACATTTTAATTTAATGGAATATAATTACTTCCAAATGTACACATATTGTAAATGGCAACCTCTTATCTCATTTAACATCAGTATATCTGCAGATGAATCATTTAATCTGAAGGCCTAAGAGCTTAGTTTCGAAAGATGCGTGCCAGACTTTGGGATAACAAAGATAATCATTCCTTCCATAGAAATGTTCTTCACAAGCCTCCGGGGAGCTCAATTACCAAGCTAGTCTTGCACTGGTTTTCTAACTAGGCAAATTGAAAGGTAGTTCTGAGCTGCTATGTGATTCCCGACCTCACCATAGTGAAATTTTCCACTAAGGCATGGCATTGATTAGAAAACAGCAACGTTTAAATACATTAATATAGCTTTGTAATACAAGCTCATGCCAATATTATTTGGACCCCAGTACTTGCTATAGATTGAGATAAGAGGAACTGGAAAGTAATTCTTTATTTCAATTTAAACATTTTAAAATTTTGTAATCAATATCAATAGAAAAACATCTTTCAATATTACAATACCAGTGATTCTTTTATAACAGCTTTTTTGAAATTCTCTTGATTTTACTCCTATTTGGCATTAAATCGCTTTACAAGTATCACAATTGCAATGTACAAAAAGGTACAAGCAAAACAGTCAGTCTGAATCAAGAAAGCAACTTTGGTTATTTTTATTACATGCAAGAGCAGCAAATAAATTTTTTTGAGCAAAGAAAAATGCTTAAGCTCCCAAAAATACACACTTTCCATTACATTTTTTTTGCTGAAACAGAATAGGAAGCAAACACACAAGACATCTGTAAAATAGACTCAATATAGAATGGAAGTGTCTCCCTTATGTATGTTTTTGGGATCACTGTGGAAATTATGTCATCTCCAAAGGATCACTGATGCTTCTTTTGTGCAGGGTGATAAAATTGAAACCCAGATTACAAAACTAATTCCAGCCTCCTGTTAAGAGCATTACATCAGTTAGTCTCTTTCCCTTTGCACCTTCCACCATGAAAAAAGACATTGTACCCAACTCAGTCAGAAATTTTCAAAAATGACAAAAATCTGGGCAGGTCTTCACAATATTCCAAATTAAAATTATTTTTTTTTTTATGCAGTCCTTCACCTAGAAATTTGGTTTCACCTATTTAATGCTGTAAAATGCAGTTCAGTACAACCACCAAACCATGGCCCTTGCAAAAATAAATGCTGTGAACTGACTTTAAAGCACTGAAGTGGGACCCTGTGCATTTTCCAACAGGATCTCACTAAGTCTCATTGCAGACAATCTGCAGAGAGAGTCAGAGAAAGGCATCACCCACAAATAATGGCACATTCCCCATATCAGTGAGATTGCAGGGAAACATATTATGACTGTAGGTTTGAGGGACAGCTCTTACAATCACTCAAGAGAGGACATGCAAGTAATGGTTAACAAGCTACAAGCTATGAGAAAGGTCTTGACTACTGGAAGGCACGGAGACTCACCGAGCTCAGCAGAAGAGAAGCCTGGCAGGAGATGAAAAGCATGGAAATGAAATGATGGAAATGCTCTACAGCAGATTTTGTAGAGAGACAGAGTTAGCATTTCAGCCCCGCCATCTTTATTGGAATTGACAGGAGATGCTACCGTAATCTCCCCCCAAGGAGTGTGAATCTCCAAATAAAGAAAGGGAAAATAAATTTCATGACCTCACAAAGTTACATTCTGTTGATTTGCACATTGTTTATGCCTGCAGATGGGAGGGAGTTCTTTAGGCCAGGCTTCAGTAATCAGAACAAGACTGGAAGGAGGCATTGATGTACTCATTGTGTTAATTTCAGAGCAGTTGGAACTGCAAAGAAAGTTGCAAGAGGACTTTTGGGTATATCTAAGCTTCCCATCCGATTATTGGGGCACTATGTCAATGGTTTTGACTGACATTTGGAGAGGATGACTTTGCTTCCACCGGGGTCTTGGACTTTGCAAGTTAAGTACAAACGTCACATCAACAACTCTTCCCTTGTCTGGGTAAGTAAGGTTGTGCAGGCAGACTAAGCTCATCTCCCTGGTAGCTGCCTTCCTACACCAGCTCTGCTGCTCCATGCCAAGAACCATCAAGTTCTAGGTCTAATTGCTGTTCCTCCGACACATACTACTGACTGGAATTTTATAAAATGTACTACGTTTAACACATGAAGTCTCCATGTTTACTTAACCAGCACTGAAATGTGGCCCTAAACTGATGCAGGCAAAGACATCTCATCCTGAGAAGAGCAATGGCAATCACTATCATGATGCTGTTTGCATGGTTCTCATTGTAGCAACACCAGTGTGAATGGCCATGGAAGTAAAGGGTATCCCTTACACCCAACCATCTGTCCCTCCAGGCAGTATTGTTATTTAATTTTGACTTGTGGTCCTCCAAGGAGGTCATACCTGCTTCTCAGAAACATGGCATTCAGTATCAGGAATGAAAATCTGCTTATTAATGGAGTGGAAACCACTTCTGTCAATGTAAAGAACTAGGATCTGCTGGGTGGGGGGGGGGGCAATATGTTTAAGTGCAACCAATGGCCACCAACTCCTTTGGGAGGCTACAATGCCAGCAAATCCTAAGAGATGCCACCTAATCCTCAGTGAAATCAACAGGAAGGTAGATTAATTCATGTATGTGCGGCCTAGAGACCGAGACACAGTAGAGATCTGCTATGGTCACTTGGAAAGAGCCTATGGCTAGGAAGTTAAGAATCAACATGATTTAACTTCCATGATGAACAGTCCGGGCATAAAAGGGTCCGGGTCTTCTTGCAGAATGCCACACAACTCCGTGATGGCAGATTCAGAAAGACAGAGCCTGTGCTTAGCAAAATGATACAGAAAGGGTGTTGGTGTCTCTGCAGACGGTGGTGGTGGGGGGGGGGGGGAATGTGCTCTGTTTGCCCCTCCTCTGAAGCTCATTGACCCACCCAGTGACCAGTCATAGATATAGCTCTGCCTTCAGTAATGGACTGCAGTCAGTTGTGTTACCACAAAGCCACCCATGGAATGAACATCTCAGGAACTACATATTGGTGTAAATATCATCTTAATTAAGTGCACCGTACTTATACTGGAAGGTGTTTGAGCAACTAGAATCAGTCCTGGAACTGCCAAATCAGATCTCCCAATAAGAGAAGAGCATCTCTTTTAAAAGCAGAGGGAAAGTTGGACAATATGCTTTCACTTACGCTAAGAGTATTCCATGTCTATCACAGTGTGAAGTTTGAGCTCCAATTGCTGTTGGCATGTGGAGAGGGGTGGTAAATACACAACATCATCCTTTGGTGCATGACTGATCTTAGGAAGAGTTCAGGCCATGCAAATGCCTGGTCCAATTCTGGTCCAAATCCAAAAAATAAATTCTGAAATAGTAGTACTTGAGAAAACGTTACACAATCTATTTACTAGGCTAAAACACTTATTTTCAAAGCCTACAGCAACTAATTTATCCCAAATGCAATGAATACTTGTAATGATCTCTTGCAAAACACATCCACCCACCTACCCATCCACCAACAACATCAGGCCCTTCTTGAGAAGCATCAGCAATTATACTTCGCTCTTATTGAGAATACTGGGTAAAGTTGGCAGCAAAAAAGCAGAATGAGGTGGAGAACCAAAAGCAGGTCATGTTCAACTGTTCTATGCTAATGGATAAACAATTTTACCAATGTAAAATATGCATACATTCCAGAGAAACTATGAAAGCTATAATCCATTTCTTAAGCAAATGAACCTTGGATTTCTGATAGACATTTGTAGGATTGCAAAAATATATCCTTTGTAAAAGAGAAAAAAAATAGGCACATCTTTGCTATTAATAGACAGTTCCATTTTGAATTAGAAATAAAAAGTTTTCTTTTACATGCACAAGCTATCAATGTTTTCATTAATGTGCTTCAAAGTTTAAGCTATGCAATTAAATAAGATACCTCAAATTGTCCACCAGACCACCATTATGAATTAGCTTCTGAAGAAACTTTGTCTACATATAAAAATAAGAAATGCAAATGTTTGAAATAAAAAGATTGCTAGGACTAGTTACCATTTGCATGGTTCAATCTTTGGAGCCATTTCCCATATGGCTAAATTGGGGAAATTAATGGGCTTTGCTATTTGATAATGCATTGTCACTACATTTTAAATCACTAACAGTCAAGTGCTACTAATGCTCATCTTTGTTTAAAGTATTCTTTAAGAATAATCAGAGAAGGAAAAACTAAACCTGGAATTCCAACTATTTAATCTGTAGATATTTTTATTTTGTGTGGTTACTATACCAATATGCTGTATCTTGATTTGCACTGGTAGTTCCTCTAGTTAACTTAATAAAACTAATTTAAGGCTGGCAGTCAGACCTTTTCCACTAGTTCTATATGGCCTCAGCCAGTCTCACTGGGGCAGTAAAAATGCTGTCCCTACAGTAACTATGCACCATGGTGTCAACATCACATGTGTATGACTATACTTGGTCACAGGGTCTCCTCACTCAAGCTCATGTGTTAGCCACAATGCTATGGTCAGTTTGTAAATATTTCCACAGTGCAGCTAGCTCACAGAAAGAACTAGAGGTTACAAAAGTATTGGAGAGTTAGGTTAGATATCCAAGACACAGAACTGAAATGTAGCGCTGAGAATGAGACAAAGCAAATTTTACTGAGAAATAAAAAAGGGTGAATTTTTCTTACAGTGTTAGCCATCATATTAAAATTTTCAACATGTTAAGAAACCAGCTAACAAAGTCATGATAAACAATCAAAATCTACTTTAATGCACATTTGACAAGTATAATACCACCCCTTTATGCCAGGTAAAAATTAATTAGATTTTGTGTCTTCACTGCAGAAAATAAATTAATGAATCAATAATCAAAAGACTGAAGGTTTTAAACCAACTGCAGATTCAAACCAGAAGTTTGTCTACAGTAGTCAATAAACTAAATATACATCTTGGAGCTAAAGTATGCACCAGAGTATTTACAAGATATCTACATAATCCATTAGTAAAATGTGCAACTTTTGAAACAATTTAAGCTATTTTTTGGTGAAAATGCGCCCTCCTTTAGCTTGCTGGTGATGCAATAAATGAATGTCGTTTATCATGTTAGAAGGTGAACAATTTCCATCTAGTATTTTAAGTGGCAAATTTCTAATTTACTATTTTCTACAAACCAATCTCTCAATACAAGTTCAAAGATTAATTTTCTCATTATTTGTTACAGTAAATATAGTTATGCGAAAAGTTATCTCATCACATTGCTTATTATAGCCTACTAAGGAAAGCAGAGCAATACTACAGAGCTGGTGATAGAATATCCATTAAAAGTAGACAAATTATTTTTACCCCTGATTTTACTAAAGGAGGAACAGTTAGTGGTGTGGCTAGGCAAATGCATCCAACCCCAACAACTTAAGTACATTCAAACAAACATGAAAATGTTACAACTTTCCTTGTCATTATAAAAAAAGGTTGATATTTTAAGGATAACTTATTAAAATCTTAAAAGTAAAAGGGCAATTTAATTTATTCTTTCATCTGGGAAGTTCAGGTGAAGATTCCTGAATCATTTCAAAGGAGGCTTTTCTACTGCAGTTATGTGCAGTATGACACTGAACTCTGAATGAACTATTTCCCTGACACAGCAGAGACCTGTATGTTTAGGGTTTGAAAATAAATGTAATGAGTCAGTATTTAATTAAAACAATAAAATGCCTCAAATGGGGGATACTCTTCATATCAGGGATTCACTCCTCCCACAAAAATCCCAACAGTGGTGTCAAAGAAATTGAGTGGCCAGTTATTCTAAGTTTCTTTCCTCTCCCCTGTTTCGTGTGGTTATACCTGGAGTAAGGATTTGATTTGCTTTTGGAGGAGGAGAGGCAAATAACATGTTCTAAAAAGCTGACATTGGAAATTTGACTTCCCATCTGATAGTTTAGTAGCCAATGAGCTTGAATTCTATTTTCCAATAACATGGGGTTTAGAAATTTGTAAAATTCATCTTTTCCTCCCCTCCCTCATACTTGCTGTGCAACATGCACACAAGTACAAAGGGTTCCATCCTCTTTATTCCAGTGTGAGTGCATTTACACCATCTTCTCATTTTTACAAGTATTCTGGCTTCTTTTCATCACTGACATAATATGGATTCTCTTGCCCTTGACAGAGATAGGTGTAACGAGACTGCTGTTTTCCTTTAAAAGTCTTCAGGTCATCATTCTTCTCAGGCTAGAATAACAAAAGAATGCAAAACAAAGTTATAATCAAAAGACAAGATTTGATTTTATAAAAGACAAACAATGTACCCCTCAAAGACTTCAGAACTGATCATATTCAATGCAATTGCACAAAATGAATACAGCAAATCATTAACGTTCGTGAGGGAGCCATTCCAGAACTACCAGGAATCCCAAAAACAGAAAGTCATTCATATATAGGTATGAAAGTCAAAAAACCAGTATGTAAAATGCAACAGATAATTTAACACCATTAATAAACTCACCTTAATCTAGATTGATGGTATAACAATCACATATTGTGCTGGTAACTTTACAGTTTTCTACCTCAGTGTTGGTTGTGAGCTATCAGCTGCTCTGGATAGTGATGGAGCTAGTCATCCCCCCATTTTAAACAATAAGTTTGTTTAGTTTGTTTGGGGAAAAGGAAGCAGAGGAGACCAACAGTGATTAGCTGAAATATGGCAAATTGCTCCCTCTAGTAACTTCCTTGTATTACATTCCCCTGTTAGATTTCTCAAACTTGTTTTATCTATGGAGAGGCTTGTCCACAATATGTGGAACTGTGCAAGCCAGATAAAGCAAATGTGAACTGCTTTCTCTAGTGGCATTTTCTGCCTGAAATTTAAAAGTTTGAAGTTCAAAGTAAATTTATTATCAAGTTATTATACATTACCACGTACTACCTTGATAATAAATTTACTTTGAACTTCAAACTTTTAATCTGAAATATAAAATATGCATTCTTCAAAAGGGATAAGCTTTGGGAGCAGAGGTATATTACATTACCTAAGTCTTGCACAGGAATTACATTTAAAGTTCAAAGTAAATTTATTACATGTTACCATTTTCAGACAGATATTTACCGGAAAATGAAGAAATGCAAAAGAATTTTTCAAATAAACTATACATAAACAAAGACTGACAAACAACTAATGTGCAAAAGGCGGCAAACTGTGCAAATAAAAATAATACTGAGAACATGAGTTGTAAAGAGTCCTTGAAAGTGAGTCTGTGGGTCGTAGAATCAGTTCAGAGTAGTGGTGAGTGAAGTTATCCACATCAGATCATGGCTGATCCAAATCTTAACTCCAATTACTACCAGGTTTTATAAATGACCTTATACCCTTTATTAGCAATAATTCACCGTTCTCAGATTCAATATTTTAAATTGACCTCACCACATCAGTGTTTTGGGGGAGAGCGAGTCTATTGCCCAGTGTATGAAGACATGTCATAAACACGAGAGATTCTGCAGATGCTGGAAATCTTGAGCAATGCACACAAATGCTGGAGGAACTCAGCAAGTCAGGTAGCATCTATGGAAGAAAATAAACAGTCCACATTTCAGACTGAGCTGAAATGTCGACTCTTTTTTCCCCTCCATAGATACTGCTTGACTCGCTGAGTTCTTCCAACATTTTGTGCATGTTGGTGTGAAGGTATGTGCTTTGATATACAATCGCACGTTTCTTTCAGTGATAAGTGCTGAAAACAGACTACACCCAAGTGAAGTATGCTAATAATCACTTTCAGGCCATTCCCCTCACTCAAAATTCAACCATGTGCTTACTAGAGCGATTCACTTTAGTGATTTCTACATTAGTCATACATGAACGGATACTATTCCCCATTCCGAGCTTCCTTTTATATCACTGAGGGAATGTACGTTAAATTGTTCTGGAGAATCTGTCATCGGGCATCCCTGATACAACTGGATTTACCACTGTGCTGCTTTGCAACTTCTTAAAGTAGGCATTCTGGCCAAAAAGGAGAATAACCTTCCCCCTTCCACATTCTCAAATGGAGAAAACATTAGAATCTTTCTGGATTGAAGCTACATGGCTCTCCATCTTCAATTATCATTGGTCATATACTGAAATCTCCATTTTGGTTTCAAAGCATAATCACTTTAGGAAAATTGGGCAACAATTCCTGAGAAATGTGAAATTTGTACTTTACAAGAAATAACCGTAGTGCGGGAAGGGCTTGATCTCAGTGCCAACATTTTAAGTTGGTTTGGCTAATGAAGTAATAATATGAAGCTGATTCAAGGAGTCAGCAACGGAGAGCTGAAGCCCATTACTGTCTCCCTGGAGCACATATATCCTTTTAAGAAGAATGTACTTAAATGTACTTCACAAGAAACAAGAAACAAATGTACTTCACAAGAAACAACTTATTCAGAGTGCACGAGAAGAGGGAACCAAGGGACACTGGAGAAACATCTACCAAAAGTGCCATTCCAAGTCTGTTGGTGGGTTAATTCCAGGTTCTTGTGTGGAAACCTAGACAAGAATATTTTGCCATTTTGAGAGTCAGAGAAGAAAGTAAGTGTACAAAATGAAAAAGGGCAAAATTACTGTTGTTATTTTTCACCCTCAGCTTCCAATATATATTTTTAACTCCTCTCACCATTCTCCCTCCTTCCCGATGGATATCATTTAAACTGCTGGTGCTTCCGTTCTCCTGCATTTCAAGTTGATTGCCATCCCAGTGCATGGTGGCGCGAGGGATCTTCGGCATCTCGGATTTGGGCCACATTATATAATCATGTGAGCTGGATGAGGAGCTATAGGCGCCACTCCTTAACCTGCAAAAAAAGTTTTTAAAAAAATCGAAGTGCTGCTTAGTTGCAATTCAGTCCCACCATCCATTGGACCTTGAGTAATATAAATAATACACTTTGCAAGGACGCGTGAAGCTCCTTGAATATACAAGTATTAGTTCAAAATCTTTTGTACCTTAACATTTATCCACCAATGTGAACTGTCTATTTAAATTTTAGAAACAGCTTCATCCTTCTGCCATCAGATTTCTGAACGGTCCATGAATCCATGAATACTGCCTCACTATCTTACTTTTTTGTACTGCTTATTTATTTTATATATATTCTTATTGTAATTTATAGCAATTTTTATGTATTGCACTGTACTGCTGCCACAAGACAACAGATTTCACAACATATGTCAGTGATAATAAACCTGATTCTGATTCTGAAATTACTTCCTCTTGAATATCCCACCTTTCAAGGACCTTTCCAGAGCAGGTTCATGAGAATGATCCCAGGAATGACAGGGCTAACATGTGATGAGCATTTGATGGCTTTGGGCCTATGTTCACTGAAGATTACGGGGGGAGGCGGGGTGGAGAGAGTCACATTGAAACCTATCGAATATTCACAAACACGAGGAAATCTGCGGATACTGGAATTTCAAGCAATACACATAAAAGTTGCTGGTGAATGCAGCAGGCCAGGCAGCATCTCTAGGAAGAGGTACAGTCGAGGTCTCGGGCCGGGACCCTTCGTCAGGACTAACTGAAAGAAGAGATAGTAAGAGATTTAAAAGTGGGAGGAGGAAGGGGAGATCCAAAATGATAGGAGAAGACAGGAGGGGGAGGGATGGAGCCAAGAGGTGGACGGGTGATTGGCAAAAGGGACATGAGAGGATCATAGGACGGGAAGCCTAAGGAGAAAGAAAAGGGGAGGGGGGAAGCCCAGAGGATGGGCAAGGAGTATAGTGAGAGGGACAGAGGGAGAAAAAGGGAAGAGAGAAAAAAATTAATAATAATAATAAATCAATAACTGATGGGGTACAAAGGGGAGGTGGGGCATTAACATAAGTTAGAGAAGTCAATGTTCATGCCATCAGGTTGGAGGCTACCCAGACAGAATATAAGGTGTTGTTCCTCCAACCTGAGTGTGGCTTCATCTTGACAGTAGAGGAGGCCGTGGATAGACATATCAGAATGGGAATATTGAAAAGCTTAGATCGAGTGGATGTGGAGAAAATGTTCCCTATAGTGGGGGCAGGGAGGAGTCTAGGACAGGAGGGCACAGCCTTAAAAGAGGGATGTCTCTTTGGAACAGAGATGAGGAGGAATTTCTCTAGCCAGAGGGTGGTAAATCTGTGGAATTCATTGCCACAGACAGCTGTGGAGGCCAAGTCATTGTGTATTGTGATAAGTTCTTAAGTAGCGAGAGAGTCAAAGGTTATGGGGAGAAGGCAGGAGAATGGAGTTGAGTGGGAAATAGACCAATCATAATGGAATGGCAGAGCAGACTCAAATAAGGTCAAATAGCCTAAATCTACTCCTATGTCTTATGGTCTTTCCAATGTGCCTTGACTATCCAATGTAGACTTTACAAATACCCGCTATTTGTTCCTCCTTTCATCTTCCATGGATGAGTCACTTCAAACCAAGTTAGGCTCAATGCTTCTGTTTTGAGTCACCATTAACTTTAAGCACTTGTACTGAGGAAGGATTAACCAAAATAGCACCATATACCAAGGCAGTGAGGATAGTATCTGTTATATGGTGCAAATTACTTAGTGACAGATGGAAGGACAAGCGTCAACTGGACTTGTACGCTTCCAGCTCTGACAGAAAGCAGCAAGAGAAAGGGGGTTGGCCAGACAGTGCTACAAGTCTGATCCATTAAATTCACTAAATCACATTGGATTTTTCCGCATTATCTCCAGTCCGAGCAGCTATCTTACCTCTATATCACTAATTCCTTCCGCAAAAAGCACTTTGGTGGGTGGTTGGCAGGAAAGTAAACGCTGTGCAAAGTTGCTAAATGTGTTAAGGATAAGTACGTCTATCATATGCAGCAGTGATTTGAAATGGGGTGGTTCTCATACAGTATCAGGTGCACGTCTATATCTAAATTTTACTCTGCTAAGCCGGCAGTCAAGGAAAGATAGGCCAACAATATTCATATACTCAGGACCCAGCAATGTTGAGCTGTTATTTAAGTGTATGCCAAGGCTTTGAACACAACGGTGACATCAGTATAGGATGCTGGTCCCTGAGCAACCACTTGTGTACTGGCATTGTACCGTAGCAGGATCAATTGTGAGAACGTGGCAAGTACACATGCAGCCGATTGATCATACAGTCAATCAGCTGGGCCTCCTACACACAGAGGGCTCTCCTTTGGCACGGGGTTTCAAGTGCGTATGTTTTTCATCTTGGTGGGCCTGGCTCGTCACTCCCACATTTTAAGTTGCCCAATGTGCTCTGTTACTAACATGACTCAGTAAAAATGTTTGATGATATTACTCCATTGCCTTGCTTGCTTCGCGCATACAGTACATAACAGGTACGGGTGTCCCCCGCTTTTCAAACGCTCGCTTTACAAAACTTCGCTGTTACAAAAGACCTACATTAGTTACCTGTTTTTGCTAACAGAAGGTGTTTTCACTGTTACGAAAAAAAAGACAGCGCGCGATAAAAAGGCAGCGCGCGCCCTGAGCAGCCAAGCTCCTCCCCCGGAACTACATTCTAGCCGGCATTGCTTAAACACGTGCCTGTGAGCAACCGTTAGCAAGATGAGTTCTAAGGTATCAGAAAAGCCTAAAAGAGCTTGTAAGGGTGTTACACTTAGTGTAAAACTAGGCATAATTAAGCGTTTCGATCATGGTGAACGAAGTAAGGACAAAGTGAGTTTGGCTTGTGGAAGTTGACGAAGATGATGTTGAAGAGGTTTTGGCATCCCATGACCAAGAACTGATAGATGAAGAGCTGATGCAATTGGAAGAGGAAAGGATAACAATCGAAACTGAATGCCCTAGCGAACGGACCGAAAGTGAAGTCGTTCAGGAACTGAACGTGAAGCAACTGCATGAGATGATAGAAAAATGCGCGAGGCTAGCAGACAAGCATACTGTCGTTTTTCAAGCCTTCCACATCAGCCACAGCAGATGATGAACCTCGACCTTCGACATCGAGGCAGGCAGACATAGAGGAAGATTATCTGCCTGCCCTAATGGAAACAGACGACGATGAGATGACACCCCAGTGTCCCACCACCCCAATGCCGTGGACCGATACATTGCTGCGGAGAATGCAGCTGTAGCTGGGATGCACCCAGCACATCTTTAAGAAAAAAAGCTGAAATAAACAAGCTAATTAATTAGGTGCCGCCTGGCACATAAATGTCAGCCCAGATCAGAGGCGATTGCTGATTCTTCGTGGATCGGTATCAGTTCACTGCCCGGAGGGTGGGGCCACTGCACCACCCCAACCTCCGATGACTCAGCCTAACACACCATCATCAGTGTGTACTTCAGTGTGTTCACCATCATCGCTGTCTTCCAGATTCCCATAAGTGATACTACACTGTATATACATTATCTCTACTTTATATAGGCTGTGTATTTTTACGTGTTATTTGGTATGATTTGGCCGCTTCATAGTTTAAAGGTTACTGGAGAGTGTTTCTGCCGAGAGCGCTTGTGTGAGATTTTCGCTACGGAGAACAGTACGGCAATGATTGTAGAAAAGTATTTCTACTTTATATAGGCTGTGTATTTATCATATCATTCCTGCTTTTACTATATGTTACTGTTATTTTAGGTTTTATGTGTTATTTGGTATGATTTGGTAGGGTTATTTTTTGGGTCTGCGAACACTCACAATTTTTTCCTGTATAAATAAATGGTAATTGCTTCTTCACTTTACGACATTCCAGCTTACGAGCATTCATAGGAATGCTCTACCTTCGGATGGCGGGGGAAACCTGTATTGCTTCTTGCTATGCAAGGGAAGCTAAATCCTGCATGATTTAGTGATACGTTGGGTTGAAGTTAAAGGAAGAAGATATTTGATAAAATGTATAATTTTGTCTTTGGATTTTATTGCACAAGAAAAATAGTCAAGGTGAAGAATTCGTCCTTTGCCTCTGACGTTTAGCAACTCATTTGATAAACAATTAAGGCAATAAAGTGAAAACTTGACTACTGAACATTGCTATGTTAAGTAAAGATAGGCCAAGCTGGTAACCTTGTCCTCTCGCAGCATCTGACAGAAAGAACTCAATTAGTTTGTTCAGGTCACATCCTTACCTGAGACATATTCCCATTAAAGCCAACAGCAAGAGTAGGAGGATACCACCCAGGACACAGGACACCACAACAAGAGCCAATAAATATGCTGGGAACAGAAAGATGGAAAACATGTTAATATTCATCTGAATTAATGTAGATGGAAATGTATCACATGTCCCTTCAATAGGAATCTGAACACATTTAAGTACTGTACTCGATCATAAAGTAAACAAGTATTAAACATTAAAGGATTTTAAAAACGCGCAAATTATTAATTCAGAGAATAAAAAGAGATAAGATTCTTTTTTGTTCTGAGTCAAACTATAATGAACTAAATGCTGAAGACACACGCTCAACATTTTTTCCCCTCTGCCATCAAATTTCTGAATGGTCCATTAACACTATCCACTTACACAAAGTAAACTTGTTGTAATTTTCTTTTATGTTTTGCATTATACTGTTGCCACAAAACAACAAGTTTTATGATGTGTCAGTGATAATAAACCGGATTCTAATACGAAAGTAATGGGAGTAGGAACACGATGAAGGCAAGTACAGTGGATTCCGGTTAATTGGGACACCGCTCATCTGGGACAACTCAAAGAACAAAAATTATTTGAGAAAATAGACATTTTCTTATGTGAGACACTCTGTCACTTAATTGGAACAGGAGACTGTTGCCAAACAGTTTCTAACTAGCGTCAAACGCATGCGCTTGTGTGGCCATTAGACACGATATTTTACTTAGAGAGAACAGTTTATAATTAGCGTCAATTATGTTCAAAAAGCAGTGATTTTTGTCACTGATAGTTGGCGCGAAATAAGCAGCAAGACAATTTAGAACTGTTTTGCTCACTGCAGTTTCAAACATTCAGACTTGGAGATGCCAGCAACAGCCAGGAGTGAACATGAAATTATTTCACTACTTTAACAAGTTAGGAACTACGAAGAATTTGAAGGTATCGATAATTATTTTGAACTTTACAATAAAAATTAAGATTTGGAAGATGCAATCGTCGATAGCATTGTATAAAGGAGTTTATAACTGTTAGCTGTAAACGCCCCAACCAAGAGTAACATCGATCAGCTCCGTCAACCCCAGTAAGAACTTTGTGTTTTGATAAGATCACCTCTCATTTTTGTGAACTCACTTAAGGTTTCTAAAAAAAAAAAGACAAGCCCCTGCCTCCACCCCGATTCCAAGAATAACCTGGCAAAACAAATGTAGAAAATGCGCAGTAGATCATGCAGTATCTGGAAAGAGAAAGAGAGTTAACTTCTTAATCTTAAATGCAAGAGATTCTACAGATGCTGGAAACACAGAGTAAACACATACAAAATGCTTGAAGAACTCAGCAGGTCGGGCAACACCTTTGGAAAGGAATAAAGAGTTGATGTTTTGGGCCAAGTCCCTTCATCAGGACTGATGAATAATCTCAGCCCAAAATATTGACTGTTTATTCCTTTCCATAGATGCTGCCTGACCTGCTGAGTTCCTCCAGCATTTTGTGTGTGTTTACTTCTTAATGTGTTGATTTTTTGCTGCATTTCTTCTGTTGTTTGTGTGTTTGGTAGAGAGAAATGAGACCTGTACAAAATATTCCAGCTGCCTGTATGATTACAATAAAAAGTCTTATTTCTGGGTACAAATCCTTTTGCAAAAAGGGCCAACGTGCTACTTGTTTTTCTGAGGGTTGCCGTACCTGTGCGTTAATTTTCAGAGATTTGTTGCACACTTAAATAGAGCACCAGCAGAGAACACTGAACACTCTAGATTCGCAACTACATTGGCCCCTGTCATCATTCACTCCACCACTTGAATGGCTGCCTCTACCACAAAGGGAGAAAGCAGAGTTCAGATTTTCAGGAAGCACGTTTGGCAGAACACAAGTGGGCAAATCTCACAGTTGTGGATGCAGCTCAACTGCTGGGTGAGTTTGTCGGTTTTGTAGTTGCTCTTGGTGTTCTGAATCGTTCTGCTCAGAGGTTGAACGCTCTCCCATTGTCAAAAGGAGTGACAAATTAGAAGCTTAAAACAGAAAAGGTGGGAAAAGAATCAACGGAGAGCTGGCAGGCATGTGAGAGAATAACGCACACGGGTAATGAGAAGACGGGGACTGCACTGCCAGGACAGTGGTGGTGAACCTGAGAGATTAAATTATGACACAGTACACAGCCACAAACATTTACCCAAATGTCACGCCTAGAACTTAGATTCAGTGATAGTCTCTCCTCTCGGCCAAGGGCTTAAAATATCACTCAAGTTTAGCATTTAAGCACACATCTTTTAGCTGCAATAAAGCACTCACATTGCTAAAATAAATAGTGCAAAGCCAAAAATTGTTCTTGAAACAACCTGCACAATCCTAATCATTACCTCAGCGTAGGAACACTATGACCACCTTGCACTGCAATGGGCTTCGTTGTTTTGTTCTCATCATGTTTGTCCTTATGATTAATTTATGACTTTTCTTGTGAATATTGTGCATCTGATGCTATGGCCTGTGGTGCCGCCATTAGTCAGCCTTTCACTGCACCTGTGCATACGCTTGTATATATGACAATACACTCAATCTTGACTTTTGAAATGTGCATGAGGGCAACACAGTGCAGTTTCTGTTACCACTTTGCTCATGTTTTAAATACTTCTTGAAAACAACGAGCCTTCAAGTGGTTAGCTACAATTTACTTGCGATAGGCTGCAATCCTTGAGATGTCAATGGTCCTCAATCACGTTATCCACTGAAAGTCCATTCAGAGTGGTGCCCAGATCCTTATGCCAATGCATTAAAGAACACAGCAGCCCCAGAGCAAACAGCAGAAGGAATGCATCGTCTCCCAGTTTACCCCCTTGTATAGCAATTCCTACCCCACCGCAGCAAAATCCGCTTCGTCAGCTCACAAACTAGAGAGGTGTGAGACAATATGTCCTCCTTGTACGGAATGCACAGTAGTGCATCAATATGTATAAAGTATGTTTAATATTATAGCTCTCTATTTATTCCCACAATTTATAACACTATCTTCGGCTGATAGTATGCATGATTTGCACACAGTTTGAACTTTTTTTGGACCAGTTTGCAAGGGATCAGATGACAGCTACTTACATTTATCACAGTCAAATCCACTATAACCAAATGGACACCTGAAAGTAACAAACAAATGGTTTTTGCACCGATGGAAATACCACTGCAAGACAATGTTTAAAATTCAACCTCCATCATTCTCCCATCTACAAAAAACCTTTGGGTTAATGCTTTGGAAGTTTCATAGCTCTGATAGAAATACTTTTGATACCCATCTCCAATATTATGCTAAGCATGGCATTCGAACTGTAATTTTTCCAGATTAGATTTTGACAAAGTTTTAAATTTAATCTAATTTCATGGTTGGAGAAGCAATAAAGGTCGGGGCAGATTTCAGGTTCACAAGCATATAGTTTTCTATGTGAGAAGTCGGATTTCAGTAAAATTCATCTCAGCAAAAGGAGGAAAATGGATTACTCCTGCACTTAACCCATTCAAACCCACACACCTGGAGAAATGCAGAGGACTTCAAGTATGGGATATCATTCCTCACTTGGAGGCTGTAACCTCTTGGTAGAATAGAGAAAATTACACTGTGTACTATGATGTAAATAAATTATTATATTTGTAATAAGGACTCCAAAAAGCAGGATTAGAATAATTCTCCATTTCTACTCATGAGGGCAATTAGATTTAATTACATGATTGGTGATTGCAGAGCACTGACTCCAAATATTACCCTTTTATCCAATTATCAAGTCTCTTTTCTTGCTAAAAGTACAGTTCAGCGCACATGCTACGATTGGCTCCCAACTCAAGGAAAGGAAAGCATGATAATCACTTAACAAAATAAACAGAAGTTAAGGATAATGTTGAAGTCTCTTGGATCACAAAACTATCCAGAATTAAATATCAGATTGCCTCATCCTTGTGACTGGTGCGGATACTGTCAGAAAGGACTTCCTAAATAAGCATGAATCGTGCTCAACTTACTTTACACATGATCCATTCTGAAGTTTAAGTCCACTTGGACAAGCTGTTTTAAAAAGAAAAGTAAATACACTTATTGTGTCTTGAATTGATCTTCATCATTTCAACTGGTGACATGTTTATGCCAGCAGACAGCAATATTAAGTCCATAAAGACACCTGTATAAGCTGTGTGTACTTTTTTAAACCACCATTATGAAAATATTATCAACAATCCAGAAGGACAGGTTTATATCAACATTGTACAAAAGTACACACAGTAATCTACTTACGTTTGCTGAACATGTGCCCTTTGATGGTGACTTGAATGATTTCTTGCTCCACAAGGTAAAAGAGAAGTATTACTCAAAAGCTTAACAGAGCCTGGTGCTGTACCAATGGAGCTCAGGGACTTCTGGAGACAAGGCAATTAGTTCTCAATAGGCTCAAAGATGTTCAAAACTCTTTATGGGATCAAGCAGGTATAACACTGTACTGGAAGCCTGGCTGAAACAGTAGATCAATTACCTTAACCATCTCAAAATTCTTCATAACAGACCAAATGTAAAGACGTTAAAAATCAGAGTATTTGTTGAAAAGTTTTGGCCCCATGTCCAATCTAAATGTTTTCACAACTGGTGTCACATAGTTTCAGCTGCCAGGACATAAGAACTAGAATTTCTCCTTGCCATTCCCTTAATCTTTTCCTCTCTCACCTTCTGACATTGGTCCCAAAAGCTAGATCTTAGCAGAATGGCAAGAGATGCCTAAAATTAGGAAGGCCGATGGAAAGAATCTGCTTTAACAGCAGTTGAAGAATCTAGAACAAATATTAAACACAAGGTATTTAAAAGAGAAATGAGGAAGCTCATTTACAGAGTGAGACTGCAGGCATCATTCATGTTGAACTTGCAGCAAAAGCAAATTCAAAACTAAAGATTAGATTGGAGAGACAGATGGAAGGGGAGGGATTAAAAAGACAGAAAAGTAGCAGGCAGCTAACAGTTTCAGCATGACACTGATGGAAATAGGTCATCATTTTAGGAAACACAGGTGTGCAATCATTACTTAAAATTAAGGGAATAACAGCAACTGATCTGAAATAAGATATTCTGTGGTTAAAAGTATAATCTCATACTACAAAGTTCACAAAGCATGCCAAGCAGTTCACTCAGTCTGGCAATGTAAGTTATTTTCCCCCACAAGATCAAGAAGTCACTTCAAATATATTTGGTTCTCAATATATTTCAATGACATTTACTGGGTAGGGTCTGGTTGTTTTGTCTCAGTTAATGATCTGTGTCTAACACTGTTCTCCTGTGCTGCCTCTGAAGTCAGTGTTTATACCTTTACACTCAAGTGACATTGCTTCATACATGGCAAGTTGCAACAGGATCTAACAAAACAATTGTCAGATCTGGACTCAAAAGTAGGTGGATCATATTACGTAACTACGAAGAAGATTAGTAATTCATGCAACATACATTGTTTGCCTCTCTGCTACCAATCTACAATAGTGTGACAGTTTACAGGATTTCTGCTTCAGTTTTGGCCCCATATAAATCTAAATTTCTTCACAACTGCTGCCACATGGTTTCAGCTGTCTGGATCACAAGAAATGGAATTTCACCCTACCACTCCCTTAATCCTTTTGTCTCTCACCTTCACTGAGACTCTTACCAAAAACTGGATTTTAGATCAAGTTTTTGGTCACCTGGCCTAATCTCTGTCTTGGCTGAGTGTCAAATTTCCTTCACTAAAAGGTCTTGTGAAATTCAAGAGGCTTTACCATATTAAAGAGGCCCGCCATCGGTTAGGGTCAACCATGGATATTGCATCCTAGTTGTCTATGTTGCATACGCAAGCCAGGGCAGTGTGATATGGAGAGCAAGATGTTGCCCATGTAGCAAGCTCCCCCTCTCCATGCAGCTGATGATTCCAAAAGGAACGGCAGAGACTGATACAGTTTGGCACTAATGGCTTTTCAGGAGTTGCCAGTGTTGAATTCAATGTAGGACTGCCTTAGTAACTCCAGTTCTGAATTTTTCCTTGGGGGTTACTCCTAAAGCCTTCTCCATGGGTGGGTATAGCCACAAGGCAGTAATGGTTTGAGATCAGTTTTCCTTCTCCACCATATTAAAGCTGATATATGAAAACAAATTGTTTTGTGTTACAACATTGTCCTATCCAGACAGCTCCTTGTACAGCAATCTGGATGTTTCCCATCCTTCCCTGCCTATCACCTCCTTGCCTCCCCTCCCCCACCCCTTTATCTTTCCCCTTACAGGTTTTTCACCTGGAACCTACCAGCCTTCTCCTTCCCACCCTCCCCCCACCTTCTTTACAGGGCCTCTGCCCTTCCCTCTACAGTCCTGACGAAGGGTTCCGGCCCGAAACTTCGACCGATCTTTTCCACGGATGCTGCCCGACCTGCCGAGTTCCTCCAGCGTGTTGTGAGTGTTGGATGTTTCCCATTCCCCATAGGACAGCAGATTATTTGCTCCGAGGAGCCTACGCACATATTTTGAGAGCTATGTCCACTAGCCCAACAGGTAGCAAGCTCCAGATCATACCCACTCATTGTTAAAAAGAAGTCATGTCTCTTACTTAAGCACAGCAATACAATCATAACTTGCTTCAGCAAGAATATATCACATACCTTTGCAACTTCGATCGGAATCTGCAAACTTGTAGTAACCAGGCAGGCAGTTACACACAACAATCCCATTACTTGCTTTGCACTCAGAAGTGTTCGCATCACAAACATTTTGTTTGCAAATACTTTCAGCTTTAGTTTGTTAAAAAGAGGGGAGGTAGGGAAACAAGAAAACAAATAGGAAAAGTTACACCAGTTAAACTTACTTGCTTTCATTTTGTTTTAATTTCTTTAGAATTTGGAATTGTGCTTACTGTAGTAGTTTTCCCACTTTGCTTCAACTATTCCTTAGATACTAAGGCAAAACAGAAACCTCAGAACATGATCCCAATATTGACTCATCTGATTCACACACAGTTCTTCTTAACAGGCTGGATATAAGTTTGTGATGAGTGAATTGTGGTTAACATTGCATTGCTTCACCAAAGCAAAATTGCCCAATAACCAGCACTGAAAATGGTTTAAAAAGGCATTTCCTCCTCAAAAAAGCAGCAAGAGGGCTAATCAAGCTGCCAAATGGCATTTCCATACATCTTGGTTTGTTCTAAAACTGAAATGAAGTGGAAAACATTAGCACACTGGTGTTACAATTGTTTTAATGCTAATTCCAGTGTTGGTTTAGTGTAGAGGCAGTTTAATTTGTAATGGATACTTTCTGGTTTGGATAATCTATTCATGCAAGACTACATTAGCAAAAAAATAATTCATTCGTGTGTACCCCACCCACCCACCATAAAACTCAAATCAAATCCATGTGCTATAATAATGTTTGGAGTACAAAACAAGAACATTACATGGTTGTGTAGAGGTTTTTTCTTAGATCTTGACTTAATCTTAAAATAATTAAATCATCATCTTATTTTTTCAAATTAAATCCCAAATATCTGCTCAGGAAGTACCCATTTACCAGTCGTTATGTTTATTTTATTTGTCAAACAAGTTATGTATAATTTATGTTAATTTAAGTCTATGTTTGTAATCTACTATGCTGCAAAAAACTAACTTTCAATGCATTAATACCCTGGCCATATATGCCCATGACAATAAATTTTAACTTGACCTTGAAACTTGAGAGGGCAAAGTTCATTCTTCTGGTGAAAAATGACAGAATAGTTCATTCCCTGCCTTGTGTATCAACTGGCCGGGCAGCATCTGTGGAAAAGATCGGTTGACGTTTCCACGGGTGCTGCCCAGCCTGCTGAGTTCCTTCAGCGTGTTGTGAGTGTTGCTTTGACCCCAGCATCTGCAGATTATTTTGTGTTGTGTATCAACTGATTGAAATTGCAGTCCAGTGTTAAGAGCATTGTACACAGCAAGTCAAGCAACATGTTTCACTGCGAACATTACACATGTAGTTGAGCAAATTTTGTCCTTCAAAGACTCATCTCAATAATTATCTGACCTTAAAATAAGTGCTTGCTAACAAGGGCTACATGATGTTCTAGATTCTAATACCTGGCAGTATTCACAGCGTACATTGCAACTTCCATAATCTTTTAAGATGGCTGGGAAAGATGCATAATAAAACCTTATTTAAATGGTTCTAAGCTTGTGCCATAGGGGAATCATGCGTAAAATGCCAGTGTACCAGAGAGGCGAGTAACACAAAAATATTAGTAGGGATATGTTTCAAAAGTGCAATCAGTCACCCATCAAAAGATTTAATGCTCAACACAATGACACAGGAATTCCAGTATAGTATCCCTGCTGCCGCACTGTAACCTGACACCTCTAAGCAGCAGTTTGAAAGCTCTTAATACCTCTTTGTGCACCTGTGGTTCTGTCAATCTCTTCTCAGCATTGTTTATCAGAATCGTGTTCCTTATAGCACAGTCCATTTGTTGATCTTTGTCGTACAATAAAGAGTTAATGAGCTCAACGCACCCCAATGCTCTTATTGCATTCATAGATGGCATACATTTTGCATCTTATATGGTTGAAATGAAGACCAGTTTCAACTATACTCAAAGTTACATGTATATTGCATCAACCAGGACTAGTAAATCATCCACCCATTACATTTATCCCACAAGATCTCCGTAAAATGATAGATGTGCAAAAGCTGAAATTGTTTAGCATCTGTGGAAAAAGAAACAGTTAAAAATGTCAAATTCACGATCCCACATCAGAACTGGGCCCTGTAATGCTGAGCGCTTTCAGCATTTTCTATTTTCATTCCAGATATCTAGCATCTTTTTAAAAAAATTTAGGTATCCATCATTTTGCCTGCAATTCAGTGTAATGGTAAACTTTGAAGTTAAATTCCAAGCAGTTGTGAATATAAAAGAATACATTATTGGCACAGGACATGAATGTATCACCAGATTCAAAAGCTCTCAGGTTGTCACAACCAATTTCCCCAAAACAATGGAGCCTACTACCCAAGCACCTCTGCTCTATACATGATTTACCACATTGAAAGGCCTCTCTGCCAGTCTACACTGCAGAGGCAGCACTGCAGGAGTATCAGCCTGGCTCCTGTATAACATTTCTGTTTTATGAATGAATGAGAGTGGAAGCAACAAAAAGGACAAACAATTGACCACAGCACAGTGGCACAATGGCCTAGTCAAGTTAAAGAAAGTGAAATCAAATGTGGTAACAGCACATTCCTAGGGGAATTTGAGGTCATGAGCACGAGTTCTTAAGGCACGATTGCCTGTACGGTACCAGAGAGAAGGACAATTCTTTGGAACTAGAGAGGAAATTTAACAGGAAATATAAAAGGACTCCAAAGCTATAAGCTGTGCTAAAAGGAAAAGATTAAAAAGCTAAAGAAAGTCCCTCATGGACTGAGACAGGAAAGATTATATTGAGGTGTAAGAAAGTGGGAGAGGTATTAAATATCTTGCATCTGTCTAGGAAATGGAACACTATACATCTAGCAAGAATGAAGAGCTGAAAGAAATCAGTACTGGGGAAAATAATTGGTTAAAAAACTAATGAATCCTCATAATGTCATGACCAATATCTCAAAGTTTTGAAAGAAGGTGCTGTGGGGATAATAACTGGAGCATCCAACCTAAAATTCCAGATTCTAGTATGGCTACTTTTCAATTTGCAGAAGTAATATCCTGCCACTGTTTAAGGAAAGGGGGAAAACATAGGGAACAACCAATCAGCCCAACATCAGAAAGAAGGAATTGCTGGATTTCTTTTTTATATAGTAAGCTTCTGTCTCATTAAAAACTGATGCCATGGCATTACAAGGGGAAGCACTGTTCCCGAAACCTCACAGCTAAAGATACCAATCTTTAGGGGACTTTCCTAAAGCACTCTACGAACTTAATGCAATTGAAGAGGCAGTAAACATATTTAAGAGGCAATAACCACATTTTAGGCTAACTCAAAAGAACCAATGGACACTCAACTTACACGTATAATTGTCTGAATCTTTTATCACTGTGCAGTTTGAACAATTTTTGATGCCATCTTTGATATATTGGTTGACAGATTCCTCAGTTACATTGGAAGAAAGTGAAAAAATGTTGTCAACAGAGGCCAAAACACTCCCCTTTCTGAAAAGAGAGAAAAATAACGCAATTGAAAGTATGTGTAAAAACATACTACAGGTTCACTTACACAGGCAACACAATGCATATTATTTTCTACAGGTCAAGGATTCCACTTGCCAGCTATCTCAAACTTACATGCAAGTTCACCAGAGGTTTTAATTTGTTTTATATCAAAATTTCCAAATATTCTAGTTCCAAAATACAACTCACATTAATGTTAATTTTAATTCAAGATGATACAACTTTGGACAACTGGACAACCTCAGCCTCTCATTGTCAGAATGCATTAGAAAGATACATCTGATGTTACTCCAGGAATCAGCAATAGTGAAGCTTGGAAAATATACGAGTGGTACAGAAGGTCAAAAAACAGCTGAACTTAAACACTTAAAATGTAACTTCCTGTCTAGTGGGTCTTTTGTCAGTGGTGGGAAAACTATTGGTGAGGAAAATAAACAGGACTATTCAGCTGCTCAGGGGTGGGTGACACAACCACATCTCAAGGAGACTTGCTTGACCAAGTAATTTATCAGATTAATCCTTTTTGTTAGCCTACAACAGGAGTCCCCAACCTTTTTTGCACTGCAGACCAGTTTAATATTGACAATATTCTTGCGGACCGGCCGACCCCGGGGGCGGGGGGGGTTGGGTGTAGGGTTGCCAACGGACAAGAGTAGCAGTCAAATACGTTGTGTTAACCCCAAGAAAGACTACAATGACCATGAAGCCTTGCGCAGACACCAGTGTGTGCATGCGTGTACGTGCCGATTTCTTTCTCTACAAATCGCTTTTGGCGATTCTGTTCAGGTTGGGGGGGTTTAATCACGACCGGAATATTGGTGATAAGTGGCTAATACACTCAATTTCGTTTCTAAAAGTGTTTATCTAACGAATTTAATATTAAACACACAGCGCATATTTTCCTCGCATGAATATAGCGATAAGTCAATTATCAGGGGAGGACAGGGGAGCTTGAAGTAAGTGCTGAAGGAATTTCCAGTAGAAGTGGTAGAGGCAGGTTTGATTTTATCATTTAAAGAAAAATTGGATAGGTATATGGACAGGAAAGGAATGGAGGGTTATGGGCTGAGTGCAGGTCGGTGGGACTAGGTGAGAGTAAGCGCTCGGCACGGACTAGAAGGGCCGAGATCGCCTGTTTCCGTGCTGTAATTGTTATATGGTTATATAAGTCACTTATAAGTCAATAGCATCATAACATTTTAAGTAATGTTTGGATATTAAACACACAGCATATATTTTCCCCATATGAACGTTTAAAATCATTGCAATACACCAATATCGCTGAATCAGTGGGAGCCCTGGGCTTGTTTTCCTGCAACAAGACGGTGCCATCGAGGGGTGATGGGAGACAATGATACTCGAAGGGGGTTCCTTATGTCCAGTCTATTCTGCAATTTAGTTTTCGTTGCATTCATTGCAGAGATAAGTTGGAAATGGAAGCAACGTTTTCAGTACTTTCGTGGCTATCTCAGGATATTTAGCCTTGACTTTGATCCAGAATACCAGCAGAGATGTTACGTCAAACATATTTTTCAGCCCGCTGTCATTTGCAAGCTCGAGGAGTCGATCTCCTTCCCGCGCTGACGTGGATGACGCGTGCGTAATGACCACGCGTGCGTTCAAGCTCAACAGTGGGTGTGACAGGGAATGAGGAAATGTGCAGCTGACTCATATCACCAAATCATATTGTTTCCTCGCGGCCCGGTAGCACATGCTTTGCGGCCCGGTGGTTGGGGACCGCTGGCCTACAAGATTTGAAGCACTGGGGAAAAACATTCCATTAAGAGGCCTCGGATTTTCCAAAAAACCTTTGCAGTACAAAAAGGGACAAACAATGGGTCAATTCCCACAGTTGAATGCCCAGTGCATATAATGTCAAGTGGACAATTCTTCCAGTGGTAGGAAGTGAGCTCTTTAAACTGCTGAGTTCTCCAAGCAGCGCAGCCTTCTGTGGGCCAGTCTACCAGTTGGCAGTCTAAAATGTTGCCAACACTGAGCCCGAGGAGAGCAGCTGATGCAACCTGCAACCTGGTCATCTCTGAGGCTGAAGTACGCAGGTGTTTCCAATGAGTGGACAGTCGCAAGGCTGCAGGACTGGACGGCATCCCAGTGTGCGCGGCACAACTGGCAGGTGTGTTTACAGACATTTTTAATCTCTCCCTCTCCCACTGTAGAGTACCCACCACTGTTCCTGTACCTAAAGAGACCAAGGTAACATATCTGAACAACTGGCGTCCTGTCACACTCACTTCAATAATAAGCAAATGCTTGGAGAGGCTGGTCAAGGACTACATCTGCAGCATGCGACCACTCACATTGGACCCTCTGCAATTTGCCTACCAACACAACCGATCGACAAGTGACGCAATAGCCACAGCTCTACACACCGTCCTTACACATCTGGAGAAGAAGGATGCTTATGTGAAAATGCTGTTCTTAGACTACAGTTCAGCATTCAACACCATAATTCCCTCCAGGCTCGACAGGAAGCTCAGAGACCTCGGCCTTCACCCTGCCTTGTGTAGCTGGATCCTGGACTTCCTGTCAGATCACCGGCAGGTGGTAAGGGTGGGCTCCCTCATCTCTGCCCCTCTGACCCTCAACACAGGTGTCCCTCAGGGCTGTGTCCTAAGCCCCCTCCTTTACTCTCTGTGTACTCATGACTGTGTCACCACCCACAGATCCAATCTGCTAATTAAATTTGCTGATGACACTACACTGATTGGCCTAATCTCAAATAATAATGAGGCAGCCACAGAGAAGAAGTCATCACCCCAGCACAGTGGTATCAAGAAAACAACCTCTCCCTCAATGTCACAAAAACAAAGGAGCTGGTTGTGGACTACAGGAGGAATGGAGACAGGCTAACCCCTATTGACATCAATGGATCTGGGATTGAGAGGGTAAACAGCTTTAAGTTCCTCAGCATCCACATCACCGAGGATCTCACGTGGTCCGTACACACCAGCTGTGTGGTGAAAAAGGCATAACAGCATCTCTTTCACCTCAGACAGTTGAAGAAGTTTGGTATGGGTCCCCAAATCCTAAGAACTTTTTGCAGGGGCACAATTGAGAGCATCCTGACGGACTGCATCACTGCCTGGTATGGGAACCGTACCTCCCTCAATTGCAGGACTCTGCAGAGAGTGGTGCGGACAGCCCAGTGCGTCTGTAGATGTGAACTTCCCACTATTCAGGACATTTACAAAGACTGGTGTGTAAAAAGGGCCCGAAGGATCATTGGGGACCTGAGCCACCCCAACCACAAACTGTTCCAGCTGCTACCATCCGGAAAACGGTATCGCAGCATAAAAGCCAGGACCAACAGGCTCCAGGACAGCTTCTTCCACCAGGCCAACAGGCTGACTGATTAATTCACTCAGTACAATTGTATTTCTATGTTATATTGACTGTCCTGTTGTACATACCATTTATTATAAATTGCTATAAACTGCACATTGCACATTTAGATGGAGACGTAACGTAAAGATTTTTACTCCTCATGTATATGAAGGAGGTAAGAAATAAAGTCAATTCAATTCCATACAGGGTGGAGACCTTCATGTAGAGACAAGACAAATGCTTGGCAAACAGATGCAAATTTATATGCTGACTATGAGAGAGCTGGGTGAAACACAGCTGATCTGTCCATACAAGTCAAACTGTACAGTAGGTGGTGCCTGGGCCAAATTGCATTACAACATTGCACCATTCTTGTCCTATGAATTGAGAGGAAGAATCAGTTCAGAGTTACACAACATGTTATGGTTCTGGTTTAATACTGGGTACTTACTCAAGTTTCCAAACAATAGATCGGTAGTAGGAAGGGTCATTTTTGAAGAATTTTTTCATCTAACCACAATAAAATGGGGAGAAAAGAAAAGTTTCAGGAATCATCACAGCTTTTTTATTCTCTGCAATAGTATTTTCATATCCTAAGAAAATATCTTAAAATATTTGTTGTAAAGCAACACATGATTTGAATAATACAATGCTGCACACATGCAATTACAACTGGAATTGGTGGTGGGACAGGGATAAAGGGCCAGAAGCTTTACAATAATAAGGTGTGGTTGGGGATTTTTAATTTGGTTTTGCGAGGGGTGGTGAAGAATGATTAAAGTTAGTGAACTTTCCAGGATATCTTTGTGTTTTAAAAAATCTGCTTGTGCTTCAGCTGTGCACAGATCATATAAAACCGTGAAGATTTCAGGCATCAGTTCGCAGTCCTTCTGCTCCCATTCAGTTCAGTCACGTCAAGTAAGCTTCCACTTGATTAGATTCACTTGCATCACTAAGCAAATGTCACAGGATATCTGTATATCCCTTGGTGAAGTTTCACTGGCCTAGGGTGAAAAGCAGCAGCCTGAAGTACCAGATGTCATTTACGTGCTTTTCAAGTTCCTCATACTATCTGCAGTTATGGGGAAGATTTATGCCATTATGTATATTTAATCAGAGAAGAGCTCAAGGAGTATAGGGCAATCAGAGGGGCCAAAGATCCGATCATCCAATAACTTGGCTCAGTAAGCTCAAGGGGCTGTACTGCTGTTCCTCCTCATGTTTATCAGAATAATTATCATCTCATAAGCAAACTGCCAATAAAACCTGTGTTCAGGGATCTTCCTCGCTCCAAGTAAACTTAAAAATTTCTTCTTAGTAGATAAAAGGCAATCCTCAACTAAATTCCAGGAAAATTGGCTAAATGGGTGAACTGGTGGAACAGATACAGTATAGATAGAGTGGGCATGGAGAGGATGTTTTCTATAGTGGGAGAGTCTAGGGCCAAATGGCGCAGCCTCAGAATGCAAGGATGTCCCTTTAGAACAGAGATGAGGAGGGATTTCATTAGCCAGAGGATGGTGAATCTGTGGAATTCATTGCCACGGACGGCTATGGAGGCCAAGTCATTAAGTATACTTAAAGTGGAGGTTGACAAGTTCTTAATTAGTAAGGGTGTCAAAGGTTATGGGGAGAAGACAAGAGAATGGGGTTGAGGGGGATAATAAATCAGCCATGATTAGACATGGCCTAATCCTGTTCCAATGTCTTATGGTCTAGTGTGATGAAATACTGACTAGGTATGAAGAAACAGGATAAAAACAAGATGGTACCTTACCTCCTCCTCTATTCTTCTTGAAGTCTCTAAGAATACCTTTGATTGAACTTCATTCATGCCGGGAAGAAAATTTATTTTTAAATGCAAGGTTCCCGGGAAGGTTTTCACTGAAAGAGGAAAATGGAAATAACATGGGCTTTCTCATTTGAACAAGCAATTCGTAAAAAGATTTAATACAGAACAAATAAAAACCAAGGGCAAACAGATTGCCTTCCTGCACACTGGTTTGCATGCACAAGGGAAAATATATGGGCGACAAATTCCTGTTATTGTCATTTTCAAAGTTGCCAAGGAAAATAAGCCAAAAAATACACTGATAGAATGGAAAAAGATAATGTTCCACAAATAATGTTGATAGTTAAAAATACCTGCAACAAAAAAAATGTCAGCTCCAGCACTTTTAGCTCTGGTGTTTATGACTGAATATAAAAAGGCTATCGGCCACAATGTTTAAAGGGAATAGGCAAAATGTGTGCAGTTTAAGTGAAGATGGTAGAAATGGGTATCGGTTGCTTGCACTAGATATGCAACAGTGACTGTACATTGTTCTCTCCTTTGTAAAATCAGTTTGATTGAAGTCAAAAGAATTTGATTCCTGAAGTGGAATACAACGTACAGCTACAACCATAGTTTGGCACGAATGAGGAGTTTATAGCCTAGGGAATTATTTTAATAGTGTAGAGAGCTCTCTGATAAAATCAATACCTTAACTAGCACAGGAATATGCTTAAATTTTTTAAAGAAATTCTTTCTCTAGGCAGTTAATCAGAACAGAGGATAATTTACTTCAACATACGTTTGACAAGTTCTGAGGATGCCAGCGAGGTCAATGTGGGGACCATAGACTCTTCCACAGATGAGATACGTGGGGGCTGATTGATAAGTCTGTTAGGTGGTCTGCTCCTCTTGGTGATTACGCAAGGACTAGACTGCACCTGATGCATAGCCTTGAGGATCTCAATGCCAAGTGCTCCTTCTCCACTTTAAGCAGTCAGGAGCAAGAAGAGTCCCAGGAATTTATTTTATTTTTAGAGATACAGGCCCTTCGAGCCCAATGAGCCTGCACCGCCCAAGTACACCAATGTGACCCATATGTGTTTGGAATGTGGGAGAAAACCAGAGCACCAAGGAGAAACCACATGGTCATGGGGAAGACGCAAAACTCCTTATAGACAGCAGCGGAATTGACCCCAGGTCATTGGCACTGTAATAGTGTCATGCCAACCATGCCACCCCCATCAGTGACACGTCCCCAAGGAAAATTCTTCAATATATAATTTCTGCAGCGTGCTGATCTCTTTCCACTACAAAACTCAGAACAGTGTATTTCTACTTCCGAAGTCTGATGTTGGGCATGAGGCTGACATAACAATCTGCCGGAGGAAGTCAGTGGATGAGCAGCATACGTGTGAGGAAAGGATTTGTCAGCGTTTTGGATCAAAGCCTGATCCTGATGCAGGGTTTTAATCTGAAATGTCATTAAATCCTTTCCTTCCACATATGCTGCTTGAACTGCAGACTTGCTCCTGCCGATTCTTTCTTGCTCCAGATTCCAGCATCTTCGGCCTCTTGTGTCTCCCATGTGATCCACAATCAACTGAGAACCTACATGTCCCACTGTTTTGAGGTGCCTGCTATTGATCGTACTGCTTTCAGAAACACAAGAGGTCAGGCATCACTGCTGCCTGGTAGATCATGAGTGCCACGCCCAGGGTCAGGATTTTCAAATATCTTTTCACTAAATTGACCAAAGGCATGGTGGTGTATTAATGATGAAACTCACCACCATGCTCAGTGTTTGTTTCTGCGAATAGACGGCTTGCGATATATGTTAAGGATATCCAATTTTTCCATGGTCTCATCAAGAACCTTTATCAAGAGAAAGCAGTGTGATGGAACTGAAGCACATCAATGGAGTACCTCCATCTTCAGAAGTTCCATCCTTTTATAATCTAAAGCAGGGGTTCCTGACCCTTTATATGCCATAGAGCCTTACCATTAACTGGGGGGTCTGTGGACCCCAGAGTGGGAACTCCTGATCTAAACTGAAAGTGTCAATGATTTTATGTTTGTCCTTCACTCAGACGCAAGAATCATCTGTGTACAGCTGCTTGGCCACAGATATTTGGTTAAGTTTTGCTTTGTACTATAGCCAATGAAGGTTAGACAGCTCATCCTTCATTCTAGCACCATTCTCACAGGAGGTTGGTTGAAGGCGAGGGGCAAGATTACAGCAAGAAAAGTCTAAGAAAAATATTGGGGCAATAAGCACAGCCTGGTTTGATCGAGAGTAGGCTTTGTTGTGGGCCTGATGGTTAATATCATGGCTTGCATGATTTGGTGGACCGAGTGCAAGAAAGAGATTAATTTCTGTGAGCAGCCAAATTTGAGAACGGCGTCCCTCAATCCCTGAATGACAAGTGCCAAGAGAAGGTCAATTAAATCATGGAAAATGGATTCAGAATGACCTCCTTGTCAATCTGCTACATTTTATTTGTATTTAATATCTTCCTCTATCCACTTTGTCAACCATTGCTTACATGGGACAAGCTTGAGGAAAAAGTACTATTTGAAAGGCATTGGCCTGTTTAAAAAAAAAGGGACCAGATATGATGCACCCTACATTTTTCCTGCAGTGTGCTGAACAACACATCCTTTATGTGGATCAGGGCCATCGAATGACCTCCTCTGTTGTATGAGTATATGGCACAGGTGATCTGGGCAGCAGTTCTTCAGTCACTGTGAGGTTGTGATTGAGAAGCTTCCTGATTAAGACCTTCCCAAAGGAAGGCAGCAGGCTGACCCCCATGTGATAGCAAATGTTGGACTTGTCTCCCTTCTAAAAGGTGGTCATGACTATGACATCTGGAGGTCTCTGAAATATCCTTCACTTCCAAGTGGAAGACGAAGCTGTGGACATTTGACGGAAGCTTGTCACCAGTGAGCATTAGATTTCAGCGGGTATCTTGTCTACTATGAAGTTCTTGAGTCATGATATGGTTTTCTTGACTTCCTGTGGATCAGGAGTGACAGCAAGGTTGATACAGGCTGAATTCAAGATCAAGGAGGAGGTCCGTGATCATCTGAGAGACAATGGTTTGATTTTTGGTGGTGGGGCCATGATCCAGTGCGAGATACAAGGATGCATCTGAGAGCCTAAGTTTGGCTTCTGTGAGATGGGGTCAGTTACCAGGCAACAACAACGTTAACCTCATCTGCACGTTTGAAGATGACATTAGGGCTCATTCTTGCTGAGCACAGAGTCACAAAACCGATTGCCAACTAAGACACTCTGAATCCCATTTCCCTTCTTAGTACTCCTTCTCTTGCTGCTTGTCATTCTATCCCTAGCCAAGAGGCAGAGAATGACTAATTTTGGAATCTCTTCAATACCCACCAGTACAGACACGACCTACATACCATCACAGGATAGTCAGAAAACATAGGAATATGTAGCAGTGTATCAATCAACACCAATGATTCAAAATGTGCTATGCTGAGTACATCATAATATGAAGGACCAAACTTCATGTTGAGATTGAAGGTTTTTAAAAAAAAAAGCAGGAAATGAACACAGGATCTAATTACCAAAAAGCTCATTAAAGACCCTCACCATCTGGACATGCCCTCTACTCGTTACTACCGTCAGGGAGGAGGTACAGGAGCCTGAAGGCACACACTTGACATTTTAGGAACTGCTTCTTCCCGTCACAATCAGATTTCTGAACTGTCTGTGAACCCACGACCACTATGTCACTATATTGCTCTCTTTTTGCACAATTTACTTTTTATATATTTCTTACTGCAACTTTTTATTTATGTTTTGCACTGTACTGCTGCCGCAAAACAAAAAAAAAATTATGACATGTCAGTGATAATAAGCCTGATTCTGATCTGAACTCAGCAATTCTGCAAAGTTACTGGAAGATTAAGTCTACTCCTAAAGAGGTGAAATTTTAAGCTCTTTGCATCTTAAAGCTTTCTAGCTTACCTGCATCAAATCCTGGTAAGTTTGCGCATATTTGTAATGAATTGCTAGGAATGGCTTTCCATGCAATATTAGACTATAGAGCAAGACATTTGTGCTTGTTGTATTATAAATCGATAGCAATGAGTTTCAGTTTACCTGGTACACACTTATCTTCTTGCATAGATTGCCCAATGGTACAGCGGCAGGTATGTGACAGATAAAGATCCACACATTTACTGCCTGGAGGACAAGGCGAAGATTGGCATGCAACTGGAAACAAAGTAAATAGAATATCAACACATTACTTAGAACATATATTGCACAATGAACTACAGTCACAGACAAGGTATGTTTGAAATTCATGGGAGAGAGATAATCAAAAGCTTTGGATTAGAAAAAGTAACAGTTTATATTCTTGTATTAAAGGATTTGTTGGATGTAATTATAGAGTAGTTCAATATCTTTTGTGGGATTTTAACAATGGGTTTACCCATTTTCCAAACAAATTGTCAACTGTAGTTTAGAGCTGATTGCAAAATGAACAACGAAGTGGCCAGTAATCTTGTTCAAGGTTGCAGAAATTAGATGAATTGCAACTCTCTCATGATCTCACAAATTTAAAAAACGCTTTGTGCATTGCAGGATGATGACCCCAGCTCAACAAATACTGTTTTCTTGCTCAGGTCAAGCACTGCTGATTATAGAGGAGAGAGGTGGCTTATTTTCATAAAAAAATTAATAACACTTTTATTGTGAACCTATGTGAAGCTTTGACCATGTCCAGAACAAAATGGTCAGACCGCACTTGAAATACGGTGAGCAGTTTTGAGCCCCTTATCTAAGAAAGGATGTGCTGGCATTGAAGAGAGTCCAGAGAAGGTTCAAGAGAATGATTCCAGGAATGACAGGAGTTAATGTATGAGGAGTGTTTGGTTGCTCTGGGCCTGCACTCGCTGGAGTTCATAGGAGAATCCCATTGAAACTTATCGAATATCGACGAGCCTAGAGAGTGAATGTGGAGAGGACATTTCCTTTGGGTGGGGGGGGGGGAACCTAGGACCAGAGGGCACAGCCTCAGAATAGATTGATATCCCTTTAGAAGAAATGAGGAGGAATTTCCTTTGCCAGAAGGTGGTGAATCGCTGGAATTCATTGCCACAGATGGCTGTGGAGGCCAAGTCATTGAGTAAATTTAAAGTGGTGACTGATAGGTTCTTGATTAGTAAGGGTGTCAAAGGTTATGGGGAGAAGATGGGAGAATGGGGTTGAAGGTAATAGTAAATCAGCCATAACAGAATGTCAGAACAGACTCAATGGGCCAAATAGCCTAATTCTGTTCCTATGTTTTATGGTCTTACAAAAACTTTGGCTACAAAAATATGACTTTTGTATGCAATATTAGGCATACCTGATTGACTATTTGTCAACTGCAAAGAATGCCAAAAAGGATCAGAAGTTTATTATCAGTGGTCCCCCTTTACCCAATGGAAAGAGAAATTACTCAGCAGAACAAAATAAAATTGCATCAGTGAGTAATACGGAAAAGTGATGTGAATAAATCAGGTACCTACTTACCCAACAAGGGATTACACAACAGTAACCAATTTCCCATTTTCCACTGAGTCTCAAGAAAGATCACTTTGCAAATCAAAAATATTCATCGTTCTTCTCATTCATACATTGAATTTCTTAATATAGGCAGGGCATTCCAAAGATTAAATGTTAACAAGAAATCTTAACTACTCTTTTTCTTGTACTCGCTATTAAAATAGTTGCCTGCCATTCCTCATTTCTGTCAACGATACTGGAGTCATTCACGATTACTGCTGCTCCCACTCCATTCATATAACGCCTTTAACGTGCCTCATCTGAGACATCTTAAAGAAAAATTGATGCCAAGTCAAATGGGCTGAATGAATTGATGAGAGGCAAGTTTTAAAAGAGGCTCAAAAGAAGAAATTTAATAAAAAGCAGGGAAATGAAAAGGTTCAGGTAGGGAATTCCAGAGTTTAAATTTTTGATTTTGAAGGCATAAGCAACACAGTTTAGGCTCAGGGATAATAGAAATATAAGTGACAGGTATATAGGATGGAAAGAGGTGAGACTAGAAGTATTTGAAAATAAGGAGTTTTAAAATTATTGCTCATTAGAACGGGTCTACACATGATGTGTTGACGAGTGAACAGAACCTTGTGGGAGTTGAAATATGGGCAATACATCTTGAGAATAGACTTGTTGGAATCTACGGAAACGAAGTTGGAAAAGCATTATAGTTTTTTTTAAAAGCATTCCAGGTTGTTCTCTCTCTAATTTAGACCATTTCAAAACAGAATAACTTGAATCTGTGTTGAGATGATCATGAAATCTATCAAAGAAATGCATGGGTGAGGCAAGGGACATCTTAGAGGTGGAAAGAATCTTAGTGATGGCAGGATTATTTGTTTGTTGTTGAAAAAGGATCAAATATGACAACAGTACTGTAAACAACTTGATTCAGTTTCAATTTCCAGGAAGGGTGATGCATCTAAAGGTTGAGGGATCAAATATAATTAAGTGTTCCAATACTGAGCCAATTAGAGATGGGTCAAGAGTATGATGGGAGGGAGTATCATCAACATGAATGTGCAAACCAGCACCTTCATTCTAAATGACCCTGCCTGAACTGCTGAGTTCCTCCAGCATTTTGTATGTTGCTCTGCATTCCAAAGTGTTCTATGTGTTGGTTTCACCTGGTAAAATGCTAGTAATCACAGTAGTTATCAGTGAAGCCTGCACCATATAATTTCCACTCTGCATATAGTAAACAAAGTCATTACCGTCAAGAATGAAGGTCATGGGATGGTAAACATTTAACTTTGAGGGCACCAGCACCTGGTGCTGGTAAGTTATATTAACAATCAACTAAGGCCACGGAGAAATTTCTGTTCCTCTTCCTGAGGTTTATTTGCTAGGTACAGTCTTCAACCTTGTGATTCTCAATGTGGTTATAGAAATACAAGGCAAACATTTTGTAATGTTTAACAAAATAAAGAATACACATTAGATGGTAGGAGGATGAAAAAAAAATAGCAGAACAGAGAGATCTTTGAATGTAAGTACACAGATCTCCAGAAGGCAGAAGGCTGTTTGGAAGGTGCACTTGCCTTTGTTGGCTTTGGGAGAAAAATTACAAGGTAGAGAGGCCATGCTGGAACTGCAGAAATGCTCATTATAGCATACCTACTTTGAAACAGAGGTCTGGCTATCAGGAGAAAAGATAAAGAAGAGATTCAGAAAGATGTTGCCAGGGCTAGAGAATTTTACTTCAATTTTTAAAAAAATGGCTGGGTTTGATTTCTTTGGAACAAAAGGGACTCTAGGGGGACTTTATTAATGTTTACTTTCGAGATCTGGGCATCACGGGTAAATCCAGAATTTATTGGCCATCCTAATTACCCTCCGAAAGGTGGTGGCTTGCCAATCTATAGCAGATGCATTTAATAGTCACCCACATGTGGTGTGTCTGGAGTCAGGCATAGACCAGACCAGGTAAGTCTTGCAGATATCCTCCTCTGAGGTACATTATAAAATCACATGAATTTTTAGTACAGTCCAGTAGGTTGTTATGGTTATTGTTAGCAAGGTTAGTTATTGTGTTTCAAAGTTTCCAATTATAAATTAACTTTGAATACCACAGGCGGAATTTGAACTCGTGCCTCTGGATTATTACTCCAGCAATTTAATTTAATTAATGTCCTTTGACAGACCACAGCAAAAACTAGGCATACATTTAAGGTAGAAGGGTAGAGGACCGATGAGAATAAAAACAAAAAATAACTCAAACAGCCAAAGACCTTTCTACATTCCAAAATGGAAAACAGGATCAGCCTAAACAGTCCATTTTTCGTTGGGATGGTAACAAATTAGCTTGTGCTTTTATGAACAGTTTCACAAATTTTATAATACTTGTTGTTAGCTAACATTTACTAAAAATCAACCAGCCTGTTACACAGCCAACTGGGCAAAAATGACCAGAAGAATCTTACCCGTAGAGCTTGTTGTTGAAGTTTTTTGAGACTGTGTACTCCAGCTAGAATGGGGAACATCTGTACTGAGACCTGTTGTGTTCACCGGTACTGTTACGTTGACTGTCGCTGTCGTGGTTGGTCTGCTGCTTATTGTGGTGTTAGATGCATCTACTACAGTTGTCCCATTTGTTGTTGGCACAGTATATTCACTTGCAGTTGTCAAGTTGCTTGAGGCATTAAGTGTGGTAGCAATGGTTGTGGGTATGATCGTTGAACTCTGGGTGACATCATCTGTCACACTTGTAGGCAGAGTTGTGTTTATCGTTGAACTTCCCCCATTTACCAGCGTGGTTGTTTGGTTGACACTGAAGTTTGTAGTCCCAAATGTTGATTGCAAAGTAGAGGCCATTGCTTCAACTGTGCTTGAATTTGAAGCAGATGCTTCAGAGGTTAAAATAGTTGAGAGACTTGCATTGGATGCTGACATGGATGGCGTTAAAACCGTAGTGCCTGAACTGACGGCTGAGGTTGAGCTACCGCTTTCTGTGCTTGAACGGGAGTCTGGGGTTGTATTGCCAATTGTCATGCTTGATTGGTTAGTTGTCATAAAGGTTGATTCTCCTGGTGAAGTGGAATCCGATGATGATAACAAGGTTGAGCTGGTAAAAGATGATGTATTTGAAGAGGAACTCACAGTGGATATTACTGTGCTTTCTGAAAGAAGAAGAATTTCCATTTAAATACTACTTCAAAAAAAATGCATCCCAAGCACTTAACTGGAACATTGGTGAGGAGATTATTTAGAGTTCGTTCCCAAATAACTAATCAATGTGTTAGGTTTTCCGAAGTACTTTAAAGTAGTAAAGAGAGGTAGAGCCATCTTTTGCTTTGGGCAAGAAATACTAGCCCTTTGGAAGTAGATTACAGATCACTGTGCAATAATGTAACCAGAGCTTCATTAAACCCCATCAGAAAAAGATGTCAATACCATTAATCATCTATTTTCAATGTCCAGGTTGGTTAATCCCCACTAATGCCATTATTCTTTCAAATTAACATTTCTGCTCTTATAAAATAAATAATTGTATATTTACAGAGTGTCCTTATGGCAGCTATGGTTTTACACCGAACCATAATGCACTCGGAACAACTTGGCTAAAACCAGATCATTTGTTCCCAAGCCTCTTATTGATGGAGTATTGCAATGTTTGTCATTTGCAGGTTTTTGATGCGTAATTCAAGCTTAGACTGTGCTGGGTGATTGACTGTATACTTAGGATTGTGAATATCTTGACAATACTTCAGGAGATAAGAGAGAGAAAAAAAAGAATTATTAGGTAAAAATAGATTAGAGATAAATTTGAAATGAAAGGCTGAAGGTAGAAGTGGAACAATGAGAGAACAACTAGCAGAAACACCATCAAAAGTTTAGTTTGCAGCAAGGACATCTTTCTAAAACTATTATGACTTGGGATCTACTCAAAGAGTACCACAAGCTGTAAGAGCCAAATAATATAATCAGCATCGAAACAGTCTGAACAATAAATCTATTTAAGTTTCTAGAATAAATTTACAGCCTGTACAAGAATACTAAACATAGAAATTTTATGATTTTACTTTTTTAATACCTTTGAAAATTACACATGTTAAGTGAGCTCTTACAGAGAGGGGAATGGAGAACAATGCTAATCGATGGGAAGAAGCTAAGATGGAGCATGAGTGCCAGCGTGAAATTGTCTGGCTCTGTGCTTAATATCCTGCATAGAACATAGAACAGTACAGCACAGGAACAGACACTTCAGCTCACCTTGTCTGTGTCAACAATGATGCCACATTAAGTATGTGCACAAAACCCATATCTCTTCACTCCACTGTAAAACTTGCCCCACACATCTCCTTTAAACTTTTCCCCTCTCATCAGAAATGTATGCTACTATTCAACATTTCTACCCTGGAGAAAAGAGTCTGCCTCTCTCCTATGTGTACCTCTCACAGTTTTATAAACTTCTATCAGGTTCTCCCTTAGCCTGCTACCAATAATGCCGTGTATCAGTAAAACACAACATAGCTTAAATCTATAAAGGAAACACAATGCAAAATACCAAGCACTTCCCTCATCCTGTTATTTTTGTGATATTAATTACACCTCTATCATTAGATGGTTACAATGATCTCGTTAGCATTAGCTTTTCCCAACCTGCAATTAGTTCTTTTGTGCAGGGGAAAAAAAACACAATATGTCAGTATTTTAAAAAGTCTTGTCGTGAAAACTACAATTAAAATTTCAGCAGAGGTCTATATTTGTCATCTTTCTTCTCTGAACTCAGGGGCAGTATATAGAGGGGCACACTGATCTTAGCATGTACCCTTAATTAGCCAGAGAACTCAACATAACCTCTGAAAGCACAGAGGGATTATCCAGCATTCCTGAAATATTTCACAGCTGGTATCCTACAGCACACCAGTCAGAAGAATTGAGTAAGCTCTCCCTCTGAAGTAGAAAATGTTTTCTGACACTAGAGCTTCCGTTCCTCCTTTTCTGACTCAGTGATAAACACCAGCACCCAGCTTACAGCCAGAACGAACAATGTCACAGGTAAAAACTAAACACAGAACGCAACACAGTTGCAATGCCGGCAAATCTGCAATGATGTGGCTGTCAGTGTTTCGTGTAGCCTACACTACTTCAGCTCCTACAGAATCTATTACACCATACAAGCATTATTCTACAGAAACCCATCTCTCTCCATTTGTAATGGTGAAGAGACCAGTGCAAATGGCATGGAGCTCCCTCAATCCATTCTGCACGTTAGCACAAGCTAAACCAGGCAGTTTTTCACTTGAGAGGAGCTCGAGAAGTTGAAATAGCCTTTTATCATGCAAAATTCTGGGGTAGACGTCCTTTGCAAAATTAGCCACGGCTTTGAAATGCCAAGCTTTGCATTCTGAAAAAGGACTCGAAGCATGGAGTTGATTCGAACTGGTTTCAGCTGGCCGCACTCAAGCAGGCAGGCAGTTAAATGAGCTGCCCCGGCAGGTGTCTGGCATGGCCTGGCCAGGCTTCAGCAGTGAGTGGGCCTCAGAGAGTCAACTGGAGGCCCACCCTCAGATCAGGAAGCAACATTTGATAGGCTGGGGAGCCTCAAGTTTATCACAACACTGCAAAAGTAATATTCAATGATATTTGAAATCCATAACAGTTGCTAAAAGGAAATGAAAATAGCATTAAAAATAAAAGCTCATTTTAAAAAATCAAACCATTAAATAAAAAAAAAGATTACTTTCTTGGATAGGAATTGTACGAGTGAGGACACTGGAACTAGATATAACTGGCACCTCAGAGGCAAGATCACCAGTGTAATATTGATAATACAAGACAAGAGTGTCTCTCTGATCTAGAATGCTCAAACTCTGTAGCTGGACGTTCCACAGAGTCCACTGATGGACTGAAGTGACAAATGCAACTCCATCTATCAGCGAGCTAACCTGGATTTGAGCAAATCTGGGCAAATCTAGATTTTACCTGGAAGTCATTTCATTTGAAACCATCGGTCACAATGAGGCCAACAATATTTTGGCCATAACTCCAGATTTAATTTTACTTGGCTGTTGTGAATTGCCCTGCTGAGACTGAACATCAGATCAGTCCGCAGAGCTGCACAGGATTTGAAGGAGAAAAGCCAATTTCAGTCATTGTGACAACCCCTCTGGCTCACTTCATCCTTTAGGAAAGAAATTTGTTGTCCTTATTTGGTCTGCAATCATTTGCAACGTTGTTGACTCCTAAGTGCCCCACACACCCACACAGTTGAAGCCAATTAATGACCAAAGCAGTGACACCAATATCCTGAACACTAAAAAGAAACCAGACAGCCACTGCGCACAGTTGAAGGAGCACGTTGTCACAGTAATGGCTAGACCTGCAAGTTGTTCTCCATAAATGACCACTCTATCCAAAATCATTGGTTATATTTGTGATTCACAGGAGAGAAGTGGAGGTGGTGGAGGGAAAGAGACCCGGACAGATAGATGGATACCTGAATACCACAGAAAGTACTCAAGATAGCTGGCAATTCAGGTATTGTCTGTGGAGAAAGAAACAAGTTACCGTTCCAACGTTCAAAGTAGTTATTATCAAAGTACGTTTATGTCACCCTGAGATTCATTTTCTTGCAGGTATTCACAGCAAAACAAATAAAATACAATAGAGTCAATGAAGAACAACACACAAAGATAGAAAAACAAAATTTAAGATCAATGACTTTTCATCAGATAGTTAACTTTACTTCTCTCTCCATTGAGGTTGACTGACTTGTTGGGAAAGTGATTCCCAACTCCCTGTTCTGTGCTGTTAAGATCATCTTGACTATAGTCTCCTGTGTAAAATGACAGACGGTAGTGATTCCTACAGAATGTGTGCTATCCTGCATCATCAGGTGGAGAGAGAATCTGGCAGAAATACAAAATAAAAAGTACATTCTGTTGATGCGCTATAGTCACAAGACCATGACACCAATTTAAGTAAACAGAACGTGCCCTGCCTAAAATACTCCACAGGCCAGGTAGGATCAACCATCTTCAGGTCAAAAGCTCTTCAAGGTGAAATATTAAACTTTACTTTTCTCTCCAGAGCTGCTGCCTGACTTGCTGAGCATTATAAGCAAGGTGTGTTTTGTTGCAAAGATTCCAGCATCTGCAGAATTTTACTTTTGAAGGAGATTCAGGTGTGATCATGTACTCAGAAATACAAAAAAAAACACTTATGGAATGTATATGTTTTACCAAAGTGCAGTTCTCATTGTGGTGTCTGTGTGCTACTTGAGGAATTGAATACAACTTTGATACAATATTATACAGGACTCTGCAGTTGAGCTGATTATATAGCCTCTGATTATTTACTTATACAAACAGAAACATAAAGGATCCCGCAGACATTGCACTCAATATTAATTGGGCGGCCAACAATGTCACTAACTAAGCCTCTATGATATTAGAACCACAGTATTCCAGATTATCATGAGGATTGTATTGCTTGATTAGTTAAGTTAAATGTAAGGCAGCAGATGTATATGGAAACTATTAATATTCCAAAGGAGATTACATAACCAATGGGACCAAATAGGCCGGTTAAAGGGTGGATCTGCAAGTTGCAAGAGCTGAAGTGACATTATAAAACTTTACCCGTCAAAACTGAAGATGCCCAAAGATCCAGGTGATCCCTATTCATGTTCAGTTATGTTGGGGCATTCGCGGGCAGAACACAGCCAGTGGGACAGGATTATCACAAGACCAAAAGCTCAACTCACATACAAACATCAGACGCTACATCAAACCAAAACTCCCATTTAGGATAATTAAACAGCCTTAGATTTCAAATTTGATTATCACTTGTACATTAAAACATACAGGGAAATGCAACATTTACATTAACTACCAACACAACTTGTTGCCAACACAGCATACTCACTGTGCTCAGTAGGACAGAACACAACAAGTAACAAAGCAACAGCAAAGCTCAGCTGGAGTGATGCAGCTGGATATATTGTATCCAATTCTGGTTCCTAATTTCAAGAAAGTGGAAATACTGAAAAGGTGTGCGAAGGACTGGCCAAAATGGTTTCCAGAATGATGGACTCCAGCCACTGAGGAGAAACTGAGGCTGTTCTCAGTTGCGCAGAGATGGCTGAAAGGCCGTTTGACAAGTGTGTGACATCGGGACTAGCTTTGACAGGGTAAATAAAGGAAGGCTGTTCAAATTGAACTGCTATATAGTTGTTCTCAGTCTCAAAAAATGGGTGGGGAGTGGTTTGGAGAGTTGAACTGAAAGGTGGCCAGGATTTGGAACAAACTGCCTGCAAAGATGGGGCAAAGTGTGTACTGAAGCTTTCAAGAGGACAATGGATAGGAACTTGATGGAAACAACTTTCTGACTGACCAGATCACTCTGCTACAAACTGGCAGACAACTAATGTCCAAATGTCCACTTCCTGAGCCTTAACATTTCATTTGAAGTTCTGCACACTAAACAGATAAACCATGGATCTTCAATTAATGTTAAAGTATTCCATTGGCTCTGAGCTTCAAATATATGGTCCCCTCCAAAAGCAACATTTCGGATTCTCTCCAACTAGAACTGTATTAAAAGTGGTATCAACTGAGAAGAATTTTTTAATCTCCATTTCGCCTCTTTCTGTAACGTGAATGAAAGCACTCACAGTAGTTTACATTCCAATGAAACAATTATCACCACATTTAGGGATAGATTCACTTCTCCTCAAGTTTCAGCACTTCACTGCCAATATACAGAAATGCATTATAGCATTCTGGTTAACATTCCACCTGCAATTGCGCTAAATTCCTGTTGTCATGACCTTTACAATTAAGAGACGAATTTATAGCAGCTGACATTGTCCAAGCTCAACTACATTCACATTGGCAACTGACAGCGGTGAAAGCACAGCACTATTCTGTTACCAACCAGAGGATACATCAAGAAAGATTATTCCATTGGTAATACTCATTCCTCACTCACTTACCTCTGAATCGAAAGCTATAGGTGCATGGAACCGAGGACAAGGTCTCGGTTTGACACTTCAGCATAGTTCTAAGAGAAAACTGAAGTGCCAACTGTGCTTTTTAAAAAATGTGACATTAAAACAAGGCTCTCAAATGGACACAATAGATTTTGGGCCCTATTTGAAAGGGGGTGGGGAGGGGTATTGTGTTCTTGCCCATTATTCATTGCTCAATGAATATCACCTCACATTGTTTGTGAGAGTTTACAGGGAGCAATTGGCTACACAGTTTCTACGAACTGTTAATGCAGATCTCCATTACTTTTCACCAACTTCAAAATTTTTGCGAGAAAACTATTGCAGTCAGGACATGAAAGGTTACAGGGAGAAGGCAGGAGAATGGGATTGAGGGGAAAGTAGATCAGCCATGATCAAATGGTGGAGCAAACTCGATGGGCTGAATGGCCTAATTCTGCTTCAATGTCTCATGGTACATTGATTTTATAAGGCAGTAGTGAGAAAATAACCGATACATTTTGTGCAAAGACTATCTATTCTTCACTTCATCTTATTCTATCAGCACACTTACACCTCAAATATATTTGGATATTATGACTGGACCCATTAACTCAGCTGGCTTGAAACACACAAGCGCTGTATATTAGCAGAAAAAAGGCAGTGTTACTGTGACCATCTTCCTGGAGCATGAAAGTACACCAAGTACTGTGGCTATCTTGGAGCAGATGCAAAGTTTACAATGACTGATCATTCCCAGAAACTAAAACTATTACAGCATGTAACTATTCATGAAGATTAGACATTATGCCCAGAGCATTTTCTCAAAGCTTTTCTGTTTACATTGTTCCTTATGTAATGTTGCATAGTTTCCTGTCATGGGTACTGAAATTTGTTATTTCCTAGGATGTGCGAAAGTGCAGCGCAAAAGAGCAGTGCAAAAAAAATTAAAGGCCAAATGGCTCTCTCCTGCTCCCAAATATGTACATTCATTTCTATGCCTGTTATCATGAAGAACATTGCACTGAGGAGAACACTAGCAGCCACCATCTTGTACTCTGTTTTTACATGGCATATATTCCACTTTAAAAGAATGAATTGCAGAGGTTGTACAAGATGAGAGCCCAGAAGATATATGAAAATAACCTCGATATGAATGTGGGAGATACAATTAGCAAGTTCACAGCTAACACAAAATTTATTTTGTGATAACGAAAAGGACAGTCTTTGACTGCAAAATGATATTGGTCAGTTGCCAAGGTGGGAAAAGCAATGGCAGATAGGACACTAGGAATTCTGCAGATGCTGGAAATCCAAAGAAAAATACATAAAATGCTGGAGGAAAACAGCAGGTCAGGCAGCATCTATGAAGTGAATAAACAGTCAACATTTCGGGCCAAGACCCTTCTTCAGGACTGGAAAGAGGGAAGACATCAGAATAAAAAGGTGGGGGGGGGAGGGGAAGGAGAATAGCTAGAAGGTGAAAGGTGAAGCCAAGTGGGTGGGAAAGGTAAAGGGCTAGAGAGGAAGGAATCTGACAGAAGAAGAGAGTGGACCATAAAAGAATAGAAAGGAGCAGAGGCACCAGGGAAGGTGACAGCCAGGTGCGAAGAGGTAAGAGGGGGAGGGAAATTTTATTCACCATAAGGAGAAATCAAATTTCGTGTCACCAGGTTGGAGGCCATCCAGATAGAATATAAAGGTGTTGCTCCTCCACCCTCCACTGTGGCACAAGAGGAGACCACGGACCAACATGTCAGAATAGGAATGGGAATTGGAATTAAAGTGATTGGCCACTGGGAAGTTCTGCTTTTGGCAGATGGAGCGAAGGTTTAAGATGGTGCTGGTGAAGCACAGTGATGACTTGCTGGTAGCAAACAACACTATAAATTACTGTATTAAACACACTTTTTCCCAAATACAATCACTGTAATCAATAGCCTGTAACCTCCCTTATTGGAGTTGAGCTTTTGAATTGCCTGTATGACCTGGTATTTTTGCGGTGTGAAATGAAGTCTCAATAGTACAGGATGGTTACAGCATAGTGTGTCAGGTCGAATCGAGGTGGAAGGGCTTAGGCCATGCATGAGGAACAAGCCAATGTTTGCCCATTGCTGAAGCAGACTAGAAAGCAATTCAATGCAGCAGAACTGATATGCTGGATGTGGAAGCCTGCTGGGTGGTGGATAAGGACAAGAGGAACTCTATCACCGTTAAGGTGGCAGGAAGCTGGGGCGAGCACGGATGTCCAGGATATAGAGGAGATGCGGGTGAGGGCAGCATCAATGGTGGAAGAATGGCAGATAGGACTTAAGCCTGATTATGTGCAAGACTGATAATGAGGGTAGGATATACACCATGAATAGAAGGGCCAAATGGTGCATTGAAGGACAGAACTACCTTGGTGTACAAGTCCATCAATTGCTAAAGGTGGCAACACAGAGAGATAAAGTTGGTGAAGACGAATTATGGGGTGCTGGCCTTCATTAGTCAGAGCATAGAACATACAAGCATGGAGATCATGGTTTTGTTCCTACCCAGAGCGTAGTTACAATCTGGAACACATTCTCTGAGAAGGTAGCGGTCGCAGGTACAATCACAATATTAAAAAATTATCTGAACAAACACTTGAACTGCCAAGGAATTGAAAACTATTGACTAAGTTACCGCATGAGGAATGTCTGGCAGCTCTTGGACTGTATTCCCTGGAGTTCAGGAGAATGAGGGGGATCTCATAGAAACATTCCGAATGTTAAGAGGCTTGAACAGATTAGATCTGGCAAAGATTATTTCCCATGGTAGGGAGCCTAGGACAAGAGGACATGACTTCAGGATTGAAGGACGTCCATTTAGAACAGAGATGAGGAGAAATTACTTTTGTCAGAGGGTGGCCAATCTATGGAATTTGTTGCCTCGAGCAGCTGTGGAGGCCAAGTCATTGGGTGCATTTAAGGCAGAGATAGATAGGTTCTTGATTAGCCAGGGTTATGGGGAGAAGGCAGGGGAGTGGGGATGACTAGAAGAATTGGATCAGCCCATGATTGAATGGCGGAGCAGACTTGACGGGCCGAATGGCCTACTTCTGCTCCTATATCTTATGGTCTAGGTGCTGGTAAATGGGATGAGTATAGGAGGGTACTTGACATGGCATGAAGAAAATAAGCTGAAGGTCGGTTTCTGTTCTGTCCTATCACTTTAATAATCTCAATTTGACAAATTGTTGTTACATTATTTAAATAAAATAAACATATTTATGTTCTCTATTAAAAAAAATTGAACTTCATATCAAAAGCATCTATACTCTTTGAATTCTGGTCTCAAGCATCTTTGATTTTTACTGCACCGTCTTTTGGAACTATGGATTCAGCTACCAAGGTCCCTTCAGAAATTAATTAATTTCTTGCTTTCCTCCTTAAGCCTTGACCACACATCTGATATGTAGCTGAGTTATAAAATTCCCTTGAACATCTAATTACAAGAAGCTTCTATTTTTATTTTCACTTTAAGTAGGATGTTTTCTGCAAAACTCATTAAACAAAACTAATGGCAACATGAACTCATTATTGAAAATCATCTCACTCCTTCAAGTAAAGGTATGCCACTGATGCAGATGGAAATTTTTATGGTTTACAGTCAGCTGTTGTGTCTCTGGTACAAATTATTTGACCATCATATGAAAGAACTTAAATGGGCTGCATGTGGTGTTTATCTAATTATCTTGTTTGCTACGAAGCTGCATGTGAATGGTTACGCTGTAGGGAAATCCAAATGTCTATCTTCCTGATTCACAGTGGCACTAGCTGCATGGGCTGGAGTGCAGAGGTCAAGAAGGAAATAATCTAAAACTTACATTCTCATATTAAGAACCCTTTTCCGCATTGTAGTTCACAATTATCTCTGCTCATCACATCAAAAGTAAATTACAAACAGAAAGATAAATTGTAAATTGGAGAATATAATGATACCCTGCACACTGCAGAACATAAGGTATTTCAGCAATGCTCCCACGGCTCTTGGAATTCTGAATCTCAAATTGTTTCAAAGATTCATATCCTGAAATTCCCTGGATCCACTATTTGAACTTTGTTTCACTTGACTAATCTACTCAGGACAAGTATTTTTAGAAGTACTTACATATTCATAGAAATTGTTATGACCACAGGACATTCCAAAATGCATTCAACCAATGCATAACACCCCTGAAGTATAGTGACTACTACGATAAAGGATTTTTAAAAATGATATGCACTTAAAGTTTGACATAATTTCTTTATCCCACTCAAATTGTAAATATTATCCATTTGTGAAAACTTGGGTGTTTGAAATCAAGGACTTCATCTTTCTGTCCATATTAATCAATTTACTATACTGTATATGTTTTACATTAATTGCTTTAGTTCTATCACCCACAGGCCAAGGCAAGCTTATGACTGGAGATCATTGCTTTTTTAAGTTAACCACAAGATGCTTAAATCGTTACAACAGGCCATTTGGGAACCTTAAGATGGCGGCATCTGACTTCGTAATGCTTAGAATTATCAATGTAAAACCACCTGACCTCAAAGATCCCAGATCCTTGTTCAATCCTGATTTTATCACATATTTATGTCTTGACTACAAGGCAAGTATTGGATTAGTCAACTTCAGTGAGGTTTCCGGCGTCCATCAATTTAGCTGGCGTCAGTAAATGTGCCTCATTGATGGAACATGATAGGCATTCATGTAATTCTCAAGACACTTATGTGTATTGTAATTGTTATGATCAATCTATGTGTGTTTTGCAGGCAGAGAAACCAACTGCATAACATGGTGCTAGATGTGGTAGAATTACATAATTAAGTCATTTTAAAATCTTGTGCACCAAAGCCAATACAAATCATATACCCATCAAATTTTTAATTCAATTTTTACTCCTTGAAACTGTTAACACCGCCACAGAAACAAATCCTGATAACCATCCAGGCTCATTTTAACCAAGAAACTTTGAACATTGTGTGACATTCAATCCTAAAGAGAATTAGCAAATCTCTTGACTGTAATTGTCAAGAAACATTTAGTTATTTTGAAACTCGCTGATACCAGCAAGAGGCTGAAAATATGCTTTCACCCTAATTTCCTTTTTAAAGATCAAGGAAAGCAAGTTTTAAAAGAAAGTATTTGCTCAGGATGTGGTGATGTGCACAGATCAGACAGGTAGAGAAAATAATCTACCACCAGTTCAACCAGAACTAATGGCTCTCCTCCTCGCTAATTCTAATTTAAAACAAAGGTTATTTATATATACACAGTAAATAATATTTATTTATTTAGTCACTTACTTGGAGACACAGCACAGTTCCAGGCCCTTCCAGCCCAATGAGCCTGCACGCCCAATTACATCCATGTGACCAATTAACCCCCATGCTTTGGAATGTGAGGGGGTAACCGGAGCAAACCCATGCAGTTGCAGGGACAGCATATGACGTCCTCACAGACAGGGGCGGAATTGAACCTGGCACTGTATAGCATTACGCTAACTGCCAGGCTTGCCCAATAGATGCAAAACGTAAAGCATGCGCACATTTTTAACTGAAAGTAAGGTGTGCTTTATAATGTGGCAGCTAAAATCAGTTCCAGATTTTGTATCCAGCACAGTCTGAAATGACGCTTCTGAAGACCCCAGCCACGCCTTTTCTCCCCCCAAAGTGGCCTAGTTTTTAAGATGATCAACATTGATTTGAACCAGTTTCCATCTGATAGGCACTAAAGGTTCTATTTGCTTTTACATCTAGCTTTATTCTTGGTGTTCAGATTTAAATCTGTACATGGAAACAACATCTTTAAATAACTGCTAGAATTCCTGCCAATTTACCAAAATGTAATAGTGGCAATTTTAGTTCACTGTCATTTTAAGGCACACTTTTTATTACTTTTCCCTGCATGTCTGACTTTTCCATGGTTACAAGCAACATTGTTCTTTTAGAGGCAGCTGACACAGGCTGCAGAAGTGCATATATCATATTCCAGAAGTGGCTGCGTGACCTTGGCTTCACGAGAAGGGAGATCAAGTCACCCAGCAGGGCTGTAGCTGGGGCAGCAGAGAAAGGATCAGCATGGGTGTGGACGAAGTACGTACAGAGGGGCAGATAGTCAGATAGTGTATCCATCTTTTGCAAACCCTTCAGCAGTTGCATAGACACCCGAAGAGTAGATTATCTGTTGGATGGAAGCGACCAACATCTCTGATAGAGGCAGATGCCAAGATTTTAAGCTCACCAGTGGGAGGTGGTGCTTTAGCACTGCTGGCCCACCACCTCGAAGGAGTCTTGGTCATAAGCGGGCTGAAACTCCTGAAGACAGGTGGCAGATCAACTGATGATCCCGCTGGTGGTAGCACAGGACAGTTAACATCTTAGTCCACGTGTATTTTCAATTCTATTTTAGTCATCTAGTGAAGCTCTTTTATTATACTGTTTATGTTTTGTAACTTCAAAATGTAAAAACTAAATAAAAAGAAAAGACAAGGGGCCCAGGAGAACGGGTCTTAGTTTGTTTTTTTCATTTTAGCGAGACGTGCACATATCATGTGGTCGTGTCGCTACATATGCAATTCACCTATTTTTACATATATCCTGCAGTGAATTACTTAAACAAGAATGCTTAATCAGACAATATACATACAATATTACTCCACTACTGAAATATTAAATACACAACACTGGGGCTCTCTAACTGGGTGGCCACACCGATTACAAGCACAACTCTCAGGGAGGGGGAAAATGGAATATCCCGCTTCCTACAAAAGCAGCATTTGCTGGAAAACGACCTTCACTGTTGGCGCACTATAGAATCTGCAGTTTACAGACACCATTCTGATGAGACCAAACAGGTTAAACAAGTGAGGTAGGGACAGAGCAGACAGGGAGAAAAAAAGAAAAAGACCACCTAGACCTCAATTATGGAACTGGGAAAAAATTAAATCCTAATTTCCACAAGTCACCGATTAGCCTCTGGCCCAAACCTGGTACAGTACTGTGTTGTAGCAGAATGCAAAGTTACGGACAAGCTAAGTTGCAAGAGGAGGTCTTGGGAAACAACCCTTGCCGTCAGGTTGACTTACAGGAAAATCACAGTGGCTTCGGTGTGCAGGTTGCCAAGGGTCAAACTATGCCCCACCAGATATTGAAAAGGACCTTGCTGGTTTCAGTTGAGTGTCCTTCCTAGCTGCTCAAGAGGGATAGATTAGCATCAAATGCTAATAAAAACAGTGAATGACAGTAAAAAAGCAAGAGTTCTACTAAATTCTCATGGGCCATTTTAACCAAATGCCTGGTGATTTTTGCTGGCTGGACAGTTACAAACTAGTCTTCAAGCCACTTAACATGGGACTTACCTTTCCCAAAGAGTAAAATATAATAAAAAGTAGCGAGTGTTTGTGTAGGGCTTTATCATTGTGTCATGATAAAAGGGAAGAGGATTGTACATTCAAAATGTATCATTTTACTGCCAAACAATATATTATTGGCCTGGGGCTTAAAAACAAGAAGGTTGGTTTGGAAGATGTTAAAGCATTTTGTAATTGAAATGGCATTTTGAATAGAATTTGTATTATAATAATAAACTCCTTCCACATCCGTATAAGTTGTTGGTCTCTGTTAAGTAATCTGTTAAAAAAAACAGATGGCGGAAATTAAATGACAGGGTTCTTTCAATTGTCGGTATTTCATTTCTCTTTTAATAACAATGAAATCTGTACAACAGTTGAAGGAAAGGCTAACTTACATTTATATAGAACCTATCACAGCCATATCAGCTGCGACTAGCCTAAGAATTACCCTTCAAGGTAATAAAACAGAAAATGCTGGAAACACTTAACGTGTCAGGCAACATCTGTGGAAGAAGAAACAGAGTTAATGTTTCAGGTCAAAGATCTGGGACAACCAGAAAAGTGAAAAGGAATGTATTAAGCTGTCCAGAAGGGATGGAAAAGACATAGGATGCTCTCTCTCCTTGACTGTCTACATTAACACATTGACTAGAAGACCTCCCTTACACCTTATCCCTGAAGTAACGCTGGCCTCATCCTATCCATCCCTTCCCTAACTTCCCTGAAGCTTGACAGCACTCCCTGCAGTGGTATAGGAGCATTACAGTACCTGGATCGTGCACATGCTACAATAGAATTGGAAAAGAAAATTTCCAGTGACAAGTTCTTGTGTGTTAGCTTACAGGAATAAATGGAGACACAGGAGACTGGAGATGTTGGATACTGGAACAAGAAAGAAAATAAGCTTCTGGAGAAATTCAGTGGCAGCAGATTGTGAAGAGATACATACAATTGAGATTTCAGTCAAGACACTCCAAAAGTCCAATAATTAATCAGGCACCCTTACTTTGAACCTCAAAACCTGTAATTTTATATTGGGTCATCTTCAGCAGGAGTTATTGTGTGAAAATGGTGGATTTTTATAAATCAATTTGTAACATGATGAAGTCATTGTTTCACCATTCTTTAAACAGTTCTATGATAACAATCTTCAGAACAATTAAGCAGATTCATATTCCAGGATGGACTGTTTATTCTCAAGATAAATATCACTGCATTAACTCAGTAAGGATAATTTGAGCCTTCCATTAGACAGCTAAGTGACTTGGAAACCAATGATACTGTCAACAGAAAATACCAATTTGTACATCCAGAGGCATCAGATAGGAGCAAGCTACAGCAGCTGGCTTATCCTTCCTCTCTAAGTCATAGCAAACCTAAACATTGTTTGCCTTCTTAGACTCTCCACACTGAGCTTGAACTCTCAACACAAGCTTGAATTTAGGATTATCATGATCTACATGTCTCAGTATTACATAAATCTGTACAGTTAACTACTGGATCAAGTCAACAGTAATGAAAATGCTGAGAATTTTAAATTTATTTCGAGATACAGTCCAGAATGGGTCCTATTGGCCCTTTGAGCCGCACCGCCCAGCAACCCCCGATTTGACCCTAGCCTAATCACAGGACAATTTACAATGACCAATTAACCTACTAACCAATACGTGTTTGAACTGTGGGAGGAAACCAGAGCACCTGGAGGAAACCCAAGTGCACATGGGAAGGAACGTTCAAACTTGCTTACAGAGGACGTTGGAATTGAACTCTGAACTCTGACCCCCACCCCCCAAGCTGTAATAGCGGCGTACTAACTGATACACTACCATAATTTTACTCAACTTAACAGACAAGTTCCTTTCCATTTCAACAAGTGGAGGTCTGCTCAGGTTCCAAATTAAAACCCAACCTGGCCAAGGTTAATCTGCACTCAACCTGACCTGACATCACCATCACTACATACAATGTCAAAACTGGCTTGAGGCAACTTTTCAGATAATATTAATCGAGAGCAGAGAAGCTCTGCAGTAATATTATGCAAATGATCCCAATCTGCAAATGGTACTGAGCTAGTCTAGCATGGGCTGACCCAGGCTCACCCTGCACATTATCACAATACAGAGCTTCAGAGACTCAGACTTTGTGGAGTCTGCATACTCCTTTTCTGACCGCGTGAGTTTCCCACGGGTGCTCTTGTTTTCTCCTACATCCCAAAGACAAGTTTGTTGGTAGGTTAATTGGTTGCTGTAAATTAACTCTAATGATAGATTAAATTGCCTTTAATGATGGGAGAATCAGGGGGTAGTTAATGGGCATGTGACAGAGAACAGGTTACAGGGAAATCAATAGGGGAAAATAGGACTGTTGGGACTGCTCCAAGAACATCGACCCAATAGGCTAAGTGGCCTAAATCTATTTGTATGAAAATAATGAGAATAATAAACATCTGGCCCTGTGCCAAATGCATGGAGTCAGGTCCTAGGTCGTGTAGACAGGTTCCAACAAGCAGCACGGCATCCCTGCCAAGGATTGGGAATTCTACCCAGTAGGGTCACAGCAGCACAAACATGCACCACTGCCAAGTACTGTTTATGTAAACTGATTAAAGTTAATAGCACAGGCTGGCGAAGTATCAAGGTTCCCACCCAAATGAGAAACCAGAGGAAAGATAAAGAACAAGTACAAGTTCCTCGTTCAAAGATTTTAGAAACAATAGTTCATATGTTTACATTAACTGAATTCCAGAGATGAGACCTCCTTTGAAGTTCTACTTCAAGCACACTCAGAAGTTAAATAATCACTGTCCTTGCCTTAATATTTCAGACAGCAAACTTTCTCCTGTGCGTGAAATACCACTGAACTATGCCGCACTATTTTTTTTCTGTACTGGCTTGATTAACATTTTTACTGTGTACTCCTTAAAGAAACACCGCATCCTACCTCATCATAAATCATGAACAAATATCTTGCTTTTAGATAAATATTACCCATGACTTCAGGGCTTCCATTGTGATTTACAAGCAATTTGAAAGCACAAGAATACTACCAATGAAGTGAAACACAGCTGCTAGGCTTATGCACAGCTATTTAAAAAAAAACAGTGACAAATGGAGGCTCATTGGTGGCATTTTTCTCCTCTTGTGACTCAGATTGCCTTCCCAGCCAGGATTTGAACCCATGATTTAAGTTGCAGTTCAAAACAGTGCTCTGAGTGCTGCATCAACCCCTTTTGCCCTTGACCAAGCTGGCATTTATCCCTGTAAGCAGGACCACCAAAATGCACTATTCATTTCCATTGTTGTTGGATACTGCTATATACAAGTTACAACGGCACCTTAAATGCCTAGGGCACTGCTTAGGGCACTGTTTGTAGTCCAGGTCTTGCTACTCTACAACAGTGTGCTGGTGACACTGCCACTTGTGTTTTGACTGAGAGGTCGGAGTCCTCCCAGCCTCGTGTGGTGAGGCAGACAAGAGTTGTTGCAGCCTTTCCCGATGCGCTTGCCCATTTCTGCATCCAAGGAGAGGCCGTCACTAATGATGGACCCCAGGTATGTGAACTGATGAACAACATCCTGCTTGTAGTTATTAATGGTAATAACTGGTGGTGACCTCTACTCCAGATAAATGATATTCATTAAACAAATGCAGTTTTCACCTGGAGATTTGATAGCTATAAAAACAACGCTATGGAAAATCTTCATGGAATTTCTACAAATACCATAAATACATCCTTAAAAAAAACACACACACACACATTAAAAATCATGTCCCTTTGGAAAAATAAGTTAGCCATAGATGAGTAGTTACAGAAAAAAGTTCTGCAAACATATGGATTCATTTCGTGAATTAAGAAATCAGGCAGCAATGCTGATTGAAACATCTGCATCATGTATTCCCACAGGTGAAATAAAATATTAAAAGAATTAATAGAAGAAAATGTACCACTTGGACATTCCTTTTTGATTATTCTAGGGAAGGTTATGTTTGTGTTTAAAGTTATCGGTAATGTGATTGAATTCATATTCTTTTCATCCACTTATCAATATGTCTGTTGGCTCTGTAAGGCTTTGAAAAAAAACTAGAATTCATAGATTAATATTTGAGAATGTTAAGGCATTATCGCTGGTGTTCTGGCTGACATTTAACCAACACTGGAAGTTTAGCTCTGCTGCATACATCAGCCAAAATCATAACAGTTTTGGCACCAATGTATCCCCAGATGCTCCTTCCAAAATTGATCAGTAGCAGTACAAGCTTGAAATGATCCTACAGAGATTGATCTTCGGTAATTGTGAACAAAAGAAGCCATAGATTTTAGATCATGTCAAGTTTATTGTCATATTTTATTTATTTATTAAGATTCAGTGCGGAATAGGCCTTCCCGGCCTTTTGATCAGCTTTGGCCAGCAAACCCCAATTTAACTCTCACCTAATCACGGGACAATTTACAATGACCAATTAACTTACCAACCAGCGGAGGAAACCGGAGCCCCCAGAGGAAACCCATGCAGTCCCAGAGTTCATGGGGAGAACACACAAGCGGCGGGAAATGAACGCAGGTTGCTGACATTGCAAAGCACTGTGCTAACCACGAAGCTACTGTGCCACCGCATATGCACAAGTATAGTGAGGTACAGGTACAATGAGAAAGTTGCTTGGAACAGAACCACAAGTACAAAAAGCATATCATAGATATGACAGATATTGTCCTCTTTCTTTTTAATTCATAAGATCATGGCAAGTACGAACGGAATGAGGCCACACAGCCTTTGAAACTTGCCACCATTCAATTGGATCTCATGGCTGATATGATTTTGCTCAAGTCCACTTTCCCATTCTTTCACCACAACCTTCATTCAATTCACTTACTCATTACAGAAATCCATCTATCTATTTCAGCCCCAAACATACACAAGCTCTGTGCTTCCATAGCTCACGGCAGCAAAGAGTTCTAAGACTTTCAACCCTCAGAGAAGAAATTCCATTGGAGACATAAATAAATGTCCTCTTTTTCTGAGGTCACGTCTGCTCATTCTTTACTTTCCCACAAGAGGATATATTCCTTTCTTTGGATTGAGCCTTGAGAATTTATACATAGCAATAGGCTAGTATGCCATACAACTTGTAGTTGGTTGTGTTCTACACACCTGCAGCCCTTATCCTTCTAAACTAGAAGTTGCATGTCCAAAATGTTGGCCAGAAAGAACTACAGTCTACAAATCCATGAATTTGAATGAATCAAGGACAGTGGAAGTAGACAAACCAATTGTCTTTGTTCTTGCCATGAGGTCAAAGTAAGAGGCTGCCATTTTGTTAAACTGCTCTGTATTCTCCATTTTGTGAATTGGTTTGCTTGGATGAATCAATGATTTAAAGTAGATACAACGATGCTCCAGGTAATCTGCTGGACTAGAGGGAATTTCCAAATAAGAAGTTATTTGTGAGGTGTTCTTTGGTATGATATAACATGCAGGTTTGTGACTGGTGGGGTCTGTGTCTGCTCTGAGTGTTTCGAGCTGGTTACTGGTTTGGTAACTGATTTAGAACAAAGGGCCATAAATTACCAGTAATCTCTTGTGAAAGCGAGCAATAAATGGATGCCGGCTTGGATCAGAGCCAATTTAAAGATGACACAGGTCAGTGAGATGACCTACAGCTTAAGTGTTTAAAAGTAAGCAGCTTCAAATGCAAAGCAGCGAGACAAGTTTCTGGAGACCAACCATCGCGAACATGGAGGACCCCACATTGCAGTGTAGACTACTTTCCCAGGTATTACCTTCCTTCTTCTTTGACTGCTCATGGAGAGTCTGGGAAATTTAGTAAGTCTGCACGCAGGTATTCGGTTGCGTAAGTTCACAAACTCTTCAGCTAAGATAAAAGGTACTTGTCATAAACACAGATTCTTTCTGTGCCCAACTGATCATCATTACTAATGAGTAATCCGTGTAACAGAGAAGTGTTGTCAAATTGGCCTTGGCATGCCAGTAGCTCTACTCATTAAAAAATTTGCTATGTTGCCAAAGACTCTTGCAAGTTTCTACAGATCTACAGTGGAGAGCATTCTGACTAGTTGCATCACAGTCTGGCATAGAGCCTCCAATACAAAGGATCACAAGAGGCTGCAGACTCAGCCAGTTCCATCAAGAGAACATCAAGAACATCTTCAAAAGATGGTACCTCAAGAAGGCAGTGTCCATCATGAAGGACCCTCACCATACAGGACATGCCTTCTTCTCATTACTACCATCAGGGAGGAGATAGAGGGAGCTTTAATACCCACACTCAATGATTCAGAAACAGTTTCTTCCCCTCTGTCATCAGATTTCTGAACAGTCCATAAACACTACCTCATTACTCCTTATTTTTGCACTACTTATTTTGTAATTGCCACAAAACAACAAATTTCATGTCATACAAGACAGTGATAATAAACCTGGTTCTGATCAGTGTTTTGCATCAAACAGCAAAAATGTGTAACTTTTTGATGTTAACTTGAAGTTCAAACAATAGTGGGAACACATTTAGCAAGATGCACAATTTGGCTTTTTAAAAAAAAGTTGTTTTAGGAAGTGGGTAACAATGATCAAAACAGAAGTAAGAACTTGTTTAACATCTAAAAAAATTCCTCAAAGGAGAATTAAGGAAAATTTAAGTCACCAAGTTCCTACTGGTTTTAATTCTAAATATGTCCATTCAAAAACCAGATAGATTCAATAAACCACTGAAAGCCACAGATGAAACTCCCCCCCCCCCCCCACCAATTGGTCCCAGCTGTCTACACCCAGCCCATTTCCACCAATCAGATTCCTCGGAACTATCTCACTTTTCACATTAACCCTATGACCTCTAGTTCTAGCCTCACCCAAAAGTCTGCATGCATTTACCCTATCTATACCCCTCATAAAAATCTATAAATTACAAAAATAAATGCATAGTGCCAAAAGAAAACAAATGATGAGATAGTGTTCATGGGCCATTCAGAAATCTAATGTTAGATGGGAAGAAGATGTTACTAAATCATTAAGTTCGAGCCTTCAGGCTCCTAAACCTCCTCCCTGATGGCAGTAACGTGAAGAGGGCATGTCCCAGATGGTGAGGGTCCTTAATGATAGACATCGTCTTCTTGTGGCACCACCTCTTGAAAACATCCTCGGTGGTGGGGAGGGCTGTGCTTGTGATGGAGCTGTGTTTGGCTACATCCCTCTGCAGCCTCTTCTGATCCTATGCACTGGAGCCTCCATACCACGCTGTAATGCATTCTGTCAGAATGCGCTCCATTATACATCTGTAGAAATGTATAAGAGTTCTTGGTGATATACCAAATTTCCTCAAACTCATAACAAAGACATGCCAGCAACTCTATGTTTTTTTGGCTTCCTCCATCTTTTGGCTTGCTTGGAAACCTGCCCAACTGAGAAACGTCCCTTTTTATAACAAAATTACGTCATTTTTCCACTATACCGTTTGCAATGAAAGTCTGACTCACTAAGTCAAAAGGGATGTTGGTAGAGGGTGAGCCAAATATCACATGAAAAAAAATGTACAGTGGATTCCAGTTAATTGGGACACATCGGGACCAGTACATTTTGGCCTGATTAAGTGGCTGCCCCAATTTGCTGAAGTTTCCTGGAAATAGTTAAAAAGGTATAGAAAAGAAACTGAGTAACAAAATTATAAATTTAAATGAAATACAAAACAAATTAAAACACTACCAATACTACTGATGATGATGATGGCTGGTTCGTCGCTTGCGAAGATCAGGAGGGAAGAAGAGTCCTCCGGAGCAACAGTGTGAACGTTGAGGACTGTAGAGGCCAATTCTGGATCTGCCGACTCTGGAGCAGTAGGGACACAGAAGCAGCTGGGGTGCAGGCTACAATACTACTACAATACAATAAAACTGTGTTACGAGAAATACTAGTATTAGCAGTGGCAGTAGTATTAATTTCTAATATGTATCGCCAGAGGAATTCATCCATGTTACATTTTTTGACTGTAAATGAACAAAATCAGCACTGACACCTAGTGCAGATAATGCACTCCTTTCAAGCAATGCTGTTAACGATTGCATCCTCCAAATCTTCATTTTTCTTGTACCATTCGAAAGGATTATCAATACTTTCAAATTCTTTGTAGTTCCTAACTTGTTGAGGTAGAGAAACTGTTTCAAATTTACTCCTGTTTGTTTCTAGCATCTCCGGGCCCGAATGCTTGAAACCACAGAGATCAAAACAGTTCTAAATTATCTTACTGCTTATTTCTCACCAACTATCAGTGACAAAAATCACTGCTTTTTGAACACAGACACATACAACTGACACTATTTAAAACCTGTTTACTCGAAGCACGGTGTAGTGTCTAACGGCCACACAAGTGCATGTGACTGATGCTGGTTAGAAACTGTTCTACAACAGTCTCCTGTCCCAATTAAGTGGTAGAGTGTCCCAAATAAATAAAGGGAATCCCAGTTATTTTCTCAATTAGATTCTGTTCTTTAAGAATTGTCCCAAATAAGCAGCTGCCCTGATGGCCCAATTAACTGGAATCTACTGTATTTGTATTTCTTTATTTGACAGCTACTAAAACAACCAGAGAAACACATTGATATTCCTTACGTCAACCTCACTAATTCCAACTAATTCAAGTTGATTTTATTGTCATATGCAGAAGTATGGCGAGGTACGGGTACAAAGAAAAGCTTTCTTTCTGCAGCATCACAGGTACACAGGTTCAGACAACACACAAGGCATAAATTATACTGTCAGTTGAAGAGGAAAAAAAATACAGCTTTCAAATTCTTTTTGACCCATCAAGCTTCAAAAAATGCAAAACAAAACATTTCTCCAAGGACCAGTAGTTATAAGCATCAGAGCAAATCATCACATTTGCATTTAAAAGCACATTTCAAATCAGTTGGCTGCTTTCTGGCTCTGGAGTTGAGACACACTGGACCCCAATCCCACTTGAGACATGGACTCAAATCCCCAGTGGTAAGGGGAAGCTGTACTAGCCAGAATTGCCATTTTACAGATAGGACATTAATTCCAAGCCTCCTTTGTTCTTTCTGACTCAAAATATTCCAGGGCACCAACTTAAAGAACCAGGGAGGAGATGACCCAGTGTCCTAGTTAATATCTACTGCTGAAATCTACATATCTAAACAAATTCATCATCATATTGTTCCGTATTTGAGCTTGTGGCATGTTATGTTTGTTTCCTACATTACATTACTGGCCTCACTTCAAAGTTACTTCTGATTGCAGTGCTTCTGGACACTCTAAAGGGGATATGAAAAGACTGAACAGGAACGGAAGTCTCTCTTTAATGCTCAGAGATACACAGTGTCCTGAGTGACTGGGTTATAGTAACTGAACTGTCAATCTTCATTTCAGTATTTACAGTCTTATCTCAGATTTTTTTTAAAAACAGTATTGCCAATTTGTTTCATTTGTTTTTCTGTCTACACTATACAGTATAGATGAAGTTTAAAGGCTGTCAGTGAACTGTATTCATGGATTAAACAAGAGAAAGAAATCTTAACATTATAACAAATTGTTTCCCTCGATTCAAAATAAAGTTACTTTCTGAATCTGCTTTATTTTACTTTCATTTGGAGATAGAGTGGAACTGACTCTTCCAGTGCAACGAGCCGCAGAAACCCGCCTACTTAACCCCTGCCTAATCACAGGACAACTTACAATGACCAATTAATCTACCAACTGGAGCAAGCTGGGACAGTAACACCAACAAAATGGCACATAAAAATCACCAATAGAGGCTTCCAAATGCTGATCCTTCACTTGAATAAATTTCCACCCTATTATAAAAACAAATTCTCTGCATAGGTCTGCATAGTTACCAATTCTACATTAATGCCATTATTTTATCTCGCCATATTCTCATCAATTTCACCTAGATTCTACCACGCCTGTAAACTGTTCCCAGTGTGCAGGCGTGGTAGAATCTGGGTGAAATTGATGAGAATATGGGGAGATAAAATAATGGCATTAGTGTAGGATAGGTGTAAACAAGTGGTTGACAGTCAGCACAGACACAGCGGGCCAAGAGCCTGTTCCCCTGCTCCAAATTTCTTCGACTCTAGACTACCATGAACTAGAAGATACAGTGTGAACGTCACTTTCAAAATGCAAGCAGTCGGTATTCTTTCAGAATCAGGGTACAAACAGATAATATCTTGAATATTACATTTCCAGTGCTTGAATTGTTTTGTTTTAACTTCTAAGCTCTGATAAAACACCTTTGAAGGCCTATTTGGAGGACTTCTTCCACCCAACCCCTTCACTCCCCCTAACATGTTAACCATACGGAAGTTACATTTTTGCTTTTCAAAAATTACATGCAGCTATCAAAACATGGAAATGCATCTGGGTGCTGCATCATTGGATGAGTCAGAGCCAACAGAGCCACTGTGGGCAGGAGTGGGGGCTAATGACACAGGGATGTGCACTGTTGGATATTTAATATTTCAATAATATATAAGCAATATTGTAAACATATTGCTTGATTAAGCATTCTTTGTTGTTTACATACATAATGCATTGTGGGTTATATGTAAAGGTGCGTAAATGGCATGCATCATTAGGCCGCCATGTCATACGTATCCATCTCACTTAAAGTGAAAAACGAAGTTAGACTCTCATTCCCAGATCCCTTGTTTTCCTTTCAATTAGTTTTATGTTTGTAAGTTACAAAACATAACATGCACGGCAAAGCAAAGTTAGAAATGAGATTTCAGTGGAGTGGTTCAGGCTGAAGGACTTCACTCCAGAGGATGTGAGGCCCACCAGAAATTTTACGAGCCATCCCCTACATTTAACCCAGTAACTAGCCCTGGTGCTAAACAAAAATCACAACACTGTGGCCTTCTTCAGAGAATGGAATATTAAGAAAATGACCATGTTTCAACCTGCAGAGCAGGGAAAGCGATGAGAGAACACATCTGAAGGAAGGGTGGAGACTTGGAGATGATGAATGATACAGTCATGTTGATACAGGGAAAGAATGAAAGCCTGTTGATTGCAGTTATCCTGGCAAAAGGAAATGCAGATAGGGTGACACGAAGAGGGGCATATCCTGCGGAAACTGAGACAGAGAAAATAGTTGGTGGAAAGAAAATAAAAGGAGAATGTTCAGAAAGCCCAACTTTTGTGGCAGGAGGAAAACTAAAGTTGCATCAGAAATAGTCCAGGGATGGAAAAGGTAACACAAAAAAAGATATCTGCAGATGCTAGAAATGTGAAACAGAAACAAAAATTGCTGGAAACATTCCGCGGGCCAGGCAAGTTCAGTAGAGAGAACACCGGGCTCCTAATAGTTCATTATTTCGTTCAGATACCCATTTGGTCACTAAGTTAATGCATTCCCCAATTAAGAGCAGCCACCAAAAGCTCTTTTGAAGAATTCCATGGATTGTCACATCAGTGACTCAATCTCCCCCAACACAAGTGCCCAACAAATTTCCGCACAGTAGGAGCCAGGCAACATCTGTGAGGAAAGTTTCAAGTTTCATTCCCAAATTGTGGCACTTGCCTACAGGAGACCACTATCCATAATCACCATTGACCCAAAACATTAACTCTGATTCCACTTGGCTAATCTCCCCACCTCCCCCAGCTAGCTGATCATTTCCAACATTTTTGCTTTTTAGTTCAAATTTCCAGCAGCTGCTTTAATTTTGATCTTTTTTTAAAAAAAAATGTTTCTGATTAGACTGGATCTGCAAAAAAAGTGTCAGCATATTGTTCTCTGCCTCAAAATCATTCCGTGGATGTCAATGGGACTGAGTATTAGTGGCAGAGTACAATGTGCAGATGCTCTTATAAAGGGCTATTAACTAGCAATGAATTTCCAGGCTATAATCCCTTCACATATAACATAGAGATTTAACACAACCATAAATCTGCTCACTAAGTATGAGGTGGAAAACTTACATAATTAAACATTTTCCTATTTGGATTACAGGAATAAATATTTAAAGAAGAGCACTGGAAATTTGCAATGCAGTTGTCAAATAAACAACGTCCAAATCCGCACATGAATTGACATATGCACAGCACTGATCCAAACAATTCTGAATACATAACACCAACCTTTGTTTTGACCAAAACCAGTTCTGTCAATCTCATCCCTTTTCTGTGTGTCTATGCACACACAAATTAAGAAAAATAAACTCTCTCATGACTCTGCCAGCTCAGCGATTTTAACCAGGTAGCTACTAAACCAGGCATATTTAGAAAAAACTCCCAGCCTCAATGACTAATTAGTTGTTCTCAGCAGCTTAGTGCTAAGAGTTACCAAAATGGACCTTACCTGCTTTAGATCTGGTTTTCTACTAGTGATCAGAGGATGTTAAAAGGTCTTGCAGAACAACTGGCAAGACCTGAACAAAGCATGCCACATTCAAAACTACAGAATCCAAAAACCCTCGAAGTCTAGTGCTAAAAGTCTCCTGGAGACTGACTTCAGCTGATTTCCATTTTATGAAGTCCAATGTCACCAGCAAATCAGCCCACGACGAACACTAAAGCAACACGCACAAAATACTGGAGGATCTCAGCAAGTCAGGCAGCATCTATGGAGGGGAATATGAAGGGTTGTGGCCCGAACAGACTGTTTATTCCCCTCAATAGCTGCTGCCTTACTTGCTGAGTTCCTCCAGTATCTTGTGTGTGTTGCCCAAGATTTCCAGCATCTGCAGAATCTCTTGTATTTACAAATACTAAAGCTGTTTCTTTGGGGTACTTTAAATCGATATCTATTGAATTATTATCTATTAATCCCTGTGGAATTAATAAAGAAATAGCGTTTGCATTTTGGTCAGCTATCCCTTCATCTTTTGAGATAACTAGTTCATATTCAACTTCAAAACTCAAATATGTTCTATAAAATAGGAAGATTATGTAAGGAAGGATGAAGGGAAGGGTTACATTGATCTTGGAGAACGTTAAAAGGTCAGCACAACATCATGGGCTATACTGTGCTGTAATGTTCCATGTTCTATAAATGTTATAATTAACACCACCTTTAGATGATGAGTTGCTCGAGGAAGCGCCACATAATATATCCGCCCCAAACAAAAGGCGAGCAGAGTGTAGGGATTGGTGCTTAACACTTTAAGTGCCAGAAGACACAATGATGCATTATGGTCAGTTCCCAGAGAGCTTGTTTAACAAATATACACTGGTGGCTGTAACACCACCTTCCATCCAAAACTGAACCACCACTGCATTTTGTTCTGCAGTGCCGTGGTTATGTTAGTGGACAAATGTTCTAGGTTTCAATGTGCAGAGGCAACATCACTGAATGCAACACAGAGGGGCCTGGACTTATTACCCGAAAGTGGGGGTTGAAATCCCACCAGAAGGTTAAATTTATTTTTTTTACACCTGGAAACACAGTTGGTAATGGAAGATAACACAAACTGCTTCATTCCCTATCTGGTCTGTATGCGACTCCAGTTCTAAACCAACATAATTGATTTCTCCACTTGGAGGTCCAGCAATGTGGCCACAGTTAACAGCTAAACAGAATTGTCAAAACTGGCATTTCTCTTTGAATAGTGTAGCTCATCACCATCTTCCCAGGTCAACTACATGCCCAACTTAGAAACACAGAAAATAAGGATAAGACCATCAGCTCTTCAAACCTGCTCCACCATACACACAATCACAGTAAGCATTTACCTGAATATTACATTCCTGTTCATACACCCATGCTCCTGTATGCCTTTGATGCAAAGAAATTTATCTTTTTCTAAACAAACAGCCCAGGTTCAGCATTCTCTGAATGAAGATGTTTCTTCCCTCAGACCTCTTACCCCATAACATGAGACAAAGAACCTCCCTTCCAGCCACCTGTCAGGGGAAACATCCTCTCTGAATCCAGTCTGTCCATCACGGTCAGGATTTGCTAAGCTTTACTGAGATTCCACCCCACCCCACCCCACCCCCAGTCCCCCGGTTATTCTAAACTCTTAAATTGACTGAATTTGTGCTCACTAATCTTAACTCATAGGGCTGTCCCACTATCCCTGGCCAATCTTTCATTGCATTCAGTCTATGAAGTTTGCCTCCTTATCTGTGAAAGAATAAACTACACATCATCTATCACACTAAGCTTTGTAAAAATGTAATGGAGTTCTATGCAAAAGTCTTGGGCACATATATATAGCTAGGAAGTCTAAGACTTTTGCATAGTACTGTAATAATTTCTGTATTGCACTATACTGCTGCCACAAAAAAAAACAAATTTCATGATATATGTGAGTGATGATAAACCAGATTCTGATATGGGTCTCTATTATGGACTGAGAGTGGGAAGGGAGCAAGGTGAGGGGAATCATGGTGGGGAGAGGGGGAAGGGAGACGGGAGGGAGCAGGAAGCACCAGAGAGACATTCTGTAATAATCAATAAACCAATTGTTCAGAATCAAATGTCCTTGCCCAGTGTCTCAGGGCTCGGTGTGTCTGCACCTACGCAACCGCCTACCCCCCCGCATCTGGCACTCCTCCTCTGCCACCTATCCCACACCCCTTGCATAGCACTCCACCCTCACCATTTCCAACATCCTTTGCTCCCGCCAGATTTACAAGCTCTCTCTCCTCTCCATGTTGACAAATACAGTACTGTGCAAAAGTCTTGGGCACCCTAGCTATATATATGTGCCTAAGAGTTTTGCACAGTACTGTAGGACCATCCTTGCCCCTGTACTCAAATCCTCTTGCTATGAAGGCCAGCATACCATTGTCTCCTTAGCTACTTACTGGTTTCAGTGAAGGCTGTAAGCGAACAGCCAAGTCTCATTGGGAATGCTGACTGCAATTTAACATCACTTACATAATACGCCACATTTCCTACCAAAGTGAATACCTATACATTAGTACACCTGATAGTCATACACCTGCATCTGCCAGTTTTGCCACTTGCTCCATCTGTTCTCCCAGTGACACCTAAATATCAAAACTACATTAGAGAGGCAAAAAAAAGTCACCTTCCAGCCAAGCATGGTTGAACACACAAACAGTAACTATAGACACACACACACACACACACACACACACACACACACAGTGTTGGCAGAATTCAGCAGGTCAGGCAGCAATGATGGAGGGGAATAACAGTTGATGGTTTGGGCAGAGACCCTTCATTGCGAGCAGTAACTGAAGACACATACAATGCATATTTATAGGCCTTGTTTTTAAGGAAGGAGTCAGCAGCAGGAGGAAAATGGTTTGTCGCTATCATGTCTAAATCAGAAGGATATAATGTTCAAGTCTCACTCCAGAGATCTGAGTACACATTTGGAAAGAGGTTTCAGTGGTGCCATTTGGAAATGCTGCACTGATCAGTGGGGGTGGACGAGTAGTCAATTACCTTGAGACTTGTCTGTCCTCAAGGATAACATAAAGTACCCTATCCACCGATTAAAGTGTAAAATATTCACTCTCATGCCCGGGCCGGTATTTAATCACTTGGCCAACACTTCTCTAAGAAAAAAGATTATTCATTATCACATTGCCATTCGTGGAAGCTTGCTGTGTGTGAATTAACTACCACTTCAAAAGTACATTACTTGCTGTAAAACACTTGAGGGCCAACCTGAGGTCATGAAAAGCGGTGTACAAACACAAGCTGTTCCTTTATCTTCGTTGAATTTTGCAAGACCCCATTATTAGTTTGACTAAAACATACACCTGGCCAAACTTGGCTCCAATCAAACTTCCTTCGCCAAGCTCCTAAAACACTGGAGAGCAGAAATCAATGAGTGTAAACACAAAACAAGAGCACTGGGGTAATCCATTCAACTGCATCATTAAGACTTGAAGGTAGACCTTAACAGTTTTAATTACTTTCAGCAGAGATATAGTAAGGCTATTAAACATGTAACTGGGATTAACATTACAGTCCAGATGACTTAATTCCAATGTACAATTGCTCTTTATAGGTTCCAAACCTTCCCATTAGTTGTGTGTTAGTAAGTAAGGGCCCTTATAACCAAACCTTCTGTCACCTTCTTAATGTGGGTCTGATGTAATTCGTGACAGGAAGATTGCTCTCCTCTGTGACATTGATCAGTCCTTCAAATATTATGAGCAAAAAGTACTTTTAAGAAGGTCTTTGATGACTGTTACATCAGCAAAAACATGATCCCATTGGCAGTTCTGTTGAGCAAAATTTGTCCTCATTATTGCACAGAAATCAAGATTTGGAAAAGTTTAAGAAAAAATATGCATGCTCGAAACTGCTGACCACCACTAACACAAGAACATTAGAGCAGGAGTAGGACACTTGGTCTAAAGCCTGCCGTACCATTCAACACAAACATGGTTCATCTGCCCTAGGTTGCATCCACTCTTCCAAGACAAATCCCCTATCCCTCAGTGTGTGGATCCTTCATTACACCCAATCAACTGGCCTGCACACCCCCCCCCCCACCAAGGCAGAGAACTCCAGAGATTCTTCAGACATAAAGTAGGTGAAGTCATTTTCAAATTATTCATTTACTAATCAAAAACGGCAATAGTTGTGGTGGACTTGATGAATGCAACTGAGTCATCAGTTGAGTCACAGGAGATGATGAGGCAGAGTCAAGTGTTTGCTGTAAGAACAAATTTCTGAATATCACCTTTTGATGTGTTCATATGACTTAGCACACACATTACACACTTCTTCAATTGTGGTCCAACACTACTTCGATTTTGAAATCAAATTGCTTTTTGAAAAGTATTAGCTGATCATAAAACCATTTCCTATTGCCAAAGGGTGTTAAAGAAAAGAGAACAAGGCCTTTGAAGGAAACCTCCAGTCCTGGATGATGTCTCTGACTCCACTTATGTCTGTGAATGAGCCACTGATTTACTTCTGCTGATTGTTTGAATTAGGGCCCTTTTGGAATTCTAAACTAAACTTCCCGCACCTATCAATTTCACCATCAAATTCCACGGTTACCATGACAACACCTCTTCCTACCCTGTCACTTGCAAGGATGCTATTCTCTTCTCAGTTATTCTATCTCTATCCCATCTGTTCTCATGAGGTTGTTCTCAAGATGTCCCCGTCTCTTCAGAAACACGAGGGTTCTACTCCTCTGCTCTCAAAGCAGCCCTCACCCGCAACTCCTCCATTTCCACATGCCTGCTCTCCTCACCCAATAAGGGGATGGGGTTCCCTTTTCCTCACCTACAACTACACAAGCTTCTACATCCAACATAACTTTCTCTGCAACTTCTACCAAATCCAAAGGGATTCCATCACCAGGTATATCTTCCCATCCCCTCCTTCTGCATGGAATCGCTGTCCATGTGACTCTCATTTGTTCAGCCCTCCCAACTGATCTGCTTCCAAGCACTTATCCCTGCAACAGTCCATAATGTCACACCAGCCCCTACACTTCCTTCCTCACCATCACTCAGGATCCAAAACAGTTCTTCCAGGTGAGGCAGCACTTCACGTGTGAATCTATTGGTGTCATTTATTGTATCCTATACGACCTCCTCTACATTGGTAAAATGCAAAGCAGATTTGGGGATCACTCCATCCACCTAACAGCCAGGATCTTCCAGTGTCCAGCCATTTTAATTTCACTTCTCATTCCCACACTGACATGTCTCTCCATGGCCTCTTCTACTACCAAGCTGAGGCTAGACACAGATTAAAGAAACATCTCCTGGTAATCCCATCTGATGTGGTCTGCATCAATTTCTCTAAAATCCGGTAACCATCACCTTCCGTGCTTCTATCCTTGATTTCCCTCATCTTTCTAGCCCTTTTACTCCTTTTCTTTCACCTCCCCCACACTCATGACCTGCTTATCATCCATACCTTCCTCTTTCTTTCCAGTCCTAATGAAAGGTCTCAGCCCAAAACATCAACTGTTTATTCTCATCCCCCCATAGATGCCACCTGACCCACTGAGCTCCTCAAGCATTTTCTGTGTTGATCCAAATGAAATCCTTTGAAAGTTTTAATTCAGCAGAAGAGAGGAGACAGGGCGAGCTGCACCTTACATTTAATCCCTATCAAAACAGTAGTGTAGTGGTTAGCACAACGCTTAACAGTATAGATGACCAGGGTTCAATTCCCACCACTGCCTGTAAGGAGTTTGTGTGTTCTCTCCGTAACCGCGTGGGTTTCCTCTGTGTGTTCCGGTTTCCTCCCATCTTGGTAGGTTAGCTGGATATTATAAATTGTCTCGTGATTAGGCTAGGAGAAGTTGGGGGATTGCTGGGTGGCTCAGCTCAAAGGGCTGAAAAGGCCTATTCCTTGCTGTATCTCAATAAATAAATAATGTCACATGTAATCTGAATGGAATCCATGACAAAATAGTACCACCACTTAAAATAGAATTAAGATTATCCATCCTAATTTATACAATCACATCATGAAACTTTATACACTATGTATGAGATGTGACCTATAAAGGAAGTTACTATAATTTCCTTGAGTATACAGAGGTAGAACCCAATAACCATAAATAGCAATTATATGATACAACTAATTACAGAATGTCCCAACACTTGGGTTACATTGAGATTGTGATTTGGTGACGTGGTCTTATACTGTTGCATTTAAGTACTAATGTAAATCAAGAATCCAGCCCCAATGGAAGAAACTAGCAACTTTGCTGTGGTATGAAACTAGGGAGTAAACGCTTGTAAAAAAAAATATTTTGTAAAAAATCATAAAGCACACCAGATTTAAGATCATAACTCTCAATTAAAAAGATCAAGACCTTTATTTGATATTATGTTTGGTCTACTCCAAGTAATAACTCTACATACAGTATGTAAGGATAGTATAAAGTTGATCCTTGATAGGGTAAGTGCAGGGAAATCATTGCAGAAACAACACATTAAAGACTATTCTCCTCTAACATACGTATATCCTAGCATACTTCACTGAATAGCAATGGACAGCAGTCTTTCCCCTTCAACACAAACCTTGTGGTCTTAACAATACACACAAAATGCTGGAGGAACTCAGCAGGCCAGGTAGCATCCATGGAAAAAAAGCACAGTCGACGTTTCGGGCCGAGTTCTGCAGAAGGGTTTCAGCCCAAAACGCCAACTGTACTTTTTTTCCATAGCTGCTGCCTGGCTTGCTGAGTTCCTCTAGCACTTTGTGTGTGTTGCTCAGATTTCCAGCATCTGCAGATTTTCTCTTCCTTCATGTGGTTTAAGATCTGTTCTACTGATCCAAGTATGCTCTAGCCACGATTAGCTGTAACCAGAGTCTGAATAGTGATGGTGTTATAACTACCAGGCAACTGGTCATCAAGTTTCTTAAACAAAGAGCTTCTTTCTTTAAAATAAAACTTCAAAATGCAATCTCCTGTATCTAACTTGTTCCCCCTTTTTTATTCATTTGTCAATTCAAAGCACGTGGACTAACTGAGGAACCCTCTTCACACCAACGAAAATATACTTCATATTTCACACACCAGCCCACAGAAGAGCCTCCTGAACAACAGCCACAAACTACCTCAGCAACAGCTAGCAACCCAAATACCATCTAACAGAGTCAGGTAGTTTCATGCCTCAGCCGAATGCAAACCCAGGCCAAGATCAGATCAAGGCAAACCGCTAGGATAGCAACTGTTCTAATTCAAGCACAGTTAAATGCATGTCACTCACAGCATGTGTACCGGCATTGCAATCTCCATGGTTTTAGATAAATCATTACTGTACTGCTTGTCCCATTCGTGACCAGCAAGGATGGCAGCCTCCCGCAGGAATGCACTGCACTACCGCTCTTCTCACTGTTTCAGCATTGAAAGGTTGAGATCAATTCTAGAACGGGCTACAAATCTGTAAATGAAGGGTTTTCAGAAAACTGAATGGAACAAGATTACAGTACAATTAATATCGAACTAGACTACTTGCTAATCGAACTTCTATATTTTTAAGTTTCTGTTTTTTGCACTATTTAACTATTTGATCTACAGTTACTTACATATACTTACTGTAATTCAGTTTTTACCTATATTATCACGTATTGCGATGTACTGCAGCTGCTAGGTTAACAAATTTCGCGACAAATTGCCGGTGATATTAACCCCAATTCTGATGCGGATACATTTACAACACTGAGAGCGACATCAAGTTAAAAAGAATTCTATGCGGCTGAAATGGAACTTAATTATTCCCTTCCTCAAGTTGTTATAGGCAAAAGACAAAGTAAGTAAATGTAGTTAGCGCATTAGCTACAGCCAAATAATATATACCTATTAAGAGAAAATCCACCGATTTAGTGGGCCGGCAGCAAGAACCCGAGGGGCAATGATACTCATACGTTCAACACTGCCCGCTTGATAAAAACTCAACAAACTCGTTTGCGAGATTTTGATTTCCAACATCAAGGCGCTGTAAACCACTGGGTGATTACTAATGAACTAATTATTTATGGGAAATCGGATTAATGCAGAAAAATCGAATCGGACCAGGGGTTTCGAGAGGGCAATCCACTGTTGGCAGTGACCAAGAAAAACATAGTGCAAAGCCAGTGATTTACGAGGCGTCACTGTCATTTAATTGCGCAGATTTTTCCGTCTATATTGCGAACTTTGCTGAGATGATGTATATTTTTATAAAGTGACAGAAACAAAACTACATGGCACACAAGAGTTGGCAGGGATGTAGACATGTCAGAACTGGAGGAAGACGGCACGGTTGCGGAGTGCCCTGGGTGATTTGAGTCACTCCACAGTTGCTATGCGAACCGCAGTAATCACTGCAAGAAGATTAATGAAACTTTACGCCTGGCGGATTCCGTGCTCTTGAAAACAAAATATCTTGGTCGAAGTAAAATCAAAAACACAATTGGCAACATTAAAAATAAATAAACTTAAATAAAGTTTAGTATAACTCTTACTTCACCCTCCCCCCGCCCAACACGTTCTCTCCCTCACACGAATTACTCCCCATGCACATTTGACATGACCTACCCGTGGCCGTGCTGCTCTTGCAAAGAGCTGCCATGGAGCAGATAAAAATGAAAAGGCAACTCGATGTGGCGCCGCGCATCATCGTCGCCAGCTTCTTGTTAGACTGGAGGAGGAATAAAAATAATTTGAATTACAAAGCTATCTGTGTATCTAGCCGCCGCCACCACCGTCTGTTACAGACGCTGTTGTTTTATTCTGACCGCGATCTGAAGACACTCACGGCTTCGTGCCCAACGCCTACACACAGGTGCTGAACAAACTCGGTTCTGGTCACTTTCAACAGCTGTAGCAGTTACAGCGCGTCAGACTCCACCTCCTGCCGGTCTTAAAGGCACAGCGCTGGAGAGATAGCAGCTTCTGTCCCTCGGCATACGTGACTCCCATGCATGTTGTAGTTCCACGTTCTCCAAATACTTGGAGTCGACAATTCCTAATTGAGGCATTTTTTAAAAAAATAAGTCACTGGAATTTGGATGTCAGCAATGTTGCCAGTGTGGTACAAAAAGCTAGAAGTTTGTTTATATATACATATATATATAATATGACTCATATAAACTTTCAAAGTGAGTGGGGGAAGATTTGAAAGGGATCCGGGGGAGAAACTCCACTCAGAGGATGGAATGAGCTGCCAGAGCAAGCGGTCGAGCCAGAAAAGCTCTCAGAGAGGTAAATGGATGGGCTAGCTTGTTAGGACGTCTTTGTGGGCATAGACGAATTGGGCCGAAAGGCCTATTTCCATGGTGTATTACTTGAATGTCTCTATGCTGAAGGGTTAACATTTGTAAACTTTACTTCTCGATATTTAAACATTGTACTGTGTATAGATATGGAATAATTGCCTACAATAAAGGAGATACAATAAACTACTGGCAAAATATTAGATCAGTGGAGAAAGGCTACTGCTGATACTGCTGATGCAAATTAATGGCTTACAGTGTAATAAATTCACGTATGGTATAGAGGACAGGATTTCTCGTTTTCACCCAGGCAGGTTCAACTTCCAGTATGGGAATTACAGCTTTGGGGCACTGAGTACAAAAGTTGGGATGTTGTATTAGACATTAGCGAGGTTAAATATGGAGAATTGTGTGCGGCTGTGGTCACGTACCTACTGGAAAGATATCAATAAGCTTGAAAGAGTGCAGAGAAAGTTTGCAAAGATGTTGCCGGGATTTGTGGATCTGAGTCAAAGAAAAAGGTTGAACAGGTTAGGACTTTATTCGACAAAGCGCAAGAGAATGAGGGGAGATCTTACAGAGGTATATAAAATTATGAGGGGTGTAGGTAGGGGAAATGCATGCAGGCTTTTCCCCCCTCAGGTTGGGTAAGACTAGAACTAGAAGTCATAGGTTTCGGGTGAAAGGTGAAATACTGAAGAGGAACCCAAGGGGGGATCTTCTTCACTAAGAAGGCAGTTTGAGTGTGGAATGAGCTGCCAGCGGAAGTGGTAGATGTGGATTTAATTCTAACATTTAAGAGAAGTTTAAATACGTACATGGTTAGAAAGATATGGAGGGCTACGGTCTGAGTACAGATAGATGGGACTAGGAAGAAGACTGGGCTAGTATGGACAAGATGGGCCAAAAGGACATGTTTCTGTGCTGTAGTGCTTTATGACCAGAGGACTGAGAAGTTTTTAGAATTAAACAGAGGAAGACTAAAAAGTTCGTAAGGGAGAATATGAATTTGGAGAGAAAACTTGCATATAGCATAAACACAATGACATATAAATAGGAAAAGAATGGATAAGTTAAATGCGGGCCCTCTACAGAATGAAGACTGTGAACTAATTACAGCAAACACAGAAATAGCGGATGTATTGAATAAATTTTTGCATCAGTGCTCACTATGCAGGACATTGCTACTATCCCTAAGATACGGTAATGGCACAGTAGCATAACACTCTTACAGCACCAGCTACCCAGGTCCAATTCCTGCTGCTCTCTGTAAGGAGTTTGTACATTCTCCCCGTGACTGGAAAACAGAGACACCTCCTTCTCCCTTATTAGGGAGAGAGAGGGCCTGTGGTATGTTATATACCGGGTGAAACACAAAGTATTTCATTCTTTGGGGGACTCCTCTGTTTTCGTGGATGTTTGCGAAGAAAAAGCATTTCAGGATGTACAGTATATTGTATACATTTCTATGACATTAAATTGTACCTTTGAACCTTTGACTGTGTGGGTTTCCTCTTGGTGCTCCAGTTTCCTCCCACATTCCATAGATGTATGGGTTAGTAGATTAATTGGTCACATCGGTGTAATTGGGCACCTCGGTATGTTGGGCTGTAAGGGCCTGTTACGGTGCTGTTTCTCTTTAAAAAAAAACTCTCAGTCTAATTTCAAATAACATGGTAGAACTGATAAGATCCCAGTTTCAAGGAAGAGAGTATTGAGATACTGAAGTTCAAGTTTATTATTATTCACTCACACACACGTATATTGTCAAATGTGACGACGTTTCTCTGAATCAAGGTGCACAACACAGTACATATAATTTACACACATAACACATAATATTATCACAAATTTACAAATAATAACGTGCATATATGATGCAAGTTAAAAAGTAAACAGTATATACTTCTGGTGCTTCATTCGTGATGAGACCTGGGTTGTGGCAGGGAGTTCAGTAATTTTACAGTCTGGGTGAATAAGCTGTTTCTCATCTAAACTGTCCTTGTCCTATTGCAAAGGTACTTTCTGCCTGATGGTGGGGGGGGGGGGGGCGCGGGTGGCCAAAGAGATTGTTGGACGAATGGGATGGATCTTTGACAATGCTAAGGGGCGTGTGTATGCAGCGCTCCGAATAAATATTTCTAATTGGTGGAGGAGACACCCTGATGATTGTCTCAGCTGTCCTCACAATCCTTTGTATGGACTTGCAGTCAGATGCCTTTCAATTTCCATACCAGATGCCTCACAGTTGGTCAGGACACTTTTGATGGTGCTCCCGTAAATATTGGTTAAAATCAGGGTGGGAGAAGCCCCATTCGCCTCAATCTCCTCAGGAAGTGGAGATGCCATTGTGCTTTGTTGACCAAAGAGGTGGTGTTGATACACCAGGTGAGATCACTCATTATGTGCACTCCCGGAAACTTGGTGCTCTTAACTCTCTCCATGGTGGAGCCATTTATGTGCAGTGAGTGGCGGTCAGCCTGCACCTTCCTAAAGTCCACAATCACTCTTTGGTCTTGTCCACAATGAGACTTAAGTTGTTGTGCTCACACCATTCTTCTGGCCACCCTACCTCCTCTCTGTACACCACCTCATCGTTATTGTTGATGAGCCCAACCACTGTTGTAGCGTACATGGGTTCATTGTCCATTCAGAAATCTAATGGCAGAGGGAAAGAAGCTCAGGCTCCTGTACCTCCTCCTTGAGGGTAGCAGTAAGAAGAGGGCATGTCCTGGGTGTTGGGGTCCTTCATGATAGATGCTTTCTTCTTGAGCCAGCACCTCTTGTAGGTTTCCTTGATGCTGGGGAAGCTCATGCCCATGATGGAGTTGGCAGAGTTTACCACTTTCTGCAGCTTTTTCTGATCCTATGCAGTGGTCCCTCCATACCAGGCGGTGACGCAACCAGTTAGAATGCTGTCCAAAGTACATCTGTAGAAGTTTGTGAGTGTCTTTGGTGACATCAAACCCTTAATGAAATAGAGCTGCTGTCATGCCTTCTTTTTAATTGTATTAATATGTTGGGCCCAGGGTAGATCTTCAAAGATGTTTATGCCCAGGAACTTGAAACTGCTCATCCTTTCTATTGCTGATCCCTTGATGAGGACTGGAGATTTTCCCTCGATTTTCCCTTCCTGAAGTCCACAATCAATTCCTCCGTCTTACTGACATTGAATGCAAGGTTATTGTTGCAACATCACTCCACCAGCTGATCTATCTCGCTCCAGAATGCCCCCTCGTCACGATCTGAAATTCTTCCAATAATAGTTGTTTCATTGGCAAATTTATAGATGCCATTTAAGTTGTGCCTTGCCACACAGTTGTGGGTGTAGAGAGTGTTGAGCAGTGGGCTAAATGCGCAGCTTTGAGGTACGCCAGTGTTGATTGTCAGCGAGGAGATGTCATTTCCGATCCACACTAACTATGGTCTCCCAGTGAGGAAGTCAAGAATCAAGTGGTAAAGGAAAGTACAGAGGCCCAGGTATTCTTGCTTTTTGATTAGAACTGAGGGTATGATTGTGTTGATTGCTGAGCTATAATCAATAAACAGCAGCTGGTGTAGGTATTGCTGTTGTCCAGGTGATGCAAGGCCCAGTGGAGAGCCAGTGAGATTGCACCACTGTAGACCTATTGTGGCAATAGGCAAATTGCAGCAGGTCCAGGTCCTTGCTTGGGCAGGAGTTGAATCTCTCCATTACCAACCTCTCAAGGCACTTCATCACAGGAGATGAGAGTGCCACTGGGTGATCATCATTGAGGCAGCTCACTCCGCTCTTCTTGGGCACTGGTGTGATTGTTGCCCTTTTGAAGCAGGTGAGAACCTCTGACTGCAGCAGTGAGAGATTGAAGATGTCCTTGAACACTCCTACCAGTTGGTTGGCACAGGTCTTCAGAGCCGCACCAGGTACGCCATCATGGCCTGATGCCTTGAAAGATGCTCTGACATCAGCCTCCAAGAAATTCTCAATTAAGGCAATGACATCATGTATTATTCTTGCGTCACAAAGGGTAAGTTTTATATTGAGAAAGTGAATCTACTTTATATAATCTTCATTTGTCCCTTGCTTTTGCACTGGATTTTAGTTGATCCAAGAATTCCAGCAATAATATTTCAGAAACATTTTTCAGTGTATATGACAAGGCTGTTACCAGGCAAGTACAGGTTTGGTTCCAATTGTCTTGGTCCTCTCAGTATGTAATGTTAGGAAGGTATAGTGGTGACACAGATTGCAAAGCTGTATCCAGTAGAAAGATCTGCATTTGTACAGCACCTTACAAAGTATTTTCCAGCCAAAGTGCTCACTGTCGCAAATGTGAGTTTAGGTTTTACTAGGATCTGGAATTGCTTTGAGAGCCAGCATTGACTCAATGGGCTTAATGTCCTTCTTCTATGTTAGATTAAATATGGAAATTAATCTGTTAATAGTTACAGTTTGTCATACAGGATGTTCACTCAGATGAGGGTACAGAAGAACCACAGATGTCCATGGTACTATATCAAAGCTACACCTTGTGCTTTCAGCACATATAGGATAACCTGGAGAGAAATTTTTCCTTATGATCATTTATTCATCCTAGGACAAGAATAAGCATATTGCATCCCCGAATAGAATCTACACCTCAAAAATATTTATTTGACTTCCAAAACAAAAAAAATCATGATCTTTTGTTGCTCTGATGATCCTATAATCTACAAAACACTTAATCTACTGTGAAATTAATGACATCAAAAACAAACAAGACTTCCTTCCCTTTCTCCCATGATTTACTGTCCTCTCCTGTCAGATTCCTTCTCCTCCAGCCCTTTAATTTTTCCACCTATCACCTCCCAGTTCTTACTTCATCCCCCTTCTCCCCATCTACCTGTCTACCTGTCTTCGCTTATCACCTTCTGGTTTGCCATCCTTCCCCTCCCTCACCTTCTTATTCTGGCATCTTCCCCCTTCTGTTCCAATCCTGATGAAGGGTCTCAGCCCAAAATGTCGCCTGTTTATTCATTTCTGTAGATGCTGTCTGACCTGCTGAGTTCCTCCAGAATTTTGTGTGTCGCTTTGGATTTCCAGCATCTGCAGAATTTTGTGTTTACTAAAGAATTCCCACTTCCTTAAATTCAAGGATTATTATAATATTTGGAGTTACAAATGATACATGGTAGATTAATTGCTTGGAGGATCAGCATCCTTTTTATAGTTCTATTTCTGGTTTACTGTGACCCTCTTTAAATTTAACATTAACAGCCCATAAAGTTTATGCACCACGTCCTTCAAATTTTAACCCATCAGTATCTGTAGTCTTTTACTCTTGCCTACTTAGAGTCATCAATAAAGTATGCTCAGAATTTTAAATAGGCCCGTGGTCTTTTGAAACTTGTCGACACAATGTATGCTTCTAAATAAAATCCTTGATTTATCACTATTGTGTCCATTGTAAAACTTAGGCTTATAGCATCATGATGTAAATGCCCCATTTCCCTCAACAGTCTTACTATTTCTGTCTTGAGTGGGTGGACAAGGAAGTGTGTAGGTGTGTAGGAATAACTGAATAAATGAATGAATGAACGACTGGGTACACTATCTGTTCCTCTTCATCATCTAGAGTGCAAGTGTCTGGAAATCAAAGTTACCACTGATTTGAAGTCTAATTGTTTATACCTTGTCAAACTGGATTGGCAGGCAATTAGTGCACAATGGAGCACTCCTGGGGGATTTGTGCAGAGATTTCAAACTCCATATCAGCTGCATTTGAAAGGTATGAGAAAATAAACTCCAGAAGAGAGAAATGTTTTGAGAAAAATATGAGGTAAATGGGAGTCAGATTTACACATCATTGATGCATTTTTATTCATTCTGTCATTACTCGATTTGGAGACAAAACATTAGTACAAACAATAGCTCACTGAAATCACTTCGCTCCATCACTGACGACAAATACTACCAATTTTCCTTTTGGCCATTGGCTCTGGAGAGAATTCAGAACCATTTCTTTCACACAAACTACACTTGAATTGGGAAACTAAACAAAAAGCAGGAACATATAAAATCAATAAAATAGCATGTAAAAGAATATAAAATGATTGTACCAAACCCTTATGAACAAATATTACAGACTAATAGCTGCATAATATGGGGTTTCACTTTAACTCTGGATGATATGTTTATATGGACAGTCTAGACTTTGCTGCCCATTATACATACACAGTAGCTGACTTCAATTATAATCCATAAGCATATAACTAATACAATCAGTTTTACACTGTTGTGTCCAGAGTTAAAATTGCTTTCAATATGTCCTTTTTTTTGTTTACTGATTCTAAGATAATATACATGTGTGTTTCACTTCTGTAGGTTCCACAGTTCATGCTAATCTTTAAAGTTTTGAATGCTTGCATTGAGATTTATTAGATATAAAAAAGGATTCCAAAACCAACTGCAAGTATTGTGCATTGTTTTTTCCCAGACTAAAGGTGATGGTGGCCATCTTCATAGCATGGGTCATCCTTATGTACCTGACATGATTTTCACGCTGGTGGCACTTGGAATAGAATCATAGAGTTGCACAGCATGGAAACAAGCACTTTGGCCCAATTTGCCCATGCTGGCTAAAGCAGCTACCTAAACTGGTCCTATTTGCCTGCATTTCGTCCATATTCCTCCAAACCTTCCCTATCTTTGTCCTGCCTGAAAAGTTTGTAGATATTATAATTGCACCAATTCCTCTGGCAGATTCTATTCAGAGGGGCACAGCCTCAGGATAGAAGGATAACCCTTTAGAACAGAGTTGAGGAGGAATTTCTTGAGCTGGAGGGTGCTGAATCTGTGAAATTCATTGCTGTGTAAGCCAAGTCATTGGGTATATTTAAAGTGGAGGGTGATAGTTTTTGATTAGTAAGGGTGTCAAAGGTCATGGTGAGAAGGCTGGAGAATGGGGTTGAGAGGGAAAATGAATCAGCCATGATCGGATGGTGGAGCAGACTTGATGGGCTGAATAGCCAAATTCTGCTCTTATGTCTTATGGTCATATCTGTCCAGACACCCACTACCCTCCGTATTGAAAATGTTGCCTCTCAGATCTCATTGAAATCTTTCTCCTCTCACCTTAAGTCCACGCCTTCTGGTTTTATACTTCCCCAACCTGGGAAAAAGACTGTGATCATCCACTATATCAATGTCCCTTATCATTTTATCATTGCTTAGCCTCCTATGCTTCAGAGAAGAAAAAAAAGCCCCAGCCTGTCCAATTTCTTCTTACAACTCAAGCCCTCCAGTCCTGGTAATATCCTAATGAAGAAGAAAATAGGGCAACATATCTAGTCAGGAGTTGAGGGATTATGTGGCCCAGCTAACAAAAATATTAACAGACATTTTAACCTTTCTTTGCAATAGTCCACTGCTCCTGCAGGCTTCAAAGCAGTCACCATCATTCCAGTGCCCAAGAGAGCAGTGGCAACTGGCCTAAATGATTACTGCCCCGTGGCATTGACTTCCACAATCATGAAACGTTTTGAGTTGCTGGTAGTAGATCATATAAAATCCCGCCTTCCATCCACATCAGACCCTTTCCAGTTCACCTACCACTCAAACTAGTCCACTGATGATGCTACAACCACAGCCCTACACTCTGACTTGTCCCACCTAGAAAACAATGTCTCATATGTCAGGATGTTGTTTATCGACTTCAGCTAGGTGTTTAATATGATCATCCCTCAGAGGTTGGTGGGTAAACTGTTCTCGTTGGGACTCAAATCCCCTCTCTGTAACTGGATCTTGGACTTCTTGATGGAAAGACCCCAGTCAGTCCAAGTTGGCAGCAATATCTCAAGCTCTATCACGCTGAGCACTGGTTCCTCCAGGGCTGAGTGCCCAGCCCTGCTGACTCATGACTGCAAGCCAAACCAACAAGCTAACCTGGCTGCAAGTTCTGTCACAGGTGGGCCAGGAAGTGATTGACAAGGCAGAGAAGTAACTTGGGTAGATGTGTGTTTCTTCCGTTGTTTTCGCTGACATATGCCTGTTCCTGAGGAATGCATTTGAGGTTCCTGATGGCATCCATAATGTTCCTTTTCAATTCTAAGTGGTCATGGACCAGGGATTCCCATAAATCAGGGGATTTTTCTTCCCCAAACTGGTGCCCTAAAGAGATGGTGGGTGGAAAAAACGTGAAGTCCAGCAACTTGTGGGCATCTTCAAGAAACTGTGCATACTATTGAGGGATTTCCTTGCTGTCTGCCCTAGTGAAAGTCCTCAACACTCTCTTCCTAGTGGCTTAGAAAGTGTTTGAAGGTCACAGTGTGAATTCTGCCCATCTTGAAGCACAATCAATACTGTGCATCAACTTGAAGAAAATTGCGGGGAGCAGCAGCAACCACCATATTGACGTCAAAAATTCCACCACTCCCCTCTTTTCCTTCTGGTTAAGACCACTAGCTTTCCACAGAATCCAGATCTTTCCAGTAAATTACCACTACTCCACCATGGACCAAACTCTCCAGAACATTTCCCTTTTACTACAAGCCCAGATTTTGACAAAGGCTCTGACTCTTCCACAGAATGCCCACCCCGACCCAAAGCCCTAACTGGGCCTATGGACATAGGCATTGCATTTCTCCACTTTTGACAACCTGAATGCAGGCTCGGTCTTAAGTGGAGCATTTTCATTCCTGAAAACGTGTAACATACAATAGTCCTGATGAAGGGTCTCGGTCTGAAACGTCGACTGTTTATTCATTTCCATCGATGCTGCCTGAGCTGCTGAGTTCCTCCAGCATTTTGTGTGTGTTGCTTTGGATTTCCAGCATCTGCAGAATTTCTCGTGTTTATGATGAACTGAATTTTAAAGCTGGAAACCCATTTCTGATCGACCTCCAAGCTTTGATCTTTGGTATCTGTTGGAATATGAGCATTATAAAAATAAGTTAATACTAATTAGGATAACGGTAATATAGCAATTCTCCCGCTAGGGGAAGTTGTTTGTAAAGAAAGGCTGGTTCCGGGGTTGAGGGGGTTTTACTTCCGTTTTCTTGTCCGGTGTGCATGTGTATAGCTGCTTTGCCATGCAGACGGTTCAGTGAAAGCCTCTGTATGTAAACATCGGTTTTGCCATCCCAGATAAAGTTGTTTCCTTTGGGCATGAAGTGGTCAAGTAGTCCTTTTTCAAAGTAGAAGTTACCACATATTTCTGGCGACGAGGTGAACTGGTTTTTTGGACGTGTCATCCCGTGCCGAGGAGGAGCCGCGCTGGGACGAGAGGCAAAGGGCGCCCGTGTCCGAACAGGAGTTATGTGGGGACGAGGAGCCTCATGTTCAGATGGCTACGTTTAAGACTCTTGGTGAATTTGTGGAGGGGAATGAGGACTGGCCGGAGTATGAGGAAAAGTTGGGACACTTTTTCTGTGCTAATGGAATTATTGAGGAGGCTAAGGAGCACTCTATTCTCCTGAGTGTGTGTGGGGCAAAGCCTTACCAGCTAATAAGGAATTTAGCCGCACCGCGGAAACCGGGGGACATTCCATATGACGAACTGGTCAAGCTCGTGGGGATCCATTACAATCCGAAACCTTCTGTGATAGTCCAACGGTTTAAGTTTCACAACCATTTCAGGAAGCCAGGTCAGTCTGTGGCCAATTTCATGGCCGAGCTTCGGCAGCTGTTGGAGCATTGTGATTTCGGAGCGGTGTTGGATGACATGCTCCGTGACAGATTGGTATACGGCATTGATAATGACGAAATACAATGCCACCTGTTAGGGGAAACCCCACCGTTGATTTTCAAGAAAGCCTTAGAGATTGCCCAAGGCATGGAGATGGCTGCTAATAATGTCAAGGATATCCAGAAAGGACATGGGGGGTCGCAGTCGGCGGCAGTGCCCCAAGTCAGGAGGGAGACTGGTAAACAGGCAAAGCGGGTGGAATGTTTCCGGTGTGGAGGGACGCACTATGCAAACAAAGACACTGTCTGCCATGCTTGTAGCAAAAAGGGACATTTAGCTAAAAAGTGCAGGAGTTCAAAGGGTAAGATTAAGCCTGGGCAGGGGAAAGCTCAACAGGCTCAGGCAGCCACACACCACCTAGAAGAAGCAGATGAAGAGGCAGCGTGTGCCTACAACATGTTTGCAGTGGAAACAGATGAGGAACCACCTGAACCATATTATGCCACAGTCACTGCCAGGAGAAAGGACATTAAGTTTGAGATTGATTCAGGGGCTACTGCATCGGTCATTAGTGAGGAGACCTACAGGAGGACATGGGGGTCCAGCCTGCCTCCCATTAGACCGTCAAAGCTCAAACTCAGGACCTATATGGGGCAGCCCATACCTCATTTAGGGGTGTTATATGTGGACATTTCAGCCGGGGGTCAGAAGACTGAAGCCAGGCTAGTGATAGCTAAGGGCAGGGGGCCCAGTCTTTTGGGTCGCAATTTTTTTTCGCAAAATCCGGCTAAGCTGGCATGAAATTAAGTATGCACACACGACAGAGGACATTCTGCAGTGATACAGTGACGTTTTCAGGGACGAGCTGGGAACACTGAAGGGCGTGACAGTGAAACTCCATGTCAACCCTGAGGCTACAACACATTTTTTTAAGCCCAGGTCGGTGCTCTATGCCATGAAAGGCAAAGTCGAGGAGGAGCTGGAACGTTTACAGAGGCTGGGCATTACTGAGCCCGTCCAGTTTTCAAGGTGGGCGGCTCCCATTGTTCCAGTTTTGAAGGCAGACAAAACGGTGAGGATATGTGGGGATTATAAACTTACGGTGAATCAGGTTTCTAGGCTGGAGGAGCACCCATTGCCATGGGTGGGTGACCTGTTTGTGACCCTGTCAGGGGGTAAGCTGTTCACAAAGCTGGACGTGAGCCACGCCTACCAACAGCTGCTGCTCGACGAGGATTCAAAGGAATACTTCACAATTAATACGCCCAAGGGATTATTCAAGTACCATCACCTGGTGTTTGGAGTGGTGTCCAGCCCTGCCATTTTCCAAAGGACAATGGACACTTTGCTGCAGGGGATTCCGCACGTAGCAGTGTACCTTGATGATATTTTGATCACGGGGGCTACGGAGGTGGAGCATCTGGCTAATTTAGAACGGGTGCTGAAGAGGCTCTCAGACGCAGGGTTGCGGTTGAAACGCGGAAAATGTGTGTTCCTGGCATCGAGTGAGACTTACCTGGGACACAAGATCACAGCTGAGGGGCTTTGCCCATTGAAGGACAAAGTGAGAGCTATTAAGGAAGCCCCACGCCCTAAGACGTCATGGAACTCAGATCATTTTTGGGCATGGTGAATTATTATGGCAAGTTTCTTCCTGATCTCTCAAGGGTTTTGACCCCACTGTATAAGCTGCTTCACAATGACACTAAGTGGCAGTGGGGTGAAGAGCAGGAGAGAGCTTTCAAGGAAGTGAAAGAACTCCTCCACTCAGCGAAGCTGCTTGTTCATTATGACCCAGACAAGGAGGTCACCCAGGCATGCGATGCCTTGCCCTATGGAGTCGAGTCAGTTCTCTCACATGTAATGGAGGACCGTTCAGAGAAGCCTATTAGTTTTGCTTCACGTACCCTGACGGCTGCTGAGAAGGGATATTCACAGCTAGACAAAGAAGGTCTGGCCATTGTTTTTGCGGTCAAACACATTCATCAGTACCTTTATGGACGCGTATTTACAATTTATACGGACCATAAACCACTGATGAGCCTGTTCAGTGAGACTAGATACATCCCACTGCTAGCCTCAGCCAGGATACAGCACTGGGCTCTTACATTGTCAGCCTACCAGTACACTATAGTGTACAGAGCGGGTGGGGATAATGCCAACGCCGATGCACTGAGTCGACTACCTTTACCTGAGACACCTGTTACTACATATGTGCCTCCAGAGACTGTGTTTTCATTGGAGAGGCTGTCAGAGACACCTGTAAAGGCAACCCAGATCAGGCAGTGGACAGAGAGGGGCCCAGTCCTGTCCCAAGTCAAGACTTTTCTTTTACAAGGTTGGCCCAGAGTTGTGGAAGGAGAGGAACTCAGGCCTTATGCCAAACGCAAGACAGAACTCAGTCTGCAGGATGGCTGCATTTTCTGGGGGGCGAGGGTCATCGTGTCTCCCCCTGGCCGTTCACAGCTTGTGGAGGAAATTCATGAGACTCATCCAGGGGTGTCTCGAATGAAAAGCCTTGCAAGATCCTATGTCTAGTGGCCAGGATTTGGAGCAACCCACTGGTGGAAGGCTAGTGCAGTCATCAGGATATGGATTTGGCTGTTCCATAGCCCGCTGAGGTTACTGGCCGCCTCGAGTCTTGGAGCCACCCTGCATCTAGCTCCCTTCCTGTCCCTTGCCTCCATCGGGTAAGCCAGGCCGATTGCTGTTAATCTGCGGTTGGGTCTATCCCTCCCTGTCCTTGCCTCCGTGGGGTGGAGCCCCGTGTTCTACCCAGGAGTTGCCTTGAAGTACCCTTGCCCTGTCATGCCCTCGTCTAGTCTCCAAGAACCCGAGCCTTGAAGAACCCAAGCCTCACCACATCTTCGTCTGGTCTACAGGAACCCAAGCCTCACCACATCGTCGCCTGGTCTCCAGGAACCCGAGCCTTGTCACGTCTTTGCCTGTTCTCCAGGAACCCCAGCTTTGTCATGTCTTCGCCTGTTCTCCGGGAACCCGAGCCTCGCCACGTCTCCACCTGTTCTCCGGGAGCCCAAGCCTCTTCCAGTCCTGTAGCCATGTCATGTCCTTGCCTAGTTCTGGGGTCGAGCCTGAAGCAAGACCCAGGTTCTGGGTCCTTGTCCAGTCTCTGGCTTGGAGCCCAAGCCCAGGCTCCTAGTTCATAGTTCCTTGTCCAGTTTCCCTGTTTCTTGTCCATGTCCTAGCCCAGGTCCTGCATCCTAGTCCTGTCCCTAGTACTTCAGTGTCTGTGTCTTGCATTTGGGTCCATTCTCAATGCCCCCTTTTGTGACAGTTTCCTGTTTAAATACCGCCTCACGCCACAGACTACGCCTGCCCACACTCCAGCAGAGATGCTGATGGGGCGTAGGCCCAAGTCAAGATTGGACTTGCTGCGCCCAGACATGAAGGCAGAAGTGAAGAGAAAGCAGGAAAAGCAGAAGGAGGGACATGATCAACATGCGCGAGAGAGACAGTTAAAACCGGAGACAATGTCTATGTGAGAAACAATCAGCAATGGCTGCCTGGGGTTATTCTTAAGCAGAGTGGTTCCCTCTCCTATGTTGTTAAGCTGACTGATAGGCGTGTTTTCGGCAGATGTTAGGACCATGTGCGCCTGCGTCATGATACCGGCTCAGAGGCAGACAGTTCCATGGAGTTTCCATTTGTGAGACGGACTACAGTGGAAGCATGTCCACCAGTGACTTTGCCAGAGGGTGAGACGCTGGCAGAGGGGTCGGGGTCCCCTGAGGAGGATAGACATTCTCATGCAGACACACAGACCCCTCTCATGCCCCCAACACCAGATCCACCCAAAACACCCTCACCAGCGGTAGTGCGCAGATTACAGCGTGCTCGTAAACCTCCTGACAGACTGAATCTTTGACTGGACAGTTTTTTTGTGTTACACTGAATGTTGAATCTGCCACGTTTCTCAGGTGTTTTGTATTGGTAAGCTGTTGCTGAGACACTAGCATGAGTTTCAGCGGTACGCAAGCTAATGACACCACTGTTTTTTTGTTTCCCAGTTCTTTTTACATTTGGGGAATGTTGGAATTTAAAGGGGCAGAAGTGTTGTAATGTGAGCATTATAAAAATAAGTTAATACTAATTAGGATAATGGTAATATAGAAGTTGTTTATAAAGAGAGGCTGGTTCCAGGGTTGAGGGGGTTTTACTTCTGTTTTCTTGTCCGGTGAGCATGTGTATAGCTGCTCTGCCATGCAGATGGTTCAGTGAAAGCCTCTGTATGTAAATATCGGTTTTGTCATCCCAGATAAAGTTGTTTCCTTTGGGCATGAAGTGGTTGAGTGGTCCTTTCTCAAAATAGAAGTTACCATAATATTGGCCCCAGACTAGCCTATTTTGTGGGAAAGAGTGTTCAACGGTTCACAGTGAGCCTAATGAAAGAGCCTCAATTGCAACCTTATGAAGGATAATGTGTCTCCAATAGAAACAGAAACGCTGGAAGAACTCAGCCAGTCAAGCACCATCTGTGTCAATGGTTTGGTTCAGGGACCCTTCCTCAGAACCCCTTGCTCTATTCACTACCAAAGCATCACTATTTCAACAGCACAGCAATAATTTGGGCCTTCCCTCCACCCCTCTGCTCCTCCCTTTTCACCAAAGCTATTTGCTAGAATGGGTGAAAAATGTACCAAGGAGAGGCCAGCAGATCTAGAGTTTCAGGACAAAGCTGTTTAAATCTTCTATGAATGTTGATGAATTAGTGCTTGCTCTCCTCTGTAGCAAAATTGGAATCCCCAATTTTAAAATGTGGTATCAGGATTCTTGTGCTCAGGCGGAATGGACATCAATGAATTCCATGCCAGGAGCTCATCTGAGAGGCCAAGGGTAGAAAGTCCAGGAGGATGAAGCATGTGACCCTGTTGTCCTCCAGCAACACACACGCACACACAATGCTGCGTTGAATATCCAGCCACAAAGTTAATCCTGGCTCTGTTTGCAGCCCTTTAACACAGACACCCACTAACATCCCGCAGGAGTGCAGAGCACAGTGGACTTTTGGTGATACGACACCCCCCTACCATCGCGCCCCCACCCCCCCACCACCTTTCAAAAGGTTACATCTTCTCAGTGAATTTCTGAATAAGCTGCAGCTCAACAGTTGTCTGCACCCATTTGCGTGCAACCACCGCTGGACAAAGAACAGAAAAAGCTGCAACATTTTCTGATAGGCTTGGCACAGACTATACAAATTCCTGCCTGTGAGCTCTGAAAGACACCTCTCGTGCCTGCAGGTTTATTTCATGATTCCTTGCTGCTTCCAAACAGTGAAGCTGACAGAAAGTAGAGAATGACGGAAACGGGCTTCTACTCGTCCATTATGTGGTTTTCCTCTCAGTATGAACCATTATATGTGGAACTCATTGGGAAAAGAGTTAGTCATCATTTCCAACCATTGTCATGGAGAGGGTCCAACTACACAAGTCACATATTATTACACAATTACTTAAAGGCAGGATTATTAGCTCATGCTCTGTATCATGATGGGAGGTTACATTACTGAGCAACTTTATTAAAATAAACTCTGAATTTATAATAGAACAGCACATCTTTCTGTCAATTAAATAACAATCTTTTGTTTCTGAAGCTTATTGATACTGATCTTGCAACACTGTTACCTGGAAATCAGACCACAGACTACCAGGCTTTTCTAAGCCACACCGTTCGATTTCAATGTAAGGTAAAAATACAAAGACAAAACTAGGATTAATTGTGTGGATAGCAAAGTCTGCAATTTACTTTTCAGTCTGTGTGTCTGACATGTAAATGTGCAGAGGAAAACAGACACAGGCAGTGGCATTCAGTGTGTATATGGATGCCTCTTTCATGATCAAGGAGACACTTGTGACCTGCACAAGCACAGGTCTGTGCACAGTTTATATACACGCACACGTGCATGGACGCAAACACACACACACACACACACACAGAAAGTCTCACAATTTCAGTGGTTACAGCATGCATGAAAATCCCACTAATCTCATTGTATAACAGAATTTCTCAGATGCTTTGCAAAACTAGTCCATGAACCTTTTCTATCTCTGGGTAAAATTTCAAAGATTCAAAGAACATTGACTATCAAAGTATGTACAGTATGCAGCACACAACCCTGAGATTCACCTTCCCACTGACAGCCAGGAAACAAAGAAAAACCATGGAACCCATTCAAAGAAACAAAACATCAAACCCCCCAAAGCGCAAAAAAAGAACAAAGACACTAAAATTGTCAAAAGTGTCATTTTACATCAGTAGAACATTTACATCAGTACATCATTGAAAGCCCCGAACCACATAAGGAAGAATTATGTGTAAACATTTTAAAAGCAGTATTGCATTTTTCTATCACAAACCATTGCCTCCTCAAGACTTTCAGGTAAATAAAAAGAGCTGAAATTATTGTTACTACTCTTTTGTGACAGAAGATATAAATGTTTCTTAAAAACAAAGAGACAAGTTTAAGAGGGAGTTGTGGAGAGAAAAAGGAGACTGGGGGAAAAGAGGGGGGAGAGTGAGAGAAGTGGGAAGGGCAGACTGGTGAAACCAGGGCGGGCAGGAATGTTTCAGGAATCCTCACAAATCAAGTAACCCGTATCCAGACAATAAACAAACTCACTTTAAGCACTGCCATAGAAAAAACATTTTGTAAGAAGTGCCATCTCCTCCAATTTTGCACAAAAAATACCATAGAACAAGTGTTAACATAAAAATGTTAGGAATGCGAGGAAACACTCCGTTTTAGATTGATTGTTATGCTTCAGCTATAACCACTCTGTTAAGACACATTTCTATCATGATTACCAAGTTTATTTCAACCTTGCTTAAGTTTCATTGCCTAAATAATTCACATGCCTATATTTAGTTTAACTTTTCATCTGCCTTTTCATTGCTTTTGTGTAGAATGTAATAAGGAAAATAGAAGATATATATAAAATTGCCATAAAACTAAGGAACTAAAGAAGAACTTGGAGAAATAATTGATTTTGTGTCACCAATGTCCAACATTTTTCAGAGGCCTAAACCTGGATTAATTGCTAATCCTGGAACATTATTTTTAGCATCTCCAGCTATTCAGTGTCCCCAGCCTGTCATGGATGTGATGTTTTTGACATGGTGCACCTTGCCTTGATGCAGTCTTTATTTGTCAGGCCCACTCTAGTGTCGTTGTTCAATATTTTCTCCCACTTTGCAGTATTTTCTCAACTGATCAGTCTGCAATCAGCTGAAATCAGCACTTACTTGCGGCTTATTTGCTGATGATTTACAACAGGCTAGTCAGTGTTGACCCTGAACCCTATGACCCCAAGTACCTCGGTGCTGTTTGCATTTTCTTCCTTTTTGCAGACTTGTATTGGTTGAATCTTTAGCCACAGAGGTTTGAAAAAGTCTCTTCAAGCATTGTTATCTCTTTAGTGGATAAATAACTAAACTAGGGTAACAGATGGCACTCTGTCCCAAAGGCTTAATATCATGCACCTAGGCAGCATATTAAGGAAAATGAACCTTACATAGAAGGTATGCAGGTTTAATGTATTCCATGCTGAAAGCTGGTTTCAGACTGGGAATGGGCTCTGAAAGGAGCACGTGCCAAGATCGATTCAGTCCCTGGAGCCAAGCTATGCATCTTCTGACATTGAGCAACAATTATACTCATTTAAAGTTAGTCTATATTGGCCATGTCGCTGTCAGGGGGCAGTGAATTCCACGTGGTCGATTGCTTAATCGGATGGTAAATCAGAGGTCAAAACAGAAGGCTTTATTGTCGGGTCTGATTCCAGAAGCTTGTCCCTGTTGGTGGTTTCATTTCACACTCTCTTCAAAGCTGCTGTAGTTGTGTCTTACAAAACGTTTTAGAAGACCAAGCTGGAAGATTTCCTTAAGGTCTCCTAGAAGGTCTCTTAAAACCATTTTGGAAAGCGAGATTTGGATAGTCATTCATGAGGAAAATGCAATATCTGATGCATTATCATTCTGCAGATACTCAAAGACAATGACCTTACCATGGCTTCCGGTCCCGTCATCTACTTTCCAAAGTTTCACACAACAGATCCCTATGCCCTTGGTGTGGGAAAGCTTCAAAAGACTTTTTAATACTTCTCTCTCTAGATCAAGCAGCAAACAAAGCCAATGGCACATTCTACCCAACCGCTTCCATTCCTAGCCCTCTTCTTTATAATACTCACATAACCCAGCAACCTAAAGCCACTAGTACTACTAATCGATGGCACATTAAAAAAAATAAACCTTTGAGTTTTCTACAGTGATACTTTAATTGTGACAATGGAATATTGAATTCTAAAATTTTCCATTTTCTATTTAATTTTAATAGAAATATTCATTTGAAAATGCCCATAAAACTTAGGATTCCATCATTGTAAAATGTTGAATTTAGCATTAAATCCATTTACTAACAACACCGATGATTTAAAACTTTCCACTGAGGAACATTTTATTGCAGGTTTACAATAATAATTTTTGCCCGTCATACAGAATAAGTTACAATATAAAGATTCACTTCCCTGTCACCAGTTCAGTGAGAAGTTATTTCAGCTTTGACAGGGTGGCACAATGAGTTCGAACAAAGTGTTTTACACCTCTAATGCTACAGTTTGAAGTCACCCTAGACAGATGCAGTAGAAATCTCGTACAGTTTCCTGGATCTGTTCCCAGACACACTGGATATTGCAAAAAGCTATAGAATGTACACTCAGTGGCCACTTTACTTGGTACCTCCTGTACCTAATAAAGTAGCCACTGAGTCTATGTTCATGGTCTTCTGCTGATGTAGCCCATCCACCTCAATGTTCGATATACTGTGTGTTCAGAGATGCTCTTCTGCACTTCACTGTTGTAACATGTGGTTATTTGAGTTATTGTCACCTTCCTGTCAGCTTGAACCAGTCCGGTCATTCTCCTCTGACCTCTCTCTTTAACAAGATGTTTTCCTGCACAGATTTTTCTGCCACTCACCGGATTTTTTTTTTTGTTTATCACACCATTCTCTATAAGCTCCAGAGACTGTTGGGCATGAAAATCCCAAAAGATCAGCAATTTCTGAGATACTCAAACCACCCCAGCTGGTACCAACAATCATTCCACGGTCAGTCACTTAGATCACATTTCTTCACCACTCTGATGTTTGTTCTGAACAACAACTGAACTACATGACCATGTCTGCATGCGTTTATCCATGAGGTGCTTCCACATGATTGGCTGATTAGATATTTGCATTAACGAGCAGGTGTACAGGTGTCCCTACTAAAGTGGCCACTAAGTGTATCTAAAGGTTCTCTGAAAAAGGAAACACAAGTTAACTGGCCCAGGGCACGGGAGATCATACAGAAGCCATCCTTCTTAACCTGTATGTGCTCCAAAACAATTGCTTTTCAGGTGATTTCTTTGGCTTGCCAATCAAATCCCAGGATGCAGTTACACAGCAAATGGTCAGTGCAATCTGGTAACTACAGTGTGAGTATTGGGATTATCCAAAAAGGATTTACATTCCTTTTTAAACAATGCTTGCAATGGGTCTTATGTAGAATCAGCAATGGTGGGCATGAGGGGTGAATGTGGATTGCTGCAACCCCCCACCTCCCCATCCATTCTACCTTGGGCTCTAAAATTTAGGTCGGTGTCCCCCTTGCAACAGAATGAAGTCAAATAAATAATGGTTCTGTTTTGGTAACAATGGGCTCCAAGAGTAACTGGTTTATAATTGTCACATATACTGGGACACAGAGAAAAGCTTTTGCTTTCACGTCATTCAGACAGATTATTCTATACAGAAGTCCATAAAAGTAACATGATGGAAAAAAAAACAGAACGTGGTGTAACAGTTACAGAGAAAGTGTAGTTCAGGTTGACAAATAAGATGGAAGGGCCATGATAGTTGAGAAATCAAAAGTTCACCTTTAGCATATAAGCATTCAACAGCTGATAGTCATAGGAGAGGAGCAGTTCTTGAGCTTGGTGGTCCACACTTTCAAGCTTTCAAGGGGCAGAAGAGAGAATGACCATGGTGGGGGTGTCCTTGATTATGTAGGCTGATTTCCCCAGGCAGGGGGAAGTGTAGCTGAAGTCAGTGGCCGGGAGGATGTTTTTTGTGATGGACTGGGATGTGATTAGAACTCTGTAGTTTCTTGCCGTCTTAGATAGAGCAGTTGCCATATTGAGCTGTGATGGATCTGGATAAAATTTCTGCTACAGCTTAACCCAAGAAAGCAGCCCTGGTCCTGATTTTGCATTGATTCCGAGCCAACTTCAGATTTGGTTTAAGCATTCATCATAAAACTGATAGCATTTTGGCAAAAAAGGAGTATCAGGAGAACTGGTGCAGGAAGTGAAAAAAGTCACATCAGAATACGTGGAATTGCTCTGAGGCTGAATACATTGTTTAGACACAACAGCTAATGCTGAAGTTAAAGTTGTATATCTTTGTTTCACTATTGATAATACAGTTCCCTTGTAATTTTATTGTAATGGAGGATGATAACTTCCACATTTAAGCATAAGGTTTTCACCAATTAATTTGAAGGCCTGTTGTCAAAGAGTCAGAAGTTCTGATACATTTCTTTATGGAATGTAGTTGGTCAAAAATATCTTGGGATCTGTTAATAAATAAGAATTACAAAAAAGGAATGAGCAGGAATGTATGAATTTGCTGTTCCTAATTCTCCAGAAAAGAAGGTCTTTGTTGATCGACACACACAAAATGCTGGAGGATCTCAGCAGGCCATTGTTGATGATCACATAAGCAATTTATAGAGCTCTCTCTTCAGGTAGAAATGTTATTGCTGCAAATAATCTTTGTTCCAGACAGCATAATGTAATTGTCGCACAAAAATACAGTCTGGAAGGCAAGGGAAAAAATAGCCTCCTACTTGCTAGTGGAAATCTGTCTGGATAAAAGGTTAGTGATGCCATAGAATTTTTTTGGTAACTGTTATAAAATTTAGGAGCTACTAGCCCAGTTCTCCTTGGTCTGGTAATTTGGAAATTCTCTTAAGCTTATGATATGACTCATAATTGTTGAAATGTTAACTGACTTTAGTTTAACTTGCAATTGGTTGTACCACAGCTGTCTTTGTCTAATAGCTGTTCATTTCAGATCAAAGTAATTACAGCTTCCAATGTATGTCATGGAAATAACAATCTCTAACCAGTGATGGTATCCCATAAGCTTTGTTCAATTGAAACAATATGAGTTAGCTGTACTTCCAGTCAAATGTTCTTCATGTCTCTTAAACCAAAAATGTTTATTTTGGTTTTCTCACTCCTCTCCTGAAGGAAGACATCAACACACACAGTACAGTTTGAATGAAAGTTGATGAAAAACCGTGGCTTTTTTTGACCTTCCCTTTATTCTTGTTCAGATTCTGTTTGCTAGTTTGCTCCAATTTGATCCTTAATCAAGTTCTCCATGATACCCAGGTCTCTGCTCCCTCTGCTGGAGGCAAAGATAATTCCAGAGATGTGAAGGTGAAGGATACCCCTCTGTGTTACCAAATAACGTTTGGCCTGGACTGATATGTCTATTGGATTGATCACTGCATTGTAACTGAACCTAAAACCTGTACACATCAACATGACATGCTATTGGTTGCTGATCAAAAGCAGGATCATGGACAAATTTTATCCCTCCTTAGCCTTGTGTTTATAAACTCAGTTTGAGTATCCTGTTGTTACCCTTTCATCACAAGGTAAATTTATTCCAAGTATTAAACCTGGCATGATCCTCGCTTGTGTGAACCAATCACATTTCAGAAGACATCTCCTTCATCGTCATTGTCGAGTCCTGGGTTGATACTGAAGATCGAAGCCCAAAGGTCATTCAGAAGTCAATGTCAGAGCCCCGAGTAAGTCTCTGGGTGCACTGGAAAAATTGAAGGCCAAATGTCTACGGATCCATGAGTCTACTGGAAGCCAAAGACGGGGGTGGGGGGGGGGGGTGCGTGGTGGAGGAACAAAGCTTGTTTTGCTATCTTTGCTTTGTCACTTGGTATGTTCTGTTTTATTGTGTTTTGTGTGTTTTGCCAAACATTGAGGGCATGTCATATTGGCACCAGAATGTGCAGCGATACTTGCAGACTGCTCCAAACACATCCTTGGATATGTTGGTTCTTCATGCAAATAAAACATTACACTGTATGTTTTGATGTCCATGTCATAAACCTGAATCTGAACCTATCTATGAAAGTAACTATTATATCATCACATTTTTAAGGATAGGAGTACAATCACTTTCACAAGTTCACTCCACAGCTGGTGAGATGGTGGCCCAGAATTTGTTTCTGATTGGTTTGTGAGAAGAGGGTTGCACATCTTGTGAACTGCTTCATGGTTTCGAATTTTCTCCCTGGATTAATCAGCTCAAAATGTGTTTTATATGGAAGAGATTGTTGGAAGTACAGGCTGCAAATGACATTCCGAAGTGAAATTAGAATCTAGGATCATGATGAGTGATGGCAGCAACATTCTGAACTTGAATTACAAGAAAACTGCAGATGCTGTAACCTGAAGCGACACAAAGTGCTGGAGGAACATAGCAGGACAGGCGGCATCTGTGGAGGAAGTAGATAGTTGACATCTCAGATTGACCCTTCATCTGGACTGGAAAGAAAGAGCAGTGGTAGCCAGCGTAAAAAAACTGAAGGGAAGGGGAGGAACAAGAGCTAGCAGGCGATAGGTGGGTCAAGGTGAAGGGTATGATTTGCAGTTGAGGATGGGAATAATGTCAGAAGGTGAGAGGTAATAGGTGGAAGTGACAAAGGGCTGAAGAAGATGGAATCTAATAGAAGAGGTGGAGCATGGAAGTTGGTGGGGAGGGGAACTGGTGGGAGAAATGTGTGGATGAACAGGGTGGGGATGGGGGAGGGAAAGACATGGGGTGATAAGGACCAGTTGGATCAGAAGAGAGAAAATAGAAAAATGGGGAAAAAGAATTGGAGTTGGAATTGGAATTCATTTATTACTGTAATATGTACTGAGATACAGTGAAAGACTTGTTTTGCATACTGTTCATACAGGTCAGACCTTTGCATAGTGCATTAAGGTGGAATAATGTTAAACAATAACAGAATGCAGAATAAAGTGTAACAGCTACACAGAAAGTGCAGTGCAGGTAAACAATTATGTGCAAGATCATAACAAGGTAGATTGTGAGATCAAGAGTCGATCTTATACTAGGGAATCATTCAACAGTTTATAACAATGGGGTAAATGCTGTCCTTGAGCTCAGCATACATGCTTTCAGGCTTTCACATCTACTGACAAAGAGGGGAGAAGAGCGAAAATCAGTGGTGGATGGATGGTGAGCCATTACCAGAATTCGATGTTCCCCCTCTGCCCCTTTTCGCTATTTTTCTTTTTTTCTCTCACATCCTGGTTCACTGTAATTCAAGCCTCTCTGTTGCTTTGTAACAAGTTCATATCCACTTGGATCAAACAACCTTGTCTGCACCCCATCAAACGAGAGATAACCTGCTTGTAAATTACACCCATCTGGATATCTTGTGGAAATTGTAGCTTAAATTATGACACAGACTGCCATTAGTCCATTGTAGCTAATTATATTTGCAAAGATAATTCTTTAAACTGTTAATAATTAACTTGATTGCCAAACATTGAATGTTTACAGTATAGCCCTTGCCACGAAGCAGAGTTAATCATCCCAGAAGTTATTTTGCTTGCCCCGTCCAGATTTACTTTAGAAGATTAACAGGCTAAGAAATTCTTTCGTGCTGAGAAGGGTGCTTTGAACTGGCAATGCAAGTGTACATTGTAGTTTTTCCCAAGGCATGTGTCTAGATAGAACAGAGGCCTTACACATTAACAAACATAAGGGTCTTCTCTCTTCTCACTGCAGAATGAGGAGACGAACTTGGGGAAGTCATGGATGGTCGGGGACTGGTTGGGCATCATGGGAGGGGAGAGTCATAATGCACTGTGCAGAAATTAAGATGGTATTGGAGCTCGGATTTAATGCAAAGGGTAGGGGTTGCATGTAATGGAGATCCACAGCAAGCTGTATATTTGTACTATTAAAGGGGATCCACCTCTTCGGCCCAAAACATCAACTCTTTGTTCCTCTCCATAGATACTGCCTGACCGCCAGCATTTTGTGTTGCTCAGGATTATCTGTTCTTGGCTTCCAACACTCAAGTCATTAGATCAGCTCAGGAACGTTTAAAGAAAACTTTTGTGTATTTATATTTTAGTAATATGTGAGTAATCTTGTATATGCTGTAACACACATCAAAGTCACTGGTGAATGCAGCAGGCCAGGTAGCATCTCTAGGAAGAGGTGCAGTCGACGTTTCAGGCCGAGACCCTTCGAAGAGACCAGTCCTGACGAAGGGTCTCGGCCTGAAACGTCGACTGCACCTCTTCCTAGAGATGCTGCCTGGCCTGCTGCATTCACCAGCAACTTTGATGTGTGTTGCTTGGATTTCCAGCATCTGCAGAATTCCTGTTGTTTGTATATACTGTATATTGTTTGATTAAGCTTCTTGTCCATTTAAATAATTCATTACAGGTTATTTGTATAAATATGTGAATTACATACATCATCATGCTACCATATGATACGTATGTGCCTCGCTGAGAGTAAACTCAAATTTAGACCTGCATCTCAGACTCCCATGTCTTCCTTTGAATTAGCTTAATGTTTTAAAGGTACAAAACATAACATTGACCATGAGGTATTTTTAAAAATGAACTCGAGATGGCTTCTGTCCTGTTCAAGAGCAGCGAGAGATGGCTGAGTTACAAAAAACCCAGCCTAGCACGTGCAGAGACAATCGAGTTTTTTTTAAAGCAGTGCAGCACATGTTCTTTGGAAAGGAAGACACAATCAAACTTTTAAAAAAAAGTTAGAAAACAGAAGGATTTGAGGGTTCATAAACCGTGAGTACCTGGTGATAATAATCATAAAAAAAATCAGAAATGAACGGCTACATCAGAAAGTTTGACACACTTGCTTGCTCAATGGATAATTGGCTCATGTATACTGAGCTACTGGAACAATAGTCTGAAGCAAATAAAGTAGCCAATGTCAAACAAATACCAGCTTTGCTGAGTTCATTGGGTTTAAAGGCATACAGCTTGCTTCAAAGTTTAACTGCTCCTACCAAACCAGCAGAAATGAGCTTTGCTAATGTTGTAAATGTAATGCAGGAACATTTAGAACCAAAGCCAATGTTGATTGCAGAAAGCTTTAGGTTTCATAAGCAGAATCAAAAGAAAGGGGAGTCCATTTCAGCGTACGTGGCTGAATTGAAGAGATGGTCAAAAGTGATGAACGCAATGGCCTGACTATAACAGATTTTGTAGGCAACATATCTGAGAAAACTTCTGATATGTTAATCAAGCAGTTACTTGTGAAACGTGGCATGGTTTTAAATTGGATGAGAGTTCAAGGAGCTTCAGGAAAGTTGGAAGCATTCTGCTTTTGTGAGTATAAATAACCAGAATCTACACTGCAGGCACCGAGGTTATTGCATGAACTTCAAATGGGAGACAGAAATCTGCTTGTAAAAGTACGTTTGTAAATGCAAAGACCAAAGCCCAGTGGGATGAATGGAAGGCCAAAAGAAAAAGGATGTTGTGGGTGTGGAAACTAAATCAGATTGTAAAGGGAGCAATAGGAGGATCAATAACCTTCCCAAGATCAAGATGCACAAACTAGAAGAAGAATAAGGAAGGAAGAGATGAAGAGAAAGAATGTGAATGAGAAAGAGAATGGAGTGAAAGAGAGAAGGAATATGAAAAAAGAAAGGGATTGAAGTAGATTCAGAGAGAGAAAAAGAGAAGAAAGGTGTCCAAACCTGCCAGAACCACTCATTGCAGTCTCAGGGTCATCTCCTACAACCACCATGGAGGAGGTCCCAGAACCTGAGATTGTTTTCACAGCCAGAAGTCTCACCTGCCGAGCAGATGGATTCCCCTTGTCTGGAACGACGTTATCCCACAAGAATAAGAAGGCCTTCACAGTGATTCAATCTTTAGGCCTGAATGGGACAATTTAAAATTTACTATACTGTGGATGTCTATATAGGAGTGTCACGTGATCAGCAATAATGAATTATTAATTGAGGCAGGTTTCACAAAAACAAACAAACATTTATTAAACTCTGCTCAACAACAACGAAAAGTATTCAAACGACTAACTTAACCAGAAGTTAACCGCTATACGGCCACTCTGGAACAGTTCTTAAAAGAGTAAATGCGAAAACAGTTCTTAAAGTGGTAAATTCGAACCCAGTCTTAAAGTGGTAAATTCGAAAGTCCAAGTGATTTACACAGTCAATAAGGAGAGACTTCTCTGGAAACGGATTTCTTCGAAGACGTGACGTTACTGCTGATTCTGTCCAAAGGAGTCACGACGAAGGAAATAAAACAGCTTAAAGGAACTGACCTTTTCCTGGCGAGTGAACACTGCTCAAACTTCCCTGCTTTTGCGGGAGTTATCTCAGATACAGGTCACCACATTCTGAACGAATCCTCAATAAGGTTGATCCTTCATTAAACCACCGAACGACTCCAAATTTATTCCGATCCTTCAGGTTCCCGTCCTTTGATAAGGTCTTCACTCTCCAATACTACTGTAAAGGTAAATCAAAGATACACCAACAAATCTGGCAGCGATTGGTGGAACTGCCGGCACAACAATTTTACCTTACAATAGAAAGTAAAACCCCGTTTTAAAAAGAAACTGCATCATGAAACAAATACGCAGCATAACGGAGTAATTAATGAAGCAAACAACAACTCAACTGAAAACTAACTGCGTCACACCAGGTGTCTCTTTTATACCTGTTGAGAACAGGTCATCATGTGACCTCACACTGGTGGGAAAATTACATCATGTGACCTCCACAAGACCATTACATCATGCTCATAAGACAGTCACAAGATACCCACGGGGTATGTACCAGGAGTTATATTAGATAATATACTGTGTGTATACAGTAGCTGAGGTGCATTCTCTGAGTTGGGGTTTATAGCTAAGCAGGGAGGAGTGTTGTGTATTCAATATTTCAGTAATATTTGAGTAACTTTGTATATATATTGTTTGATTAAGCATTCTTGTTTGTTGAAATAATTCATTTCGAGTTATATGTATAACTACGCGAATTGCATATGTCATCACACTACCACATGATTTGTGCACAGCTCGCTGAAAGTTAACGCAAAGTTAGACCTGCATTTCAGACTCCCGTGTCTTCCTTTGAATTAGTTTAATGTTTTGAAGTTACAACACGTAACAAAGAACACTTTTAATTGCATTACAAGCTTAAAGTGATTTTTTTTTAGTCTCTGCAATTTGTTATATTATTATCTTCTATGTGTTTGTTTTTGTTTGTCTTTCCAACTATTCCTATTCAGGTGTGCACAGTGGTATGTAACGATATGCTTTGACCATTGGCTAATTTCCTATCCATTGCTCTGTCCTGGGGTTGGAGGTGTGTGTGTTTGTGAGCCTGTGCTTGTTCAATGAGAAGGCCCCCTTCTGCACGAAAAGTCTGTGCTGGCTGTAGACCAACTGCAATTCAGATTACGTTAAAACGCATGTACAGTGAAATGTGTTTACAACCAACTCAATCTAAGGATGTGCTGGGGCAGCCTGCAAGTGTTGCCACACATGCCAATGCCAACATAGCATGCCCACAATGTTCAGCAGGTCAACATAAGCTACAACAGCAACAAGAAGAGCAAAATAGCAATGAAGCAACAACAGCGAAACCAGCCCTGCCTACATACACACGCACACACACACACACACACACACACAATTCCTCCGTCTCCGCCGCATCTGCTCTCAGGATGAGGCTTTTCATTCCAGGCCATCCCCTTCTCGCAATTCCTCCGTCTCTGCCGCATCTGCTCTCAGGATGAGGCTTTTCATTCTAGGACGAGGGAGGTGTCCTCCTTTTTTAAAGAAAGGGGCTTCCCTTCCTCCACCATCAACTCTGCTCTCAAACGCATCTCCCCCATTTCATGTACAGCTGCTCTCACTCCATCCTCCCGCCACCCCACTAGGAATAGGGTTCCCCTGGTCCTCACCTACCACCCCACCAGCCTCCGGGTCCAACATATTATTCTCTGTAACTTCCGCCACCTCCAACGGGATCCCACCACTAAGCACATCTCTCCCTCCCCTCCCTTTCTGCTTTCCGCAGGGATTGCTCCTTACGCGACTCCCTTGTCCAATCATCCCCCCCCCCCATCCCTCCCCACTGATCTCCCTCCTGGCACTTATCCTTGTAAGCGGAACAAGTGCTACACATGCCCTTACACTTCCTCCATTACCACCATTCAGGGCCCCAGACGGTCCTTCCAGGTGAGGCGACACTTCACCTGTGAGTCGGCTGGGGTGATATACTGCGTCCGGTGCTCCCGATGTGGCCTTCTGTATATTGGCGAGACCCGACGCAGACTGGGAGACCGTTTTGCTGAACACCTATGCTCTGTCTGCCAGAGAAAGCAGGATCTCCCAGTGGCCACACATTTTAATTCCACATCCCATTCCCATTCTGACATGTCTATCCACGGCCTCCTCTACTGTAAAGATGAAGCCACACTCAGGTTGGAGGAACAACACCTTATATTCCGTCTGGGTAGCCTCCAACCTGATGGCATGAACATTGACTTCTCTAACTTCCGCTAATGCCCCAGCTCCCCCTCGTACCCCATCCGTTATTTATTTTTATACACACATTCTTTCTCTCACTCTCCTTTTTCTCCCTCTGTCCCTCTGACTATACCCCTTGCCCATCCTCTGGGTTTCCACCCCCCCCCACTTTTCCTTCTCCCTGGGCCTCCTATCCCATGATCCTCTCATATCCCTTTTGCCAATCACCTGTCCAGCTCCTGGCTCCATCCCTCCCCCTCCTGTCTTCTCCTATCATTTTGGATCTCCCACTTCCCCTCCCACTTTCAAATCTCTTACTAACTCTTCCTTCAGTTAGTCCTGACGAAGGGTCTTGGCCTGAAACGTTGACCGTACCTCTTCCTAGAGATGCTGGCTGGCCTGCTGCGTTCACCCGCAACTTTGATGTGTGTTGCTTGAATTTCCAGCATCTGCAGAATTCCTCGTGTTCACACACACTTCTCCACTTGTCTTTGGCCTTCAGCCTCCAACAGAATGGGACTTGCAGACATTGGGCCCTTGACTTTCCCAGCAGACTTGTAGATCAAAGGACTGAATTTAGCCAATGGTCAAAGCATGACATTATATACCACTGTGCACACCTGAATAGGAATGGTTGGTAAGACAAACAAAAACAAACACATAGAAGGTAATCGTATAGAGAATTGAAAAGGCTAAAAAAAACACATTATACTTACAAAACAATTGAAAGTGCTTACTTTTTCCCCTTGTGAAACATGATAGTGACCATTTTGCTTGTTGACATTTTACATCACTCTGGCTATTTGACCCAATACTTATTGTTGCAGGTCCTTCATCCCTGGCTGTTCTGATGCTACCACACCATCTCCCCCTACCCCCGTAATCTGCTGAGGTGTTCCACTTCTCCCAACCATTCAAACCCCTGAGGATTGGTGAAACAGGAGACCAATTTTAACATACTAAATTAACTGGGGTGTTAGTCATATAGTCCAAACACCCTGCCTGAATCCCTTCTCTGCCCCTTCCTCCTGAATCCTTGCCCGGCAACCAGTGTCTGAAGCCTTGCCTTGCCTTGCCTCGCCTCACCTTGTCGGGAGCCTCGGGCCTCACCTCGCCGGGAGCCTTGCCTGCAACCTTCACCTGCACTGCCGTCAAGTTCAACCGCTGGAGCAAGATAAGGAACTGTCTATCATTGTTTTGAACTGTCTCTGTGTCCTTGCCTTTGCTAGGTAGGTCCGGCTGTTTGCTGCTACCTAGTGTTGGGAACTGTCTCGTCGTGTTCAGCATTCTGTGTATGAGTCCCGTTCCCTACTCTTGTTCCCAAGGAGGGGTCCCGGCTCTGCGTTCCATGTCTCTGTGTTCCTGTCTCTCAAGTCCAATGCTCCATGTTCCCATGCTTGAACAAGGCTCTGTGTTCCTGTCCTCCCCAAGACCAAGGCTCTGTGTTCTGCGTTCCTGTCATCCCAAGTCCAAGTTTCCGAGGTTCCTGTCGTCCCAAGTCCAAGGCTCGGCTGTTCCTGAGTACTGTCAAGGCTTCATGTTCTTGTCCTGTCCATGTGCCCCGTCCTGTGCTGGAGTTCCCTCGTCTTGCCCAGGAGTCTCTCTTTCTGTCCTGTAGCCTTGCCTAGTCCTGTCTCCCAAGACCATGTCATGTCTTCGTCTAGTTCCGGAGTCCGAGCTTGAGTCAAGACCCAGGTTCTAGGTCCTTGTCCAGTCTCTGGCTCGGAGTCCGAACCCAAGCCTCGTCACGTCCTTGCCTCGAGGAACCCAAGCCTCGTCACGCCCTCACCTCGAGGAACCCAAGCCATGTCCAATCCTGTAGCCACGTCATGTCCTTGCCTAGTTCCGGGGTCTGAGCCTGAGTCAAGACCAAGGTTCTGGGTCCTTGTCCAGTCTCTGGCTCGGAGTTCAAGCCCAGGCTCCTAGTTCCCAGTTCCTTGTCCTGGTCCTGCTTGCCTAGCCAATGTCCTAGCCCAAGTCTGTGTTCTTATCCCCGCTCTCTAGTCAAATCCTGTTCCTAGTACTTCAGTATCTGTATCTTGCATTTGGGTCTGCCACCAGTGCCCCCATATGACAATTAGAGGACATCCCAGAACACTTTGCATCCAATTAAGTACTTTTCAAGATTAGTCATTGTTGTAAGGTAGAAAACATAGCAAACAGTTCTTTTTTCAGCAAGATTCCACAGTATAATCATCACTTTTTTAAACAATATTCATTTTGGAATAAATATTGATCAGGATAGTAAGACTAATTAGGCTGTTTTTTAATTGATAAATTGGTATGTTGTTTTATTATTGTCTCATGTACCAAGGTACAGTAAAACTTTGTTTTGCAAGCCATCCATACAGATCATTTCATCAAACAGTGCATTTGGTAATACAAGGAGAAACAATAACAGAATGCAGAATAAATTATTACAGTTGCAGAGCGAAAGTGCAGTGCAGGCAGACAATAAAGTGCAAGGCCATAATGAGGTAGATTATGAGATCAAAGGTACATCTTACTTTACTAAGGGACCATTCAAAAAGTCTTATAAAAGTTATAAGCTCCCTTTGAGCATGGTGTTCTGTGCATGTTTCAACAAAGTAGAGCAATGGGATCCTTTACTACTATTTCGAAGGGCTGAGGGGAATTAGTTCAACATCTCAGTTGCAGAACTAACAACAAAGGAGCATTACATAAGCCTCAGCGTAGACTTTCATGTCCAAATGTCAGAGCCAGGATTTGAACTTGACACTTTCTTACTCAGAAGTGGTAGTCATTCATCCCTACTCTTTGTTTTCTGGCTGCAAACCAACTTTTGGCATATGTATATTTGCCAATTCCTAGTCCTCTAAGTTTATTGACCAATCTCCTGTATGGGACCTTATTGAAAACCTTTTGAAAATCCAAATAAACTGCATCTATTGATTCCCCGTGGTTTACTCTACTAGGCACATCCTGAAAGTTCAAAGTAAATTTATTATCAGAGTACATATGTATCACTAATTGTGTTAAGCCGATTACTCAGGGAGTGGCACACCAGCTCACTGATGTCTTCATTGACATCTTCAACACTTCACTCATCCAGGCTGCTGTCTCCACATGCTTCAAATCAGCCACCATCATCCCTGTACCAAAGAACTCTACACCTTCAGAGCTAAACAACTACCGGCCGGTGGCACTGACACCAATCATTATGAAGTGCTTTGAATGGCTGGTAATGGCATACATCAGCAACTCCATTCCTACCACACTGGACACTCACCAATATGCTTACTGACAGAACTGCTCTACGACAGACATCACAGCATCTGTCGTGCACCTGGCCCTGAAACACCAAGAAAACAAGAACACTTGTGACAGAATGCTGTTTCTGGATTTTAGTTCAGCAATCAACACTGTTGTCCCACAGACCTTGGTGAACAAACTCTTACTCCTCGCTCTAAATACACCCCTGTGTAACTGGGTGTTGTACTCTCTAACAAACAGACCTCAGATAGGATGCACATCCACTCCTTCCTCCCCATCATCCTCAACACAGGAGCCCCCTCCCACCCCACCCCCAGGGCTGAGCGCTGAGCCCAATGCTGTACACTCTGCTCACGCATGACTGCCCTGCCAAACACCCGAGTAATCACATTGTCAAGTTCACCGATGACACGACAATGCTGGGGCTCATCACCAACAATGATGAGATGGCCAACGGAGAGGAGGTGGAAGAGTTCAAGGCTTGGTCCTGGGCAAACAACCTCTTCCTCAATGTCAACAAGATAAAGGAGGTGGTTATCGACTTCAGGAGGATTTGCACCACTCACACCCCCCTTTACATTGGCGATGTCATATCAGTTTTAAACTCCTGCGAGTACACATCTCACACAACCTTTCGTGGTCCCGAAATACATTCTACACAATCAGGAAAGCTCACCAATGCCTCTACTTTCTGAGGAGGCTGAAGAGAGTTGGACTACGTACATCTACACTCACATCATTCTACAGATGTGCAGTAGAGAGCATCTTAACAAGCTGCATCACTGCAGGGTACAGAAACTGCACTGCGGTGGACTGGAAGGCTCTACAATAGATTGCCAAAACTATTCAATGCATTACTGGCACCAGCCTACGTGCCATCAATGACATATATACAGAAATATGTCAGTTGAGGGCCAGTAACATCATGAAGGATCACATACAATCTGCTCATGGACTGTTTGTCCCATTCCCATCAGGGACGAGGCTACACAGTATCCATTCCAGGACCACCAAACTCACAGTTACTTTCCCCAAGCAGTAAGGCTGAGCAACACCTCCACCCACTAATCAACCCCATCCACACCCCTGACCATCACTACTTTATCATTTCCTGTCAGTCACCTCAGGTACAGACATTTTTGTGCCCAGCGTCACTTTATGGACATGAATCAATCTATGTACATAGGCTCCCTTATGTACGTTGAGCAACACACACAAAATGCTGGAGAAACTCAGCAGATCAGGCAGCATCTACGGAAATGAAGAAACAGTTGACGTTTCAGGCTGAGACCTGCTTCAGGACTGAGAAGGAAGGGGGAAGATGTCAGAATAAAAAGGTGGGGGGAGGTGAAGGAGGAAGATGAGAGGTGAAGCCAGCTGAGTTGGAAAGGTAAAAAGGCTGGAGAAGAAAGAATCTGATAGGAGAGGAGAGTGGATCGTGGGGGAAAGGGAAGAAGGAGGGGCACCGGGGGAGGTGACAGGCAGGTGAGGAGAAGAGCTAAGAAGCCAAAGTGGGGAATAAAAAAGGAAACAAGGAGGAGGAAAAAATTACCGAAAGGAGAAATCAATGTCAATGCCATCAGGCTGGAGGCTACCTAGACGGAATGTGAGATGTTGCTCCTCCACCCTGAGAGTGGCCTCATCGTGGCAGAAGAGGAGGCCATGGACCGACATGCCAGAATGGGAATGGGGTTAGGAATTCAAAATGGTTGGCCTTTGGGAAATACTGCTTTTGGCGGAAGGAATGGAGATGCTTGATAGTGCGGTCCCCCAATCTATGTCGGGACACACCAATGTAGACAACTCCAACAGTTTCGTAGATGTAGCGTTGCCTCATCTGGAAGGATTGTTTGGGGCGCTGAACTGAGGTAAAAGGGGAAGTGAATAGACAGGGGTAATATTTCTGTCGCTTGCAGAGATATGGGGCAGATGGGAAATTGGTGAGGAGGGAATGATCCCTGTAGATGGCAGAAAGAAATATTATGTATTTATATTTATTGTGTTTTTGTTATTATTGTGTTCTTTAGATGATTGTGTTTCTTGTGCTGCTTTGGCTGCATCGTCTCCGGAGAAACAATTATTTTGTCGTCCTTCACACTTGTGCACTGGAAATGACATTAAACAGTCTTAATATACTACCCTGAGATTCATTTTCTTGCAGGAATTCTCAGTAAGTACAACGAAACACAACAGAATCAATGGAAAACCGCACACAACAAAGATGGACAAACAACCAATATGCAAAAGACAACAAACTGCAAATGCAAAAAACAAAAAAAAACAAAATGATAAGAAATAAATAAGCGATAAATATTGAGAACATGTGATGAAGACTCATTGAAAGTGAGTCCATAGGTTGCAGGAACAGTTCAGTGATGGGGCGAGTGAAGTTATCCCCTCTGATTCAAGAGCCTGACAGTTGAGGGGTAATAAAATTTTTTCAGTCTTATAGTTTTTTATATTCTGTGATTTTACCCAATTTTCTCATTTTTTTGTGCAGGGAGGGGGATTTGGAGGTCCAAATGCAGGCTCCATTCTGTTCGTTAGTTTTGTGCGGGAGAAGGGATTTGAGGGGTTCATGTGCCTGTTCTGTTTTTGTTCTTTTTTTGTGCAGGGAGGGGACTTGGGGGGGTTGATGATTGTGCTGCCTTTCTTTTCTTTCTTGGTTTCGTGGCTACCCAGAGAAGAAGAATTTCAGAGTTGTATACTTTGATAATAAATGAACCTTTGAACTTTTGAACCGTTCCTGAACCTGATTGTGTGGAACCCGAGGCTCCTGTACCTCCTTCCTGATTGCAGCAGTAAGAACAGAACATGGCCTGGATAGTGGGAGTCCTTGATGGGTGCTGCTTTCCTGAAATGGCACTCCATGTAGATGTGGTCAATGGCGGGGAGGGCTTTACCTGTACTGCACTGGGCTGTATCCATTATGTTTTGTAGGCTTTTCCATTCAAGGACATTGGCATTTCCATACTAAGCCATGATGCAACCAGTCAATATACTCTCCAAGAAAAACAGTTAAGTTCCATGTAGCTTCATCTAAATCAAAGTTGCTGATCTAGTTGGCAGCATTGACATATGGTCATGTGATATGATTTATACATTTTTATTTGGTGACAATAAGCTTCAGGCAGTTGTGCCAAAATCTGAAGCACCTTTTCATATGTTGGAAATTAAATGCAATGAACTGGACACAACACGTAGTTCTCTACAAAACTTAATACATTGTTGGAGATAAAAATAGTTCTCCTCAGTTCTTTTATTTATAAGTTTTTTTTATCAATTTAAATTAAATTAAATACAACTCCATAAAGATAGAAAGAAAAAGAAGGCACGTCCAATGGAACAAAAGAAGTGGAAACAGTCAATGATTCTCCACCATTCAATAAAATCACGAATGATCTTTTACCTCAGTGTCACTTCCTTCCACTAACTCTGCATGGATTGTTTGCCTTTAACCTAAAATAATGTTGATATCTGTCCTGAGTGCACTCAGTGATTGAGTCTCTCGACCTTTTTGGGGAGTGATTTCCAAACATTCATGAAACTCTTTTCTCACCCCTGTCCTGAATAAGATCATGGTACTGGTTCTAGATGGCCAATCCAGGAGAACAGAAACTCCAGAACAATTCTGAAAAGCCTCAAATGAACGTTCAATATTTCAATGAGATTACCTTACATTCTTCTAAATTCAAGAGAATTTAGGCATAATCTGTTTACTAGTCTTTCAAGCAACAGGCCCATCACTCCTCAATCAACCTGATTCTTCTACCGCAAATATATCTTTCCATGTTTCAAAGAAACCTTACCAAGGCTGCATATAATTGGAGAAAGATACCTCAGTTGTACTGAAATCCTTCTGCAAAAAAAAACATGCTTACTATACATGCCTGTACAAATGTAGTAATTTTGTGAATAAGGACAATGAGCTCTCTCTGAACAACAGCACCTTTCAATTTTTCATTATTTAAGGAACATTCTGTTTTTCTAACCCTTCCATTAATTCAGATGACCTCACACTTTTCCATCTTAAATTTCATTGTTCATATCCTTGCTCATTCACTTTATCTGTTAATGTCTCATTGAAGCCTCTCTGCTTCCTTTTCCCTGTCCATACTACTACAGCAAACATTTAATCCCCTGAAAAAAATACTTGATATGGAGGAATAAATGGGTCTTTTACATTGGAAGATTGTGTCTAGTGAGGTGGCATAAAGAACACGTCATGTCATCTGAATGTTTCAACATATTTCTTTTTAAATCTAGTCCCTATCGTGATCTAGACACAGTATTGGATGAGTTTAGAATTTAGAAAATCTGCTAGTATTTTGAAACTAAGCATAGAGATGAATGGCTAATTTTAAATAATTACCTGAATTACCACCAACATATATATTTTTCCCCAACAGTGGAATAAAGCAAAGCCTTGGGCTAGTCATTGCTATTCAATATGAAGGTATAAGATTCACACAAAAGGAAAATGATCAATAACTTTTATAGGTCATGTCAAAATGGCCACTCAGAAAGGATCAGAAAAGCATACACATTTCAGGATTTGTATCAGAATAAATAATTTCTGCTAACATTGTCCGTGTTTGTCCATAAATAATGGACACATTTTAAATGCCACATGCCAAAAGACATTCAAGCAACAAATCCTATCTTTAGACAAAAAAAGTAGCCAAAATTCATAGTTGAAACATGGTTCTTATTGTGCGTCCAGAATAGAACTGTTGAGACATTTTTCTTAAGCTAGCTTTATGCAGCTGTCCTTTGGTCTGAAATGGCTGGTAACCTTCATAAAATGCAGACAGAACCAGTAAAGTTTTGAAAGGAACTATTACAGCCATTGAATATATTATATTTGAGGAGACACTGTAGTTAGTAATGAACAGTTCTCCACTCCACAAAATTGCCCTTGAATTCACTGCAATTAATACTCATTCAGAGGTCACAATGATGGACAACACAAGCAATTAGCAGGTCACATTTCCACAGTTAGGGGTTGAGTTTGAAATGCACTGATAATATAATGTAAGGGTCTCTGTACTTTGCTGATGTAATACTTCACCTGATGCTCTGTCTCCTGAAGAGTAATCCATTATCTTGAGATTCGCCAAAAGGTCAGGCTTTCTCGAACCATTAACTCTGGGGTGGAAATTTTCTGCTTTAACAGACTGCATGTTTAAATGCTTAGCATTCACCAAATACTTCTACTTACAGAAATTCATTTTTATGGGTATATTTTTGTTAAATATCAACTTTATGCAAACATCAACAATATTTTAAATACTATGAATGACATTAGAAACAATTGGAATTTTCCTTAAATATGTGGAACCTTGTTGTGCAAACATCAGTTCTTGTGTTTACTTACATTAAAACAATGGTCATGCTTTGTTTTCTGGGAAACATATCCCGAGGTTGTAAAAGGTGTGAAATAAATGTGCTTACTCTAATTTTGATCAGGACAGGTTAAAAACAACCCTGTAAATTGCAGCTATTTACAATTCATGAGACTTTTCTTTTCAAAACTGGAGGATTTGGGTGTTAATGGTGATAAGTAACAATCACTTGTGTGCTTGTCTTTCTCAAGTCTTCAGATTTCCTGGCAAACATACTTTTGTTTTATAAACAAACCATGGGCAATTTTTAACCAGATTCAGAGAAACTTGTGCTGGAGCCCTCTGGTAGTGTTAACTTTACTGGTCATGACTACTGCTTACTCACAGTTACTTTTTCAACTTGGTAAACAGCAGTAATTGCAGCCCTCTACATAAATTGACGCAATATTTATGCTGAGATTAGAATGATTCTGATTGTTCTCCATATTTATTTAAATCCTTACAAGTACTGAACGTCCTTTGCTGCTTTCATAATGTGTACTCTTTCATTTACATTCTAAATTATCATGCTATTTAACTCAGGAGCTGAATGTCTCCACCTGTGTACTATATCTCTAGCAAGGCCCTGCAAACTCATTCTCACTACATCAAAGATCAGTTTTGCTTATCTTGGTGATCTGTTGGGTCTGTTTTCTCCATTTTGAAGTACTGAGGGACAGAAGTATCCGTAACTGTGGTTTTGAAATTATGTCTCCTTGATGTCTTGAATACATGGTATTCCAATGTGTGTCCGTCACACAAGTAAGATTTCTCCTCCTCCTTTCCAGTCCTGATGAAAGGTCTCAGCCCAAAATGTCCACTCTTTTCATAGATGCTGCCTGACCTGCTGAGTTCCTCCAACAGTTGCTTTGGATTCCTAGCGTCTGCAGATTTTCTCGTGTTTGCGGTGCAAATAAGATTTCTCAATATCCGTGATCTTTAAAGTGATAACGCTCCTATTGAATAGTCATTGTACAACAACACGTTTGGGTGACATTGTAGCGTAGCAGTTAGCACAACATGACTACAACACCAGCGAGCGGGTTTCAATTCCTGCTGCTATCTGTAAGGAGTTTGTACATTCTCTCTGATTTCCTCCCACAATCCAAAGATGTAAAAGTTAATTGGGCACATGGGTGCAATTGGGCGGTACAGGCCTGTTGGGTTGGAAGGGCCTGTTACCATGCTGTATCTCTAAATAAAAGAAAACAACGAGCATCAGCTCCCAAGCTGTTGTGTTAGATGACCCAATATTACCATATCATTTCAAATTCCCACATTCATTAGTCCAGTTAAGAGTTACTTTCATTAGAATCAATAAATCATAGAGGCTTATGGAATGGATGGAGGCTATTCCTCCCACTGTGCCCATGGCGATTGTGACTAATTCTGTTTTCAATTTTCTGGTCTAGAGCCATGCAAGTTACAGGTATTCTTCATGATGTCGTGATGTCATGAAGGTCTCCGTCTTTACCACCCTTTTTACAACTCCACCCATCCTGGATGTTCAGTCTTCTCCCCTTTTCCATTTGGAGAAGACAGCATTGGTATATATTCTCCATCCCTTATTGGCTTGGAATTTAAGGGGCAATCAGGAGTTAACTACTTTGCAGAACTGGTCCTAATTGTGTTGGAAAAAATAGTGAAAATTGGTAAGTCAGCTGGTTTTAGTTTTATCAGAAAACTAAATAAATGTTAGCATGAACAAAAGGTAGCAAGGCTTTGTTACAGTACACCTGAAGGCCAAATCTATTATTCATCTTGTTCCCATATTATCTGTAATTCATCAACACTGAGCCAATCTACATTCAGTTCTTCAGTCATATTGTTACAGCTATAAAAGACAGCTCCTATTTCATTAATACCAGGAGCCATTTTTATTTCCAGGTTCTGCTGGCACAATAAAATTTACTTTATGACCTCATTGTTTTTTCTACCTTGTAAATCCAATATGGTCTCTCATAAAAAAGGGTTTTAGTTTATCATTGGGTTCTTCATTCATGAAAATATAAGAATAGGTTAAAATGGGAGCACGAGTAGACAACAAGTCCTTTCAGGTCTTCCCTGTTTGTTTTTTTTAAATTTTTAACTGAAGGAATGACACAATACAGAATACATAATGGATTACATTTTCCTCTAATTTGTTTTTATATCTTACCCCTAAACAAACCACCCCTCACCCACCCTCCCCGACCATATCATGGCAGCTAATGTATTTACAATACAACAATTCACAAATACAAGTACGGACATTTCACAGCCATCCCTCCACACTACTTCAAGACGAAGGCCCACACACATCCACAACATGTCAGATGATCCAAAATACACTCATATTTACAATTCATCAACCACCCTGTGAGGTAAATTGTAAGCGTGTTAAGAGGGAGGCAACTTCCCAAGTACAATCAAATGCCCTTAACTAGTAGGTAATTCCTTAAGACTTCCAAAATATGACAAGAAAGGTCCCCATTTCGAATAGAACTTTTTCACAGACCCCCTCAAAGTGAATTTAATCTTTTCTAATTTCAGAAAAAACATTACATCTTCTAACCAAGCAGCAGCAGTTGGGAGAGTGGCAGATTTCCAAACCAGCAAAATTCTCCTACTGGCCAATAGTGAGGTAAATGCAATGATATCCGACTGGTTTGCATTTAAACCCAAAACATCATCTGCCACACCAAATACAGGTATAAGTGGGCAAGGTCTCAGTGTCACCCCCAAAACCTCACTGATAATTTTAAAAACCAGTGCCCAATAGCCATGAAGCCGAGGGCAAGACCAAAATGCATGCACTAAACCAGCTGGAGAGAAGGAACACCTGTCAGAGCCAACGTCTGTCCCGGGATATATATCAGCAAGCCTGGCTTTACTTAAATGTACCCTGTGTAAAATTTTAATTGTATGAGCCCCAGTCTAGCACATGATGACAAGGAATGAACCCTATTCAATGCTTTTGCCCAATATTCCTCAGCCAGATCCATACCAAGGTCATCCTCCCACCTAGTCTTAGTCTTGTTTAGATCTTGAACTCCCAAAGACACCAGCTGAGTGTATAGTACAGAGATCAACCCTTTATTATTAAAGCTAAGAGTGAGTTTTTCCCACAACATAGCAGGTGGTAGATCAGGAAAAGAGGGAAATGTTTCGTTGACAAAGTGGCGAATCTGCAGATATTTAAAAAAAATGATTATGCGGAAGACCATACTTACCGCACAGGTTATCAAAACTATCAAATATGTTATCAGTGTACAAATCCTTAATGCGCATAAGACCGTTCAAACCCCATTGTCTGAAAGCTGAATCAAGTGTAGAGGGGGGAAATAAATGGTTTTTATGAATGGGGCCCAAAACTGAAGCTGATATGAACTTATAGTGGCAGCAAAATTGATTAAAAATTTTGAGGGTGGAGAGCAGGACTGGGTTAGATGTGAATTGAGAGGAATTCAATGGTAAGGAAGAATACACTAAAGCTGGGAGAGACAGGAAGTGGCAAGACTGTGTCTCAAGCAGGCACCAGTTTATATCTGGCCGGTGGAGCCAAAATAATACCTTTTGAATGTTCGATGCCCAGTAATAATGAATAAAGCTAGGAAGGCCCATTCCACCTTCATCACGACCTCTTTGGAGAGTGCTCTTATTAACCCCTGGGACCTTATTTTCCCAAATAAAGGAGGTTATAGCTTGGTTGACTGATTTGAAAAATAACTTGGATAAGAAAACTGGCAAGCAATGGAACAAATAAAGAAATGTGGGAAGTATAGTCATTTTCACTGATTGAATTCTCCCAGCTATAGTAAGGGGTAAACTGCACCATCTCTCAAAATCAGCCTTCATTTGGCTAACCTGAGGCCTGTAGTTAGCTTCAAACAGAGATGTAAAAGAGCGAGTAATGTGTATTCCTAGGTATACAAAACCATCTTGAGATAAAGGAAAAGGCAAAGATTCCTGTCAGATCTGTAGGGCCAAGTTATTAATGGAAAAGCATTTGTTTTTTTGAAAGTTCAGTTTATAGCCAGGGAAGGCTCCAAATTGACCTAACAATGACACAATAGCAGGACTACTACCTACAGGGTCACTAACATAAAGTAAGAGGTCATCAGCATATAGGGAAACACGGTATTCCATGTCCCCTCTTCTAACACCTTGAAATAATGTAGTTGACAAGTGCAATAGAAAGAGGCTCAATTGCAATTGCAAAAAGAGGGGACAATGGGCAGGCTTGGCGAGTGCCACATGTTAATGGGAAATAGTCAGATCGAAAGTAATTTGTCTGCATACACGCTAAAGGCGAGTGATATAATAGTTTAACCCAGGCTACAAATATTCTGCCAAATCCAAATTTCTCCAAAACACTAAACAAGTATACCCACTCCACTCTATCAAACGCCTTCTCTGCGTCCAAGGAGATAACAACCTCTGGACTCGGAGAATCACTGGGTAAATAAACCACATCAGTCAGTCGACGGATATTAAAAAAAGAATGGCGATTTTTAATAAAACCTGTTTGATCATCTGAAATTATCTTGGGAACAGGGTGTTCTAATTAAATCCACATTCAAAAGTGAGACGGGGTGATATGATCCACATTGAGTCGGGTCCTTGTCCTTTTTAAGAAGAAGTGAAATAGATGCCTGTGAAAGAGTAGCGGGTAAGGAATCATTCTCCAAAGATTCCTGAAACACTTCTAGAAGGACCAGTATGAGCTTATCCTTAAATTTCTTATAAAATTCTATCGGATAACCATCAGGACCTGGGGACTTGCCATTCTGCATAGCCATAATGGCATTATTAATCTCTTCCTGCCCAAGAGCCCGATCTAAATTCTCCACCTCCTCTGGTTCAAAAGTTGGTATTTCCAAATTATCTAAAAAACATTCCATATTTGTTATATCTGAGGGAAACTCTGAGGTATACAGAGGGGAGTAAAAAGTTGCAAAGATGTTATTAATCTTTTTTGGATTGCTTGTCAAGTTTTGGTGCATGTCCTATATCTGGGGAATAAGTCATGATGCAGCTTGACGCTTCAACTGATGAGCCATAAGCTGGCTTGCCTTGTCACCATATTCATAACAGAGGCCACGTATCTTAAGAATTAATTGTTCTGATAGGTTTGTAGATAGAAGATTAAACATCGCTTGCAAATCAGCCCGGTTTTTATATAATGCCGCAGTGGGTGCCTCAGAATATTGCCTATCCAGGTCCAAAATAGATTGCAATAACACTTGCATTTCCTTCCTATGCTCTTTATTGGCATGTGAAGTATAAGATATTATTTGACCCCACAAGTAAGCTTTTAAAGTTTCCCAAAGTAAAGAGTATGATACTGGCTCAGTTTTGTTAGTCTTGAAGAATGCGTCAAGGGTAGCCGATATATAGCTACAAAAATTCTCATTAGAAAGCAAAAGGGGGTTAAGTCTCCACAGAGGCCATTCCCTAACGTTTAAAGGAAAACATAGGTCCAGTTTCACGGGCGAGTGATCAGATATAACTATAGCAGTGTATTCAATTTGTCTAATTATTGGTATCAAGGAGTTATCTATAAAGAACTAGTCTAGCCTGGAATAGGAGTGGTGAACATGAGAAAAGAAAGAAAATTGCCAAACTGATGGATTCAAAAATCTCCAAGGATCCATATAACCATTTTGTTGCATAAACATCGAGAAGGCCTTTGTCATACCAGAAAATGTTCCCCTAGGGCAAGACCTATCAAGCAGTGGGTCAAATCTCCTGAAAAGATTTGCTGGTGTGTATTCAGGTTAGGTATTAATGACAAAACCTTATTTGCAAAGTGGATGTCGTCCCAATTAGGGGCATAAACATTTACCAAAATGACAGGTATCTGAAAGAGAGATCCAGAGACTATAATAAAGCAACCATTAGGGTCACTGATTACATCAGATGGTGTAAACTGCATTCTTTTGGTGATTAATATCGCCACCCCTCTGGACCTACTATTAAATCTGGAATGAAAAACCTGACTGATCCATGCTTTACAAAGCCTATTATGGTCTTCCACTCTTAAATGTGTCTCTTGTAGAAATAGTATATCTGCTTTTAATTGTTTCGGGTGATAGAAAATTTTAGCTCTTTTAACAGGACCATTGAGCCCCTTTACATTCCAAGAAACAAACCTCACAGGGTGGCCTCCATCAGCTGCACTCACGTTAACCATATCAAAAGACACACAGGGCCTACAATCCAAAACAGTGCAAGGGTATAAGTTGCACACAATAATGTACAATGAAAAGAAAGTCTGGCCAATCCGTAACACACAAAATAATAAGCTGCCATGGTAATCCCCCAAAACACTCCCCCCAGCCCTTTACACAAACAACAAAAAAACCCAATTAACACCCAAAACCTAGATCTACCTCCGCAACTGAGGATGATCGCAGGCATTACCAAACAAAAAACTTCCAAAACGTTCCCCATACAACCAAACTTTCAATCTAATCTAGAGTGGCTCCCCTCCTTAAAATTTATACCATCACTTATTCTACCTTTAGTATAATATATAGACTAAAGATAACACAGGTCAAGTTAAGAATTAAAAACAAAAAAAAAACACGAGGAAACTAAACGCCTGAGATACAAATCCCAAATATTTACATTTTGCTGGTTGAAAGTTTTTGTTAATCAGTTTCTGCAGCACAGCAGTTTGACCCAATCACGTTCCACAAATTAAATTGGAAAAAATGAACAAAGATGTGGATTGCAAAAATTAACAGTTTGCCTCAGCAGGAGGCCCCTTCAATGCTGCATGAATAACTTAAAAAAAAGTCATTACTCTTCTTATTCTTCTTCTCCCCAGTGCGAATGGTAAAACTCTTTGGCCGCCTCTGGTGTATCGAAATAATGCTTTTTACCTTCATGCATGACCCAGAGCCGGGCAGGATACAAGAGGCCGAACCTGACCCCTTTCCTGTAAAGCAGGGATTTCACCTCCTTGAAAGCTGCTCGTTTTTTTCCCCAGCTCCGCACTAAAACCTTCATGAAAAAACATGTGATGTCCGCGGAAATACAGCTCCTGCTTCCGTCTATTGGTGATGCATTGCTTATCTTGAAAGAAGTGAAAGAGAACCAGGAAAGTTCTTGGTCTCGTTTGCTTGGCTCCAGGGACACCGGATGGTTTACGTCCGACTCGGTGAGCACGCGAAAGTACGAGAGGCCTTGGGAAAAAAATACTTGTCCCCAGCACTTTGTCAAAAAACTGGGTAATAAATTTAACAGGGTCCGAACCTTCCAAATTTTCAGGAATGCTGACCACTCTCAAATTGGATCTCCGTGACTGATTTTCGAGGTCATCTAGCTTTCCCTTCAGAAATGCGTTTTCACTCTGCAACACTGCAATGGTAGCTTCAGCGCTCACCAGTCGGTCACTGTAATCTTTCAGGCCGTCTTCAACCTCACGTATGCGTTCGTCGTGCGACTCGTAAGAAGACATAATTTGTTCCATGGTATCATTCACTGGTGACAAAGCATCTTCAAGTTCCCGTTTTAGGGCAGAATGCACCGCTTGCGTCATGTCAGTAATAAGTACTAAACAAAGCCTCTCCAAGTCATCGGGTAGCACAGGTCCAGGTTCAGCAGCGTGCAACGGCGCCATTACTGTAACATCAGCTTTCTTGCTCGAGGCTTCGCTATCTTTTTCCCCAATTTTACTTTGAAGGTACATTTTATTTGCCATTTCAGTGTCCAGCAACATCCCGGGTTCTTCACAATGTTAAATATTCAGATATCTCGAGCACATGCCAAAGATAAACAGGTAGATTTTCAATAAAAATCGGGAGCCACACTCACTCGCACTCACTCATGCCATGCTCAACCTGGAAGTCCCCTTCCCTGTTACTCAATATGATTATGATGGATCAATTATGGCCTCAGCTCTTTTTCTGTGGCATTTGCTACTGTATTGTCTCTTTAGGTGAGACATGCAAAACTATGCATGCCATTCCAGGTATACAACACGCAATACATTTGTAACAAAACCTCATTTTTCCTCAGCACCAACCTCTTCACAAAAAAGGCCAAAATGCCACTTACCATCTTAGTTACTTGTTAGATCAGTCTCAAACAACAGAAAATCTGCAGATGCTGGAAACCCAAGCAACACATACAAAATACTGGAGGAACTTAGCGGGCCAGGCAGCGTTTATGGAAAAGAGTACAGTCGACGTTTCGGGCTGAAACCCTCTAGCAGGACCCAAGTACCTCAGGACTCAAATCCCTCTGATTGGGTCCAGCTGAAGGGTCTCGGCCCGAAACGTTGACTGTACTCCTATCCACAGATGCTGCCTGGCCTGCTGAATTCCTCCAGCACTTTGTGTGTGTTTGTTGGATCTGTCTGCTGTGACTCTTGCACGAGAACACCAGGATCACTTTAGTCATTTACAGCTTCTCTCCATTTAGGTAATAATCCACCTTGTGATTCCTCTTACTGAAGGGCCTGACTTCCCAGCATTCAATTGTATTTACCAGATTTTTGCGCACTCTTTCTATTTATATTACACCGCAGAATGTCCTCATCAAAACACGTCCTTCTACCTAGTTTCAAATCAGCAAACTTGGAAACCTTACGTTTATTCCTCCTCTAGGTTATTAATATAAATACTTAAAAATTGAGAGCCAAAGACTGATCACGGGCTATTTCACAAATTATATCCCTCCAGCTTGGAAAGGACTTTTCAGCATAATTGTATAAGGGCTAAGAGAGTTGTAAAGGAGCGCCTGAAGGCTTTGTGTGTCAATGCAAGGAGCATTCGTAATAAGGTGGATGAATTGAAAGTGCAGATTGTTATTAATGATTATGATATAGTTGGGATCACAGAGACATGGCTCCAGGGTGACCAAGGATGGGAGCTCAGCATTCAGGGGTATTCAATATTCAGGAGGGATAGACATGTAAGAAAAGGAGGTGGGGTGGCGTTGCTGGTTAAAGAAGAGATTAACGCAATAGAAAGGAAGGACATAAGCCGGGGAGATGTGGAATCGATATGGGTAGAGCTGCATAACACTAAGGGGCAGAAAATGCTGGTGGGAGTTGTGTACAGGCCACCTAACAGTGAGGTCGGAGATGGTATTAAACAGGAAATTAGAAATGTGTGCAATAAAGGAACAGCAGTTATAATGGGTGACTTCAATCTACATGTAGATTGGGTGAACCAAATTGGTAAAGGTGCTGAGGAAGAGGATTTCTTGGAATGTATGCGGGATGGTTTTTTGAACCAACATGTCGAGGAACCAACTAGAGAGCAGGCTATTCTAGACTGGGTTTTGAGCAATGAGGAAGGGTTAATTAGCAATCTTGTCGTGAGAGGCCCCTTGGGTAAGAGTGACCATAATATGGTGGAATTCTTCATTAAGATGGAGAGTGACATAGTTAATTCAGAAACAAAGGTTCTGAACTTAAAGAGGGGTAACTTTGAAGGTATGAGTCGTGAATTAGCTAAGATAGTCTGGCAAATGACACTTAAAGGATTGACGGTGGATATGCAATGGCAAGCATTTAAAGGTTGCATGGATGAACTACAACAATTGTTCATTCCAGTTTGGCAAAAGAATAAATCAAGGAAGTGCACCCGTGGTTGACAAGAGAAATTAGGGATAGTATCAATTCCAAAGAAGAAGCATACAAATTAGCCAGAAAAAGTGGCTCACCTGAGGACTGGGAGAAATTCAGAGTTCAGCAGAGGAGGACAAAGGACTTAATTAGGAAGGGGAGAAAAGATTATGAGAGAAAACTGGCAGGGAACATAAAAACTGACTGTAAAAGCTTTTATAGATATATAAAAAGGAAAAGACTGGTAAAGACAAATGTAGGTCCCCTACAGACAGAAACAGGTGAATTGATTATGGGGAGCAAGGACATGGCAGACCAATTGAATAATTACTTTGGTTCTGTCTTCACTAAGGAGGACATAAATAATCTTCCAGAAATAGTAGGGGGCAGAGGGTCCAGTGAGATGGAGGAACTGAGCGAAATACATGTTAGTAGGGAAGTGGTGTTAGGTAAATTGAAGGGATTAAAGGCAGATAAATCCCCAGGGCCAGATGGTCTGCATCCCAGAGTGCTTAAGGAAGTAGCCCAAGAAATAGTGGATGCATTAGTGATAATTTTTCAAAACTCGTTAGATTCTGGACTAGTTCCTGAGGATTGGAGGGTGGCTAATGTAACCCCACTTTTTAAAAAAGGAGGGAGAGAGAAACTGGGGAATTATAGACCGGTTAGCCTAACGTCGGTGGTGGGGAAACTGCTGGAGTCAGTTATCAAAGATGTGATAACAGCACATTTGGAAAGCAGTGAAATCATTGGACAAAGTCAGCATGGATTTGTGAAAGGAAAATCATGTCTGACGAATCTCATAGAATTTTTTGAGGATGTAACTAGTAGAGTGGATAAGGGAGAACCAGTGGATGTGGTATATTTGGATTTTCAAAAGGCTTTTGACAAGGTCCCACACAGGAGATTAGTGTGCAAACTTAAAGCACACGGTATTGGGGGTAAGGTATTGATGTGGATAGAGAATTGGTTAGCAGACAGGAAGCAAAGAGCGGGAATAAACGGGACCTTTTCAGAATGGCAGGCAGTGACTAGTGGGGTACTGCAAGGCTCAGTGCTGGGACCCCAGTTGTTTACAATATATATTAATGACTTGGATGAGGGAATTAAATGCAGCATCTCCAAGTTTGCGGATGACACGAAGCTGGGTGGCAGTGTTAGCTGTGAGGAGGATGCTAAGAGGATGCAGGGTGACTTGGATAGGTTGGGTGAGTGGGCAAATTCATGACAGATGCAATTTAATGTGGATAAATGTGAAGTTATCCACTTTGGTGGCAAAAATAGGAAAACAGATTATTATCTGAATGGTGGCCGATTGGGAAAAGGGGAGGTGCAATGAGACCTGGGTGTCATTATACACCAGTCATTGAAAGTGGGCATGCAGGTACAGCAGGCGGTGAAAAAGGCGAATGGTATGCTGGCATTTATAGCGAGAGGATTCGAGTACAGGAGCAGGGAGGTACTATTGCAGTTGTACAAGGCCTTGGTGAGACCACACCTGGAGTATTGTGTGCAGTTTTGGTCCCCTAATCTGAGGAAAGACATCCTTGCCATAGAGGGAGTACAAAGAAGGTTCACCAGATTGATTCCTGGGATGGCAGGACTTTCATATGAAGAAAGACTGGATGAACTAGGCTTGTACTCGTTGGAATTTAGAAGATTGAGGGGGGATCTGATTGAAACGTATAAAATCCTAAAGGGATTGGACAGGCTAGATGCAGGAAGATTGTTCCCAATGTTGGGGAAGTCCAGAACGAGGGGTCATAGTTTGAGGATAAGGGGGAAGCCATTTAGGACCGAGATTAGGAAAAACTTCTTCACACAGAGAGTGGTGAATCTGTGGAATTCTCTGCCACAGGAAACAGTTGAGGCCAGTTCATTGGCTATATTTAAGAGGGAGTTAGATATGGCCCTTGTGGCTACGGGGATCAGGGGGTATGGAGGGAAGGCTGGTGCAGGGTTCTGAGTTGGATGATCAGCCATGATCATAATAAATGGCGGTGCAGGCTCGAAGGGCCGAATGGCCTACTCCTGCACCTATTTTCTATGTTTCTATGTTTCTATGACTCATTTATTTCAACTCTCGGATTTCCACATGATCAACAGTTTTCAATCTATGCTAACAGCTCCTCCAATACATTGGGCTGTTATACACAGCCTCTTATGTGGCACCTTGTCAAATTCTTTTGGAAATCTAAATACACTACATCTATAGGTCCTCCACTATCAACTCTCCTTGTCACATCCTCAAATAATCTGCATAAATTTGTTGAACATGTTGATTACATTTGATTATATTCAGCTTTCTGAAATAATTAATCATTTCATCTTGTGAATAATTCAAGCTGAAATGTTGACTGTTTATTCATTTCCATAGATGCTGTTTGACCTGCTGAGTTCCTCTAGTATTCTGTGTGTGTTGCTTTGGATTAAAGATATCTTTATTAATTCACCAGCCTTGTCCTTTAGAAGCCCCACACTCACCTTACCTATCTTCTTTCTATTTATACATCCATAGAAACTCCTGCTCTTTGTTTTGATATTACATACAAGTTTCTACTCAAAATACCTTTTCTCCCTCCTTATGAGTTTCTTTTAGTCTTTTACTACTGCATTATAAAACCTTACCAGTCCTCTGGCCTACCACCAGCCTGAATTTCAATGTAACATTATCCTTCACCTACTTTGTTAACCACAGACTGTATCACTTTCTCATGCAGTCCTTCCTTCTACTTAGGGATATATTCTTGATGAGTGTAAGACCATAACAGTATAAGATATAGGAGCGGAATTAGACCCTTCGGACCAACAAGTCTGCTCTGCCATTCCATCATGGCTGATTTATTATCCCTTTCAACCTCATTCTCCTGCCTTCTCTCCATAACCTTTGATGCCCTGACTAACCAAGAACCCATCAACCTCTCCTTTAAATATAAATCACTTGGCTTCCATAACTGTACGTGGGAACGAATTCCACAGATTCACCACCATCTGACTAAAGAAATTCCTCCTTATCTCTGTTCTAAATGGATGTCCCTCTATTCTGAGGCCGTGCCCTCTGGTCCTTGGCTCACCCCCTATTGGAAATATCCTCTCCACATCCACTCTGTCTGGGCCGTACAATATTTGAGACGTCTCAATGAGATCCTCTCTCATTCTTCTAAACTTCAGTGTGAACAGGCCCAGAGCCATCAAACGCCCCCCCATTTCATTCCCAGAGTCATTCTTGTGAACTTCCTCTGAATCCTTCTCAATGCCCGCACATCCAATACTCCAAATGCAATCTGACCAATGCCTTAAAAAGCCTCAGAATCGCATCAATGCTCTTGTATTCTTCTCCTCTGAAAATGAATGCTAATATGGCATTTGCCTTCCTTACCACTGACTCAACCTGCAAGTTAACCTTTAGGGAATCCTGCACAAGGACTCCCAAGTCCCTTTCCACCTCTGATTTTTGAAATTCCTCCCCATTTAGAAAATAGTCTACGCCATTATTCTTTCTACCAGTGCATGGCCATACACTTCCCTACTCTATATTCCATCTGTCACTTCTTAGCCCATTCTCCCAATCTGTCCAAGTCCTTCTGCAGACTCCCTGCATCCTGAACACTTCCTGCTCCTCTATCTTTGTATCATCTGCAAATTGGCCACAAAGCCATCAGTTCCGTCATCCAAATTGTTTACAAACAGTGTAATGTAAAAAGGAGTGATCCCAATATCGACCCCTGCGGAACACCACTTTTCACTAGCAGCCAACCAGAATAGGCCCCCTTTTTTCCAACTTTTTGCCTCCTGCCAATTTTCTATCCATGCTACTATCTTTCCTGTAATACCATGTGCTCTTATCTTGTTAAGCAGCCTCATTTGCGGAATCCTACCAATGGCCTTCTGAAAATCCAAATAAACAGCATCCATTGCCTCTTCTTTATCTATCCTGTCTGTTACTTCCTCAAAGAATTCCAACAGATTTGTCAGGCAAGATTTCCTCTTAAGGAAACCAAGCTGAGCTTGGCTCATTTTGTTATCTGCCTCCAAGTACCCTGAAACCTCATCCTTAATAATTGACTCCAACATCTTCCCAACCAGTGAAGTCAGGCAAACTGGTATATAATTTCCTTTCCTCTGTTCCCTTCCTTCTTAAAGAGTGGAGTGGCGATTGCAATTTTTCAGTCCCCCAGAACCATTCCAGAATCTAGTGATTCTTGAAAGATCTTTACTGATGCCTCCACAATCTCTTCACCTACTTCTTTCAGAATTCTTGGGTGTAGTCCATCTAGTCCAGTCGACTTATCTAATTTCAGCCCTTACAGCCTCCCAAGCAGCTTCTCCTTAGTAATAACAACCACATTCACTTCCGTCCCCTGACATCAAATTTCTGGCATACTTCTAGTGTCTTCTACAGTGGAGACTGATACAAAATATTTATTAAGTTCATCCACTATTTCTTTGTCGCCCAGTACTACCTCTCCAGCATCATTTTCCAGCAGTCCAATATGTCAGACATGGTTGCCTCATCCTCCCTTTAGAATACTTCTTCATCTTTGTGATGCATCTATTGAATTGCTCCCTGAAAATCCAGCCACTGCTGTTCTGCTGTCATCCCTGTTAGTGTCCCCTTCTTATTACCTTTGTAATTCCACTTAATCCACCGTATGTCAAAAGGGGGTGGCTGGAAACGGACCCAAGTGCAAGACACAGACACTGAAGTACTAGGGACAGGACTAGGATACAGGGTGAGGGGTAGGACATGGACATGAAAACCGGGAACCCGGAACAGGACTGGACAAGAGAGCTAGGAGCCCGGGCTTGGACTCCGAGCCAGAGACTGGATAAGGACCAAGAAACTGGGTCTTGCCTCTTACTTGGACCCCAGAAATAGGCAAGGACGTGACTTGGCTGGCAGGCAGGACAAGGCTGGAGTCTCCAGGCTTGAGACGAGGCTGGAGACCAGAGACTTGAGGTGAGGCTGGAGACCAGAGACTTGAGGCGAGGCTGGAGACCAGAGACTAGAGCCTTGAGGCTTGGGGTCTTGAAGCTCCTCCTGGGCGGTGCGCGGTACTCCTGGGCAGGGCGCAGTACTCCACCCAATGGAGGCAAGGGACAGGAAGGGACAGAACCAACCACAGGGTAATGGCAATACGGCCTGGCTTACCCAACGGAGGCAAGGGACAGAACCAACCGCAGGTAACGGCAAGACGACCTGGCTTACCTGATGGAGGCAAGGGACAGAAGGGACAGAACCAACCGCAGGGTAACGGCAAGACGGCCTGACTTACCCAGTGGAGGCAAGGGACAGGAAGGGAGCTAGGTACAGGGTGGCTCCAAGACAAGACTTCAGGCGAGACAAGGCGAGAGTTACCAGCAAGAAAAGGCAAGGCTTCAGGCAATGCAAGGCGAGACAAGAACTCCAGGTGAGGCGAGAGTTACCGGCAAGACAAGGCAAGGCTTCAGGTAAGGAAACAGAAGGCAGGGGAGGGGATACAAGGAGTAAGGACAAGAACAATTCAGCAGCCACACCCTGGTCTCTGGAGGTATTTATGCAGCCAGCCCCAATGAGAATCAGCTGCCTCAATTAGTGCTCAACAGGAACAGAAACAGGGTAGACAGGAAAACCTGGAGCAAGGGTCGATGGACCGGACCATGACACCGTAATACTAATATGTCTGACATTATCTTCTCCCTTTCAAACTGCAGGGTGAATTCTATTATATTATGATTACTACCTCGCAAGTGTTCCTTCACCTTAAGCTCCCTAATCAAGTCTGGATAATGACACAACGCCCAATCCAGAATTGCCTTTTCCCAAGTGGGCTGAACCACAAGCTGTTCTAAAAAGCCATCTTGTAGGCATTGTACAAATTCCTTCTCTTGGGACCCAGTTCCAATCTGATTTTCCCAATCTACCTGCATATTGAAATCCCCATGACTATTCTAACATTGCCTTTTTTACATGCCTTTTCTATTTCCCACATCCTGGCTACTGTTCAGGGCCTCCTAACTGGGTCTTTTTTACCCTTGCTATTTCTTAACTCTACCCACAAGGAATCTACATCTTCCAACCCTATATTACATCTTTCTAAGGATTTGATTTACTTTTATACCAACAGAGCCACCCTACCCTCTCTGGCTACCTGCCTGTCCTTTCAATTCAATTTGTAACCTTAGATGTTGAGCTCCTAACTATGATCTCCTTTCAGCCACGACTCAGTGATGCCCACAATGTCATACCTGCTCATCTCTAACTGGGCTACAAGATCATCTACCTTATTCCGTATACTGCATGCATTCAAATATAACACCTTTAGTCCTGTATTCATCACCATTTTTGATTTTGCCTCTAAGTTGCACTTCAGCTCATCCCACTGACTGCAATTTTGCCCTATTATCTGCCTGTCCTTCCTCACAGTCACACTGCACAATGCATCCATTTGTATACCAACTGCCCCATCCTGAGCCCTGCACTCTGGTTCCCATCCCCCTGCCAACGTAGTTTAAACCCTCCCAAACAGCTCTAGCAAGCATGCCCACAAGGATATTGCCCCCCCCCCTCAGGTTCAGCTGTAACCCGTTCTTTTTGTACAGGTCATACTTTTCCCAGAAGAGGTCTCAGTGATCCAGAAATCTAAAAACCCCGCCCCTGCACTACTTCCTCAGCCACTCATTTATCTGTACCATCATCTTATTTCTGCCCTGACAAGCATGTGGCACTGGGAGTAATCCAGAGATTATTCTTGGAGGTCCTGTTCATCAGCCTTTTCCCTGACTCCCTATACTCACTGCGCAGGACCTCTTCCCCCTTTCTACTCATGTCATTGGTGCCAATGTGCACCATGGCCTCTGGCTGCTCCTCCTCCCTCTTGAGAATCTTCTGCAGCCACGCTGAGACATCCTGGACCGTAGCACCTAGGAGGAAACACACCATCTTGGCTTCTCTTTTGCGGAAGCCCTGAAACAATGAAAGTGTGTCTCACCTCAGGGGGCCACATAAGTCGCAAAGATGGTATGGTTTAAAAAATTGACTGAATGTAACAAATTTAGCAAAAGCTCCTATGCAGATATAAACGATCCAACAGTACTGTTTGAGAGAGAAGCAGAGCCAACCTCGGTGCTGTGACTGGTATTTGACCTACTGCCACCTTTATTAAAAGAACCGGATTACCTGGCCACTATTGTATTGCTGTCTGTGGGAGCCTGCTTGGCAACTAGCCTCTGGCCATTCCTACTTTCCAACTGTAAAGATATTTCAAAGTACTTCGTTTCAAGATATCCTGAAAGGGACTTGCAAGTCTGTGTATCGTTGTGAACAAGGGACTCAGCCAGAAGAATTCTGGTACGTTTCAATTTAGGCTGCAGGAGTACATGCTAAGAGACTCACTGAAGCTTGGTGCTGCTACTGCAAGGGCTCGGTGGGGGAGCATGAGAGAAAAAGGTTCTTCCGCTACTGGACAGAGAGGGGATGGGTTGGGTGAGGAAACCCTTCAATTATTGTAGTAGTGCACTACACCAGGGGGTGAGACGAGGAGCTATTGCTTTTAAGAAATGTAATTGAACACTACGTTATGCATTATCTATGAATTTAAGAATGAAAAGGCATTGCACAGTTTATTTATGTAAATATTTTGAATTAATTTTATTTTGGTTTTTTAAAAAATGATGTTATCTTTGTGAAATGATAATGTTACCTTTGTACAGAAAAGGCACAAATTTCAGTGACAATATCCAAAAGCTTTCTAGACATGCAATAACATTAATTTTCATGAGGCTGTTTGATAGGTAATACAGAGGTCCTTGAGCTAAAAAGATATTAGTTCAGTCTTTCATCCCTATGAGCTGATTAAACTGAAAATCATATCTCAAGAATCAGAACAGCTGAGTATGAGTATGGTGCCATAGAAACAAAAAGTGCTGGCTGTATTTTTCACAACTGGCTTTTGATGAAAGTAGAAATGCTTGGCCTCTCCCTTCAATCATGTTTTCTTTATATACAATAAGTTTTCCCACAAACATTTTGCAATCAAATGCGTGATTGCAATTCTTCATGCTTATGAACAATGAGGAAAGAGGGGAACCGTACTGTTATTCCTTTAAGCAACACACACAAAATGCTGGAGGAACTCAGCAGGCCAGGCACCATCTACGGAAAAGTATACAGTTGACATTTCAGCCGGAGACCCTTCAGCAGGACTAGAGCAGGTTCCTGGCCCAGAACGTCGACTGTACTCTTTTCTATAGATGCTGCCTGGCCTGCTGAGTTCCTCCAGCATTTTGTGTGTGTTGCTTGAATTTCCAGCGTCTGCAGATTTTCTCTAGTTTGCGATTGTTATTGCTTTATTTTGTTCTACCTCATTGCACTGTGTAATGATCTGATCTATACTGACATTGTGCAAGCCAAGCTTTTCACTGTATCTCATAACATGTGACAATAATAAACCAATTCTCATTCCAATTCCAGTCCTTAGGTACTTAGCATGAGGTCTACATGATGCTCACATTCAAATGACAATAACGTTGACTAATTTTAAAGCATTGTCCTAGGCGTGTAAAAACTTTGATAAGGTTTTTGAATTAGGTAGCATCTATGGAAAGTCAGATCAAAGAATCTTTTTTTCAGGAGTTCTATTTAACGGTCCTTAACCTGAAATATTAACTCTGTTTCTCTTTCCAGAGATGCTGCCTAACCTACTGGGTGTTTCTACATTTTTATCAATAGAGAAGTTTTTGTTTTCTATTTTGTTGAAGAAATAATTGGGGAATCATAGGATATTAGTCTTTTAGAATTTCTACTCAATATTACTTGAGAGGTACTTAATGTACTCAAATAACTCCTCCAGGAAGTTGAGATTACCTAGTCAATCCCTGTATAAATGTATCCTTGGACCTCCAGTGATGAAAGAACTTTTACTATTTGATGTAATTAGTATATCAAAATTAAAGGCCAGTAGGAGTTATTAGGGACCCTTAAAGGTCAAAGGTTCAAAGGTCCAATTTAATGTCAGCGAAATGTATACAATATACGTCCTGAAATGCTTTGGCCTTTAATTTTCAATATACTGTGTTGCATCATCTCTATGATAGACAGTAAAGGATCTTTCCTTACAGAAGGGCCAAGGAGGTATTTACACAGGAGATGTTGAAGTCAGCCCATCCTCACTGGAGGGGATATTGGTATAAATTCTGTGTGAAGTGACGTAAACCACCAGAGTCAGAAACAACGGCTAGCTCCTTTCATGGGTTCCAATAGCCCAGTAGGTACTTTCCTAGTAATTGAGAAGCCTGGTGTAACAATTCAAAGACTGAGTTCAGATCCCAGCAGGAGTTTAAATTCAATCGCTGAAAAAAATAATTTCACAAGAAGGGAAACATTAAATGGCAGCCATGACATTACTTGATTGACTTAAAAGCACATCAGATTTACCTGGTCCAACAAATCTATCACCCTAGGTTCACAACAATGTGGTTGACTCTTATCAACCCTCTAACAAAGGTATCACAAGTGCACCAAAGAAAAACTGTTGAGCCCCATAGAAGTACCTACATAATCACCTTCTTGAGGACAATTAGATACAAATAATAAGGTCCTTATGGATAATGTTTTAAAAAGGCAGTACTTTGTGAACATTGCAGCAACAGGATAGAGATATCCAGAGAGGCAATACCACCTTCACTCACTTGACCATCAACTTATTCCCCATTTCACAGTGTGAGAGACTGCCCCTTTGATTCCCAAAACCATTGACAATCGGAGCAGAATTACACCATTCCCTCCTCTGAGCTGCCCTGCTACTCAACATGATCTTGTCAAATGACTAAATGTTTATTTGAGGAATTAGGATTAAGGAGCATCCTCAGGAGAAGTGAATGGACTAAAATAGGAATTGCAGAGTTTATGGTCTTATTCACTCAAGGTATCGTTATCAGAGTTGGAGTATTTAAACTCAGGGACATATGAGAGGCCAGAAATGGAGAAGCACATTATCTGGGAGGGTTATATGTCTGAAGGAGTTAACACAGAATGACATCATGGAGTGAGTCGAAAAGAAGGATGGGTGTTTCAAAATTGTTTACTAGGAAACAAGGTAGGTCACATGGACTGGGATGATACATGAGCAGGATGTGGCTTGGTTTTGGGCAGCAGACCTTTGAATGACCTTAAGTTAAGAGAAAGTAGATTGGCAATCATTCACCATGTGTAAACAGGAATTCAGAGATAACAAAGCAATAGAGTATCACGTTTGCAGATAAACTAAAGAGTAAGAAGGTAATGAATGTCCGCATCACACCTCCTCACTGCCACCTCTCCCACACCACTCACCCCAGCTGAACCCTTAGCGCACCCTGGCTGATACGACACAGGGTTGGGGCAGTTAAAAGAAAGCAACATTTGTCATAGAAGCTGACTATGATGCCCATCTTCATAATCGCTGAGAGAGCAATGTGAACGGACAGGCACTTCAGATCTTCTCGGAGCATGGGCAGAATGGCTTTGGTGAATTACCTCTGGTTTATGGGCATCAAGCTGCAAATACAGGGTAGGGACCAATACAAGGCAGGGGGTTGCATCACCTTCAAATACATGTCTGAATTCCTTATGCCAAAGCCTATTTTTATACAATTTGCTAATGTGCTAATTTCCCCCTCAGATGATAGTATGTAAATGAATGTGTTCTTAGAGAAATGGCATTGTTGTACCTTATAGACCTTCAGTTGGATAGATAATACACACAAAAAAATCTATCACTAAATTCCCCTCAGAAAGAGTGAAAAACAACTGCAGGACTGTGAGGAATTAGTATTTCTGATCTGTGGAGGACACTGAAGGCGGGTTTACCTGAATAATCACAGTAGCAGTCAGCTTGTATGCACACCTTTTGTTTAATGATACAGTTAAGCAGGCAGGAGGGCTCAAGCAACCTGAGTTCAACTCTGACCTTGTGAACGGTGTGTGCACCATCTCCCTGTGACTGCATGGGCTTCCTGCGGCTACTCCAGTTTCCTCCCACAGTCAAGAGTCAAGATTTTAAGATTGTTTAATGTTATTTCCAGTACACAAGTGTAAAGAAGAATGAAATAATTGTTACTCCGGATCTGATACAGCAGGGAAAAATACGGTAAGATAGAGAAAACAATAATAATTTAAAAAACACAATGAATCTAAATACATAAGATAGCTTTACATAGGTTGATTGTATGCTCATAAAGTGACACTAGGTGCATAAGGTGACTGACAAGAAATGATAAAGAAGTAACACACATCAAATTTGCTGGTGAACGCAGCAGGCCAGGCAGCATCTCTAGGAAGACAGGTACAGTCGACGTTTCAGGCCAGGACACTTCGTCAGGACTAACTGCAGGAAGAGCTAGTAAGAGATTTGAAAGTGGGAGGGGGAGGGAGAGATCCAAAATGATAGGAGAAGACAGGAGGGGGAGAGATGGAACCAAGAGCTGGACAGGTGATTGGCAAAGGGGATATGAGAGGATCATGGGACAGGAGGCCCAGGGAGAAAGACAAAAGGGGGGGGGGGACCCAGAAGATGGGGAAGGGGTATAGTCAGAGGGACAGAGGGAGAAAAAGGAGAGTGAGAGAAAGAATGTGTGTATAAAAATAAATAACAGATGGGGCACGAGGGAGAGGTGGGGTATTAGCGGAAGTTAGAGAAGTCGATGTTCATGCCATCAGGTTGGAGGTCCTTTTTCTCCCTCTTTCCCTCTGACTATACCCCTTGCCCATCCTCTGGGTTCACCCCCCCCTTGTCTTTCTCCCCGGACCTCCTGTCCCATGATCCTCTCATATCCCCTTTGCCAATCACCTGTCCAGCTCTTGGCTCCATCTCTCCCCCTCCAGTCTTCTCCTATCATTTTTGATCTCCCCCTCCCCCTCCCACTTTCAAAACTCTTACTAACTCTTCCTTCAGTTAGTCCTGACGAAGGGTCTCGGCCTGAAACGTTGACTGCACCTTTTCCTAGAGATGTTGCCTGGCCTGCTGCGTTCACCAGCAACTTTGGTGTGTGCTGCTTGAATTTCCAGCATCTGCAGAATTCCTGTTGTTAATGATAAAGTAGTGATGGCTGGGGATGTGGAGAGTGGTTAGCAGGTGGAAGTATTGTTCAGCTTTACTGCTTGGTGAAAGTAATTGTTTTTGAGTCTGGTAGTCCTGGGCACGGATGCTACATAGCCTCCTCCCTGATGGGAGTGGGGCAAATTGTCTATGAGTTGGGTGGGTGGGATCCTTCATGATGTTACAGGCTCTTTTCTGGCATCTTTCTGTATGTATGTCCTTGATGGCGGTTAGGCTGGTGCCAGATCTGGGACCTTGAGAGGTTGTGCAAGATTATGTGCACTCCCAGGAGTTTGAAACTGCTTACAGTACGCACTGCTGTGCTGCCGATGTAAAAAGTGATGTGGTGGTGCGAGTTATCCTGAAGTCGATAACAATCTCCTTTGTCCTGTTGACATTGAGGACGAGGTTGTTTGCCTGGTACCAGGACTCGAGCTCTTCCACCTCCTCTCTGTAGGCCACCTCATTTTTGTCCAAAGTAAATTTATTACCAAAATGCAGATAGTGTATGTCACCATATATAACTCTGAGATTCATTTTCTTGTGGACAATTACAGTAAAAACAAGACCACACTCAAAAGAATGGACAGCAACCAATGTGCAAAAAAATAACTGTTCCTGAACCTGGTGGCGTGGGTCCTGAGGCTCCTGTACCTTCTTCCTGATGGCAGCAGCAAGAAGAGAGCATGTCGTGGGTGGTGGGGGTCCCTGATGATGAATACTGCCTTCCTGTAACATTGCTCCGGGTAGGATGTGCTCAGTGGTGGGGAGTGCTTTACCTTTGATGGAAGGGGCCGTATCCAATATTTTTTGGTAGGCCTTTCTATACAAGGGCATTGGTGTTCCATACCACACCGTGAGGCATCCAGTCAATATACTCTCCACCACACATCTCTAAAAGCTTGCCAAAGTTGTTGGTGATGAACCAACATTGGTGAACTTGACAATGTGATTACTCGGGAGTTTGGCTGTGCAGTCGTATGTGAGTAGAGTGTACAGCAATGGGCTCAGCACACAGGCCTGGCGGGGCACCTGTGTTGAGGATGGTGGGGAGAGAGGAGTGCTTGTGCATCCCGACTGTCTGAGGTCTGTTGGTTAGGAAGTCCCATTTGCACAGGGGTGTACTTAGAGCGAGGAGTAGGAGTTTGTTCACCAAGGTCTGTGGGACAATAGTGTTGAATGCTGAAATGAAATCCAGAAACAGCTTTATGACACAAGTGTCCTCATTTCCTAGGTGTGTCAGGGCCAGGCGCATGACAGATGCTGTGGCATTTGCCGTAGAACAGTTCTGTCAGTAAGCATATTGGTGAGTGTTCAATGTGACAGGAATGTTCGGAGTTTTAGATGTGTGCCATTACCAGCCATTCAAAGCACTTCATGATGATTGGCATCAATGCCACCGGGCGGTGGTCATTTAGTTCTGAAGGTGTAGAGTTCTCTGGTACAGGGATGATGGTGGCTGATTTGAAGCATGTGGGGACAGGAGACTGGATGAGTATGTGTTGAGGACGTCCATGAAGATATCAGTAAGCTGTTTGCACATTTCCTGAGTAATGGTGAGATGTTGTCTGGCCTGACCGCCTTATGGGGGTTGACCCTCTGCAGAATCCTTCTCACATCTGCTGCTGTTACGGACAGTGGCTGCTCACCTGGGAGAGGAGTAGCTTTCGTGGTTAACATTGTATTGCATGCCCCAAAGTGTCGGGGAGGGAGGCATCACTTGTACAGTCGATGCTGTTTTTCTTTGTGTAGTCAGTATTGACTTTGATGCCCAGCCACATATGCCAGGGATCATTATCGGACAGTTCTTTGAGCTTAAGCGATTTTAAACCTCTTGATGCCAAGATGAGGTTTCTTCTGGCTGCTCTGAGAGCTATTCTGTCACCAGACTTGAAGGCAACATTTCAGGCTTTTAGTAGGATTTAAACCTCAATGTTCAGCCAGGGCTTCTGGATGGGCAGTGAGATGACTGTTCTTGAGGTATCAATGATATCTACTGATGTAGCTGGTGACTGATGAGGCATATTCTTCAAGGCTTATCTTCTCCATTGCTGGCAGCCTCCTTGAACATCTGCCAGTTAGGTCGTTCCAAACAGTCCTGAAGCATAGAGATTGCCTCATTGGGCCACACAGCGATGGTCCTCTTGACTGGTTTCTCCATGTTCAGCAGTGGCCAGTATGCTGGGATTAACATTATGGAGATGTGGTCAGAGAGGCCAAGATGAAGGCATAGGGTGGCCTTGTAAATAGCGAATCTGTTTGACCCCTAATGGCCATGGTGACGTGTTGGTGGAATTTGGGTAAAATGTTCTGCAGGTTAACATGATTGAAGTCTCCTCCAATTATGAAGAAACTGCCTGGATGCTTGTTTTGTAGAGAGCCGAAGATACTGTAAGGCTGTCCCAGCGTGTCTTTGGCATTCGTGCTCGGGGAGGCTGAGACAGTAATGAACACATTCGTAAATTCTCTGAGCAGATAATGATTTTGTTTCTCTACTAACCACATAGTCACAGTAAGATTTATAAAGTGTAATCATTTAATCACTTATGGTGAACTGTCTGTGTTTTGCATTGTGGGTTTGTACTGGGGTACATTACACAGCATCCACTCAGTTTGGCGGGGCTGAAGGCCGCTTCACTTAGACGAACGCGAGCTGAGCGAGCCTGAGGCTTACAGCTGTATCTACATGTGTGAGTTCAATGAAATTAAAATAGGTAATAAATTGATTGAAGTGACATAGCGTATTACAGCGTTACATTCCCTGATAATATGAGACAACAGCACCTGGAGATAACAAATGGGGAGACCAGTGGAGATGGAAGGAAACCAAGGTTCCTCATGGCCTTTACCACTAGCTGTAGGAGTGGAGGGGAGAAAGAGAAAAGAAGGAGGTCATACTGACATATACAACTTCAGCTGAAAAGTAAGGCTTCAGCAATTTTGTGTTTATTTAGAAGGTACTTGGGATATTAATCCCTTCATTTGTTTTAAATTGCCAGCCTGGAATGAGCTTGTTCCTTTGAAAGACGGTGGTTTTAACTGTGCTGGTTAAGGCTGATAATTCTGAATGGATCCTTGGCAATCAACCATCCAAATGCAAATCCAACAGTTAATGAAACAAATTGCTGGAGGAACCCAGCGGGCCAGGCAGTAGCTTTAGAGAGAAATGGACAGCTTTGGGATGAGGCCCTTCACCTTTCTGCAGTTGCTCTCTGACCCACTGAGTTTCTTTAGCAGTCTGCTTTTTGTTCCCGATTCCAGCACCTGCAATCCCTTATGTCCGATAGTTAAGTCCATTAGTAAAGGAGTCAGCAGGCCAATGTGGCAACTCAATCAGTTAGTTCTATCACTGGCCTCCCCAGACACCATAAGTTTATAAGACATAGGAGCAGAATTAGGCTACTTGGCCCATCGAGATTACTCCGCCATTTCATCATGTCTGTTCTATTTTTCCTCTCAAACCCATTTCCCCGCCTTCTCCCCATTACCTTTAAAGCCCTAATTAATCAAAAACCTATCAAACTCCAACTCCAACGATTTATGTATACTCAGTGACTTGGCCTGCACAGTCGTCTGTGGCAATAATTTCCACAGCGTCACCACCATCCGGCTAAAGACAATTTTTCTAATCTCTGTTCTAAATGGGTGTCGCTCTATTCTGAGGATGTGCGCTCTGGTCCTAGACTCACCACCAAAGGAAACATTCTCTCCACAGCCACTCTACCTAGGCCTTTCTATCCAGCAAGTACAGGCCCAGAGCCATCAAACGCCCCTCATCTTTTACCCCTTTCATTCCTGGGATCATACTTGTAGCCCTCTCAATTGCCAGCACATTTTTTCTTAGATAAGTGGCCCAAAACTGCTTACAATACTCCGAGTGTGGTCTGACCAATGCCTTATAAAGACTCAGCATTACATCCTTGCTTTTGTATTCTAGTCCTCTTGAAATTGTATTGTGGCCTCTTGTTAATGTCACAAACCCATTCCTCCAATTAGTGTATCCAGCAAACATCCTTTTGGATATTAACATCAGTGACATTAGAGCTGCATTTGTTGCTTAAGTTCCTGTGAAATTTTCTGCTAAGAATTTGCTCCTGCTCTCATAAAACTGTTGACTTACTGGGAGTGTTCAGATAAAAGGGAACACGTTGGCAGCCAACATGATAACATTGTGTTTGAATATAAAGTAAATTATATCAATAACAAAAATGAACAAGATATTTAAATTGCTCATTGAACTTGCACATTCTGTACCAGCTCCAAACTCGTTAACCTCCCACTGATATGATGGTTTATTTCCTGAGGGCATTCGTACATTTCCTGCGTATGATATTTTGTCGTATTAGATACGTTGGTATAGTGTCAGTGTTATTTGTGGTAATGCGAGGGATGTGGCTGGTTATACTGACCACTCATTAACTCATCACCGCATAGAAGGTTGACCTGGCAACACCAAAGGACAAGGCCTGGACAAGCAACAGTAACAGAGGACTCTATTATCAAGGGGACAGGCAGATCTTTCTGAGACTGAGAGAGTTTCTGTGAGACTCCAAGATGGTGCATTCCCTCCCTGGTGCCAGGTCAAGGATGTCTCAGAGCAGGTACAGAACATTCTTAAAGGAAAGAGCGAGCAACCCGAGGTCAAAGTCCATATTGGTACGAGTATAGGAAATGAAACAGTATATTACAGGAACAGGCTCTTCAGACTACTGTGTACATATTGACCATGAAACCTATTTTAAGATAATCCAATTTGTCTGCAGTGAACTGTGTCAGAAATAGAATCAGAATCAAGTTTAATGTCACCAAAGTATGTTGTGAAATTTGTTGTTTTGCAGCACCAATAAAGTGCAATACATAAAAAAATTACTGTAATTTAAATTGGAAATACACACTCGGTGGTCACTTTATCAGGTACATCTGCCTACTCGTTAATGCAAATAACTAATCAGCTAATCATGTGGCAGCACTTCAATCCATAAGATAGAGATAGAGATAGATAGATACTTTATTAATCCCAAAGGAAATTACAGTGTCACAGTCGCATTACAAGTGCACAGATCTACAAATATACAAATATTACAAGAGAAGTAAAAAATAAAAAATATCTTACCTCAAACAGTCTAACAGAGGGGGGGGGTCATCACTTTCCCGGCTGTAAGTTGGCTCATTATAGAGCCTAATGGCCGAGGGTAAGAATGACATCATATAACGCTCTTTGGAGCCGTGCAATTGTCTTAGTCTATCACTAAAAGTGTTCCTCTGTTCAGCCAAGGTGGCATGCAGAGGATGAGAAATATTGTCCAGAATTGCCAGGATTTTCCACAGGGTCCTTTGTTCTACCACAGCCTCCAGTGCGTCCAGTTTGACTCAGAGAACAGAGCCAGCCTTTCTAATCAGTATATTCAGCCTGTTGGCATCACCCGTGTTGATGCCATTGCCCCAGCACATCACCACATAGAAGGTTGACCTGGCGACAACAGACTGGCAGAACGTGTGAAGGAGAGGCCTGCAGTCTCCTCAGGAAATATAGACGTATCATAATGGGGGCGCTGATGGCGGACTTCAAATGCAAGACACAGACACTGAAGTACTAGGAACAGGACTTGACGAGAGAGTTGGGTTAGGGACGTGTCTGGATGCAGACTAGGAGCTGGGACAAGAACACAGACTTGGGCTAGGACATTGGCTAGGCAAGCAGGCAGGACAAGGAACTGGGAACTGGGAGCCTGGGCTTGGATTCCGAGCCAGAGACTGGACAAGGACCCAGAACCTGGGTCTTGACTTGGGCTCGGACCCCAGAACTAGGCGAAGACATGACGTGGTCTTGGGAGACAGGACAGGAACACAGAGCCTTGGTCTAGAGCATGGGAACACAGAGCCTTGGACTTGAGAGACAGGAACACAGGGACATGGAAAACAGAGCCGGGACCCCTCGTTGGGAACAGGAGTTAGGGCCGGGACTCGACATGGAACACAGAGCCAGGACCCCTCCTTGGGAGCAGGACGTGGGGCCGGGGCTCTACACAGAATGCTGAACACAACAAAACAGTTTCCAACACTAGGTAGCGGCAAACGGCCAGACCTAACTAGCGAAGGCGTGGACACAGAGACCGTTCCCAACACTAGGTAGCGGCAAACGGCTGGACCTACCTAGCGAAGGCATGGACACAGAGACAGTTCAAAGCAACGATAGACAGTTCCTTATCTAGACGCAGCAAGGTTCCGGTCTTGCTCCGGCGGTAGAACTTGACAAGGTTGCAGGCAAGGCTCCAGACAAAGGTTGCGGGCAAGGCTCCAGACACAGGTTGCAGGCAAGGCTTCAGAAGAAAGAGGAAGGGAAGGGAACAGTCCAACCTCAGGGTAATGGCCTGGCTTACCCAATGGAGGCAAGGACAGGAAAGGACAGATACAACTGCAGGGTAATGGCAAAGTCGGCCTGACTTACCCCATGGAGGAGAGGACGGGATACTGACAAGACGAACCAGCCCCCACACTTCTTCTTCTTCTTGTGCTGTTTTATGGCGGTTGGCAAACCAGCTTTAAGGTGCATTACCGCCACCTGCTAGACTGGAGTGTGGATCATTGGATAAACAGGAGAAGGGAAAAGAATTGCATTCCCTATACTCTATATAATAAACCTGAGTCTTTCAGATACTTCATGATACGGATCTGTATTTCTCTTGAATTCCCACTTAAAATGCCTTCTATACCCACATCAGTTTTTTTGTTTATCTTAAGCGCTCCTATCATCTTCACTCTTTCTTTTTGATACTTCTGACATTTTATCAATACATGTTCAACTGTTTCTGATATATTACAGTATTCACACAACCCAGTTGGATGTTTCCCTATTTTGTATAATGTGTAATTAAGATTAGTGTGTCCAATTCTCAAACGACTGATGATCACTTCTGTCTTTCTATATCCACTTGACAATCTTTTGTATCTGACTTGCCTCTGTATTTTGTACAGTTATCTCCCTGTTTCACTCTCATCCCAGTGTTTCTGCCATGTCTCCTCAATACCTGTTTTAATAATGCTCTTGACTTCCGCTTTGCTAAGAGGGATCTGGACCTCTATTATAGACGATTTCAGCGATTGTTCAGCTATTCATTACCCTCCACTCCACAATGAGCAGGAACCCAAAGAAAACTTGCTTCTATCCCATTTTTGGTCAGTGTATACAACTTGCATAAAGTCTCCAATAAAGTATCCTGTCTACTTTCTGATTTTCTTGATTTGATCGAGATTAATGCAGATAAAATGTCTGAAAAGATTACAACCTTTTTGATATTATTTTCTTCTATCTAAGATAATGCACTCAATATTGCCATTAATTCTGTTGTATACACTGATAAATGGTTTGATGTTCTTTTCCTGATACTAGTTTTGCACTGAGGAATATAGACTGCAATACCTGTGTGGCCAGATCGAGGGTCTTTTGATCCATCCGTAAATATTACAAGTTCATTTCTAAAATGTGAGTCTATATATTCTTGTTCTATCTGTTTGATTCCATAGTTAGACTTCTTTTTTAAAAGTTGTTGCAGGTTTTTATCTACCGTATGCATTGTAAAGAGCCATGGAGGACAGTCCCCACACTCAAACCCAGGGCCACTTATATTCCCAGCCCCAAGACGAGCATCAGGTGCCTATGATTAAGCCCAACTGAAACAAGGGACAGCCGGAAGACCCAGAGTCCGGAGTCCATGGACCAGACCGTGAACCGGAACGTGTACTTCACGGACCGGGCCATGACAAGGCAACTATGGCCCTTCTTGTATACAGCCTCTGTGTTGGTGCTTCACTCAAGTCTGTCATCCATGTGCAGCCCCAGGTACTTATAGGTCCTCCCCACATCCACATCCTCACCATCAATAGTAACAGGGAGCAGTGCAGGCTTGCTCTTCCTAAAGTCCATCACCATCTCCTTTGTCTTACTGATGTTGATCAGCTTGCACCATTCGACAAAGTCTTCTACCAGGGCCTTGCATTCATTCTCCTGTCCTCTCTTTATACACCCAGCTATTGCTGAGTCATCAGAGAATTTCTGCAGATGGCATGACTCAATGTTGTATCTAAAGTCTGAGGTATACAGGGTAAGCAGGAATGGAGCCAATAGAGTCTACTGTGCAGCTTATAGCCATGTCTGACACACAGCTCTGAAGCCGCACAAACTGTGGTCTGCCAGTCAGATAGTCCATTACCCAGGATACAATGGAAGTACCAACCTGCATTGAACGGAGCTTCTCCCCAAGCAATGAGGGCTGTAAGGTATTGAAGTCACTTGAGAAATCAAAAAACATGATCGTCACAGTGCTGCCCTGCTTATCCAAATGGGAGTAGGCTCTGTTCAGCAGGTAGATGACAGCATCGTCGACTCCAATGCGCTCCTGGTAGGCAAACTGCAGGGGAACAAGGGCTGATCTGACCAGGGGTCAGAGGTGAGCTAGGACCAGCCTCTTTAGGGTCTTCATGATGTGTGAATCCGGGCTACTGAGGATTTTTGGTTAGCTTTTCTTGGGTACTGAGACCACACATGATGTTTTCCACACAGTTGGAACCCTTTCCAGGCTGAGACTCAGATTGAAAATGTGCTGGAGAACTCCACACAGCTGCTCAGCACACTCCTCCAGGACCCTGGGGTTCACACCATCCGGTCCCAATGCTCTGCTGTGTCTGAGTTTCCCCACAGCCCTTCTCACGTGCTCAGTAGTGAAGGTGAGTCCATGATGACCGGGGAGTTGGTGGAAGGTGGGGGTTGGGGGGGGGTGAAGATTGGGACGATAGCAGTTGGTATGTGGAGGTGTGGGTGGTAGGTGCAGGGCAAGGAGAGGATGTAGATGGTGGTAGCCTATGCTCACTCACGTGTTGATCTGGAGGGGGGAGGGTATGCGTTGGTGCTGAGGGAGCATTGGGTGCCTTGACACCTCAACTGGTGCACTAAGGGGGGTGTGAACAGGAAGGTAATTGTCAAACCTATTGAAGAATTGGTTTAACTCATTAGCCCAGTCATGGCTGCATTCCGAGGCTCTACAGCTAGGCTGATTGAAGCCACCGATATTCTTCGTGCATAATATCATGCAGACGTGGTCAAGAGGTTCAGATGTTGCTCAGAACAAACATCAGAATGGGAAAGAAATGTGACCCAAGTGACTTTGACAGTTGAATGATTGTAGGTGCCAGACAGGGTGGTTTGAGTATCTCAGAAACTGCTGATCTCTTGGGATTTCACACACAAGTTTCTAGAGTTTACAGAGAAAGTAGCAAAAAACAAAAAGCATCCAGTGACAGCAGTTCTGTGGGCAAAAATGCCTTGTTAATCAGAGAGATCAGAGAAGAATGGCCAGACTGATTCAAGCTGACTGGAAGGTGACAGTAACTCAAAGTTCAAAATAAATTTGTTATAAAAATACATATATGTCACCATATACAACCCTAAGATTCATTTTCTTATGGACATACTCAGTAAATCCAAGAACCAATATGGAATCAGTGAAAGACCTCACTCAACAGGGTGGGCAACAACCAATGTGGAAAAGGCAGCAAACTATGCAAATACAAAAGAGAGAAAAATATAAAAATAATAAATAAATATAATACACATTAGATGAAGAGTCGTTGAAAGTGACTCCATAAGTTATGGGAACAGTTCTGTGATGGGCAAGTGAAGTTGAATGAAGTTACTACACTGCTTCAAGAGCCTGATGCTTGAGGGGAAAAAACAGTTCCTGAAACTGGTGGTGTGAATCGTGAGGCCCTCAGTGTTATCATTTCAGAGGACCTGTCCTCAGCTCAGCACATAAGTGCAATTACGAACCACGTTTTACCTTGCACCTTCTTCTTAATGGCAGCAGTAAGAAGAGAGCATGAGCTGGGTGGTGGGGGTCCCTGATGCTGGATGCTGCTCCCCTGTGACAACACTCCGTGTAGATGTGCTCATGGAGGAGCGGGCTTTACCCGTGATGGACTGGGCAGTATCCAATACTTTTTGTAGGATTTCCCACTTAATGGCTTTGGTGTTTCCATACCAATCTGTGATGCAACCAGTCAATATACTCTTACGTGCTGGGCCCAGGGCAGGTCCTCGGAAATGATAACACTGAGGGACTTAAAATTGCTCGCACTCGCCACCTCTGATTATCCGGTGAGGACTGGCTCATGGATCTCTGGTTTCCTCCTCCTGAAGGCAATAGCCACTTGCTTGGTCTTACTGAGAGGTTGTTGTTGTGGCACCACTCAGCCAGATGTTCAGTCTCCCTCCTATATGCTGATTCATTGCCACCTTTGATTCAGACAGTGCAATCATCAGTAAACTTAAGTATGGCATTGGAGCTGTGCTTAGCCACACAGTCATAAGTGTAGAGCAGGGGGGCTAAGCACACAGCCTGGTGGTGCCCCTGTACTGGTGGAGATTGTGGAGGAGATGTTGTTGCTAATCCAAACTGACTGGGGTCTGCAAGTGAGGAAATTGAGGATCCAACTGTTTAAGGAGGTATTGAAGCTATTTGATTAGTTTTGAGGGGATGATAGTATTGAATTCCAGGCTGTAGTTGATAAAGAGCATCCTGATGTATGCATCTTCACTGTCCAGATGTTCCAGGGTTGAGTGAAGAGCCAATGAAATGGCATCTGCTTTTGAACTGTCGTGCTGGTAGGTAAACTGGAGCGGATCCAAGTTGCTTCTCAGGCAGGAGTTGATGTGTTTCATCACCAACCTCACAAAACACTTCATCACAGTGGATGTGAGTGCTGTGAGATAGTCACTGAGGCAGGTTACCACATTCTTAGGCACTGGTGTAATTCAACCCTGCTTGAAGCAGTTGGGTGCCTCAGATTGCTGAAGCCAGTGGTCAAGATATCGGTGAACACTCCAGCTAGTTGATCAGCACAGGTCTTTAGTACCTGGACAGGTACCCCATCTGGGCTGGATGCTGTCCGTGGGTTCACAATGCTGAAGGATGCTCTCATATCAACCTCAAAGACTGAAATCACACGGACATAGGGTGCTTTGGGAGTTCATGAAGGTACCTCCATTTTTTGACAGTTAAAGTGAGCATAGAAGGCATTGAGCTCATCTGAGAGCAAAGCCTTGTTGTCACCTATGTCTCTTGGTTTCACTCTGTATGAGGAAATAGCACTCAAGCACTGCCACAACTGTCAAGCATCCTTCATTGATTCAGGTTTAGCCTGGAATTGCCACTTTGCCCATGAGGAAGCTTTTTGGAGATCATACCTCTTATATCTCACATGTTACAATATTGGTGTGCAGAAGGGCATCTCTGAACGCACAACACGTTGAACCTTGAAGTGGATGGGCTACAGCAGCAGAAGACCACAAACATACACTCAGTGGCCATTTTGTAGATACAGGAGTTAGTGTACATGGGTTCATGAACAGTTCAGAAATCTGATGGCAGAGGAGAAGAAGCTGTTCCTAAAACATTGAGTGTGGGTCTTCAGGCTTCTGTACCTCCTCCCTGTGTAGTAATCAGAAAAGGAATATGTCATCGACGGTGGGGATGCTAGTGCCTGTGATGGAGCTGTCTGAGTCTGGAACTTTCTACAACTTCGTTTCGATCCTGTAGAGATTTGCTAGAGTCTTTGGTGACATACCAAAACTCCTCAAACTATTTATGAACTATATAGCCTGTTTTCTTTGTGATTGCATCAATATTTTGGGCCCAGGATAGGTCCTGTGAGATGCTGAAGACCGAACTTGAAGCTGCTTACACTTTCTACTACTGACCCGTCAGTGAGGACTGGTGTGTGTTTTCCCGACTTCCCCTTCCTGAAGGTGTGTCTGTCTAAATATCTCTTAAATGTTGCTATCATACTTCATTCTACCATCTCCCCTTACAATGTATTCCATGCACCTATTACTCTCTTATGTAAAGAATTTCCATCATAAATCTCCTTTAAATTTGCCCCTTTTTACCTTAAACCTCTGCCCTCTGGTATGTGACATTTCCATCCTCGGAAAATGACTGTTTATCCACTCTATCTACGCCTCTCATAATTTTAAATACTTCTATCAGGTCAATCCTCAGAGAAAACAATGCAAGTTTTATTTCCAACCACTCCTTCACATTAATACTCTTCCACCTAGGTAACATCCTGGTGGAAAAAAAAGAACTGCTGGAGGAACTCAGCATGTCATGCAGCACCTGTGGAGGGAAATAGACAGTTGACATTTCAGATTGAGGACTCCTTACCAAAGAAAAAGGGATGGAGGCAGTGGTAACAGAAAAAGAGCTTGGCGTCATGGTGGGTCTAGAACTTCTTGAGGTGCACATGCAGGGGTACAAAGGTGAGGACTCTGCTGAGAACAGACCACGACGTGCCAGAGAGAGGGAGGTCAGAAGGAATGGCAAAGATATGGCAGATGTTAAAATTGAAGCCAGGAATGAGATCAGAAGAGGGTAATGGCAGCGTGGGGGGCAGGGAGGGCTCAGGGAGTGGGTATTGTGCCAGGGGGAAGGGGCCTCAGTGGAGAAAGGGGAGGGAGTTGCTTTGGACATGGGATGTGATCAGTGGCGGGTGGGAGGGTGTGGCGTGATCGGCAGCAGGGGAAGATTAGCAGGTCATTTGTGTGGCATGAGAGGCCCCACCCTGACAGAGGGTGGGAGTGGCGGGACCCGGGCACTCCTGGTGAAGATCTTCCACACCCTCTCCAAAGCTTCCACACCCTTCCTATAGTGGAGTGTCCAGTGCACAGGGTTGCAAGAGGCTGCAGACGGTTACAGGTTCAGCCAGCTCCATCACAGTCACTACCCTCACCGCCTTTGAGGACATTCTTCAAGGGATGGTGCCTTAAGAAGGATCCTCATCATCTGGGACTTGCCTTCTTGTGTTGCCATCATCGGGGTGGAGGTACAGGAGTCTGAAAACCCACTCTCAAAGATTCATGAACAGCTGCTTCCTTCCACCATCAGATTTCTGAACAGTACTTGAACCCGTGAACATTACCTTATTAAGCATTTATTTATATTTGTAGCTTGTAGTAATCTTTATGTCTTGCACGCGACTGCTGCCCCAAAGCAATACATTTCATGACACATATCAATAATAATAAACCTAATTCTGATTCAATATTCCAAATGTGGCCTTACTAAAGTTTATGCAACCTGACTTCCCAACTTTTATATTTAATACCCCAACTGATGAAGACAAGCATCTCATATGCCATTCTTTATCACCTTATCCACTTGTTTTGGCACTTTCAAGGAACTATGGACTTGCATGTCAAAATCCTTCTTTTCATCAATGCTCTTCAGGGTCCTGCTGTTCACTGTATGCTTTCATCTTGCATTTGACCATGCATCACTTTACGTTTGCCTGGATTGAACTCCATCGGTCACTTATTTGCCATTTTCCCAAGGATTTACCCTCAGTGGCCACTTTATTAGGTACACCTGTACACCTGCTTGTTAATGCAAATATCTAATCAGCCAATTATATGGCAGCAACTCAATGCATAAAAGCATGCAGACATGGTCAAGAGGCTCAGTTGTTGTTCAGACAAAACAGGAGGTACTTAATAAACTGGCCACTGAATGCATATTCTGTTGTATTCTTTGATAACTTTCCTCACTTCCACGACTCTACCAATTTTTGTGATGCTTTCATGTAATGGCATAGGTTAGAAGAGAGATATGTCCTGCAAAAGGGGATTTGTGGAGTTTGGAGAAAGTTGAATAGGGGGACCTCCAGGATTGCAACCTCAGGATATTCCCTGTGCCGTGTGTGTGTGAATGTTGCAATAGGAAGACAGGACAGATGGATGCGTGGTTGAGGAGTTGGTGCAGGAGGAATGGCTTCAGGTTTTAGATCATTGGTATCTCTTCTGGCACTGAGATGACTGGTACAAGGAGAATACATTGCATCTGAACTGGAGGGAGACCAATATCCTTGCAGGGACGTTTAAACTGGTGCAGGGACCCAGAATTACAATGGAGCAAGTAGAGAGGCTTTCTTGTATATAGAAAATAGAACAGGCGAGGCTAGTGAGGAGAGTAGGCAGAGACATGAGGGGAAGTATTGAGAGGGCCTGTTAGTTTACTGGTTTGGGACTACCATCCTTTTCTCAGGACAGAGGTGTCTGGAACTGATGGGCATAGGTTCAAGGTGAGAGTGGAGAAATTTAAAGGTGATCTGCGGGATTAGTTTTTCTCACAGAGGGTGGAGAATATTTGGAACAAGGTACGATAGGGGGTGGTGAAAGCAGATACCATTATAATATTTAAAATATTTGGACAGGTGTTTAAGTGGAAAGTAGTAGAGAGATGTGGCACTTGTGTGACAATTGGGATTAGCATAGACAGGCATTGTAGTCAGCATAGTTAAGGTGTGCTAGAAGGCTTTGTTTCTGTACTGCGTGTTTTCAAGTTTAGGAAGACCACAAGACATAGGAGCAGAATTAGGCCATTTGGCCCATTGCGTCTGCTCCGCCATTCAATCATGGCTGATCTTTTGTTTTCCCTCCTCAGCTCCACTTCTCGGCCTTCTCCCCGTAACCTTTGATGCTGTGTTCAATCAAGAACCTATCAAGCTCTGTCTTAAATACACACAATGACCTTGCCTCCACAGCTGCCTGTGGTAATAAATTCCACAAATTCACTATAGAAATTGTGGCTAAAAAAATTTCTCTACATCACTGTTTTAAGTGGACGCCCCTCTATCCTGAGGCTGTGCCCTCTTGTCCAAGGCTCCCCACCATGGGAAACATCCTTTCCACATCTACTCTGTCTAGGCCTTTCAACATTCAAGAGGTTTCAATGAGTTGCCCCCTCATCCTTCTAAATTTCTAAAATCCAGCGAGTTCAGACTCAGAGCTATCAAACATTCCTCGTATGATAACCTTTTCATTCCTGGAATCATCCTGGTGAACCTCCTCTGAACCCTCTCCAATGCCAGCACATCTTTTCTTAGAGGAGGAGCCCAAAACTGTTCACAATACTCAAGGTGAGGCCTCACATCCCTGCTCTTGTATTCTGGATCTCTTGAAATGAATGCTAACATTGCATTTGCCTTCCTCACCACCGACTCTACCTGCAAGTTAACCTTTAGGATGTTCTGCCCAAGGAATCCCTAGTCCCCTTGCATCTCAGATTTTTGGATTTTCTCCACATTTAGAAAATAGTCTGCACATTTATCTCCTCTACCAAAGTACATGACCATGCATTTTCCAACATTGTATTTCATTTGCCACTCTCTTGCCCATTCTCCTAATCTGTCTAAGTCCTTCAGCATCCTACCTGTTTCCTCAACACTACCTGCCTCTCCACCAATCTTCGATTCATCTGCAAACTTGGCAACAAAGCTATCTAAATTCCATCATCTAAATCATTGATATACAGTTTAAAGGATCCCTTTCACCTGGTATCTGCTGATTCAACCAACCAGTTAACTATCTTCAGGCAAAGGAAAATTGAGTGGAAGCTCAGAAGCTTCTCTCATTTAAAATGTAACAATTAACCAATAATAAAACCATCTGTTCTGAGAAATTATGAACAAGCTGAAATGGAGTGGCTGCTAGTTACAATATATTTTGCAAACTCACTATTTTGGGTAGACTCCAGTAATAAAGGATCTTTAATTTTCTGAGCAACCCATCTATGCATGAACATTGCAGCCTAGTCAACTGTAAAATGTTATTGTGGCTAAGCACTAATCTATTACCTGCACTACTAAGTTGTCACTTAGTGGATAGTGATTTGAGAGTGAGAAATGCAAGTAATGTATCCCATTCCTAACAGATGAAGGTTCAACAGACTGTAGTTACCCCAAAGCAAAGTAGTGGAGGTAAGTATTCAGACATGGGATTCAAAATGGAACTGGATGTACTCATTAGGAAAAGAGAGCATTGTTCTTCATTCAAAAGTAGCTCTCAGATCCTATTTTTTTCTCTTTCAAGTACATCCAGTTCCTTTTAGAATGCATTGTCAAAATCTGCCTCCATGACTCAGCCTGTCATACTCCAGCGCTGCTCCCGATGCGTCCTCCTCTACATTGATGAAACCCATCATAAATTGAGCAGCTCCACACCGTCTGCCAAAAGCGGAACTTCCCAGTGGCCAAACATTTTAAGTCCGATTCCCATTCCTGTTCTGACATTCGGTCTATGGGCTCCTCTTGAGCCACAATGAGGCCTCCCTCAGGATGGAGGAGCAATGCCTCATATTTCGTCTCGGTAGGCTCCAACTTGATGACATGAATATCAATTTCTCCCTTCCTCTCTTCTTCTATTCCCCACTATGGCCCCTTACCTCTTCACACCTGCCTATCACCTCCCCTGGGTCCCCTCCTCCTTCCCTTTCTCCTATGGTTCACTCTCCTCTCCTATCAGATTCTTTCTTCTCCAGCTCTTTAACCTTCCCACCCACCTGGCTTCACCTATCGCCTTCTAGCTATCTCCTTCCCCTTCTCCCACCTTTTTATTTTGTCATCCTCCTCCTTCCTTTCCAGTCTGGAAGAAGAGTCCCAGCCCGAAATGTCAACAGTTTATTTATTTCCATAGATGCTGCCTGACCTGCTGAGCTTCTTCAGCATTTTGTGTGTGTTGATTTGGACTTCCAGCATCTGCAGACTTTCTCATGTTTATGATTTGAGACCCCAGCAATTTTCTGTTTAAAAGTAAGCTTTCTTCTTGTCACATTTTGGGTTGTTTGCCTGTTATCTCTGTTCTATGTTCTTTGGTTCTTCACTCTCCAAAGAGGACAGTTTCTCTTCTCCAACTCTGTCTGTATTTTCCACAATTTTATATACTACTTTTAGTTCTTCATTCAGCATCTTCCAAGTAGAACTATTATAGATTCTCCATTCTATTCCCACTAATAAAGTGCCTCATTCCTAGAAGCATTCTAGTATATATATTTGGCACCTTCTCAAAGAGCGATTGAGAGAAGCTCAAAGTAATACCATAATTTCATTATTAGAAATTGTTATAAAAATTTCTTTCATTCAGATTAGATTAGATTATGATTAGATTAGATTATTGTCATTTAGTAGTGCATGCATTAAGAAATGATACAATGTTCCTCCAGCGTGATATCACAGAAACACAAGACAGACCAAGACTGAAAAACTGACAAAAACCACATAATTATAACATATAGTTACAACAATGCAAGCAATACCATAATTTGATAGAAGAACAGACCATGGGCACGGTAAAAAAATTGTCTCAAAAAGATGCACCTCGACCATTGAGGTCAAGAAGGTTAAGCAGGTAACCTTATATTTTATTTGACAAATTATGGAGGTAAATTTGTAAGTTTTGATTATTTTGATTTATTGATTTATCAGCCTGCCCTCTTGTCTGATGAGCATTATAGCACTGATCTCTTTCCTTAAAGAAAGAGCGTGAAATTTCAGCATGTTAGACAGGAAGTTGGACATTCCAGTGTCAATTAAACAGTTTGCTAGATGGGAAAAATAGAAGGATGCAATGACAAAGTTCATCACAAGCTTCAACAGGCTAGCATATCCTTTCATCAATTGAGTAAAAGGTATTTATAACCAAGACCTTAAACCTGTTACAAAACATGTGGCCTACCAGGCAGAATCTCTGCCAGCAGAGACTCCTGCCCTCCTATATGATCCTGAGGCCCGAGCTATGTAGAGCAGACACTGCAGAAACACCATCAATACCGTCTCTGCAAAATCCTCCAAAATCACTGGATATGGAAACCAACATCTGCTTTGTCTTCAGGGTTAACACTTAGACCCTGGATACACTGAATCAGTTTCCGTTACTTACCTGCCTGAGACTTGAAATAATCAATTGATCCAAGTGCAATCCAAAGAGATTACCATGGATGGCAGAATATGGAGATAGTTGGAAAGGATTCAATGTTGAAAGCCTTGGTGAACATTTGCAACATTCCCTCCCCCTGCCCACTGACTCATTGGAATCTCTGGTCCATGAAACCTTCAGCTCAAAGTGGAGCAGAAGCACAGTTGGGCAAACGTTGAAAATGTAAAGGACATGAGTTGGAAGTATACAGAGGCCCCGGACAGGCAGCATAAGGAACATCCATTCACCAAACTGCCCACCTGTGCAAGAGCCTGTGGTTCAGCCATCTCACAACCCACAAAACAACAGTGGAAGTAACTTGTCCTTAATCCTAAGGGGATGTGCAAAAAGAAGTCTCCTGGTGATGGATGGCGACAGAGCTCCTGGAATGATGGATGATGAATCAGATACATAGAAAAACGAGATACATTAGAATGTAACACACATCAAAGTTGCTGGTGAACGCAGCAGGCCAGGCAGCACCTCTAGGAAGAGGTACAGTCGGCGTTTCAGGCCGAGACCATTTGTCAGGACTAACTCTTCCTTCAGTCCTTCAGTTAGTCCTGATGAAGGGTCTCAGCCTGAAACGTCGACTGCACCTCTTCCTAGAGATGCTGCCTGGCCTGCTGCGTTCACCAGCAACTTTGATGTGTGTTGCTTGAATTTCCAGCATCTGCAGAATTCCTGTTGTTGTTTACATTAGAACGTGCTGAGCTGCCACCAGGTGTGGATAATGAATCCCATTGTCTGTAGGAAGGGGGGTGTAGGGGGCACATCCATTATGAGATTAAATTAAACATGCTGGAGATTCTGAGTGAGCCAGACAGTCTCTGTGAAGAGGGAAATAGATTAAATGCTTCTAAACAATAGATGTTCAGTTAAGTCAGTAATCAGCCTGATGAAAGCATATTGACCTGAGACCATAGCTGTGTTTAAGTTTCACAGATTCTGATCTACTTAGTATCCCCTGCATTTTCTATTTATATTTCAGATTTAGTGTCCACAGTTTTATTTCTTTTCCTCATAACTGCTTGCGTGGCCACTCCGGTGAATGATATCTGTTATTTGTCAAGTAGGGTGCTGTGCACAATTCTGATTTGATGGAGACAGACGTGAGAGAATGGAGGAACATCTGGAGAAACTTCTGAATTGCCTTTTTCGCTGCCGCTGTTAATGTGTGATTCAGAATCTCCAGAGGGGAAGGCCCTGAATCTTTGGCTTTGCCTGTTGCTTGGCGGCTGGGGCCGGGGCCGGGGTCGAAGTGCTCGGCAGAGATAGTGCTCGGTGCTCGGTGTCGAAGGGGTGGTCGGAGGCTCAAAGTTTTGGGATAGACTCAGAGTCGGCTGTGGTCGGGTGCTTCCAATGCATCGACAGTTGTCGGTGCCTGGTGGTTTATGGCAGAGAGAGTTTCTCCCTTCTGCTGCCTGCTATCGGGGACTATCAGGAGTCGATCGGAACTTTGAGACTTTTTTTTTTACCGTACCCATGGTCTGCTCTTTATCAAATTATGGTATTGCTTTGCACTGCTGTAACTATATGTTATAATTACGTGGTCTTGTCAGTGTTAGTCTTTGGTTTGTCCTTTTTTTTGCGATATCACTCTGGAGGAACATTGTATCATTTCTTAATGCATGCATGCATGCATTTCTAAATTACAACAAACGAGGACTGAGTGTCCTCATAACCTAAAAAAATCTAAATCTAATCTAATTAGAGAAACTGTTCTAGGAGTAAGACTGGCAGGAGAGATGGGGCTGTATTTAATAGTGGGAATGAAGGAATATTCTCAAGCAATGCAAATGACATCTTAAAATTGTGCGCTAAATCTGCCAGTTGGCCTGAACAGATGATTAATTCTGACAAACTGTACACTTGAATAAGAAGTTTATAATATCTCAATTAATGCAGGCCACAGTGAGTTGTATTGGAAAATTAAAGTACTGTGCAAAAGTCTTAGGCACCTATATATAGCTAGACTGCCTAACACTTTTGCACAGTACTGTAACGGTTAATGTGGAGCGGAGTGCGGGTTTGTAAATCTGGTGGGAGCAAAGGATATTGGGAATGGCGAGGGTGGAGTGCCGTGGGAAGGGTGTGGTACTGGAGGCAGAGAAGCGGTGTCAGGGATGGGGGGAAGGGTGAGGTGTGGTGCAGGTGCAGATACACCCAGCCCTGAGGCACCAGGCAAGGCCATTTGACTCCAAACAATTGGTTTATTGATCATTACAGAATGTCTCTCTGGTGCTTCCCATTCTCTCCCCTCTACCTTTTTCTTTTCCCAACCATGATTCCCCTCTTCTTTTTTTTTAATATAATTTTTATTGAGTTTTTGAAGTGATTACATAGAAAGATAATGTCTACCCTCCCCCTCCCCTTAACCCTCCCCCCCAATGTATACTCCTACCTGAAAAAAAAAGAAAAAGAAAGAAGAACTGCCTGGGTATTGGAAGGTTTCCACATGCTCCATGCGATTCAAAATAAATTTAGTATATTTATTTATTACTTTCCCCAAGGGATTCCCCTCTTCCTGTCTCCTTCCCAATCTCAGTCCACAATAGAGACCCATATCAGAATCAGGTTTATCATCACTCACACATGTCATGAAATTTGTTATTTTTGAGGCAGCAGTACAGTGCAATACAGAAATTATTACAGTACTGTGCAAAAGTCCTAGACACCCGAGCTCTGTGCTTAAGACTGTATACAGTACACAGTGTTGTATAACTGAATCAGAAGTTCTGTATAGCAGGTCACTTGGTAGCATTGAAAATATATTTCTAGAACAGATGTCTGTTAATCTGGAATTGAGTTATGCTGCATATTATTTCTCTGGCCAAAACAATACTGGAGATCTGCAAAGTCAGAAGTCATCAGTAATATAAATCAGACATTGATTCAGTAAGATTTTCAGCATGGAGTTGATACATATCTAAGTTCTTACTATCAGAAACTGTGTTCTTCTTTGGTATATTCTACACTATTGCAGAGAACTGTGCCAAAGTAATCCAGTTAGTTGTTCGGTGTTGAGGTCCTGGAAGCACCATTCTGTGTGAATAGAATAGTAAATTGCTGCAGTGTGGAAGAGAAAGATCCATTTCCAGTTTGGCACTAACACAGCATAATACCACTTCAAAACAATGAATTTGAACTGGTATTTACCCATTGCTGCTCCACATGCATTTTCCTTTGTGCAACACCATGTACCGAAAAAAACTGAAAGTGTGTGTGTGTGCCGCGCGCATACACACATATGTAACAGAACATTTATCTCATACACAAGCATATTTAGAATTTATTTTCACCTTCTTTATTTTGCTGTCTATTTTTATTGTTGATTACAGTATGTCTCTTATCCTTTTATTTTTCAGATTTCCCTTCCTATTTATTGCTGTAATTTATTGCATCACTTTTCACCCTTCTTTTATTTTTATTTCATTTAGAGATACAATGTGTGGAACAGGCCCTTTCAGCACAACGAGCCACACTGCCTCGCAACCCACCTACTTAAATCTAACCTAATCACGGGAGCATTTACAATGACCAATTAACCAGCTAACCGGTACACCTTTGGAATTTGGGGTAAACTGGAGCACCCGAACGAAACCCACATATTCATGGGGAGAACATACAAGTTCCTTACAGACGACGTTGGAATTGAACTCGGAACTCTGACACCCTGAGTCGTAATAGCGTCGTGCTATCCACTACGCTACTATGGCACCCCTACTCTTTGTGATAATTTAATCCCAGAGTTCATTCTGTCTGGCCACTGACAGATACAACACTTAACAAGGTGGTTACTAATGTTCCTGGACAAAATGCACACAATTTCTTCTGACATTTGAAGACAATTACAAAGCTCATTTTCAGAGCCCTTGAAGCCCTGTTAGCTACCTGAGCTGGAAGTACTCTAGCTGCAGCCAGTTTCTCACTGACAATCTCAGTTGATGCAGAAACACAATGAAAGAGCAAGCCTTACAAAGCAAAACCACTTTGAAGACCAAATTAAGTTACATGATAAGAATTCAGATTACTATTCTCTCAACTGCTTTTCTGTATAATTCTGGTGATTTTGAAAAATTTATTAAGAATTCAGAATGCTGATGATGACAATTCAGATAGGGTGAGTAATTGAGCTTGATACTGTGTAAGGAATCAATAAACACTGTTAAATGATGCAATATTTAACCCAAAGTGCTTAATCATTTCAACTCCTCGGATACCAATTCTGAGTCAATAACTCATCTACAACACATTTTATACAATATTATGGTTTTATAGAAACAAAAAGTGATAAAAGTCTCACTTGTTGATTTGATGGATACATGTACTAATCAGCTTCACACTGAGCCTGGAAGGACCCATGTTTGACCACAGGATCATAACAAGTGAACCAATTTCAACTAAGACAGTGGTTCAATCCACACAAATAGACTCCAGAAATGAACATGGAATTGGGAATTCTCCCTTCTCATTGCTGCCTTTGGTGAGGAGGTGCAGGGGCCTGAAGACCCATACACTACGTTTTGGGATCAGCTTCTTGCCCTTTGCTATCACATTTCTAAATGGTCCATGAACCCACGAACACTACCTCACTATTGCTCTTTTGCACTATTTACTTTTTTATTTTATTGTAATGCTTTAATTGTATTTTGTTATATTTTCCACTGCACTGTATTAATTCACTACTCCCTGGCTGTATTATTTTGGTCTGATTTCTGAATGGTCCATGAACAATAATACTATAAGACATAGACATTGGACCCGTCGAGTCTGCTCTGCCATTCTATCATGGCTGATTTATTATCCCTCTAAACCCCATTCTCCTGCTTTCTCCCTGTAACCTTTAACGCTCTGACTAATCAAGAACCTATCGACCTCCGCTTTAAATATATCCAAATGACTTGGCCTGCACAACCATCTGTGGCAATGATTCACTGCCCCCTGGCTATAGACCTCTGGTCATAGACTCCCCCACGACAGGAAACATCCCCTCCACATCCACTCTGCCTAGGACTTTCAATATTCGATAGTTTTCAATGAGATATCCCCCGCATTCTTCTAAACTCCAGTGAGTACAGGCCCAGAGTCATCAAATGCTCCTCATATGTTAACCCTTTCATTCCTGGAATCATTCTTGTGAACCTCCTCTGGACTCTACCAAATGCCAGCAAGTCTTTTCTTAGATTAGGGGCCAAAACTGCTCTCAATACTCCAAGGATGGTCTGAAAAGTGCCTTATAAAGCCACAGCGTTACATCCTTGCTCTCATATACTTGTCCTCTCAAAAATGAATGCTAACATTACATTTGCCTTTCTTACCACTGACTCATCCTGATAATTAACCTTGAGGGAATCCCAAGTCCCTTTGCACCTTTGATTTTTGAATTTTCTCCCTATTTAGAACTATTTCATTATTTTGTGCGTTATTTGTTTATGCTGTGATTTCCAGACAATGCATATGCAGGGCAATTAAATTTACTAGTTTTGGGTGGGGCATGTACAGTATATGCATCAATGTGTTAGAGTGAACTCGTGCAGGACTTATAAAGATCTTCATGTTAAAGAGTTTTTACCTCCAAGTGTTGCAAACTAATCCCTCTAACATGAAGTCTAACAGGAGGCAGATCAAATGGCCTGCAGCTAACATGACTTCACTGTGGAAGCAGTTTGATGAAGATATTAACCAAATTCTGGAGGCAATGGCGAAGGGAGGGGTTGATAGGAAACTGCAAGCCATGACAACAATTATTGAGCCTGCAGCATTTTGGGCATCGAGGGAGAGAGGAAGAGGAGAGCCATCTGCAGTACCACCAATGCGGCAGAGAGGGCCTCAAGATGGCTGTGGCTCAAAAGAGGGGAGCCATGGAGTCATAAGTAACTAGCCATCTGGACACAAGCTGGGGTCTGATCAGCCCCGGCTGGGTCACCTGGAGGAGGTTGTATGATGTTGAAAGACCCGAAACACCCGATGATTCCAGGAACATCACTGAAGAGGTGTCCAGAAGCATCAATAGATGTATGTACACAGCAGAAATGATGATTGGATGATTGGATAATCGGGGGAAGCCTGGATCCCTGCTTTTAACTCCCCACTTGCCATCCTTCTGCATATGCAATTCAGGAGAAATCCAGTCCTGATGCCACTTCATACAATGGAATGTTTAAATAAAATACACCAGGGTTTTAATTAGCATAGATCAAAACATTACGCATGAAATCACAAACAAGAGAAAATCTGCAGATGCTGGAAACCTGTGTGTTGATTACATATGAAAATACGGACATGGTGGAAAATGTTCTCTAGTTCTAAGATCCACTTCTTCTGGTTCTTTGTTACTTTATAATATAAAGAAGAAGGGTAGATGGATATTGAAGGTTATTAAAAAATAGTTGTGTGTTTATAGCTTTTACATGCAACGTCTCATCTGTCACTAATGTCCTTTAGGCTTGGAGTTCTTCCATACTTACCCAGTCAGATCTACACATCACTCTGGACTCAGCAATGCAGTTGGCTAAAATTCCCTTTGAATTAGTCTGACAAGTCTCTTGATTCAAAGGTATTTAGGGATGTGACGAGAATACATATAAATTAAGATGTTAGCTGGCCTGGGCTGGCACCAGTGGGATCAGCAGTTGGTCTGCCACCTGTCTTCAGGAGAAAGAGAGATAAGGAAAACAACGGAGCAGCATTTGGAGATGTTAATGAAGGGACGGGAGAGAGTAACGGAAGGAGAGCTGTCAAGATTGGCTCCCCCTTTGAACCCTGAACTGTTTGAAGTGATGGACAGGCGATACCCCAGCAGGGGGATAAAAAGGGACAGGTTCTCTAAGGCAAGACACACACGACACCCCGAGGTAACGAGACCCTGGAAGCGGTGTGTCTCCCACAAGTCGGTGGGAAGTTTTGGTTGGCTGGTTGCGGGACAAGCCATAGACGCACAGGGTGGAAAGGCACGATTGGCAGGAACCTGGTGTGTGTCCACCCTTGCCTGGGTGCCAGGTTCACCGCAGAGAAGCGATCGTATCTGGAAACGGAGGGGTCACGGTCGGTGACCTCAGATGACATCACAAAGGGCTCGCACGAAAGCTGACTGCGAAGAATATCGAAGGTCTGTGTGGAAGCCGTTTGAATATTCATTCGTTTTGCTCTCTCTCTCCTTCCCCCCACTGTCCATCTCCCACGGCAGCAATTACTGCGAACTGAACTGAACTAAATTGAACTGAACTTTGCGTCACTTTGAAACTGGTCATTTACCCCTAGACAATGATAGAGCTTGATTGATCCTGTTATCTTAATTCTGTGCACATGTGTGTTTATCATTGCTGAACTGTTGCATTTATTATCCTTTTGATTAGAGTACTGTGTTGCTTGTTTCTTTAATAAAACTTTCTTAGTTCTAGTAATCCAGACTCCAACTGAGTAATCCATTTCTGCTGGTTTGGCAACCCAGTTATGGGGTACGTAACAGGGATGAGCAAATAATGCTGACTTAGCCAGTAACAGCCACATCCTGTGTATGGTTAAAAAAAACTCTTGGCCAAGCCAGCACAATGGAAAGAAGCAGCTCACTTTTCAAGTAAGCTATTCCAAATTTTAAAGAAAACAAGATAAAGAAATGATAATTCCTCATCGGGGGACAGCAGAGTGGTTCAGCTGGCAGAGCTGATGCCTCATAGCTGCAGCAATCTGAGCTCAGTGCTGACCTTCAGTGCTATCTGTGTGGAGTTTGTATGTTTTTTCCTCCCACAGCCCACAGACATGCATGTTGTTAGCATAAGTGGTCACTGTAAATTGCCCTTTGTGTGTAAGTGAATGGTAGATTCTGAGGAAAGTTGTTGGGAGGGAGTTGTTGGGAATGTGGTGAGAACAGAATAGGTGAAAGTAAATTTAGTGTAAAAAAAACATAAACATAAGAGATTCTGCAGTTGCTGGAAATCCAGAGCAAAACGCACAGAATGCAGGAGGACGCATACACAAGGAGATCTGCAGATGCTGGAATTTCAAGCAACACACATCAAAGTTGCTGGTGAACGCAGCAGGCCAGGCAGCATCTCTAGGAAGAGGTACAGTCGATGTTTCGGGCCGAGACCCTTCGTCAGGACTAACTGAAAGAAGAAATAGTAAGAGAATCCTTCGTCAGGGTCTAAATTCGTTAGATAAACCCTTATTAGAAACAAAATTGAGTGTATTAGCCACTTATCACCTGTATTCCAGTCGTGATTAACACTCTCTCCCCCCCGAACAGAATCGCCAAAAACGATTTGTGAAAAAAATCGGCACATTCACGCATGCGCACTGGTGCCCGCGCAAGGCTTCGTGGTCATTGTAGTCTTATCTGGGTAAACACAACATATTTGACTGCTACTCTTGTCCATTGGCAACCATCCCCCCCCCCCACCGCCCCCCCCCGGGTTGGCCAGTCCGCAAGAATATTGTCAGTATTAAACTGGTCCACAATGCAAAAAAGGTTGGGGACCCCTGGCCTAATGGTAACTTCACCAAAGGGACCTAATGGAGACTTGATAGGGAAATATTTGTGGATGTTTGTGAATGAGCAGGGGAGTTGGACCAGATAGATGGGCTGTATTCTCATGCTGCATCGTCTTATGCTTTTGCTGTTTGTCAGTGTTTCAAGAAACTGCAGAAAATTTTCTCTGTCAAAAGAAAGGTTTTGGGTCCAAACCTTGTATCGAGATTGCTGTTGCAGCATTCTGACCTGAAACGTGAACAATTCTTTTTCCAATACAGATGCTGCTTGACTTGCTGAGTTCCTCCAGCAGACAGTGCATTGCTCCAAGTTCCAGCATCTGTGGCCTCATGTGTCCTTGGATTTGTGACTAGTGGGGTACCGCAAGGCTCAGTGCTGGGACCCCAGTTGTTTACAATATATATTAATGACTTGGATGAGGGAATTAAATGCAGCATCTCCAAGTTTGCGGATGACACGAAGCTGGGCGGCAGTGTTAGCTGTGAGGAGGATGCTAAGAGGATGCAGAGTGACTTGGATAGGTTGGGTGAGTGGGCAAATTCATGGCAGATGCAATTTAATGTGGCCTCATGTGTCCTTGGATTTGTGACTAGTGGGGTACCGCAAGGCTCAGTGCTGGGACCCCAGTTGTTTACAATATATATTAATGACTTGGATGAGGGAATTAAATGCAGCATCTCCAAGTTTGTGGATGACACGAAGCTGGGCGGCAGTGTTAGCTGTGAGGAGGATGCTAAGAGGATGCAGAGTGACTTGGATAGGTTGGGTGAGTTGGCAAATTCATGGCAGATGCAATTTAATGTGGATAAATGTGAAGTTATCCACTTTGGTGGCAAAAATAGGAAAACAGATTATTATCTGAATGGTGGCCGATTAGGAAAAGGGGAGGTGCAATGAGACCTGGGTGTCATTATACACCAGTCATTGAAAGTGGGCATGCAGGTACAGCAGGCGGTGAAAAAGGCGAATGGTATGCTGGCATTTATAGCGAGAGGATTTGAGTACAGGAGCAGGGAGGTACTACTGCAGTTGTACAAGGCCTTGGTGAGACCACACCTGGAGTATTGTGTGCAGTTTTGGTCCCCTAATCTGAGGAAAGACATCCTTGCCATAGAGGGAGTACAAAGAAGGTTCACCAGATTGATTCCTGGGATGGCAGGACTTTCATATGAAGAAAGACTGGATGAACTGGGCTTGTACTCGTTGGAATTTAGAAGATTGAGGGGGGATCTGATTGAAACGTATAAAATCCTAAAGGGATTGGACAGGCTAGATGCAGGAAGATTGTTCCCGATGTTGGGGAAGTCCAGAACGAGGGGTCACAGTTTGAGGATAAAGGGGAAGCCTTTTAGGACCGAGATTAGGAAAAACTTCTTCACACAGAGAGTGGTGAATCTGTGGAATTCTCTGCCACAGGAAACAGTTGAGGCCAGTTCATTGGCTATATTTAAGAGGGAGTTAGATATGGCCCTTGTGGCTACGGGGATCAGGGGGTATGGAGGGAGAGCTGGGGCAGGGTTCTGAGTTGGATGATCAGCCATGATCATAATAAATAGCGATGCAGGCTCAAAGGGCCGAATGGCCTACTCCTGCACCTATTTTCTATGTTTCTATGTTTCTATGTAATTTTCCTCAGGCCCAGCCCCAGTCCAGAGTTTCACATATAGAAATTTAAAGCTTTGCTCAAATTTCCCAAAGCTACTTATAAAATCTAGAGGGACATAAATAGGGTGAACACACATAATCATTTTCCCAAGGAAAGGGAACTAAAAACTAGCGAGCACAGCTTTAAGGTGAGAAGTGAAAGATTTTGCATCGTGGCTATCCCTCGAGGTCGAGGATGATGGTCTTCATTCTGAAGAACTGGCCCACAGAGCGAAGACACCTGTGCGTGTATTTGTTTAACGTGTACTTGACATTGCACTCCAAGAAGCACACGACACTTCACAAATCAACCAACTGATTCCAATGGCATGGAAACCACGACGATTGGAGCTGATGGATTTGTTGCAGCCTTTATCCGCCTTCACAGCCATTGAGTTCGAAGTAACTTCATCCGCCTGTTCCACCATTGAGGTCTTGGTTGGATTGTTCTTTGTCAGGGACGTCACCCTCGACCTTACCGCCATGGGTGACCCTACCAGGAGCATAGCTCCAGCTGGCATTGCTCTCGGGATCACAGGACCACACAAGCTTCTCCACCACGACAAGGTGCAATCCACAGAGAAGAAAGTTTTATAAGGGCCCTGACAGATCTCTTCTTCCTGTAAATGATTGTGTATATATGGAATGAGCTGCCAGAGGAAATGGCTAAAACAGGAACAATAATAACATTTAAAAGATATTCGGATAAGTATATGGATCAGAGGGGTTTAAAGAGATATGGGTTAAAAGTGGGCAAATGGAGGTATCTTAGTGGGTACCTTGGTCAGCATGTACAAGTTGGGCCAAAGGGCCTACATTACTCTATGACTGCTTAAGAATCAGCCTTTCTGAGGACAATGGAGCTTAAAATATGGTAATCTCATTGTTTATGCATGGTGCAGGAAGGAACTACTTAACTTGTGTAAACCAGTGGACTCGGTCAAATATGGGGCTGAACTTTCCAGCTCCAAGTCTCATGCTGACAGAAACAACGCCCATCTCAGTCATAGACTCCTTCTTTGGGATGGGGAGCTGCAGTTCGACACCCCTTGACTCACCTCTCAATACTCCATAGACCTCTCACTATTACTCCACTTGCTCAGATGAGGACAATTCTAGAAACACAATGCTTAACGACATCCAGGTATGGTAGCCTGTACGACTGAGATCCAGCACACGAACTACTCACTCTGGCCACCATCTGCGTACTGTGGGCTACAGTGTATATGATTTACCTTCTCCAAGGGCCGTCACGTTGTTGTGGTGGAGAGGCTGGGGAGCTCCTGAGACCCTGGGGGCGCGACTGTCCGGAATTTGGCTCCTGGTAGGGTCACCCACGGTGGTAAGGTCAAGGGGGAGATCCCAGACAAAGAGCGATCCAGTCAAGACCTCAACGGTGGAGCTGGCAGAAGATGATGACACATCACAATGGCAGAGGAGGAGGAGGAAGGCTGCAGCAGAGAAAGGTCCCCAGGCATCTTGCATGCCACGTCACTGGACCCTGACCCTGATCTATCAAGGACTACGTGGTGGCTGCCCGTACGTCAGTCTCCCCACGCTAAACAAAGTCAAGCACAGGCATCCTCCGTTAAGGGAATAACCCATTGGGAGAACGTCATACTCGACTTGCATGATAGCACCACTGCAATACGATTTACAAAACACACTGCACTTACATGCCTGTGTTATTCTGACTGCACCTCTTAAAACCATAATGTCTACAGAAAAAATAGAGAGGGTCAGTAGGTGTATTGGAACACCACAAATGGAAATGTGAAAAAAATCTCATGTTCAACATTTTGCAAACTGTATACAGTACTGTGCAAAAGTCTTAAGCACAAAGTCTATAGCTAAGGTGCCGAAGACCCTTGCACAGTAGTGTATTAATTCTAATGTATTGCACTGTATTGCTGCTGCAAAAAAAAATCTGAAATTTCATGACATATGTGAGTGATGGCAAACTTGATTCTGATATGGGTCTCCATTGTGGACTACAGTGGGAAGGGGGAAGGGTGAGAGGAATCATGTTTAGGAAAAGGGGAAAGGAGAGGGGATTGAGTGGGAAGCACTAGAGGGGCATTCTGTAATAATCAGTTGTTTGGAATCAAATGACCTTGCCTGGTGTCTCAGGGCTGGGTGTGTCTGCACCTGCATCATCCCTCCCCACCCTAGCACTCTTTCTCTGCCACCTGTCCCACACCCATCCTGTGGAGCTCCACCCCCACCATTCCCAACATCCTTTGCTTCCCCCTTCATTTACAAACGCGCTCTCCACTCCACATTGACAAATACATACGTGCCTAAGACTTTTTCACAGAACTGTTGTCTGTGGGCTTTTAACTTAAGTTTACTGCTTGTTTACATTTACAATAAGAACTGAAGTCTTGTTCTTTTTTGAATTAATATCTGCTGTATTCACATAACTCCAGAATACTCCCTAACGTACCCTCCTCTTGGCCCCTGGACAGAAATTTGTCCCAGGAAGGCCAAACTTTAAGGAGGATCTAATTAAGTGGGGCAGCAAGAATGCCCTTCACTTCAGATCAATTCCCCAATTACTATGTCGCTATGTACCTAAATCGACACTATCTGTCATCCCGAAATGCCTATCTACAAGACTAAGCAGAGATGACAATAAAACCTTTCAGAAATTTGATCACATCCTCTTCTTGGATACTTTTGTCCTCTCAATGTCAATCAGTCTTTAAAATGCAGCTTGTTGTTTATGTGCGTGGCCTATTGCAGTTTGCATATCCTTATTTTTGCCCCTTCAGTCTCCAATAACTGAAACTATCAGGCATGGCTGTCGGTAGTTACTCTGTGGGCAGGGGACACAGCAAGGTATCTTTGTTTCAGGTTCACTGGCAACAAGTTCCATGCCATGACTGTGGATTGTTAGAATAATCTGACTCAAATCCCTCTGATTGATATACAGGAGGGTTTGCAATGGTCTCTATTCAAATACTGTAGCTCCAAGGACCTCACTCTGGTGGCATACCTTCTCGACTGTCCTTTTGATTGGTGACCCAACTACTGAAAGGGCCCAGCTTATTTATGTTCACTCCCATTCCAGGCGGACTGGCTACCTTCAGACATCGTGTGCAATTCCTTCTCTTTCTCACTCTGCCTTGCCATTAAAGCTGTGGAACCTGATGTCTTTGTTATAACTTGGATCCTTTCACACCTATTTTCCCAATAGCTTTCTATCCTGATCTATATAACTTATCATCAAAGTAACTACCGTTGTACTTCAACACGCTGTGCATGGCTTGCTGACACACTATCTGTGTCTTCTGCATTTGCGTTCCCATTCCTTTTCTTCCGCAGGCCTGCTTCCGACAGGAGTGGTCAGATGTGATGCAGTGACACTGTTACCAGGTATACTTGATCCCTTGCTCTGTCTGTGAGGGTGATAAACAGGAGAATCATACGGTTTAACCCGAGTCCGGCATTTCCACTGGTTGCCTCGCCGAGTCTGTACAAAAACACGGGTGTCATTTGTCAGAAGCACCACCTGTGGTCCTATCCACCTAGGAGTGACCTCTGCCCTTTCAGGTGGATCCCTTATCAAGACATCGTCACCCGGCTGTGGGAGGGCCATCTCCGCTCCCTCAGGCTGCTCTGATCAGCAATATGTTGTTGCTGTTTTGCTCTGTCCCTCAACACCTTTACCTCACGTTGCCACATAATCTTCCTGAACTGGCTCCAATAGTTTCTTCCTGGAAACTTTCAATTTCCCATCGACTCGTGTTCCTTTTCTCGTTTTGCTCCATGATTTGCACACTCATTCCCAATCTGCTCCTTACTCTCCCCTTTCTGGTGTGTCCTTACTGTAATTGCTGCTACCTCTGCAGGCAACCGCACTGCTTTTAACACTTCTTGACCGTGTTTGGCCCTTACCCTTGGGACTTCTTGACATGATTCACGCACATCGTTACATGTCCTGTCCCTGTTTGGGGTTGCTGTCTCTTCGTGGGCCACATTGTCTGCTCTGTGGGTCACACATCTTCGCTGTTCTGTATTTAGACATACAGTGCGGAGTAGGCCCTGCCACCCAGCAACCCCTGACAACTCCTGATTCAAACCCAATCTAATCACGGGGCAATTTACAATGTCTGATTAACCTACCCGGTACGTCTTTGGTGGACTGTGGGAGGACCCAGAGAAAACGCACACATCCTATGGGGAGGGCATACAAACACTCCTTACAGAGGACGCTGGGATTGAACCCCGATCTTTGAAGCCCCAAGCTATGATAGTGTTGTGCTAACTGCTGCTCCACCACAGTCTTGTTGATGTTATTTCCCCTTTTCCTGAGTCTATGATAACATCTGCCTTACTCATTGTATCTATCACCAGGACAGTTCCCTCATGTTTGGGCACACCCAAAAATCTACAGGAAGCTGCACTCCCTCAGTCTCAAGTACCCAAGGCTCAGTCTTCTCCACCCTCATTGATTTACACCCCCCCCCCCCACCGCACCTGTAATGTAAATCACCTCTCCAGTCATTGGCAAATGTAGATCAGTTATTGATACTGACAACCCTGTGTCCACTAACATATCGCAGAGCTGCCCCCTAATAAACCACTTGTATACATCTGTGGGTGACCACCACTGCCAATAGATGCTGCTGCTCGCTGTTCGTCTGACCTGAGTGCTGACCTCACACAAGCTGTATAATCTGGTCGGCAGTCAAATCAGAAAGTCATTTCTGCCTGTTTTGATGAGTGACTCTTACACCTTCCTCCCTTTTCAGGACACTGCCTCCAAACATGGCCAGATAGGCCACAGCTGTAACATATAACTTTTCTTTACCCATTTGTATCTATTCTGGCATTCCCTTGCTAGGTGCACACTAAGCAAGTCTTTTGCATCGTCATAGCAGCTACATTCACTGCAGCCACCTAATGGCTTCTCTTCCCCTTCCTCTGGTCTATCTCACCGGCCCATGATACTATTTTGAAGTCAGTCAATCCCACTGCTTACCCCCAAATCCAAAACTTCCTGGTGGGCTGAGCTCAGGCCTTTCTTCAGCATTTTCAGGAAAATTGGATCATCCCTCCCTGGACTGTCCAGCCCTGAGTACTCCTCATATACTCGATATTTATGCTCTGCATAATCTATGGCAGGCTCCTCAGCTCTCTGAACCACTGACAGAATCGTTCCTCAGTTATTCTCATTTCCCCTTGTCGCTGCCTCACTTCTCCTTTAAAGTAGTGATATTTCTCCTCACTACTGTCATTCCTACTGGTTTCCCACATACCATCCTGCACTCCCTAGGTCATATTCCTCAGGCACTTCGCTTTTACCAACAGGGTGCATCTGGTGAATTTCGATCATTTCTTAGAGCTTGCGCCAGAATTCTGAATTCCCACAAGTGACTTTAAGTGAGGGCAACTCTGACAAAATGCTCTGCTTCTCCCCAGGGTGAAGGGCTTATGAATGGTCGTAATCAGGGTCAAGGGCTGGCTGGGATCATCAGGAATCTCGAATTGATGTTGTCTGACCCCAACAAGATCCATCCAGACAGATACATCTGGATACATACTACGGAAAATATAAATGATTGATAAAAAATAAACAGTACATACTTGAAACCACAGAGTATGTTCTCTGCAATCTGCCACTTCTGTGCGACTGAACTCATGATTTTTTTTAGATTAGGAGGACACGCAGTCCTCTTTCATTGCCATTTAGTAATGCATGCATTAAGAAATGATACAATATTCTTCCGGTGTGATATCACAGGAACACAGGACAGACCAAGACTGAAAAACTAACAAAAACCACATAATTATAACATATAGTTATAACAGTGCAACAATACCGTAACTTGATGAAGAACAGGCCATGGGCACAGTAAAAAAGTTCAAAGTCTCTCGAAAGTCCCACATCTCACGCAGACGGGAGAAGGAAGAAAACTCTCCCTGCCATGCCCCACCACAGTCCGACTCTGAGTCGTCCGAAAACTTCGAGCTCCGATCAGCCCTCCGACACCGAGTACCGATACACCGACTGCTATACAGTCTCCTGAACGAAGATGCATGTACTCATCTGGCATCCTGAATGATCAATAACCACCTATCACCACTAGAGGCACTGTCTCACCAAATTACCCAAAAATGATAGTTGATTCCATATACAAACACACATGCATGCACACACACAACAGTTATATATTTACTAGTTCAGCTCTCTGTTAAAGTTCGTTAATACTTCGTGATCCCGTAGTCATTAATCTGAATAGATCTAAGCGTGGGTACAACTCTTAAAATTACTCATCCCCTTAGACAGTTTAAGGTCACTGGCCTCACAGTGGGTCTTGAATGTATCCTGGACAAGTCCCCAGATGTCGTAACTGTGATCAAAGTCACCGGAGAGACGCTGAAGCTGGTGATATCGAAGCCTTTATTCATCATAACAAGCGAGCATCATTCTGGAGACACTCTCAGTAGAGGCTCACAAATGCAAAGGTGCATCACATTCTGATACCTTTGAAATCAAAGGTAACCGCAGGAGATTAGTTAGAATGACATTCAATAGTTACAATGACATTGTTTACTTCAATACCTAGAGATGACAATGCTTCCTTTGAACTCACACAAATAGTCTAAACGCTTCTGAAGATAGAGAACCAGACACCCAAGATTTATGTTGTCGGAGCTGTCTCTGACTGTATAGAAATATCAAGTACATCAAAGCTATTGATTGCAACCATGCCTGTGACCATATTTGATATGCTAAGTGGCAACATCAATCTGGTCTGTCAGCTTGAATTCAAGTCATAATGGTGCAGATAATTTGGCCATGTTGCCTGGTTTGATGCACTCCAATTAACACAATCCCATTGTTTTAGTGTTTGACTCATACATATGAAAAAAATCTCATGGTCATCATTTTGCAAACCTTATAGTCTGTGGGTTTTTAACTTCAGTATACTGCTTACAATTGACAATAGAAACTGAAGTCTAGTTGCAAGCTTCCTAAATTTATTTACATTTACAATAAGAACTGAAATCTGGTTCTTGTTTGAATTAGTATCTGCTAACACTCAGAACTTCAGAACACTCCGTAACAGTGAAAACATATCACTGTTCCTCCACTTTTGCTGGGTCTGAACCATGTAGATCTCTATCCAAAACCATGAAACTACCATCACCAGAAAGATGCTAATGAATCAGAGTGGCTTATCTTCTTAAAGATGTTTGGGCAACACACACAAAATGCTGGTGGAACTCAGCAGGCCAGGCAGCATCTATAGGAAGAGGTACAGTTGACGTTTAGGGCCAGGACAAAGGGTCTTGTCCTGAAAAAGGGTCTCGGCCCGAAACGTCGACTATACCTCTTCCTATAGATGCTGCCTGGCCTGCTGAGTTCCACCAGCATTTTGTCTGTGTTGCTTGAATTTCCAGCATCTGCAGATTTCCTCGTGTTTGTGTTTTTAAAGATGTTTGGGAATGGGTTTTCAGGAATTTTAATATCTAGTAAATGAAAACATAAATACTCCAATAACTGTTTATCTGTATAATATTAATAGAGAAATCTCACTATGCAAGTCTCAAATATAGAGTACATTATATTATTATATTGTATGAAATTATAAATAGAAATAGTATACTGTATACATTTTGGCAATGATGTGTCAGAGGGAGTAAACAACCTGTTGTAAACCTTCAGTTCCTCTGCCAATAATGTGTTTTATCTTAGAATTTTGGTACACGTTTCATATTGTCACTAAATAAATATTTGCATTGGTTAAATTAGTACCCATGTTTCAATGAAGGGCTCACATTGCTGTCCTAACAAGAAGTATTCTAAAGGAAGGACAAGGCAAGGTTGACAAGGGAAGTCAAAGACAGCATAAAAGCAAAAGAGAGGGCATATAATATAGCAAAAATTAAAGGATTGGAAACCTTTTAAAAACCAACAGAAGGCAACTGAAAAAACCATAAAGAGAGAAAAGTTGAAATATGAAGGTAAGCTAACCAATAACGTAAAAGAGGATACCAGAAGTTTTTGTCAGATATATAGAGTAAAAGAGAGATGAGAGTGGATATCAGAACACAGGAAAACGATGCTGCAGAGGTAGTAATAGGGAACAAAGAAATGACGGACAAACTTAATAAGTATTTTGCATTCGTCTTCACTGTGGAAGACAATAACGGAATGCCAGAAATGCGAGAGTGTCAAGGGGCAGAAGTGAGTGTAGTTGCTATTACTAAGGAGAAGGTGCTTGGGAAGCTGTAAGGTGTGTAGGTAGATAAGTCACCTGGATCAGATGGACTACATCCCAGGGTTCTGAAAGAGGAGGCTGAAGAGATTGTGGAGGCATTAGTAATGATCTTTCAAGGATCACTAGATTCTCGAATGGTTCCGATGGACTTGAAAATTGCAAATGTTACTCCATTATTTAAGAAGGGAGGGAGGTGGAAGAAAGGAAATTATATGCCTGTTAGCCTGACTTCGGTGGTTGGAAAGATGTTGGAGACTATTATTAAGGATGAGGTTTCGGCGTACTTGGAGGCACATGACAAAATAGGCCAAAACCAGCATGATTTTCTTAAGGGGAAACCTTGCCTGATATACTGGAATCTTTGAGGAAATAATAAGCAGGATAGACAAAGGAGAATCAGTGGATGTTGTACATTTGCATTTTCAGAAGGCCTTTGACAAGGTGCCACACACGAGGCTGTTAAACCAGATAAGAGTCTGTGGTATTGTTGTAACGTGAACAGTCACCGGAGAGACACTGAAGCTAATGGATACAGAAGTGTTTTATTCAACAAAATGAGACACTGTCTGAGGAAGAGGCCTCCCTACCCAGTATTACATGACATTTTTATATGTTAATGATCAAAGGTTACAGCAAGACAATTCTATAGGTACAATGCTTCCTTTGAATTACATATAATTTTCACAGCTCCTTCTTTGCACCCACACTCCAGACATCCAAAATGAATGTTAATCAGCTATGTCTAGTTTTCAATTAACTGGTGTCCACACCTCCAGGAAAATATTGCCGAGGGCTGCATTTTAAATTTAATCGACAACCCACATTCAGGTCTGAAGGTTGGTTGCTGAAGTTAATATTCGCTATATACTCTAACTCCAGGATATAGCCTAACAGTATCACAGGAAAGATACTAGCAATGATAGAAGATTGGATGATTGGCAGGAGACAAAGAATGGGAATAAAGGGGGCCTTTTCTGATTGGCTGCCAGTGACTAATAGTGTTCCACAGGGGCCAGTGTTGGGTCCGCCTCTGTTCACATGATACGTCAATGATTTGGATGAAGGAATTGATGGCTTTGTAGCCAAGTTTGCAGATGATATGAAGAGGGGTAGCAAACGTTGAGGATGCAGGGTGTCTGCAGATGGACTCAGAGAGATTGGGAGAATGGGCAAAGAAGTGGCAGAAGGAATATAATGCAGGGAAGTGCATGATCATGCACTTTAGTAGAAGGAATAGAAGCGTGGGCTATTTTGTAAATGGGGAGAAAATTTAAAAAACCAGAGGTGCAAAGAGACTTAGGAATTCTCATGCAGGATTCACTAAAGGTTAACTTGCAGGTTGAATCTGTGGTAAAGAAGGCAATTGCAATGTTAGTATCCATTTTGAGAAGACTAGAATACAAAAGCAAGAATGTAATGCTAAGGTTTTATAAGCCATTTGTCAGACCATACTTGGAGTACTGTGAATACTTTTGGGTCCCTTACCTAAGAAAAGATGTGCTGGCATTGGGGAGAGTCCAGAGGAGGTTCATGAGAATGATCCCAGGAATGAAAGGGTTAACATATGAGGAGCGTTTGATGGCTCTGGGCCTGTACTTGCTGGGGCTTAGAAGAATGAAGGGAGATCTCATTGAATTCTATTTAATATTGGAAGGCCCAGATAGTGTGGATATGGAGAGGATGTTTCATATAGTGGAAGATTCTAGGACCAGAGGGCACAGCCTCAGAATCGAAGGACATCCACTTAGACAGAGGTGAGGAAAAATTTCTTTAACCAGAAGGTGGAGAATCTGTGGAATTCATTGCCACAAATGTTACACAGACCAAGTCATTGGGTATATTTAAGGGAGAGGTTGATAGGTTCTTGATTAATCAGGGCATCAAAGATTACGGGGAGAAGACAGGAGAATAGGGTTGAAAGGGATAATAAATCAGCCACGATGGAATGGCGGAGCAGACTCGATGGGCCAAATTCTCCAATGTCTTATGGTCTTATGTTCTGTCAATCATTTTACTGCTTTAACTTAGACATAAGATTCTGAGCACATTCACAGAATATTTCAGCTTTATTCTGTTGTTTATGAAGGCAGGTTCACTTTGGTGCTGTTAAGGCAGCAAGGAAGCATGAAATGAGTTGCCCAGCCAATCAAATGGAATCCTTAATCAGATCATGTACCTTGATTCAGTGTAACTCATTGCTAGCCAGTTAGCCATTGTTCTTCTGTGAATTGCCTCCCCCTTTTCCTTCTCCCTGGGCCTCCTGTCCCATGATCCTCTCATATCCCCTTTGCCAATCACCTGTCCAGCTCTTGGCTCCATCCCTCCTGCTCCTGTCTTCTATCATTTCGGATCTCCCCCTCCCCCTCTCAAATCTCTTACTAGCTCTTTCTTCAGTTAGTCCTGACGAAGGGTCTCAGCCTGAAATGTCGACTGTACCTCTTCCTAGAGATGCTGCCTGGCCTGCTGTGTTCACCAGCAACTTTGATGTGTGGTGCTCTGGGAAGGTTGTGTTTAGAATATGCTCAACAGTATTTCTGGAAACAAAATAACTGTGCTCTCTCTTGTGTGGCAAACTGACCTCTGCCTTGCTGAGGCTGGGTGGCAATTCTCAGACAGCTCCTCTTACTTACCCCCTTGAAAAGGACCCCACTCTGGGCCATCAGGGCACTGTCTCCCAGACCATCACTAACCTCATCAATTCTGGAGATCTCCCATCCACTGACACCAAACTCTTAGTTCCCTTACCCCACACTTCTCGTTTCTACCTCCTACCCAAGATCCACAAAAGTGTCTGTCCAGGTAGGCTCATTGTCTCTGCCTGCCTCTGCCCCACTGAACGTGTCCTCATACTTCAACTTCATTCTATCCCTCTTCGTTCAGTCCCTTCCGACCTACATCCACAACACTTTACATGCTTTAGATCTCCTCAACAACTTTCAATACCCTGGCCCTGATCAGCTTGCTTTCAGCAGGGATATTCATTCCCTATACACTTCTATCCCCCATCAAGAAGGACTTAAAGCTCTCTGCTTACCAGTTCCTTCCACTACCACCCTCCTCCATCTGGCCGAACTGGCCCTCACCCTCAACTATTTCTCCTTCAGCTCCTCCCACTTTCTCCAGACTCAAGGGGGAGTCATGGGCACCCATATGGGCCCAGCTATACCTGCCTCTTCATTGGCTACATAGAACTGTCCATGTTCCAAGCTTTCCCTGCTCATGCTCCCCAACTCTTCCTGTGCTACATTGCTGATTATATTGGTGCTGCTTCATGCACCCATACTGAGCTCATCGAGTTCATCAACTTTGCCTCCAACTTCTACCCTGCCCTTAAATTCACCTGGTCTATTTCTGACACCTCACTCCCCTTTCTCAATCTCTTTGTCTCCATCTCTGGAGACAAACTGTTCACTGACATCTTTATAAAACTGCCAGTTCCCATGGTTATCTTGACTATATCTCTTCCCAACCTGTCTCCTGTAAAAATGCTATTCCCTTTTCTCAGTTCCATCATCTCTGCCACATCTGTTCCAGGATGAAGCTTTCCTTTCCAGTACATCAGAGATGTCTTCTTTTTTGAATGAATGGGGTTTCCCTTCCTCTACCATTGATGCTGCCCTCATCCACGTCTTCTCCATTTCCCGAACAAATGAGCTCACCCTATCTTCCTGCCACCTTAACAGGGATAGAGTTCCTCATGTCCCCATGTACCATCCCATGAGTCTCCACGTCCAACACGTCATTCTCTGTAATCCTGGCCATCTTCAATGGGAACTTACCACCAAACACATCTTTACCTCCCCAACTCTCCACCTTCTGCAGGGATTTGTCCCTCGTCCATCACACCTCCCCACAAATCTCCCTCCTGGCACATATCCCTGCAAGCGACAGAAATCCTACGCCTACCTATTCACATCCTCCCTCATCTCTATCCAGGGCCACAAATGATCTTTCCAGATGAGGCAACACTTCACCTGCAAATCTCCTGGGGTCGTCTATTGTATCCAGTGCTCCTGATGCAGCCTCCTCTGAGCCCCAAAAGCGGAATTTCCCAGTGGCCAACCATTTTAATTCCTATCCACATTCCTGGTCCTCTTTTGCCATGATGAGGCCCCTCTCAGAGTGGAGGAGAAACACCTTGTATTCCAATCTGATGGTATGAACACTGATTTCTCCTTCTGGTAATTTTTTTCCTTCCCCCTTCTCTCTTCTATTCCCACTCCTGCTTGCCTACCACCTCCCTCTGGTGCCCCTCCTTCTTCCCTTTCTCCCATGGTCCACTCTCCACTCCTATCAGGTTCCTTCCTCTCCAGCCCTTTACTTTTCTCACCCACCTGGCTTCACCTATCACCTTCTAGCTAGCCTCCTTCCCCTCCCACCATGTTTTTATTTTGGTATCATTCCTCTTCCTTTATAGTCTTGAAGAAGAGTTTGCCCAAAATGTCAACCATTTATTCATTTCCATAGGTGCTGTCTGACCTGCTGAGTTCCTCCGGCACTTCGTGTGTGTGTGTTACCTGACGATCTATTCTTTATTTATTATTATTTATGTATCGGATGCCACAGGAGCACCAATATTTTGTACTTTGGGATGGCACAGTAGCGTAATGCTATTACAGTGACAGTGACCTGGGTTCATTTCCCGTTGTTGCACATTCTCCCCATGACTGCATGGGTTTCCTCAGGTACTTCAGTTCTCTCCCGCTTTCAAAACATGCGTGGGTTAATTGGTCACATCGGTATAATTGGGCTGCACAGGTTTGTGAGCAACAAGGGTCTGATATTGTGCTGTATCTCTACATAATGTATGAGGGAGAATGGATAGGCCGGGTTAGAGGTGGCTGAGGATGGATCTGATTGAAGTATACACCATTTGTAGTGGATAGTTGGTGAGATACTTTTCCGCATAAAAGAGGTATATATAACCAGGAGCAGAGTCGTACAGTAAAGGATAGGAAGTTTAGAAGGGATCTATGAAGATTTTTTAAAATCCAGAGTGTGACTGGAATCCGGTAGGTACTGCCATTGCTGTTAATCCCCATATATCATTTCTAAGCTGCAGTGTCCAAGTTGCCACAGACATTCAAATGTGACGTAAATGGGGCTTTAACCAATCTTGGTTGAGAGAGTATGGAGGCAGAGAGGTTCTCATAATATCAAGACAAACATGGGAATTGCTACTGGCCAAATGCCAGAAGCTAGGATTTGTATGGAGGGGTATTTGTTAGCTTGAACATAGTGGGTCAAAGGGCCCTTTTTTTGTGCTGTATGACTCTATGATGACTAGTATTGGTGATCAAAGCACTGATGGTCTAAGAAATTGTCCAGTTGAAAGATTTTAGATTGTTTGCAGATTAGACAAGGATCACTGAGGGAGCAGGTGCCCCAGCTGAATCATTGAACCATTCATATTGCACACACCGTTATTGTCTTCTCACAGCAAGTGGTGAATCTCCAGAGTTTTCTGCCCCAGAAGATGACAGAAACTATATTTTGAGAGGTATTTAAAAAGGTGGTAAATACAGTCTTTGAAAGATTGGGCAATGGACGATTGCGGGAAACTGGTACACAAGAGGACTTATGACCATATTGAATGGTGAGGCATTCCTGCTCTTACTTTCCTGTGTGACTTCTGGGACACAAGCTCCAGGATATCACCTTGAAATCTCTTCAGTGCTTTGTGCCTGTCTATTTTGATTCAATGGCAAATTTTGTCTGATTATATAGCTAAAATATATTCCAGAATATTCTGCCACTTTTTTAATGTTTTCTTGCTATTCTATTAGAACAATGGGGTGTTTGGGTCATCCAGGGAGGGGTAGCACCTTTGGTGAAAGGGCTTGTCGTATCCATTCTGGAGCAGCTCACTCACCTTTGGGCCCTACCAGACACTCAGCTCTCACCTGTGGCTACAAGTAGCTGTTTGCATGCGACGGCAGCCACGCCCCTGAACACCACTTCGACAGGTGGGCCAAACTAGGTAAGGGTGGCCGGTGGGCCTCATACCCCCACAAGATAGAGACTGCCTGTCCTAGCATGTGAAGCCAGCTCTGGCGTACTGGGTGGGTGAGATCAACAGTGAGATCCAAAGGCCAGGAAGGCGGTTCTGCAATGCTTTGTGGAGAGCAAAGGGCATGACAGGGCACAGAAGAAGTCATGATCAACCATTGCATCCAAGGAAGACCCCAGTTTGTGACGACCACTCGACCTGGACTTCCGAGGTCGTGAGAGTGGAATTGCCACAGTACAATGGCTTTTCCACTTTAAAAGCTCTTATACACAGATTTCCTGTCATTGTTAGGTCAGATCGACAACCAGCTTTAGAACAACCTTATCTGCCAAAATGGGGACATTTTACCATCAAGCTCCTGAACCAGTGTGAATAACTTCACTCACTTCATCACTGATTAGATTGCACACCTATAGACTCGCTTCCAAGGATTCTTTAACTCAAGTTCTCAATATTAGTTATTTATTTACTTATTCTTTTTTTTGTATTTCCAGTTTGTCTTCTTTTGTCAGTCTTTGTGATTTTTCATTGATTCTGTTGTTTTGTTCTACTGTGAATGTCTGCAAGAAAATGATATCTGAGGGTAGTAATATGGTGGTACATACATACTTTGAAAATAAATTCACTTTGAACTTTTGAACATTTTACCCCCTGCCATCAATAATGGACTACAGCAGAGAAGAGAGTTTTGATACCTGGGTCTTAAATTGTACAACAAGACCCACAAGAAAATGCAGGTAAGTCTGAAAGGGGTGTGAATAAACAGACCAGCCTGTTTAAGATAAGTTGCATTTAACCCTTCAGGAGGTATATAATAGCAACACAAAAGAAAGAAAGCTTTAAATTCCATGCTCTCCTGTTTACCCAGGAGAACACAGCACCGCACCCCCCCCCACCTCTTGTCCATTTCTCAGGAAGCTTATCAACTTCCTTTTAAGAGAGTCATATTTTCCATATTCACTGCAACCTGTTAAAGAACAACATAACATAAATTGAAGTCAAGGTGCCCCAGCCTACAAGGTCAAATAACATTATACAAAAAAAAAATTGGTAAGAACAGATGACAGAGTAAAACAACTGCATGTACAGTCAAAATTTTGCATAGAATCGTGTACATACTGTAATTGCAGTGCAGGTAATATTAACACTTATTATGTCACTTTAGTTTTTTTTAAGTAAATTTTAATGTTTTTATCTTTCTATTTATAAGTATTACAAAGTGTATGCTTCAGATCCATGTGGATTTTGACAACCTGATAAATCAATAGGTATAGGTATGTGCTGTATTAAACACTAGCCCTGGATTTGATATTGATGGACTCAGCTTCCTGCTGGACTGTGGATTCAGAAATTAATAACACAATAAATCATCAAAGTTGTGAGAAAGTGTGTATTTAAAAAAATGTTTAATTTGAAGAAAAAAAAAGATGGTGGTCTTGACCGTGGTGAATCAGCTTCTGGGCCTTTACACTGGAGAACCCAGAAACAAAAGCAAGGACCGTAATTGCTTGCATGTTGTCCAGTCATCTCTCTTGGTGAGGTCTGGCCTTATGTATTACTGGCCATAAATTTCACAAGGATCCAAAGAACATCAAGCTCCAGTTCTCTCAATCCCATCACTGTCAATTCATGCATACACTGCTTGTCCAACGTCAAATTTATCAAAGATATCCAACTTTCCACATCACGGTAGTGTAGTGGTTAGTGCGATGCTATTATATCCGGGGCGTTCTGGTGCCATTCTGTGAGGAGTCTCTGTGTGTCCTCCTCGTAGAATGTGTGGGTTTTCCCAGGGTGCTCCAGTTTCCTCCCACAGTTCAAAGACATACTGGGTAGGTTAAATGATCATTGTAAATTGTCCCGTGATTAGGAGGGGAGAAAGGGAGGGAGTTTGTTGGGGTTGCTGGGGCAGCAGGGTTTAAAGGGCCGAAGGGGCCTACTCTGCATTGTATCGCTAAAATTTAAAAAAAAGATGCAAAATCAAAGCCAAAGTCTTTGAATCATCAAGACTTCCATAAGATTGCTCTCCCAACTACACTCAGAATAAACCAAGTTGTCAGCTTCTATGCTATCCCATAATCCCTCTGCTACTAACACCCCTACTACTACTGTCTGTTGCTAAAACTCTCATAGAAAATGTGGAAAACCTACAGCACAATACAGGCCTTTTAGCCCACAAAGTTGTGTCGAACATTCCCTACCTTAGAAATTACTAGGCTTACCTACAGCCCTCTATTTTTCTAAGCTCCATGTACCTATCCAAAAGTCTCTTAAAAGACCCTATCGTATCCGCCTCCACCACCATTGCCGGCAGCCCATTCCACGCACTCACCACGCTCTGAGTAATAAACTTACCCCTGACATCTCCTCTGTACCTACTCCCCAGCACCTTAAACCTGTGTCCTCTTGTGGCAGCCATTTCAGCTCTGGGAAAAAGCCTCTGACTATCCACACAATCAATGCCTCTCATCATCTTATACACCTCTATCAGGTCACCTCTCATCCTCCGTCGCTCCAAGGAGAAAAGGCTGTCTATACCTTTGTCAGTTTACCTAAAACTCTGTTACTTCTATCCCAACGCAGATAAGCAGTACTCATCCATACATCATAACCAATATCACCTCCTACACATCCTTCTTTCCCCACCTTCCCTGATAGTTCCATGAAGAGTCTCCTTTAAAATATAGTACTAACAAATACTATCTTGACTTAATGCTGATTTTCAGCTCAGAGACTATTTCTGTCAAACACCACAGCAATTAATTCAGTCCAACCCAAGAGACAAAAAGAAATCCAGGGAAATGCTTGACTAAAGTAGAACAACCAAAGCGTAATTCATTTAGTTTAAAAATCCAGATCACATCAAAGCAATAAGTCAATCTCTCTTCACAGATTATGCAGATTACTCTCACATAGTGCAAAACAATGCATCTGTTGGAACATTTGCCAGAAACACAGACAGGATACTCACTGTGGTCTGAATTCAGTTTTATCCAAGTAACTTTAAACAGAGGGTATAAATCTCAAATAAAAGGATGTTTATGGCTCCAACTATAATTCAGTTTGCCATTTTCATTCTTGCTTGGTAATCTTTAACTTTTGTTCACTTTGTCTTTCCACGGATTAATGAAAAACTAAGAAACACGGGTGTTCTTTATAATCACCAATTTACTTTAAACTGATAAGGGATCTGCATTTCAAATTGACCCCTGACTGGAGGCCTGCAAAATTAAATTTGCTTTGCTTACTGTGTCTCTCACTCAAAATATTGAAGTTAAGATTCAGCTGCATCAGACTGTAACATTTTAAATTTTTAATTTAGGTCTGATTTTTTTCCCCCTTAGAGTGTATGTTGTTGTTTTGAATTTGCATGAATATCATCTTCCACCAATTCAATTTCACATTAATAGCAGATAATTGGAAATTATACAAGTTTTAAAATATCCTCGCAAACAACAGGAATTCTGCAGATGCTGGAAATTCAAGCAACACACATCAAAGTTGCTGGTGAACGCAGCAGGCCAGGCAGCATCTCTAGGAAGAGGTACAGTCGACGTTTCAGGCCGAGATCCTGACAAAGGCTCTCGGCCTGAAACGTCGACTGTACCTCTTCCTAGAGATGCTGCCTGGCCTGCTGCGTTCACCAGCAACTTTGATGTGTGTTGTTTAAAATATCCTTGTGTTTTTTTTCAGTTGAATTTCCATTCTAATTGGGAATTAAGAATTTAACATCAAAATAATATTCAAATTCTCATTAATACTTTTGGCGTATCCAATTGAGGAAACACATCCAGGTCAAAGAAATACTACTGTGATTTGGAGGTTTAAAAGAAAGTTATGTTAAGTACTGATAAAGTAAGTTCCATTCTAACAGGTACCAGTGCCTGGACCAGGAGGGTTGCCATGACATCTTATACTTGCCTCCCTGGTGATATTTTGACAATAATGTGTTCCTAGCATTTTATCAAGGGAGGGCTCCACTGAAGTTAGATTTTCCTTATTTCTTCTTTGCAAGAGGATTGCACCATTTCTAAGCTTCAGATTGAGGAGTATCAGTTTGTCTCTCACTGGAATGCAAACCATGATTTTTTTTTCAAGATTGGAATTGAGGACCTCTTTGGACACGTCCGTAGCTTCCCAGACTGGGGTGTATAAGCGTGTGTCAGAGGATCATGAGGCAATTTTTGATCCCATGGCTTTGCAGAGGTGGAGTTTACAGTCTAGCCCAATCTAGATGGCAAAACCCATTTCATAAAGATAATTTGCCCTCCCAGAAGGGTGGCGATGTTACATGATCTGAGGCACCCGGCTATGATAATGGGGTGATGTACAGGTCTCACTCCTTGGACTATCCATGGGGTTCTGATATTTTAAGTCCTAAACCTCAAACTGAGGAATGGAAGTGACTGTGCGAGACTCCTGTTAACTTAGAATTACCATTTGACATCAGCTACCACACAGACTGACAAGAGTGAGGTCCTGATCCAATGGCAGAGTTCATTTTTGTTCTGACGAAGTGTCTTGGCCTGAAATGTTGACTGTTTATTCATTTCCATAGATGCTGCCTGACCTGCTGAGTTCCTCCAGCATTTTATGTGTGTCGCTTTGGATTTCCAGCATCTGTAGAATCACTTGTGTTTTTGAGATGATATTGGGTAAGATGAGAACTACAATGTACTAATGACTTTGCGTGGGCTTCATTCAAAGCGGCATTGTGACAGTATTGCTCTATATACTAAGCTTAGAATGAGACAGAAAACCATGCCCTAACTCTCAACTGATCCAAGCCTATACCATAACCTCTGATCAAACTACTAATGTTTTCATATGTGCAAGATAGAAGTGATTACATTATGAATATTCCTTTCCACTAAAAGTGTGCTAGGTATTGTATCACTGCAGGAACTCGATGGCTTCAGCAGCATTTGGGGGTGGGGGTGGGTGTGGTGGAGGAAGGAATTGTCAATGTTTCAGGTTGAGACCCTGCCTGCACATCTCTGCAGTCTCTTCTGTCTTCAAGCTAAGTATTTGTTCAGTCACTCATCATTTCTAGCTCCACAGCAGCATCTAGTGGTTGGAGTTATAATGAATCAAGGTCAGGATGAAACTTCAAAGTGAATAAAAAAAATCTGTGGAACTTTCTGAAATATCAACAGGCCACAGGCCCAATCCCCTTAGGAGGTGAATCATTTAAAACTCAGTTGAAACTCGTAAACCAAGGGCTGAACATAATATTTACAGACAATGAACATCAGGGCGAATGACAGGTTATGAGCATATTTTACAAGGTTTAAATCAGATCTCCAATAAAACTCTGTCTCTATTGACATTTAAATTAGGGTCACTATATTTCAAAATGATAAACAGGATTCATGCCAGTTATGAAGATAAAAGCTGCACCAGATCCCGATTCCAAGCCCCACAACCTCCCACACACAGATCCAGAGGTCACAGGTTTATAGTGTCAGATAGCACAGATACAGGCCCTGAGACCCCACATGTCTATGCCAACCAAGATATCCTTTTAAGCTAGTCCTATTTCCCCAAATTTTGCACATAACTCTCATAACGTTTCATTCCATGTACAGTATCTGTCCAAGTGCCTTTTAAATGTTGTTGATGTGCCTGCCTCAGCTACTTAATTACAGTAATACAGATCACCTTCAGGGTGAAAAAGTTGCTCCTCAGATTCCAATTAAATTTCTCCCTTCTCCTCGTAATTATTTGCATCTGGTTCTTGATCCCTTATTCCCTGGGGAAGTGGAATTGTGTGCTTTTATCCTATCTATGCATCTCATGATTTTATACACCTACGATCACCCCTCAAGATATAGCATCATTGGAGTGCAAATCAAATTTAGCATAATGGAACCATTGATACAAGACCTCTACACCTGTTCATTACCTGACTCTATGCATTGGATTGATGGCTCCTTTTTCAGGTAGCAGGATGAAAATTTTAAAAGTCATTTTCAGGCAAATTCTTACTTTAGGCAGCATTTTACATTAGATATAGAGGTGACATGAGAATCATTCTGACCATTTTAATTGCTTTGGGAAATCAGCAAGTGTATTTATACTGCAACTAGACTATTCTCATTGGTTCACCTAATACTGTTATTTAATGTACTATGCAGTGTATCATGAATAAATTTGATTTTGAGGCTGGAGGAAGAAAGGGATGCCTATGTACAGAAAAACAATTACTTGTTTTGCTTTTCCAACCTCAAAACAAGGCAGACCATCACACAAAATAGACTGGTTCAGTTAAATTTCTAGATAGTGATTTTCCACTATTGACAGTCAAGGGTGTTCATTGATGGTAAAACTGTTGAGTACCAAAGGTGGTGGTTAATGTCTTTTTTTTTTTAGGGGAAATGGACTCTTGATTGATTGGCACTTGTACATTTTGAATAGTTTAACACTGGTGGAGTGATCGTCATTTTTTGGTGAGGTTAATTATTTTGTGTTGCAAATACTATAGAACTGCACTTATCGGTAAACAATCAAGGTTAGAAATAGGATGATAATCTTGATAAAAATGAGCTAAGAGAAAAAAGAACCACTCTGTGGAACTCTTCATTCAAGAAACTGAAGTTGAAGCAATTTATTACCAACACCCACACCCTCCTTAAACCTACCAACTTCAATTTCGCCAGGGCTCATAGATGCTATTGCACTAACTATGCTGGTCTCACACACACATTTATCCCCCCCCCCCACCATTTCTGGAATTAAGTGTCAAACAAGAGAAAATCTGCAGATGCTGGAAAATCCAGCCGACACACACAAAATGCTGGAGGAACTCAGCAGGACAAGCAGCATCTAGGAAAAGAGTACAGTTGATGTATTTGTAATACGTTAAACAATACTTCCCTTTTTGGAACTGTTCAGCACAAATTGTGCTTTTATCTTAATTTAAAATCTCTCGCCTTATCCATCCATGTAAAGAAATTTGCTGACAAAGGTTATGCTTAATATATTTCATATAACATCACAACTTGATTCTGCACAGAAAATGTATCTTCTGGAGTGGTAAAGATGTCAATTAACAACAACTCCCGTGTTTAAAAACTGATATTTTTTTTTAAAATGTTAAAAGCAATTGACAATAATAGATCAGGTATTTAAACCTTGTAAAAGCATCCCATGAGTAAAAAACGTTTTAGCATCTTCTTTCCAGAAATCCCTTCCCCGACCAAAAACACAATTTGCATAGGGGTTTAAACGAAAACAACAGGAATTCTGCAGATGCTGGAAATTCAAGCAACACACATCAAAGTTGCCGGTGAACGCAGCAGGCCAAGCAGCATCTGTAGGAAGAGGTGCAGTCGACGTTTCAGGCCGAGACCCTTCATCAGGACGTTCAGGGTCTCGGCCTGAAACGTCGACTGCACCTCTTCCTACAGATGCTGCTTGGCCTGCTGTGCTCACCAGCAACTTTGATGTGTGTTGCATAGGGGTACCGGACTCCTCTTTCAAAGACATCCACTCTGTGAAATGCTGGTTGGCCTGTGCTCACGTGCATTGGGAATAAGAAATTGGACTAAGCTGTAAACCCCAGGAATAGGATGGGTGGAACACTGAGCAAGGTTTTTAGCTATTGATTAATAACAATTGTATTATATACCAACTTACCCTGTTAACATCAGTGTCCCGTGCTTGAGTAATGAACTTCAAAAATAAAATATAATCAAGTGATAGGTTGGCAGGAACATTTTATTGATGTCATAAATGGTGCACCACACACACTAAATTGACCATTAAGAAAGTTCACATGAAATATCTCATGATCTATACAAACAGGAAAAAAGGTAGAAGACATAATCCATTACATAATTTCAATCAAGTGTGAAGTAAATAAGATACACTGCTCAATGGTAACAGAAGGGTCCTTGCATAATACAAATATATTTCACATAATGGGTGGAAGTAAACAGTTTCCTTACAAACTTGTAAAAAAAATGCACAATTAAACACTTTCTACAAAACTGTTATTGTGAGGTAAATGTGGTATGTTAATATATAAGGCTAATGGTTTAAATAGACAGACGTTCCTGGTTCAAAAATTTTGCAAATGATTTTGGTGCTTTGATAGCTGCAAATGTGGCTTTAAATCTCTTTTTATGTGACACGCTTTCTAGGTACACCATTAGAATAGAACCCTCACCTCTTCAGCTCCCCTCAATCATGTCTACGACATTTTTACTTCTACACAGGTTGAGAACAAGTCATGTGCAAAAATAACAAGCTCTACTCCCTTTTACTGCAATTTGTGAATTTACTTCAAAAATCTAAGCTTGCACATTTACTGAGTCTTCTAGAAAAGATATGATTTGATGTGCCATGCAAGAGGCATCTTCAGCTATTCCTGGATGAATAGATGAGAGTGCAACGATACTATTATGTGATTGAGTTCCTGATGCAATTGTCAACTTTTATTAAAAGTCGAGACAGTACAAGGGAATGCAGTAACTGGTGCAGTGGCTCTCTGGCTGGGATACTGTGTGCACTGTGAGGATTCTACAGCTGGAATAGTACTGGCCAGTGTGATGTTCCTGCAGTAATTCACAGAGACTGGATGATAAAGATACACAAGACCATAAGAGTAGATGCTTCAGCTAAGAGATTTAAAAATCATGTCCTGTAAATGTACTGTGTTGCCGCTGGTTTGAAGAGAATATGGACTAAAGTCTTGTTTTGCATGCAATTTTACTGTGAAATTGATTCATTTCTTAAAAAGTAATCCTGTTTCAGTGTTAACAAATCACTGACTCCAGCTTGTTCACACCTCATGAGAACAACAGGATAAGTAGTCAATAAATTTCATAATTGCTGTTTCAACACTTCAAAAAACCTACCTATGAACATTCACATTATCTGAATTCTGGTCAAAGTATTAATAATTAATGTATAATATTTACAAGGCATACACTGTAATGGCTTTTGATAAACAATGTTTATCTGTGGCTCCACAAGAAATCAGCATAGTATCCACGCTTTTATACAAACCCAGTTGTGTAAAGATCAAGGTATTGCTAACGGCATCTAAGTTGCAGTCTGAGAGATATCTTTAGTATGAACGAAATATGGTGCATTTGGAAAAATATTGCATAGATCTCCACCTGGATTAATTAACAATATCTCTACTGTTATTTTCATATTGCCAAGGGGTTTCCTGACTTGACTCGAGAGCAATCTGGACCATCAACTCTTCAGCGACTGCTCTGAAGTTCCCAGGAATGAAAGATTAATCTATCAGACAGTAACCCAAGAGGAAAATAAATAATCAACCTTTTTTTCCCCACAAATTCTTTCAACAAACAAAATGAAGATTTGACTGGGTGGAGAGTTGGAGGTAGATAGTCATGCCAAGAAACCTCCAGTTCAACTGGAATTTATAAACCCAGAAAATGATGTAATTAATAAGGTTTTCTTCAAATCATTATGTCATTGGTCCTAATGCAAACAGATCAGGAATCTAATAGAAATTTCATAGTTCTTTCAGAATTAGTGTTCTTTTTAACACCATAACCTGCAAAACATTTTCAACTGCTTGTGAAAGTGAGAAAGGGAATGCTGACCTTCTTTCTCTACTATCACCATACTACACAATTAAAATGTTAAAATCTTGAACTTGACTTCTAGAAAAATACACATATGGAAAAAAAGATAATGGAACATTAAAATATTAAAAATTGAATCCTTTGCTGAAGCATTCAGTGCTACAAAGGTAACCCCATATTAAAGGCTTTTAATGTGAGAATGTGATTTAAAAATACCACAGGAAGTGGAATATCATCTGGATTTCTACTTTTTTAAAAAAAAAGTTCTAGTGTCCTTTCATTTAAAATTAAACCTTGAAAAAAAATTCTCTGTTCTAGAAACAAAATTCATCTGTTTCATAAGAAGGTTAAAACCTAAAGAGATGAACATAACCACAGTTAAGAGGAAGGGATGTGTAGCCCACACTTTATTGCCTTTTACTCAGATTCACATTCCAGATAGCTAGAACAAACCCATCCTGATAAACAGTGTTGTAATTTTAAATTTTGAGTACGATTCTCTGACAACCCTTCCAACAGGTATGCTTAGAATCAAATACTGTGGAAATAACAGATTTAATTCCATCAGTGGTGATTTTATCTTGCAAAACCTGCTTTCTAAATTTAGCAGCTGTTTTGGGAAGAGATTTCCTCCTGGACAATGCCAGTATTTTGTCAAATATCTACAAGTCCAAATTTATCTATATTATTCCCAAAATGTATGCACACTCAAGAAATTAACTTAGAAGGGGTAATTTTTAGGCCAGCTATGAAGAAATAGATATTTCCAGATACATAATGTATGCTATATTCGATCTTCTTAACGTACTTATTGCTATAGTTACCATTTCAGTAATACCTATAAGAATTTTAATACTGGGCAGCTGACAATCAACTATTGCTTGCGATCATTCTGATAACTGGATTTACACCACTCAAGATCACACTGCAGCCCAATTTGGATTACTAGCAGCAAATGACACTGTAATATGCCTTTAAACTAAACAAAATTGACATAATCTTGCTAAATAAAATGAAAAAATGTATTAGGAACAATAGATGAGTTATTAGAGCATGAGAACTAAAGAAAACCATTTCTAAAAATCTGTGATTTAAAAAAAACTGCAGCGGTCTGCTATACTGATAAGAGTATAACAATCAACTGAGTAGGAACAATCAACTTTGTTCCATCTAATCTACAGAGGTTAGAATCAGAAATTCACTCTGCCACATTCTTTATTGCTTTAAAATCAGAGGTCTACTCCCCATATTGATAATCAAATAGTGCCATAACTGTTTTGAATTGAAGGGAAAATAATAGCACAAAAATAACAAATTTCATTAAGCCTAACTGCAATTTGAATGTTCCTGAAATCCAGACTCAAAATTATCTTTACCAGTTGAACATTTTACAAAAATTCAATGCGAACTATAGATTAAACACACACACACTCTCTCTTAAAAGTTCCTTTGTGTATGCAAGTTGTTTTGTGGTGTCAAACATTAGTATTAAAATGAAATGAAGGTGCAAGAAGAAAGGTTCTTCTGATGCAATGTATTCGGTCTTGAGTATTCAAATGTCAGAAAATTCACCTACTGAAAGCTTGCAATTAGCCAGTTAGCCAAGAACATATAATCCAGACATATTTAACAAATATTTTACAGAAATTGAGCAGTTATATACAGTATCTGATTTAGTTTAGAATGTGCTGACAAAAGCAGTCTAAACAGAGTGCAAAAGATTAATATACTCTGGTCACCAAAAATCATCAGAAAATATTTTGTAACTGTCATTCTCTATGGCATTGTGAAGCTTATGCACTAGATTCAATGCACAGAGTCCTTAAATAAACAAAGCAAAACTAGACATTAAAAATTTAATCAGGGTAATAATCAAAGCTGGTGAGAATAAAAGGGCTAGAAACTAGTCTGCGTAATTTCAATCAGATAACTGAAGTGACTGGAGACCGAAACTAGAAAGCAATGATGTGTGCAACAATGAAGACAATAGTATGTTCGTTTGTTACGTGCTGTGTTGAAGACAATAGTAGAGGTCAAAATAAAACAAATACCATAAACTACAAAGTACATAGTACAAAGAACACTCAGCTCACTTCAACAACTATCAAACCTGAAATCAAATTTGTAGCTATTTTTCATTTGGCATAAAATTTGAAGTACTCATTTCAAGGAATGAATGAAGGAATCAATTTAAGTTATTTTAGAGATTAACTTTTAGAGATGCGTGTGTAACAAAATGGAGTTAACCATTTCTGGTCACTTTAGTTTTCTCCATTTGCATCATGGTAGGGAAAATATAAACTGCAACTTTAAGTGATTTAATCTCATTAGATTCTAACCAAATATTTATGTATTTTTAAATGGGGTTGTTTCAATGCTAAAGTAACTCCAAGAAGAATTTTTTTTGTCAAGATGTCAACAATGTAGGACAAAGATAGAAAACTATATTGATTTCTTTTTCTCATTGTTAATATGAGTCATTGTACAACTACTCTTATAGTATGGCCTGTTCACTACATCATTGCAAAACCAGGACTGCAGTGCCCCAGTCTGATCTATCTCATTAATAGTACTGTAGCTTGACTCAGCAATGACTGCATATCAGCAAGGGTGGAATTCTGTTCCAGCATACAATTTAGATTTGAAATAGTGAAGTGACAATTCTTGATTTTTGGTAAAAAAAACAATCAAATTTCTCATTTAACCTATTAACATTTGAAATGCAAAGCTTTGTTATCGCTGTTAAATTACACTGGTGCAATCATGAAAATAAAGGTTCAACTGAAATATGTGGGAAGCATCCAAAACAACTTATGGAACTTTTTATAGTATGTTTTACTGCAAGTCACAATTTCTACATAATGCAAGTTTGACCTTCGGTCAAACATGACATACAGCAAGGAAGTAAAACAACATTTCAATCAATTTTAAAACATTCAACACTGTTGGAATACTATAGATTTAGTTACAGGTATATTCAAAATGTACTCTAAACACCTTCAAAATCGACTACTCTTCCAATAAATAGCCAAATCTCTTTTAGGATGATTTAGTTTTATACCTTAGCTCCTTATTCTTATGGTCTATAAAACAAAATTATTCAAAATGCAAATTTTCCAGTTTAAAAATGCATAAAAACTGTGAAATAAACCACAGCCCCCGCCCACCCCACTGGCACTCAACCCCCCCTCCCCCCCCACACCTTCTTTACTTCACTTACTCAGAATTTAGCTGGGGTTTTCAAATGAAGACCATGGACAACAACAGTAAAATAGGTTCAGCATCCTGCTCAGAAAGATTTTCTGATTGAAGCATCATGGAAGATAAAGAAAACTTTAAAGTGTATGCAATCTTTGCCCAGACTGATGCTCAGTTAAACAGAGGGACTTATGTAGTTTTTTTTCTTATGTTGCCTCCCAGCTTCAGCAGATGCACCGTCAAATCCTGACAGCAGCAACTACTGAAGGTTACAAATCAGAGAATTCTGTAAAGAATGAATATGCTATATTTTAAAGATAAAAATTGGATCTAGTCACCATCCCAGAACGAACATTAAAAATTAATGCTTTAAAGTGGAGAACCATTATCAGTTGTCATTAAACAGTGCCATAAGATGTTTTTAGGATAAGGTGATCATATGGAGGTCTTAAGCCTTGTGAAATCACTTAAATAACATATCAGAAATCAAAAAATAGAAATAGAAAGCAATTTTAGATAAATGCAATGGGCTACCAATAAGAGTGTTCAAGATAAAATCACTGTAAAAATGGTAGGTTTCATCTAAGTGGGCTTCCTTCATATAAACCTAATGTGTGTGCAAATTTGAAGTCTGACAATGCTTTAATTTTAACAGTTTAAAAATCTCATTTCATCACACTGAGTACATGACAAAACTCTTCCTTCATGTGTTCTTTAAAAGACCATCTCAAATAATGTTAGGCCAACTCGTCAGCAAAACTTACAGTAGGTGGGGTGTTGACTTAATTATAAATGGTGGTAACCTATATAACTTGTTCAGTCTACATTTGTTTAAAAAAAAAATTAAAACTTGCTTAATGGTGAAATGTCATGGAATTAGGCTCAGTGAGCAAATTGTGGTGAAAGACCAAGAGTAATCTTCATCATGTTGAGAGAGGTAATTTCTGATCAATGCATCATCTGATCTCTTCTATGTTGAAAATCCTGAGGAAATGTTCTTGACAGACAAACCACAACCAGAGTTTACCAAGGATTTCATATATTCTTCCTGGATATAGGGAGATTTCCTAATTGACCCTTGAAACAGAGTTTAAAAAAATTCTCCAAACATACAGTATAATTGTTAGCAACTTTACAAGATGACTTCCTGAAACTACACGAACTATTTATGAATTATAAATAATGAAGCTTATGTACTGTAATCATCTATGGCCTCAGGAATTTAGGATGGAATACAGGATCAAAGTAAAATTACTCTGAATATGTACAACTGGGCCAACAGGCATTTGTCGGCTTAACTAGATTTGAAAGTTGTGACCTTTTTTTGTTTTTCCAAGGTCTTATAACACAAAACAAAGCAGCAAATTACCACACACTTTTAATGGCTATTATATTAACAGGTTACCTATCAAACTGATGGGCAAATCTGAATTATAACACTATGCTTTTGCAACACTATGAAATGTATAAAGGACATTATGATCTAGCATACCGAACTTCTCAATATACTTTGCAGATTTCACTGTACAGAACTGTGGTTCCTTTCACCCTGTACTTTACAATTTTCTAAAACAAAAGTTATCTTTTTCCCTGTAAACATCGCTAACCTTAACAATAGCATCCAACAGGAATTATTATATTTACGCAACGCTGATTCATGCTACTTTTACTACTGATACTTGCATTGGTACCTGCCTATTCACGGCTTTTAAAATGTAGAATGAGGTAAACAAAGTGTTGCTCTACCTAATTTTTAAATTTTTTTTCACTTTTTAAAAATTACTATACTGAAATGAAATTGGTCAAATATTAGTTCCTTTTGGGTCAATGAGGCTGATGCCTTGTGGCTTCAAAGCTGTTGTCAGGGGCCAAATGCTTGAATGCACTGATGAACATTGCAATTTTTCTAACAAAGTTCTGTGCCCCTTTCAAATTAGTGCTTGTGGAATTTGATTCAATAGAAATCTCCCCTTACTGCATCATGTTTCCTGAGTTGCACTATAAACAAGAGCCACAGCTCAATAGAAATGATGTCTCTATTTTTCAATATTGTATGTTGAATATTTCCCTGATGTTTTAACAGCTACACTTCTTCCATTAATGGTACAGCTGAATTAAAAAAACAAATCCCACAAAAACATTTAACCCCATCCCAGTCATGCTATTTTGCTATTTTTCCAATCCACTGAGAAAAAAAGAATTGAGACTTAGTTAAATTTCTGCCTATCCACTGTTTAAAATTTGTTCCTAATACAAACTGTTCTAACATTACAGACTGAATGCACCAAACAAAATGGTAAAATGTTGCATTGGAAGGGCTTCTTTAATTTTACATTTTCTTTCTCAGAACCTGATATATAAACATTTGGACTGACAATGTGCTTACACATGATTAAAAACATGGTATCAAGCACTCAAGGCCCTCCAGCCTGGTCATTCTTTTGACCTTACCGGTAACTTTGGCTGGTTGGAGTCTTGGCTCCCGTACTAATTGGCTCATTAGCATCAGACAACAAATTAGTGTACCCTGAGAATTCAGAAACTGTAGTCCTTATTCGATGGCCTGCTTCTTCACTGGTGCCACTGCTGAAGGTCATTGGCACTCTACCGCCCGACTTGAACTGAGAACCAAATGCCTGGGCAAAATTCTCAATCTGATAGACCTGATGATTCAGACTACCTTCCAAGTTCTTTTGTTGTTCCAACTGCCCAACCAACTCTTGAGATGGTGTCAGCCTTTGATGAGCAGTTTCTGTACTGGGAAAGTGAATACCAGGTTGGGAACTTCCGACCAACAAACCAAAATGTGGTTTTGGTGACGTGGTTGGCAACACTGAGGTAATAGATGGACTGAAACCACACTCAAGTGCAGGAGTGGTGTAAGCTTGTTTATCAGGGAATAAATTATGGCTGGGTAGACTTGATGGAAGACTAGTAGAACAAAACTGCATTCCTGGGGTTAGTGAAAACCCATCGCCTTGACTTGTTCTTTCTAAAGCTTGCTGGAGGTACTTAGAATATTCTTGGAGCATTCCTGTTTTGTCACTACGTGATGGATGTGACTCTGGGCAAACAGCCTCCTCATGCATCTCTGGATTTTCGCCCGAAGAATGGATTGGTATATGTTGGTCAGCAATATCAAAAGGAACATCATGCTGGCCCTCATGTTTGTGGGAATATTGGTCTAAAAGGCTCTGAAGGACTTCATCTGGAATTCCAGACTTCTCTTGACAGACTTTCACATCCACGTTCATTGAAGAATCCAGCAAAGTAAGCGAGTTTTCATTATCCATCACACTGGCAACTGCTGCCTGGATTACAGACTGCTGAGATGCCATTTGTCCTATACTCACTGCATAGTCATTGTTATTGGAGGCAGCTTGCAAGTATCTTTTTTTCTTAAAAAACTGCATAGCATCATCATAGTTGCAGTTATTAGCCTGTTCTGTTTTATTGCCTGCATTCTGCAACAAGACAATATTATCTATGCTGGTGCTGCTGTTCAATTCTACAGGTCCTTGTTTATTAGTCATTAACTTTTGTCTCATCAGCTCCGTGGTAGGTATAACAAGATGTGCTGCATTGTTCATACCTGTCCTTTGAGGGCTCTTTCGATTTACTTTTTTAATTACCAATTTAGGTGCTCTTGTTTGTAAATCCTCTTCATTTGCATTTCCCAATTTTATACTGGAGGACCCCATTGGCAATTCAACAGCATATTCATGCATGTTATACACTGACAATTTATCTTTGCAGCTGGTTAAGCTACTTTGCAGTTCAGACATGTTAGATTTATTCTTTTTACGGACTGCCTTGTCCTTGGTCTCCTGAGATGTAGCTTTAGATTTTGCTTTTTTGCGTGCTCCTGTCGTTCCCTGAGTTGAAGTGAAACATCCATTTCCAATTTGACCGGATGGTCCAGGTTCCATTCCATTTTCACTTTTTCCAAGGATTTCACCACATGTACGCCTGTGCTTTAATAACCTATCTGTTCTGGAAAAATACTGAAGATAAAAAAAAACACAATTATATCTTATGTGCACATACATACACAATCATCAATATGAATGATGAGTTGAACAAAAACAAGAGTTTCTGTTTACATAATCACCTGTTCTCTCAAGTATACAATTGAACTTTAACACTGGACCGTTAATTTGTGATGTTCAAGTAAATTTATTAGTACTGTACTTGTATGTCACCATATAAGATTAATTTTATAATTAATTTTCCTGAGATTAATTTTCTTGTGGGCTTTCATGGTAGATACAAAGAAATTCAATGGGAGCAATGAGAAACTACACACAAAGATGGAACACGAACAAAGAAGGGGTTAATTATTAATTTGCTCGGAGAAAGAGAAACTTAGTCCTACAAAATGTAAAGCACGCGTGGAAGGAAGTGGAATGGAAAACTAAGGGAAAAAGAGACAACTTACTGTGTAGAAAAAAACCTGAATGTTAGTTTGTTTTACAAAATGTGGTCTTGTGGTTTCATTGTCAACAGGTTGTGGGTTCAAACTTTGTTCTACAGAATTAAGCTGATATTTTAATGCAGCACTGGAAGCATGCTACACTTTTGCTGATGATAAGACAATAAACAGGGTCCTGTTTCCCTCTTAACTGGATATAAAATAACTCCAAGATTCTTTCATGAGAAAAAAATCCCCAATATCTTAACAATAAATATCCCACAATACTACAGGAACAGATCATTTTGTCATTATGCTAATACTAATTCAAATTTTATTTTCTCAAGCGTATGATCACCCAGTACTCCATTTTTGCTAGAAAATTTTTATGTAGAGCACAGTTTAGAGCAACTCTACTCAGCTTGAACGCAACAGGAGTTGACTAAAATAGATAAGAAATTCTCTCAAGTTTAGTGCCAAGCACTCTGCCGATGTGCAGGCGATCCGAAGTAACTTCTCCCAGGGTGAAGGGTTGCTCTCATCATCAGTGCATCCAGCCCTTTATGTTTGACAATGCACTTACAATAATGGCTGGTAAAATTGGATATGAAGAAATAAGCAACTTTAGGCTGTGTTCAGGGTTTAAAAGTCCTATCATAATTTGCTCTATTTTTTTCTATATAGGTCAAAATCCATGTACAAGTTTGATCTGAGAAAAGAGAACAAATTTACTAATAAGTCAAATACCAAAAGCAGGTTTTGTGACCTTCAACAATCGTTCTTCTTAAAATTAATAACCTGCTGACATACTGCATTTGCTTCTTACTATGAAGCTGGATCAGTCAATATACAATTCCATACTCATTACCAGCCCATCCGAACCAGGTTTTTATTTAATCTGACATGCATAATTTAACATTTACATTCTATATCTTTCTCATACACAAGAAATGTTTTCTATACCTGTTGGCAAGTGAGGCACTGATAAGGCTTTTCTCCACTGTGCGTCCGTTTATGTCTTTCCATGTGATATTTCTGGATGAATCTCATATTACACTGATCACAACAGAACGGCTTCTCTCCTTCAAGTAACATACATGTTAGCCTTACTTCAAAGAAGATAATTAACATATTGCATTTACATTAGGACTGTAAGTTTTTTTTCCAAACATATAACAAGAAAAATAAAAAAGCAATGCAATTGGTCAAGACAGATGTCAATGTAATCTGTGTACATACCACTGTGGATCTTCTCATGCCTCTGAAGGAGATACTTCTGAATGAAACACATATTGCACTGGCTACATTGAAAAGGCCGTTCACCTATAAAGGATAAATATAAAATTATTCCTCAAGCACTAAGAGAGCAAGCCGCTTGAAATTATTAAGCTCAAATACATAGAAACAATAAACAATACCATGCATAGTGTCAAATCCTTAACCCCGAATAGCACAAGGAACACTGAACAAAACTGGAAAACTTAAAGCTTATTTTCAGTACTATGTTTTTTAACTCCTTACCAGTATGAATAAGGACATGGCGACGAAGGTGGTAAGAACTACGAAAGGAGGCACAGCAATGCTCACATATGTGAACCTTCGGACCATGTAAAAGATTGGTACCATCTCCAACTGCTGAAGGCTATGAGAGAAAAGAATTCCATTTTAAAGGCAAAGAGTAATTTGATTAAGTCACAAAAAAGATGAATATCACAGCAAGGTTAGAAATCTGTTCAGATGCACTGGTGGCAATTTAGTAAATTCTAATAAATTATCTAACATCATGTGACAATGCCAATTTTATTTTCAGTAATTTTAAAACACTAGTCTTTCTCCAACAGGAGAAGGTAGATAACTGGTCAATTTGCTAAGCCATTGCACACAAGAAAGACACAAGATCTGCAAGTGAGTCTTCATAATTTCAGAGCATCTCAATTGGATTTTATATCCAATGTAGAACTTTTGAAATGCAGAAAAAGTTGCAATGTAGTAAGCTTAAATAAAGCTCTATCTTTCGATAATATGAATAATTGGATCAAAAGGTAGATATAATTTGAGATTGTGAAATCATACATTGTGCTCATTCTTTCATTTAAAATTCTTAAGTCTGTATCTCTAGAATGAACTCTGACCACCTAAATTTGTCTTGTAATTATAGCCATCAATGGGATGAATAAATTATTTATAATGGGAAATGCAGAATGCATCTATGTATACTGATATACATACATACACACACAAGTGCATGGTCAATGAACACAAAGATTATCACCCAATGCTGATTTCAAATGTGATGCAAATAAATCTCTAAAACATAGTACATTGAAAACAAGGAATAATTCCCCTAAAAGTTATCAATCTCCACTTTGATTCATTTCCCAATTTGATTTCCATTAATTTTTTGTGCAATAAACATTTGATGGCTTTAATCGTCAAAATTTTAGTAGAGAAAATACAAGGATTATGTAAGCACCATCAATATTAATTCAACTGGAGATTGCTCAGGAGCATTTTGTTTGTTTGCAGATTTAAAATATCTGTCAAATAATATTGTTTGGTTCAATTTAGTCATGGAAATAAATACTTCCGAATTATATGTCTGCAATGCTTAATATAAAAGAAATTTTCATTTTTTAACAGGTTGCTCACAATCCATTTTGTGTGATAGAGTGTTTACACGCTCTATTTTATATACTGATGTTGTATCACACGTCATCTATAATAAATAATCAATAAAAAATGAACTGCAAAGATATAGAATCTGTCAGGACAAATAAGAGAAAACATTAAGAATATTTTGAAAATGCTTTGTAGTGGTACAAAATTAATTTCTTGATAAATTGGATTGTGACAGCTACAGTGACAAGTGCTGTGAATAATTTGAGAAATGGTATAATCTTAAAAAAAATAAGTGTTATTTTTATAACATATAGGTATGATAGATCACAAATGAGTTACAGAAATACTTATGTTCTACTCTGATGTTCAGTGTAATTCAAATATTTCAGAGATTAAAAACTGAACTGTGGCAGTGGTGCAAATCCAGATTGTTGCTGATTTAGACCCATTAAGTGATCTTTTAATACATCATGTCGATGCATTTGCTCAACCCTACTTGCTGCTGAGGAGGCAGCAACACCTTGGCTTTGAGAACCACAGCACTTTCATAGTGGCGTTTTATGTTTTTATCCCAGCAATAATAAAGAAAACACAAAATATTTCTGGGTTGAGACTGGTGTGCAATTAGAGGTGCTGCTGTTACTCTATATAAACCCGAGCATAGAACTGCCACCATTACAAAACAAATCACTATTTAAATTCTGTACATTTGGAATCATTTCAGGATTTTGAGCATTTTGTTTTGCCACAACTTTCACACTTCAGGAGTTGCTAACAAAACAACATCAACAGATATGCATGCGTTAATAAGCTTACTCAACTCAGAGACTGATTTTATTTTGCCAGCAATCAATGAAACAAAAAGTTAAAAATGCTTTGAAATTGTAATCTGAACTGTTGTTATTACCTTTTTGATTGCAAGCTTACAGAAATTTTGTACATAGGAACTCGGATTAACTTAAACTTAATAGCAACCCAGTTAAATTCTAAAATTGTTAATAAAATCTGCTGAAATCAGTAAGTAGTTAACTCATAATTGAAAAGGGATAACAACGTCATTCTGAATGGTTTTAAGAATATGATTTCTGAGCCACTTTTGGATAATCCATGCACTGACTAACCCTACCTTGGAGGTTTCACTTCGCTTCCGCTTGGGTTTTGTATCCTGAGATTGGGAATTTTGTTTTTTTGCCCTCTTAACAGATCCTTGTTTTGGAACAGAGAGGTAATCTTTTTCATATCTGACCTGTGACTGGAAGAATTTAAAATAAAATTAGTAATTGTTAATTTCTGGTCTCCAGGCCAAGCCCTACAGTACAAACTTTCAAAGAAAATATTGAAAATTCAGAACAATTCAACATCCATATCATTACCAATTTATTCCTACACTGAGAAACGACAGCTGTAAAGTTTTTCTAGTCATTTTCCAAATACAGGCATCTATTTTCTCTCTTCCTCTGACATGCCTCCGAGAAAAGGAAGCACGGAACCCCAAACCAGAGCTCTACAAGTAGAGGCAACCTCCATGTTACATCTATTTGGGTTACGGAAATTTGCTTTTACCCAATTCACAAAGCAGTACCCAAAAATCTGAAATATCAAATCTTCTTTCATCCAAAGTGAGTGAAAAAAATAATTTATTTTTCAACTCTTGCATTCTTTAGTGCACATGCAGATGATACATTTTTGTATTATGGAAAATCATGTTTCTCAGAATGCAACCTCCCCCCCCCCAACAATGCAAGGAATGCAAGTAATGAGGAAGCATTGGCCTTATTAATCTTATTAGCAAAATGTAGTTAGCATTCTGTGAATGATTTCTTGAAGGAGCCATAATCAAACTGGGAATTTATTGCAAGTGATTCTGAGGATATGAATTTGGAATTATTGCATCACAATGATATATTGAAGTCATTTGGCTTTCAAATAGTTGGAGCATATATTGTTAACTTGGTCATTTTAAACACAATTTTGCTAAAACATATTTAATTAGAATATAAAATAATGTCACTAATACTGTCACCAACTTACACCTGAATAACAATTCACTTAAAATATAAATGAACAGAAATTCCAATTTAAATAAAAACACAATGCACTTTAGGATGGCAACTTACTGATAGCACAGATCAGGTCATTCTCATCCTGAAATATACTGAAAGGTAGCAAAGAATGAACATACTTAGCAAGTCTTTTAGTGGGTTGAAGTACGCTTTTGTATTATGACCTCTGATGCCAAAATGCACTAAAGTGCCAATTCAGAAATAGCACAACTATTGAAAATTTTGACTGGATATTTATCAAATAACTTTCAAATAGCACGGTTGGTAACTGCAGGCCTAGGGTAGGAGATTTAGAATCTCAGTCTTGACAATGGCTCGAGTAATAATTGTCGTATACAAGTCAGAGGTCAATAACTATTCATTTGGAATAAGATCTGGAGAGTGGCATAAACTAAAATAATTTTTTCCATTTTCTACTGGTAAATTCTAACTTTCTGGGCTCCAAGTCCTGATGTTATCAGTCACCACTGCTGGATAACCTAATACAGGGATTGGTGTAGTGACACAACAGCCTGGCAGTGATGCTTTCATACATGGCTTTGACTTGCAGGTATTGAAGAGATGCAATGTAATTCTAAGTCAGCATGGACCAGAGCCTTGAGAGCAGGGAAAGAAGAGGAACAAGGGAAAGCAGCAGCAAATTAAATATTAAAAAAAACAGAATTCTGAAAGTTCTCAGCAGGTCAGACTATATTTGTAGAGAGAATAAAAGAATTCATCCACTCAAAAAAAAGGAAAATGTTTCTAGTTCAGGTGGGACAGTTTTTCAAATAAAGATAAATTTGCAAGACTGAAAAAGCACCATGAACAAAGTAAACCAAATGAATCCAATGCCAAGCAAACATTATCTGATCATACAAATAAACACCACACAGAAACCTTGAGATGAACAAACAAGCTATGGCAATGCTCCAAGTTAAAACACTTTACACCAAGGACAGTGACATGTGTTTTATAAATGAAAATTATTTTTTATTCCATACGAGAAATACACCATTATAAAATGGGACATCTTGAAATTACACACTTATATGGGAATATCATTCCCCATGCCTGAAGTACTCACAAGAGCTTTTCTGTTTTGAATGTACTCATGGAAAAACAATTCAAATAATGACATCATTCAAATATCAGGCCACCAATTAAACTGACTCTGAGTTTGGATAAAGTAGCTCATCAGCCAATTGTGAAAAATGACTCTACCCTGAGATAATGGTGCAATGGTCACATCTTCCCTTTTTGAGTCAATGAATTCTTTTATTCTCTCAACAAATGAATTCCAACATTGCATTTGCCTTCCTTCCCACTGAATCAACCTGCAAGTTATCTTTAGGGAACCCTGCACAAGGACTCCTGTGCATATCTGATTTTTGAATTTTCTCACCATTTAGAAAATAGTTCATGCTTTTATTCCTTCTACTAAAGTGAATGATCATACACTTTCTATCCTACACTATATTCCATTTGCCGTTTCTTTGACCATTCTACCACTCCGTCAAAGTTTTTCTGGCAGACTCTCTGCTTCAACACTACCTGCCCCTCCACCTAACTTTGTATCGTCTGCAAACCTGGCCACAAAGCCTTCAATTCCATCATCCAAATCGTTGACATGCAATGCAAAAAGAAGTGGAACACCATTTGTCACTGTAGCCAACCAGAAAAGGCTCCCTTTATTCCTATTCTTTGCCTCCAGCCAGTGAGTTAATCCTATATCTATGCTCGTATCTTTCCTGTAAAACCATGGGCTCTTATCTTGTTAAGAAGGCTCATGTGCAACACCTTGTCAAAAGCCTTCTGAAAATTCAAGTAAACAACATCTTCTGACTCTCTTGTCTATCCTGCCTTTTATTTCCTCAAATAATTCCAACAGACTTGTCAGGCAGCATTTCCCCCTTAAGGAAATCATACCGACTTTGACCTATTTTATCATGTGCCTCCAAGTATCTTAAAACCTTATCCCCAATAGACTAACACCTTCCCAACCACTAAAGTCAGGCTAACTGGCCTATCGTTTCCTTTCTTTAAGAATGGAGAGACATTTGCAATTTTTCAGTCCTCCAGAACTATTCCAGATTCTAGTGATCCTTCAAAGATCAGTACAAATGCATCCACAATATCTTCAGCTACCTCTTTCAGAACCCTGGGGTGTAGTCCATCTGGTCCAGGTGACTTATCTACTTTCAGCTTCCCAAGCATCATCTTCTTAGTAATAACAACTACACTCACTTCTACCTGCTGACATTCGCATTTCAGGCATACTGCTAGTGTCTTCCACAGTGAAGACTGATGCAAAATATTTATCAAGTGTGCCCACCATTTCTCTGTCCCCCATTACTATCTTCCTAGCGTCATTTTCCACCTGTCCAATATCCACTCGTCTCCCTTTTACTCTTTATATACATGAAAAAGACTTTCAGTACCTCCTTGATATTACTGGTTAGCATACCTTCATATTTCAAGCATGGCAAGCTAAACAGATATTTTAAAGGATAGGCACAACCAACCTCTTTCTTCCGGGCAGCACAGTGTGCAGCTGATAGAACCGCTGCCTGACCCAAAGTGCCGTCTCTATAGAGTTTGTACATTCTCACTGCGATCCCAGAGATTTCCTCTCTTATGTCAAAGTTACATGGGCGATAAATTAACTGGCCAGTGCAAATTGCCCAATTGTGTGTAGGAGCAAGTTGATGGGAATGTGGGGAAAATTAATGTAGCATGAGCATAAATGGGCGGTTGAATGTCAGAATTTACTTGGTGGGTAAAAAGGCCCATCTACATATTTCTCTATCATGTTGTATAATTCCAAAAAACTGTTAAATTGGAAATCATACTGAATACTTGATATGGTGTCAGTCCAGTTGGGCAATTGGTCAAGCTGTTCCAAATTGCAAACAACAAAGAAATTTAGATATGATTTTGATAATATGAGAGCAGGAAATCACATGTCTCATGTTACGCTGTGTTCACACCATATGATTTTGCCTCAAACTTATTAAGCTTATGCTCCAACCCTAGAAAATGCTTATTTCAACAGTGTTTGTCCCTGAGATGCAGATGTCTAACATCAGCATATATCAGCCATTCCTAATTGTTTAGTGCACTAGTCAAATACTAACTGAACAAACAAAGGAATGCAATCTCACATTAGATTGTCTTCAGGGATACCAGTAGTAAAAAATAACCAGTACACTCCTCACATTTTCTTCATGCCAAGAACAAGTAAATTAAACTGGAGAGATGTACAGTAGATTAAGACTCAATTACGCATTGGAATGGTAGCGGCGTCCGTTTCTTTACTGATATGAGGAGCCATGACACAGTTCATCTCCTCTTCAGGGACATCTTGTACAAAATGCCAATGTTGACACAGTTGATAGGACCGCCCTTCAAAGATTGAAGTTGTAGTATATTACTGAGACAAATTATTGGTAACTATTTTACCTGTGTATGTTTGACAGCAAACCGAAATGTCAACAATGAAAACAGATCTCCCATGCATTGCCACCAACCTCAAGGATCACGTATCCCGCTTTGCTTGCTTCTACCTCCTACTCAAGAACCACAAACCTGACTGCCCCAGTAGAACACGGAACAGTACAGAAACAGGTCCTTCAGCCCATAATATTAATAATTGGTAGGCCCATTATTTCTGCTTGCTCCTGTCCCACTGAGGTTGTGTCTGCATACCTTGACTCCATTTTGTTCCTGCTGGTTCAGTCCCTACCTACATCTGTGACATTTCACACACTCTCGAACATTGCAATCCCTGGTCCTAATCACCTAATTTTCCATTGCAGATGTCCAGTCCCTATACCCTTCTATCCCCAATCAGAAAGGCCTTAAAGCTTTCCACTTTTTTCTAGACAACAAACCTAACCAGTTCTCCTCCATTATCCTCCTCTGTGCAGCGGAACTGATTCTCACCCTCAACAATTTCTTTTTCAGCTCTTCTCACTTTTTACAAACCCAAGGGCATCCGCATGGACCCCAACTAGGCCTGGTTTTTCATCAGCTACCTGAGACGATCCATGTTCCATGCCTTCATGGGTATTGCTCCCCAATTCTTTCTATACTACATTGATGACTGAATTGGTGCTGCTTCCTGCACCCATGCTGAGCTTGTCAATTTCATCAACTTTGCCTCCAACTTCCACCCCGCCCTCAAATTTACTTGGCCCATCTCTGACATCTCTTCCTTTTCTCAATCTCTCTCTCTCCATCACTGGAGACAGACTATCTAGTGTTATCTCTGGCAAACCTTCTGGCTCACAGTTATCTCAACTATACCCCTCCCCACCCCACCACTTATGAAAATGCTATTCTGTTCTCAGTTCCTGTCTCTACTGCATCTAATATTAGGATGAGGCTTTCTATTCTAGAATATCTGAGATGTCATCATTTGTCAAAGAATGGCGTTTCCCTTCCACCACCATCAATGTTTCTCTCATCTGCATCTCCTCCATTTCCCGCACATCTACCCTCACCCCATCCTCCTGCCATCATAACAGGAATAGGGCTTCCCTTGTCCGTATGAGCCTCCATATTCAGCACATCATTTCTATAACTTCTGCCATCTATAATGGGATCCTATCACTGAGCACATCTTCACCATCCCAACTCTCTGCTTTCCATAGGGAATGTTCTCCATGTCATGCCTTGTCCTGCCGTCTCTCCCCAGTGATCTTCCTCCTGGCACTTACCCCTGCAAGTGTTACAAGCCCCTATACCTCCACCCTCATGATCATTCAGGACCCCAAACAATTCTTTCAGGTGAGGTGATATTTCACCTGCGAATCTGTTGGGGTCATCTACCGTATCTGGTGCTCCCATTGCGGCCTCCTCTACATTGGTCAGACTCGATGTAGATTGGTAGACTGCTTTGTCAAGCGGCTTCACTCTGAACGCCACAAAAAGCAGATTTCCAGGTGGACACCCATTTCAATTCAACTTCCCACTCCCATATGTTGTTCCATGGCCTCACTCAGGTTGGAGGAGCAACACCTCATACTCCGTCTGGGTAGCCTCCAACCAGATGCCATGAGCACCAATTTCTCTAACTTCCAGTGATTTCTCCACCTCCCCCCGACCCTTCCATTCACTATTCTGGTTACTCTGCCACCCATTCTCTTCTCCTCACTTGCTCTTGTGCCCCTCCTCCTTCCCTTTCTTCCATGGTCCACTATCCTCTCCTCACAGATTCCTTCTTCAGCCCTTTACCCTGTCCAAATATCACTTCCCAGCTTCCAAGTTCACCCTCCCCCCCCAACCCACCTTATCCCTCAGCTGGCTTCAGCTATCATCTTCCAGCTGTTACTTCCCCTCCCTCCACCTTCTGTCCACTGAGTTGGACTGCCTAGTCCAATGATAGATCTTCATTATTGCTACAATGGAAAGTAACTGATTTAACTTCATAACAATATTCAACTAACAAGCAATGTGAGCCTTTGACTGGAAAACATGATACTTACTACACCAGTATGATTTAGGTTGTGGGTCAAGATGCTCTGCCCCCTGCCCATCTCCTCTTCCTCGAGAAGCTTATTCTTAAAAAATAAAAATCCATCATGCGCAGAAAACTTCTTCTCTTTCACATCTGAGATGGGTTGCACGTATTCTGATGGGTATTTTTCTGCCGGAGCGTCAGGATCTTTTTTGAGGATCAAATCCTGAGGTACAGTTGGTGTGACAGAATGAGCAGCGAGGCTGGAAAAATTTGTGATTGGTGGGAGGTGACTGAACATGATCATGCCAGAAGAAAAATTTGGTTCCATCCCACCGTTCCTGAGGAATTCGTTACCCAATTTGTCGTGAACAATGCTCATGATGTAGGTCTAAAATTATTCAAAGCCAGATCGATAACACACTCCTAAAGTAATGAGAGGACAAAAATATTAGACATATGAAAAGGCAAAATATATACAATGTTATAAAAGCTTCTACTGAAGGGTTTACAAACAAATTTTAAATGCACCTGATAGCCAAAGGAATGACTCTTACCGTACTGCACTAATGACTGATTTCCTAATACAATGGTACAAGAGGATATCAATATTGAGGACAGTAACAGGAGCTGCGATCCTTATGTCCACAAAATTAAGTCACAATGCCAGTCATCTGATGTAGGACTACTCAAAACATTGCTCTTGATGTCGGTGACACCATAACCACTACCGAGCAACAAACTTGCTATCATTGTTTTGTGAAGTACAAGCAAGTTGGTAGGGGTCAAGTTTTGGGAAGTGATCTTTCACTTGGGTCAAATTATTTGCAAATAGTATTAAACGCAGCATTTCAGCAGAAAACAGTGTCTGTCAGATAAAGTGCATCTCTCATGGTAGCTTTCTACCACAATAAAAAAAAGTACGTTCAAAAGATGAGTTTGGTCTTGTTAAGGCACCTGAAAGAGGAAACAACAGATATAGACAGCAGGGAAAAAAAAATGATGAACAGAAAATTAATTTCAAAATTAAATCACTAATAGAAGCTACAAACCATTTACTGAATACTACAATAACTTTAGAGATTTATGTAATGGAGAATCTCCTCAAAACAGGTCTAATTTCTATTTTTGTTGCTCCTTATACCTCAAGAAACTCCTCTCAATATACTGAACTAACTTTTGCTGATAGGCACATCTTTGTGGACTTGATTAACTCAACAAGGAAATAAGTCAGTTTGAAATGTGACATAATGGAAGTCTTGATGACTTTTTCTTTTAATGTTCCCACTGCATTTAATCTCAGCATAACATTTCAATAAATCCCACACCTTTCTGACAAAGCCATTAATGGATTATAGCCTTAAAATTGATTTTATATATGTATGTACGTATGTCACTACAATGCAGAATTTATATTGAATTTGCCATAAACCACTCTTGAACATTCACAATTTACTATTCAGCATACAAAATAAAAATATTGTTAATTTAATACAAATTACCTATTTACTCTACACAAAATTAAAGGATGGGGAATGAAACAAAAATGTTTTTTTATAAGTGTAAAATGGGCTATTCTGCTGAAGAATGGGTTGAAGTTAAGGCATATTTTTTGGGATATGATAAAGGGAGCATTCATCGAAATTAACAGTCATTCTTTAAACTTCTAAATTTTAAATATCATTAAATTTACACATTCCAAAGGTAGATTTTTTTCCATTATGAAAATATAAATTAAGATTTTATAATAATATTTTAAACTCTGTGTTTAGCTTAAGTTTATCACTTTCTAATACAGCTCAATTTTATGTCATGGCATCATTTGAGTTGCTTCAGTCAAGCAGCTTCCATTGTCAGCCTGGATCATCGAGCATGAACATTGTTCTTGGGTCAATCTACTGAAAGTGGATGACTGATGGACTAACTCCATACTGGACTACTTGCACTAAAGTTGAGAATTTGATCAAATTTTACAATAAAAATTCCAGGACTTGGTCACAGTCTTGCTGGAACTTATTTAAGTCCTGCAGTTCATCTACTCCACAATCTCCAGTACTAGTTACTGAACATTTTTGCAGATTAAGTTGAATCTGCAAAAAAACATTGCTACAAAGCAACATGGATTCTGAATGGAAGTACTAAGTGGATAAACACCTTTATAACTATATACTTTTGCTTGTAAAATAAAATGCCCGAACTCTGCTGGAAAAAGAAACAACCACTGCTCAGAATTGTTAAAGAACAAATCACACAGGTATATTAACACAAATGAAGAAATTTGCCACTCAAATATACACAAGCTCATGATGTACAGCCTACTTTAGCTATTGACTTCCATGACACTATGGACATAGTTAGGGCCTTTCCACTCAAGAACAAACAAAACACATAGGTCACATGCAATCACCGCAAAACCACTCCAGTACTGAAATTTTTAACAAGTTAGCAGCCTCATTCTTACTAATTTTAAGCATTGAAGATTTAGAAATATTTGAAATTTTCTTACCCCTTTCTACATTTTGCTCTCTGGTCATTAAATAAAACTTTCCATTTACAACTTACTGCATCAATAAAATTCCTCAGTCCAATTGCTTAAGGATATAAGCAGTCGCTTACCCTGTGCATATAGGTGCCAGATTTCCAGTGCAGGACATCACCAGAAGATCCAGTAGAGTTTTGGATTTCTAAATCACCGTATTGCTCCAATGCAAGCCATCCATAGTACGTGGACAAATGTATGTGAAATGAATAACTTGTGCACTGAATACAAAACCTTGTCTACTGACACGGGTAAATGTGCTTGTACAGTCACATTGGCATGTTACATGGGATCAATATAGAGATGCATCAGCTAGATAGTTCTAATACATATTTACATTTTGCTTCTCCAAACTAAACTTCTTAAAAAAGGAAATAAGGTTCAATCTTTACCCTTTCATGTTATTATATAGCTTATGGCCTCAGTTATACTGTGCTCACCCTGAGAAACAGAATTTTTTGAAATTGATCACTAAAAGAACTCAAAGAACTACAGAGAAGGCACATCTGCTGGAACAGAAGCAGCGCCACCCCCCACCCCGCCCCTAGTTCTGTATACTTTCAAAATACTGTTCAGAAAGTATCCAATCACATTTTACATTCACTGTCCTTACGAGTGATTAGATACTTAAACTAGAAAAGAATATGGGTATGAAAGAGCATTTTCAGTCCAAAATACTTTGCCCATAAAAGAAAATAGAATGGGTTCTCCTCTTTTTCAAAGTTGTCTAGAGACATCAATTTCACTAAATACTCCAGAAGAGTCTCATGTTAAGTAATAATGTGTAATCTAAAATGACCCAAAAGCCAGGCTGAAGCAGCACAAAAAAAAATCACAAAACTGATTTACTAATCAGAAACATGAGTTTTCAAATCTCTACCTCAATATTTTAGAATTGTGGGGTTCCTAGATTTAGTTTTTTTATTTAAAATAAAGGAACAAACAAAACTAAGCATTAAAAGTGTCTTTTGCTGTAATAATTATAATCCATGATTAGGTTAGTGCGCCCGGGGTGTTCTGGAGCTTGCAGCTCAATTCCAGTGCCATTCTATAAGGAATCTCTGTACATTCTCCCCGTGGAATGCGTGGGTTTCCCCTGGGTGCTCCAGTTTCCGCTCACAATTTAAAGACGTACCGGGCAGGTTAATTGGTCATTGTAAATTGTCCCATGATTAGGTATGCGTTAATTAGGCTTCTGCAGTTGCTGGGGCAGCATGGCTCAAAGGGCCTACTCCATGCTGTATCGCTAAAATAAAGTTTTAAAAAATTATGAAGCCCAACACAATTAAAAAGTTTGATGTCCAGCTTTTGATACAATGTACCAATTTGTTCTCAACCAGCACAATCTGAAATATGAATTTCAGAAAGCCCCAACAATGAAATGCACAATTTTGCACTTTTTGGTAGTTAAATTTTAGATCTTCTGATTAAGAACTTCAGTTATTAATCATGCATTCATTTTGGACCTCAAGCAGTGAGGTTGAGACTGAAATTGGCAAGAACTGAATTTATCAAACAGAGGAAGACTAAAAATGTTTTGGAATGTGATAAAGATACCATATTTAAAGAAAAATGAGAAAGTTGCTGTAGTTTTACAAACAAAGAGAATGTATCAAATTGCTCTCCTCAGCAACAGAGTGTGTCCAATGCAGGACATTGAGAGTAGCCTGAGAGGTCATTTCACCGACAGAATCAACAAGAAGCATTCCCAGATTCTGAACTACTACATGGACCACAGGTGACTGAACTATAATTGAACCAAATAATTTGAGCTGTTGGAACATCCCAAGATCAGCACTCACTAATCTGAATCCCATTGTTTTCTATGGTGCTGCGGGCAGGGGGGAGGAGGAGAGAAAGAAAGAGAGAGAGAGAGAGAGAAAGAATATTCTCGGTGATAGTTACTGTCCAAAGGACACAACATTCCAACAGCAATATTCCTGATATGAGTATTATTTTTTAAATAAATATTTCTTGAATTAAGCCAATTTACCTACAGATGTGTAGGATTTGAATGGCAAATAATGTGGTCTAATTTACCTTACAGCAGATTGACAAGGAAAATTATCTATTAAAATTCCAATCAGGACAAAACTTCAATTTTATTGCATTTCATTTTAACGTTTAAGCTTGTTACTTTAAACGTTTGTTCAAAAAATAACACCTGAAAGTGGAAATGCTTTTTTCAGTGAGGCACATGCCTGTGTATTTTTTAATTTCCAGGGTCAGTCGGATTAAGTTAAGCCGATTGTGGAGAACGAGCTTTGTCAGGGAGAGTGGTGGCCAGGGACCGAGTTCCCTCCCGGGCTGGTGGGCGCGGGACCCGGCGTGGCTCCCGGGGAAGACCGGGGACTCTACCGAGCTCCAGGCCGCTTTGTCCGCTGCCGGTCGACTCTCGGCCTGCGCTCCGCAACAGTACGGGGCCAGCGCCCCGATCGCCAGCAGCCCAGCCAAGGCAACTGCCATCCCGCTCTTGTGCCTACCTCGCATCGCCACTCCCAGGATTTAAGGCCCGATTCAGTCTCTAGTTTGTCAACATCCCTCAGCCGCTCGGCTCCTCCATCTTGCCTCAAGCTGCACGCCGGGTAATACGGGAGCTCGGATGAGGACAACCACGAGAGGAGCCGAGCGGAACCGAGCACGGCCGAACTCTCGCCCCAAACTATGCATGCGCAGAGCTTTTCTGTAACCCAATCCGCTGTACCATTGGTGACGTGAGAGACGGTAGATTCTGGAATCTGGAGCAATTAATAATCTGCTGGAAGACCTCAGCAGGTCCAGCAGCGTCTGGTGCTTATTATATCGGATAGGATATAAAAGAGGCGGAGGGGAGACCTTATAGAAGTTTATTTATGTTAAATTTCAAAACTAAACTATATTTATCCGAGAAAAACTATTAACAACTTTTACGTTCATTGCATTCAGTCGTGTTAGTTCATTTTTTTAAATCATAGCACCATTGCCACTTTTGTGGCCACCCAGGGTGATACACCCTTTCATTATTTGAGGGACTTCCCACCCTACTCGGCCCTCCCCGTGCGACAGCAGAAGGAGGTTAAGATTGTGACCCGTCTGAGCCTTTGCAGAAACTGCACCCAGCTTCAATGTATCACTAAGTTCCAGCACTATTCCCTTAGAAACATCTTGCTGTGTGGCAAGATCAACAAGTTTCACGCAGACCAAAGGGCATCTTTCACAGTTGATGACCTTACAGCAGCACTTGACGTCTGTTTTGGTGCATGCCTCATAAAAGTTTATGTGGGATATAGATAGAGTAGACGGCCAGTAAATTTCTAATACTGGAAGGAATACATTTAAAATGAGAGGGGCAAAGTCAAGTTATAGGGCAAGTTTATTTTTACACGTAGAGTGGTGGCTGTCTGGAATGCACTGCCAGGGGTGGTAGAGGAGGCAAACAGGAGATGTTTAAGAGGTTCTTAGAAAGGCACGTGAATATGCAGAGAATGGAAGAATATGAACCTGTGAAGGCAGAAGGGATGAGCTTAGTTAAGCTCTTAATTACTAGTTTAGTTAGCTCAGCACAACATCATATGATACATGATCAGATGCTGCTCAACTCACTGCGTACTTTTAGCAGATTGTCAGTTGCTTCAGTGTACCGCTGAATGTGCTAATGATTAGCACACAAGATGCTGGAGGAACTTCATGAGTCTGTAGCGACTACGTAGGAAGCAGAAAGTTGACATTTCAAGTCAAGGTTCTTGATGATGATGTCACATGATGTTAGAATTTCTTCTTCCCAAAATTCCCATATTAATGTCAAAGTTGTCAAATGCACAAGTACACATATGCACCCGTACAAAGAAAAACTTACTTGCAGCAGCATTGCAGGCATATAGAATCATATACATAACATTCACAAGGAAAACAGAAATTAAACATAAATTATACACAATTTTTATAAAAAACAATTAGAACAAAAAGACAAAGTCACATACTGTATCAGTGAATTTTGTTTAATGCATATTTTTCCTGAATTAAGGATTGTGTGATCTTTAAGAGAGAAAGATTAGGAGTTTCTAATATAGTATCCAGTTGCTGCTTCATAGACTCTGTATAGTCCATGTTTATTTGTTATTGATGCTTAGGTTATGGAGAGTTATAGTCACCATTGGCTTGTGGACACATGATAGCCAAATGCTCATAGCCAAGTCTTACAAATAATAAAGTGAATGTCTAACAGGTTTTGGAAGAACTGTTGTAGGAAGAAATTCAGCCAGGGCAAAGAAAAATCGTTCACTCATTTGGAAAAAGTTGCTTGGGATTCATACTGCTGAAGGGGTTTGACCCAAAACGTCGACTGTACTCCTTTCCATAGATGCTGCCTGGCCTGCTCAGGTCCTCCAGCATTTTGTGTGTGTTGATTTGGATCTTTGCAAACTTGGAAATAAAATTTTTTAAAAAATTCTTAAATAGCAGCATTAACTTTGTAAAATGGTGTATAACAATATAGGAATGACACTGATAGACTGATATTTAGCATAGCTGAACAAGGCTTGGGCAAAGGTTGCAAATAGAAAAAAAAACTTCAGATGCCGGAAATCTGAAATAAAACCCAAAAACTGCTGGGAATTATCAGCAGATCAGGCAGTTTCTGTGGAGGGAGCAACAGTATTGAAGTTTCAGGTCAATAATCATCATTTCTATTGAAGGGTCATTTTCCTGACACATAAACTTGATCAAAACAGTTTTAAAGAGCATCTTAAAGTAGGAATGAAAAGTCCAGGAGGCTGGAGTTGGGAGGAAATTCCAGACTGAAGAGCCTCGGCTGTTGAAGATATGGCTACTGGTGACAGGGTAGCTAAGACCAAAACTTGATGAATGCAGAAATGTTACAGCAGTGAAGGAATGAAGAGTTTTACAGAGATATTTCCTATATTTCACATATTTTCGGAGCAGACTCAATAGACTGGAAGGCCTGATTCTGCTCCTATGTCTTATAGTCTCTTTTCTTACCACATAGAAGGAGACTGAAGGATTTGAAAACAAGCAACAATTTTTAAAATCGGGAGGCTATTTATCAAATATTCACCATAGATCAGTGAGCATAAGGATGAATAGTGAACCAAACTTGTGCTCGTGAAGTAATGGGAAATGAAGTTTTGGATGGTTATAAAATTATGGAAGATCAGAGGTTAGCTAAAAAGAAACGGACGTGATGCTGAGATACATCCTAGGATGCTCTGGGACACACCGTCAGTGATGTAACCTGGGGTCATCGAGTGTTTTGGGTCTTTCAACATCAGACACTCTCGCCCAGGCGACCCAACCAGCTTTGATTAGATCCCGGCTTGTCTCCCAGCAGCATTGGTCCATGGGTCACAGTTCTTTATCCATAGCCATCTGGAAGCTCACTCAGCTGCATCTGTGACAGTCCTGATGGCTCTTTTCTGTACAGCCTCTGTAATGCCGAGGAGAGAGTAGGTTCTACACAGCAGTAGCCAGCAAAACCTCTAAACCCCACCTCTATAGGCTCACATTGCACCTTCCACCCCTGTCTCTGGCACTGCTTTACCAGCTACTGGTATCTGACTTTTTCACACTCAAACGCCTCCTCAATCTGGTCTCCCCAAGGAACTGTTGGTTCTACCATGACCACTTGTTTTGTGGTTTCTGACAGAATCACCATGTTAGGCCTCAGGGTTGATGATGAGATGAAGTCAGGGATCTTTAATTGCTTGCCAAGATCGACTTTCAGCTGCCAGTCAGATGCTGTGGCGAGCAAGCCTGCTGGTGATCTGGGCTGAGATTGTGGTTGGTCTCTTTTTTTGACAAAGACCATGGGCTTTCTGAATTGGCATAGGTGCTGACTGTGTTAATTGCTGAGGAGATACTTTCTGCCACTGCCTTCAGCACCTGGTCATGGTGCCAGCCGTAGTGTCCTTCTCTCAGGGCTTGTGGGCAGCTACTGAGGATGTGTCCAGGCTCCCTCTGCCGGGGCAGAGAGAACATGATGGTGCCTCACTTTTATCCAGAACAAGGACACAATTAGATGATGTTAGTAAGTGTGACTTGGCATTTAAGTATGATCTAAGACTCATCTTGGGGTCATGTATGACACCAAGGCACATGGAGCTCAGGCTTAATATCTCAAATGGCTGGCAGTTCAGTGCTTGCTCAGTTTGACACTGGAGTGTGAACATTGTCAGAGCAATTGAACAATCATAAAAACAAATCATTACAATCTTCACCCTGCAATTATATGGAAAGGGACTTCAATATTTCAGTATATATTGTGTTCAAATTAACATATTGCTAAGATTATTGAAAATGGAGGTAAACGTTTACCAATTGAATCTACATTTTGATGTCTTTCAACTAAATAGACTATTTGCAAATAAAAATGTTTGCTGCAAAGCAAATTTCACAATAACCCTGATTCTGATTCTAATAACTTAGATTACTATTTGCACACCTGCAACGACCACAAAAGAATATTTTCATTATGAAATGAATCTACCTATATTTGCTTAGAACAGACAAGTAACTGTAGTAATTTATAGTTTATGATGGAATGGAGGAATGCATTTTTGTGGTTTTCAGAAGCAGGGAGGAAGAGGAAGAAATTTGTGGATGACAACTGTGGTTAAAGAGATACTGCATAGCTGATGAAAAATTGTAAAAGTGGGTGGAAGGTATAAAAATGAGTTTGAATTTGGGACAAAAATATTGACTAATTCAAACACCTGAAGAATCTGCCTGGGATGGCAATGGAGGGAATGGGAAACATGCAGCAGACTAAAACTGAAGGAACCGTAGCTCACGGTCGATGAATAATGTCTGGAAAGAGCTTGGAAAATGAGTGATCACCCTGTCAATCAAGCTGAACAGGATGAGGTGATAAGTGAGTGAAAAGTTGGGTAGGTTAGTTTAATTCTGAACAGATTGGAGTTTATGGCAGCGGAAAGCTAGGTGACTAGAAAAGAAAATATTGCAAAGTTAGATATGAATGAGGCAGGTTTGATGGAGAGTCATCTTTTGAAGGAGGAAGCTGCTGATCCTGGTGATGTATCATTGTATTATTTGAAGTCCAATTCAACATTTTAGCTGAATGACTGAGTTGAATTTGTATTAAAATCTAGGAAGAGGAAGGATGTAAAACTATGAAGGAATTCAATGCACATTGTGGATGATCGCAAGGACACAGGAGAACGAATATGCATGACATTTTGGTAGGCAGGACTGCAACTGGGTTAGGACGATCCCAGCAAAATGTACAGGGGAAGAACAGGATATGGTTGTAGAAATGGGAAATTCACTGCGCCAGTCCTATAGAATAGTGTGCTAGTTCTGTGGTCTGGATGGAAACAGGATTCAAGTGGACAAGAAATTAACACTTCCTGAAGCTGAATGGGAAGCGAAAGTTGGAGATTAGAAATGGAACAGCAGTTGTAGCAGAAAGAAGATTGGTGATTAGTTGCTTAAAAAGTAGCTGGAACAACAAATTTCACGTCACATTCGTAAGCCAGTGATAATAAATCTGCTTCTGATTTGGATTCATGTAACTCTGGGAAGAATCAGAATCAGGTTTAATGTCACTGACATATGTTGTGCAATTTATTGTTTTGCAGCACCAGTACAGTACAATGCATACAAATATACTGTAAATTATAAATAAATATACATAATTAAATAAGTTTTGCAAAAAGAGAGTAAAAATGAGCAATACACACAAAAGGCTGGAGGAACTCAGCAGATCAGGCAGCGTCTATGGAAAAAAGTACAGTCGACGTTTTGGGCCGAAACCCTTCAGCAGGACTGGGGGGGTGGGAGAGGGGGGGAGGAATAGATTTAAAAGGTGGGGGAGTGGAGAGAGAAACACCAGGTGACAGGTGAAACCTGAAGTGGGAGGGATGAAGTAAAGAGCTGGGAAGTTGATTGATGAAAGAGATAGAGGGCTGGAGAAAGGAGAGTCCAATAGGAGAGAACAGAAGGCCATGGAAGAAAGAAAAGGGCGGAGCACCAGAGGGAGGCGATGGGCAGGCAGGAGATGAGGTGAGAGAGGGAACAGGGGATGTGAAATGGTGAAGGGAGGGTGGGGCATTATCAGAAGTTTGAGAAATCAACGTTCATGCCATCAGGATGGAGGCTACCCAGACAGAATATAAGGTGTTGTTCCTCCAACCTAAATGTGGCTTCATTGCGACAGTAGGGGAGGCCATTGATTGACTTATCGGAATGGGAATGGGAAGTGGAATTAAAATGTGTGGCCACTGGGAGATTCCGCTTCTTCTGGCAGATGGAGCATAGGTGCTCGGCGAAGCGGTCTCCCAATCTATGTTGGGCCTTACCAATATACAGGAGGCCACACTAGGAGCACCAGATACAGTATAAGGCCCCAATAGTCCCACAGGTGAAGTGTCGCCTCACCTGGAAGGACTGTTTGGGGCCCTGGATGGTAGTGAGGGAGGAGGTGTAGGGGCAAGTGTAGCACTTGTTCTGCTTGCAAGGATAAGTGCCAGGAGGGAGATCAGTGGGGAGGGACGAATGGACCAGGGAGTCACATAGGGAGCGATCCCTGCGGAAAGCAGAAAGTGGGGGAAAGATGTGCTTGGTGGTGGGATCCCGTTGGAGATGGGGAAGTTTCGGAGAATTATGTGCTGGGCACGGAGGTTGGTGTGGTGGTAGGCGAGGACAAGAGGAACCCTATCCCTGGTAGAGTGGCAGGAGGATGGGGTAAGAACAAATGTCAGTGAAATGGAAGAGATACGGGCAGCGTTGATGGTGGAAGAAGGGAAGCCCCTTTCTTTGAAAAAGGAGGATAACTCCTTTGTTCTAGAATGAAAAGCCTCATCCTAAGAGCATATGCAGTGGAGACGGAAGAATTGAGAGAAGGGGATGACGTTTTTACAAGTAACAGGGTGGGTAGTGGTATAGTCCAGGTAGCTGTGAGAGTCCATGGGTTTGTAATAGACATCAGTAGATAAACTATCTCTAGAGAAAGGGGAGGGAGGTGTTGGAAATGGACCAGGTAAATTTGAGGGCTGGGTGAAAATTGGAGGCAAAATGGATGAAGTTGACGAGCTCAGCATGTGTGCAGGAAGCAGCGCCAATGCAGTCGTCGATGTAGCAAAGGAAAAGTGGGGGACAGACACCAGTGTAGGCTTGGAACATAGACTGTTCCACGTAGCCAACAAAAAGGCAGGCATAGCTGGGACCCATGAGATTGCCCACGGCTACACCTTTTGATTGAAGGAAGTGGGAGGACCCAAGGGAGAAATTATTAAGAGTTTGGACAAGTTCTGCTAGGTGGAGGAGAGTGGTGGTGGAGGGGAACTGGTTGGATCTGGTGTCCAGATAAAAATGGAGAGCTTTGAGGCCTTCCTGGTGGGGGATGGAGGTATGTAGGGACTAGACATCCATAGGAAAAATAAGATGATGGGGGCCAGGGAACCTGAAATCATTGAAAAAATACAGAGCGAGTGAAGTAGGTAGGAAGGGACTGAACTAGGGGGGATAAAACAGAGTTGCGGTATGCAGATATGAGTTCAGTGAGGCAGGGACAACTGAAACAATGGGACTAGCTGGACAAGCGGATTTGTGGATCTTGGGTAGGAGGTAGAAATGTGGTGCAGGAACTGTGAGGTTGGTGGCAGTGGATAGGAAATCTCCAGAGCTAATAAGGTCAGTGTGGTGTGGGAGACAATGGCCTGGACGTCCTTAGTGGGATCCTGTTCGACGGTTAAGTAAAAGGAGGTGTCGCTGGGCCTCGGTAAAGTGGAGGTCAGTCCGCCAGTCTACTACAGCACCCCCTTTATCTGCGGGTTTGATGGTGAGTTAAGGATTAGTGCGGGGGGAGTGGAGAGCAGAACGTTCGGAAGGAGTGAGGTTGGAATTGGAGAGAGGAGTGTTGAAGTCGAGATGGTTGATGTCCCGTCGGCATTTGGCAATGAAAAGGTCCAGAGTGGGCAGAAGACCAGAGCGGGGGAAAATAGTAGTGTTCATGTGTTGACTAATTGTCAGTTCAGAAATCTGATAGCAGAGGGGAAGAAGTTGTTCCTAAAACATTGAATGTGTGTCTTCAGGCCCCTGTACCTTCTCCCTAATGATAGTAATGAAGAGAGAAAGAGAGAGCACAACCTGTGGTCCTGGGTGATGTGGGGGGGGGGGGGTGGAGGGGGAGGTGATCCTTAAATGATGGATGCCACCTTTTTGAGGCATCACCTTTTGAAGATGTCCTTTCTTCATGGAAATATGGAAAGGGATAGAAGCATATGAGAAGAGGGTGCAGACCATTCATGTTAAGTGGTCAGGTACTGAGCTATGAAGTAAATCTAACTGGGGAGTTGAGACCCATGAGCACTTCAATGAAGAAAGTAAAACAATGGCTCACTGTGCAGACAGTGAGCTGGATGGAATCAGGAAGTCGGGTAGTGAGAGGCCGAGAAATGAATAAATAGGCTTAAATTTCAACAGTGAAATCCATTATCCTCTTGTAACTGGCACCAAGCACCTGAGGGAGGCAGAGAAAAGAGCTCATTAAAAGCATTTAGGTAATTTTAAGGTGACCTTTCAGAATTCTATTGTCTATATTTACACTGGAGGAATAATCTAACAGTGTGATTTTCTCTAATTAAGTTTATCGTAGATTTATATGTCAAAGTTCAGGCATTCCATACAACAGCCCATTCAGTAATATCTAATGGGCAAATTGATCACTATAATTTGAGCACATAGACTATGATAATAATTAGTAATTTACAGCCAATAATTTTGTGTAATAGAACAGGAATGTGCCTTCAACAATCTTATGCTGTGAACCCTAAGGTAAGTAAAACTGCAGCCAAGGACAAAGTATGTCAACAAGAATATCTTGTAAATGGAAGTATGATGTCATGTACATTAGAACTGCACTACTCTATTAGAAAATGCATTAGGTTGCAGTGCTCGCCATTCAAAGCACTTTAGTCTTCTGTCAAATTAGTTTAATCCTGACAAAAGGAATGAAAACTAAAGGAAACCAGGAATGAGCATGCAAATCATAACAAATAAATTAGCTATGATATGATGGTTTGTGAATGTTTGAGCAGGTATAAATGGGGAGATGGGCATTGTGATGGTGGAGGTTAATAAAACATCAGCATATAAATCTGATTCCTGAATATTGGCAGTGACTTGTCATGAGATTCGTCAGATCTCATGTTAAACCACTGCTTTTGAGTGAAATTATTTTGTGGCAAAACCCAATTGTATTAAAATACAATTTATTTTATTGTATATGCTGTTAAAAATTGGCAAGAGTAGTAAACACATTTTCTGAATAACTTGAAACCAAATATGACACTATATTTTTGGTTTTGAATTTATCTCAGAAAATGGCCACCTGAAAGGTAAATTAAAACAGACAATTTGTGTCAATGATAAACCAATGTTAATTAATACTTTGAATTTCTAGCAAAGTAACAAATATTAATATTGGCACACATTTACACCTCTGATGTGATTTCTGAAATTTACTTTCAGAGGAAAATGGCTGCTGACAGCAAATTATGTCCAAGATCTTCTTCCCTTAGAATCTTCAGCTCATACGTCTGATTTGAGGCCAATCTTACAAAAATACCTTGTGTGCTTGAGTTCTCTGCTGCATAACATATAAATCATCCTTGGTTAAACACTGACCTTGAGATTATTTCCTCAATGAACAGCAAGTTTATAAAATTGTAATCATCTTATGACAAAATGTGCCAGATCATGATTCCCTCATGCAGTGTTACTGCTTTGCTAGCAGAAAAACTGAACAGGATGAGGTACCTTACCAGGATTTTCTAGAAAAATGATATCTTATCCATGATGCTGTAGGGATAAATCATAATGTGGCCAAGGTCAGGAACAATCCTCATATAGAAAACACATACTAATGAGTCTTTATCCATTACCTTGGTAGTCAAACTAACGGCAAAACTACACTATAATTTCTATAGTTATTGATCTGTAAATTTATCCACTGTTTAAAACACATTTTAAAATTCACTTTGTTTTTTATAGATATTTGTAATCTGGAATTTTATCTCTAACTGCAATTGAAAATATAATATTTTGGGTTAAGTGATCTCAGGGAAAATGCCTATGTTGTGGAGACGAACATACTGTTGTTATTAAGAATGCATGCTTAAGCTTGCATTGGTTTAAGATGTGCCCTTCTGACAGTCGTTAGGTTTAAATGCCTGCTTACATTCCTGCCTAAACTAACCACTGAATAAAACTGTATTGTAAGTTGACTCTAAATTTATTTTTAAGCTTTATATATGACAGTAATTTGAACTAAAATCCTCTTTACTTGCTTTTGTTTTGAGGTCAGAGACACATACAAATCTGAAACAGGCTCTTTGACCAATCACGTTTGCGCCTCCATCAAACACCAATCTCACTTTATTCTCCTCATACTCCTGTCATCTCCCCAGAGATTCTTACTACCCACCTATACAGTAGGGGGGCAATTATGAGAGGCTAAGTAACCCACCATCTCGTACACCTTAAACACTACCTGACCTGCTGAGTGCCTCTAGTTTTTTGTACGCATTGCAGCAGATCTGTGGCCTGTGCCATTGTGCTGTTCCAATGTTGTATACTGACAGCTAAAAGTGAAGGCTTAAAGAGCATATCAAAGCAGTCAATCTAAAAAGTAAAGAAAAATGTAAGTTCTTAGAATCAAAAAAGCACTCTTCCTTCTTCTCTCTCTTCCCACTTCATCCCTCTCTGATCCCAATTTCCTTTAAAATTGCAATTCTTGCTCTTTGTGTGCTCTGGATGATGCCCTCTGGAGGCCACAAGTTGCCAGTTCAACCTGAAGGAGAATGGAAACAGACCTTCAGAGATCATCGTTTAAAAAGTTTATAAGCAGAATATTTGCTCATTTTAGAAAAATTCTTTGTAATTCCCAATGACACATACCATGCACATTTCTAACCTTGCCCATTAAATCAGTGATAGCAGTCAGACAGTCGCCAAGCACAATAGAAGTTATTGTATCTCTGCTGATTAAAAGGACTCTTGTTTCCTGAGCAATCTGACTTTGATTACTCGAGCATATGCAGTTTGGTGAGCTTAGAGGAATCCTCTAACCAACTCATAACACAGTTTTTTCAACAGACAGTCTGGTCTAGAAATTGCTATGCTATATTTTTGGCATTAAAGCAATGTTGTGGGTCATCCTAACATTGGAGTTGTATAAGAACCATGAACTTTGATTGTGAATTTCAGAAAAGTAAAGCACTGTTGTGTTTCTCTGCATAACGTAATGATGAAACTGGTTTCAGTGGCCATAAACCTATTGATGTGTTGTAGTTCCTGCAGTTCTGTGTGTGAGACACAGCAGGCACGATCTTTACAACCACTTTATAAAGGATTACACTGCAATACAAGCAACATTCTTCCTGCTGCAGGGAAATTTTGCAATTGAATGGGAGGTGCCTCCAGGGGTCAGAGGGATCTGCACAGGGCTGAAAAAAGAACATATTCTTTATGCTTGTGCAATTCACATATCTTCCAGAGCTACAGCCAGGTGCTTCTAGGAGGGGGCTGCTTATGGGCATGCTTGAATGCCCATGTTTTGGCAAATATCTACTTCTGCTCCTAGCCACTCCTGTGAATACGGAGTTTTGAATGACATTTATGATAAAGTCGTTAGCAGAAAAGTAGATAGAGATCAGTGGCATGCTGCAATAATTCTGAGGTAAATTACTACAGTATTTATTGTTGGCCATTGACAGGGTGATGTTTGTGAATTTATTCCAATGCTTTCCAGCCTTACTGAAGGTTGAACATTATCTAGGATAAGAATGAGAAAGGGAATGATTGTATTCTATAGCTTCAGTGCAAAAATACTGAAGAATTTTATAAATCTGACTCTGGCATTATAGATTCCATTTTAAATGATTTAGGAGAAGCAAATGCAGTTTGTAAACAATAGATGGCAGTGTTGCATAATCTTAAACAAGCAACAACATAAATATTGACCATGTTGATGTTTCTTGAGACCAACCATGTAGTCTGATTTTAGGATTTGCCACTGTCAAGGCAAACATTTGATGAATTACATGAGGGGACTTTAGTTCAATTCTGCTTCAGTTGCTAACTGAAAAACACTTAGGTTCCTTATTATAAAGATTTTAAAGAAATACAGATTATATTTCTGTGTGTATACAATATTTGGAAAGGACTCATTTACCTCTATGAAATCTGAGTGCTGCCCTTGAGAATCTCCAAGCGAAAGGACTCCATTTCATAATCAATTATAGGTGGTATTTATTGATAAATTAATATCAGCTGAAAGAACTTACTCCTGGCTAGGTTTTTATCTGCAGTTCTGTTGTATCATTGTGGCTGTAAATTTTTACAAAAGTCTCACAGTCATGTGCAAAATCTGAGGATAACTGGAAAACTTGTTTGGAGAAACTGACCATCTAAATTTAAGTTTAAAATCATTACATCTATAATATTTGAATTTTACTAATAATTTTTAATTAAATATAAGAATATGCCTTGGCTGAATATGGTACTCTGATAACTCTAGGATGCAAAAACAGCTTTATTTTCCAATTAGGTAGAAACAGATAAGCTTTATTCAATATAAAACTAACTGAAGACAATACTGAATTTTGGAAACAAATTTCTATCACAATGTGTTGAGAATTGATGTAATAAATTATTAAGAACTGAAAAGAAACAGAAACTATTGAACTCAACAAGCAATTAACTGGATTTTCAATTCAGGAGCAAGAGTAAGCTATTGTTTGGAATCATCACAGAGCAAGGTAAAAATGGCTGAGTAAAATCCCGCTAACGTTGCATATTGCAAATGAGATATACACAAGGTCCTTTTTTCCTTATATATCACTAATTCATTGAACATCTTATGGCATGTCTCCTCTGAACTACTTATGTAAAAACATTTGCTATTCAGGTGAACATAGCAGTCAACCTGCTGCAATATTGCAGAAAATGTATTGCGACGAATGACCTGATGCTATTCTGTTCAATGCTTGCCTAAGTACATCATGCATGGAACATAGAGCAGAACATAAAACAGTGCAGCACAAGAACAAGCCCCTCAGCCCACCATGTCTGTGTTGACTAGAAAATCAATCTAAGCTAATCCCATCTGTCTGCATCCCTCTATTCCCCATCTGTTCACGTTTCTGTCTAAATGTCTCATAAAATTTGCTTCACCACCTCTTCCGGCAGTGCATTCCAGGCACATACCTCTCTCTATGTAAAAAAAAACTTGCCTCAGAAATCACCTTTAACCTCTCTCCCTCTCATCTTGAATATATATTCTCTAAGCATTTGACATTTTCATCCTTGGAAAATGACCATTTATGCATCTAATGAGTTTATATATTTTTATCAGCCTCCAGAACTCCAGAAAAAGCAATCCAAGTTTGTCCAACCTCTCCTTATAGCTCATTCACTCCTATCCAGGCAACTTCCTGGTAAATCTCTAAACATTCTGACAAATTAAAACAAGGAATTCTTGTTTTCTTTAACCTTTGTTAATTATACATGGATTTCCAAGTTGTTAAGACAATTCGTGATCTTTTCTTAATTGAAAATGGTTGAAATTTGTTCATGTTTGAAGATCAAAAGATCAATCTGTGCATTCCAATTGATTCATTGTTGTGATTTTAGATGGCATATTGAACTTTCTGCTAAACATCGTTATACTGGAACTCTGAAATAGGATTGCCCGTGGTTGATGTACAGCTCATAATGATATTGGAAATTATTAATTCATCACTCCAGAAAGGCTGAGGTTTAGTTGATGCAAAAATCAATGCCCTGCTACCTGTTTCTCTTCTATTGTTTCCTAAAACCACCTGGCAAACAAGGTTGGTATGAGGTCTACTATAATTACCTATCATCCTTCCAACCTCCTTACATTCCACCAGTAAATCATCATACCTCTACCAGCGTTAAATCTTGTTTTGGCCAATTCATGTTTTGTGCTTTAAAATCCAGCTCTGAATCTTGTTGTTAAAATTTGCTTGTTTGGAACTTAAATAGCAGAATGCAATTCTTTTCAGCGTCAAGCAATTCATTGTATTTCTCTGGAATGAAAAATGATAAGAAACGTTTCTGGGTCAGTCAAGGAATTGGACTGGGTACATCCTAGAGTGGGTAATCCTTGTGCTGCATCACAATCTCTGCATCAGTTGTGCAAGGGTTGATGTTACACTGTGCAATATTTGTTTGGGAGCCTTCAGAGAATTTTAATAATAATAATAATAATAAATACTTTATTGATCTGAAGTGAGAAATTCTTTTGTTACAGCAGCAACATTTAAAAATATACTTAACAGCATGCAGACTTAACTAATAATAAAGTACAGAATAATAAATATACATGATAATAATTTATCATTGTCCAATACTGTGCAATAATAATGTACAAAATAATAAAACAGAGACTATTGTACTATGATGTGTATTCTCCTGTTGCACAGAGATGAACTGTTTGTTGTATATGCTAGGTGCATTTGGTAGGGAAGATTTTCTGTAACAATTCTTGTGACAGCTGAGCTGAATGAGTCTGTTAGAAAGGGTGCTCTGCTGTTTCTTCAGTAGGTCATGGAGAGGATATGCCAGATTGTCCATAATGAATAACAGTTTGTTTAGTGACCTCCTCTCCACCACTAACTCAAAAAAGTCTGGGTTGCGGCCAAGGACAGAGCCAGCATTTTTGATGAGTTTATTTAGTCTTTTTGCATCACCAGCACCGATGCTGCTCCCCTAACATAAAGCAGCAAGGAAAACTGCACTCGCTACAACAGACTGGTAAAAGACCTCCAACATCCTGCTGCACACATTGAAGGATCTCAGCTTCCTTAGAAAATAGAGTCTGCTCATCCCCTTCTTGTAAACAGCCTTGGTGTTGGTTTTCCAGTCAAGTCTGTTGTCAACAGCTATTCATGGTTATCTCATTCCAGCTTAAGTTGATTGGTTGATGGTCTATCCTTCAATGCAAAACAAGGTGCTTCTGGTTAATTATTACTAAGTTAATCATTACTTACTTTCAGAGTTAAATGCTGGCTAGAGAATTTTACTATGCAGTCATGAGTAGATTCATTTATAATGAAATTGGTTTACAGCAAATGCTGAGATTTTGGCCCTCTGCCAATAATTTAATGTTCAGGCAGAAACCACAAGTACACCAGTCTCCTGTAAACTGAAAGATGTAATCACCTTGTTGCAGATAGAAAATGATGCCTAGCTCTAACAAATGGCTATTACTTTGCAGTAGAATACACTGGAGTCATGAAGGACGCCTGCCATATTCTGCATTCCATTCTGTCACACTGTCTGAATCATCACAGCATAACAAAAGAAAGTCATTACCAATGTAAAGTCTAACGTGCATGTAATATAACTAGCTCTAAACTTCTAAAATGTGCAATGCCCTTTTAGTTCTTTTGAATAGTTTTTGAATGAGTTTTTAATGAAACATTAAATAGGGAATAACTAGAAATTTTAGCTGTTTTCAAGAACATACTAATGACCTTTACCATATTGATCTTCAAAGCTAAAGACATTTCAAAAGCAATGCAGTTAAATATATAGCAGACACAATATTTTATTTGACAGGCATTGTTATTTTGGCTATTCATAACTGATTTGCTCATTATTATTCCTGATGCAGGTTGAGTACCCCTTACCTGAAATGCTCGGGTCTGGAAGTGTTACGGATTTTGGAATATATAATGATATAGTTGGGATTGGCATCATTTCTGACTCCGAATTTCTGTGCTACCAATAAGCTGTCTTTGTCTTACACTTGTTCATCTCACATATGTACTGATACAGCCCTTCATTGTGTTAGATTTTCATCAGCAATGATCTTGGAAAACTCATCAATGAATTTCTCTGCTGCTTCATGATCAGCAGATGCTCTATCACCACATACCTTTAAAAATTTCTTAAACTTTTGGAGTCAGCCTGCTGAATATTCTCAATTACGTTCAATTTTCAGTCTGTTGTGATAGATCTTAGCTTGTTTCATGATCAGCATATCGTTAAGCGACATATGTTCACTCTGACACTGACAAATCCTCTCTTTCAATATATGTACATCAAGATGTTCATTTTTTGCTTTATGCAGTGTTTTTTCTATTTTTCATTAACTTCTGTTCATTATATATGTGAAGTCACCTCTCAGAACTGTCTGTCATGCGCAGAGACCTGCACATTGCCTGGGAACATTCCCAGCATCTTGTGGAATTTTCCATTTGGGATGTCATGTCAGCACTGAAAAAGGGCTTTCGGATTTTGGAACTTCAGATAAGGGGTGCTCAACCTATCCGATTATAAATTACAGAAATTGACAAGACTTTTTGTTTATCTCCATTGAAAAGGAGCTCTGTAGAAAGCATTAAAAATGACAGACAGTCAAGAGAACTTTTATGCTTGTTGTACAGTTGTGTCCATTCAAGCAATCTGATAGTTAAAGTTAATCTGCTCCTCCGAATCTTGAAGCTTAAAAAAGATTACTCACACAAGTACTATCCTGCCAGAATTAATAAACAGCAATGTCAATGAGTAAACTATCTAATGTAGTTGATTCTTATTAAGTCGTGCCTGAATCAAGACGGATTTGTATATTAGCTATACTTCAGAGATAGAGATAACCTTTGAAGTATGTTAATTATCTACAGATATTAGAAAGAGTAAATTGCAGAAATTTTGTCTATTTTATACACAGCAGGGCTCTGTATTTGGTACAGAAAAAAACAAACACAGAATTTTCCAGAATCTATTTAGTAAGACATTGTTTGTCTCCCAGCCTTTAAATTTCAGCATCAGTAATGACAATGTTGTGTGGATGTTGCACTCTAAATGTGCCTGAGAGTTTAATGAAGGTGGAATCCTGACCACTTAAACTAAAGAATATTGGAGCAGAATGAGGCTATTCACCTCATCGAGTCTGTTACCCCATTTGATCATGGCTAGTTTATTATCCTTCTCAGCCTCATTTTCTGGCCTTCTCCCTACAGCCTTTGACACTCTGACTAATCAAGAACCTATCAACTTCTGCTTTAAATATACTCAATGACTTGGCCTCCACAGCTGCCCATGGCAATCAGTTCCAAAGATTCACCACCCTCTGACTAAAAATATTTGTTATCACCTCTGTTCTAAAACGTCGTCCTTCCATTCTGAGTCTGTGCCCTTTGGTCCAAGACCCTCTCACTAATGAAATCATCCTCTCCATATCCACTCTATCTAGTATTTTCAATATTTGGTAGATTTCAATGAGGTACTCCCTCATTCTTCTAAACTCTGACAAGTACAGGCCCAGAGCCATCAAATGCTCTTCATACATTGACTCCTTCATTCCTGGAATAATATTCTTGTCAACCTCCTCTGGACACTCTCCGATGCTAGCACATCTTTTCTTAGATAAGGGGCCTAAAACTGCTCACAATACTCCTAGTGTGGTATGACCAATGCCTCACAAAGCCTCAGCATCACATCCTTGCTCTTATATTCTAGTCCTCTCCAAATAATGCTAATACTCTATTAGTCTTCCTTGCTGAACCTACAAGTTAACTTTTAGGGAATACAGTACTGCACTAAGTCCCTTTGCACCTCTCATTTCTGAATTTGTGCCCCATTTAGAAAATAGTTTACACCCTTATTCTTTCTCCCAAAGAACATGACAATACACAACCCTTCACTGTGTTCCATCTTCCACTTCTTTGCCCATTCTCGTAGTCTGTCCAAGTCCTTCTGAAAACTCCTTGCTTCCTCAACACTACCTGCTCCTCCAGCTATCTTTCATCATCTGCAGACTTGGTTACAAAGGGATCAATTCCATCATCCAGATCATTAACATATAGCGTGAAAAGTAGTGACCCAACACTGACCCTGCAGAACAGCACTAGTCACAGGCTGCCAGCCAGGAAAGGCCCCTTTATTCTCACTCTTTGCCTCCTGCCAATCAACCAATCTTCTATCCATGCTAGTATCTTTCCTGTAATACCTTGGAGTCCTATCTTGCTAAGCAGCCTCATGTGTGGCACCTTGACAAAGTCCTTCTGAAAATCCAAATAAACAACAACCACTGACTCTCCTTTTTCTATCCTGCCTGTTATTTTCTCAATGAATTCCAACAGTTTGTCAGACTAAGTTTCCCCTTAAGGAACCCATGCTGACTTTGGCCTATTTTGTCATGTTCCTCCAAGTAATCTGAATCCTCATCCTTAATAATAGACTCCAACATCTTCCCAGCCACTGAAATCAGGCTAACTGGCCTGTAATTTCCCGTAATCTACCTCCCTCCCTTCTTAAAGAGTGGAGTGACATTTGCAATTTTTCAGTCTCCTGGAAACTTTCCAGAATCTAGTGGTTTTTAAAAGATCACGACTCTTTCAGAACCCTAGATCCATTTGGTCTTTTACTCCATGTGGTCAGCGTAACATTTCTGTGTATGACTGACAGAATTTCGTTCAGAGTATCATTTGACTAATGGCTTCAAAAATGGATTTTGCAATCTTGTCATGTCGGTGTTACTCACACATGTTACAAAAAAAACAACAACATGCCTTAAAGACACTGTGGGATTTGTGGTAACAATGAATCAGAATTAGAATCAGAATCAGGTTTACTGGCATATGTTGTGAAATCTGTTAACTTTGCCGCAGCAGTACAATACATAAAATTTAGTAAAGAACAACATGTTAAATTTATCACAAAAGTCACCTAATAGATGAAGTGTTAAAGTACATAATCTCCATGGGTGGTTCATAAGAATGGAGATTTAGGCAAAACCTGAAAATGCCAGAAATACTAAGATCAGGCAGCATCCATGGAGAAAGAAACAAAGTTAACATATCAAGTTAATGCGCTTTCATCAGAAATAACAGAAAGGTCAGTGACCTGACGCATTAACTCAATTTTTCTGTTTCCCTCTCCATAGGTACTGCCTGACCTACTGAGCATTTCCAGCATTTTCTATTTTTTTATTTCAGATTTCCACTATTTGCAGAACATTTCTTTTCAATTTCTGTCACTTTATTTCCACTCAGTGGATGTTTACACATTGCATCGTTTACTTGAATTATTAAGTTATAGGGAACCTCCTGAGTACAACACAAACACTGTTATGTGAGTCTCAAAGCAACACCTTCTATAAAACACTGATGTAGGTTGAATATGGACATGATTATTTTTCAAAAGCTACAGCAGTCTCTGGTGGATAAACCCTGTGCAAAGATTCAGTGCACACATATTTTGCTTGATATGACATCAGTTGTGGGACTGATGACAGGAAAAAGAGCCATTTTGAATGTCAACTAATGCATTAAAATGCTGCATAACCAGCATCATTAGATGAAGAAATCTTAGAATATCAGGGCTAGAATTGTGCATGGAATGGCTTTATATTTTTGATTATAGGTGAGGCATATTTTTACAAAACATTCTGTTTAGCGCTGTAAAATTCCCCCCAAAATTAGTGTGTTTCCTCAAAGGAAAAAATGGAAAATAATACACTTGGGATGTAAGTAGTCATCTTTTATTTATTGAGTCCACCTTACTAAGATGCTTTAATCCTGTAAAAGATCTTCACAGAACTATAAATACCAAATTTCTCTGTGGGAAAGAAAAATCAAGAAAACATTCTCATGATTCTATCTTGACCAGAAAATATACTGGATCTCTTTTTCCTCCTTAAATCTAAATCCTGATACACCGTAGGAGCACATTCACTGCATGGATGGCAGTAGGTGTCTCACCACTGTCTAGGTTGCAGGTTCATATTGAAAACAATCCTTAAGAACTTATTACCTAGCAGAAAAATAAAGAGTGAAGTTTGCACTTTTAATATGGTTTCAGTACTAATATGTTCGTTCTGCAAGATTAAGGAAGGCGACCATTAGCATCACAGTTGCAGAAAGGGAAGATGTCATGGAGTCATCGTCTACTGAGTCAGTGGTTGGAAGTCAGAAGCAGGAAGGGAGCAATCACTGTATTGAGAATATTCTTTAGATGCTGTAATGACAATAGAGACACTGAGGAACAGATCAGGAGGCAGATTTTGGAAAAGGTACAAAAATAACTGGGTTGTTGTCATGGAGGACTTCAACTTTCCTAATATTGATTGGCACCTCCTTAGTCAAAAAGTGTTAGATGGGGCATAATTTGTTCAGTTTGTCCAGAAAGGATTCCTATTTGCTGCTTTCTCCTTAGCTGATTAAAATTTAATCAAGAATAGAGATGAATAACTCAGCTAAGTTATGACACTCTACTTTCGTTAAAACTCGTCATTCCATCATTCACCGTGAGCTCTGGTGCAACTCTGCCTGGTGACACTGTGGTGGACTCATCATACTTAATTTTGTGCTGCTCAACTTGTAGCATCTTAACATTAGACAATTTCTATGCAATTTCTTTTACTTAGTTTATATGCCCCTTACAACCTCTTGTGAGAAAAGGAGGCTGATTTGTGACTGATGCCGAGCTCAACTGACTGCCTGATGTCACTCTAGAAATCACACATTTGAAATTGGGCAGATGGATACTTCAACGTGATGTGCTGGTGGAGTGGTAGAATCTGAAGGATTTATACTTCAATGACTGCTGCTAAATTTACAGTTCTCTGAGATATGGTCCTGGAGCCTTGTGCTCTTATTGTACGTGAAATATTAAAGCTTATGATCAGTAAAATTGCACTGAGGTTAAAGCTACCTTAAAGAGACATAACTAAAATAAAATAACCGTTTCAGTTCTGACCTTTCATCAGAACTGGGAAAGGAAGAAACCAAGCTGCTCTTAGATTGTAGAGAACTTGGGAGGAATGGATAGTACAAAGGAAATATCTCCAACAGGATGAGGTCAGCTGCTAATATGGTAATTTAGTAACAATTGAGATCAGATTAAGTTTCTTGGTTTGTGAAATGTCTTTATTAATGAAAAGGCTGTGGAACATGCCCAATGGACTTGACTATAGAAAACTAAAGAAAACAAAAGGATGACAAGAAGAAAAGACCAATTCTGATAAATAGTGAAAGAAAGAATGAGTTACCTAACACTGTAAAATTTGATACTGAGTCCTGAAGGCTGCAGCTTGACCAGACAAAAGGTAGGGGTCCTGCTGAAGGGTCTCGGCCTGAAACGTCGACCGTACTTTTTTCCACAGATGCTGCCTGGCCTGCTGAGTTCCTCCAGCATTTTGTGTGTGTTGCTCAGATTTCCAGCACCTGCAGATTTTCTCTTGTTTGTGTGGGGGTCTCCAAGCTCGCATTGGGTCTTATTGAAACATCGCAGGAAGGCACAGACAATGGTCAGAGAGGGAATAGAATGGTGATTTAAAGTGGTAGACAACCAAAAGCTCTGGGTTACTGATTGAAGAGCAATTTGGACATTAGAAACAACCGTGGGTCCTCCATTTTTATCAGAAGGCTTCCCAGATGTCAAATAATTCAGGTTAGAAACAATCGCCTATAAGTTCTGGTGCACCATCTGGGTGTATTAGGTAAGTATCAAAGCTGAATGTTTACTCTTCACTGGCAACCTCACTTAGTCCTTGAAGACCAAGAACAGAAACAAAAAAAAAAGGTGGACTTAGGAATTTGGCAAGAAGAAGCTCAATCTGGCCTGAGTGTTGGGCAATACATCAACAGCTAGAACTCCACCAGCTTTCTATGGCATTACTTATGAACATAAGGAACAGGAGCAGTAGAAGGCCGGTTGCCCATCTCTCTCCCCCACCCAACCCACACTCCTCAGCCATTATCCACCATTCTATAAAATCATGGCTGACCCAGTCATGGCTTCAATACTACTGTCCAGCTATTTCTCCTTACTCGTTGTGATTCAAATATTTATTAATCACTTCCTTGAATATGTTCAGTGATGTGCTTCCATACATTGCTCCTGGAATTCCAAGGATTCATGACCCTTTGAGAGAAGTGGTACCTGCTCATTTTCAACTTGAATGGACAATCTCTTATTCTGAATCCACCATGAGGGGAATCATTCTATCAGCATCCACTCTCTCAATCCCCTTTAGAATCTTAACTGTTTTAATAAAATCATTTCTGATTCTTTATCGCCTTGAGAGTATCAGTTCAACCATCTCAGGGATCAACATCGTGAACCTTCACAGCATCGCCTTGAATACAAGAATAGCTTTCCTTAAATATGGAGAGCAAGACTACATGCAAAACTTCAGGACTCACCAGGTCCCTGTAATGCTACAGACAAACTTCATTATTTTTATGCCATACCTCTTGCAATTAGACCAACATTCCATTAACCTCCCTAACTGCTGTGGTCTGATGAATGTCTTCTAGAATCTCAGCAGTACATCCTTGTTTTTATATTCTAGTCCTCTCAAAATGAATGCTAACATTTCATTTGCCTTTTTTTTGCTGATGCTTTTTTGCTGAAATAAGTTGGGTGGGGGGTGGTGGGAGGGGGAGGATTGATGCTTTGCTGCTGCTTGTGCATGGGAGGGGGGAGAAGGAGGCTTTGGAGGTCTAATGTTTTTACTATCACTCATTCTTTGAGGTACTCTTCTGTTTTCATGGATGTTTGCGAAGACCAAGAATTTCAGGTTGTATATTGTATACAGTCTCTGACATTAAATGGAACTATTGAACTTAACCAGCAAGTTAACCTGATCTAGGACTCTAGAGCGTCTTTGCATCTTTGATTACTGAATTCTCTCCCCATTTATGAAACAGTCTACGTCTTTATTCCTCCTACAAAAGTGCACGGCCCAACACTCCCCTACACTGTAGTCCATCTGCCACTTCTTTGCCCACTGTCCTAACCAGTCCAAGTCCTTCTGCAGACCCCCTGTTTCTGTGACACTACCTGTCCCTCCACCTCTCCTGGTATCTGCAAACCTGGCCACAATGGCATCGGTTCCTTTGTCCAGGTCATTCACATACAAAGTGAGAAGTTGTGGTCCCAATACCAACCTCTGCAAATCTCCACCAGTCACCGGAAGCCAACCTGGAAAGGACCTCTTTAACTCCACTTCAGCCAGTCAGCCAATCTTCTATCTATGCTAGTACCTTGCTCAAACACCTTTCTCAGCAGGATGTGTATCTATTGATATCTGATACAGCAAATGAGTATCTATTAATATGAACATTTAAATGTCAAGTGTGATCATATACAATTCTCTCTCTGTTACATTATCACCAGGCAACAGGCTAATGAGAACTGAAATGGCCAGACAGCAATTCTTAAACCAAGAAATTATGCAGATGCTGGAAATCACCTGTAAACACACACAAAATGCTAGAGGAACTCAGCAGATTAGTCAGCATCTACAGAAAGGAATAAGAACGTTGACTCTATTCCTTTCCTAGGCAACTCTTTCTAATTTTCCCATAGATTCTAGGAGTTGTGCTACCAAGACTGACAGCCATGTTGAATGATGGACTTAATTTTTCTCCAATGTGATTTAGAAAGTGGGTTTGTGTTTGGTGTCAGGACTTTGTAGGTGAGGATCGTACTGCTGCTCTTTAGCACTGGGACATATTTGAGGAAGGGTTACTCCAATGGACTGGAATATCCCTAGGTTGGAGAAGTAAAAAATATGAGATGTATGACTATTAACAAAAGCAAGCAACCTCTTTTGGGAAGTAATTATTCACGTGGATGTCAAAGGCTGGCAGATCCCAAGGTCTGCATTGAGCAACATGATTAAGTAGCCTGTTAACTCTTATTGACTAAGTATCCCTGTGCAGAATGGGTAATTGGCTATTGTTCCCAACAATACTAAATGCCTGAAGAACTGTACAACAACAAGGAGTAAAAAAAAACTTGGTGTGGAGGGCAGAAGAGAAAATATTAACAAGAACATTTCAGAAACTGATGTTTGGATGTGGGTGAATATGAAAAGCAAACCTCAAGGCAGAGTAGGATAGGATTCCTGTAACTGAGGTCTGTCTCTTTCGTAGTTTGTTGTTATTGTGCTTTCCACTCACTTATTATCCGATATCTGGGGGAGTGTCCCGGCCTGACACAAGGGTGATTGTGATAAATGATATCTTTAAGTGTGTGTGGTTGATATATTGTTAATGTTAACTCACATATGACAGAAAAATTATGATGTATGCTGTGTCTAATTTAAGGGAACATTCCCTGTGTGTACTCATGTTAAGAGTCGTCCATTAAAGACAACAGAGAACAAGTTACAAAACTATGAAAAAGAAACAATAGTCTTCATGAAGGAAATGAATAAGGATTGCAGGGACATAGGAGAATTCAAAAACTAATACCAAGATATCCAAAAGTGGCTGAGCACCTAATGCTCAATGAGTTATTAAATACTTCAGGGTTAAATAATGTTCTCAAACTATGAAGAACAAGTAAAAGGGTAGTGATACATAAATCAGGTGAACAAGTTGGTGTGAAACTTCAATGTGGCAATTTCCTGTCCTCAATACATCTGACCAGGAGCTAACCAAGTCAATTCACCCATATGCTGACCTCCAATTTCCCCACCCTTTCACAGTTCCCATTAACTGGCCACAAGAAAAACTGGAAATCATAAACATAAGAGATTCTACAGATGCTGGAAATCTTGAGCAACATACACAAAATGCTGGAGGAACTCAACAGGTCGGGCAGAATTTTTGGTGGGGAAGTTTGGACTGCGATCTGTCCTGATGAAGAGTTGGAGTGTTGTCGCAATAATTCTTGTAAATAATGCACAGTGCAGCCACAATAAACTCATTGCAAAAGTGATCATTAATTATCATTCATCATTGCTTTGGATGTTGATTACCTGGTACCAGTTACAGACATGTGATCAACTTAGGCTTGCATGCTGTCTATGAAAAGATTTTAATGAATAATAGGTGAGTCAGTCATTGTAGAATAGCCAGACTCTGACCAATTTCTAATAATTTCAAGTCCCTCATTAATTATTAATAATCAGGGACATAAAATTAAACCAACAGACCACATGCTGTATGTGCTGTTACATTTACAATATTTCTACACGAGCAACTTAAAAGATTGAATGTCTTTTGATCTCTCCTGATAGCCAAAGTCTGTCCACATCAGGAAAGTCGGGAAATATTCACAGCTTGCAAAAGTCTTGGGTCAACTACATGAAAGAAGCTTTAGCATCCATGACAAAGTTGCTTCCTTCATTACCCAATCCTCCAAATAAATCTTCAATCCTTCTGAAGCTGCAGTATGTAAGATCTATAAAATGAATTGTGGTAACTCTCTAAGGCATTTCCTAACCTCCGATTTTGTGATGGTATTGGGCTTGATGACCGCGAAGTTCAAATCTCAAAGGAAGACCTTAAGCCCTATCGGATATAAAAAGCTATGAGTACTCTTACTAAAGGGAGATTATACTGAAACTACCCAATCTTCAAAGATGAATTCATAGAGTCATAGAGAAGTACAGCACAGAAACAGGCCCTTTGGCCCATCTAGTCCATGCTGAAACCATTTAAACTGCCTACTCCCATCAACCTGCACCTGGACCATAGCCTCCATATCCCTACTAACCATGTACCTATCCAAACTTCTCTTAAACGTTGAAATAAAACTCACATGGACCACTTGTGCTGGCAGCTCATTCCACACTCTCACAACCCTCTGAGTGAAGAAGTTTCCCCTCATGTTCTCCTTAAACTTCTTACCTTTCACCCTTAAGTTGTGACCCACCCAACCTCAATGGAAAAAGCCTGCTTGAATTTACCCTATCTACATCCCTCAGTATTTTGTACAGATCTATCAAATCTCCTCTCAATCTAAATATACATTGCTAATCTCTTCAATTTTTCCTTATAACTCATGGTCTCCAGACCCAGCAACATCCTTGCAAAACTTCTCAGTACTCTTTCAATGGTATTTACATCTTTCCTGCAGGTAGGTGACCAAAACCATATACAATACTCCAAATGAGGCTTCTCTAACATCTTATACAACTTCAACATAGCATCCCATCTCTTGTACTCAATACATTGATTTATGAAGGTCAATGTGCCAGAAGCTTTCTTTACAGCCCTATCTACCTGTGACACCACTTTCAATGAATTATGCACCTGTATTCCCAGATCCCTTTGTTAAGACCTACCCTGGTTGGCCCCACCAAAGTGCAAAGCCTCACACTTGTCTGCATTCAATTCCATCTGCCATTTTTCAGCCTATTTTTTCTAGCTGATGCAGATCCCTCTGCAAAACATGATAGCCTTCCTCACTGTCCACTACACCCCCAATCTTGGTGTTATCTGCAAATTTCCTGATCCAGTTAACCACATTATCATCCAGATCATTGACATAGATGGCAGACACCAAAGGACTCAGCACTGATCCCTGCGGCACACTATCAGTCACAGGCCTCCATCCAAAGAGGTAACCCTCTACTACCACTCTCTGGCTTCTCCTACAAAGCCAATATCTAATCCAATTTACTACCTCATCCTGAATACCAAGCGATTGAACCTTCTTGACCAGCCTCCCATGTGGGATCTTGTCAAATGCCGTACTAAAATCCATATAGACAACATCTACAGCCTTGTCTTCATCCGCTTTCCTGGTAATTTCCTTGAAAAACTCTATAAGATTGGTTCGTCATGACCTACCACGCATGAAGCCATGCTGACAATCTTTATTCATTCCATGTCTATCCAAGTACTGTACTTATATATCTAGTTCCTAAGAATACCTTCCAATAACTTTCCCAGAACTGATATCAGACTCACTGGCCTATAATTTCCTGATTTCTGTTTAGAGCCTTTTTAAAACACAGACCACCATTGGCTATCCTCCAATCCTCTGGTATCTCTCCTGTTGCTAAGGATGTTTCAAGTATATCTGCTAGGGCCCTGGCAATTTCTGCACTTGCCTCCCAAAGAGTTCAAGGGAACATCTTGTTAGGACCTGGGGAGTTAGCTATCCTGATTTACCTCAGGGTAGCAAACATCTGTGAACTGTACAGCATCCTTGAAGTTGATGCCACTTTGCCTCACTTCCATAGACTCTGTATCCATCTCCTGAGTAAAAAAATGCAAAAAAAATAATTAAAATCTCCCCCATCTGTTTTGTCTCCACACATGGATTACCATTCTGGTCTTCCAGAGGACCAATTTTGTTCCTTGCAATCCTTTTGCTCTTATCGTACCTGTAGAATCCCTTAGAATTCTCCTTCACCTTGTCTGCTAGGGCAACTTCATGCCTTCTTTTAGCCCTTCTGATTTCTTTCTTAAGTGTTCTCTTGCATTTCTTATATTCCATATGCACCTCATTTGTTCCTACCTGCCTATACTTGCTATGCACCTCCTTCTTTCACTTAGCCAGCGCTTCAATACCTCTTGAAAACCAAGGTTCCCTCCACTTGTTATCTTTACTTTTTATTCTGATAGGCACATACAAGCTTTGTACTCTCAAAATATTATTTTTGAAGACCTTCCACTTAACCAAGCACACCTTTGTCAGAAAATAACCTGTCCCAATCTACATTTGCCAAATAATTTCTGATTCACTTCCCCCTTTATTCTTCATGGTGAGTTTAGCTGCCAATATCTTGAATTTCGCTGCCACTCATCAAGTGGTGGGCCCCCTCTCCTTCCCAAGGAGAAGATACTTCCAGCTAATGAAGTGATTTAATACACAGTTCAATTATTTTCAGTGATACATGTTTAAATCCAAACAACATTCTTAAAACATATTTAAAATTCATAGAGGATTGCTATCTTACACATATCCAAATTACAAACCATTTCTAAAACATGAAGCATTTCCAAAATACAGGCACAATTCCTATAAACTAAAAAGACATACTAACAAGGTGTCCATCGCAGAAGCCGAAGCAAGAGGGATAGATTCTAGTTCACCATGCATTTCTTCCAGGTATCTTGCTGTTCTTTACCCCATTTCTAATAAGCCTAAACTGCTCTGTACATTTATACCTTTCTTTTACACTTGGGTGACTTCACACGCATGTGATATTTCCTCAGATACCCTTTTAACACTAAAGATCAAAAGCGTCTTGCAGACACAGTTCTCAATGAATGATGTAAAGCTAACTCCTCTGAGTACATAAACCTTACAACTATAAACGCATCAGTTATTTATGTGCTAAATCATATTATCTATCTGGTCTGCAAGCTTCCTTGAACTAAACAACTTAGAGTTAGCTAGTCTGTTTGAAATAAGACAGATTAAACAATCCATTGTATTATACCACATCTTGAGCAGCAATAAAGCAGGTGCAGTGAGCTACATCTTACTTCTCACAGACAGAGCATCTTCTATCTATAGAGCTTGATTGCAAAGCTGTGATTTTAATTTCAAGCTGATTGCTGCTTTCCATTTACATTTTAAGAACTGAAGACTGACTCCCTTTTATGACGAGAAACTTAACAAACTGTTAGTTGGAAGTTTACTTACAACTGTTTGTGATCAAGTGGTAGTTGCCGTGTTAAGAAAGCAAGATTAGCAAACGCGAGACCTAGTAAGTGACTATCCATTACAATCTTTATTAACTAGATGGTAAAGGGTAGCAGATTCATGGGAATACCACTACCTGTAGGTTTTCCAAGCCAGCATCACCATTTTGACAATTCACATTTTACCTTTCCTTTAATCTAGTGGATTTAATTCCTGGAGCTTTGTCGCCAACAGTACTGAAAGGCTACCATCATTAGAAGGACTATAAAGGTTAAAGAACGACTCAATACCAATAACTCAGAGGAACAATACAGTACACAATAAATATATGCCAGCTTCACCTGAGAATTACATTTCATAAATGAATAAAGGAAGTGTGAATGAGCACGGATCACTAAAGGCTGTTGCAAAGGCAGAAAATAAACATGATTTATGGAATCATAGTCTTCATTTCAACAGGATTGAAATTAAAATTTGGAGATGTTATCCCTCACTTGTTTGAAACCTTTGTCAGACTCCAGCTATAATAAAGTATTCAGTTTTGGAAAGCTACTTCAGCTTTGGCGAGGCACAACATAGCATACTCTATATAGGTCTAGAAGGGTTAAATTATGAGGCATCCAGCATGGTCTGGTAATGAAGGCTTGCTTTCAGAATGACCAAACCACTTGTCAGTGCTATTGCAGAAGTGAATGGGGAATGGTGCCTTGGGCTTGCAACCGGTCACCTGGCAACTAACATTAATGAGTTAAACCCACTGCTCCAACCACACTAGTGTGAACCCAAATTTGTATTAACATAAAACTCTTCCTGAGGATGCTGCACCAACAGCCAAAGTTTGGCAATAATATATAATAAGCAAAGTGCTGTACTAGTCTCTGGGGTAGACTGAGCAACTGAATTGAGGATTATAGTTGCATGGCAATAATTACATTTGCTGGAGATTTGCATTATCTAAGTGGATTTCTCAAGTCTTCTCTATTAATTTAACCTTGCTCCAAAGGACTTGAATAGAGTAAAGCTCAGTTCTTTCTTGGGTGAGATTAATTTGTGTGTCATAGCATTTCAAATTGTCTATTTCTATTCCTCTTGAAATGCCAACCTTCAGTGAGCTGGTTTCAGCGTAACAGCAACATAAAATGAAATGCATTGCAAGCTATATTGAAAGTGGAGGTTGATAGGTTCTTAATTAACCAGGGCATCAAAAGTTACAGGGAGAAAGCAGGAGAATGGGGTTGAGAGGGATAATAAATCAGCCGTGATAGAATGGCAGAGCAGACTCAATGGGCTGAATGGCCTGCTTCTGCTCCTATGTCTTACGGTCTTATGGTCTAAGCATTGCTCTGCTTGTTATGAAGCAATGACCTCTAAATAAAGAGGAATGGAACTTTCCCTTAAAGTAATAAGTTCTAAAAAGAATAAAAAATCACAGGCTCAAAAGTAATAGTAAATCTGTTATTTCTTGCTATCAACGTTTTTCACCATGTGATGCACTGAGAAAATATTACACATATCAAAGTCCTAGTGAGAGCTTGATAATAGTTGGTGTGACACCAGCTCAGATTCAAATTTATTTATCATGTGTACATTGAAACATACAGTAAAATATGTAGCTTGTGTTAACAACCAGCACACCGAAAGGATGTGCTGAGGGCAGCCCGTAAGTGCCACCACACATTCCGGTGCCAACATAGCATGCCCACAATATACTATAGAAATAAAGTGCTGTACATTTCTTTGCCATTGAGTGTAATTTCCAAGTATAGGAGATGGTATATTAATTGGGGATTGTATTTTAGTAAGTGATGAAGAAGGTATTTCTCCCCATCTGAATATAATTAGTCTGAAACTTGACTACTTTAGGCTCAGACCTGATTACAGCTTGCCAGTTGTGCAATATACAAAGGAAACTATGAAGATATAAGAGGAGATCTGGCTGTGGATGATTGGGAGAATATATTGAAAGGGTGGACAAGCGATAGCTAGCATTTAAAGAAACAATGTAAAAAAAAAACAAGATTCCTTTGAGGCAAAACAGTTCAGAAAAGAGTTATTCATTCATAGCTAGCAAGAGAACTTAATGATAGTGTTAAATTCAAAAGAAGAGGCTTATAAAGTTGCCAGGAATGGCAGTAGATTTGAGACTTAGGAGCATTTTAAAACTTGGCAAAGAAAGACCAAGAAATTGTTGAAGTGGTGGGAAGGGGTTGGAGCTTAGGCGACAATGGCGCCTAATGGTGACTCCTTTGTTTGCGTCTTTGGAAACAGCTCTATTTCTATCTTTAATATCTCTATTTTTCTCCTTCAAGGTTCTTTTGAAGACTCTGATCTGGAGTTACACGCTAACTTTGGTTCTTTGCAGGAATGGGATCCGCTCTCGGGGTCTCACGACTGGCTATTATTCGATATACCAACGACGTGGCTTCGGAGTTTTGGGATTTCGTGGCTCTAGAGGGGGGCGGACTCGAGGTCGGTGCCTCCGCAGGAAATTGGTGTGTTGTGGGAGACGGAAGATCGAAAGCAGCAAGCTGGTTGCTGGCTGTGTGCCCAGAGACCAGAGTTCTTTGGGCACAGAGCTCAGAAAAAGTGACGCAACAGACTTTTAACATTGTAAATCAGTGAGTTATTTGTTATGTCTCCCCTCTCGCTATGAAATGGAGACATCTCTTTCTTCCTTAATAGGGAGAGAGAGAGCCTGTGGTATGTTGAATTACTGGGTGAACGAGTAGTCTTTGGGGTACTGCAAGTCTGTGTCTTTACTGATGCTTTGCTGCATGCTTGAGTGCTCAGTAGGGGGTGCTGATTTTTTTGCTGGTGGGGGAGGGGTGATTGTTGCTTTGCTGCCGCTTACGCACGGGAGGGGGGAGCTGGGGGGGCTTTGGGGTTCTAACATTTAACTGTCGTTCATTCTTCGGGGCACTCCTCTGTTTTCGTGGATGGTAGCAAAGAAAAAGAATTTCAGGCTGTATATTGTATACATTTCTCTGACATTAAATGTACCTATTGAAACCTCTGAAACCCTTGAAGATAGAAAATGTACGTAGACAGGTGAGAAACATAAATACAAACTGTAAAATCTTTTATAGGCATGCAGAAAGGAAAAAACCAGCAAGAGAAAGAATGGGTCCCTACGGAGAGAATCAGTGTATTTATAATCGACATAAAATGGAAGAGTTATCAAGAAATTACTCTATGACTATAGGTCTGTCTTTAGGGAAGAATCACAAAACCAGCTAGATATATTAGAGTACCAAAGGTTGAACAATGAGGAACTGAAGGAACCAATTGTCATAAAACAATATGAGAGAAGCTTGAGAACTGACAAATCCCTAGGATTTGATGATCTGCATCCCAGAGGTTTGAGGGAAATGGAAATAGAGTACATGCACTAGTTACAAACAAGAGAAAATCTGCAGATGCCGGAAATCCGAGCAACACACACAAAATGTTGGAGGAACTCAGCAGGCCAGGCAGCATCTAGGAAAGAGCATCCTGCTGAAGGGTTTCAGCCTGAAATGTCGACTGTACTCTTTTCCTAGATGCTGCCTGGCCTGCTATGTTCTTCCAGTACTTTTTGTGTGCTACATGTTCTAGTTGTTATCGTCTAAAGTTCTATGGATTCTGGAACTTTTCTTGTGGATTGGAGGGTGGCAATGAGAGCTAACCACTTAAGATAGGAAGAGGGCCAATTATCATTTTTCCAAGTTTACTGATGATATTTAACAAGATGGATTGTGAATCTGCTGGAGGATATAAAGAGACTTTAAGAGGATAAGGACAAATTGAGTAAGTGAGCAAGAACATGGCTGATGGAATATAATGGCGAACAACATGAGGCTATACACTTTGGTGCAAATAACAAAATAAGTATATCTGTTAAATGGTGAGAGATTGAGTATTGTTGTTCGTCAAAGGCACCAATATAAACTATTTGAACACAACCTGCTGAAGGCCAACATGTAGGTGCAGTAAATGATTAAAATGTCTTTATTAGGAGAGGATTTGGAAAAAAATGTGGGCAGCCTTGGTGAACCTGGAATACTGTGTAAATCTTAGATCTCCTTACTTCAGAAGGGATGTGCTTGTCAAAGAGGAAGTGCGATGAAGATTCATTAAACTGGCTCCAGGATGGTGGTTTGCTTAATGAGGGGAGATGAAGTAGACTACAACTGCCTTCTCTGGCATTTAGAGGACAGAATGGAAATCTCATTGAAATTTATTAGATTCTTAAAAGGGCTTGACAGGGCTGATGTTTGCCCTGACTGAAGAGTCTAGGACCGAGGGCACATTTTGAGATTAAGGGGTCAGTTTTTTTAGGTCTGAGAAAGGAAGAAATTTCTTCACTTAGAGGATGACAAATGTTTGGAGTTCACTATTTCAGAGGGCTGAGAAGGCTTACCCCTTATTATGTTCATTCAAACGCCAATCGATAGTTTTCTGGTCATCAGGGGAATGGAAGGATATGGAGGTAGTGTTGGGAAATGGCACTAAAGGAAAAGATCAGCTATGATCTCAATGAAAGGAGGAACAAGTTTAATAGGCTGAATAGCGTACCTCCCATTTGATTTCTTACAAACTCATGTTCCTGAAATAACTTGCAACTCTTACATTCTCACAAAACCATACAATACTTTTCAACCAATGAAATAATTAATGAAGAACAGCCACTGTTGTGAGGAGGAAACTTAGTTTTAATAAATTTGATTGAGGGTCAAAGATTAGCCACTGCAGTATATTGGAGCTAACTTCCTTCTCTTCTTTGACTGTGGGCTGGACTGTCTGATCTACAGACTGCTAGAGGCTGGAGTAAGTGCTACTGACCTTCAGTTTTGGTTAGTCGGTGGCCTGTTGGCAAAGACTTTCAGCAATCATTGAAATGCTGACCTCTCAACTCCCTACAAACTGGCAAATCAGATTCTTTGCATATTCCCCACCACATGGCTGGGACCTTCATCTTTCAACGTGTAAGTCAACAGGTAGCAGTGCTAGCGTGTTGAGGTTTCTCAGTGCTTCCGGATTGACGAGATAAATCTGGCTGAGAGACACCCTGGGATGGGATAGGATATCAGGCTCAGGCTGAGATGTGAAGCACGGGAATCTGGCTGTTGGTGTGACAGAGGAATAGAGCAAAGAGATTTGGACTTACAGCTTGGGAGGAATAGCAGTCTTCACGAATTTTAAGAAAGTGTAAAGTGGTCTGCAAAGTTAATTATTTTATATTTTATTTAAATGTATCTTCATCCCCAGGGATTAACATTGAAACTCTTGATGATATTTCTCAGCGGAGTCCTTACTTGGAATTAACTTGGAATTGACAATTCTCACCTCAAAATAGGTCACAACCAAGAAATGTGTCCAAGCGTTTCCTTGTCAATTGCCCAGGAGTTAATTAATTAATCCAGGTGAAGGTCACATGTCCTCCTCCTTGTGCTGATGATTAAAGAATAGTGCAGAACTTGCCAGAAGCCTCTTATACTGAGTGTAGAGTAAGGGAGATCCTCGATAAACATCCAATGGCAGCAAATGATGGGTGAGTCACAAGCTGACATCTAATTGGACAGTCTGGCTACTGTAATAGGGTCAGGGGTTGACTTTAACATTTTATCCAATAACCATGATCTCGGATTACACTGTGCTGAAGCATTGACCTAGATACTTGTAAAGAAGTCTCTTTAGGTGAGCTTGGGAACCACACCTACCGTGGGTGACATTGATTCTGATCGAGGATCAGCTGACACATGACATGCTGAAAAGAGGACGCTAGCAAGTGGTGTTGGGGAGGTCCCTGTTGATATCCAGTAAGTTATGTAATGCTTTGGTGCAGGACTTGTCAGAGGGTGGGCCATTATCTGGATCAGCAAAAGCCCAGACTTCCCTTGTTATGTTTAGGATTCATCCTTAGAGCCCTTGTTCCTTTTTTTAGACCAGGATACACAAAGCATGTTGGCCCTGGTAGGACCTCTGCTCAGATTCTGTCAGTAATATTTAATGAGATAACAACTAACTGTTTTGACTTAACGACCTAATCAGCATGGTTCCTTTCCAATATTCAGTGCAAACCTTAACAATATTTTGTAATGTTGTATCACAAATATTCCCAATAAACAAAGTTCAAAGTACATTTATTATCAAAGTATGCAACAATTATACAACCTCGAAATTCATCTCCTAACAGGCAGCTACGAAACAATAAGGTAAATAAAGAACAGTTCAGCACCTGCAAGTTTTTAGTGAGATGAATAATATATTTGCACATTAGGTTGTGGGACATTTGAGATCCAGAGTATTCTACTTCACAATGATTAGATATAGAAATTACTCTAAGCCCAATGTAATTACTGTAGAGCATCCAAAATGCAGTCTCAGGTACCTCTTTGGGGTGAACTGTCAATGGTTTTTACAGGCCCAGCAAAGGAAGAGCTCCTTGTCTTCCAGTCACCAGTAAAAGAATCTTTACTATTAGTAAGTAATCTTTGTTAGAGGCTTAGGAACCTACAGAATTACCCAGAGAAGGCAAAGCCCTGCAAACATTTTTACAGGGCGTTCCTTCAACAGGCAGTGTAGTCTAGCTTATTTAGTCCTGTCTTAGACACATCTGGAATGACTGAATAGTAAACTTTGCAATATCACCCTGAAGGCAAATGTCTTCACATTTAAGCTTGATTATCCACATTGAACTAATATGCTTGTTAACCATCTTATATGTGAAAATTTAATGTGATGCATTATCAATGCCTACTCTTTAGAATTTGACAATTCCTGAAATGAAAATTTCTGACATTATCGTGCCTGTTTTTAAAAACTATAAGCCTTTATTTAATGGTAGTTGACCTACTAGTGGATAAGATGTTCATTTGAGAAACCATAAGATTGAAATTAATTCACAATTGTCTATTTTCAGAACCACAGAAGATTTCTGTAGCTCAGGGAAGGTTACTGTGATTTATACCTGTGGAGGTAAATAGAGAAATCAAAAATGAATTTAAAAAAAAAGAGGTCATCTCCTGTCTCATACAGTGCCTGAAATTGAAATGCTTATATTGAGCTGTTCAATTACCTCTGATGTACAGTACTGTGCAAAAGTCTTAGGCTCCCTAGCTATATCTATCTGTATATATACCTAAGACTTTTGCTCAGTACTGTAGTAATTTTACATATTGCACTGTACAGCTGCCTCAAAAAAAAAATCAAATTTCATGACATATGTGGGTGATGATAAACCTGATTCAGATATGGGTCCCTATTGTGGACTGAAAGTGGGAAGGGGACAGGGAGAGGGGAATCACGGTTGGGAAAAGGTGGGGTGGAGGGGGAGGGAAAGGGGATACACTCTGTAGTGATCAATAAACCAATTATTTGGAATTAAGTGACTTAGCCTGGTGTCTCAGGGCTGAGTGTGAATATGTATATATGCCTAAGACTTTTGCACATTTGGGAGCTGTAAGAGTGCCAGGGCCTCAAGTAGTGTAGTCAGGTCATTTGGAGGAGCCTCTGAGGTCCCTGCCTTCAATCTTCTCCACCAACCAGAAAAACCCTAACACTACCTCAGAAAATATTTGTCTTTTTCTTTGCAACTAGCATTGAAATTATGTTTATTTCAGTTTATTTTGTTGTGCAATTTATGTATAATTTTTGTTGATTTAAGTCTATGTTATGTTCGTAATGTACTGTGCAGCTGCTGTAAAAAGCACTTTCTTGGCATTTGTATCCTCGATATATCTGCCTTTGACAATAAACCTAAGCTTGAAGCTCATTCGCTGACTTTACCATCTGTCAAATCTATCAGGTGCTTATAATGTTTTGGAATAGCTCAGGTTTGAGAAACTGCTTGGGCCAGTCAGGTAGAGCAGACCACAGCTTCAGCCTCCTATGCTCTAGGGAAAAATGTCCCAGCCTACCCAGCTTTGCCTTATAACTTGATGGAGCAGTCTGCAAGAGCTCTCATTAGGGCAGGTACCTGAATGTTGGTCATGATCCTTTTCATAGTGCAGGTAGGGCACCTTCCTGTTATTGAAAGTACAACTGGAGTATTGAACACAAAATGTCAGCCATGGTGTTAATTCAGCATTGTACATTGCATGGTGTCATACACTGTGCCTATGTCTGACATGTGTTAATCTCTTGCCTGCCAATGTGCTATATCCAATGAAATTAGCACTACATGCACTTGCAGCTTATAGAATTATACTTACTGTCTCAATGAACGAAACCTTGCTGAAGACAATCTTCCAACTTGTCAAAAATAAAACATCATATGAATTGTTGTCAATTCTAAATGTTCATGTCATTATAATAGAATTATCATTACTCCAATGCAAGACAGGACTTGTACATGGTTTTGAACAAATTTGCCTCTGATTGTCTTTTCTTTGCACTGTGGTGGCATCATTTCATTAACTCAATTTCACACCTGAATGATATTGTGTGAATTAAAAATGTTTGTTGCAAAATGAGGAAGTGACCCTGACTAGAAGTGGAAATATTCAGTGACAGGCACAGTGACATCAGAAATAAGTTACGAATGTGCCAAAGTAGTTTTGTGATTGGATTGGAAGAACATACACTGGTGATAATTGGAGTATGCAAAGGTGCTTCCATTTGATTGATCTTCTTTCATTAGATTGTCCCCTAAGAATTGTTGAACACTATTGTTAGTTTGTCCTTTGCTTGTTTATTCCATTGCTGTCAAACCTTTGGGGTAAAAATATATGGCTATGAATCACATCAAGTACAACCTTATCCAACTGGCGTTCCTCACCTGTTTCACAAATATAAGAGAGGATGATTTCACATATTGCATTACAACATAGGAGACCAGTTGGCCCATTGAATTTATACTGGCACTCCAGAGCAATTCCATTTCCTCACTCCACTCTGATTCTTATACTCTCCATCTACATTTGGAGAATGGCCGGCAAACTCTTCTGTTGCAATGACAAAACATGTTCTCGGTACTGGAATAAAACTATAGAAGTAACTAAAATGGAAAGATTGTTCATGCCAATGTTAATTGACGTGAAGCATCAACAGCATTGGATTTAATTTTGTATTCAGTTGCATGCTCTAATGTACAATGTTATACTGATTGTGTGTTGGCTTTCAATAACGGAAGCATGTGAATAATACACACAGCTGCTTCTGTTTTTTAATCCATCGTCACGACCCTTTAACTGATGCTTCAGCTTCTTTCTGGTACAGCAGCTCCAACAGTGGGCTGACTCTGTGACTGGAGATCTAGTGGGAAAATGGGCCCGAAAATCCCGTTCCACATCCCAACCCTTAGTTTCCTTAACCTTAATTTAGCTGCTGCCCCTTAGCTATTCTTTCACGTTAAATGATTAAGCATATTTGAAATAAGATCACTGAGGCAATATGATGATACTTCACAGTCCAGTTAATGTTAAAATATTTTATTAAAGGTAAAAGGTTTTTCTTTTATGTATTTTGCTGCTCCACTGATTTCTATTGGCCTCAGTTAGACCAGGCAGCTAATAACAAGTGCTCTGGAATCTTTAATTCTTTACAGACTTAATTAGAACTTATTTGGTGACACAATGCAATAACAATTTTCTTGAAACAACAGAACATGGTTAAAAATGCCAATTGTCACCAGGGAACAGAAATCTTCAACCACATCTATGGCATAACCAAGGCATGTAATGCGTTGCTTGAAATAATTCTGTAAAGAATTATTTAAAATGTGCTTTTCAAAGCAGGAAATGTTGTAAAGATGACAGGCTAAACAGTGAACTGGATGAAAAATAAGCATGAATTTTAAGTCAGGTTCCGATATCATGCCAATTATTGCTCACAAACAAGATTGTGACCAAGTGAGTAACCAGTTTGTCTGGGAGAAGTATCAGGTGATTGTACCAGGTGACTCTGAAGAGTCTACTGCCTGCTGGGTAGAAGTTAGCAGCAAAGTCGAGCCTTGTTTCTGAAGCACTTGGTGATTTCTACCTCATCCTCTGCTCATCAACTGAAAGGTTGATTTGTTAAATTATCTGTAGTAGTAAACCGTGAGGAATTAAGTCTTTGCAGGAAGTTGTGTAACAATGAGTTACATGTCAGTTGAGGAGCATTAATTGGGACTTATTTTATAAACTGAATATTATTGTTGCCTTTTGTATTATCAACTCAAAATTGGGTCTTACACTGCTTTCGTGTTTTTATGTCAATTCACTATCCCTGCATAAAATTGAGAAATTAGCCAAAAGGTGCTTGACAAGATGTCAGGGTGGTTATTGCACAGAGATTCTCCCACTGATGGAAATTCTCCAAATTCATTGGAAGGCTAAACAAGCCAAAATCAATTATCTTTCCTAGGGGAATATCACCAGAACTCCTGTTATGAAAAGAGTCAACAGAGTCATCAAGCCAACAGAGGAAAAGATTCAATGATGTGGTTCAATCCTCCTCGAAATGATGCAACTGTCTCTTGGGAATCTGTGGCCCAGCACTGCCTGAATTGGTGGAAGAGAATTCCAGATGGTATTGAGGACTTCATGCAACTGGAGCACACAAAGGTCCCACGTGAACAATAAGAGGAGTACACCTCATCAACCTGCCCATGCGCCATCTTCACAGAAGCCACAGAACCAGGGTGAACTCAAGTCATCTTTGATTCCAAGGTTCTGGCTAAGAAGAAGAAATTGTGTAGCGCACAAAACTGATGTTTCTGGACCTTCTGAGTGTATAATGTAGAGTACCCACCTCCACACGCCCCACCTTTACCCATCCCACCAACTGTTGCAGGAACTGGATCCTCATTTTCAGAAGACAATTGTGTCTTCCTCAGTGATTATGGTGTTGATATAGTTCTCATTATATTGGGAGCACATATGAGTCCAGAGCTAGGGGAAGAGAGGGTAGAACCTTTTCCCTCGGGGTTCATCTCTATTAACCCTGTTGGCCATGGACAACACTTGACAATTTAGACTTCTTGATTCTTGAAACATGGAATTAACAATTTGGAAAATCCTTTGATGACCCATAAGCTTCTACATATTTTCACTTGACCTGCCCCCCAGGGAAATGTCTAGATTATTTACGGGAGCTGTATGGGACTGATGTGCAGCCAAATGCCACTTGCACTCATGTGCTTCCCGAAAGCAATGGAAAAAATAGCGAGGTAGTACAATATGTTCCTAGTTGCATAGTAACTGTAGAATGACCTCTCCTAGAAAGCTGTGGGAGAATCGCTGTCCTCCAACTGGTGCTGCTCAAGGTTGACAGCAATCTTGCGGTGCTCTGTTGATGGGTTGGTTTGCATACAAGTTTTTGCCATCAGGAGAAGATCCATCTTCCATTTGTGGGAAAATATCACAAGGTTGTCATCATCACTGAACATGTGCAATAATCACCATTCTGGTTACTAATTTTGACTGCTAAAACTTGTCCATCTTGTGATATTACATTTAATAGATATATTAACAGTAAGTAACAACACTTTGGATTACTAGAACAGTGAACTTCATGGTCACATAAGCAGATTATGTTCTAGTGCCTTAGGATGTCCACCAAAGAGAGCAGACAGGCCCATGTAATGTTGGAACACACCTCTGCATCCAAACCTACACAAGTCTACACTGAACATTACAGTCCCTCAGATTTTCAATTTCGTCGTAAATGAATTATGTTGCATGAAGCAGGAAGGTAACTTTTTGTTCCTAGTAGTTATTTACATTTAATATTGTTTGTTGGAGCATTAGTTACTCATTGTTCAAAGACGAAGTCTCCAACAAAACAAGACACCATCACGTTTGTTATTTTTTTTTAAATGCCCCATGTTTAGAATGAATAAAAGCTTGACTTTGATCAGAATCCACAAATCAAATTAGAATTAGCTCACTTGAAAAGTTAGTGAATCTAATGATGTCTCCAGTCATTCCTTTCTTATCCTCTTCAAGCTAGTCATGATTAATATCATTTTAAAGAATTATTTAAAATGCATAGAACAATTTTCTCACATGTCAATGAAGATCTAATTGCCAGATCTATTTGATATAAAACAGCATAACTAATTGTGAAACTGAACATACCATGACTTGAAAAATTTTTCCGAAAGAGATTTTATTTTTTTCTATTTATTTTTCAGGATCTGGATATTGTTGATAAGAATTTATTACCTATTATTCAACAGCCTTGTGAAAAGTGGTGTACTGCTGCACGTCCAATGAAGATATTTCCGTTGGGTTGTTGGGGATACACATGGGAAAGTTGAACTTGAAAGCAGAGTGGAAGGTTAATGGCAGGATCTTAGTAGCGTGGAGGAACAGAGGGACCTTGGGGTCTGCATCCACAGATCCCTCAAGGTTGCCACACAAGTTGATGGGGTGGTTAAAAAGGTGTATGATGTGTTGGCCTTCATGAGTCAGGGGACTGAGTTCAAGAACCACACGGTAATGTTGCAGGTCTATAAAACTCTGATTAGACCACACTTGGAGTATTGTGTTCAGTTCTGGTTCCTTCATTATAGGAAGGACATGGAAGCTTTAGAGAGAGTGCAGAGGAGATTTACCAGGATGCTGCCTGGATTAGAGAGCAAGTCTTATGAGGATAGGTTCAGCAAGCCACAGTACTTACGGGTTTTTCCTTTTTGGAAAGGAGGATGAGATGTGACTTGATAGAGGTATACAAGATGATTAGAGGCGTAGAGAGAGAGGACAGCTAGCACTTTTTCCCAGGGTGGCAATGGCTAATAAGATAAGATGTAATTTTAATGTGATGAGGGGAAAGTATGGAGGGAGATGTCAGAGGTAGTTTTAAAAAAATCAGACAGAGTGGTAAGTGACAAAAAACAGGAATTCTGCAGATGCTGGAAATTCAAGCAACACACATAAAAGTTGCTGGTGAACGCAGCAGGCCAGGCAGCATCTCTAGGAAGAGGTGCAGTCGATGTTTCAGGCCGAGACCCTTCGTCAGGACTAACTGAAGGAAGAGTGAGTAAGGGATTTGAAAGTTGGAGGGGGAGGGGGAGATCCAAAATGATAGGAGAAGACAGGAGGGGGAGGCATGGAGCCAAGAGCTGGACAGGTGATAGGCAAAAGGGATACGAGAGGATCATGGGACAGGAGGTCCGGGAAGAAAGACAAGGGGGGGGAACCCAGAGGATGGGCAAGGGGTATATTAGAGGGACAGAGGGAGAAAAAGGAGAGTGAGAGAAAGAATGTGTGTATAAAAATAAGTAACAGATGGGGTACGAGGGGGAGGTGGGGCATTAGCGGAAGTTAGAGAAGTCGATGTTCATGCCATCAGGTTGGAGGCTACCCAGACGGAATATAAGGTGTTGTTCCTCCAACCTGAGTGTGGCTTCATCTTTACAGTAGAGGAGGCCGTGGATAGACATGTCAGAATGGGAATGGGATGTGGAATTAAAATGTGTGGCCATTGGGAGATCCTGCTTTCTCTGGCGGACAGAGCGTAGATGTTCAGCAAGGCGGTCTCCCAGTCTGCGTCGGGTCTCGCCAATATATAAAAGGCCACATCGGGAGCACCGGATGCAGTATATCACCCCAGCCGACTCACAGGTGAAGTGTTGCCTCACCTGGAAGGACTGTTTGGGGCCCTGAATGGTGGTAAGGGAGGAAGTGTAAGGGCATGTGTAGCACTTGTTCCGCTTACACGGATAAGTGCCAGGAGGGAGATCAGTGGGGAGGGATGGGGGGGACGAATGGACAAGGGAGTTGTGTAGGGAGCGATCCCTGCGGAATGCAGAGAGTGGCGGGAGGGAAAGATGTGCTTAGTGGTGGGATCCCGTTGGAGGTGGCGGAAGTTACGGAGGATAATATGTTGGACCTGGAGGCTGGTGGGGTGGTAGGTGAGGACCAGGGGAACCCTATTCCTAGTGGTGTGGCGGGAGGATGGAGTGAGAGCAGATGTACATGAAATGGGGGAGATGCGTTTAAGAGCAGAGTTGATGGTGGAGGAAGGGAAGCCCCTTTCTTTAAAAAAGGAAGACATCTCCCTCGTCCTAGAATGAAAAGCCTCATCCTGAGATCAGATGCGGCAGAGACGGAGGAATTGCGAGAAGGGGATGGCGTTTTTGCAAGAGACAGGGTGAGAAGAGGAATAGTCCAGATAGCTGTGAGAGTCAGTAGGCTTATAGTAGACATCAGTGGATAAGCTGTCTCCAGAGATAGAGACAGAAAGATCTAGAAAGGGGAGGGAGGTGTCGGAAATGGACCAGGTAAACTTGAGGGCAGGGTGAAAGTTGGAGGCAAAGTTAATAAAGTCAACGAGCTCTGCATACGTGCAGGAAGCAGCGCCAATGCAGTCGTCGATGTAGCGAAGGAAAAGTGGGGGACAGATACCAGAATAGGCACGGAACATAGATTGTTCCACAAGAGTGGTAAGTGTATTGGGGTGGTGACAGAAGCAGATACGTTAGGGACAATGAAGAGACTCTTAGATTGGCACATGGATGAAAGAAAAATGGAGGGTTATGTGGGAGCAAGGGTTAGATTGAACTTGGAGTGGGTTAAAAGTTAAGGGCTTGTTCTGTGCTGTAGTGTTCTTCTTGCACAGTAATAGAAACTGGTGCTTGCTCAACTTGCTTTATGTTCACAGAAAATACTAACAACCTCAACTAAAATGGCAATCAAAGCAAAACACTCTACTGATTACAATGTTAATATCATGCCCAGCAACTAAATAGGCAATAAAGAATATTTAAACAGCATGTCAAATAGTGGTCCACGAATATTTTGTGGACTTTTTAGTCTGTATTCCAACAAATATTGTCATAGAATTAGGCAATGAAAAGTTAAGTAATTTCTTGTATGTATTTATAAAATTAAACCTTTTGCGCATAGTTCCTGAAAGCAAATTGTATTGCTTTCTTGAATTGATTTGGGTTACCACTGTCAAGGATATGCAGATCCTTTTTCAAAGAACAGTGAGTACTTTACATTAATCAGGGATTAAACAACTGACTTTTATTAAACAGACATAAATTTACTTTGAACTAGATTTGTAATTGAAGCACACCATGCAAACTAATGTGATTTTCTGAATTTTGAGCACTGATGCTCATAATCTTGCCCAAGGATTTAAAAACTGATGGCTTTTTTGCAGAGTGTGTTAGATTGGTTTTGGAATGAGAAGTTACTTGTTGTAAAGGACAAGTCTATTGAAGTGCTAAATGAAGCTTACCCAAGAGTAAAGTCTGTTTAATAAATTGTGATAATGTTTTTAATGAATGATTTACGTAGCCTACAGTGACTGAAATAAGACCTTCCTATCTTCTTAGACAGTCTGGGGATTGAAGATGACTTATTTCCATTCTGGTTTATTGGATTCTGAGGTGATGAGTGAGGTCAATGAGGGAACTATAGACTCTTCCATGCAATGGGGTGGGTGATTTGAGATAATGTGTTCCTTCTATTGCGTATGCTGGGATTTTGGTGTGCTCAAAGCCATCCTGAATGACCCTTCAATTTGAGATGACACAGGCCACTTCAAACATGCTTTGAGCACATTGTTGGTAATCTCTTGAGGTGTCTGCTCAGATAGTGCAACATGGAAATAGGTCCCATGGACCAACTAGTCTGTGCTGATCATAGCATCCTCCCTGCTAGTTCCAGTTGCCTGTATTTGGCTCATAGCCCTCCAAGCCCCTTCGCTCCAAATGCTCCTTAAATGTTACAATTACACTCAGAATCAGATTTAATATCACTGGCATGTGTTGCAAAATTTGTCAGCTTTATGGCAGTAGTACAATGAAATACATGATAAATAAATATAGAGAAAAAATTTAGTTACATTAGTATGTCTATCATATAAGTTAAAATAAATAGAGTGAAAAACAGAAATAAAAAGTAGTAAGATGCTATATATGGGTTCAATGCCCATTTAGGAATTGGATGGCAGAAGGGAAGAAGCTGTTTCTGAATCACTAAGTGTGTGCCTTCTGGTTTCTATACCTCCTTCCCTATGGTAACAGTGTGAAGAGGGCATGTCCTGGGGGATGGGAGTCCTTAATGAAGAACGCCACCTTCCTAAGGCACCGCAACTTGACGATGTCTTGGATACTACAGAGGCTTGTACCCATGATGGAGCTGACTAATTTTACAAGTTTCTGCAACTTGTTTTGATCCTGTGCAGTAACCCCCTCCCCCCCCACACCAGACGGTGATGCAGCCAGTCAGAATGCTCTCCATGTAGAGAGAGTAGGGCAGTGGGCTAAGCACACATCCTTGTGAGAACCAGTGTTAATTGTCAGCGAGGGGGAGATGTTATTTCCAGTCCGCACAGATTGTGGTCTTCCGGTTAGGAAGCTGAGGATCCAGTTGCAGAGGGAGCTACTGAGGTCCTGACATAGGTATTTGCGTTTTCCAGGTGATCCAAGGCTGCATGGAGAGTCATTGAGATCTCATCTGCTGTAGACCTATTGCGGCAATAGGCAAATTGCAGTGGGTCCAGGTTCTTCCTGAGACAGGTGGTGATTCTAGCCATGACCAACCTCTCAAAGCATTTAGAAACATAGAAACATAGAAAACCTACAGTACAATACAGGCCCTTCGGCCCACAATGCTGTGCCGAACATGTACTTACTTTAGAAATTACCTTGTGTTTCCCATAGCCCTCTATATTTCTAAGCTCTATCCACCTATCCAGGAGCTTCTTAAAGGACCCTATTGTATCCTTCTCCACCACCATTACCGGCAGCCCATTCCATGCACTCACCACTCTCTGTGTAAAACTTACCCCTGACACCTCCTCTGTATCTACTTCCAAACACCTTAAAATTGTGCCCTCTCGTGTTAGCTATTTCAGCCCTGAGAAAAGCCTCTGACTATCCACACAATTAATGCCTCTTATCATCTTATACACCTCTATCAGGTCACCCCTCATCCTCCGTCGCTCCAAGGAGAAAAGGCCATTTAATCACCATAGATATGAGTGCTACTGGATGATAGTTATTGAGGCAGCTCACGCTGCCTGAACCGTAAGACCATAAGAAATAGGAGAATAATTGAGCCTGCTCCCACCATTCCATAACGGCTGATTTATTATCCCTCTCAATCTTATTCTCCTGCCTTCTCTCTGTAACTTTTGATGCCAAGACTAAGCAAGAACCTTCAACCTCCACTTTGAGCATGCCCAATGACCTGGCCTCCACAGCCATCTGTGGCAAAGAATTTTGCAGATTCACTACCTTCTGGCTAAAGAAATTCCTCCTGACCACTGTTGGAAATGGATGTCCCTCTATTCTGAGTCCGTGTCCTCTGATCCTAGATTCACCCACCATCGGAAACAACCACTCCACATCCACTTCATCCAGGTCTTTCAATATTCAATAGGTTTCAATAAGATCCAACCCCCACCCCTCCATTCTTCTAAACTTCAGTGAGTACAGGCCCAAAGCTATCATATGCTCCTCATATGTTAACCTTTTCATTCTTGGAATCATTCTCGTGAACCTCCTCTGGATTCACTCCAATGCAAGCACATCTTTTCTTAGATAAGGATCCCAAAACTCACAACACTCAAAAAGTAGTCTGACCAATGCATTATAAAGCCTCAGCATTACATCCTTGATTTTATATTCTAGTTCTCTTGAAATGAATGTTAACATTGCATTTGCCTTCCTTATTACTGACCTGTAAGTTAACCTTTAGGGCAGGGGCTCCCAACCAGGGGTACACGGACCCTTCTGTTAATGGTAAGTGTCCATGGTATAAAAAAGTTGTGAACCCTGCTTTAGGGAATCCTGCACAAGGACTCCCCAGTCCTCTTGTATCTCTGATTTTTGAATTCTCTCCCTGTTTAGAAAATAATCCACACCTTTATCCCTTCTCCCAAAGAGCATGACCTGCACTATATTTCATCTACCACTTATCTGGCCATTTCCCCAATCTGTCCAAGTTCTTCTGCAGACTTCCTGCTTCCTCAGCACTACTTACCCCTCTACCTATCTTTGTATCATTCACAAACTTGGCCACAAAGTCATCAATACAGCCATCCAAATCATTGACATACAATATACATGAAAAGAAGGGGTCCCGACACCGATCCCTGCGGAACACCACTAGTCACTGGCAACCAACCAGAAAAGGCTGGCTTTATTCCCAGAATTTGCCTCCTGTAAATCAGCTAATTTTCTATCCATGCTAGCATCTTTCCTGTAATGCCATGGGCTCTTATCTTACATGTGTGACACTTTGTCAAAGGAGTTGAGAAAATCCAAGCAGACAACATCCACTGACATCCATTCCCAAGCACCTTCTCCTTAGTAACAGCAACTACATTCACTTCTGTCCCCTGACAATCTCGAATTTCAAGCATACTGCTAGCACCTTCCACGGTGAAGACTGATGCAAAATGCCTAAATTCGCCTGCCATTTGTCCAAATTACTACTTCTCCAGTGTCATTTTCCAGTGGTCCAATATCCACTCTTGCCTCTCCTTTACTCTCTATGTATCTGAAAAAAACTTCTGGTATCTTCTTTTATATTAATGGCTTGCTTACCACCATATGTCATCTTTTTTTTCTCCATGGTTGCCTCGTGCTTCCATACTTCTTTATTCTTGGATATATCTATTCTGCATCTTCCGAATTGAGCCCAGAAACTCTTGCCATTGCTGCTCTACCATCATCCTTGCCAATTAACTTTGACCAGCAATTCTCTCATGCCTCTATACTTCTCTTTGCTCCAGTGTAATACTGATACATCTGACTTTAGCTTCTCCCTCTCAAACTGCAGGGTGAATTCTATCATATTATGATCACTGCCTCCCAAGGGCTCCTTTAACATAAGCTCCCTAATCAAATCTGGTTCATTACTTAACACCCAACCCAGAAATGCCTTTCCCTTTAGTGGCCTCAACCAGAAGCAGCTGTAAAAAAAAACATCTCATAGGCATTCTACAAATTCCCTTTCTTGGGATCGAACACCAACCTGATATTTCACAATCTGCCTGCATATTGAAATCCCCCAAGACTATTTTACATGCCTTTTCTATCTCCTGTTGTAGTTAATATATTATATCCTGGCTACTGTTTGGAAGCCTGTATATAACATCCATCAGATTCTATTTTATCCTTGCAGTTTCTTAACTCTACTTATAAGGACTCTACATCTTCCAATCCTATGTCACCTCTTTCTCAGGATTTGATTTCATTTTTTTCAATCATTGGAGCCACCCCAACCCTGTGCCTAGCTGCCTGTCCTTTCAATACAATGTGTGTCCTTGGATGTTACGCTCCCAACTATGTTGTTCTTTCAACCACAACTCAGTGATGCCCACAATGTTATAGCTGCCAATCGTTAACTGCACTACAAGATCATCTACCTTATTCCGCATACTGCATGCATTCAAATATAACACCTTCTGTCCTGTTTTCATCACAAGATTTTCATTTTGCCCCCATTTACACTTCAACTCATTCCAGTGACTGCAATTTTGCTCAATCATCTGCCTGTTCTTCCTCACAATCTCACTACACACTGCATCTACTTATATACTCAGCCTCATCCTCAGCCCTATCACTCCAGCTCCCACCCCCCTGTCAAATTAGTTTAAAAATTCCCCAACAGCTCTATCAAACCTGCCTGCGAGGATATTGGTCCCCCTTGGGTTCGGGTGTAACCCATCTTTTTTGTACAGGACTTACCTTCGTCAGAAGAGATCCCAATGATCCAGAAATATGAAAACCTGCCCCAGTTCCTCAGACACACATTCATCTGCCAAATCATCCTCTTCTTACTCTCACTGACACATGACACAAGCAGCAATCCGGAGATTAGTACCCTGGAGCTCCCTTTGGCAGCTCATTCCAGGTACTCACTACACTCTGTGTAAAGGGATTCCTCTCAGGTTTTTAAATCGCATCCCCCTTATCTGTGCCCCCTGATTTTGGACTCCCCAAACTTGGGGAAATGAGTCCACTTTATCCATACCCCTCATGATTTCATAAACTTCTATGAGATAACCCATTATTCTCCTGCACTTTAGGAAAGAAAGATCCAGTGTGGCCAGCCTCTCCCTATAACTCAAGCAGTATCCTAAAATCTCTTCTGCACCCTCTTCAGCTTTCCTCTAGCAGTGTGGCCAAAGTAACACAATATACCAAGTGCAGCCCTCTGTTCCACAGCATTCAGTGCCCTGCCATTTTCTGTACAAGTCCCATCCTGATTTGTTCAAAATGTATCACTTCACTTATCCAAGTTGAAATCTATTTGCAATTCCTCTCCCCATCTCCCTAACTGATCAAGATCTCTTTGCGACTTATTGTAACCTGCTTCACAAACTTGCTAATTATGCCATTACATTCACATCCAAAGCATTTACCTAAATGATGAACAGTAAGTCTCAACACTAGTCTGTCACACTGGAGCAAGGGTGGACCCAAATGCAAGACACATCTTGTGAGGTTAAGTAAATTGAGTTTATTGTTTGATACCAGGAGAGCAAGGCAGGAGCAGGAAATAGTGAACTGGACAAGGACTGAGGACTATGACTAGGCTGGGACAAGGGTCTGGGCTAGGACTCGGAATCGGATCCCAGAACTAGAGGCGGCATGAAGAGGCTAGGGTATGAACTCTGAGCCAGAGACTGGGCAAGGACCCAGTACCTGGGTCTTGCGTCGGGCTCGGACCCCAGAACCCCAGAGAGGAGGAACATGGAAAACGGAGCCTCGGTCTCGGGGAGCAGGTACATGGAACCATGGACACGTACACAGAACACAGAGTCAGGACCCCTCCTTGGGTACAGGACATAGGGCCGGGACTCATGACCCCCCGCGAGGCAACGGCAAGACGGCCTGACTTACCCCACGGAGGAGAGGACAAGACAAGACAAAACATGACCCCCCCGTGGGGCAACGGCAAGACGGCCTGACCTACCCCATGGAGGCGAGGACAAGACAAGACATGACTCCCCGCGGGGCAACGGCAAGACGGCCAGACTTACTCCATGGAGGCGAGGACCAGACAAGACAAGACATGACCCCCCACGGGGCAACGGCAAGACGGCCAGACTTACCCCATGGAGGTGAAGACAAGACAAGACCAACACGAAAGAACACCAGACAGTACCTATCTAGCTCCGGCAATAGAACTAGACTGAAGTGCAGGCGAGGGCTGCAGATGAGGGCTAGAGGCGAGAGGGGCACAGAAGGGATACAGACAGGGGGGTAGGACAGGAATCACAGACCGCCAGGGCCAGGACTTGACTCGGAACTTGGAAGCTGCCAGGGACGGGACTTGACTCGGTACTTGACTCGGTACATGGATACCGCCAGGACCGGGACTTGACTCGGTACTTGGATGCCCCCGGAGCCAGGACTTGACTTGGAGCCTCCGAGTAGTGGCGAGCTCTCGACTCGGCCCGGGAACAGTAGACAGCGGTTCTTGATTCCCTCCGGCGGGTTAACTGACGGACCCACCTCGGTGAGGAAACTTTGCAGGCTCGCTTTGGCGAGGTAACTGGACAGGGTTGCTCCGGTGAGGAAAAGCGAATTACCGGAACTCACTTCGGGCGGAGACTAGACTTGCTCCGGCCAGATGACATTGGCACGCCGTACCTTGGTGACTTTGCAAACGCTCCTGTGCTGAACAGCTGTAAGCCGGAGAATATAAACTACTGGTTCAGCCAAGAGTAAATTGCCTCTAATCACCAAGGCCGAGGGACATGGGAAGACAGGGAACCAAAGGGAAACAGGGAGTCAACGGTCTGGATCTTAACATAAACAAAGTAAATTTAAAGAGACCCCGATCCGGACCATGACATAGTCACAGGCCTCCTGTCAGAGAATTGAACTTTGACCATCACCCTTGCTTCCCATCATTGAGTCGATTCTGAATCCACATCACCAGCTTCCCCTGAATTCCATTTGACATAATCTTTCGGATCAGCTTCCCATGTGTAGACTAGTCAAAGGCCTTGCTAGAGTCCATATAGACAACGTTCACTGCCCTACCTTCATCTATCCCATTTGTTACCTCTTCAAAAAAATTCCTAAAGTTTTGTTAGACAATGACCTTCCACATATAAAACAACCCTGACCATTCCTCATTAGGCCTTGACTATTCACGTGATGGGAGATCTTGTCCCTCAGATTTCCCTCCAATAACCTCCTTACAACTGAAGTCAGGCCTACCAGCCTGTGGTTTCCTGGTTTGTTCGTCCTACCTTTCTTGAACAATGGAACATTGTTCCAATCACCCTCCAATCTTCTGGAACTTTGGCAGTGACTAACAACAAAACAATTCTCTACAAGGGCCTCTGTAAGTTCTTCTCTGGTGTTCCAGAAGGTCTGGGGGTACACTTGGTTAGGCTCTGGGGATGTGTCATCTTAATGCACTCAATGGCTACAATTCCCTGCAGTAGGCATAGGATCTAAGACCTCACTACATATTACCCTCATTTCTTTGGGCTTATGATATTCTCCTTAGTAAACACCAAAGAGAAATAAACATGAAAAATTTTAGCCATCTCTTGAAGCTCCACAACAGGCTCTGATGGTCTTTAAGAGGGCCCAGGCTCTCCCTTGTCACCCTTTTGCTGTTAATATAACTGAACAGCCTCTTGGGATTTTTTTTTTTTTTACCCTACCTGGCAAATTCTTCTCAAGTTCTCATTTTGCCCTACTAATGTTACTCTTGGAATTGGAATTTGTTCATTATTTTCATATGTATTGAGATAAAATGGAAAGCTTGTCTTGCATAATGTTCCTACACATCAAATCATTACATAGTGCATCGAGGTAGAACAAAGGAGACTGAATTTAGATGTAGAATTTTAAAATGATTATAATAGAAATGATGAGTGGATCTGGAGGAAGCAGTTTGCAATGAGTCACTACTTAAACTTATAGTATATTCATCAAAAGTGTTCATGCCTAAACGTGATGTACGCTTCTTTCGTTTTCCTTTCTGGAGCCTCAATATCTCTCATCAGCCAGGGTTCCCTGAAAATGGTATGTCTACCCTTCACCCGAACAAAACCATACTGCCCCTGGACTCTTGAGATGACCCTTTTAAAAGCCTCCCGCTTGCAAACTGTTCCTTCGCATTTAAATAGAGTCACCCAGTTGACCCCAGCTAGATCCTACCTAATGCTCAAAGTTGGCCCTGCTCCATTTCAGGACTTTAACCTGTGGACTTGTTCTATCTTTTTTCATAATTATTTTACGACTAAAGATTTTTTAAAGATTAGCTTTACTTGTCACATGCTCATCAAAGCATACATTGAAGTGAGTCATTTGCGTCAATGACCAACGCAGTCCCAGGATGTGTTGGGGGCAGCCTGCAAGTGTCATCCATAAATCTTTGGAACGTGGGAGGAAACCAGAGCACCTCGAGGCAACCCACACATCATTGGGGAGAACGTACTAACTCCATATAGACAGTGGCAGAATTAAACCTGGGTTACTGGTGCTGTAAAACAGTACTCCAACTGCTACATTACCATGCCACCTCCACTAATAGAATTGTGGCCACTGGACCCAAAAAGCTGCCCAAGTTCTATTTAGTAATTGAGCCATAGTCATAAACCACTGCAGCACAGTAACAGGCTCTTCTGCCCATCTAGTTTGTGCAGACCTGTTTTTCTGCCTAATCCCCTCTACTTGCACCCAGAACATAACCCCCCATACCCCTCTTTTTCATGTACTGTACCTATCTAAACTTCTCTTAAATGTTGCAATCCACCATTTCTGCTGGCAACAAACAACAGGAATTCTGCAGATGCTGGAAATTCAAGCAACATACATAAAAGTTGCTGGTGAGCGCAGCAGGCCAGGCAGCATCTCTAGGAAGAGGTACAGCCCTCCCCCTCCTGTCTTCTCCTATCATTTTGGATCTCCCCCTCCCCCTCACACTTTCAAATCTCTTACTAACTCTTCCTTCAGTTAGTCCTGACGAAGGGTCTCGGCCTGAAACGTCGACCGCACCTCTTCCTAGAGATGCTGCCTGGCCTGCTGCGTTCACCAGCAACTTTGATTTCTGCTGGCAGCTTATTCCACATTCTCACCACCCTAAGTAATGAGATTCCCCTTAAATATTTCAGCTTTCACCCTTAACCTATGATTTCTAATCTCACTCAACCTGACAGGGAAAAGTGCTAGAGACCAGACTAGAGCTGCTAGCCCCTGAAAGAACATCCCACCCCAACAGTTTCCATAGAGGTAATCCCCTTACTTCTTCTAGTGGTCACCAAGCTATCTGAAGCCTAAACCGTGGGTGTGACCATCTTTGTGAAAATCTCAGGTATGAAGTCCTCAGCTTCCTAAATGATCTTGAGTGCCTCCAGATCCAGCTCTAGTCCCCTGACCCAGTCAGTCAGAAGCTGCACCTGGGTGCACTTCCCACAGATGAGGCCATCAAGGAGTCTGTGAGGTCCTCTGACTTCCCACATCTTACAGAAAAAGCATTCCACTGCTCTTACCACTAACACACCCACATTCAATCAAGGACTAAGGATGAACAATAAAATAAAACCTTAACTGTTCTTACAGATACCATCTCATTAAAGTATTTTTCACACTCCCCACACGTGGGCCACTTACACTGGTTCTTCACACCAAAGCCTCATCTCCCAACTCTTACACTAGTCTTCTTCTTCTTCTTCTGACTTTTAATGGCGGTTGGCAGTCCAACTTACCACCACCAACTGGACAGGAATGTGGTGTAGAGAACTGGGAAATAAAACCCTTACTAGTTCTTTATCAACTGAAAACTAAATGACCCCAAAGAGCCCTACAGATTGTAAATAATGAAAGACAATATTGTGAATTAAATTAAAATCGCTTCCATAACTTAGTGAAGTTTTTAAATGAAAACTGTCAACCCCCAAAGCTAGTCGTGCAGTCTGCATTTGCTTTCTTACAACCTTGGAGAGGCTTCACATTGTAAAAGAATGTGTTCAACTGTTTCATAATGATGACAAAACCTACACACCCCAGAGTGATGTTTTCCAACAAGATACAAGGGATAATTAAGCACAGTATGCCCAATTCTAAGTCAAGTCAATATAATTCCTTCCCTTCTTGTCTTGCCCACTTCTCCCATCAATCCAACAGTTTTACGTCTTCTGTAAAAGTGTCTCCCTTATGCCCATTTTCCCACAGGTCTTGCCATAATCCCCTAATTCATAGCCCCACCAAACCCTTAGATTCTAATTTGCTAAGTGGAAGGTCTATATCAGATGAACTTTTGACAGCTTTTTGGGCCAAACAATTAACCCGCTCATTCCCCTCAACATCTCTATGTGCAGAGACCCATAAGAAGCAGACATGAAGACCAATGCTTTGAATATGAAATAAAGTTTGAAGAGCTTCTGGCAGTAAATCTGACCTACTGCTAGAATGACCTGTTTTAAGATTAATCAAATCTGAAAAAGAATGTGAACAAATTATAACTTTGCAAGGACAGATTTTCTCCACCCACTGTAAGCCCAAAATGATGGCATCCAGCTCTGCAGTAGATACTGATAAATGGTTAGTAAGACGTTTCTTTATTGTTACCTGTAATTCAGGCCAAAAACATCCACACTGACGTTCCCTGTTAAATTACCTTTTGATCCATTTGTTAAAATGGTTAATATACCATAATAATTTCCTTAACATATTGACAAGCCTACAGACTCTCAGGCATGTCAGGATCCTTGGACTTCATTAAATCATGCAACCTAAGATCAACTAAAGTCATTGGAAAGAAAACCACGGTGGTGTTACCGAGAAAGCTACAGTGGGGCATATTGTATAATCCAGTAAATCCATATTCCTAGCGTGATAAGGACCCAGCCACCCAAAACTAAAAACACTCTTCTTGTGATGTTCCCAACAGTCTTCCAACACACTTTTAACAGGGTAATCATTTCTCAGCCCCCTGAAATTAATTGAGTATGATAACAACAACATCAGCCTTCGCAACTGTAGGGGTGGTTGTCTCATTTTAACCAGTAAAGCCGAAACAGGGACAACATTACTGCACCACAACACAATCTTAAAGCCTGTGCATGTATCACATCCAAGCATTTTAAATTTGAAGATGAAGCTGATCCATAAGCCACACAGCCATAATCAAGTACAGATCTAATTAAACAAATATAAATGGTCAGAGATTTTCTTGTAGCACCCCAAGAATACCCACATAGACACCTAAGGATATTTAATGCCCCCTTACATTTGTCAATTATCTGACTGGTATGGTGCTTCCATATCATCTTTTTATCCAGCCACATGCCAAGAAATCTTACCACTGACACTTCTTCAAAGGTTTGACTATATAATTTCAAATTAAGTGCAGGTCTATTGATCTTCTTTGGAAAACATAAAACTTATGTTTTAGATAATGAAGGCTTAAAACCCCATCTATTTGCCCATCGTTCTACCTTATTAATCGCTAATTGCATCCTATAGACAGTTAAATTAAAATTTCTACCTCTGATCCATTGAGCTCCATCATCTGCAAAAAAGTGATTTACCCACCCCAATACTTATCTTAGAGAAAATATCATTGATCGTAATATTAAGTAATAAAGCTTACTGCTTGACTTAACATTTTTTATTGATGGCTGTTAATTAGCTAAATAACCAATCAACTACTAACTAACAAATTGAAAATATGCCTCTCTAGGAGTCCTGTTAAGTGAAACTCATCAAGTCCCAAGACCCGACTTCTTTCAAATTCTGGTGACTCTGTTCCAAGTCCTAGCTCCTGTTAAGTGAAACTCACCAAGAAGTCCCCACCCTATCCAACACAGTAGCTGGTGGTAATGCACCTTATGTTGGTCTGCTAACTGCTACTAAACATTGCAAGAAGTCCCCATTATGTCCCAGATATGGTGCTGGACATGTGAACAACATGTACTGCCTAATGCAGTTGAATGATATAATCAGGGTCTTAATGCTGGGGTTGTTGGCCTGGGAGAGGATACTAATGTGGCTTAGTTTATCCTTCTGGAGGATTTTATGAAAAAGTATTGATGGTATTTTTTCAGAATTTGAGACAACTGCTGTATATAGAAATGTATAGGAGGGCAAGGTTCACTGCTTCTCTGTGAGGCATTCATACTTAAATATCCTTTGCCTCATTTGACAAAAGGTTGTGCTGGTGCATTGGACGCAGTAGTAAATTTCATCAATGATATATGTCTTCATCGAGAGGTGGCTCCCAAACGTGAGAAATGACTAACGTTTTCCCAGAACCAAGATGTGAACTTTTAATGTTGGACTGTAATCCTTTGTGCAGCAATAGATTGGTGGAGGAACTTTACCTTGCAGATGTTGAGTGCAAAGATCATCCTGGTATAGGATTCAGTGAAAAGGACAGCAATGCAAGCATCATCAGCAGACTGCAGCTCAAATACTGAGGCTTGCGTATCATTGATTTTGGCGTGAAGATACCATAGTGTGAACAGCTCCTCATTAGCTCTGAAGTTTGGTTCTGCACTGGAGGGAAGTTTGATGGAAGAGGCTTGGAACATTGTGGCAAGGAAAATTGAATGAAGTGATGTTTAATGGTGTAACCTTGTTCTGACAGCAGTCTTCAATGAGTATTGTGTTTTAGATCTTTTGGTTAATATACTGGTTTGCATGACATTGAGAAGCAATCATTAGATGGATGGTTTACTGCAGGTAGACAAATTTGAAGCGTGTGCACCATGATCCCTCCCAATTGATGGGGTTGAGAAAGGCCATGTATGTCTTGTTGTCCACTGTAGTTTTTACACAGTGAAGGTCATGTCTGCTGCTCCTCAGTATGAAACGAATCCACACTGTGATTGAGAGAGCATTTTTTTGGCTATTGTGCAGGACCCCATTACCCTGGAGGACCTGGGCATTTTGGAAACAAGAGGATACTAGGAGGTTTAGATAAAGTTTATTTACACCAACGTTGTATGTCAGATGCAAGCACAGGCAGTTGTGGGTGGGAGTTAGTTCAGGCCCGTCAATCTAGATTCAGATTCAGATTTATTTATTACATGTGCATTGAAACACACAGCGAAATGCGTCATTTGCCTTAACAAATAACACAACCTAAGGATACGCTGGGGCAGCCCACAAGTGTTGCCACACATTCCAGTACCAGTGCAGCATGGCCACCATGTGAAAATATGTTCATCACACTAATAAGCATTTTAATAATAATGCCTACTTCATTTTCAGATCACTGAAAAGAACAATAATAATATATAAAATAAATGGAACAATTTACCATTGATTGTTGTACATAGCTTGGTTTCTTCACACATTTAAAAGTCTTTTAAAAGACTTTTATCACACTTTTAAAAGTCATGATAAAATTTTCTATTACAGCAAATGAAAGTTCAATTTAAACAATCTCCTCAAACGGCTGCTAACAGGTGTAATCAGTGGAAACCTGGCACACTCGGTATTATGATCTGGAATCAGGCCTAGATTTGTGGGCACAATGCAACATTTTTTAAAAACTGGTCCAAACATGATTTATACTCAAAGTAACCTGCATTTAAAATAACACAAACTTTTGTGCTGGGTTTGACCAATGACAGTCAATTTCACTGACAAAACTAAAGCAAACTAGTAGAAGGTTCGCTATTGTTTCTGAGAGATTGGCTATTTCCTCATCACGTAAAGTGTTTCCAATTCATTGATTTCGCTCACAATTGGCTTTTCATTTCATTACATTTCTGGTGGAATATCAATAAAGGATAATTGATTTATTATCACACTGATCACATAACAATATTCAGTGGCAGTATTCAGAAATGGTCTGATAACACTCCCTGGAGTCAATTACAGGGCTGTACAATAATTCTTGCTTCAGAATTACTTTTTTTTTGCATTACTCTTAGAATCTGAGTAATGTTGGCTCAGTAGCACTTACTGTCTATTCAGCTGTGAATGATGGAGATGCTGAATCTTTAACTTTTGAACATAAGATATGAACAGGAATTCACTGTGTAGCCCTTTAAGGATCAACACAATCATGGTTGATTTGAACTTGGCCTCAGTTCCACTTTTCTGCCTCATCAAATGACCCTTGATTCTGAAAATTTATCTATCTCATCTTCAAATACTGTATATTCAATTTCTCAACTTCTCTTTGGAACAGAATTTCAAAGGCTCGCCATCATTAGATGAAATTCCTTAAAGAAATCCCTTCTCATTGCCACCCTGAAACAATGCACACTTGATCTAAATTTCCCCATGAGAGGAGGCCTCTCACTGCCTACCATGTCATTTCCTCAGAAAATGCAATGGTTTAATTTAGAAAAGGAGTTAATTGAAGGAATAGCTTATTTACATAACATTAATTAAGCAAATTGTTTTTGTCTGGTTTATGGTTGTTATCATACACCTTTGCTGTGGTAAAAATATTAAGAGTAATGAAACTCTAGTTTGGTAAATAGACAAGATGAAGACCAGTTAAAATCTAATAATCTAACAGAATGGCAGAACAGCCTTGAGGAGCTGAAGAGCCTTCTTATATCCTTATTTTCTTAGATCTTGTTAATTCTGCAAAATGCTGGATAGATGATTATTCAAAAAGATGATCAGAAAAGCTGGCACTATTATACATACAGATATTCAAACAATTTAAATATTTTAGCTTTTTCAATTATATGAAAAATAACATCATTCCAGCAATTTGTAATCTTTTAGTCAGTGACCTATATGAAGAGTTCAGAATAACTTGTCTTTAGTATACCATCAATATTGCTGAATGCAATGGTTAGGAAACAGGTTATAAAGAATCATTTCATCCACCAATCAGATTTAGTAGTCAGATCAGTGCATAATGCTAAGGATACAAAGAAGAAGAAGAATAGCCCTTAACTCGGCAGTGGAGTTATTGGGGCACCGTCATGACAGTGTTTCCGTAGCAAGCTATTCTTGTTTTTACAAGGCTGAGTTGCTAGCTCGACGCTCAACCCGACTTGGATTCGAACTCGGGAACCTTCACTCCAGAGCCTGGCGCTGATATTATTGCGCCGCCGAGCGGGACTAAGGATACAAAGACTCACTAAAATTACTTCTTCCATGATGACCTTCAAGACTGTTTGTCTGCATGGAAAATTGCTTGGCTGACGGATCAATTGAACTTCCTTTACATCAAGTAATAGACGTTTTGAATAAAATCTCAGCGGTTCATTGCTTACATGGAAACAGTTTCAGGAATAATTTGCTTCTCATTGCTTTCATTTATCACTTGCCTTTCCTTCAAAGAGAATAAGATTGCTGCAAATGTGTTTTTAATGCAAAAGAAATTTGAAAATGAAGTAAAATATCCAATCTTTGAGAAAAATAAAGAACCACATCTCTGAGGAAATTCAATCTTTCTTGTCAGATAAAAGCACAATGAAATCTGACAATGACCTGTTCTAGGTTTTACAAACAATCTGCACACTGGATTTAGAAGGCATGAGACCTACACATTCAGACAAAGCTGCTGCATGACTCATCACGTCACTGAGCTTAGATCAATGGAAATCTATCTAACACAATGGGCCAGATTCTGTCGTCAGCAGTTAAGGAACCTCAATTACTATATAACATGTCATCAAACTTTTGGTCAACTTTTAAGTGGCATCTAGTGTTACTCAGTGTTTTTTTTACAGGCAGCATTCTCTCTACAGAAAGTACGAACAGAACAAGAAACTGAAAGGTTCTTCAGTGAACTGGATTGAAGTATCGTCATTGGGAGACATGCAAGGGAGATCTTTGTGCTTGACTTAGGTTTGCCTGAATGCTTACACACATAGAATTCTAAATCTGTCTTTGTATACCCTGTAGTCTCTCTTAATTGGCTCCCACTTAATCCGAACTACTTTACTATTACCTAACACCCCATTCCATTGTAAATCTTATTCCTGATTTCTGTTAATATATGCTGGTGTTTGTCCCTCTGCCAATTTAATTTAAATGTTTCCCAAGCACACCTGGGAACCTCCTTGTGAAGACATTGACTCCAGTATTGATAAAGGGGCCCTTCATTTATCTCGAGTAGGTCCCTCCAGCAACAGATCTCGTCTCAATATCCCAAGAATCTGAAACATTTCCACTACATACTTGTGATCTTTTTAAAACTTGTGTCTTTGCAGCAGATACTCTAACCATTTTCCTTCCAATGTTTTTAGCTCCAATGCAAACAATAGCTTCTAGCTGTTCCATTCCTTCCTCTCCAATGTCTTTAGTCTTGCACTATGAATGTAAGGCACCATGCAAAACTTCTATTTGACCCTTTTTTCCCCAAACCTGTGTTATGTTTTAATGCTCTGAGAGTACCTCCCTCCTCCATTCGCTCAAGCACTGAATTCCAGATTCCAACTACCACTCGAGGAAAAAAAATCTTCCTCAAAAATCTTCTGTGGTCTTTGGCCTGTGGAAAAGGTTTCAACTATCTACCCTATCTATGCCCCTTAGATCCAACTCCCAGCCTTTGCTCCTAGGAACACAAGTCCTGACTATCCAATCTCTCTCCATAAATAAGGTCTTCCAGTCCATGGAACATCTGACTGAGTGTCCTCTGCACCTTCTCTAATCCAGTCATGTCCTTCCTGTTGGGCGGTGTTCAGTACTGTACATGATAATCCAAAGAAAATGTGATATTTTTCAAATTCTCCACAATTAACGGTCAATTGATAAAGGTAGAACATTTGGACTATAGACATCAAGTCAAATACTAATCAAGGAAATGTAATACATACTGCAATTCAGTGGATAAAATAATTTTCTGTGGAGTTTCAAAAAGCATAACACACTTGTTAATATACACTGTATTCACATTGCTGTCTTTCCAAACTTTGGGTTACAATATCAGCTGGGTACATCAGCTGACATAATGAAAATCCCCCCTTGTGCCCAAAATTGTCTGTTAGCTATTCTCCCAGATGTCAGGGGTAATCCTTGATCAAAGTTTCACATTGTCAGACAATCCAGGCAGCAAGTTTCGGCCACGTTGTGAGTGCACTGTTTGCAAAGTCAGCAACTCTCAGACGTGTTTGAAAAACAGTTGGGATCAGTGAAGAAATGACTGACTTAAAACTGAAATTAGTATTGGTATGAATACTGTATATTATTGCCACATATACCAAGATACAGTGAAAAGCTTGTCTTGCATACTGTTTGTACAGATCAAAGCATTACACAATGCATTGGGCTAGAATAAAGTAAAATAACAATGCAAACTAAAATGTGAAATCTACTGAAAAAGTGCAGTGCAGGTAGACAATAAAGCGCACAATCATAACAAAGTAGATTGTGAGTACAAGTGTCCCTCTTATTGTGCAGGAGGTCCATGCAGGAGTCTGATAACAGTGGGGTAGAAGCTGTCGTTGAGCCTGGTGGTACGTGCTTTCAAACTTTTCTATCTTCTGCCTGATGGGAGGGGAGATATGTCCGGGGTGGGTGGGTTCTTTGATTATGCTGGCTGATTTACTGCGGCAGTGAGAAGTGAGAAGCTGATGCAAAGAAACAGGTTATGCCATTTTAAAGACAAATCTTACCCTTGTTACTGGAGCTCTGCTCAGTTGCAATATGAATGGAATATTAGCTGTTGTCCTCAAGTTCAGCTCTTGAATTGGGGAAAGGCTACTTTCAATACTGTATGGGAGGACTTCATTATAGTAGACTGAGAGCAGATGCTTTTAGGTAAAGTGACCATGGAATTCTTTTAAATTAGAGTTTGCAACAGTAGAAGCTCAGAATGTTCGAGTAAGGATAAAAGGCAAAGAAGGCAAGATTAGGAGCCTTGGATGACAAAAAGATATTGAAGGTTTGTTCAAGGAAAAAACACAATCTCTTGGCAGGTATAGATAACTGGGATAGTGGAGTCTTTTGTAGGAGGGGAAAAAGTTAGGAAGGCGGGGGGGGGTGGTTTCATGACATATATTTGACAAATAAGATTAAGGAGAATGCCAAGAGATTCTATATAAAAAAAAAAGGAGTCCTGATTAACAGTCTAGGCCTGAACTATGAACTGTCCCTGTATAGATGCTGCCTGACCTGCTGAGTTCACCAGCATTTTATATTTGTGATCCTTAATTTCATAGGTCGAAGCATGGAATACAAAGCACTAGTTAGACCATTCTCTAAGCAGTAGTCAGAGTACTGTGTGCGGTTCTAGTTGTCATAGTACAGAAAGGCAATAGTTGCACAGGAGAGAACACACAGGAGATCCATCAAGATGTTACCTAGACTGGAGGTATGAAGTTATAGTTTATTTCCAATGGAGCAAAGGAAACTTGTGTGTGTGGGGGGGGAGGGGGGGGTGACATGATCAAAGTTCATAAAATTATGAGAGACATAGATAAGTTGATAATCAAAATCCATTTTCTGTAGTGGGGGGGCGTATCAAAAACAAGGAAGCATAGGTTTAAGGTGAAAGGAGGGAGTTTTAAAGGGTTTTTACTGGAAAGATTCTTTTTTTGCTCACACAGCGATTGTTATCCTGAACTTGGAAGAGGTTGAGTCAGATACAATCACTATGCTTAAGAGGCATTTAGACAGGCACTTAAACAGGCAAGGCAAATCTCGTGCAGGTACATGGGGTGAATATAAATGAGCAAGAATGTCAGTGTAGATTACCTGGTTTTGTGCTGCTCTGCTCTATAACTCTACAACTTCATGACTTAAGATACCTTAAACATGAGTTTAAGTAAACATAAAAATGAGCTTTGCCGGACTTAACCTGTTTGCAACAGGACAAGTCTTCACTATGGATTTGAGTATTATTGAGTGCTCTATGAACCGAATTTATTCATCAGTTTTATTATCTCACTGGCCGGACATGGATAAATAATGCAATCATCTTAATAGAGTTTATCTACTTCAGTTCCCTGGATGCAATGCAATTTACTTATCTCATAATTTATTACATATGAATTTATTAATAAGGCAGGCAATCATAGAACAGAATCATGAAATCATTTGGGACACCTAATTTTTTAATGCTCAGCTCCAGCTAACAATAAATTCTGTATCTGCAAAACAAAATCAGGCAATGCTGAACCAATCTCAATTATATACAGTACTGTACAAAAATCTTGGGTACATAATTATAGCTAGGGTGCCTAAGACTTTTGCACAGTACTGTAGTAATTTTATGTATTGCAGGAAGAGGGCAATCATGGTTGGGAAAAGGAGAAGGGAGAGGGGAAGGAGCGGGAACCACCAGGGAGACATTCTGTAATGATCAATAAACCAATTGTCTGTCATTAAATGACCTTGCCTGGTGTCTCAGGGCTGGGTGTGTCTGCACGTGCACCACACCCTGCCCCAACGCTCAATCTCTGCCACCCGTCCCACACCCCTCTCATGGCACTCCACCCTCACCATTCCCAATATCCTTTGCTCCTGCCTGATTTATAAACTTGCTCTCCACTCCATGTTGACAAATATAGTACTGTGCAGCAGTCCTAGCAGCCCTATCTATCTATATATATATATATATATATATATATATATATATATATATATATATATATGCCTAAGACTTTTGCACAGTGCAGTAACTTGTAACTGGCGTGAAAGATGATTGCATCAGAATCTAGGGGAACTCAGCTGTACTGTTTGTCACTTTGTTGCCTCTCTCCCATTTCCCATTACTTCACCTAAGGTCAAGCAGTTGTTGCACATTGGTTCTTTAAGATTGTTATAGCTGGGAGTGATAAGGGTACAAGCTCCCACTACCGATTAATTGCTCCTAATGGCGTGCATCTCAAATAGCCTCTAACGACCAAGTCCAGCTCCTGGCCTTCAGGTGTAGCTTAGCTACTATGTCCAGTGGAACCATTTCTACTGACAGGAGAAGAGGCAAAGATGGGTTACAGGCACCTTAATAACAGTTGCTTCCGGCAGATGGGGCTCATCAGCTGTGGTTGGCAGCTCAACTAGGAGAAGGAAAACTCTGATCTCAAAACTCTGCTGCCTTGTGGCTTTACCCACTCATGGGGAAGGCTTTGGGAGTAAGCCCTGAGGAGAAATCTGGAGCTGGAGTGTCCAAGGCAGTCCTACATTGAGCTCGACACGGACTGGCAACTTCTGTGATGCCGCTGCTGCCAAACTGTATCGCTTTCTGATGTTCCTTTGGGATCTTCTGATGTATGGAGAGAGGGAGCCTGCTACAAACGCAACAGCTTGCTCTCCATACCATACAGCCCTGGCTTGCATACTGGCTTGTATATCACATAGACATCCTGGACACAACATCAGTGGTTGACCCCCACCAATGGAAGGCCTCTGTTGCAAGCACCAAGAGAAAAACAATTGGACAGTTGAAGCCTTGTTTTGCCTGTGTGATATCTTGATGTAGGAGTACTTGATACTGTTCTTTGACAGAAATAGAATGATACGGAAAAAGAGAATGGCTTTGTTTATTTCAGTGCTACCAGAGTGAAAATGGATATTTCTTTGAGTGAAATCAATATGGAAATTTGACACCATCATGCACAAATCTTTGAAGTGATATACTGTATTTCCTTGCGCAACGATACTTTTGTTCCAAGAAGTGACAACTATGCTTCATTTCCAGAAGAATAATGCTTTTATTGTGCAGTGCTGTACTGGAACCCTATTAAGTTAGCCTTTTACTTCAGGAAAATTAGAATATTAATGATACTTTCTATACTTAATGTTTCACCTCTTCCACAATCTCAATGCTCCTCTTCCTCCATGCCCAAGCCCCTGATTACAGATGGCCCAAACTTCATTTTCCAATTATCCAACTCCCTGACCACTGATTGTTCATACTCCAATGGAGGCCCTGAAATTCCAGCTGCCATGTCTCCACATAATCACAATCTCAACAAGTAGCTGGCTTCCCTCCATATTCCTCCAATTCTAGCCTCAAGCCCATCCACTTTTATCTTTGCATCTTCTGCAGTGCATCAAGGAAGCAGCTCTAGGGCAAAAACAATCATTGACTCATTGCACAATGAGCAGATAGCACGTCTTTTGTGACATATTACAGCTTAACAGTTTTTCTGTTTTACGGAGTTGCTGGGTCTCATTTCCCTGAGCTCCCCATTAGATGCTATTTCAATTCCTCTTCCCATTTCCACACCAACCTGTCCATCCTCAGCCTTTTTTACTGGGTGAGGTCCAAAGCAAATTAGAACAACACCTCATATTCAGCTTGGGTGGTTTAAGACCCAATGGCAAGGACATTGAGATTTCCTATTTCAGGGAGCCATTCCTTCTGGTGCTTTTTCACTTTTCCACCCTTCTCTCAACTCTTTCTGATTCTCCTACAGTTCTCCCATTTCTGTCTCCTTTCTCTCTTCTCTCAATTCCACCCCCCCCGCCACGGCCAGCCACCTCATCTTTCATCTTTATCTCCTTCCTCTTCCTACCTCCATCCACCCACTACACACATTTCAACCACAGTTTTCCCTCACCTTTCCATATCTGATTCTGCTTCCAATTGTCACACACTTCTCCCCTAATAGTTCCCATTCTCACCCCCTTTACTTCTCAGAATCCAGAACTGGTACCCCAGTACCAGGTGAAAAAATTCAAATAAGCATTTTAATTTCAGGACCAGAGTCTTAGATTTCATGTTTCTCTTCTGTAATATAATTTCTGTATTGAGCCTCTATGTTCAAGATTTAGCTCACTGGACTAGTACAGAATGTAAACATTGAAATAAATCAATAGACCTTAAGGCATGTTCATATAAAATAATTAAGGGATAACTTCCATTTTGCAGGATGGTATGAAATAATAAATATATCCTGTGGTGAATAATGGTGAAGCTGCAGGCAGAAGCTGAAGACTTGAGTATTTTATTGCTTTTTTAATGACCAAGGAAGTGTAAATTTATGATATAAGAAGAGCCAATTTAGATGTTGGTGTGAAATGATTGTAATGGAGATGAAACAAGTTAAAGATAAACGATGTTCCATGTCAAAGACATGTCCGTATTAGACCACGGATGCAATCAAATGAAGCAAAATGCTCATAACCCAGCAAGCAGTTCTAATATATATTTTTAAAAAAGTGAGTTCTTCCTCTGGGACACTCAGCTTATTCATGTAACTTCTGATCATTAGAAGAGGAAATCTGCTCATGGCTATGTATGTAAAGTTATTACTGGTGGTATGGTATTGTTTCTGTTCATGCTTTGTGATTGTCATGAAATAATTGTCATTCTGACGATGTGGTTTCTTTACATTGATCTATAATTGTATGAAGTATGCCATAAAATTCTCAGTGAAAAATGTCTATTGACCAATTTTGAGAGGCATTATCTCCTGTATGATATGAAAATGAAGGCATGGAGGATATAGTTTTGCCTTCATTGTGAAGTAATCTGTCAGAGGTGGATACCCATCCTTTATTTTCAGTCCAATTTGTGAATTAAAATCTCTTTGGTTGGTTGATGAATTATTTATTACATTAATTTTGAAGCTTCACATTTAGCATGCTACTCAATATTATACAAGCTTGAGAGAATATTGCTATTTCACCCAATGGGGGTGAAATTCAACCTCTGCAGTAAGGAAATTTGATACTGAATCAGCAATTGGACTTACCTTCTGCCCTATTTTCTTTTCCATTGACTTTTATCATTCACCAAAATTGAACTTCAGTCCTTAATGTTCCAAATTAAACTATAAAAACATTGTAGGTTCTCAAATTAAAGGCACAAAGGAAAAACACATTAAAAAAACAAGTTCCTAGTTTACAACAATTGAAAAGGTTTCAAATGAGTTCTGTTTTCATTGTTATTTGAAGAGAGATGATCTCCAAAGAATAATGCTTACTGATGTTTAAGAACCTTCCTCTCGCTAGATTGGATGAAGCCTAATTTTTTTATTCTGTCAGAGCTGAGGGTATTTTTGTACAAGTTTCACTGGAACAGAACTGAGTTCTTTTTTTCATTTTAGTACAATAAGCTAATGGTGGCTCTAATTTATTTGATTGGTGAAGTGAGGTTAGCATATTCCTCCACAGAACAAGTTAGAGTTTAGATCATCCAAGTAGGTTAGATGAGAATAGCTTTAATTCGGTGGAATGGAAATGGTTACAACAGGAATTCTGCAGATGCTGGAAATTCAAGGGATTGACGAAGGGTCTCGGCCTGAAACGTCGACTGTACCTCTTCCTAGAGATGCTGCCTGGCCTGCTGCGTTCACCAGCAACTTTGATGTGTGTTGAATGGAAATGGTTTATTTGTTCAGCTTAGTTGGATCATTTGCGAGCTCCCACCTCTTTCATGTAGAGCAGTTAAGTGCATGGCCTTACACTTCCCTGCACTGTTTTCCTCCTGCCATTTCTTGCCCATTCCCCTAATCTTATCTTATTTAGAGGTACAGCATCGAATAGGCCCTTTTGGCCCTTTGAGCTGTGCTGCCAGCCCAATCATGGGAAAGTTTACAATAACCAATTAACCTACTAATCAGTGCATGCATTCCACGGAAGGAATGTACAAATTCCTCACAGCTGGCGTTGAACTCCAACTGCCCGAACTGTAACAGTGTTGCACTAACCACTACACTACTGTGGTGCCTCTATCTTCCCAGGTCCCACTTATTCCCACTCCTTCGTATCTTTCCTGTACTGAGCTTATATCTTGTTTAGTAGCCTTATTAAAGTTGCTATTAATATCTTTTTACATAATTAAATAATGCAAAAAAATCTTTCTAATTAAAGAAAGGAATTTTTTTAGATCAATGAAGTTTTCTTCTGTTTATTCTTTTGCATTGTAGAAATGCTAGAATTGAACTCAAGATGGAGGAGCAAATGGAATAAAGCCTTATCTTCTATAAAATCTTCATAAAACTAGAATCAAAGTTTGTTGTGAGTCGTATTGAGCATGTGATGAAAGCTGTTATTAGGGATTGATCAATAGAAAAATGGACAAATTCTAATTTCCTTTAGGAAACAGGCAGTCACTTCTCAATGGCAGTTTCACACATGGATATAAGTTAAAGATCAATCCATTGTGTGATACATACAACATTTTTTAGTTACTAATGGGAAGTGGATATTGACAAGGCTGATATTTATTGTTCACTCTATAACTGGCTATGAATTGAATGATTTCCTGGACCATTTTAGAGAACATTTAAAAGTTGACCATACTTTGGGAATCATTATGGAGTGACAGGTGAAGGATAGTAAATTTCCTTTCCTGAGACAATTAGGAAACCAGATGGTATTTCACAACAATTGGTTAGTTCACATTCACCATCACTAATACTGATAGTTGGTATAATATGATATACTAGGTATTCATTTCATACTTACTTAATTTCTTGAATTTAACTTCCCCAGCTCCCATGATGCATTTGAACTCTGGACTTACAGATCAATAGATCAGATCTCTGGATTATTAGTCCAATAAATTCCTCCCTTAACATACTGTCAAAGCCTATTGTCTGCAACATTTAGAGAATTTCCTATTATATTAAATTGCCTTTGAGAGATAATAAGGCTATGCTTTCCGTATTCAATTAACATCTTCTAGAAAATCAGCAGTAACCGGAGCTTGACATAGAATGCAGTACAATGATGAGGATGAGGAGAAAGGACAAGACTAAATTAATTTTCCTACTCAATTAAGTCAAGGTATTAATGGCGAAAGATGTTGGCCTCCTGCTAAGGAAAGTGAAACAAAAAGGGTATGATTAGTGAGAAAATAAGATTAATGTTGTTTAACCCAAGCAACCACTTTAATGTTAACTGAAGGCACAGCCACTCATTTAAATATATTCTGATGTTATCAACTGTAAACTTTGACACAGACTGTCAAGACCAGAATCATGGAGCTAACCGTGCTTGCATGTTGCCTGATAGTGAAGAATTGTGTTGAAAACAACAGCACCTGCTCTTTAATGTTAGGCCAGAGTCCATTTTATTGAAACAGAATGACTCATTGCTAGATTCATGAAATGGTTACGGGATCCTCGATGTTGGCAAGTATTTACTAAACCAAGCAATAGGGCTAAGCAGAACGAGGTTTGAATTTGTCCACAGTTTGCTCCCAATCACAGAACTTGGCCGTTGAGCTCCATAGATGTCAAAGTAAAATAAACAGATGAAAACTTAATGATCTAATGATAAACAATCTGTTCATTTGGATTACATCTTGGGCAATAAAGATGACAATTACCTCTATATATACCCACCAAGAATTACTTTTCAGCCATGGATTTGTATGGCCAAAGAAGGGAGAAACTACAGTTTGTAGTTTAGTTAGAACTTATTTATTGGCAACTTGTTTTCTCTGGTTCCCTGTTGTGATGAAGGGTTTTCAACCTGAAACATTAATTCTGTTTCTCTTTCCACAGATGCTGCTTGGTCTGCTGGGTATTTCTGGCATTTTTTTAAATTTTCAATGACCTTGCTTCTCCAGTGCAGCCATTTGGTAATTTATCTCATTATGATCTCTAACTGTCCCCAACAACACTGTTAATTTTAAGAGCTGGCCTCAAATTCTCAAAGGTGCCAATTATTACAAGGAATTTCTGCAGACTCATCCTAATCATTGCCTTAAATTACTTCAACCTTCACTGTCCATTTTGTTCCACTCATTCAAATGAAAACCCTGAATGGCTATCAAGTTTCATGTAATCTAAACATAACACCAGCAAGACTCCTTTAGGCAAGGAGGTCCTCGGGCACTCTTGATTTAATTACACAGGGAATGCTGAATTTCTGGGGGAGATTAAATTAAAATAAGGATGACACTGGATGATAATATAATGAATTCTGAATAGTTGGAGGCAATTATAGAAGAAATAAGTGATCTGTGATGGTAATTTGACTCTAAACTAGAGACAGCTCAATTTTATACTTGAGTAATTCAGTTCCCTTACAAAAAATAGAACCAAAGTTTGAAAGTGAAGCAGAAAACTGCTGCTTAATAGTGCAGTGAGCATGAGGGGCTGAGGATCAATTGCTATCCAATATATTTTTGATTCTATGGGGTTACATTTGGATGGGTGTATAGGGCAATGTAGTGGATTTATCTCTAAAATCAGCCTAACCTCCTGCTTGATATTCAATTCCACATAACCAATGGAAGAGCCATATAATAGCTCCTTTATATCTAGAATCTCCATGAGCTTGCAGTTATGGGTTGAAAGATTAGAGTCCAAGGCATGCTGTGAGTCAGGACGCAGTACATTTGATCTTCTGCTTGACAATGGTTCAACAATGGAGTGCCAAAATGCTAAGTGGAGAGTCTGCAGGTATCTGACATCCATACTTCACTTTACACGAGGAAGAGTTGAAGGAAGCTAGACCCAATTAACTTGAATGGAATTGGAAATAGATTAAACATGGGCAATGATCTGGTATATAGAGGCAAAGTGGAATTGTCCATTTTGACACCAAAACTAAAGATAAAAAATGTTAGCTAAATGTAGAGATAGTATAGAGCTCAAAGATGAAAAGGGATGTGGTTTCCCAGTGACAGATTTACAAAAAAATGGAAGAATTTAAGGTGGGGGGTTATATAGGAGGCAGGGTTTGAGGGTCGGCACAACATTGTGGGCTGAAGGGCCTGTACTGTGCTGTACTATTCTATGTTCTATGTTCTAAAAGTCAAACATAAAGGTGCAGCAAGTAATTTGGAAAGCTAGCAGAGTGAATGGTCTTTGATCTGAAGTGTTAGCTGTTCTTCTTCCCACAGATGTAGCCTGATCTTTTGATCATTTTCAGCATTTGCTGTTTTTAATAAGTAAATGTTATTGTTTAACTTGCTTCAAAAAGGCAACAATTATATTATGCCAAAAAACAATAATGTGGGCTGCCTTAATGACTATTGGCCGGTAGCACTCACACCTACAGTGATGAAATGCTTTGAGAGGTTGGTCATGACTAGACTGAACTCCTGCCTCAGCAAGGACCTGGACCCATTGCAATTTGCCTATCGCCACAATAGGTCAATGGCAGGCGCAATCTCAATGGCTCTCCACATGGCTTTAGACCACCTGGACAACACAAACGCCTACGTCAAGATGCTGTTCATCGACTATAGCTCAGCAATTAATACCATCATTCCCACAATCCTGATTGAGAAGTTGCAGAACCTGGGCCTCTGTACCTCCCTCTGTGATTGGATCCTCAACTTCCTTACCAGAAGACCACAGTCTGTGCGGATTGGTGATAACATCTCCTCCTCGCTGACGATCAACACTGGCGCACCTCAGGGGTGTGTGCTTAGCCCACTGCTCTACTCTCTGTATACACATGACTGTGTGACTGGGCATAGCTCAAATACCATCTACAAATTTGCTGATGATACAACCATTGTTGGTAGAATCTCAGATGGTGACGAGAGGGCGTACAGGAGTGAGATATGCCAACTAGTGGAGTGGTGCTGCCACGACAATCTGGCACTCAACGTCAGTAAGATGAAAGAGCTGATTGTGGACTTCAGGAAGGGTAAGATGAAGGAGCACATACCAATCCTCAGAGGGATCAGAAGTGGAGAGAGTGAGCAGTTTCAAGTTCCTGGGTGTCAAGATCTCTGAGGATCTAACCTGGTCCCAACATATCGATGTAGTTATAAAGAAGGCAAGACAGCGGCTATACTTTATTCGGAGTTTGAAGCGATTTGGCATGTCAACAAATACACTCAAAAACTTCTATAGTTGTGCTGTGGAGAGCATTCTGACAGGCAGCATCACTGTCTGGTATGGAGGGGCTACTGTACAGGACTGAAAGAAGCTGCAGAAGGTTGTAAATCTAGTCAGCTTCATCTTGGGCACTAGCCTACAAAGTACCCAGGACGTCTTCAAGGCGCAGTGTCTCAGAAAGGCAGCGTCCATTATTAAGGACCTCCAGCACCCAGGGCATGCCCTTTTCTCACTGTTACCATCTGGTAGGAGGTACAGAAGCCTGAAGGCACACACTCAGCGATTCCGGAACAGCTTCTTCCCCTCTGTCATCCAATTCCTAAATGGACATTGGACATTGAAGCTTTGGACACTACCTCACTTTTTTTAATATACAGTATTTCTGTTTCTGCACATTTAAAAAAAATCTATTCAATGTATGTAATTGATTTACTTGTTATTTATTATTATGTTTTATTTCATTTTTTATTATTATTTTTCTCTCTCTGCTGGATTATGTATTGCATTGAACTGCTGCTGCTAAGTTAACAAATTTCACGTCACATGCCGATGATAATAAACCTGATTCTGACTCTGATATACGGCTTTGTTGAGACTACATTTAGAGCATTGTTGGTCTCTTTGATTAAGATGATATTAATACATTGGAAGCAGTCCAAAAAAAGTTGACTAGACTAATACCTGCATTGTATCTGATATAATGTGAGGAAAGGCTGGATGGATTAGGTTTGAATTGGCTAGAGTTCAGAAGAGTGACAGACAACTTGATTGAAACATCTGAGATCCTGAAGGGTCTTCACAAGAGAGAGTTGTCCCTTATGGGAGAATTTAGAAATAAGGGACACTATTTAAGATTCAGGAATCACTCATTTAAGACTAAAGGTAATTTGTTTTCTCTCAGAAAGTCTTAAGTCCTTGGAACACTCTTCCATAAAGGACAATGGAAGTGGATGTTTTGAATATTTTTAGGAGAGAAATGGATACTTGATAAGCAAGGAAGAGAAAGATTAACGTCGGTAGATGAGAATGCAGAGGTGAGTTTACAATCAGATCACCAATGGCCAATAGCAAGGGGAGTAGGCCTAACGGGTCAACTCGCATTGCTAATTTGTACGTAAGTGTGCTTATGTTTCTTTAATAGCCCTCTGTACTGGTCACTGGTCACAATCTTGAGGTCAGGACTGAACCTGTGTCTCTGGTGCTGTGAGGCAGGAGCTCTAGTAGTTATTAGTTGTCGTTCATAATCACATGGGCTTTTACTTCAGATAATTCTGATGTGTGAGACTCGGTCAAAAACCTCGTTCTCTCTTCTCCTCCTTTCCATCAGGTAGTAAAGTTTGAGAACACATACCACCAGACTGAAGTACAGCTTCTATCTCGCTGCTATAAACATCTTGAACAGACCTCAAGATGAACTCTCCCTCTCTCTCAGTCGACTTCATTGTTGCCCTTGCACCTTATATGTCTAATTGCACAGCACTTTCTGTCTAACTGTAACACTATACCGTATTCTACATTCTGTTTCTATTTTCTTTTTGTACTATATCAATGTACTGATGTTTGGAATAATCTGTTGGAATAGCATGTAAACAAAACCTTTTCAATGTTCTGAGGGCATGTGAAAATAATAAATTAATTACAAAATTACCAATTCATGAAGAACATCAAATTTGGTCAGCCTTCTCTTCCTTTCAAGCAAAGCAATATCACATCATATTTTCCTAGTGCTCTGGCATCAAGCTTGTTGCTAAGGGGGATTAGAAAATGATAATCAGTGCCTCTGTTATTTCCTCTCTTGCTTCTCTTAAGAAATTGGGTTACATTTTTACTGGATCTAGCAAATTACCCAGTTTTAAAAAGTGATAAACAACTTCATATTTATCCTCTCATTATGTTTCACATCTTCCTCCTTATTTTCAATATCTGTGTAATCTCTCCTTTTTGCAAACAAAAATGTGAAGTACTCATTGAGAAATAGCCCATATTTTCTCCATCCAGACAATGGCCTCCAATAGTCTCCACTCCTTCTGTTATGATCCTCTTTCACTTTATGTATCTATTAAGTATTTTGGTATTTCATTGGTTTTATTTATCAATATATTCATATTTACTCACTTTTTCTTGTTAAATTCCATTTTAATTTCATTCCTACACTTTCTAGACCTAAGGCTCCCTGTAGTTTTCAGCTCTTAGTAAGTGTCATGGGCATCCCATTTTTCCTTAAGATTCATAATCCATAAAAATGAATATTTTCTTAATAACATATCACATTAAAAATGTATCAGGAGAGATGGCCATGATTGCTTGAGACAGATTTTATTTGCATAGTTTTCAAAATGTATGCTATAAAAATGAAAATTCCAAATAATCGATAACATAGAACCAACACTATATTATGTTAATAACAGAAACATTACATTGAGCATTGAGAGCTGTTAACTTGACTAAGGCAGAAATTCTGCCTGAAGTGAATTAGAAACTGAATCAGAATAATTCTATGCAAGGAATTATTGAAGCATTGATAGGGGGCAACCAGTATGTGAAAATACTGTGGGCCCAACACATTAATACAATCACAAAAGGCCCTCATTAAAAGTTTGACGAGATTTGGCATGTCACCAAAAACAATGCACAGGATCACAAGAGGTTGTAGAATCAATCAGTCCATTACAAGCACAACCCTCCCCATCACTGAGGACATCTTCGAGGGATGGTGCCTCAGGACCATCCATCACTAATACCCTCAAAATACGGGACACACCCTCTTGTCGAATGCCTATGAGATGGCTTTTTAAGAGCAACTTGTGGATGAGCCCACTAGAGGTTCAGCTATTCTGGATTGGCTGTTTGCAACAAACCAGAATTGATTAGAGAGCTAAAGGTAAAGGAACCCTTTGGAGGCAGTAATCATAACATGTTTGAATTCACCCTGAGAAGGAGAAGCTAAAGTCAGATGTACCAGTACTGCAGTGGAGTAAAGGAATTACAGAGCTGGTCAAAATTGATTTGGAAGAGCACACTAGCAGGGATGACATCAAATCATTAATGGCTGGAATTTCTGGGAGCAATTCAGAGGACACAGGATAGATACATCCCAAAGGAGAAGTATTCATAAGACAGGATGATGCAACTGTGGTTGATAAGGGAAGTCAAAACCAACATAACAGCCAAAGAGAGGGCATATAATAGAGCAAAAAATGGGAAGTTTGAGGATTGGGAAGCTTTTAAAAAACCAACAGAAGGCAACTAAAAAGTTATGAAGAAGGAAAAGATGGAATACAAAGGTAAGCTGGTCAATAATATTAAAAGGGATACAAAAAGATTCTTCAGATATATAAAGAGTAACTGAAAGGCGAGAGTAGATATTGGACTGCTGGAAAATGGCGCTAGCGAGGGACAAGGAATTGGCAGACGAACTGAATAAGTATTTTGCATCAGTCTTCACAGTGGAAGACACTAGCAGTATGCCAGAGTTTCAAGAGTGTCAGGGGGCAGAAGTGAGTGAAGTTGCCATTACTCGGGAGAAGGTCCTTGAGAAACAGAAAGGTCTGATGGCTGATAAGTCACCTGGATCAGATGGTCTGCACCCCAGGGTTCTGAAGGAGGTATCTGAAGAGATTGTGGAGGCATTAGTAATGACCTTTCAATAATTGATGAATTCTGGCATGGTTCCGGAGGACAGGAAAATTGCGAATGTCACTCCAAGAAGGGACGAAGGCAGAAGCAAGGAAATTACAGGCCAGTTAGTCTGACCTCCCTAGCTGGAAGATGTCGGAGTCGATTGCTAAGAATATGGGTTCAGGGCACTTGGAGGCACATGATAAAATAGGCCAAAGTCAGCATGGTTTTCTTCAGGGGAAATCTTGCCTGACAAATCTTAAAATTCTTTGAAGAAATAACAAGCAGGATAGACAAACGAGAATCAGTGGATATTGTGTATTTGGATTTTCAGAAGGCCTTTGACAAGATGCCACACGTGAGGCTGCTTAACAAGTTCCATGGTATTACAGACATGGATAGACCATTGGCTGATTGGCAGGAGGCAAGAGTGGGAATAAAGGGAGTCTTTTCTGGTTGGTTGCCAGTAACTAGTGGTGTTCCACAGGGGTCTGTGTTGGGACTGTTTCTTTTCATGTTATATATTAATGATTTGGATGAAGGAATTGATGGCTTTGTGGCCAAGTTTACAGATAAGACAAAGATACGTGGAGGAGCAGGTAGTGTTGAGGAAGAAGAGAGTCTATTGAAGTACTTACACAGATTAGGAGAATGGGCAAAGAAGTGGCTGATGGAATACAATGTCGGGAAGTGTATGGTCATGCACTTTGGTGGAAGAAATAAAAGCATAGTCTATTTTTTAAATGGAGAGAAAATTCAAAAATCTGGAGGTGTAAAGGGTCTTGGGAGTCCTCATGCAGGATTCCCAGAAGGTTAATTTGCAGGCTGAGTCTGTGGTGAGGAAGGCAAATGGAATGTTAGCATTCATTTCAAGATGACTAGAATGTATAAGTAAAAGCAAGGATATAATGTTAAGGGTTTATAAAGTACAGGTGAGGCCTCATTTGGAGTATTGTGAGCAGTTTTGGGCCCCTTATTTAAGAGAAGATGAACTCACATTGGAGAGGGTTCAAAAGAGGTTCACAAAAATGATTTTAGGATTGAAAGGTTTATCATTAGAGGAGAGTTTGATGGCTCTGGGCCTGTACTCACTAGAATTCAGAAGAATGATTGGGGATCTCATTGAAAGCTATCAAATATTGAAAGGCCTTGACGGTGTAGATTTGGAGAGGATGTTTCCTATGATGGGGAAGTCTAAGAGTAGAGGACATAGCCTCAGAATAGAGAGACACCCATTTACAACAGTGATGAGGAGGAATTCCTTAAGCCAGAAAGTGGTGAATCTGTAGAATTTGTTGCCACAGGCAGCTGTGGAGGCCAAGTCATTGAGTTTATTTAAGGCAGAGGTTGATTGCTTCTTGATTGGTCAGAGCATGAAGAAATACAGGGAAAAGGCAGGAGATTGGGGCTGAGAAGGAAATGGATCAGTCATGATGAAATGGTGGAGCTGACTCAATGGGCCAAATGGCCTAATTCTGCTCCTATGTGTTATAGTCCTATGGTTTTCATGTTACTACTATTGGGGAGGAGGTTCATGAGCCTGAAGATTCACACTCAATGTTGTGTATTTAGTACTTCAGTAATATTTGAGTAATCTTGTAAATATATTGTTTGATTGAGCATTCTTTGTTGTTTATATAATTCAATACGGTTATAAGTAAAAATACGTGAATTGCATATGTCATCAGGCTATCATGTGATATTTGCAGAACTCACTTTAAATAGATACAAAGCTCTTCCCAGACTCAAGTGTTTTCCTTTCAATTAGTTTAATGTTGTTTCGAACTTACAAAACATAACTAATATTTTAAGAACGGGTACTTCCCCTCTGCCATCAGATTTCTGGATGGTCCATGAACACTGTTCCTCTTTTGCACTAATTATTCAATTTGTTATTTTTGTAACTTCTAGTAGTTTGTTATGCTGGCACTGTACTGCTGCCATAAAACAACAAATTTCATGACATATGTCAGTAACAATAAATCTGATTTTGATAGTAAAAATGTTTTCTGAATATAATACAAAATAATTTTTGTGGGTGGATTGCTATTGTTTCTTTTTAAACCAGCTTTTGTTAATTTCAAGATTCCAGGTGGGAGGTTCTGAAAACTGATGGGAAATGATTGAGTCAGTCTATGAGTGAAGTGATAGATGTTACACAATAAAGAAGGTGATGCTATCAGTACAAGTGCTTTACTGTTTGCATCAGGGATGATTAGTTGGATATTCTTTCTCCAAGAAAATTTGCAAAATTACTTCTGCAGAAGCTCAGAATCAGGTTTAATATCACTGGCATATGCCATGAAATTTGTTATTCTGTAGCAGCAGTGCATTGCAACACACAATAATAAAACTGTAAGTTAGAATAAGAAATATGTAAACAAAAAATAAATAACTAGTGCAAAAGCAAAAAAGAGAAAACAAAAAGAGGTAGTGTTCATTGTCCATTTAGAATTCTGATGGTGGAGGGGAAGAAGCTGTTCCGGAAAGTTTGACTGTGTGTCTTTAGGCTCCTGTACCCCCTCCTTCATGGTAGCAATGAGAAGAGGGCGCGTCCTGTATGATGGGAGTACTTAATGATGGATGTCACCTTATTGAGGCATTGTCTTTTGAAAGTGTCCTCAGTGCTGAGGAGGCGAGTGCCCATGATGAAGCTGGCTGAGTTTACAACTTTCTGCAGCTTTAAACCAACATCCAAAATCAGGGGCACAAAAGAGGCTGCAGGTGCTGGAAATCTAGAGCAACACACAATGGTGCTGGAGGAACTCAGCAGGTTGGGTGGCATCTATGGAGGAAAATGGAGAGTCAACGTTTTGGGTCAAAACCCTTCAGAATCAGGAATCATTTAGATTAGATTAGATTATGAGGACACGCAGTCCTCTTTTATTGTCATATAGTAATGCATACATTAGGAAATGATACAATGTTCCTCCAGAATGATATCACAGAAACACAAGCAAACCAAGACTAAAAAAACTGACAAAAACCACATAATTATAACATATAGTTACAACAGTGCAAAGCAATACTGTAATTTGATAAAGAACAGACTATGGATTTTGTGGCTAATAAGCAGTCTTGTGCAGATACCAACATTTTCCATTCCCGTCCTACCTACTCTTAATACTTGCTCTTTTAACACAAAATGATCCCTTGTTTTGGATATTGGTTCACATATCCCGCAAAAGGAATTACTGCCTTTACGATGCTATCAGAGAAAGAATATTGTTCTGATAGATTAAGATTTCCCAAAACCTACATGGCGAAACAGTTCGCTAGTCTGTGTCACAGACCATGTGGTTTAAACGTCCATCACCTCACACCTAGATAGACAAATCATTTTCCAGCATTTTTTTTAACCTTTCATCAGCAAACCAGGAAATATTCAAAATGACATTAAAATGCCATACACATAATCCACCTACTAAAGCTATTCTTTGTTACATTCAGAAAATATTGGTAATGTATCACAGTATTTTCATAAAATGATATAAAACTGCTGGTTGAACCCCATCAACATTCTACACGTACAATTTTATGATTCAGGCTCCAATTTGCTTCAAGGTGGACTTGCTGTCTTAATTAGATTTCCAGCTCCCAATGATCAATTTAATGCTTCTGTTATTATCATCATACATTGTTGGCTCTACATAATTGAATATTTGGAAACTTCATTTTTCACCATGAATAAATTTTAAAACTACGCAAATAAAATCTGTCTTGTGCAATCATGGTTGTTTCTACTGATATATTTTTAATGGGATTTGTTATTAAGAAGTGACTTATGTTGGGATAGGAATGCTTGCTTTTCAGACGCTGAGATAACGAAGCATGCTTGTGCAAAGGGGCTCAGAAATCGTTATGTATAATTGGTCAGTAGGCCAGCCAACCTCTTTGGAGAGAGACGTAGATAACTAATCAATACCAAAAAAGATCACTGTAAATGAAACACAAACCTCATAATTAAAGCTGGTTTATCTATCAACTTACTCTTTAAGTTTGGTTTGGCTCCCAAAAAGAATAACCACCACTAGGTGGAAGTGGATGTACATTGTATAAATGTGCATTTGAACACTCTGCCTTTCACACGTGCATTTATATATGGATGTGTTAAAGTTCTGGGTAGAGTGCAGCATGAAATATGATCAATGGTCACTTATCTTCCACCTGTGCTCTTGATTATGTTGGGATACCAAGAGGAAGATTTTATGATGAGATTATAATACCCAGTAAGGAACATATTAAACTTTAATCCATTTAAGTGAAATTCAATATAGTTAGGACAATAGTCAGATTGGCTGTGTTACAATCCTTGTCTAGATTTCCTTTCCATTCTCTCCAGGTGATCCATAATGTTTAGGTGCAGCATTGGGAAATTTACCCAAAAATGTAATGCATTCTAGATTGATTATTATAAAGGAGTAAGCTACGATGAGCCATAGACCATGAAAGATCTCATGTAAAAATACATTTAATTCTGAAGTTATACAGAATAACTCTTTGTTCCCCAAAGGCATTTTGTGTTATGCCTGCTATCTTGATTACTGTTGTGGCGATACCTTTAGCCTAAAAGCAATGTTGAGCATGTTTAAACCGAAAAACATTAGATCAAAGATAGTTAATACTTTATAAGATGCCAGATAACAGCTGCCTATCCTGCAGAAGCCTTAGATTTGTATTTTACTTTTGCTTTGGAGTCAAAACTTTAAGCTGAATGTTAAGGACTTACAGAATTAGCAGACGTTTCTGCAAATGAGCATTCTTTTCCTGCACAAAGCAGGTATCAGAGTAATCAAACCAACAGTATATTTATTGCAAGTGCAAAGAGGAGATGTAAAGCCTATTTGAGACTCCCTTTCTGAAGTGAAGCTGCCTTGAATGGTAACAGATTAATAGTAGAAATGCTCAGGAAAAGCTTGCAACCTGTCTAACCAATCTTCTTTTAATGGCTGCTGGAAGCCCATACTAGAAAGGAACACATTTAAGATACTACTTTTCTCAGTGTTTTAACTGGAGTTAAAGACATGTACTCAATGAAATTACACTCGAAATACAAATAAAGTCTCTACCTGAACTCCTAAGAGCTGGAAACCAGAGTCCATATACACTAAGTGGCCAGTTTATTAGATACCTCCTGTCTTCTGCTGCTGTAACCCATCCACTTCAAGGTTCAATGTGTTGTGTGTACAGACATGCTCTTCTGCACACCACTGTTGTAACACCTAGTTATTTGAGTAAATGTCACCTTCCTGTCAGCTTGAACCAGTCTGACCATTATCGTCTGACCTATCTCATTAGCAAGGCACTTTCACCCACAGAACTATCGCTCACTGGATTTTAAAAATGTTTTTGCAGCACTTTCTGTTAACTCTAGAGACTGTTGTGTGTGAAAATCGCAAGAGATCAGCAGTTTCTGAAATACTCAAACCATCTTATCAGGCACTAACAATCATTTCACATCAAAGTCACTTAGATCACATTTTTTTCCCATTCTGATGTTTGGTTTGAACAACAACTGAACCTCTTGACCATATCTACATGCTTTTATGCATTGTGTTGCTGCCACTTAATTGGCAGATTAGATATTTGCATTAACGAGGTGGTGTACAGCTGTGCCTAATAAACAGGCCACTGAGTGTATATTTTTGTTAAAGCACAATTACTAAAAGCTCTGATTCATGGGAGAATTTTATTCTTTACATTTGAGCAGTTCTACTGTACCTTTTCTAGGCAGACGGATTTGATATAGGTCAGATGCGTAGTGAGGGCAATTACGCCAATCACATATACACAGTCCTTACTTACAGATAGAACCTGGGAACACACAAAATGCTGGAGGACCTCAGCAGGTCAGGCAGCATCTATGGAGGGAAATAAACAATCGACATTTTGGGCCCAGACCCTGAGTCTTAGACCAAACTATAGACTGTTTATTTCCCTCCATAGATGCTGTTTGATTTGCTGGGTTCCTCCAGCATTTTGTGTGTGTTGCTCAAAGTTTCCAGTATCTGCAGAATTTCTTGCAACTACATCTATCTATCTACAGTATCTTAGCTGAGACCAGTAAAATTCGTTGGAATGCCTAGATAACATTAGCAACTGGGATTGTGCAGAACTTATGACCCCCTGGGCTGTTTAGGTGATACGTTTGCTTCCCTTACACACGTGACACTACTGGAACTGAAAGTCTCATTTCCATGGCCACTGAAGGAGAATCAGAAAAGTACCAATCCTTACAGTGCCAAGCTTGAAAATGGACTCCATTCTTGCGCCCAGTGCAGTATGCTCTCAAAAATCCAACATCCATAGGACCATAAGACACATGGCCTAATTCTGCTCATTCGCCCCATTGAGTCTGCTCTGCCATTTGAGCGTATACTCCAGTGTGTACAGGTCCAGAGCCAAACACCCCTCATATATTAACCCTTTCATTACTGGGATCATTCTCAAGAACCTCCTCTGGGCTATCTCCAATGCCACCACATTCTTTCTCGGATATGGGACCCAAAACTGTTCACTATACTCCAAATATGATCTGACCAATGCCTTCTAAAGCCTCAGAATAACATCCTTGCTTTTATATTCTAATCCTTTTGAAATGAACACTAGCATTGCATTTGCCTTCATTACTATTTACCTGCAAGTTAACCTTTAAGGAATCCTGATCTAGGACTCCCAAATTCCTTTGTGCCTCTGATTTCTGAATTTGCTCCTTGTTTAGAAAATAGTCTACACCTTTATTTCTTCTATCAAAATGCATGACCACATGCTTCTATACACTGTATTCCTTCTGCCACTTTCTTGCCCACACAGCCAATCTGTCCAACTCCTTCTACAGACTTCCTTCTTCCTCAACACTACCTTGCTCTCCAGGTATCTTTGTATGATTGGAAACATGGCCATAAAAACATGAATTCTGTCATCTAAATTATTAACATACAACATGAAAAGTAGCAGACGCAACACCGAACCCTGTGGATAACATCTAGCCACTGGAAGCCAACCAGAAAAAGGCTCCTTTTGTTCCCAATCTTTGCCTCCTGCCAGTCAGCCGATCTTCTGTCCATGCTAGTATATTTCCTGGATTACTATGGGCTGTTATCTGTTTTGCAGCCTCATGTGTGGCACCTTGTCAAAAGCCTTTTGAAAATCTAAGCAAATAACATTCACTGACTCTCCTTTTATTGGTACTGTCTACTTCCTCAAAGAATTCCAACAGATCTTCCAGGCAAGATTTCCCCTTAAGGAAGCCATGCTGACTTCCATTTATTTTATCATGTGCCTTCAAGTACCTCAAGACCTCATCCTTAACAATGGACTCTAACATCTTGCCAACAACTCAGTTCATACTAACTGGCCTATAATTTCCAGTCTATTGCCTTCCTCCCTTCTTAAAGAGTTGAGTGACTTTTGCAATTTTCTAGTCGTCTGGAAGCATTCCAAAACTGAGTCACTCTTGAAAGGTTATTACTAATGCCTTCACAGTCTCTTTCAGAACTCTGGGATGTAGTCCACCTGATGCAGGTGACTTATCTACCTTCAGAACTTTCAGCTTCCCAAGCAACTTCTTTGAAACAGTGATTACACTCACTTCTGCCTCCAGGCACTCTCACATTTCTGGCATACTACTAGTGTCTTCCACAGTGACAAATGACACAACATACTAATTCAGTCCATCTACCATTTCTTTGTTCCCTATTACTACCTCTCCAGCATAATTTTCAAAGTGGTCTGATGTTTATTCTTGCCTGTCTTTTACTCTTTATATATGAAAGAAATTTTGATACCCAATTTTATATTATTGCTTTGCTTATCTTCATCTTTTCCCTCCTTATGGCTTTTTAGTTGCCTTCAGTTGGTCTTTAAAAGCTTCCTAATCCTTTAGCTTCCCACTAGTTTTGCTATATTGTATGCCCTCTCTTTTGCTTTTATGCCATCTTTGGCTTGCCTTGTCAGCCAAGGTTGCCTTATTCTCCCTTTAGAATGCTGCTTCTTCTTTGAGTTGAACCGATCCTGCATCTTCCAAATTACTCCCAGAATTTACTGTCATTGCTGCTCTACTGTCATCCCTGCTAGTGTCCCCTTCCAATCAACATTGGCCAGCTCCTCTCTCATGCTGCTGTAATTTCCCCTTACTCCACTGTAATACTGATACATCTGACTTTAGCTTCTCCCTCTCAAATTGTAGGGTGAATCCTATCATATTATGATCACCTGCCCCCAAGGGTTTTTTAACCTTTAAGATCTCTAATCAATTTTGGTTCACTGCACAACATCCAATCCAGGACAGCTGATCCTCTAGTGGGCTCAACCAATAGCTGCTCTAAAAAGCCATCTCATAGGCACTCTTGAAATTCCCCTCCTGGAATCCAGCTCCAACCTGATTTTCCCAATCTACCTGCATATTGAACACCCCATGACTATTGTAACATTGCCCTTTTGGCAAGCATTTTCTATCACCCATTGTAATTTGTAGGCCACATCCTTACCACTGTTTGGGGGTCTGTATACAACTCCTATCATGGTCTTTCTACCCTTGAAGTTCCTTTGCTCTATCCAACCTGATTCAACACCTACCGACCCTATGTTACCTCTTTCTAATGATTTGATTTCATTTTTTACCAACAGAGCAATGCTGCCCCGTCTGCCATCCTGCCTGTCCTTTTCATACAATGTGTATCCTTGGACATTAAGCTTCCAGCTGTAATCTCCTTTCAGCCATGAATCAGAGATGCCTACAACATCATACCTGTCAAACTGTAACTGTGCTGCAAGTTCTTCTACCTTATTCCGTATACTGCGCACATTCACACATAAAACATTCTGTCCTGTTGTGACCAGGTTCGGACATGGCCCAAGTGCGGAGTGAGAGATACTGAAGCAGGTCGATAGTTCACAGACTTTAATGCGAACAGTATTAAAAGGAAAAGAAAACAATAAATACTATGCCAAACAGGGTAATTAACTCAAACTCTCAAATGGAAAACAAAGCCTACATTGCGACTGAAAAGAACAACTAAATATAAAACGAATACTGCTAGTCGTCAGAGCTAGTTGACTTGACAGTCCAATTTCTCAGGCAAGCTGAATGCAAACAGGCAGCGAAGTGTTGTTGTGCTGTGTCCGAGTCTCGACAAACACTACGACGGAATGAATGGAGTTAAATGCTATCACAATGAAATAATAATTAGCTGACATGTGCATATTCACAAGTGCAATTGCCATACCTGCTGCGCTGTCGAATCCGTGGTTGTGACACCTGTATTCACCCTTTTTGATTTTGTCTGCCTTTTACGTTGCAACTCATCCTGTTGACTGCAGTTTTGTCCGACCAACAGCCTCTCCTCACTACACATTGCCTCTGTTTGTAAGCCAGCTACCTCATCTTCAGCACTATTATCCGCCTTTCCTACGATACTTCTTGAATTGAAATACACGCAGCTCAGGACATTAGTCACACCATGCTTAGCCTTTTGATTCCTAAGTTTGTCTGAGGTCTGAACAACATCTGCCTCCAAAACCTCTCCACTAACTGTTCAGTTTAAACCCCTCCATGCAGCATTAACAAACCTCCCCGCTAGGATATCAGTCTTCTTCCAGTTCAGGTGCAAACCGTCCCTTCTGTACAGATCCCACTTTCCCTGGAAGAGAGCCCAATGATCCAAAAATCTATCCCCTCCCTCCTACACCAACTCCTTAGCCATGTGTTAAACTGTATAATCTTCCTAGTTCTGGTCTCACTGACATGTGGCATGGGGAGCAATCCCGAGATCACAACCCTGGAATGTAAGGTGAATATAAGATCTGTCTGCCAGAAAAAGTGGGATCTCCCAGTGGCCACCCATTTTAATTCCATTTCCCATTCCCATTCTGATATGTCTACCCATTGCCTTCTCTACTTTCGGGATAAGGCCACACTATGGTTGGAGGAACAACATGAACACCAATTTCTCGAACTTCTGGTAATGCCCCCCACCCTTCACCATTCTCCAGCTCCTTTTCCCTCTCTCACCTTATCTCCTTGCCTGCCCATCACTTCCCTCTGGTGCTCCTCCCCCCTTTTCTTTCTTCCATGGCCTTCTGTCCTATTCTATCAGACTCCCTCTTCTCCTGCCCTGTATCTCTTTCACCAATCAACTTCCCAGCTCTTTACTTCATCCCTCCCCCTTTAGGATTCACCTATCACCTTGTGTTTCTCTCTCCCCTCCCTCACCTTTTAAATCTACTCCTCAGCTTTTCTTCTCCAGTCCTGCCGAAAGGTTTCGGCCTGAAACGTCGACTGTCCTCTTTTCCATTGATGCTGCCTGGCCTGCTGAGTTCCTCCAGCATTTTGTGTGTGTTGCTTAGAGATCTCCATATGCAGGTTGAATCCAAAAAAAATTGTCCCTCATTACATTGGTCCATTCAAAATCCTGCAATACATCAACCCAGTTACCTAGACTCCCAAGCACCATGTGGATTCACCCCAAACTTTATGTATCCCGCCTCAGGATCTTGAGTACCAGCCTCTTGGCTCCAGTTCCCAAACATCCTCACCTCCCAGAATTGTTGAGGAACAACCCATCTACACAGTCCGGTGACTTTTGGACACTGGCATTGTTCGAGGTAAAAGGCAGTCCCTCGTGGGTAGGGAGGGATATGGCCCAGAAGGAAGAGGCAGGGTTCCTTCATGGGATCGCACCTTGATAGAAGACTTTCACCCAGCACCATTCAGATTGCCCTGTGCCGTCAGGAGCTGGCTGTGGGGTGGCGGGGGTGAGGGGGAGGTGGTGGTGTTCTGTCACGGTCCCGACTGAAGAGCAGCAGGCATCCAATTTTTAGCACTTCAGTTCCCCGGAGTATGATTAGCTACGGCTGTCCCTTTACGATTCAGACTGCCACATTCCTTCATGAACAGTCTGTACTTAAAGGCCTCGTGTTCAATTGTAGGGGTTTCATTTCTGGTACTAGTGTTTGTGATTTTGCCTTTGGATTTGGTTTGTGGCATTTTATTTATCTGGGTCTGGAGATATTCTAGACCTCTACTTTGCACTTGGGGTCACCACAATCCTTAGATCTCCTGTTACTACAGTGGAATAGAGATGAATTGCAGATGTAAGTGGGGAAATAATGGATGGAGTTTAACCTGGCCAACTGTGAAGTGTTGCACCTTGGTTGGTCAAATGTAAAGAGACAGTAAAGATCCTTAACAGTGTTGATGAGCAAAGGGATCTTGGGGTGCAAGTTCACAGCACCCTGAAAGTGGCTACAGGGTTGTAAGGAAGGTATTAAAGATGGCACCGGTAACTGGCGACTCTGCGTGTGCTCTCCCGAGCAAACTGCCCTCCACACTATCCTATACCCGAGAAACCCTTCTAAACCTTCAGTCTGCTACATCTAGCAAGATGCTACTGTGCATTTCCAAATAAAGTCCGTGACAGCTGAGGCATACTCATCAAGGTTATCTGCCGAGTCTTTAAATACTAACCGGTCCACCGATTCAAAGCAGTCACGGAAGATCTCATCCGTTTCCTCCGTCCAACGTGACACTACTTTTGATATCATGACCTCCCGCTTCAGTTTCTGTTTGTAAACTGGGAGGAGGAATACGGCCTGATGGTCCGATGGTCCGACAAGATCCCTGGCGAAGCTACTGACCTAGCTGGAGACCACCACGCCAGAACTGCTTCTTAAATTCCGGACCGCACCTGGACCCCATCAGCGAGGCCTGGTCCGAGGCCCACCACGTTCCCGGAGACCCGTGGTCTGCTACCGTGCCGGAGCGCTTGGAGACACGGCCCATTCCGACCAGCACCTCTCCGGAGCAGACGACCACACAGAAGTGACATTGGAGACCTCAAGGTGCCCCAGACGCTTCCCCGGAGCGGCCACCGTAAAGACCCGTTGGTGGCCATCCACAGGTGCCGGAAATGAGGCCTCCGCCGCCGACCTCGGAAATCGAGCCCGAGGCTTGGCTGGAGCGGAGGCCTCTGCAACTGTGACTGGGCTTATGGATATGTTTCAGCCAGGAGTCCGGCCATCCAGGATTAAGTGTTGGCTTCGGGGCCCGACTCAATCGATAGCCTGGGCCCCCGGCAGCTGGAAGTGGCAGCGGAGCGTCCCCCGTCACTCAGCCCGACCTGGAGCATCCGACAACGCGAGCCGCCGATCGATCCCCGCGGGATGTGTCCACCAATCTCAAAGAGCTGTCAACAACACACTGCATCGACGGAAACCTGGAAAGATGCACTACTTACCGAGGAAGCGTGGGAAAAGAGCTGGGCTGCTGGTCAAATTGAAGCTGAGGGGCTTCAGGGTCCCTATGCCCACCATCCTACTAGCTAATGTGCAAGCCATAGAGAACAAGGTGGATGATCTTAAAGGGAGACTCACCTACTGCAGGGAGATGCAGAACTGCTGTGTATTCGGTTTCACCGAGACCTGGCGCTCCCCTGCCACCCCCAACTGTGCCATCCGACCAGAGGGATTTTCAATCCATTGGATGGACCGCACAGCGTCTTCGGGCAAGACGAAGGGAGGTGGTGTCTGCCTACTGATCAACACCGGGTGGTGCTCGGACACAGTGGCACTGACAAGCTCCTGCAGCCCGGACCTGGAACACCTGTCGGTGAAGTGTCGTCCCTACTATCTGCCACGGGAATTCACCTCGGTCATACTGACAGCGGTCTACATTCCCCACCAGGCGGACGTGGAGTGTGCTCTGAACATACTGTATGCCAACATCAGTGAACTTGAGACCAGGTATCCGGAGGCTTTGCTCATTACAGCCGGGGACTTTAACCAGGCCAACCTCAGAAAGGCGCTGCCAAAGTTATACCAACATGTCTCCTGCCCCATTAGAGGCCCGAATATACTTGATCACTGCTACACAGCAGTCAAGGATGCCTACCATTCCGTCCCACAACCTCACTTTGGAAAATCAGACCATCAGGCCGTACTCCTCCTCCCGGCTTACAAACAGAAACTGAAGCGGGAGGTCACCATATCAAAAGTAGTGTCACGTTGGACGGAGGAAACGGATGAGATCTTCCGTGACTGCTTTGAATCGGTGGACTGGTTAGTATTCAAAGACTCGGCAGCTAACCTTGATGAGTATGCCTCAGCTGTCACGGACTTTATTTGGAAATATACGGAGGACTGTGTATCTCACAAGATGATCCGGGTATTCCCTAACTGGAAACCTTGGATGAATTATGAGGTCAAGTCCCTTTTAAAGGCTAGAGCTGTGGCTTTTAGGTCCGGGGATACCAGTCGCTACACGGAATCCAGGCGTGAACTCCGGAAAGCCATTAAGGGCGCCAAGAGGCAATATCGAGCCAAATTGGAAGCCCATGCTAACCAAAGGGATGCAGGTAGACTATGGCAGGGTCTAAATGAGATCACTGGGCACAAAGAAAAGGCTGGGAATATCAATAACTGTGGTGCTTCTCTTCCTAACAAACTTAACGTATTCTATGCAAGATTCGAACAGAAGAGGAGCGTCCCGCTCCCTCCGGATGAACCGGACCTGGTGGCATCGAGATTCATCGTCACCGAGGAGGACGTTAGAAGGGCCTTCCTGAAGATAAATCCAAGGAAGGCGATGGGCCCAGGTGGCGTCCCGGAACAGGTTCTCCGGGCCTGTGCAAGCGAGCTAGCTGGAGTGTTTGCTGACATCTTCAACTGCTCCTTGCTTCAGTCTAAGATCCCCTCGTGTTTTAAGAAGGCAACGATAATTCCAGTGCCGAAGAAGAGCAAGGTGGCATGCCTGAATGACTATCGACCTGTGGCTCTGACATCAATTGCTATGAAGTGCTTGGAGCGATTGGTTATGGCAAACATCAACCACAGCCTACCGGTCAACCTCGATGCTTTGCAATTCGCCTACCGGAGCAACAGGTCAACGGCAGATGCCACCTCTCTGGCCCTACATTCCTCCTTAGAACACCTGGAGAATAAAAATGCATACGTAAGGCTCCTTTTCATTGACTACAGCTCTGCCTTTAATACCATTATTCCAAATAAACTGATTCCTAAGCTCCGGAACCTGGGCCTTAGCACTCAGATCTGCAGCTGGATCTTCAACTTCCTCACAGACAGGACCCAGGCTGTAAAAATAGGGGACAAGCTCTCCTCTACAATCACTCTGATCACCAGTGCCCCGCAAGGCTGTGTACTCAGCCCCCTGCTGTACTCACTGTACATCCATGATTGTGTAGCCAAGTTTCCATCAAACTCAATATATAAGTTTGCTGATGACACAAAAATTGTAGGCCATATCTCGGGTAATGATGTGTTTGAGTACAGAGAGGAAATTAAGAACCTGGTGGCATGGTGCGAAGACAATAACCTATCCCTCAACGTCAGCAAGACGAAGGAATTGGCTGTTGACTTCAGAAGGAGTAGCGGACCGCACGACCCACTTTACATTGGTGGTGCGCAAGTGGAACAGGTCAAAAGCTTCAAGTTCCTTGGGGTCAATATCACAAATGACCTGACTTGGTCCAACCAAGCAGAGTCCACTGCCAAGAAGGCCCACCAGCACCTTTACTTCCAGAGAAAACTAAAGAAATTTGGCCTGTCCCCTAAAACCCTCACTAATTTTTATAGATGCACCGTAGAAAGCATTCTTCTAGGGTGCATCACAACCTGGTATGGAAGTTGCCCTGTCCAAGACCGGAAGAAGCTGCAGAAGATCGTGAACACAGCGCAGCACATCACACAAACCAATCTTTCGTCCGTGGACTCACTTTACACAGCACGCTGTCGGAGCAGTGCTGCCAGGATAATCAAGGACACGACCCACCCAGCCAACACACTTTTCATCCCTCTTCCCTCCGGGAGAAGGCTCAGGAGCTTGAAGACTGGTACGGCCAGATTTGGGAACAGCTTCTTTCCAACTGTGATAAGACTGCTGAACAGATCCTGACACGGATCTGGGCCGTACCCTCCAAGTAGCTGGACCTGCCTCTCGGTTTTTTTGCACTATCTTACTTTCCATTTTTCTATTTTCTATTTATGATTTATAATTTAAATTTTTAATATTTACTATCGATTTGTAATCCAGGGAGCAGGAAGCGCAGAATCAGGTATTGCTGTGGTGATTGTACATTCTAGTATCGATTGTTTGGCGACTATGAAGTATAAAGTATAAGGTGTTTGGCATGCTTGCCTTTATTAGTCAAGGCATTGAGTTCAAAAGTCAGGAAGTTATGTTGCAGCTTTATGAAGCTCTAGCTAGACTGCATTTGGAGTTTTGCATGTAGTCTGGTTGCTCCATTACAGGAAGAATGTCGGGGCTTTGGAGAGGGAGCAGAAGAGGCTTACCAGGATGCTGCCTGGATTAGAGGGCATGTGCCATACTGGAAGGTAGGACAAACTTGAGTTGTTTTCATTGGAGTGGTGGAGGCTGAGGGGGAGATCTGATAGAGGTTTATAAGATTAAGAGGCATAGGTAGAGTAGATAGACAGTATCTTTTCCCCAGGGTTGAAATGTCTAATACCAGAGAGCTTGTACTTTACATGAGAGGGGGTAATTTTAAAGGAGATGTGAGGAGTGAGATCTTTACTTAAGAGTGGTGGATGCCTGGAATGCACTGCCTGGGGTGTGGTAGAGGCACATGAATGTGAGGAAAATGGAGGGATATGGATAGCATGTAGATGGAAGAGATTAGTTTAGTTGGCCACTTGATTACTAATTGAATTGGATTAGCACAACACTGTGGGCTGAAGGGCCTGTTTCTGTGCTGTACTGCTTATCTTCATACTGTGGTGACTTGCCGGAAATTCCAACAGCAGAATTTGGATGCAGACTTTATCATAGACTATCACAGGTAATAGAAAAGTTTGATAGGAAACATCTTTGGTAAATACAAAGCACAAGCTATAAACAAGTAGGACAAACTAGATAACTTCAAGCCAAGTCAGCTATAACTGTTGGGCTTCCACAGATGCTGTGTGTGAGACAGATCATTAATGCACAATCTTGCAGTTTTTCCAACTTTTTAGGTGTTCTTTAAAAGCAGTGCCAAGCAATTCATTAACATTTCCACTCTATGCTGAGGTAAAAATAGTAGAATTATTCTTTTATGAGCACTGGTCTAGAAAGTTGCGCTCAGAAGTTCAAATGGTCTTCTGGATTTTTAATAAACCAGGTTTCAATTCTATTTAAGATTCACAGTTGATGTTCAGCAGAAAAAGGGGAGACTGCTCTATTTTCATTTCAATCAAGATTTGCAGTCAAAATAGATTCATTTACAACTTGCATAAGAACACTATACATGAGTGTTTCATACCAATAGGTCTTCGTACAGTAGACAGAATCTACATTCAATGGTTGGTGTTTGACAGCATTGCCACAGTAACACCACACTGATTCTTCATTGAATACAATAACTATATTACATTGCAAGCTCAATTACTTTCATGTATCCATTTTAAGTGACAAGATTCATTTGCTGGGATGTGTTTTCAGAGAAATAACAAACAAATACATGTGAATGCAAAGAGAAATCTGAAAGTTATGCAGGCATCAGCAGAACATGTGTAACCATGCCCCGCCACCAGAATGATTAGAAGCTAATTATCTCCAACAATTAAAATAATAAGTTGTTGCAAAACTATGTGGAGAGCGATGTTTAGTCCTTTGGAGTAGAAAAGCCTCAAAATAGCAGACACTAGCCACTGACTGAATGATGACCTGTGTTTGTGGGAACATGTCATCAGTAGGTCATGACTAACAACTGATCCTAATCAACAGAATGATGTTTGAATATCTAAGGTGTACTTAATGACAGACAATGGAATAATATTTTGAGACTATTCCAACATTACTGTCCTTTCTCTGTAGTTAATATCTGTGATAATCCATTGGTGTTCATATCAAAAATTAAGCCAATTATATAAGAATTGAACCTGGACTTGGATTTGTCAGTGACCACAGCAATGATAAACCCCCATTACATTGTGGCAATGATACTTTGTCCCGTGCATTTTGATTGAATAATCAGAGCCCAACACTCTTTCCACCCCCCACCAATCTTCTACCAGCTACCCTCCCCACCCCCACAACTCCTCTCTACCCACCTCGCTGACTCATGAGATATCAAAACTCCTGTGTGGTCTGGGCCACTGAATGTTTATGGAAGTTTTTAAACAGATTACAAACATTCAGTAACTTCTAAAATATGTTGAAGATTAAATATTATTAAAATAATCTGTTTTCTTTTTACATTTGAAATGTAAGTCAACTTGGGCCATTAAAATCAACTTGAATGAATAATAAAAATGTGATTACTTACCTTCCACCCAGCCTCTGATTTTTCCCATTCACCTTAATAGGGATTTCCATCTTGTGGTAGCTTTAACATGGCATAGCCTGAGAGCCAGAAGACTTGTAGAAGATGGTGCAACCTCATTAGATTTCACAAAGAGATTAGTGGAACAGCACAGGAGCAGATGCAGTTGGTGCTATCTGTTCAGAAGGTGCCACCACCAATTCAGGTCAATATCAGTGAAGGAACTCAGAAATTCCACAGGTAAATATGGAAAGTCTTGAGATTTGCATTGGTATTTGAACAACACTGGTTGCAAGTATTTTGGACGGTGAGGTCAGACAGCATCCATGGAGGGGAATGGACAATCAATATTTCAGGTTAAGACCCTTCATCTGTACTGAAGCTTCAGTGGAGAGTATACTTCTGGAACACGGTGACAGGAACTGGACACATAATACTATATTAGCATGCAGAATATCTCATGTTGTAGAATAGGGCATCATTCAATGCAACTATCCAAGTTATAGACTGGCTAGCTCAAAAAGTATGAATTGATGGGTTTACCATTTTTTAATACTGTAAACTATTTTTAGTATTTCTTGCATTGGTAAATTAGTAGATACAGTATTGTGCAGAAGTCTTAGGATCTCTATCTCTATCTCTATATACTGTCCCAAGATTTTATTTGGAACCTGTTTTTTTGACTCTACTAAAACAGATGCAACCAGATGTGTTTGAATAGGGCAGATTGGATATCAAAAAGTTACAAGTCCTCAAGTTTGGATTGGATTGTAATTTTATACCTGATTAAATCATCAATGCATATACTCCTTGCGGTCAAACAGTATAAAAATAGGCACTTCAGCCCATCAAGTGTTTACTGAGCATCCAGCATCCATTTTGCACTAATCTCCCCACATTCCCACCAACTGCCCATAGATTCTACCACTCACATACATACTAGAAGCAATTAACAATGGCCATTTTAACCCACCAACTGGAACTCGCAGAGGAAACACACACAGTAACAGGGAGAATGTGCAAATGACACATAGACAATGGCAGAAGTCAGAATTGAACCCAGGTCCCTGGAGCTATGCAATAGAAACTCCATTAGCTATGCCAGTTTTACATTGTTAAATTATTTATTTCTATGCTAGCCACATGAACTAAATACCAAGCTACTTCATTTTATTCTAAAACAAATTTGTATCAGTTGTAAATGAACAAATAATTAATGGGATCAGGCCAAGGAGCAGATGATTTTTTATTTGGAGCTGCTGAGATGATTGCTGATTGAAAAAGTGTTTAAATTCATTTTTTGATTTATGTCAAATACGCTATGAAGCAACAAACACAAATCCCATTAAACTGAGTAAAATGTCTAAAAGCCACAACAACTGACACAAGTTCAGTGATGGCCCAAGTGCAGGAGAGACACAGAAATGGAATGAACAGTTCACTGAGTTTCAATAAGAACTGGTCAGATCAAAGAAAAATAATAAGCCCTAGGCCAACAGGGCCGCTAACTAAAAACTCTCAAATTAAAGTTAACACTGTCACTGTGCTTTGGAAGCAGTAACTTAATACTAAATTAATATTGCTCCTTTATAGCATCAATCTAAATTATTAATATTCTTTCCCAGAACATGAACTAAGGTAACCAAGGAGCATTGCCATCACTGTCCTTCGGTCAAGACCTGACAAAACTGAAAAGGAAGGGAGTTAAGTTCAACTACTAAGAAACCCAAGTGGCTGGAACGTGCATTCTCACGTACATGATTGCTGACTTCTTCCAGCTGCTTGCATGCGAGAGCACCTGGATTCCATGGCAGTGTCCACAGTTGTGACAACATATCTGACGTGCAAACCAAAACTAATATAACAGAGCAACACACGCAAGATGTTGGAACAACTTAGCAGGCCAGGCAGCATCCGTGGAATTGAACTGAATTGAATTGACTTTATTTCTTACATCCTTCACATATGTGAGGAGTAAGTACCTTTACGAAACTCAACTTTCTCGAAAAGTGGACTGTACTCTTTTCCATAGATGCTGCCTGGCCTGCTGAGTTCCTCCAGCATTTTGTGTATGTTGCTTGGATTTCCAGCATCTGCAGATTTTCTCTTGTATGTGGTGATCTCTAGTTGAGAGCCAGACCCCCTGACTGGGAAGAAGCGCTGGTCCTTGTTTTCTCCAGCAGTTGGCCTGGTCTTGTTGTTACCATGAATTGACCAGTTGGTCAATTCATGGAACCCACACCTACGCTTCTTTTTTCGGGAGCAGCAGAGGACGGTACCCAAATTGGCATTTGAAAGGGGGCATCCTGATAGACGAATACTGAAATGTGTTGTGCACAAGCTCCACCCAGATCAAGATGTCTTCAGCAGGACTCAGCCCGAAACGTTGACTGCACTTTTTTTCCATCAACGCTGGCTGGCCTGCTGAGTTCCTCCAGCATTTTGTGTGCATTGTGTTTGTTTGTTTGTTCCTGGTTTGTCCTGTAATCCAAAGATATGCGGGTGGCAGGTTAAGTGGTAACTGTAAACTGACTGCAGAATTTGGAGAGAGCTAATGGGAACACGGGGAGAGTAAAACAGGACTAATATAAAGAGCAACACACAACAAAGTTGCTGGTGAACGCAGCAGGCCAGGCAGCATCTCTAGGAAGAGGTACAGTCGACGTTTCAGGCCGAGAACCCTTCGTCAGGACTAACTGAAGAAAGAGTTAGTAAGAGATTTGAAAGTGGGAGGGGGAGGGGGAGATCCAAAATGATAGGAGAAGACAGGAGGGGGAGGGATGGAGCCAAGAGCTGGATGGGTGATAGGCAAAAGGGATATGAGAGGATCATGGGACAGGAGGCCCAGGGAGAAGGAAAAGGGGGAGGGGGGAAAACCCAGAGGATGGGCAAGGGGTATAGTCAGAGGGACAGAAGGAGGAAAAGGAGAGTGAGACAAAGAATGTGTGTATATAAATAAATAACGGATGGGGTACGAGGGGGAGGTGGGGCATTAGTGTTATATTTCAATGCACAGATATAAGAAATAAGGTGGATGATCTTGTTACACATTACAGATTGTCAGGTATGATGTTGTGGCCATCAGTGAATCATGGCTGAAGGATGGTTGTAGCTGGGAGCTGAATGTCCAAGGTTACATGTTGTATCGGAGGGATAGGAAGGTCGGCAGCGGGGGTGGTGTGGCTCTGGTAAAGAATGGTATCAAATCAGTAGAAAGATGTGACATAGTATCGGAAGATGTTGAACCCTAGTGGGTCGAGTTAAGAAACTGCAAGGGTAAAATGACTTTGATGGCCGTTATATGCAAGCCTCGCAACAGCAGCTGGGATGTGGACCACAGATTAAAATGCGAAATAGAAAAAGCATGTCAAAAGAGCAATGTTATGATGGTAACAACAGGAATTCTGCAGATGCTGGAAATTCAAGCAACACACATCAAAGTTGCTGGTGAACGCAGCAGGCCAGGCAACATCTCTAGGAAGAGGTGCAGTCAACGTTTCAGGCCGAGACCCTTCGTCAGGACTAACTGAAGGAAGAGCTAGTAAGAGATTTGAAAGTGGGAGGGGGAGATCCAAAATGATAGGAGAAGACAGGAGGGGGAGGGATGAAGCCAAGAGCTGGACAGGTGATTGGCAAAGGGGATATGAGAGGATCATGGGACAGGAGGCCCAGGGAGAAAGACAAGGCGAGGGGGAACCCAGAGGATGGGCAAGGGGTATAGTCAGAGGGACAGAGGGAGAAAAAGGAGAGTGAGAGTGTGTACCTTTTCTCTGTCCGCCAGAGAAAGCAGGATCTCTCAGTGGCCACACATTTTAATTCCACATCCCATTCCCATTCTGATATGTCTATCCACGGCCTCTTCTGCTGTAAAGATGAAGCCACACTCAGGTTGGAGGAACAACACCTTATATTCCGTCTGGGTAGCCTCCAACCTGATGGCATGAACATCGACTTCTCTAACTTCCGCTAATGCCTCACCTCCCCCTCGTACCCCATCTGTTACTCATTTTTATGCACACATTCTTTCTCTCACTCTCCTTTTTCTCCCTCTGTCCCTCTGACTATACCCCTTGCCCATCCTCTGGGTCCCCCCCCGCTTGTCTTTCTTCCTGGACCTCCTGTCCCATGATCCTCTCGTATCCCCTTTTGCCAATCACCTGTCCAGCTCTTGGCTCTATCCCTCCCCCTCCTGTCTTCTCCTATCATTTTGGATCTCCCCCTCCCCCTCCTACTTTCAAATTTCTTACTATCTCTTCTTTCCGTTAGTCCTGACGAAGGGTCTCGGCCTGAAACGTCGACTGTACCTCTTCCTAGAGATGCTGCCTGGCCTGCTGCGTTCACCAGCAACTTTGTTGTGTGTTGCTTGAATTTCCAGCATCTGCAGAATTCCTGTTGTTTGTTGCTAATATAAAGAGGCCTCTGCTGCTCAGCATGAACTCAGTGGACTGACGGGCCCTTTACCATGCTAGGAATCTAAGACATTTTCAGCCTGTCCACGCCCACTTCACCCAGAGCCCTTGTATGACTATTCTATTAATATCATAGCATCACAGAATCGTACAGTCCAGTGGTGGTTTTCCATCTTCATGCTCCTCTCCCCCCACCTTGCTCCATTTGTCTTTATTTTTCTTTCTTTCTTACTCTCTCTCTCTCTCCCCCCTTCCAATCCAAGTAGCTGTCCAAATGCCTTTTTAACATTGCAACTGTATCTGTTGTGAGCCACTTCCTCTGGATCACTCCAGATAAACTACCATTCTCAATGTGAATAATTTATCCCTCAGATCATCTGTAAATTTTTCCTCTATCACATTAAACTTGGATTTTGTACAAATTGGATTTCCTTCCCTGAATGAGAGTAACACATAAAATGCTGGAAGAACTCAGTAACACAGCCAGCGTTTATGGAGAGGAATAAATAGTCATTGTTTCGGGCAGCGACTTATCATCAGGACTTCCCTGAATGACCCTAGTTCACCAGATGATTCAGCAGTTCCATGGTTTATGGTGACTAAATGTTAGTTCTAAATCTAGATTTATTAAATTACTTAAATTGAAATCCCCCAGCTGTCATTGTGGGGTTCAAACTCATCTCTTTTGGTTAATTATCTATAAATCTAGCAGTGTGCAACTTAACTATGCACTATCGCACTCCCTAGGGCATTGGAAGTGGTTTTGGTTGCAGTAAGGTGTTTGAAGTTGAAAGAAGGGGTCAGTATTCAATGCAGGCAAATGTCTTACTTAAAAACTGATCTTTTTCAGTGAACTTGTAAGACAGTGTAAAGATGAGGGAATCAGATGCGAAGTGCTGCATGCAAGGTGGAGTCAGTGGTGAACTGACTTCCAGCTCATCTTTGATGTCCACACTGAACGTGGGACAATGGTCAAGTAGCATTTTCTTACGCAATCACAGTCCACACCAGAACTTCATCCTGTCTGATATTTTAAACATCAACACTTGACCTTGGCACTCAAACAATAAAAGACATCTCTGTTCTGCCTGATGGTAGAGCTAGCTACTTTAATTTATTAGGATTATGAAAATTGAACAGAAGGCATAAAATAAGGACATTCCTCAATTTTAAATACATTAAATTGTACTTTTGCAATGAACGCAGTTCTTATGTCACTGCACAGTTGGGTAAGATAATGCAGGAATAAATCAGTTACATCTGACGTTATTTCTATTGTCCAACAAAATTCTTCAGTTCTTTCCGATACCATGCTTGTCTATCAATTACAAATGACGCTATTGCTTGAAAATGCATGGAGAATTTTAAGCCAGCGATGACTGCTTATCATAGATAGTAGATTATGCATCTTGCACAAAAAAGTTGTTATACATCGCTAACTATATTCTCAATTTATTCACTTGCACAGGAATGAGACATCACTAGGGTAATTTTATGGGTTTGGATACTGAGTGAGGATATATAAAATTAAAAAAAAGAAATAAAATGAAGCTTTATGATAATGTAGAAACTGTCCCTTCCAAAGCCTTTTATAAACACAAATCCCCAAAACTTGCTGTCTTGCTGAACTGAAATGCGCCACCCTGCAGTACACAGACAAATTACTTTACTTCAATCACAAAGAAGGGCTGACATGAATATTAATAAATGGACTTTATTTTATCAATCTGCTTCTCCTTCAAATATGTAAGTTTAATGTCAGATCTGAAAATAGTGTAACACTGGGGGAAGATAATGAATGGAAATGGGCAAGTTTTTTCCTCCCTCGTGAAGCAGGAAGGCTTCAGAGTGAGAGACCAAAACATATTTTATATATATTTGATAAAGGTACTGTTCATCTCAGTTGATTCTATTTTGTGCCTATGTTTAATTTAAGGGGAGTCATTATACTGTAAGAGGGTGTTTGTTAAATATCCTGTTGATAATTAAACCTTTGAATATAATTATGTCAACAAGTATGCAAACCTGAATCTGAAATATAGAAACCTGTGGGTAACTGCGCTGATTTTCCTCACAACATGACACTGGAGCAGGTGCCTGCATGTAATGATGCAACCTGACAGTTTATGCACATCCCTGGAACATTGCCATTACCCTACAAGGTTGTCAGAGATGAAATGACATAAGCTCCATTACCACTTTAAAGGAGTTATCTATTTTATCAGACAACAACCAGGTAAAACAAAAACCACAGTTCCAGGTGATAGATGGATCATGAATCAAACTATCTTCCGCCCGATACGTCAACTGTTTATTCTTTTCCATAGATGCTGCCTGACCTGCTGAGTTCCTCCAGCATTTTGTGTGTGTTCCTCTGGATTTCCAGAACTTCTTGTGTTTATTTTGGATGACATTGGGCTCTGTTTTTGGAACAAGGTCCTCATTCAAGGAAGTGGAGTTTATTCCATCATTGTTCTCTATCTTAATGTGGAAAAAAATGGTGGAGGATGAGTCTTGTACTTCATAGAGTCTATTTATATTCTTCAAATCTGTTGAACGCACAGTTCTGCAAACTAAAATGGATCTGCCAAAGATCAAAACAGAGATACATGACAAATCCCTGTCTCCTCCCTCCCTTCATCCCTCCCTGAGTGCATCATGACTTCTGCTAGCATAGAGAGCAACTGTCAGCTATATACACTTGTATTTATTGTTGCATACTGTAAATTATATTCACTATCACAATCAGGCTCTTGATTTATCCATAAGAAATGGTGGAAAGACTTTGGATGGTTAGAGAGTAAGTCTCCTGCTACAGAATTCCCAGCCTCTGAATTGCTCTTGTAGTCACAATGTTTATGTGTTGGGTCCAGTTAAGTTTCTAGTCAAAAGTGACTCCCAGGATTTTGATAGAATGGGAAAAGCAATGAGGGGATAATAAGATCCACCTTAGCACAGGGGGTTTGATTTTGGTCCTGCTGTGTTTTGTCTACAGAAGGAACCTTACTCATACCACAGAATGAAAATCCAATTACGTAGTGATCCCAAAAGGGGGAAGACACACATAAAAGGAGGGTAGACTCACACTGGTGGAAATAGCTTTACATAAACCAATCTTGCCGCTGTTAGCTTTCGGACAGAGGGCTTGTCTAAAATTATTTTTGGCCTGCTTGCTGTTCTCTTGTACCTGTTTGAGGCATGTCCCAGCACCTCGATCCACCTTGAAGTGGAGCCAGTAATATTCTGTAGGTACGGGGCAATTATCTTATCCCACTCTTTCAGCTAAAGGCATTGGTTACAGGTATGGAGAAAATTTGAACTGTATGATTTAGGATTGAGAAGTATACTTCTCTCTAATTTCTCGATTTCTCTGCTTGATTTACTGATGGCACACTTGAAGAAAATCCAGCCAAAGTGAATGCAAAGAATTAAGCCCACCATTATGCTTACCAACAGAACTGCCCTGACACACTTAGAAAACAAGGACACTATGTCAGAATGTTGTTTCTGGATTTCAGTTCAGCATTCAACACTACTGCTCCTCAGACCTTGGCGAACAAACTTCTGTTCCTCGGTCTGAATACACCACCGTGCAATTGGGTGTTGGACTTTCAAAGCAATAGACAGGATGCACAACCACTCCTCCCTCCCCACCATCCTCAACACGGGTGCCCCCAGGGCTGTGTGCTGAGCCCATTGTTGTACACTCTGCTCACACACGACTGCACAGCCAAACTCCCATTGTCAAGTTCACCGATGACACGACAATGCTGGGGCTCATTACCAACAATGATGAGACGAACTACAGAGAGGAGGGGGAAAAGGTCAAGGTCTGGCGTCGGGTTAAATAACCTCTTCTTAATGTCAACGAGACAAAGGAGATGGCTATCGACTTCAGAAGAACTTGCATCACCCACACCCCTCTTTATACCGGCGACACAGCAGTGGAAACTGCAAACTGTTTCAAGCTCCTGGGAGTGCTCATCTGCCAAAACCTCCCAAGATCCCAGAACACATTCTACACAATCAGAAAAGCTCACCAGCACCCCTACTTTCTGAAGAGGCTGAAGAGAGCTGGAATATGTACAGCTATACTCACATCATCCTATAGATGTGTAGTAGACAACATCCTAACAAGCTTGTCACTGCATGGTACAGAAGCTGCACTGTGGTGGGAAGGAAGGTCATAGAGAACCATACAGCATGGAAACAAGCTACTACTACTTCTACTACGTCGACTCAGGCCTAGGGGGCCGGCGTTGGGCATGATGACAGACTCTCCACTTCTCCCTCTCCCTCATCAGTGTGTTTAGTTCATCTACATTAGCCACGCCGCTGTCTTCTAGAAGCGTGTTGACCATAGTCTTGGGAGGGCGCCCAGGGTTCATTCTCCCGTGCTTGGGCTCCCATATGATGACTAGGCTGGCAGGTAGCTCGGGGTGGCGTAGACAGTGCCCTGCTAGTTGCAGTCTTCTCGCCTCGATTTTAGTGGTGAGCATCGGTAGGTTGTCGTAGAGCTCGACATTTGTCATGTGCTCTTGCCAACTCACGTCAAGAGCCATCCGGAGCATTCGTGTATAGCAACCAGCTAGAGACTTTTGCATAGTCTTGGTGAGTGTCCACGTCTCACATCCATACGTGAGAATGGACTCTATGACTACTATGAAGATCCTCTTTTTAAGCCCTCTGGTCAGGTTCGACTTCCAGATTTCCTTCATGTCATTCATAGCCCTCCACACCAGCACCTTCCGTATCTTTATGTCCTTCTCTAAACTCATCATTCTTGACCCGAGGTACTTGTAGTCAAAGACTTTCTTTTTTTTTGGCATGTGCGTGCGTGTGAGTCCATCCGCGCGTGTGCGATATTGGCGGGACAATGTCTTTTTCATGCCTTTACAAGGTGCGGAGCGAGAGAGAGCGACTGTGTGGCGTGCCACTCCTCACACAGACATTTTGCAGTATTTTTCCTTTTATTTTATGAGGTCGAGTTGCAATCTCGACTCTCAACCTGGTATGGATTGGAAAGCATACTCAGGAGCGGATCTGATTGGGTTCGAACCCGGGAACCTCCATTCCAGAGTCCGGCGCTGATGTCATTATGCCACTGGCCGGCCCATCAAAGGCTTCCTTAATGGTATCATTCTTTACGGTCTTGAGAGTACCTTTGTCACAGTTAATGCCATGTACTCTGTCTTTTGAGCGTTTAGGTGAAGTCCAACTTTATTGCACTCAATTTCCACTTTTGTCAGTAGCTGCTGTGCTTCCTCCATTTGGTCAGAGAGCAGGACTACGTCATCCGCAAAATCGAGATCTGTGAGCGTAACTGGTCTGACCCTTTTGGTTTGTCCTGGTTTTTCTACAACAGGTAATTCAAACTGCCTTAGTTAGACCCCACTTGGGGTCTAGTTCAGTTCTGGTCACCTCATTACAGGAAGGATATGGATACTATAGAGAGAGTGCAGAGGAGATTTACAAGGATGTTGGGGAGCATGCCTTATAAGAACAGGTTGAGTGAACTTGGCAGAAGGTGAGAGGTGACCTGATAGAGGTGTATAAGATGATGAGGGGCATTGATCATGTGGATAGCCAGAGGCTTTTTCCCAGGGCTGAAATGGCTAACATGAGGGGGCATAGTTTTAAAGTGCTTGGAAGTAGGTACAAGGGGGATGTCAGAGGTATCTTTTTCACACAGATTGTGGTGGGTGCGTGGAGTGCTCTGCCAGCGAAGGTGGTAGAGGCAGATACAATAGGGTCTTTTAAAAGACTCTTAGATAGGTACATGGAGCTTAGAAAAATAGAGGGCTATGCAACAGGAAAATTCGAGGCAGTTTCTAGAGTAGGCTGCATGGTCGGCACAACATTGTGGGCCGAAGGGCCTTTAATGTGCTGTAGATTTCTGTTTCTATGCCTAACGCATCACCAGCACCAGCCTATGTGCCATCACAGACATATATACTGAAAGGTGCTGAATGAAGGCCAGTAACAGCACTACTTGTCCCATTCCCATCAGGAAGGAGGTTACGTAGCATTCACACCAGAATCACCAGACTCAAATCAATTACTTTCCCAAAGCAGTAAGGCTGATCAACACCTCCACCCATTGACCTATTCCACCACACTCCCAACTATCACTGCTTTATCACTTCTTGTCAGGTATTTACAGCCACTCCGGTGCCTAGCATCACTTTATGGACATACACTATTTATACTGTATTTATTGTGATTTTTAATTATTATTGTGTTCTCTATCTTAATTCCTTTTTTTTTGCGCTGCATCAGATCTGGAGTAACAATTACTTCATTCTCCTTTACACTTGTGTACTGGAAATGACATTAAACAGTCTTGAATCTTGAGTTCCACGTAACCGAAGCAGAATTTATTTTATAATCCACTCTTTAAGCAGATGAGATATATATTTTATATAACCAAATTACCACTATGAAATATTTCATCCAGTATTCAATCCCATAATGTGGTACTTGCTGAACCTTGGCTCATGCAGAAGGCTGAAAATATGCCAGGAAACTTAAAGTACTGTGTTCTAAATACAGTGGATTCTGGTTAACTGGGCCATCGGTTAATGGGTGCAGCCGCTTATTTGGGACAACTCTTAAAAAACAAAAACTAATCAAGAAAATTGCCTGGAGCCCCCTTGTTTATCTGGAGTACTCTGTCGTTTATCTGGGGCAGGAGGCTGTTGCCAAACAAGTTCTAACTAGCGTCAATTGCGCGCACTTGTGTGGCCGTTAGACGCTACACTGTGTGTAGAGGAACAGTTTTTAAAATAGTGTCAGTTGTTTGTGCTTCTGTTCAAATAGCAGTAATTTTTGTTACTAATATTTGATGAGAAATAAGCAGTAAGATAATTCCAAGAGGTTCTGCTCACTGTGGTTTCAAGCATTCAGGCTTGGAGATGCCAGAAATGGCCAGGAATGAAAATTAAACAATTTCACATCTTCAATAAGCTAGGAACTATTAAGAATTTTCAGATATCGACAATCATCTGGAATGTTACAATAACAATGAAGAGAGGATGCAATCATTGTTAGCATTGTATGAATGCAGTCCATTATCTATGCTGATTTGTTCATTGTGTACACTGGATGAATTTTTCTGTCAATAACTATTAGGAACTAATACACAGTTTTATCGTACTGATTTACTACTGGTAGTGTTCTAATTTGCTTTGTATTTCATTTAAATACACAATTTGTTACTCAGTTTGTCTTTTTTATACCTTTTAACTACTTCCATGAAGCTTCAGTTAATTGGGGAAGGCACTATATTTTTGAGACTAGCCTAGTCTTGCATAGGCTTACTTACTTGAACAGTTTATCTTAACTTTGGTAAAAACCTTAAAATATTTTCCATTAAAACGACAATATTCTGTGATTTAGGGATCAAGAAGCGAATACAGTGAGGCCTCATTGATGTCCATATGCTAGGATAGTTATGTACCTGTCAGGTAATATAGACAATTTTGTTGGATGTTTTATTGGATTGACAGTAATCAGCACTTCAGATAAAGTTAAATCAAAATTTATGTTCTGATAAAAATAAATATAGTCATATAATTTTCTAAAAGTGCTTAAAAAGCACACATGGCCACAATTTCCTGAATGATTCATTTGGGTCCTTGCTTCCACTTTATGTCCCATTAGAATTTCAAGGTCATACCATAATGAAATAAACCCTGACAAATGAGAATGAGATAGCCTGAGTTTTTGATGTTGTATAATGGCAATCAGAACTCTGTATATTAGGTTAAGACATTTAAAAGCACACAAATTAAGTTTTAAGGTTACTGTTGAATTACTGCTATTATTTTTATTTTGATACTTAGTTAGTTTATTTACCCAATGCACTGTGAAGAGGCCTGCAAGAAGTATGATGCATAACTAGAAAAAAAAATCATGATTTTACTGCTGACGGAACAGCGTTCAAACTCACACCAAGAGCAATGCTGTGCCCCACTAATGGATCATTTTAATGCGAGCAGTGCTTTTCCTTGTAAGTTACAAATTATTGAACAGAAAAAAAAGTATAAGTTGCTCCTAGCAACATGATCTTAAAGCAGTTCTAGCAAGTGATAGTCATCAGTCTGGAGTAATCTTGTTATACAATTTAAAACACACTACTTTCTCACTTTTCAACTTCTTATGAAATGTTGATCCTGCTTTTCCCTCCATGGATGTTGTCTGCTCTGCTGAATATGTCGACCATTTTCTATATTTACATCATAATTTCTACCTCACATGAAGCAGCAATGAACTTTACAGCTTTGGTATTGTAACCTTTGATTCAACCTGTCGTACACTTCCATGGATTTAATAACTTCATTTCCCATAGGCTGCACTGCAGTCTTACCTGATTCACTTTGTGACATTCATAACAGTATTCGTAGTCATAGTCATACTTTATTGATCCCGGGGGAAATTGGTTTTCGTTACAGTTGCACCATAAATAATAAATAGTAATAAAGCCATAAATAATTAAATAGCAATATGAAAATTATGCCAGGAAATAAGTCCAGGACCAACCTATTGGCTCAGGGTGTCTGACCCTCCAAGGGACGAGTTGTAATTTGATGGCCACAGGCAGGAATGACTTCCTATGACGCTCTGTGCTGCATCTCGGTGGAATGAGTCTCTGGCTGAATGTACTCCTGTGCCCAACCAGTACATTATGTAGTGGATGGGAGACATTGACCAAGATGGCATGCAACTTGGACAGCATCCTCTTTTCAGACACCACCGTCAGAGAGTCCAGTTCCATCCCCACAACATCACTGGCCTTACGAATGAGTTTGTTGATTCTGTTGATGTCTGCTACCCTCAGCCTGCTGCCCCAGCACACAACAGCAAACATGATCGCACTGGCCACCACAGACTCGTAGCACATCCTCAGCATCGTCCGGCAGATGTTAAAGGACCTCAGTCTCCTCAGGAAATAGAGACGTCTCTGTCCCTTCTTGTAGACAGCCTCAGTGTTCTTTAACCATTCCCGAAGCTTCCTCACATTTTAAACTCAGTTAACCTTTACAAAAATGAATGAATGGGGGATTGTGAAAGGGTAGGTTAATGAACCTTAAATGATCTATGCAGAAATAATGTCAAATATTGCACCTTTTTGTTAAGTAATCCGGCAGGTGGGGCTCGTCAGCCTTGGACGGCAGCCCGCCTAGGAGAAGGAAAACTCTAATTTTAAACCTCTGCTGCCTCGTGGCCATACCCACCCATGGGAAAGGCTTCGAGAGTAAACCCTGAGGAAGAGATCCTGAAGGCAGTTTGATGTTGTTTACAACTTCCCTCTGGCAACCTCTGTGATGACACCGGTGCCAAGCTGTATCGGTGCTTGCCCTTCCCTTGCACTACATCAGTGATGTGGAGAGGGGGAACCCACTGCATGGGCAAGAGCCGGTTCTTCAAATCTTCCCGCTCAGGCTTGTGCCCTGGGTTGGACGCAGTCCACCAGAGGCACAAACCCATTATCCCCGGGGATCAATGGCTGCCTACTACCTACCTTGTTAAGTAATTCTGCACTTTTAATCTTTATTTCCTTGTCTAAAAGTCCATTCAATCTGTTAATCAATCTCGTACTAATTTAGCATCCATTATCTTGAGATTTCTACTCCTCCACTACTAACAAACCACAAATTATTGTCGACAAAATTTCTTCTACAACATCTCTATCACCTAAAACAACAGAGGCAGGAGGTACACAGGACCAGAACAAACTCCTTTGAACCGCAAGTTGTTCCAGCTTGGACAAACGTCAGTGTCTTTGTTGTTGCTGGATCAAAATCTTGGAGCCCCAAACTTAATGCTACTTAGAGAACTCTGAAATCACATGGACTGTGGTGGTTCAATAGCAAGATAGCCACAATTTTCCTCTCAAGGATAGTAAAGGGTGAAAAATGCTGGTCTCACTAGTCACAATTCCCATTTCTATATACTGCAAATAACATTTTGTCTTCATATTGTGGATCAAGCAATTTGAGAAGTATTGCAATAACTTGGTCATGATTAGACTGAATTTTAATGCAGAGCAAAATATTTATTTAAATGGGTCCCAAACCCATTTGACCTTGGCAATGAGAAGAATTAATAATAGCTCACATTGTGTTATACATAGCATTTTATGTGAATGTCTTTTACCAATTGTGCCCTGATATACAGTACATGAGGGTTACATGACAGCAATCTCATCTTTGGAACAGAAAAGAACAGTACCTCGCAGGAACAGGCTTTTTGGCCCACCACAGTTGTACTAACAATGATGCCAATCTAAACTTCATCATTCTTCTAAACTCCAAGGAGTACAATCCAAGAGCAGTCAAACATTCCTCATATGTTAACCCTCTCATTCCCGTAATTATTCTAGTGAATCTTCTCTGAACCCTCTCCAACTTCAGCACATCCTTTCTTAAATAAGGAGCCCAAAACTGCCCACAGTACTCCAAGTGAGGTCTCACCAGCGCCTTATAGAGCCTCAACATTACATCCCTGCTCCTATACTCTATTCCTCTAGAAATGAATGCCAATATTGCATTTGCCTTCCTCACCACCGACTCAACCTGGAGGTTAACCTTAAGGGTATCCTGCACGAGGACTCCCAAGTCCCGTTGCATCTCAGAACTTTGAACTCTCTCCCCATTTAAATAATAGTCTGCCCATTTATTTCTTCTACCAAAGTGCATAACCATACACTTTCCAACATTGTATTTCATTTGCCACTTCTTTGCCCATTCTCCCAATCTATCCAAGTCTCTCTGCAGACTCTCTGTTTCCTCAGCACTACCGGCCCCTCCACCTATCTTTGTATCATCAGCAAACTTAGCCTCAAAGCCATCTATTCCATAAGCCAAATCGTTGATGTACAATGTAAAAAGGAGCGGCCCCAACACGGACCCCTGTGGAACATCACTGCTAACCAGCAGCCAACCAGGATAGGATCCCTTTATTCCAACTCCTGCCAACGTATGTAACTTTCCCGTAATTCCATGCTCTCTTATCTTGTTAAGTAGCCACATGTGTGGCACCTTGACAAAGGCCTTCTGAAAACCCAAATATACATCCACTACATCTCCCTTGTCTAGCCTACTTGTAATTTCCTCAAAAAATCGCAATAGATTTGTCAGGCAGGATTTTCCTTTAAGGAAACCATGCTGAGTTCTGCCTATCTTGTCATATGCCTCCAGGTACTCCATAACCTCATCCTTGACGATCGACTCCAACAACTTCCCAACCACTGACATCAAGCTAACAGGTCTATAATTTCCTTTTTGCTTTCTTGCCCCCTTCTTATAGCAGAGTGACATTTGCAATCTTCCAGTCCTCCGGAACCATGCCAGAATCTATCGACTTTTGAAAGATCATCGCTAATGCCTCCGCAACCTCCACAGCTACTTCCTTCAGAACACGAGGGTGCATTCCATCTGGTCTGGGAGATTTATCTACCTTTAGACCATTCAGCTTCCTGAGTACTTTCTCTGTTGTAATTGTGACTGCACACACTTCTCTTCCCTGACACCCTTGAGTGTCCGGTATACTGCTGATGTCTTCCTCAGTGAAGACTGGTGCAAAATACTCGTTCAGTTCCTCCGCCATCCCCTTATCACCCATTACAATTTCTCCAGTATCATTTTCTATCGGTCCTATATCTACTTTCACCTGTCTTTTACTATTTATATATTTGAAAAAGCTTTTAGTATCCTCTTTGATATTATTTGCTAGCTTCCTTTCATAGTTCACCTTTTCCCTCTTAGTGACCTTCTTAGTTTCCTTTTGTAAGCTTTTAAAAACTTCCCAATCCTCTGTCTTCCCACTATTTTTTGCTTCCTTGTATGCCCTCTCCTTAGCTTTAACTTTGGCTTTGACTTCTCTTGTCAGCCATGGTTACATTCTTTTTCCATTCAAAAATTTCCTCTTTTTTGGAATATATCTGTCTTGCACCTTCCTCACTCCTCGCATAAACTCCAGCCACTGCTGCTCTGTCGTCCTTCCCACTAGTGTCCCTTTCCAGTCAACTTTGGCCAGTTCCTCTCTCATGCCATTGTAATTTCCTTTACTCCACTGAAGTACCGACACATGGATTTCAGCTTCTCTTTCTCAAATTTCACAGTGAACTCAATCATGTTATGATCACTGCCTCCTAAGGGTTCCTTCACCTCAATCTCTCTAATCACCTCTGGTTCATTACAGCCGATCCCCTAGTGGGCTCAACAACAAGCTGTTCTAAAAAGCCACCTCGCAGACTTTCTACAAATTCTCTCTCTCGAGATCCAGTGCCGACCTGATTTTCCCAATCCACTCGCATGTTAAAATCCCCCACAATTATCATAACACTGCCCTTCTGACAAGCCTTCTGAGTCACTTGGTTAATGAGTAATGTTATGGATTACGGTTGCTCAGCAGATAAATATGCTGCAGACAATAATAATTAGTCATATCAGTCACACCGCCCATCCCAAATCAACAGTATGGATATCATCCCCCTTCCCTCACAGCCTTCCCCTAACACAGTCACACAGAGGTCAGAATTGGCTGGCAGGAGGTATTGTCAAGTGGAGATTTATTGCATTAAATTATTGGGTTCTGCACTACTCTCAGTGGTTCTGTTTAGTGTAAAGCAAGGGTGCATATGAAGATTTGCCTCCCATAGGAAAGAAATGTTTTTAATGCATACCAAATGTATTGGTATGCTTTGTGCTGACCTTAGTGTCATGATTGATCGCAGGACAGACTAACAACTGCATTTGGGAGTGGCAGGGCTAATCTGGGTATTCATCATGACTGACATTTTATATAAACGCCGCTCAAACAGGCACTGACAAAATTATTCATATAATCGATGACTGGTAGGTCAAGGAGGAACAAGACACCAAGAAGAGAAGATTTTGAGTAACTATTTTAGTTCTACTCCAGCAGTGTTAATCTGGTATTGATTTAGCCTGATTGCAATTTTTGCCAATTATGGTCTACAGTCTCTATTCATATGTTATATCCAAGGAGTCTGGAATAAAGATCACCCATTAAGCTCCTCATCGACCAGAGGGCTTATGAGATACAAAACTGGCCAACCAAAACGAAATGCAATAAATTCCCATTTAGTACTCTCTTAAACAACCGAGCACATTATTCCATTTCTGGGAAGCAGGAAATGTAAGCAATTAAAGCATGTGGCATATTGGTAAAATGACATTTTCAGATTAATAAATAAATCCATACCTTTAAACCACAGTTAATTTCATGCAGGCAATCAGCAAATGAGTTTTGGGAGTCAGTAAACAGAATAAACTGCCATTAAATCTTTAAAATGTTTCACTTCTACGAGACTGAAAAACACAATTGAGAGGAATATTAGGGTTTTTTAACTACTTACATTATTTTAAACTACTTCTGTTTAACAGTGTCTCTGAGTGAAACCAAAACAATCCTTATTAGATTTTATGCTCCAGACAAACAGCCTTTTGTACTTCACACCCCATTGTTCCTGCAGTTGTTTAATCCACTTTTCCTGAATCACCTCTTTAGCATATTCTGAAATCTGTACTTCAATCATTACCTCTTATGGTGTGTTCCGACTCATGATTCTCAAACCTCATATAAGTAAAGCCCAGAATGGAAAGCATCTGAACCTGAAGTCATCCTACAACCCAGAGGTTCCAAACCTGGGGTTCACAGAGGCCCATCAAGCAGTGACTGTTTAGAGCAGGGTTTTCCAACCGTTTTTATGTCATGAGCCCTACCATTAACCCTGCTCTAAGCAGCTTGATGGGCCTGTGCTTGGAAGTTTAGTATCATTCAAGGCACAAGGTGGGAATTGCTACTGAATCAACCTCTCCCTTTCTCTGAGTCTCTCTCTCTCTCTCTCTCTCTCTCTCACACACACACACACACACACACATACACACACACACACACACACACACACACACACACACACACACACACACACACACACACACACACACAAGGATAGACAAAGATCTGGTGTGGCCTCCTGTACATCGGTGAGACCTGGCGTAGATTGGGAGACCGCTTCACCGAGTACTTATGCTCCATCCGCCAGAAAAAGGGGGATCTCCCAGTGGCCACCCATTTTAATTCCACTTTCCATTCCCTTTCCGATATGTCTATCCATGGTCTCCTCCACTGTTGCAATGAGGCCACACTCAGATTGGAGGAACAACACTTTATATTCTGTCTGGATAGCCTCCAGCCTGATGGCATGAACATTCATTGTCAAACTTCCGCTAATGTTCCCCATCTCCTTATCATTTCCCATCCCCTTTTCTCTCTCTCACCTTATCTCCTTGCCCATCCATCACCTCCCTCTGATGCTCCTCCCCACTTTTCTTTCTTCCATGGCCTTCTGTCCTCTCCTATCAGATTCCCCCTTCTCCAGTCCTGTATCTCTTTCATCAATCAACTTCCCAGCTCATTACTTCACCCCTCCCCCTTCAGGTTTCACCTGTCACCTGGTGTTTCTCTCTCCTCTCCCCCACCTTTTAAATCTACTCCTTACCTCTTTTCTCCACAGTCCTGTCGAAGAGTCTCAGCCTGAAATGCTGACTGTACACTTTTCCTTAGACGCTGCCTGGCCTGCTGAGTTCCTCAGGCATTTCGTGTGTGTTGCAATTTTCTCTTATTTGTGATAGGTAAAGATCATTTGGTAAGATCTGGGCTGGATCTGGGTCCAAGGGACTGGGTCTAATTGAGGAACATGGCCTGAGGGATCCCCTTGGGCATGGGAAAGTGATCGGACAGGGCGGATTGGAGCCAATGTCTGTCAGTAAGTCAGGGTGGGTGGCAGTGGTGGTGGAATTACTAATTGGAGTATGTGAGTGGGAAGATTAGCGGGGGGAGGGATCCTGATGTTGAGTGAGATGATGTGGTCAGGTAAGAGTTGAGAGCCGAGCAGAACATTGGTGCTGTTATTGCATTGGGTGGGGGTAACAGGAAAGAGAGCCAGTAAATAAAATAATATAAAGTAAACCAAATAAGTCAGATGTAGAGCTGGCCTGCGACATGTTTATGAAGATCTCCTCAAAGTTACATTGACACAGATGTGTTAGCCATCTGCATCTACAGGAGTAGCCTGAATTCTGTAATGGGTCATTAAATTGTAAATCTTAAAGGTGATGGTCAGACAGCGTACATGTCCAGGGTCCTCTGGACATTATATGTTGGATGCACAGTGGACCCTGAATGAAAATGATAAACCTTGTGGTCAACACTGCAAGTCACCCATTTTCATTCATGCTTTATATTTCATAAAAATAGACTGCAGAGCATGAATATGTTAATTATAGAACATAACATAGAACATAGAATAGTACAGCACAGTACAGGCCCTTCGGCCCACAATGTTGTGCCGACCCTCAAACCCTGCCTCCCATATAAGCCCCCACCTTAGATTCCTCCATATACCTGTCTAGTAGTCTCTTAAACTTCACTAGTGTATCTGCCTCCACCACTGACTCAGGCAGTGCATTCCACGCACCAACCACTCTCTGAGTAAAAAACCTTCCTCTAATATCTCCCTTGAACTTCCCACCCCTTACCTTAAAGCCATGTCCTCTTGTATTGAGCAGTGGTGCCCTGGGGAAGAGGCCACTGGGAGATCCTGCTTTTTCTGGCGGATGGAACGTAATTGCTTGGCGGACCTTTCTCCCAATCTCCATTGGGTCTCACCGATGTACAGGAGGCCACATTAGGAGCACCGGATACAGCAGGTGACCCCAACAAACTCAAAAGTCCTGATGAAAGGTCTCAGCCTGAAACATCAACTATACTCTTTTCCATAGATGTTGCCTGGCCTGCTATGTTCCTCCAGCATTTTGTGTCTGTTGCTTGGATTTCCAGTATCTGCAGATTTTCTCTTGTTTGTCACAGGTCAAGGACTGTTTGTGCCTCTGAATAGTAGTAAGGTATTCCTGCAAGTAGAAGAAGCACCATACCTGCCCCCTACATCTCCTCCCTCACTACCATTCAGGACCCCAAACAGTCCTTCCAGATGAGGCGACACGTCACCTGTGAGTCTGCTGGGGTCACCTACTGTCTCTGGTGCACCTGATGTAGCCTCCTGTATATTGGTGAGACCCAACGTAGTTTGGGAGACCGCTTCGACAAGCACCTACGCTCTGTCCTCCTGAAAAAGCAGCATCTCCCAGTGGTCACCCACTTCAGTTCTACTTCGTATTCCCATTCCAACATGTCAATCCATTGCCTCCTCTACTGTTGAGATGAGGCCACATTCAGGTTGGAGGAGCAACACCTTATATTCTGTTTCCACACTGATGGCATGAACATCGATTTTTCAAACTTCTGGTAATTGTCCTCCACTTCCCCATTCCCATTTCTGTTTCTCTCTCTCACCTTATCTCCTTACCTGCCCATCACCTCTCTCTGGTGCTCCTCCTCCTTCCCTTTCTTCCATGGTCTTCTGTCCTCTCCTATCAGATTCTCCCTTCTCCAGTCTTGTATCTCTTTCGTTTCCGGCCGGAACCCTTCGTCAGGACTGTAGAGGGAAGGGGTAGAGGCCCTATAAAGAAGGTGGGGGGAGGGTGGGAAGGAGAAGGCTGGTAGGTTCCAGGTGAAAAACCAGTAAGGGGAAAGATAAAGGGGTGGGGGAGGGGAAGCAGGGAGGTGATAGGCAGGAAAGGTGAAGAAGGAATAGGGGAAAACACAATGGGTAGTAGAAGGAGGCGGAACCATGAGGGAGGTGGTAGGCATCTGGGGGAGGGGGCAGAGTGAAATAGAGATAGGGGAAGGGAGGGGGAGGGAATTACCGGAAGTTGGAGAATTCTATGTTCATACCAAGGGGCTGGAGACTACCTAGATGGTATATGAGGTGTTGCTCCTCCAACCTGAGTTTACCCTCATCATGGCAGTAGAGGAGGCCATGTATGGACATATCTGAATGGGAATGGGAAGCAGAGTTGAAGTGGGTGGCTACTGGGAGATCCTGTCTGTTTTGGTGGACTGAGCGGAGGTGCTCGACGAAGCAGTCCCCCAATCTGCGTTGGGTTTCACCGATGTAGAGAAGGCCGCACCGGGAGCACCGGATGCAATAGATGACCCCAACAGACTCACAAGTGAAGTGTTGCCTCACTTGGAAGGACTGTTTGGGACCCTGAATGCTGGCAAGAGAGGAGGTGTAGGGACAGGTGTAGTACTTGTGCTTACAGGGATAAGTGCCAGGTGGGAGATCCGTGGGGAGGGATCGATCCTTGCGGAAGGCGGAGAGGGGTGGAGAGGGAAAGATGTGCTTAGTGGTGGGGTCCTGTTGGCGGAAGTTGCAGAGGATGATGTGCTGGATCCAGAGGCTAGTGGGGTGGTAGGTGAGGACAAGGGGAACTCTGTCTCTGTTGTGGTGGCAGGAGGATGGGGTGAGAGCCGAAGTGCGGGAAATGGAGGAGATGCGGGTGAGGGCATCATTGATGACAGCAGAAGGGAAACCACAATCCTTAAAGAAAGAGGACATTTGAGATGTCCTGGAACGGAAAACCTCATCCCTGGAGCAGATGCGGTGGAGACAGAGGAACTAGGAATAGGGAATGGCATTTTTGCATGTGGCGGGGTGGGAAGAGGTATAGTTGAGGTAGTTATGAGAGTCAGTGGGCTTGTAAAAGATGTCAGTGGACAGTCTGTCTCCAGAGATGGAGACCGAGACATCAAGAAAGGGGAGAGAAGTGTCCGAGACAGACCAAGTGAATTTGAGGGCTGGGTGGAAGTTAGAAGTAAAGTCGATGAAATTGATGATATCGAGAAAGAGGAGAGAAGTGTCCGAGATAGACCAAGTGAATATCGAGAAAGGGGAGAGAAGTGTTATCGAGAAAGGGGAGAGATGTGCCTTCTCCTTAGTAATAGCAATGACACTCACTTCTGCTCCCGACACTTACCTTCATATTTCATCTTTTCTCTCTTTATGTCTTTTTTTAGTTGTTTTCTGTTGGTTTTTAAAAATTTCTCAATCCTGTAAATTCCCACTAATTTTTGCTATATTATATGCCCCCTCTTTTGCTTTTATGCTGTCTTTTACTTCCCGTGCTACCCACGGTTGCCTCACCCTACCTTTAGAATACTTATTCATCTTTGGGATGTATCTATCTTGCACCTTCTAAAAGAGCCACTCCACCCCCTCTGCTTACCTGCCTGTCCTTTCAATACCATGTTAAGCTCCCAACTATGATCTTCTCTCAGCCACGACTCAGTGATGCCTACAACGTCATACCTGCCAATCTCTTAACTGGCCTACAAGATCACCTACCTTATTCTGTATACTGCATGCAATCAAATATAACATCTTCTGTCCACTTCAACTCATCCCACTGACTGCAAATTTGTCCTATCATCTGCCTGTCCTTCCTCACAGTCTCACCACACTCTGCATTTACTTGCATACCAACTGCCCCATCACTCTGATTTCTATCCCCCTGCCACATTAGTTGAAACCCTCCCCAAGAGCCCTAACAAACCTTCCCTCAAGGATACTAGTTCTCCTCCTAGTCAATAAGGCTGATACCTTGTTTTCCTCAAATCAGACCTCATGAAGAAATCTCATATGCACACTATTTCAAAAGTTGCTAGTATTATTCTTGTAATTAATTCAATATTAATATTTTCCAAGCTTCTGAGGTGAAGTAGAATTATAATACAATTTGAGCCATACAAGAAGATAAAGATACTGGATTTTTGAAGTTCAGAAGAATGAGGCTGATCTTATTAAACATACAAGTTCCTTTGTGGGCCTTGATGGTTGAGGTGTTTCTTGGATGAGGGGACATCATTACAAAATTCGAGTTGGTCATTTAAAACTGAGGTGTACAGAAACTGCTTGCAGAGGGTATTGAATCTCCACCTCGCAGAATTGTTGAAGCTAGATTATTCAGGGAATTTAAAGAGGAATGTAGCTGCATTTGTGAATGTTCAAGGAAATGAAAGCTACAAGGATTGTCCAGAGGAGGAGATGTTGCTGGCTAGACCAGCCAAGATCATATTGATGGCAGGGCAGTTTTGAGGGGCTGAATGGCCTACTCCTGCTTATTTTCTTTCAGTCTTATGAGCAATAGTATTGTTAAATTTTGTGCTAGGCTGAAAGGTATCTCATCAGTATAAATATTTAGTTTCCCACCTCTGCATGATAAACAAAGAGATGGAGAAGAAATAATTAGGAAATGGTCTGGAAATATTATTTAATGCTCATATTTTGGTATAGTGGGAAACAAACACATTTCATGCTGGGAACAGAAAATTATTTTATAGGGAACTGTAAAACATTGTGTTATTACATTTCAATGCAAGGAGCAAAAATGAACATCTGTGTCACTGTTCTGCTAGCTATTCCACAGAGTAGTATCCTCCCCGCATATACAGAAGTGTGTTAAGGATACACAGGGAAATAAATTATCAAAAGAAGAATGAGTATTAGAACATAGCACAATATGCCCTGAATTAATTAAATTAGTAATCAAATAGACAACTAAACTAATCTCTTCTGCCAACACAAGATATCCTTCCATTTTCCCCACATTCATGTGTCTATCTAAATGACTCTTAAAAGTCTTTAAGAGTGTGAAGCACAGAATCAAATATCGCTGTGATGATTGTACGTTCTAGTACCAATTGTTTGGCGACAATAAAGTATAAAGTATAATGTGCAACCCTGTAAAAGCCTCTACTACCACCCCAGGCAGCACATTCCAGGCTCCCACCACTCTGTAAAAAAAACCTGTCTCTGACATCTCCTTTGAACTTATTCCCATCTCACCTTAAATGTTCGCCCTCTGGTATAAGACATTTCAACCCTGGGAAAAAGATACCCTCTGTCTCCTTTATCTCAGCCTCTCGTAATCTTACTAACATCTGTCAGATCTCCCCTCAGTGAGAATCAACCACCTTGGTGGGTCTGGATTGACACCAGACCAGCTAAGGATGGCATAAACACGAGGAATTCTGCAGATGCTGGAAATTCAAGCAACACACATCAAAGTTGCTGGTGGACACAGCAGTCCAGGCAGCATCTCTAGGAAGAGGTACAGTCGACGTTTCGGGCTGAGACCCTTCGTCAGGACACATCTCTATTTCCACAATAGAGAACCAGCTAGATTTTTAACACGATCTGGTAGGTTTTAAGTTTAGCATTACTGATGCAAGCTTTTTAAACACCAAAATTGTTTAACCCTTTGAATTTAAATTTTCCCAAAATAAGTTATCAAAGAAGAAGGAATATTCTCACAGCTATCTGGACTATTCCTCTTCTCACCCTGTCTCTTGCACTGACTCTCACAGCTATCTGGACTATTCCTCTTCTCACCCTGTCTCTTGCAAAAACGCCATCCCCTTCTCGCAATTCCTCCGTCTCTGCCGCATCTGCTCTCAGGATGAGGCTTTTCATTCTAGGACGAGGGAGATGTCTTCCTTTTTTAAAGAAAGGGGCTTCCCTTCCTCCACTATCAACTCTGCTCTTAAACGCATCTCCCCCATTTCACGTACATCTGCTCTCACTCCATCCTCTCGCCACTCCACTAGGAATAGGGTTCCCCTGGTCCTCACCTACCACCCCACCAGCCTCCGGGTCCAACATATTATTGTTCGTAACTTCCACCACCTCCAACGGGATCCCACCACTAAGCACATCTTTCCCTCCCCCCCTCTCTCTGCATTCCGCAGGGATCGCTCCCTACACAACTCCCTTGTCCATTTGTTCCCCCCCCATCCCTCCCCACTGATCTCCCTCCTGGCACTTATCCGTGTAAGCAGAACAAGTGCTACACATGCCCTTACACTTTCTCCCTTACCACCATTCAGGGCCCCAAACAGTCCTTCCAGGTGAGGCAACACTTCACCTGTGAGTCGACTGGGGTGATATACTGTGTCCGGTGCTCCCGATGTGGCCTTTTATATATTGGCGAGACCTGACGCAGACTGGGAGACCGCTTTGCTGAACATCTACGCTCTGTCCGCCAGAGAAAGCAGGATCTCCCAGTGGCCACACATTTTAATTCCACATCCCATTCCCATTCTGACATGTCTATCCATGGCCTCCTCTACTGTAAAGATAAAGCCACACTCAGGTTGGAGGAACAACACCTTATATTCCGTCTGGGTAGCCTCTAATGTGATGGCATGAACATTGACTTCTCTAACTTCCGCTAATGCCTCACCTCCCCCTCGTACCCCATCTGTTACTCATTTTTATGCACACATTCTTTCTCTCACTCTCCTTTTTCTCCCTCTGTCCCTCTGAATATACCTCTTGCCCATCCTCTGGGTCCCCCTCCCCTTGTCTTTCTTCCTGGACCTCCTGTCCCATGATCCTCTCATATCCCCTTTTGCCTATCACCTGTCCAGCTCTTGGCTCTATCCCTCCCCCTCCTGTCTTCTCCTATCATTTTGGATCTCCCCCTCCCCCTCCAACTTTCAAATCCCTTACTCACTCTTCCTTCAGTTAGTCCTGACGAAGAGTCTCGGCCTGAAACGTCGACTGTACCTCTTCCTACAGATGCTGCTTGGCCTGCTGCGTTCACCAGCAACTTTGATGTGTGTTGCTTGAATTTCCAGCATCTGCAGAATTCCTGTTGTTTGAGGAATATTCTCACGGTGGGATCCAATCCCAAGTCCTCGGATCAATGATCAGACTTAGGGATGTCAGTGTCATTTTGCAACTGAACCCAAATATGTAGTTATAGCATAACATTTACCCTCCTGCACCCATGTCTAGCAATCCATTGATCTCTGAATACATTATGAATATGTCCATGAGATTCTCGTAATTTATGTGCACCTCCATTTGCTCAGATTTTTAGCCTTTTTCTATTCATGAGATACCTTGTTCTATTCTTTTTAGGTTGAAAGTGAATTCACTTTGGATGCTTTATTTCACCCTATTAGGTATTTTGAGATGCAGATTTTATCCTCGTTTCCTTAAGGCGGCACGTGAGACAGATTTATAATACTTGGAAGGCATGTGGGAAGTCCAACTGTGTGTTATAAATAAACTGGAGTGATAGATATAATGAGTGGGAGAATACATAGATCAGAGAAAATGCATCTCCAGATGGTGTCGATAGAACTGTGGGTTGTTAATGTCAATTATTTTCTTTTAGAGCACATACCAGACGCTTCTTCCACACTGTATACTTTATCCCAGCTTTCCTCTGAGTAAGAAGGGAAGTTTATGGTTGGTTATTTATCTAGACAAATTAGTTGGAAGAGAGTGAAGGCAGAGGGCCTAGATTTCCTGACGGTTTGAAGTCCAGCTGGAAGCTATGTATTCATTGCACAAGGAGGCAAATCCCAGGCTCGTTTTACCATCTAGATAGAGCAGATTTTGGAATTATCTTTAAACTGGATGAAAACTACCAACACATTTAATATAATTTCCACCATCTCCAACGGAAACCCACCACCAAGCATATCTTTCCCTCCCCCCCCAACTTTCTGCTTTCTGTAGGGATGACTGCCTACGTGACTTCCTTGTCCATTCATCCCTCCCTCCTGGTACTTATCCTTGCAAGTGGAACAAGTGCCATACCTAACCCTGCACCTCCTCCCTTGCTACCATACAGGGCAACAAACAGTCCTTCCAGGTGAGGTGACACTTCACCTGTGATTCTGTTGGGGTCATCTGCTGTATCCGGTGCTCTTGGTATGGCCTCCTGTATATTGGTGAGACCCGATGTAGATTGGGAGACTGCTTTGCCAAGCAATTACGCTCCATCTGCCAGAAAAAGCGGGATCTCCTAGTAGCCACCCACTTTAATTCTACTTCCCATTTCCATTCCGATATGTCAGTTCATAGCCCCTCTACTGTCGCAATGAGGCCACACTCAGGTTGGACGAGCAACACCTTGTATTCCACCTGGGTAGCCTCCAGCCTGATGGTATGAACATCAATTTCTTGAACTTCCGGTAATTGCCTCCCCCCTTCACCTTTCCCCCATTTCTGTTTCCCTTTCTCACCTCATCTCTTTAACTGCCCATCACCTTCTGATGCTCCTCCCCTTTCCCTTTCTTCCATGGCCTTCTACCCTCTCCTGTCAGATTCCCCCTTCTCCAGCCCTGTATCTCATTCCCCTATCAGTTTCCCAGCTCTTTACTTCACCCCTCCCCCTGCTGGTTTCAAGTATCATCTACCACCTTATACTTCTTCCCCCCCTCCCTCCACCTTCTTGCTCTGACTGCTCATCTTTTTTTCCCAGTCATGTTGAAGGGTCTCAGCCCAAAATGTCAGCTGTTTACTCTTTTCCATAGATGCTGCCTGGCCTGCTGAGTTCCTCCAGCATTTTGTGTGTGTTGCTTGGATTTCCAGCATCTGCAGATCTTCCTGTGTTTGTAATATAATTTCTGTATCTTTCTTATTGCAAAGGCAAGAAAAACAAGAATGTGACTGAAAGCTTCTCTAAAATCTAGATTAAAAAACAAACCCAAGAACATTATCAGATAGCAAGATTAAGCATTTAAAATTAAGCCCAGAAGAAGCAATCAGTGCAGGCTGCCTCCTCTTATTAGTCATTTATGGAAAATTTCTTCATTTACCTTGTATTGTTCCCTTACACAAATTTTGTAAGACCTCACCAAAACTGGGAACTTTCACCACATAAATACGATCAGTTTGATTTAGCCAGCTGTCAAATTACCATACATGTTACATTTGGTTTTACGGCCGCAGTAAACTGCATGAGGAGTTCAGCATCCCAGAGAATTTAACAAAATTAACATGAGAGCTGACTGCAATTGTAGGACTTTGCAATAAAGTACGAAATTTGCGAGCAGTAATGCAGGATAATGTAGGCTGGCAAGCAGCCAGTCAGCTGATATTGCCCTCCAAACATTATTTATATATCCAGGTATTATCTGTTAAGGGAGGAATTTGTCCCAGAGTGTTCAACTCTACAATAAGAAATTGTTAACCGTCATTAATCATCAACAATTGTTTCTTTTAGCAGGTAATTGGATATTACTACTTGGTCACATGCTGAATATTGCAATAGTAATTTTAGCTAGAAATACACATTTGGCAAGAGAAACAATTATAGTAATCTTCCAAATCATGACCTGCCTCCCAAAACATTGGATATGTATTTGTAATAAAAATTCTGAGTAACAGCAAAATAAAAGGCTTCAAGTGCTTTCAAGTTATATTTAGATTGCCGCAGACAGTCCACAGAAAATTAGAATAGATTGAGAATTATGGATTATTTAAGTACAAACATATTTATTACTGTACCCCATGGATTCTGACCTATTGTGACAATTTTTAATTTACATTTAATGCAATAGAAAAAAATCTGTCATACTCCAAGGTCATGAGTAAATTTATAAAAGTTTCATTTCATTATTTTTTTCTGACTGTATTTTGAGAACCAACATTGGCCTAGATTCTGAACATAACCTCAGCCAGTAACTCTACAGAGAACCATAACTTTCTGACCCTCTCCTGCCACAGGACTTACTACGGAGTCTAGCAATAAAGCATTGATACAGCATTGTACAATGAAGTGTCAGATCTAAGGACAGAGATTTAAAGTGATTTACAAAAAAAAAGCTTTGTAAGAATTTTGCACAATGCAAAAATTTATATAATTTTGGATGCATTGCATGAATGGGAAGTGGAAGCAGATTCGATTGAAACTTTTACAACAAATGGAACATATTTTTAAAATGTAAAAGTTTGAAGGTCTGTGGAAAAGAGGAGGAGAATTGGACAAATTAGATCATTCTTTCAAAGAACTAGCACAGATACAATGGATTGAATGACATTTTTGTGGGACTTATCCATGTTTTTTGTGGGATATTAGTCCATGTTGTATGGTACTGTGATATTATATTAACTGTATGTAAAATAAAGATCACTCTGCTGATTATTCTTTAATTTTTCTATATGGCAATCAGACCATGTGGCATTTTTCTTGAGCACTTTGGCCTTTACAGTTGAGAAATTATTCCATGGCCGTCCTTTGTAGTAAAGCAGAAGTAAATGTCAATTATACCGTACTTTGCAGCCATGACATGATTTACACTTGGACATACATTTTTGTTTTAACTTTTGGAAATGTCACATGAGCTTAATGCTAACCATTTTGTAGAATGTTAACTGCTGGATTTTTACTTGAAAATTAGCATATCAAAGTCCTCAATTTCAATTATTGGTTAATAAAACAAATGTTAGCTTTTACACCAATTTGTTTCAACCATTATGCCGGATGTGCACACAAATTTATAGATAGCATATTTCATTAAAACATGCATTAATATTAATCTTGAGACAACAACCATAAGAGATTTAAGGGAACATTGAAATTCTTCCACAAATTTTAAACATGACATAAAACCAATTCATATCCCTTAGTGGAGCATTATCTATTTTACTTTCCTATTCTTGGCAAATTTTTTTCAAGGATTTTATAAACAATACACTCCTGGACCAAAATTACTAATATGCATGTGGGAAACTAGAGAGAAAGGGTTTTTACCTGCCTGCAAGAAAATGTTATCTCCTGAAACATTAAAATGTTCCAATGAAATGTTATCTCATTGTAACGAAAGAATAGGCAAGTGGGCAGAGGCAAGTGACATTCTAACAGAATGCCAGGAATGCAAGAGTGTCGGGGGTAGAAGTGAGTGTAGTTGCTCTTACCAAGAAGAAGGTGCTTAGGAAGCTGAAAGGTCTGAATATAATTAAGTCACCTGGACCAGATGGAGTACATTCCAGAGTTCTGAAAGAAGTAGCGGAAGATTTATGGAGGCATTAGTAATAATTTTTCAAGAATCACTAGATTCTGAAATGGTTCCAGAAGACTAGAAAATTGCAAATGTCACTATTATTTAACAAGTGACTTCAATGATTGGGATGATGTTTGAGTCGATCATTAAGGATGTGGTTTCAGGGTACTTGGAGGCACATGACAATATAGGCCAAAGTCGGCATGGTTTCCTTCAGGGGAAATCTTGCGTGATAAATCTGTTGGAATTCTTTGCGGAAATAACAGGCAGGGTAGACAAAGGAGAGTTAGCGAATATTGCATAATGGATTTTCAGAAGGACTTCGACTAGGTGCTACACATGAGGCTGCTTAACATGATTAGAACCCATAGCATTACAGGAAAGATACTAGCATGGATAGAAGATTGGCTGAAGGAGGCAAAGAGGGCCTATTCTAATTGGCTGCCAATGACTTGTTGTTTTCTGCAGGTGTGGGTGCTGGAACTGCTTCTTTTCATGCTATATGTCAATTAGCCTGGAGAGAGGAGTTGGGCATTGAATTATCTGAAGCTGCCTGGGATGAGTGTTTGTCTATGATACAGGCTTGCTCTGTTAACAGCAGGCACCAACTGATCCAGTTTAAAATTGTCCACCATCTCCACTACACTAAACTTAGATTGCACAGGATTTACCCTTCTGTCTCGCCAATGTGTGATAGATGCCAAGGGATGGAAGCCACGTTGTCACACACCTTTTGGTTTTTCCCATTACTGACTGGATTTTGGTCCAAAATATTCGATGGGTACTCAAAGGCCTATAAAAGAACCTTCCCCTTGGAAGCTGGTCTCGCTATATTTGGCTGCTTGCAATCTACTGTTTGTTTCCCTGCAGCCATACAGCAGTCTCCGATGCTGGGGATGATTGCTGCCAAAAGACTTAACCTGAGGGAATGGAAATCACCTTCTCCCCCTTCCTTTCGGAGATGGATAGCTGATATGATCTCAGTCATACAGATGGAGAAACTTAGGTTCTTGAGAATCAATTCAATTAAAAAATTTTCGGCTATCTGGAATCCATTTCTTGCCTACCTGGACGAGGCCGGGGGCGGATGAGCAATTTCCTCCCAGCTGATTTCTCACGGCCCTCATTTGAGATTTAATGTTTAGTATTTGTGAGCACTTTGTACAATAGGCATCCTTCTAATGTTATGTCTCTTTTTGTTTTGCTTATTTCATTTTTATACATGTCTGAGCTGGTATGTTCTTCTTGTATTTATAATAATAAAAATAAGAAAAAAATTATTTGGATGATGGAATTGATGTCTTTGTGGCCAAGTTTATGGATGATACAAAGATAGGTGGAGACGAAGTAGATTTGAGGAAGCAGGATGTTTGCAGAAGGGCTTAGACAGATTGGGCAAATGGACAAAATGTATATAGCGTAAGTCATACACTTTGGTTGAAGGAATAAAGGTATAGACTACTTTCTAAACAGGGAGAAAATTCAAAAATCTGAGGTGCAAAGGGACTTGGGAGTCCTCTTGCTGGATTCTCTAAAGCAGTGGTCCCCAACCTCCGGGCCGTGAAGCATGCAGGGGCGCAGCGGTAGCCAGAGTGCACCCAGCACATCTTTAAGAAAAAAGCCGAAATAAACAAGCTAATTAATTAGGTGCTGCCCGGCATGTAAATGTCGGCCCAGATCAGAGGCAACTGCCGATTTCACTTGCTCTACGCGATGTTCACTCCTCTTTCCAGGGCGCTGGAGCCTTTAGCTGTTCCATTGTTTGGTCAGTCTAAACGCCAGCCCAGACAGGCTGAAAAGACAGGGCTGTCAGGATCAAGGTGACATGTTGAATCTACACAAACTTCTAATAAAGTATAGGGGCTGCCGTGCTTTCTTTGTAATGACAGTTACGTGCTGGTCCCAGGACAGATCCTCTGACACTTTTCAGGGAGAGAAACGTCGATCCTTAATGCTGAAGAATTTAAAGTTATTGACCCTCTCCACCTCAGTTCCTCTAATGAAGACTGGCTTCTGGGCGGCACCTAATTAATTAGCTTGTTTATTTCAGCTTTTTTCTTAAAGAAGTGCTGAGTGCGCTCTGGCTACTGCTGCACCACTGTATGCTTCGCGGCCTGCTTTCGGTCCGTGGCCTAGAGGTTGGGGACCACTGCTCTGAAGGTTAACCAGCAGGTTGAATTGATAGTAAGGAAGGCAAGTGCAATGTTAGCATTGAGTTTAAGAGGACTAGAATTCAAAAGCAAGGATGCAACGCTGAGGCATTATAAGTTATTGGTCAGACTTCACTTATAGTATTGTGAGCAGTTTTGGGCCCCTTATTAAGAAGGACATTGGAGAGGGTCCAGAGGAGGTTCACAGGATTTATCCCAGAAATGAAAGGGTTAACATATGAGAACTATTTGATGGCTCTGGGCCTGCAGTCACTGGAGATTTGAAGAATGCATTGCTGCAGGTGGCTGTGCAGGCCAAGTCATTAGGTATATTTAAGTCAGAGGTTAATAGATTCTTGATTAGTCAGGGCATCAAAGGTTATGGGGAGAAGACAGGAGAATGGGGTTGAGAAGGATAATAAATCAGCCATGACGGAATGGTGGAGCAGAGTCAATGGGCCAAATGGCCTAATTCTGCTCCTATGTCTTATAGGAACAAAGTACAATCTTTCTGTATGCACTCAGCTGCAAGCATCCTGTATTAAATGTTCTAATCATCATGGAAATGAAAATGAGTCCTGATCTACATCTTTCAAATCCTATCAAATGCACTTCTAGTTCTATGGAAGTTAAAAGTTAAACAGTATGTTTGAAATAAACAGAAAATATTATAAAAATTCAGCAGATCTGGCAATATCTAGGAATGCAAATCAGTTAATGACAGGGATAACAGCTTGATGCTTAATGTCACCAAAACCAAGGAGATAATCATCGATTTCAGACCGTCTCAGCCTGAGCACACACCCCTCAGCATCAGTGGCTCCACAGTGGAGAGAGTGGAAAACGTCAAGTTCCTTGGCGTGCAGATCTCGGACAATCTCACCTGGTCCAGGAACACCACTGGGATTGTGAAACGGGCCCAGCAGAGATTGCACTTTCTGAGGAAGCTTAAACAAGCATCACTCCCCACTAACATCTTAACTACATTCTACAGAGGCGTGGTTGAGAGTGTGCTGACCTTTTGCATCACAACCTGGTACTCCAACTGCAGTGCTGTCAACAAAAAAGCCTTGCAGAGGGTGGTTAGGGGAGCAGAGAAGGTTATTGGGGTCTCCCTACCTTCTGTCCAAGATCTCTTTCAGAGTCGATGCCTCCAGAAGACACGGTACATCATTAAAGACCCCTCACACCCTCTCCATGAACTGTTTGTTCTTCTGCCATCAGGCAAACGTTACAGGAGCATCAAAACTAAAACCACAAGGCTACTAAACATCTTCCTCCCACAGGCAGTCAGACTGCTGAATAGCTGCTCTACCTGACTCTGCTTTGGACAATTTTAACTTGCACTGGACACTTATAACTTGATTTTAACTGACATGTGGCTGTTGTGTTTTACTATTTATTGTTATGTTTATTATTTAGTGTTGCGTTTGTTATGTTATGATTGCACTGCTCCTGAGAAACGCTGTCTCATTCTGCCCTGCAGAGCTGATGTACGGTTAGAATGACAATAAAGTTTTTTGAATCTTCTTTAAATCTAATGCTTCAGTTCAAAGACCCTTCATCAGAACTGATTACCAGCATCTGCAGTTTTTTTTGTTTTTCAGAGGTGAGATGCCCTCCAGCTAAGACAGAAGTTTGGTATATGTCGCATTGGTAAACATTCATTGAATTAGTGGCAACTATCACCAGAATTGATCTGTGCATCCTTCATATTTTGGATTCCTCAAGTATTCTACATCAAAAAGTTTGTTATTTTCATCAAATATCCCTGCTGTTCTGTTTTCACAATCACAGCATTTTGCAATATGTTTCAACCACTGATTGACATTCATGGTTCTCACTAGGGTTACTTTCCATTATTTCAGAAACAGAACAGCCTCCTGAAATTTAGATTTTAAAATTTCAACAGGCTCTATCAGATACACAGAACCTACGTGAACTAACTCTTCTAATATTTACGAGGCAGTGTGCCTGCATGTCATAATTTTTGATTAATAACTATAAGGCTGTACCTAAAATTCTGAGTGAAATCTGGGAATGTGGAACTCAAGAACTGATGTGTTTTCAGAGGCTTGTGAAAGAACTTCAGCATATTGGGAAAGTTAAATGATTGACATTAAGCAATCTATTTTCTGTAAGGCAATTCCAGGCCTACAACAGTGTAATTACCAGAACAGAGATCAATTTTGTTTTCATCTCATGTTTCATGTTTAGTTCAAGGAATTAGTTGGCTCTCACCATGGCACAGCTAATAGAACTGCTTTCTCATGGCTTCTGCAATCTGGGTTCAATAGACAATAGACAGTAGACAATAGGTGCAGGAGTAGGCCATTCAGCCCTTCGAGCCAGCACCACCATTCACTGTGATTGTGGCTGATTATCCACAATCAGTACACTTTTCCTGCCTTCTTCCCATATCCCTTCACTCCGCTATCTTTAAGAGCTCTATCTAACTCTTTCTTGAAAGAATCCAGAGAATTCTGAATTCAGATAATTTCAGATAAATAATTTATTCTGAATTCTGACCTCCTGTTTTACCTATGTGGAGTTTTCACATTCTCCCTGTGACTCTAAGGTTTCCTCCCACATTCCAAAAACCTGAGGGTTTCAGATGAATTGGTCATTGTAATTGTTCCTATGTGAGCGAGTGCCAGAATCAGGGGAGGGGCGGTAGAAGGGGACAGGTGCTGAGAGGAAATTATAGAAGGCAGGATTATGGTAGGATTCCTGTACATGTATGCTTAATGGTTGGTGGACCAAGGGGCCTATTTTTATGCTGATTGATATAGCTTTGATTCTAAACATCCCATTGCATTCCACTTTTGAGATAACCTGAAGTCTTCTATGCGGACATCTGGTAGACATAATACTTAGATATTCAGTACCAGCAATAATAAGTGACAGGGAAACAATTCACACAGCATTAAGTTTTCTGCTCTCTTCCCAGGCAATGTGTCAGGGTATTTTCTACTGCTTCATTCCAGAAAATTCTACCAGGTTTTCCATTCATAATTAGAAATGAGAGAAGATTTTACTTTAATTTTGTAATACGGTTAAATCTTTAATCAAAGTCGCCAATGAACGTAATAAACAACAAGATCCCTTATCTAAAGACACAAATGCACTTAATAACTGTGAAAAGAAGAATAAAGACTTTTGGAAAAACAACCATAATATCACAAATGACCTGACTTGGTCCAACCAAGCAGAGTCCACTGCCAAGAAGGCCCACCAGCGCCTTTACTTCCTGAGGAAGCTAAGGAAATTTGGCCTGTCCCCTAAAACCCTCACTAATTTTTATAGATGCACCGTAGAAAGCATTCTTCCGGGGTGCATCACAACCTGGTATGGAAGTTGTCCTTTCCAAGACCGGAAGAAGCTGCAGAAGATCGTGAACACAGCCCAGCAAATCACACAAACCAATCTTCCATCCTTGGACTCACTTTACATCGCACACTGTTGTAGCATTGCTGCCAGGATAATCAAGGACACAACCCACCCAGCCAACACACCTTTCGTCCCTCTTCCCTCCAGGAGAAGGCTCAGGAGCTTGAAGACTCGTATGGCCAGATTTGGGAACAGCTTCTTTCCAACTGTGATAAGACTGCTGAACGGATCTTGACCCGGATCTGGGCCATACTCTCCAAATATTTGGACCTGCCTCTCGTTTTTTTTGCACTACCTTACTTTCCCTTTTCTATTTTCTATTTATGATTTATAATTTAAATTTTTAATATTTACTGTCGATTTGTACTCCAGGGAGCACGAAGAGCAGAATCAAATATCGCTGTGATGATTGTATGTTCTAGTATCAATTGTTTGGCGACAATAAAGTATAAAGTATAATATTGACTGTAGAGCAAAAGGCTGCCAAGAAGGATGAGAAAAGGTGGCTGATGTAGGAAATTAATTGGGAAAAGGGATGGGGAGCGCTCTTTGTTAGCGGACTATGGAGTCTCACAAAGTGTTGCATCTCTGATGCTCAGGTGATGGAAATTTAAAGGATATTGGAAAGGGGAAAGTGAAGATCTATTTATTATCACAGATTCTAGCCACATAGGGAAGAGTAAGTAAGATGTCCTGCTTCCTGCTTGTAGAGTAATAAAAACTAGATGCTTCTGGTCGTCACCTTTCTTATCTCCTTACTGGTATCAGAATTCCAAGAAATGGAACTCTTCTTTTCCATCACCTCCTTCAAACAGATTCATCCACCTCTTTAACCTGCTGATTTAAATGACAAAAACACAAGAAATTCTGCAGATATTGGAAAATGTTGGAGGAACTCAGCAGGTCAGGCAGCTTCTATGGAAAGGAATAAACAATCGATGGTTCAGGCTAAGAACCTTCTTCAGGACTGCATGCCACTTTACACGGAGTTCAATTATTAATTCAGTTTTTTACCTTTGAGGTTCTTTTCTTTCAATTTAGATCTTAGCTCATGGTTGACGGTTCAGAGAAAGAATAGGTAGGACAAACATGGGGACTTTATCAAATGGGATGGTTGAAGTGAGAGTCAAGAGTGATGAGGGGTGTGTGGGCTTAGGAGGAAAAGACAGTTCATAATTGTTGAAAAAAATGGAAGAGAGTAAAACAATAGCCAAAATGCGTGATTTAGGCATTACATTTAAAGGGATAATGAATATATGTAATTAAAACTGGAAAGAGAAAATAGTAATGTGTGAGTAACCCATTTGAGCAGGGCTGTCCAAACATGTTTTTATGCAAATAATGGGTTAAAAAAATCTGAATAATCTGCAGACACAAGTGCAATTTGAAGGATGACCTAACTGAGAAATAACTGCAACACTATCAAATACACCAGGTGAGAGAAGTGAGGGAAAGATAAAGGGGAAGAAATAACAGTGACTTAGCCAGGAATAACTTCAGCGATGAGAGACGTTTCATTACACAAACAAAAGACCAATAGCAAGTAGAGACTTCACAGATGGAATCCAAAAACAACACAAATAAATGGTTCAATACCATATTGAGTTATGTAAAGGCACCCTGAAATAACACAAAAGGGAAAAGCCAAGAGGTTGTCATGCTGATTCTGGTGAGTAGGATAAGTGAAAACTACTGCATTAGGAAATGCAGTGTTTTCAATGTTGGGACCTCAAACTGATAATGAGAATATTATAAATCAAAATAAGGAAATTTTATTAAATTTTGCCAGTTAACCCAAGGAAATTAATATTACATTAAGAAAGGAAAAATAATCAAAATTAATGTAAGCCAAATTATGATCAGGAAAAAAACGACAGTGGAAAGCAATGACTCAGCTATGTCAGATCACTCATTCCAGTGTCGGTCGATGCCCTAAAATCAATGTTCTAAGGATTGCTTGATGGCAAACTGCTTTTAAGAGAGGTAAAAGACAGAAACCAGTAAATTATACAACAATTAGCTGGACATCTAATGTTGGGAAACTACAAGAGTTGATGGTTAAGGATAGCATGTCTGAGCACCAACTGATATAAGGTCAATTCTTAACTTTACATCTAATACTGATTACCAGCTACTGGTATTAAGAGATATATGGAGAAGGTTCACACTGATAGAATGTGTTTGAGGTTCCATTCAACCCAAACAGTTCCTGTGTCCCCAGAAGTAATCTGTCCTGTTTAAAATCACTGAAATAGTGGCTCCAATCATATTCATAATAAATGTCACAACTGATGTGAACCTGTAAACCTGTTCCTGCCCTGTCTGTAGAACAGTGACTTTGAGGCACTATTGTTCAGGTCAAATACATCTTGTATGAGTATACAGTGAAAATGCTTTTGAGTCATATGTACGACTGTCTTAATAATATTGTTGCAATTGGAATGCTTTCTTCAAAGAGCTATATTAACAAGAGCAGTTTATGTCCACAGGCCAATATAGAGTTTAAATAAATTCAATCTGTTGCCAAAGCAACTTGAAAGCAGCTTTGTAAACAAACATTTTCATAGCAAAATAATACATTTGTTTGTACCTTTTTATCGATCTATACTCATGTCTCTTTTCTGGATTAATACTTTATTCTTAACCCTGCATTATCTGCTGACTATTCACTTGGTAACTACGAACTTCTGGTGTTAGCACAATTTCTTTCCCCCAAAGTTGTTTGAACAACTTTTCGGTAATACAGTATAATAACGTGGCATGGTGTAACCTTTATGCACATATTGTCTTCAATTATAATACGGAAGGAGTGTGGTTCCTTCTTGTCTGATCAGTCTAGAACCCTTATCTGGTTACAGATAATATTCATGGCTATTTGCAGGAGTCTATTAATCGTTTCAGATAAAGGTCAACCTCCAGAGATGCTTTGAACATTTTTTCCCTGATGCATGTTGTCAGAAGAGTGGTAGAGATGAAGGCTGAGTAATGACATTAACTGGCATATAAAGCACATAAATGATCATAATTCCCTGCAGTACCCCATATTCCATCCTGCACTTTTCTGACTGCTAGTTTTCAAAGAATGCTGACAATCAGTGTTCTACAAGGTGCATTATATTATTTAGAAACAGAACTTAGCTATTTAACAATACTAATGAGAACTAATAGTGCCATTGTGACATGTGTACTCTAAAGTACCCCAGTGGGTGGAGTTATTGTATAAAAGAGAATGGTGTTGAAGGTCAATCATCCCAGCTCAGGAACTTATCAGGACTCAACCATTTTCAATTCCTTCCATCATCATGTCATCAGCGGTCATTGTTTGCTCATAGTCACACAATATTCAATTCTATTCCCAATCCTCAGCAAATAAACCAGCCCATGCCTATGTACATCATGAAGCAGACAGCATTCAGACATGAGCAAGAAACCCCTGTACCGCATAAGTGTCAGGCAATGGCCTTCTCCAACAAATATTACTATTCCTAAGTTCATCACCAGCTAAATCCTGGCTGGTGAGAGTGTGGAACAAGCTGCCAGTGGAAGTGATGGAAATGGGTTCGATTTCAACATTTAAAAGAAATTTGGATAGGAACGTGGATGGGAGGAGTATGGTCCACGAGCAGGTTGATGGGACTAAACAGATTAGTAATTTGGCATGGACTAGATGGGCTGAAGGGCCTGTTTCTCTGCTGTAATGTTATATGTCTCTCTATTACTGGCTTCGTATTGTTGCTGGTCAATCTTGGTTCTCTGTTCTAGCAACATGGGGCGAGGGCTTTCTCAAGTATGAATATAATGGTGCAAGAGGCCTCACAATTACTTTCTGAAGGGCAATCAGGGACAGGAAAAAAAGTTGGCCTTAACATGGTCCAGCTCTCTAAAAGGATGAACAAATAGAAAGAATGCTTATGTCAAAATAGTATTTCTGGCAGTTTTATTTTTGATGGATTTCAATTAAAACAAATTAGAATTTATATGAGGCATTACCAAGACTTTTGAAGAGTTGATTCAAAGGTGCCAATGGACAACTGATTTAATTTTTTTTAATCAATTTTATGATTGATTACTTTAAAATGCTGCCTTTTGAACTTAGTTACCTCAGATTGACTAGGCTTAATATTTTATGTATATTCAATATTTGGCAGAAACTATTGCAATATGAATAGCCAAAACCCTTAAAAAATGTCTGGAAAGACTTTTGCTTATATAACCTGGGGAAAAATACACACGCAGGACAACAAATACTTTTTCAGGTCTTAAATTCCTTAATCTGTTTTAGATGTTTTATTGCAGAAACAGGGTATCAAAATAAAAACGACAAAATGAATAAAAAAAGTTCCCGCCATTACAATCTCAGACCTTGAAATGGGTTTCCCTTGCTCACGCTACGTGAACAGAGATTAACACGTTCACATTACTCTGTTACATTCTCATTTGGTCATGAAACAATTAAGAAAGACAAATAAACTTTTACAATATATTGCCTTGTAGTAGAATTACTAAAAAGACTAACTTAGTTGGCTGATTAAGGAACTTCGCAATCACGCTATCCAGCGCTGATCAACTTACTCACGAAAATCTAAAGCATCCACATGTAAAACACATCAAATTACTGATATTCTAGATTTACAAACAAGTATAAATTATTTTATATGGATATTATCAAATATTATTCACCTTTCCTCACCAAACCTGGGAAAAGCATTCGAACGTCGTCCTTTCTAGAACATGGCAACTCTTTGTTCTCCTTCACCTGTGCAAAATGACATCACCATTTTCTCTTAAAGGCACAGGCAGCTATTTTAGCATTACCAAGGTGAATACATAAGTGCACTTTAACAATAAAAAATGATATTCACTTGGTTACATTTACAACTTCACAACATAGTAGTGTTGGATTTGGCATTGGTTATTAAGTCTCCACCACCTCTGAAAAGAACTATCTTTTAGAAGATCTGGGAGAAGTTAAACAGTAGCATTTTAACATATGTTTAAAACCAACACACCAGTAAGTAAAGAGATTAACATACTGGAAAATGAGAATTGTCAGATATTCTGCTGCCAAAGTCGTTTATTTTAGATATTGAAAATGCTGACTACCAATCAAGGCTTGTGTGTTTGGAAGAGCATCCATTAAGAATGGAAAGAACTTGCACATGTAGAAAATCTTTCATGCCATCATGAGGTCTCAGAACACTTCACAGTTAATTGATTATGATGAGTAGTCAGTGTTGTAATGTGGGAAGCTATTTAACTTGCAATAGAGTGCCACTCCCCAACTCATAAAGACTTACTGTACATTCCCAAACCAAAAGTTGTGGATGAACCAGGAGGTACGTCATCTGCTGAAGGCTAGATCTGTGGCATTCAAGTCTGGTAACCCAGACCTGTACCAGAAAACCAGGTATGATTTGCAGAGGGTTATTTCAAGGGCGAAGAGATGATTTTGAACGAGGCTGTTGGAGGCGACATCGGATGAACGACAACTCTGGCAGGGTTTGCAAGACATTACTTCCTATAAAGCGAAACCCCCAATAGCATGATTGGCAGCGATGAACTACAAGATGAACTCAACACCTTCTATGTCCTCTTTGAAAGGGAGGATATAACTACAGCTGTGAAGAACCCTGCTGCACCTGATGACCCTGTGATCTCTGTCTCAGAGGCCGATGTTAGGCTGTCTTTAAAGAGGGTGAACTCTCGCAAGGCGGAAGGTCCCGATGGTAAGGCTCTGAAAGCCTGTGCCAACCAACTGGTGGGAATATTCAAGGACATTTTCAACCTCTCACTGCTATGGTCAAAAGTTCCCACTGGTTTCAGAAAGGCAACAATTGTACCAGTGTCTAAGAAGAATAACGTGAACTGCCTTAATGACTATTGCTTGGTAGCACTCACATCTACAGTGATGAAATGCTTTGAGAGGTTGGTCATGACTAGACTGAACTCTTGCCTCAGCAAGGACCTGGACCCATTGCAATTTGCCTATCGCCACAATAGGTCAACGGCAAACGCAATCTCAATGGCTCTCCACATGGCTTTAGACCACCTGGACAACACAAGCACCTATGTCAAGATGCTGTTCATTGACTATAGCTCAGCATTTAATACCATCATTCCCGCAATCCTGATTGAGAAGTTACAGAACCTGGGCCTCTGTACCTCCCTCTGCAATTGGATCCTCAACTTCCTAACCGGAAGACCACAATCTGTGCGGATTGGTGATAACATCTCCTCCTCACCGACGATCAACACTGGTGCAACTCAGGGGTGTGTACTTAGCCCACTGCTCTACTCTCTATATACACATGACTGTATGGCTAGGCATAGCTCAAATACCATCTATAAATTTGCTGATGATACAACCATTGTTGGTAGAATCTTACAAGGTGACGAGAGGGCGTACAGGAGTGAGATGTACCTACTAGTGGAGTGGTGTCGCAGCAACAACCTGGCACTCAACGTCAGTAAGATGAAAGAGCTGATTGTGGACTTCAGGAGGGGTAGGATGAAGGAACACATACCAATCCTCAGAGGGATCAGAAGTGGAGAGAGTGAGCAGTTTCAAGTTCCTGGGTGTCAAGATCTCTGAGGACCTAACCTGGTCCCAACATATCGATGTAGTTATAAAGAAGGCAAGACAGTGGCTATACTTTATTCGGAGTTTGAAGCGATTTGGCATGTCAACAAATACACTCAAAAACTTCTATAGTTGTGCTGTGGAGAGCATTCTGACTGGCAGCATCACTGTCTGGTATGGAGGGGCTACTGTACAGGACTGAAAGAAGCTGCAGAAAGTTGTAAATCTACTCAGCTCCATCTTGGGCACTAGCCTACAAAGTACCCAGGACATCTTCAAGGCGCAGTGTCTCAGAAAGGCAGCGTCCATTATTAAGGACCTCCAGCACCCAGGGCATGCCCTTTTCTCACTGTTACCATCAGGTAGGAGGTACAGAAGCCTGAAGGCACACACTCAGCTATTCAGGAACAGCTTCTTCCCCTTTGCCATCTGATTCCTAAATGGACATTGAACCAGTGAACACTACCTCACTTTTTAAATATATATTATTTCTGTTTTTTGCATGAATTTTAATCTATTCAATATACATATACAGAGATTGATTTACTTATTTATTATTATTTTTTTCTTCTTCTCTATTATGTATTGCATTGAACTGCTGCTGCTAAGTTAACAAACTTCATGACACATGCCGGTGATAATAAACCTGATTCTGATTCTGATCCTGCACTGGTCACTTTTCATGTTTTATTATGACTGTTGTAAATATTTAGACTACTGCTTGTTTTATTGTAATAGTGCCAGTGACATTATTCTGTCTTAAATAATCATGCACCTCACACTTTATGTCACCCTATCAGTCTTCAGGCCATGTCACTTAGGGACTTGTGCTGATATTATTTTGTGATTGCATGTGATGGATCATAACTCTATGTGCTGTGTGTTACTAAAAGGTACCTTGGTCCCAGAGGAACAATGTCTCAGTTAGCTGTCTACATGCCTATAGTTAAATGGCAATAAATTTGAACCTGAACTTGAACTTGAGTGTTCTTGCTAAGAGATGTCTACTACAATGCAGTTATTTTCAAAGTCATAAGGGTCATTCATAGAATTCTGCAATCATCATTGCCTGCTTTGCCTTTCTAATATCTGTTTCGCTCATTTATTACAGACTCAAACCATGGCCAAAGACGTCAAGGTTCATAGCAATCTGCATCTCCGTAGAAAGTATCATGACATGCAGTAATTTGTTTCCTTTGACATTAATCTGATAATAAAAACTATCTTTGAGCAAGTTAAATTGCTACATTGATTCTTCCCAGACTCCTACTAGAGTAGCTCTGACCACTACACACAGGTTATATGACATTTCTGAAACTCTTTGCTGGTCCAGCCCTGGGGAATAGGTGAATGGCATTCAACAATGGCTTGAATGGCTTGTTCTTTCATTTGTGCTCAAATTCCATTCTTGAATGTTCTCCGATATTGGCACAAGAGGACTGGAAATCACTAGCTTGAGTCTCCCATGGTTGATGAGAACTGCAGTTTGAATACGACTGAAGTTAATGGTTGAGCAATGATCGCTGCATTAGTTCTCTTAGGGAAAAAGGACATTACATAGGATCCAAAGATGCTATACCCTATTTGTATCTGTGGAATATTGGATTGACACACTCACAATGTACTAGGTTTTAGTTAGCTAAAATTGGAAAATACAGTATTATTTATTTCACCAAATAACATAGAAAGGCGTATTTATGCCCAGTTAAAATTTTATTCAGATCATGCAAACATGTAGAGCCTAATATGCTAATTTGGAAAGATAGAAGCCATATCTTTACAGCTACAAATGAACTTCTGTTTATGATATAAATTCATAGCCTTTTGAAATCAATGGATTACTATCCCTTTTCTTGGAATCATTTTTTTTGGGAGAAGAGAAAGGATGGATTAACCTTAGGAAAATGGCCATTATTTTAATGCCTATGTAAGGTGCGTGCAAAATGAGTTTTGCCATCTGCTCTGGTAGTTGTCAATTGTCAGTTTCTGAGCTGATATCTCTAAAGGACTTTAAAAGATCACACCATCTGCTTGTTCTGCCCCAAACAGACTGATGAATCACTGGGACAGGTTGAAGCAAGTTAAAACCATTGTCACTCTGACAATTTGTTGGGTATGAAGTCAAATGATAATATTGCAAACTTACTATGCTAACCTACAGGTGTAGAAAAGCTTTCAAATTTGCTAATAGCTTCATTAGATTGGTCAAGGAGTTACAATGAAAATGTACTTTTGTTAGAAGTTTTGGTTGTAAACAAAAAATCAGTCGTGATGAATTACTGAAGCAATATCAAATCATTTGTCCTGATGAAGGGTCTTTGCTTGAAATATCGGCTCTTTATTCTTCTCCATAGATGCTGCTTGACCTGCAGAGTTCCTCCAGCATTTTGTGTGTGTTACCCTGGATTGCCAGTATCTGAATAAACTCTTGTGTTAGTGAAATGAGGAGATTTATTTTCTATCTAGCAACTGTGCTGGTCGACTAAACAGACTTATAACATTTGACCCAATGAGCCAGATTCTCTGATCCACCACTTGCCTGTTTCTTACCATCAAGTGGTAACTCCGGTGTCTGCCAGTAGTCAAACTTTAGTGAACCCTCTAAATTCCCAAATGAGTTTGCCAGACTGTCTCAATGGTGAATCATATGATCGGCCCTCAAACTGCGATGATGTCATTTTGGAAAACAATCCCATCCTGAAACCTCTGCCTCACTCTTGCCCCCAGCTTTGACCATCTGCCACACAAAGGAAAGGACTTTTAGATGATTTCAACTTCACTCAGAAGAAACAAAATCCCACTCCAACTGTATAGGAAAAGAAAAGTACTACGTTATCTTCTAAAAGGTGTTAGAGGTTTCTACCACTCATGGTTCAGAAGGAACAATTTACTTCTGTTTCAAAGGAACAAACAATTTGCTGGAGGAACTCAGCTGGCTGAGCAGTATCTGTTGGGGGGAAGGGATTGTCAATGATTTGGGTCATACCCTGCTTTTAATTTTTGGAGTTGGACAAATCTTTTGATTATTTTATTGATCTTTTCTTGGTTGAATATGGAAATATCTATTTAGTTTTGTATCAGATAGCCTCTTATACCTTGATGAATTGGTCGAATTAAGCCATAAGACAGGATCAGAATTAGGCCATTTGGCTCATTGAGCCTACTCCACAATACAATGATTGTATCCCTCTCAACCCCGTTCTTCTGCCTTCTCCCCACAGCCTTTGACACCCTTACTAATCAAGAACCTATCAACCCCCACTTTAAATATACCCAATGGCTTGGTCTGCACAGTCATTTGTGCAATGAATTCCACAGATTCACCACCCTCTGGCTAAAGAAATACCTTACAAAAGAAAGCCATTACTGTAAGAAATAATATTGTCTCCCTGTTTCATATTATCAGCAGGAACTGTTTAACTGTTTTTGAAAGGGACTGTAAATTTTATTATTTGCATTTTTAAACCCAAATAATTCTTGGACTTTTGAGTCAAAAGCAAGAAATCTGGCCCATGGGTTACACATATAAAAACTTATGGGTTTGTAAATTTATGGGTAGTGCATTACATTTTTTTTATAATAAACACAGCTGGTGAGCAAGGCTGTGTTCAAGTTATTTCCATCACTTGTGTTTTCTGCTCTTAATTAATGAATAAATATTTAAAAAATCATTGTAAAATATTAAAAATAAAGACAGCTCCTTTACAATCCCCACTTGACCCTGGAGTTCTAGATGGAACGAGAAAGCTTGTTTTTTTCTCGGATTACACCTCAACCACAGGTCTCTGGCCACATAGTGGTCCGGCTGCAATGAAAAATATCGGTGGAGATGGAACCATTGTTTATGCAATGATTGCTTGTTTCTAGCTGAGAGAATGGCAAACAGGAGGTTTTCCTGCTTATGGGGCTTTGAGGAGCTTTACTCCCTGACCACTTTCCAGCCAGAACTTACAGCTATAAACATTGGTCAGAGGGTTCGATCTTCTGGCTTGATTTATTTTCCCACAATTCTAGCTGGCTAGAGCTCTCTTGCTGATAACAGAACCAAGAACTTAGGAAATGGAAAGTCTGCTTCCAAGTTGTTGAGCATTGTATTTAATGTCACAAAATAATGGTAAATTGATGACAAACCAAATTGTATCAAGTTCACCCTTTTCTCCATGGTTCCAACATACTAATATGTGAAGCAGATCAGATATGTCACAGTCTCTTTGACATAATGAACTATGCTCTGACCCTTGTGTTCTACTGAACCATAACAAGGAACGAGCCTGTTGCAAACTGACAGGCTTTGCAGTTAGTAATTTCTGGGCAAATCCTTCTGTTACTTTGACCAAAATCTGCTGCTTATAATTTTAATATTACATTATCATGTAACGTAAGACTTTTTGTGCAATGCTGTAGATATTTCATTTTCACAGTTCTGTAAAAGTACTGTATTTCTGCTTTAGAATGTTTCGTTTCAGGTAAAAGATAAGGGGCTGTGATGTTCAACTTAGGAATGTTGTGTCAGTCAAACAGGATGGTGAGATTGAGAGAAAGTTCCAGAGAGGCCTGGGCAGAGTGAGATTTGTGACGGACAGTGTGGCTCATGATTTTTTCGTGGTGGAAGCTGTGGAGAGAACAGGAGGGAAGGTGGCTGAGAATGCTGTGGGAAAGAGCGACCCCATTGCACAAAGTGCTTTGTATAGATGAATGGCTCCAAGGAGGAAAGGCCAATACTCCCGAGAAAGAGCCCATCTGTTAGGGATGGATTTTGAGCGAAGTTCGGAATGTGGTGTGTGCTTTCACGCAGACCGTGCGTCCAGCGCATGAGTAAAAAGAACTTCAAGATGAGCTCTAACTTCATGTGCACATTTGGACTGGGTTAACTGAAATGCACCCTTTTATTTTATACATACTGTATATTGTTTATGGAAGGTGGCCTTTTCACCGCTGGGTCACGTGACTGTTAGCAGAGCTGACTAACGAGCCAAGATTGCATACGGGCCTGGTGACAGGTTGCAGTAATATTAATTTTAGCTAATATTACATATTAAATAACATGTAAAGTAACTTCTTTCTGCTATTTCCTTTTGTTCTTCTATTTGAATATTCTGGACAATGGGCATGGACTGGTAGACCAGACCGTATAATATCAACCAGACATCTCAAGATCAGCAACACGTTACACAGACAAAATACCTTAGTTTTTACATCATTTAATCCATCAAAGATATTCCTTTTGTTCCCCATAATGTCCTCCCTCATCTTTTCTCCTACCTCAGCAAACTTGCTTTATCTCTTTCTCAGTTCTGAAGAAGCTTCGTTGAGCCAAAACAATACAGACACCTGTAGAGCTTTTGCAGTACTTTCTTATTAATTTATTACTTACTGATTTATTATTATTTGTTTTTCTTTTTGTATTTGCACATCTTGTCATGTTTTGCACATTGGTTGTTTGTCCATCTTTGTGTGTAGTTCTTCATTGATTTGATTGTGTTTCTTTGTATCTGCTGTGAATGCCTGCAAGAAGATGAATCTCAGGGTAGTGTGGCAACATATACTGTACGTACTTTGATAATAAGTTTACTTTGAACTTCAAACTTCATTTTCATTTCAGATTTCTAACACTTGCAGATTTTCTTGTAATTTTCAAAATTTGTTAGGACATTTACTACTAATTCATTAATAAGTAATGTAAATTTTAATTAATGCTTCAATTATGACATTTTGGCAGGAGATACAAGAGATGTCAGATGCTGGAACCTAGAGCAATGAACAAACTGTTGGAGGAACTCAATGAATCAGGCAGCATTTTTTGGTGGGGGGGGGGATGAATAGCAGACATAGCAGGTTAAGACCCTTCCAGATGAACCCTTTCGGTGGCCTGTTTTAAACCCTTCACCTGGATTACGACCTGAACATTGACTGTCCACCCCCACCGCCCATTTAACCTGTTGAATTCCTTCAGCAGTTTGTTTTTTGCTTGATATTTTGACACCTGTCTAAAACTTAATTTTCTTGCATTGAGAAAACATTATTTCCATTGCATTAAAGTAACTATATCGTACGGTTTGTCAGATATATAGGGAAGTGATGTTTTCCTCTGATCTGAACTAACCCATCCCCCTCATATCCTATGTGAACAATCTATTGTGTTCTTCTTGTTTTATAATTACCCTGACGTTTCCTTCAGACAGCAAGGGCTCAATGATCTTTGTCAGAATGTCTTGATATCGTATGCTCTTTGCTTATTGCAGTGCCCAAAGGCACCATTTCAGCAACTGAATATGTTGAAGACAGTTCTCAAAACTAGAAGAGCATGACAAAGCAATTAAATCCATTGGCAAACTGTTGAACATATCGCGTTGCATATTTCCATTGAAATCCTCCAAAATGAAAATCTCAGTGCACTTATAAAAATGTAGATAAAAATCATCAGCGTCCATTTTTCATTTTGAAATCCCAAAAGTTCAGCAGCCATTACAGTGAAGCTTAAAATAAAATGATTTTAATGCACATTCACAGCAGGAAGCATCTTCCTTCTGTTGTTTACATGCTTAATTGGGGGAAATAAATCTTCATATAATTAATTGACCAGGCATGACTCAAAATTGGAAGCAAGAAGTAAAAAAAAAAATTGCATGCCAGCAATGTATTTTATGGAACAACAAAATAATTTTCTGCACATTATGATGTAGTACCTGCATCATTTTCATGCATTTTATTGCATTAACAGGTTCAACTTTTAACTATTGATACAATAATAGCAACAAAATACTTTGCCTTAAACCTGCAATAAAGCAACAGTTCTTCACATGACACGTCTTTGGGAACATAGGCTAAATAACTATCTATGCTTGTCATTTCCTGAAACCATTGGGATTTTTTTTCCAGTTTATAATGGGAGAAATAAATTTGTTTATTTTATTTATTTACCAATACAACACGGAGTAGGCCCTTCTGCTCCTTCGAGCCGCTCTGCCCAGCAACCCCCAAAAATCCCGACTAACCCTAACCTAATCATAGGACAATTTACAACGAGCAATTAACCTACACAGTGTGACTTTGGACTGCGGGAGGAAACTGGAGAACCTGGAGAAAGCCTACGCGTTCATAGTCATAGTCAGAGTCATAGTCATACTTTACTAATCCCGGGGGAAATTGGTTTTCGCTACAGTTGCTCCATAAATAATAAATAGTAACAGAACCATAAATAGTTAAATAGTAATATGTAAATTAAGCCAGTAAGTTATGAAATAAGTCCAGGACCAGCCTATTGGCTCAGGGTGTCTGACCCTCCAAGGGAGGAGTTGTAAAGTTTGATGGCCACAGGCAGGAATGACTTCCTATGATGCTCTGTGTTGCATCTCGGTGGAATGAGTCTCTGGCTGAATGTACTCCTGTGCCCACCCAATACATTATGTAGTGGATGGGAGACATTGTCCAAGATGGCATGCAACTTGGACAGCATCCTCTTTTCAGACACCACCGTGAGAGAGTCCAGTTCCATCCCCACAACATCACTGGCCTTATGAATGGGTTTGTTGATTCTGTTGGTGTCTGCCACTCTCAGCCTGCTGCCCCAGCACACAACAGCAAACATGATAGCACTGGCCACCACAGACTCGTAGAACATCCTCAGCATCGTCCGGCAGATGCTAAAGAACCTCAGTCTCCTCAGGAAATAGAGACGGCTCTGAGCCTTCTTGTAGACAGCCTCAGTGTTCTTTGACCAGTCCAGTTTATTGTCAATTTGTATCCCCAGGTATTTGTAATCCTCCACCATGTCCACACTGACCCCCTGAATGGAAACAGGGGTCACCGGTACCTTAGCTCTCCTCAGGTCTACCACCAGCTCCTTAGTCTTTTTCACATTAAGCTGCAGATAATTCTGCTCACACCATGTGACAAAGTTTCCTACCGTAGCCCTGTACTCAGCCTCATCTCCCTTGCTGATGCATCCAACTATGGCAGAGTCATCCGAAAACTTCTGAAGATGACAAAACTCTGTGCAGTAGTTGAAGTTGAGGATTCCACGGGAAGGACACACAGAGACTCCTTACAAAGGATGCTGGGATTGAACTCAGTGCTGTAATAGCATCATGCTAACCGCCTAGCTACTGTGGTACTCAAATCTAAAGATTAAAGAAAGATTAGCTTTATTTTTCACATGTATGATATATTGAAGCATTGAAACATAAGTGAAATGGATTGCTTATGTCAAATAAAATCAGTGAGGATTGTACTAGAGAGTCCACAAGTAGACATTGTTGGTCACTCTTAGAACAAATTAGCTCTTCACAACATAGTACTGTATGGGGACTGCACTAAGAACGCGTGCTCATAATTTATCTTTCGTCCCCTCTCCAGCCTCAACATTGCAATGACCATCTTCACCCCACCAATGATCTCAGTCCTGACCCACAATCCCCTGATTTGCCAAAGTCCACAATGGACAAAAACCTAATTTCAGGAAATACTATCCAGTAGGAGTGCATTCTGCTCAAAATGATGCAGCTGCTAAATTTAGAAATAGTGGGCCAGAAGGATACCTTTCAGAGCCTCAAGGCTATTCTGCTATTCAACTGGCTATTCTGTAGCTTACTTCTCATTTCCTGTCTTAGTTCCATATTCCTTAGCAGCCTTAACCAAAGCAAAATTATTCACTGCTTTGTTGTGGTGGAATCCAAAGATTTACCACTATGTGCTATATCCGTCAGATTCAGATTCAGAAACAGTTTTATTTACTTGTCACATGTGCAACCTAATGATGCGCTGGGGGCAGCCTGCAAGTGTTGCCACACATTCTAGTGCCAACATAGCATGCCCACGGTGCTCAGTAGAACAGCAACAAAACAACAACAGCAAAACAAGCCCCTTTCCTTCCCCCACCCCTCCCACCCACACGCCCATCCACTCACACGCAGCCAATCCTCCAGCTCCAGGATAGGCCCGGCCTCCAGCTTCCACTGGACTCGTCGCATACTCACAGACATCGGCCTCCAACTTCTCCAACGGACGCACAGACCAAGGTTCAATAGTTATTAATCTGCTCGGTGTATTGAAAAAAAATGAAGGTAAATATGTAACGACTCTGTGTGGGTTCACTGATTCACACCCACTGTGTAATGCTGCTAATCTTAGAATTTTAATTAAGAAGGTAATGAAGTCAGAAGAAATGTGAATCCATCATGCTGAAACACATATTTTTTGGTCCATGCTTGCTTAACACAAAAGATACAAATCTGTCTCCTATCCTACGTATCTGACTGAAGTTAAACTTACCAGATCAATTCCTGTAATGGATCCATCTGTAAACGACCTGGCTGTGCCATACAGAATACACACAGGAACTTTCTGGTACCTGCTGAATATGCTGATCTCAGTTAAATTAGGAATTGCAAATACATTTGGTTTCTGTTGCTGTCTGAATGAAGGGACAAATTTCATCCAAAATTACTACTTTGAGAAGGTAGAGAATAATTGTTATTTATGTAATATATTCAGTGTAGCTGAGATAACCTTCTCTCGTCAAAAATCAAGACATGTCTGTGGAGGATAGTCTCTTGTGTGAGTGCCCCAAGTGAATCATGGCCAAGCAAAAGGACTTCAGGAGGTAGGAAACTAAGGTATAGGTCAGATGTTTGGGGAGTTGGAGGAGATGGGGGCAGGGTAGTTAGAAAAAACAAGTACATTTATTACCAAAGTATGAAAGTATAATTGAAACTTTTAAACCTTTATTTGTTAATAACACTGTCTCCAAACAATGTGAGGTCATAAAACAATGCACTAAGATGGAGTGATACCAAAGCAAATGTTGCAGAGACTGTAAGAGTGTAAATGGAATTTACTTCATTTTTAGAGTGTTTAAGAGTAATTGCAGCTTCAAACATCACCCCAATTCTTGCTTTAGTATACAATCATAAAATTTAATCTTTTCATTTGGATAGAAGTTGTTCCAAACTGTCTCATTAGCAAGAGCAGCAATCTGGAGATCATTAAAGGTTAGTATTAATGTGAAGAGATTATTAGCAGCCTGTTGACAGCTCCCATCAGAAGGAAACATTGAGACTTAGCAGGCTTTTACATTGTTATTCAATGCAAGCTAGCTGATAAACAAGAATAAATACTTCTCTTGTTTGATCATTAATAGGATATTTTTATAATTGGAATAACTTTTGAAACGGCTCTTTGTAGCAGATCTTTATTATTTCCAATTGGATTTTAGCCAGCAGTAAAACTCATGTTGATATTGTCTGTCTAGCAATAACATGCTTTGAAAAATCTATTCTGAATAGGGTAAACACAATTATAAAGGCAGCAATGTTTTCAATGATGGTGCAATACTATAGATACTATTGTCATGATGTTTAAACGTAATCACAGATTGAGATCCTACTTCAGGAAAATCAGAAATGAAAAGGGAAAGTGCTAGAAACATGCAACAGTTCAAACTAAAGTTTAACTGTATAGTACAGCCCTTTTTTCAAACTATTCATTGGTAATGGAGCTTTCCTCTTTCAGACACTGAATGGCCCATTATAATGCAACATTTCCCACTTGGTATATTTAGAAATGAAAGGTAAGTGCAAGTTGAAAAATACAGAGGTAGAGAAACACAGAATGTAAGAGTAAAGAGGCTATGAAAGAATACAGTACATTACCACGCAGCACCTGTTCTGCCACAGTTTGAGTACCCTGTCCAAATATAGTTTGTGTCCTTTGGGACAAAGGAGGTTGAAAGTATAGCTGATTGAGATGTATAAGGTTATAAGGGGTCTAGACAGAAAATGAAGAAAGATTTTTTTCCTTATCAGGGAGGTCAAAAATAATGGGCATATATTCAAAGTTATTGGTAGAATGGTCAGAAGATAGCCAAAGCTTTTTTTTTCATTTCAAAGGTGATAGGAACTTGACACTCACTGCCAGAAAGAGCAACAAGTCACGGAACATCATCACATATATAAAGAATTCCAAGTGTGTGCTTGAAGAGTAGTGACCTGCAGAGCCTGCTTTTCCGAGAATGTGAGATAAGTCTGGACAGGTCTTTCTGAACTGGCACAGATGTAATGGGCTGAATGTCCTCTGTCTGTGTTGTAGGCTCATGAGATCTCTTGAGTAAATCAGCTTGTAGGCCTTCAGCCAAGTGTATTGAAACATGCAGAAAATGTGGTAAGCTCTAATGGTGTAAATCACCTCTTCAGATGTTATTTGTTATTCATATAACTTGGTTCATTCAGAGTAGAGTAACAACAGCACTAGTTATACATTGTTGTCTTATTTTAATTTTCCCTTCCATTAAGTCACAGTGATAGAGGTAGTTAAAACAATAAACTTTACTCTGAAGATATTAAAGGCAGTTCTTCACTGAAATGGATCTTTGGACATTTGTAACACTCTTCTGCATTTTCACCACAATGAAATCTATCAAAATAATGAACCCTGGGGTAAAGTAGGCAAATGTAACACAATTTCCCACAAGAATAATATTCGCCATTTTTGCTGATGGACAGGATCACTATTTGAGACAGGATTCTTCCATATGTTGCTGCATTTCAGGACAACATCACTCAACTCCATGCTTGATTGTTTTATCTTCAGGCTGCTTGTTGTGGTAATTAGACTGTTAAAAAATGAGCTAGATTTTGGCGTGAAAGTAGCAACATTATTTTTGCAAAGAGAGGAAAGGGCAACTTTCAATGAGAAACTGAACCTCCCGAGACCCGCAGCTCTCGATCAGCTATGCAAACTGACAACTTGCTTCCCAGAGTGCCGTTCAAACTTACTGAATGTCCATTCCAAACAAACCACTCTTGTAAATCTAATCTACTGGCATACAACGTTTTTGGTCATGAAAATGAACTTTTGTTAAGCGTCATTCTTTAACCTCTTTAAATTATTGCTGAAAAATTAAAAACTGAGATATCCAACCAACCATACCTGTAGGAAGAGAAAGGTGGTTATCTGAAATTGTTGATTATAACTTTAAACTGCAAGAGTGACATGCCTAGCTGGAAGATGAGGTGCTTCTTCATGAATTTATACTGGAAATTGTGGGAACATTGCAAGAAGCCAAAGGCAGAGTGGGATAAACTGTTGAAGTTACTGTAGGCTTTTGCAAATAAAACAAAGTGAGCTATTTTATGTTTAATGAAATCCGCAACAAATTTTATTGAACTCCAAAACTGAAACACAAAAATGTGCTAAAAATCCTTATGTAACAACGTCATCACATCAGACCAGCCACTTAAAGTGAAACCCCAGCTCAATGTTGATGGTTGTGAATTCTGTACATTTCTCCCGATTACGTTACCCGACATAGACCCTCCTGTTTGGAGCTTGGACAAGCTGCCCAACTCGGGTCCTGTGTTCCATGGGTGTTGGAACCACAGGTGCCTCTGGCTCATCCAGAGGTATGTTGACACACTCATGATCATGTTGTTTCACTAGGGGCATGGCAGCGGAATACTCCAAATCTTGGTGGGTCAGCTTAAGGTGATCTACCAAAATATGTTCAGGTTTACTCCTCTTATCTAACAGGAGTCTTCCCCCCCCATTCCAAAGTGCATAACAGGCCATCGTAAGGGGGCCTGAGGGGATGTTGGTGTGCATCATAGCAGACAAAAACAAACAGGGCAGAATGTAGGTCAACAGGAACCCAAGAGCGCTGTACGCCATGATGGGAGGTAGGAATAGGTGGAAAGGAATTGAATTTACCGAGGAGGGTGGAACACTGTTGAGAGGCCGACCAGGCAGTTGTGGCGTCAGGAATGAAATCACCTGGCTCTCGTGATGGCTGTCCCTATACCAGTTCAGCCATGGATAACTGCAGGTGCCCTTTTGGAGCAGCTCTGAGCCCCAGCAGGACTGACGGGAGACGGTCATGCCAACACTCATTGGTCAGGGAAGCCCTCAGAGCAGCCTTTAAGGAGCAGTGAAACCGTTCGCATAGGCCATTGGGCTGTGGGTGATATGCCGTGGGGTAATGTAGCCTCACTCTGAGCCATTGCAGCCCAGAAGTCTGATATGAATTGGGGATCACAGTCAGAAGAAATAGCAGATGGGTTGCCAAACAGAACAGCCCAGATGCTGATGAATGCCTGAGTCACATCTGCAGCCGTCGTCAATGTTAGAGGGATGATCTCTGGCCACCTGGTGGTACGGTTCGTCGTGGAAGGGAGATGCGCGAAACTGTGGGGGGGGGATGGGGACCAACAAGATCCACATTGACGTGGTCAAACCGTCGCTCAGGGACCTCAAAAGGTGCCAACGGCACCTAAACATGATAGTTAATTTTTGCCTGCTGGCACTCCACACAAGCTGCAGTCTAATCATGCACGTCCTTTCTAAGGCCATATCAAACAAACTTTAGTGCAACCAGTTTCTGTGAGGCTTTCTGGCCCGGATGCGAGAGGCCGTGTATGGAGTCGAAAATAGTCCAACTCCGGTTTGCAGGCACGATGGGGCAAGGGTAATCGGTTGAGACATCACACAGGAAGGAAACCCCAGCTTCCCTGAACTTAATGTCAGCCAACCACAGGCCCTTGACTAGTGTTCAGTAAGCCTGGACCTCTGGGTCAGTAGTTTGGTCGGCTGCCATGCCAGCATAGTCGACCCCTATGTGTACGGCCTCAACGGCTGGCCCAAAGGGGCAATCAGCCACAGCATTATTTTTCCCCTTGATATGTTGTATATCAGTTGTGACCTCGGATATGTAGGCCATGTGGCATTGTTGCCGTGCAGACCAAGGTTCTGATATATTGGCCATCACATACACGAGGGGCTTGTGGTCAATGAATGCAGTGAAATGGCGACACTCTAGAAGAAAAAAATGAAAAGTATGGACAGTCAGATAGAGACCAAGAAGCTCACAGTCAAACGTGCTGTACTTCCTTTCGGGGGCAGAGCTGCTGACTGAAGAAGGCGAGTGGCTGCCACACGTCACCGACCAGCTGTTCACACAGAGCACCCACAGCATAGTCAGAAGCGTCAGTAGTAATGGCTGTAGGTGTGAGGGGGAGCGGGTGTGCCAGGAGGGTCATGTTGGAAAGAGCTTGTCTGGTTTCATCAAATGCCTTGGTCATGTCGACTGACCAGTCAAACATGTGATTAGGGGTATTGCCTTTAAGCACACTATACAGGGGGAGCATAAGTTCAGCAGCTCGTGGAATGAAGTGGTGATAGAAATTCACCATACCTAAAAACTCCTGTAGTTTGTTATTGGTATGGGATGGGGGGAAATCCATAATGGCGGCTACCTTTGATGGGAGGGGTTTCGCACCTTCTTTGGCAATGTGATGGCTGAGAAAGTCAATGGTTGACAACCCAAACCGGCATTTAGCAGGGTTAATAATCAACCCGTGTTGGCTTAAGCGCTTAAAAAATGTGTGGAGATGAGATGTGTGTTTGGATTTGGATGCACTGGTGACAAGTATGTCATCCAGGTAAACAAAAAGAAAATCCAAGCCTTTTAATACTGAGTCCATCAGCCATTGGAAAGCCTGTGCTGCATTTTCCAGTCCAAATAGCATGAGCAGAAACTCGAAAGTCCAAACAGGGTTATCACAGCTGTTTTGGGAATGTCCTCCGAGCATGGTAGCCCCCAACTAGATCAACTTAGCTAAACGTTCTGAAAAGTCTTGGACCGGGTAACAATTGCAGATGGTGACCTTGTTAAGGCGTCAGTAATCAACATGTGGGCGGCAACTACCATCTGACTTAGGACCATATGGAGGGGCAAAGCCCAAGGGCTATTCGACCGGCGTACAATTACGTGTCTTTCCATGTTGACAAACTCCACCTTTGCGGCTGCCAGCTCTTCTGGGTCCAGTCTACACGCACAGGCATGGACTGGCAGGCCAGTTGTAGAAATGTGGTGTTTGACCCCATGTTTTGTGACTGTAGTGGAGAATGTGGGCTCGGTGAGGTTTGGGAATTCGCCCAGCAGCCGAGTAAACTCACATGCAGTGGTGCATGTACTTGACAGAGCCGTTGTGGGCAACTTTCTGGGGGAGCAGGGTAATGACCCAAAGTCTTTGACGTCCACAAGCTAGGAGTTCTTAACATCGACCACCAGCCCTTGGGTATAATGGAAATCCGTACTGAGTGGAGGTCTGGCCACTTTAGCCAGGACAAAGTCCCATGTGTAACGTCACCTACTGAAGCAGAGCGTCATCTTTTGTGTCCCATAAGTCTGGATCTTGCTGCCGTTGGTGGCCTCCAGCGAGGTTTTGTCGCTCTTTGCCTTCTCATCAATAGGCGATGCTGGCAGCACACTCACCTGAGCACCCGGGTCACACAGGAAGCATCGTCCTGAAAGGGTGTCCCTAATGAACAGTAGACAACCCTGGCAGCTGGAACCTATGGTGTTCACACACCTCTGATGTCCCAATGTGCTGGCACTGTCAAAGCTGCAAGGCAGTTGGCGCTTACTAGCATTTGTACCAAAGTGAATGTAGTAAAAACACAGGCCCGCCATCGTCTGTTCCACAGCAAAGGGCGTCTTTATGTTGGGTGCCTTGCTGACTGGGCTTATTGGAGGAGGAATGATGCACCGCTGCCTGGATGAGTGTAGGCTATTAGCCATTTTAGCAAGGTCACTATACTCATTCACGGTTGCATTAGTAAGGGCTATGCAAACTTGGTCAGGTATTTGCTGCATGAAGAGTTCTTTAAAAAAAAACAAGGATGGTGATTTCTTGAGGAGAGACATCATGTGGTCCATTAGCTCCAAAGGCCTAGCATTGCCGGGACCGGGTAAGGACAGCAACTGTTTGGCACACTCAGACTCTAATAGTCTAAAAGTCTGTAAAAGGTGAGCAGTATTTATCATGTTCAGCTGGGTGTTTAAGCAGACTCACCACTGTCGTGCATCATGGAATTGCTGAGTAATACTACCACGTAATAGAATTTGGTGTCGTCAGTGGACATTTCTCGCAGAGTGAATGGGGCCTCAGATTGTAAAAACCAAGCGATGGCATTTTACTTCCAAAACTCCAGCAGTTTCAAACTGATTGCATTGGCTGACATGTTCAATAATTCTGGAATCGTCCTAGAGCATTGGCATCACCAACGTAGGTTTTCACAAATAAAACAACATGTGGAGTTTTTTGTTTAATGAAACCTGTAAAACTTAAACACAAAAAAATGCACTAAAAATTCTTACGTATGAACAACATATCGTCAGACCAACCACTTAAAGCGAAATCCCAACTCAATGCTGGTGGTTGTAAATTATGTACATGAAACCCCCGGTTTCCTTGGCTGTGTAAGTTTAGGGAAAACATTTTCCGGTCCTGCCAAACTCATGAGACTGAGAAGGCTCTCCTGTCCCAACCTTGGTTTGTGTGGATTCTGTGTAATTTGCTATCCTGTTACAAATTAGTGCCATGAAACAACAGATAGTACACGGCATAAGATTTAAGGAATTGTATTTATGAATCTTAATTTAACTAAAGTGTTAGTAAAGATAAACAAGAAGAAAAGAGCCCATTTTAATTTAAACAGTCAAATGTGCATAAGTTAGAGCTCATCTTGAACTTCTCTGTCACTCACACGCTGGGCCCTCGGTCAACGTGAAAGCACACACCACCTTCCGAACGTCGCTCACAATGCATCTCGAACAAACGGGTCTCCCACCAGGTTGTATCCTATGACCGGTTCTCCCCAGCGTCTTCTCTCTTCATCTCCCGCTGAACTAAAACCCCAAGACCAACTTTAGTGTCCCTCGCTAAGAAAACCTCCCCCTAATTGGATGGCACACACTCCACATCATCCCTTATCTCCAACGTTAACCCAAACAGGCTGAAAGCAGAACAGGCTGCTCTTACAAAACTGCTAAATGAAATACCTACAGCATAACAGTTAAAGATGTGAACCAGGGCATTACAACTGCACATTTCTCCCAGTTGCATTACCCTACACTACAAGCCAGATTTACTCTTGTGGATTAAACAGCAGCATCCTACAAAGCGGTCACCCAATATGCATATATTTCACCAACATGGAGAACAGCCAGGCTTTAAAAATCCTTCGACTGGAATGAATACCAGACACAATATTGTCAGTCAATAAGTTGAAGATGAAGCAGTGTTTCTGGTATTAATCGGAGCCAGGCAACAACAAACAAAACATCACAGTAACAGCAAGATCTAAAATACAAGAGATTCTGCAGAAGCTGGAAATACAAAATCACACACGCAAAATGCTGGAGGTCAGACACACACACTCAGCAGGTCAGGCAGCATCTATGGAGAGGAATAAAGAGTTGAGGTTTCGGGACGAGGCCCTTCATCAGGACCGGAAAGGAAGTGGGTGCAAGCTAGAGTAAGAATGTTGGTGGGGGGAGGGAAGGAGTACAAGCTTAGAAGGTGATAGGTGAAGCCAGGTAAGGGGGAAGGTAGATGGGTGGGGGAGAGGGGGATGAAGTGAAAAGCTGGAGGCGGAAAAGGTAAAGGGCTGACAAAGAAGGAATCTGACAGTAGTGGAGGTGGACTTTGGGAGATAGGGAAGGGGGAGGGACACTAGAAGGAGGTGATAGGCAGGTGAGGAGAAGAGAAGAGGTAAGGGGGAGCCAGAATAAGGAATAGAAAATGAGAGTAGGGGAAGGGAGGAAAAATTACTGGGGGTTAGAGAAATCGATGTTCCTGCCGTCAGTTTGGAGGCTACCCAGACAGAATATGAGGTGTAGCAACACTCACAACACACTGGAGGAACTCAGCAGGTCGGGCAGCATCCGTGGAAAAGATCGGTCGACGTTTCGGGCCGGAACCCTTCGTCAGGTGTATGAGGTGTTGTTCCTCCAACATGAGAGCGGCCTCATCGTGGAGTGTGATGTTGGAATGGGAATGGGCAGTGTAATTAAAATAGTTGGCCACTGGGTAGTACTGCTTGCTGCAGGCAAAATGAAGGTGCTTGATAAAGCGGTTCCCCAATCGACGTTGGGTTTCACCGATGTAGAGGAAACTGCACCAGGAGCAACAGTAAGATTACTTCTTCATCAAAATATAGTGAGTTGGAGAATAGCTATACAATAAAAATGCCATTTGTAACATAAATCCCATTGCCTGGTGTAATCAATGGCCATATCCCTTCTGGCTAGAAGAGAAATATTATTAAGTACTTAAACTGCAGATCCTCACCCTAAAGGTATATACATGTGCCTACAGTCTGTTTTCCCAAATAATGAAATTAGAAAATGGTACCAACAGGACACCAACAGAATCAACAAACTCATTCGTAAGGCCAGTGATGTTGTGGGGATGGAACTGGACTCTCTGACGGTGGTGTCTGCAAAGAGAATGCTGTCCAAGTTGCATGCCATCTTGGACAATGTCTCCCATCCACTACATAATGTACTGGGTAGGCACAGGAGTACATTCAGCCAGAGACTCATTCCACCGAGATGCAACACAAAGCGTCATAGGAAGTCATTCCTGCCTGTGGCCATCAAACTTTACAACTCCTCCCTTGGAGAGTCAGACATCCTGAGAAAATAGGCTGTTCCTGGACTTATTTCCTGGCATAATTTACATATTACTATTTAATTATTTATGGTTTTATTACTATTTAATTATTTATGGTGCAACAGTAACGAAAACCATTTTCACGGGATCAATAAAGTATGACTATGACTATGACTATGACTATGTAGGAATACTCAGGAGATCGGGCAACATCTGCTAAGAAAGAAACAGAGATAACTTTCAATGCCACTGCACTTTCATTAAAATGGGAAAAAAAAACATGTTTTAAGATACAGAGGAAGGGAGCGCGTGGTGGTGGGGGAATCAAATGTGGGACTTTGTGATAGAACAAAACAGAAGAATGATTTACCTGAAAATGGCTTTGTGTAGAACTGTTATTTTCAGAGCTATACTCATGCAACTTGATCACTCACAGTGCAATGAGATTGCTTTGGTGTCCACATCAAATTCTGCCTTCTGGGAATTTGGTAAGGTACTTTTATGCTTGTGGGGTGCAACCATTTTGTGTATTGGGCACAAATACTTTATACTTTATACTTTATTGTCGCCAAACAATTGGTACTAGAATGTACAATCATCACAGCGATATTTGATTCTGCACTTCCCACTCCCTGGATTACAAATATTAAATATTTAAAATATTAAAAATAGTTAAAATTAGTAAATATTAAAAATTTAAATTATAAATCATAGATAGAAAATAGAAAAATGGGAAGTAAGGTTGCAAAAAAACCGAGAGGCAGGTCCGGATATTTGGAGGGTATGGCCCAGATCCGGGTCAGGATCCGTTCAGCAGTCTTATCACAGTTGGAAAGAAGCTGTTCCCAAATCTGGCCGTACGAGTCTTCAAGCTCCTGAGCCTTCTCCCGGAGGGAAGAGGGACGAAAAGTGTGTTGGCTGGGTGGGTTGTGTCCTTGATTATCCTGGCAGCACTGCTCCAGCAGCGTGCGGTGTAAAGTGAATCCAAGGATGGAAGATTAGTTTGTGAGATGTGCTGGGCTATGTTCACGATCTTCTGCAGTTTCTTCCGGTCTTGGACAGGGCAACTTCCATACCAGGTTGTGATGCACCCTAGAAGAATGCTTTCTACAGTGCATCTATAAAAATGAGTGTATAAAAATGCAGTGTATCCCTTTTGCAGCATATAATTCAACACTATTTCTGTACCTTTTATTCATGTTGGAGTGTTCTGCACTGACTGCAGGCCATTTCAGCAGTAGCTGGCTTTCACAGTGCTTGTGATGCTTGCTTCAGGGTGACTTAAAGAGAACCCTTTGCACAAGGTACCTGACTCAGTAGATCCCTTTGATGTACTGACTGTACTGACTTCTCCCTCAACAAAACCACTCAAAGTCATCCAATATTTACAAGTACTCTTCTGAAGAAAGTTACGGGCCAGCAACCCAAATTTCAACTGTGATCAGAACTGGAGAAAATTGGTTGGATGAAAATGTTGCAATGCAATTAATTATACCAGTGCCATTACAACTAAGGTACAACAATGCCTCTACTTTCTTAAAAGATTGTGAAGATTTAGAATGTTGTCCAGAACTTTGACCAACTTCTATAGCTGCACAATGGAGAGTAACCTAACTGGTTGCATCACAGCCTGGTATGGGAATACCAATGGCCAAGAACGGAAGAACCTACAAAAGGTAGTGCATACAGCCCAGTCCATCACGAGTATAGCCCTCTGCACCACTGAACACACCTACATGGGGAGCAGATTCCATCATTTAGGACATCTAGGCCATGCTCTCTTCTTGCTGCTGACATCGGGAAGGAAGTACAAGAGATTTATGTCCCGCACCACCAGGTTCAGGGTCAGAATTACCCTTCAGACACTGGGTTCCAGAACCAGCATGGATAATTTCACTCATGTTAACTTTGAACTGATTCCACAACCTATGGACTCACTTTCAAGGAATGTACAATTCATGTTCTTTGCTTTCTTTCTTTCTTTCTTTCTTTCTTTATTTAGTTAGTTAGTTAGTAAGTATTTGCACAGATTATCTTCTTTTGCATATTGGTGGTTTGCCTGTCTTTGTGTGTAGTGCTTCACTGATTCCACTGCATTTCTTTGTTCTACTGTGAATGTCTGCAAGAAAATAAATCTCAAGGTAGCATATTGTGGCGCACAGTATAGGTATGTACCTTAATAATAAATTTACTTTGAACTTTGATTGTGTGAATTTTATTTCAAATCTATGAAGATTCATGGCACCTGATACATAAATATAATCTCGGTACAACCTGCAAGGTTATCAGGTCAGAAGTTAGAAAGGTATGGTAGTTTTATACACTGTAAAGCAAATGTGCTCAAGGCTCAATGCAAGAGTGGTCTGTTCTGTTTCATGTGGCTGGAACACATGAGATTTTTTACAGTTGCTCAGCAGCACCCTGGCGTTTAGGGTTATGTTTAGTTCGGTGGCCTTGACTTTCTAGTTAGCTAGCTGACTAGAAGGTCAAGGCCATCTAACTAAACACTACCCAGCAGCTGACCTTCAGGTGAGAGCATCCTGGTGAGAGCAGTGTACTGTATGATTCATCAAGTAATTATATTCTCAGCTCCAGGACCAACAGTGACGCCTGAGCTGCTGCTTTATGATTCATCTGCAAATACACTGGGAGTTCAGAATTTCTTTAGTTTGACTGTATTTGGTCATATTGCTCTCAGCTTCTTCTGACTAGGATGGCTGTTGAACTGGAGAATAGAAAAATTGCTGGCTTTAAATCCACTGACAATATTATGGAATTTAGAAGAAAAGTTGAATTGATTTAATGTGCTTATAGAGGAGCTAAATGTGAAAGCAGCATGCCCAGCTTTAAATTTTTAAACCATACTGCTGTTTCCATGAAGTATTTAGTATGAGACTTTAAAACCTTTGCATATATATCAATAATATATTCTGGATCTAACACCATTTGGCATAGAGGATGAGTGATGAATATGGTTATCCACTGTGCAAGGTTGGAGTATTTGAAGCTGAGAATGAGTTGTGCTTTTCAGTCCCAGAAACATTGTTGGCCACCCAGAGAGAATTACATTTTCAAAGCAGCATTCAATGAAGTTGACTGTTTTAAGGGCTCCCCATCCATTCTACACTTCTGCACCCAATACAGCCAATGTTAAAAGCATACCCAGGAAACCAGGAGGTCACTAACACTTATCTTCATGACTGTGGGTGAGATGCAGTCTCATTCCTCCTCTTCTGACCCCTGCAGTGGACTTATTAAATGTCCTGTACAAGGAAGAGAAAGGATCGATGTTGGAAGGAGGCAGACATGCCCAGGGACCTTGAATAAGGGTATATGTCTGCAGATCTTATCTCTTAGGAACAGTGATGGAGCCACACTAACTATCTCCAGCAAACCTAAGGAAAAGGTGCCCAAAGGCGAAGTCATTAGTCATGCACCACCTTCTGCAAGCAGAGCGATGTACACAATTCTGGACTGGAAGCAATGTGCTTCTTTCATACCTGCGTCTGTGACACTCTTTAAACATTTGCTGAAAAGGAATTGCAATCTTGTTTCAAATTCAGACTGAAGGATACAAGGCTCAAACCTATGAAGCAGGTTGGGGAAAGTTCAGGCACAGAAGTCCCATGCACTTTGTGGTCCCATTTGAGAAGCCAAACCTCAGAAGAAAAAGGCACAACTCTAACTTCTAGTAACCACTCCCCTCTTTCCCCCTCTTCCACTTTTGTTTTCCTTTGTTCTTCTGCCAACTTTACCCTTTCTCTTCCCCCACTGCCCTCACAACCACACCTTCTGCCCTCTGGCTTCCCACCTCCTCCCCTTATTCCATAGTCACCTGTCCTCTCCTGTCAGGTTTCACCTTTTTTAGCCCTTTGCCTCTTCTACTTATCATCTCCCGGTATCTTGTATCATTCCCACTCCCCACCCTCCTACCTTCCCCTTCTCACCTAGATTCACCCATCGCCCACTAACTGATGATTCTCCACCCCTTTATTCTGGCTTCTGCCCTCTTTCTTTCCAATCCTGATGAATGGTTTCAGCTTGAAACATCAACTGTTCATTCCCCCCTCCCCCATAACTGCTGCTGACTTGCTGAGTTCCTGCTCCATTCGTGTGTGTTGCTGCAGATTTTCAGCATCTGCAATCTCTTGTGTGACTCCACAATGCTAACACTTCCTGAATGTACAACTATAACAGAAAAACACTTGTTGTAGAGAAAATACATCCTCCTTACTTGCTTCCAGCCACTTCATTTCAGACAGCAAATACATCTCAAGCATTGGAGAAGTGTACTGACACCAATTAACATGGGAAAGTATTGAGTGCTCAGAATGTACACAGATATATTAAACTAGGGTGAAATAGCACATCTAATTGGCACTGGCATTTACAAACAGATTACCCGGACAGGGTAGATTTACTGCTCTTATTTAGGAATGTTCCATATTCTAACATTACTCTCCACAACCATGAGCAGGCAACACTATTAACTATGCTCAACCAATGTTTCAAAATTAAGTTCCTAATTTATTTGGATATGGAAGGAAAGCTGAGCAGAAAAGCTCATCGATGTTAATTAAAAATCAAGGGCAAGTCAGAATATCGTTGAGTTGGTCACATACTATTTTAGCTTAGTTTAAGACTACTTATCATCTTCTTGTTGAAAGCACCAAAGCTGAATAATGAATAATGAATGAGGAGGCTTTGTTTCTTACATATCATGCTAAAAGATTTGATCTTCTTGAGGGAGTAGTGCCATAATTATTGCAGCTTGGTTATTATGGTTACAGTAAAAATCACCATCAACAAATGGTTCTTTATTGTATAACTATCTCAAACTGGCAAGAGTTGAACAGAATAAGAGGGCAAGGTGATGTTAACTTAGAGGGCAAGTTTCAAGAAAGTATCTGACTTTTGCTGATGTTGAAATATTCAGTGACCTATTAAAATGGGACATGTTCTGGGACATGTTCGAGCAGGTATAATATCATAACCAGTTAGATTAAAGTATCAATAATGAGTCGTGCAGACTACAACTTCAAAGGCTTAATATAAAATCAGGTAAATGCAAAATCTTGCATCTGTCCTCCTTCATCTCACACCATGCTGACTTGAGTGTCCTTTGCCTCTTCCAGGAACAGATACCCTGCCTGTGTCTCCCATCACATTCACCTTCACCTGGCTGCACCCATTGAAGAATATTGTCTCAATGAAGAATTTTGCCTTTAACTCCACCCATTTCTTACAAATCACAAGTATAGACATAAGGTCCCACTTAAATCCAAGCTGTTCTTGTTCCTTTGATGGATTTGTGGGACAATTCTTGTTTCAGTTATACTGACGCCTCCTTTCTTATTTCTTTGCTCTGTAACATTGACAATTGCTTGTGCTGCTTCCTGCTCTCATACGAAACTCAAGGTTTCATCACCTTTGCTGCCAATTCCATCCCTCTTCTCACATTCACACGGCTGATCTCTTTCTATTCCTGTTTTCCTCAACTATTCCATTTCTGTATCGGGTATTAGATTAACAACTTGTACCTATTACAAATCTACAAATGTTGACTACATCTCATCCCACCCAGCTTCCTGTGAAAGCTCCATTCTGACCACCCTGTTCTGATATCAACATATCTGAAATCCAGTAATGCTGCATTACGTTCAAGGAATCATCATTCTCATGTTCCATTCCAGCTAAAGTTCATTTTAAACTGTGATTGAATTACTAGACCCTAACTTTTCAACAAAATCTCCAATCATAAACTGATGGATTGAGATTCCACAGCTGTACAGTTATTGCCACTGAGGTGGTCATTAAGATCTGTCCCAGTGTTAACAATTACTCAAAATAGAATGGCCAAGCTTTAATTGTTGCTGGCTTGATTTATATCTATCATGCAATTATGGTAACTTCACGAACTTCAATGCCAAGCTTCTCCATGAGATACCAGTGCCGTCAAACTTCAAGACCAGTATAGCACCTTCAGCACTAAGTTCCTGAATTAATGCTGGCTGATTCCCACCAATAGCCCAAGTGTTATTCCTACTAGTCTTTATGAGTAATAGAGTGAGAGAAGATTGTTCCAGTCACACTAGATGCTGTATATTTCTGTTCATGTTTTAATTACCTTGTTGACTGTTGACTAGTTACTTACTTAGCATGACATTTACCTCACTGACAGCTCATTTTATCTGGTACTCTGATTGTTTACCGTCAATTCATTTTTATTCTGGGCATCTAATTGAGCTGCTTCTGCTTTAAATCAGTGACTGATTTATAAAAAGCAGCAGGTATGACTACAATAATGCTGCAAAAATATGCACTACAAGGCAAATATAGTTTGCTAGTTGTGTCCTAATTAGCAAGATTCTAATTGTGAAGTATATATTCTCTGACACTTCATTTTTAATGGATTATGCATCACAATAGTGGTGTGCAGAAGAGCATCTCTGAACGCCCAACACATCGAACCTTGAAGGGATGGGCTACAGCACCAGAAGACTGTGGTCATTCACTCAGTGGCCACTTTATTAGGTACAGGAGGTACAGGTACCTAATAAAGTGGCTACTGAGTGTATATCTAATACCATTACCTCTCTGTTCCAGACAACAGCATTCTCCATATAACAAACTTTCCCATCAGATCTCCTTTAACCTTCTTCCTCCAACTTATGCCCTCTTGATTTTGACACTACTACTATGGAAAAAAGGTTCTGTGATCTCAAAGTTTAAAGTTAAAAGTAAATTTATTTATCAAAGTACATATAGGTCACCATATACTTCCTTAAGATTTATTTTCTGGCAGGCATTCTCAGTAAATACAATGAAACACAATAGAACCATAGAATCATAGAAACATTATAGGACAGAAACAGGCCTTTTGGCCCTTCTTGGCTATGCCGAACCATTTTTCTGCCTAGTCCCACTGACCTGCACCTGGACCATATTTCTCCATACACCCCTCATCCATGTATCTGTCCGAGAGTTAAAAGTGAGCCCGCATTTACCACTTCACCTGGCAGCTCATTCCACACTCCCACCACTCTCTGTGTGAAGAAGCCCCCCCCTAATGTTCCCTTTAAACCTTTCCCCCTTCATCCTTAACCCATCTCCTCAGGTTTTTTTCTCCCCTAGCCTCAGTGGAAAAAGGCAAGGCAGCATCTCTAGGAAGAGGTACAGTCGACGTTTCAGGCCGAGACCCTTCGTCAGGACTAACTGAAGGAAGAGATAGTAAGAGATTTGAAAGTGGGAGGGGGAGTGGGAGATCCAAAATGATAGGAGAAGACAGGAGGGGGAGGGATGGAGCCAAGAGCTGGACAGGTGATTAGCAAAGGGGATATGAGAGAATCATGGGACAGGAGGCCCAGGGAGAAGGAAAGTGGGGGGGGGGAACCCAGAGGATGGGCAAGGGGTAAAGTCAGAGGGACAGAGGGAGAAAAAGGAGAGTGAGAGAAAGAAAGTGTGTATAAAAATAAATAACGGATGGGGTACGAGGGGGAGGTGGGGCATTAGCGGAAGTTAGAGAAGTTACGCCATGCTCTAACTTCCGCTAATGCCCTACCTCCCCCTCGTACCCCATCGTTACTTATTTTTATACACACTTTCTTTCTCTCACTCTCCTTTTTCTCCCTCTGTCCCTCTGACTATACCCCTTGCCCATCCTCTGGGTTTCCCCCCCACCTTTTCCTTCTCCCCGGACCTCCTGTCCCATGATCCTCTCATATCCCCTTTGCCAATCACCTGTCCAGCTCTTGGCTCCATCCCTCCCCCTCATGTCTTCTCCTATCATTTTGGATCTCCCCCTCCCCCTCCCACTTTCAAATCTCTTACTAACTCTTCCTTCAGTTAGTCCTGACGAAGGGTCTCAGCCTGAAACGTCGACTGTACCTCTTCCTAGAGATGCTGCCTGGCCTGCTGCGTTCACCAGCAACTTTGATGTGTGTTGTTTGAATTTCCAGCATCTGCAGAATTCCTCTTGTCTCAGTGGAAAAAGCCTGCTTGCATTCACTCTATCTATACCCATCATAATTTTATATACCTCTATCAAATCTCCCCTCATTCTTCTATGCTCCAGGGAATAAAGTCCTAACCCATTCAACCTTCCTCTGTAACTCCGTTTCTCAAGTCCCGGCAACATCCTTGTAAACCTTCTCTGCACTCTTTCAACCTTATTAATATCCTTCCTGTAATTTGGTGACCAAAACTGAACACAATACTCCAGATTCAGCCTCACCAATGCCTAATACAACCTCACTATAACATTCCAGCTCTTATACTCAGTACTTTGATTTATAAAGGCCAATGTACTAAAAGCTCTCTTTACGACCCTATCTACCTGTGACGCCACCTTTAGGGAATTTTGTATCTGTATTCCCAGATCTCTCTGTTCTACTGAACCCTTCAGTGCCCTACCATTTACCTTGTTTGTTCTGCCTTGGTTTGTCCTTCCAAAGTGCAATACCTCACACTTGTTTGTATTAAACTCCATCTGCCATTTTTCAGCCCATTTTTCCAGCTGGTCCAAATCCCTCTGCAAACTTTGAAAACCTTCCTCACTGTCCACTACACCTCCAATTTTCGTATCATCAGCAAATTTGCTGATCCAATTTACCACATTATCATCCAGATCATTGATATAGATGACAAATAACAATGGACCCAGCACTGATCCCTGTGGCAAACCACTAGTCACAGACCTCCACTCTGAGAAGCAATCCTCCACTACCACTCTTTGGCTTCTTCCATTGAGCCAATGTCTAATCCAATTTACTACCTCCCCATGTATACCTAGCGACTGAATCTTCTAACTAACCTCCCATGCGGGACCTTGTCAAAGGCCTTACTGAAGTCCACGTAGACAACATCCACTGCCTTCCCTTCATCCACTTTCCTGGTAACCTCCTCGAAAAACTCTAATAGATTGGTTAAACATGACCTACCACACACAAAGCCATGTTGACTCTCCCTAATGAGTCCCTGTCTATCTAAATACTTGTATATCCTATCTCTTAGTACTCCTTCCAATAATTTACCTACTACCAATGTCAAATTTACCAGCTTCTAATTTCCCAGATTACTTTTAGAGCCTTTTTTAGATAATGGAACAACATGAGCTATCCTCCAATCCTCCGGCACCTCACCCGTAGATACTGACATTTTAAATATATCTGCCAGTGCCCCTGCAATTTCAACATTAGTCTCCTTCAAGGTCTGAGGGAATACCCTTTCAGGTCCTGGGGATTTTCCTACTCTGATTTGCTTCAAGATAGCAAGCACCTCCTCATCCTCAATCTGTATAGGTTCCATGACCTCACTACTTGTTTGCCTTATTTCCATTGACTCCATGCCAGTTTCCTTAGTAAATACAGATGCAAAAAAAAACCATTTAAGATCTCTCCCATTTCTTTTTGTTCCATACATAGCTGACCACTCTGATCTTCAAGAGGACCAATTTTATCCCTTACTATCCTTTTGCTCTTAATATACCTGTGGAAGGTCTTTGGATTATCCTTCACCTTGACTGCCAAGGCAACCTCATGTCCTCTTTTAGCCCTTCTGATTTCTTTCTTAAGTTTTTTTTGCACTTTTTATACTCCTCAAGCACCTTATTTGCTCCCTGTTTCCTATACATATACAATAGAATCAATGTAAAACTGTACACAAAGACAGAAAAACACCCAAGTGCAAAAGACAAACTGTACAAATACAAAAATAATATAAAATAATAACGAATAAATAATAAGCAATAATTATCAAGGATTTGAGTTGAAGAGTCCTTGAAAGAGAGTCCATAGGTGGTGGAACCAGTTCAGTGATATGGTGAGTGAATTGAGTTGAAACTGGCCAAGAGGGAGTGTGTTGGTAAGAATGGGGTAAAAACATTGGACATTGGGAGATTATTAATGGCTGCATTTTGTTATGTATCTGCAGAGCAAGAATGACAATGGAGCAGTATGACTGAACATTTTTTTACTGAGTCATGTTAGTAACAGTGCCTGCTGCTCAAGGGATTGTGTGGGAGCGATGAACCAGGCCCACCGAGACAAAAACATGAGCACTCGAAAGTCCACGTGAAAAAAGTAAGAGAAAGCCCTCTGTGTATAGGTGGCCCAATCGATTCACTGCATGATCAGCTGGCCACATTCACACTTGCCACATTCTCACAACTGAGCTGATACGGTTCACATTTTCCCTTCATGCTCTGACAAGCTTCACCAACCACGGAGTGGCGGTTGAGTGAAGAGGCAGTGAAGAATGGAGGGGAAAAGCCATCTGAGCCTTGAGCAGGGTGGGGGTGCACAGTCAGAACAATCTTTGTAGTATGAGATAGAGGGAAACTGAGGCCTGATCAGAGTTTTGTGGTGCTTTGATGGGGTGGGTTTGGCCTTTGGGGCAGGATGTGAAGGCTTTGGAGAAGAAGACAAGATTTCTGGGAAGTTGAAAATTCAGGGCCATGAGAAGGGAATTAGAGTGTTGGTATTGGAGCCCTGGACAGTGAAGTGTGACTGAGTGCAAGATCAGTAGGTGAGATGGGGAAGAGAGAACTAAAGACTTGAAGTTAAGTATAGGACTTCACCTCAGAAGCTTACCTCTATTAAAACATTAGGAAGGCCTAGCTACTCTGGAAATGACCAACCTCAACTGTTTTCCAGTTAGGAGATAAATTAAAGAGTAGGACTCAAAGGTAATAATCTCAGGATTATTACCGGTGCCAAGTGCTAGCCAGACTTGGAATAGCAGGATAGCTGGAATGAATATGTGGCTTGAGTGGTGGTGCAGGAGGGAGGGTTTCAGATTCTTGGGGCACTGGAACCACTTCTGGGGGAGATGGGACCAGTACCATCCGGACAGTCTACATCTGGGCAGGGCCGGGATCAATGTCCGAGGGAGATTGTTTGCTAGAGCTGTTGGGGAGGTTTTAAACTAATATGGCAGGGGGATGGGAACCCACACAGAAAAGAAGAGGGAAGTGATGCAGAGACCAAAGCTAGAGTTAGTGAAGAAAGAAGTAAGAGTAGAGTGCACAAAAGTAAACAGCAAAGATCGCATAGGTCACTAGATTCTAAAAGGACAATGAGTATAAGGGCACTTTATTTAAATGCCCGTAGTATTAGAAACAAGGTGAGCGAACTTGTGGCACAGATCAGTACCAAGGCATATGATTTAGTGGCCATTACAGAAACCTGGTTGCAAGGTGGAGATGACTGGAAATTAAATATCCAAGGGTATCAGGTAATATGGAAAGATAGGCAGGAAGGCAGAGGAGGTGGGGTGGCGCTCTTGATTAAGGATGAGATCAGGGTGATTGTGAGAGACGGAGATCTACGGAGCAGAATGTTGAGTCCATCTGGGTAGAGATTAAGAATAATAAAGGGAAAAAAATCACTGGTGAGAGTTGTCTATAGGCCACCTAATAAAAATATTGCAGTGGCAGAGGCGATTAACCAAGAAATAACTGAGGTTTGTAAGATTGGAATGGCAGTTGTCATAGGGGATTTTATCTTCCACATAGATTGGGTGAGTCAGCTTGGTCAAGGAAGTCTTGAGGAGGACTTCATAGAATGCATCAGTGATGGCTTTCTTGAGTAGCATGTTAGTGAACCTACAAGGGAAAATGCTACCTTAGATCTAGTCTTGTGCAATGAGACAGGTAAGATTTACGATCTTGTAGTCAGGGATCCTCTTGAAAAAAGTGATCATAGTATGATTGAATTTCGCATACAGATGGAGGATGAAATAGTTAGATCTAAAACTAATGTATTATGCTTGAACAAGGGAGACTACAACAGGATGAGGGAGGAGTTGGCTAATGTGGATTGGGAGCACAGGCTATTTGGTAGGACAGTTGAGGAACAGTGGAATACTTTCAAAGAGATTTTTCACAGTGTTCAACAAAAGTATATTCCAGTCAAAAGTAAGGACAGTAAGTGTGGGGAGAGCCAGCCTTGGATAACTAAGGAAATAAAAGATAGTATCAAATTAAAAGCTCATGTTTACCAAGTTCCAAAGAGTAGTGGGAGACTGGCGGATTGGGAAAACTTTAAAAAGCAACAAAGAACAACTAAACAAGAAATAAGGAAAGGGAAGATAGAGTATGAAAGTAAATTAGCACAAAATATAAAAACAGCAAAAGTTTTTATAAATATATAAAGCAGAAGAGGGTGGCTAAAGTCAACGTAGGTCCCTTGGAAGACGAGAAGGGGAAATTGATATTGGGTGATAAGGAAATGCTGAGGCATTGAACGACTATTTTGTGTCGGTCTTCACGGTGGAGTACGTGTCTAATATGCCAAAGAATGATGTTATGGACGAAATGGGAGGTGAGGTCCTTGATAAAATCACTGTCACTAAAGAGATAGTGATGAGCAAACTAGAGGGCCTGAAGGTAGATAAGTGCCCTGATCCTGATGGGATGCATGCCAGGGTGCTGATGGAATTGGCACAGGTTATAGCAGACGCGCTTACCAAAATTCTCTAGACTCTGGGCAGCTACCGGCGAATTGGAAGACAGCAAATGTCACGCCACTTTTTAAAAAAGGATGTAGGCAAAAGATGGGCCAGTTAGCTTAACATCTGTAGTCGGGAAAATGCTTGAAGCTGTCATTAAGGAAGAAATAGCAAAACATTTAGAAAGGAGTGGTTCCATTAGACAGATGCAGCATGGATTCAGAAAGGGCAGGTCCTGTTTGACAAACTTACTGGAGTTCTTTGAGGACATAATGTGTGCAGTGGATAGAGGGGAACAGGTGGATGTTGTGTTCTTGGATTTCCAGAAGGCGTTTGATAAGGAGCCGCACAAGAGGCTTATAAATAAGACACGGATGCATGGAGTAAAAGTAAGTGTATTGGCATGGGTAGTGGATTGGTTAACCAACAGAAGGCACAGAGTTGGCACAAATGGGTGTTTCTCCAGTTGGCAGTCAGTGGTGAGTGGGGTGCCGCAGGGGTCGGTTCTGGGCCCGCAGCTGTTTACCATTTACATTGATGATTTGGAAGAGGGGACTGTGTGTAGCGTAGCAAAATTTGCTGAGTGACACTAAACTGAGTGGAAAGCAAATTGTACAGAGGATGTGGAGAGTCTGCAGAGGGATATAGATAGGTTATGTGATTGGGCCAAGGTCTGGCAGATGGAATAAAACGTTGGTAAATGCAAGATCATCCACTTTGGAAGGAATAATAGAAGAGCAGATTATTATTTAAATGGTGAAAGATTGCAGCATGCTGTTGTGCAGAGGGACCTGGGAGTGTTTGTGCATGTATCACAAAAAGTTGGCTTACCGGTGTAAATATCTTTGCTCCACTGACCCCCCCGTTGCCTTGGGTGAATAGTCGTCAACCACGCCAAACAGTGCAATTGCTTTGGTGCGGATAAGGTGTGAGTCGCCCAATGATCAGCCACGACACAAATATGAAACAATATACAAAGTGCGAGTAAAGAATTATACTTTATAGCAAATTTTTGGTAATGGGTTAGTAGAAACAACTACAAGAAAAGGTGCCGCATAGGTAGCCTATCAGCCTTGTGCACATAATATTTTAATACGTTGGAGCTCACGCCTCCGCAAAATCCTTCCGAGACACCGGCCGCCCTCCGAACCCCCTGAGGTCTGGTTTCCGTGCCCTGGAACCGCTGTCCCTTCCTCACACGTCCGTCCTCTCTGCTCGCCTCCCGAAAAAGCCCGCGGTCCTCAACTCAGCACACATATACAAGATAACAGAACATGACTTCCATTGGCTAACAAATGAATACAGTTTTGTATTATCACATTGTATAACCCAAACATTGCAGTTACAGAGAACCCCTTGCTCAGCTGTTAACATTACGAGAAGCCATTTTAATATAACACTTCAGAGAAGCCATTTTGGTAATAAGCGATCAACAGTTGACAGTCCATCTAGTATTACTGAGAGCCCTACACAGGTACAACAGGTTATTAAGAAGGCAAACGGAATGTTTGCCTTCATTGCTAGAGGGATTGAATTCAAGAGCAGGGAGGACATGCTGCCACTATACAGGGTACTGGTGAGGCCGCACCTGGAGTACTGGGTGAAGTTCTGGTCTCCATACTTGAGGAAGGGTGTACTGGCTTTGGAGGCAGTGCAGAGGAGGTTCACAGGTTGATTCCAGAGATGAAAGGGTTAACCTATGAGGAGCAATTGAGTCACCTGGGACTATACTCTCTGGAATTCAGAAGAATGAGAGGGGATCTTATAGAAACATACAAAATTTTGAAAGGGATAGATAAAATAGAAGTAGGAAAGTTGTTTCCATTGGTGGGTGAGACTAGAACTAGGGAACATCGCTTTAAGATTCAGGGGAGAAGATTTAGGATGGAGATGAGGAGAAACTGTTTTTCCCAGAGAGTGGTGAATCTGTGGAATTCTCTGCCCAGGGAAGCAGTTGAGGCTTCTTCACTAACTATATTTAAGATACAGTTAGGTAGATTTTTACAAAGTAGGGAAATTAAGGGTTACGTGGAGAAGGCAGGTAGATGGAGCTGAGTTTATGGACAGATCAGCCATGATCTTATTGAATGGCGGGGCAGGCTCGATGGGCCGGATGGCCTACTCCTGCTCCTATTTCTTATGTTCTTATGTTCAACTTGGTTTCATTTCCCTGGCTATATTTGGAAAAGAATATTGAATGGGGAAATGAGGTCACTTGATGCACAGCTGGTGTGGAAACCGTGTCAGCTCCTCAGGCGTGATTCGTGATAAGAAGTAGCCAGTGGTGCAATGTGTAACAATAAGAAATGGTTGCCATTGTGCTTCGATTCAAGGAAAAGCACATTTTCAATGGTCTGGTGCAGAAATAATTAGCGCAATACAATTGGATTTCGAGGGCCGTGAGCTTTTATCCTCCATTTAAATTCTTCAAGTAAGCATACTACAGGTACAAATATAACGCGTTTTCCTATTTTAATGATGAGTTACTCAGAGATGAAAAAGCCAACAGTCAAGCACCTGCTGATCTAACAGACATGGAGTCTCAATTCATGACAATCACCAGGTATCAGAGCAGCATGAAAAGCAAGTTCTCAGTTAGTGGACATGCAGTTCATCATTTATTATGCCTTTGGACGAGGAACCTAGTGTCTGAGCAGAGTCATTTGCACTTGAATTGTTTTAAACAAAGTTCTTGCTGGGGTTGGTTGGTCATAGATTCACCATATTACACACTGCACAAACTTAACTAGCAGTAAGGTGGTCAAATGAATTCCAATTAAAATTGGAAAGCCACCTTACACTTGTGCAAGTGCTGTGATCGTGACAAAGTCTTAAATGGAGGCTTGAGTCCAATATAAATTAAATTGGAGGTATTGTCACACCATTGGATTTCATTAACAAAAGTAACACAGAATTTAAGCAGACATTGATGCATATAAGTTTTATAACCAGACAAAGTGTAGTTTAAGGACCAGAAAAAAGTCTCCTTCTCCCTAATTGTGACAGTTTATTAAGACAGACTAGTTCACCAACAGATTCTGTGGAAGTCTGTGGAGAATACATCTGTATACTTGATTATTACTCACTCTTGCTGGACATACTATTTTGAACAGAATAGTCAGAAGGACAATATGGGATGGGCTGTCCCAGTGCCCTTTATTGCTAACCCTTGACAATTCCTAAAGTTGCACCCTCTTCCACCTAGAAGACAAAAGTATAAAAGAAATTCGTTGAACTTGTCATCACCTGCAGGTTTCCTTCTAATTCAGATGTTATCCTGACTAGGACACTCAATGCCATCACTTTAACATTGCTTATCTAATTGTCAGCATTGCAGGAGTGACTTCATCATGCAGCTTCAGTATAATGATGTCATCCTCTGAATGACTTAAGCTAATATGGTAATTATCTGTCTGCAATAAAGAGTGAGCATGTGGTCTGAATCTCCTGGTGTCTGCTACAAACTGTTACAGGCAACAATTAGTAACTCTATAGGGGTGGTTCACAAATCATTTCCAGAAGTACCACATTCACCATCATCTCCTCAAGGACAATTAGCAACGCCCAATCAACAATAGTCTAAACTCGTGGTGCTCCCACCTCATAACAAAATGGAAATGAACATGCCTTTACTCCTCTCTTTCTAAATCCCAATAATCAAATCCTTTTACCACACCTCCTAGTTAAGCGCTAATTTCACTATTCTTGATGCACTTGTGTATGTGTTTTGTGTAGCCTATTTTGTTTCTGGAACTCTATTTCCACTTAATCTCCTAGATTTCTTTCCATCAGATCTTCCATGGGAAATGCAATGTTGGCAATCATTTCTAGAGGTATAGAATACACATAGAAACACAGAAAACCTACACAGCACATTACAGGCCCTTCAGCCCACAAACCTGTGCCAAACATGTTCTTACCTGAGAAATTACCTAGGGTTACCCATAGTCCTCTATTTTTCTGAGCTCCATGTACCTGTCCAGGAGTCTCTTAAAAGACCCTATCGTATCCGCCTCCACCACCATCACTGGCAGCCCAGTCCACGCACTCACCACTCTCTGCGTAAAAAACTTACCCCTGACATCTCCTCTGTAACTACTTCCAAGCACCCTAAAACTGTGCCCTCTCGTGCTAGCCATTTCAGCCCTGGGAAAAAGCCTCTGACTATCCACACGATCAATACCTCTCATCATCTTATACACCTCTCATCCTCCATTGCTCCAAGGAAAAAAAGCCAAATTCACTCAACCTATTCTCATAAGGCATGCTCCCCAATCCAGGCAACATCCTTGTAATTCTCCTCTGCACCCTTTCTATGGTTTCCACATCCTTCCTGTAGTGAGGCGACCAGATCTGAGCACAGTACTCCAAGTGGGGTCTGACCAGGGTCCTATATAGCTGCAACATTACCTCTCAGCTCCCAAACTCAATCACATGATTGATGAAGGCCAATGCACCGTATGCTTTCTTAACCACAGAGTCAACCTGCGCAGCAGTTTTGAGTGTCCTATGGACTCGGACCCCAAGATCCCTCTAATCCTCCACACTGCCAAGAGTCTTACCATTAATGAACCACCTCACACTTATCTGGGTTGAATTCTATCTGCCACTTCTCAGCCCAGTTTTGCATCCTATTGATGTCCCGCTATGACCTCTGACAGCCCTCCACACTATCCACAACACCTCCAAACTTTAAGTCATCATCAAATTTACTAACACATCCCTCCACTTCTTCATTCAGGTCATTTATAAAAATCACAAAGAGAAGGGGTCCCAGAACTGATCCCTTGGTTACCAACCTCCATGCAGAATATGACCCATCTACAACCACTCTTTGCCTTCTGTGAGCAAGCCAGTTCTGGATCCACAAAGCAATGTCCCCTTGGATCCCATGCCTCCTTACTTTCTCAATAAGCCTTGCATGGGATATCCTGTCAAATGCCTTGCTGAAATCCATATACACTACATCTACTGCTCTACCTTCATCAATGTGTATTGTCGCATCCTCAAAAAATTCAATCAGGCTCGTAAGACAGGACCTGTCTTTGACAAAGCCATGCTGACTATTCTTAATCATATTATGCCTCTATAAATGTTCATAAATCCTGCCTCTCAGGATCTTCTCCATCAACTTACCAACCACTGGTCTATAATTTCCTGGGCTATCTCTACTCCCTTTCTTGAATAAGGGAACAAAATCCACAACCCTCCAATCCTCCAGAACCTCTCCTGTCCCCATTGATGATGCAAAGATCATCGCCAGAGGCTCAGCAATCTCCTCCCTCACCTCCCACAGTAGCCTGGGGTACATCTCATCTGGTCTCGGTGACTGATCCAACTTGATGCTTTCCAAAAGCTCCAGCACATCCTCTTTCTTAATATCTACATGCTCAAGCTTTTCAGTCTGCTGTAAGTCATCCCTACAATCGCCAAGATTCTTTTCCGTAGTGAATACTGAAGCAAAGTATTCATTAAGTACCTCTGCTACCTCCTCCGGTTCCATACACACTTTTCCACTGTCACACTTGATTGGTCCTATTCTCTCGCGTCTTATCCTCTTGTTCTTCACATACACGTAGAATACCTTGGGGTTTTCCTTAATCCTCTCTGCCAAGGCCTTCCCATGGCCTCTTCTGGCTCACCTAATTTCTTTCTTAAGCTCCTTCCTGCTAGCCTTATAATCTTCTAGATCTCTATCATTACCTACCTTTTTGAACCTTTCGTAAGCTCTTCTTTTCTTCTTGACTGAATTTCCAACAGCCTTTGTACAGCACGGTTCCTGTACCCTACCATCTTTTCCCTGTCTCATTGGAACGTCCCTATGCAGAACTCCACATAAATATCCCCTGAACATTTGCCATATTTCTTCTGTTCATTTCCCTGAGAACATCTGTTCCTAATTTATGCTTCCAAGTTCCTGCCTGATAGTCTCATATTTGCCCTTACTCCAATTAAACACTTTCCTAACTTAAAAACGCAAACACGAGGAAATTTGCAGATGCTGGAATTTCAAGCAACACACATAAAGATTGCTGGTGAATGCAGCAGGCCAGGCAGCATCTATAGGAAGAGGTACAGTCGACGTTTCGGGCCGAGACCCTTCGTCAGGACTAACTGAAAGAAGAGCTAGTAAGAGATTTGAAAGTGGGAGGGGGAGGGGGAGATCCAAAATGATAGGAGAAGACAGGAGGGGGAGGGATGGAGCTAAGAGCTGGAAAGTTGATTGGCAAAAGGGATATGAGAGGATCATGGGATGGACGGGAAGCCATCCTCTGGGCTTTTCCCCTCCCCCTTTCTTTCTCCCTAGGCCTCCCGTCCGTCCCATGATCCTCTCATATCCCTTTTGCCATTCAACTTTCCAGCTCTTAGCTCCATCTCTCCCCCTCCTGTATTCTCCTATCATTTTGGATCTCCCCTCCCCCTCTCACTTTCAAATCTCTCACTATCTCTTTTTTCAGCTGGTCCTGACGAAGGGTCTCGGCTCAAAACGTCGACTGTACCTCTTCCTACAGATGCTGCCTGGCCTGCTGCGCTCGCCAGTAATTTTTATGTGTGTTGCTTTCCTAACTTGTCTGTTCGTATCCCTCTCCAATGCTATTATAAAAGAGATAGAATTGTGATCACTATCTCCAAAACGCTCTCCCATTGAGAGATCTGACACCTGACCAGGTTCATTTCCCAATACCAGATCAAGTACAGCCTCTCCTCTTGTAGACTTATCAACATATTGTGTCAAGAAACCTTCTTGAACACACCTAACAAATTCCACCCCATCTAAACTCCTCGCTCTAGGGACATGCCAATCGATATTTGGGAAATTAAAATCTCCCACCACCACAGCCTTGTTAATATTACATTTTTCCAGAATCTGCCTCCCTATCTGCTCCCCGATGTCCCTGTTACTATTGGGTGGTTTATAAAAAACACCCAGTAGAGTTATTGACCCCTTCCTGTTCCTAACTTCCACCCACAGAGACTCCATAGACAACCCCTCCATGACTTCCTCCTTTTCTGCAGCCGTGACAATCTCTCTGATCAACAGTGTCACGCCCCCACCTCTTTTGCCTCCCTCCCTGTCCGTTCTGAAACATCTAAAGCCTGGCACTCAAAGTAACCATTCCTGTCCTTGAGCCATCCAAGTCTCTGTAATGGCCACAACATCATTGTTCCAAGCACTGATCCATGCTCTATGCTCATCCACTCTGTTCATAATACTCCTTGCATTAAAATAGACACACCTCAAACCATCAGTCTGAGCACATCCCTTCTCCATCACCTGCCTATCCTCCCTCTCGCACTGTCTCCAAGCTTTCTCTATTTATGAGCCAACCACTTCTTCCTCCGTCTCTTCAGTTTGGTTCCCACCCCCCAGCAATCCTAATTTAAACTCTCCCCAATAGCCTTTGCAAACTTCCCCGCCAGGGATGTGATTTTGAGGCTCTCGTGAAACCACACTTGGAGTATTGTGTGCAGTTTTGGGCTCCTTATTTTAGAAAGGATATACTGACATTGGAGAGGGTTCAGAGAAGATTCACAAGAATGATTCCAGGAGTGAAAGGGTTACCATATGAGAAACGTCTGGCAGCTCTTGGGCTGTATTCCCTGGAGTTCAGGAGAATGAGGGGGGATCTCATAGAAACATTTTGAATATTAAAAGGACTGAAAAGATTAGATATGGCAAAGTTATTTCCCATGGTAGGTGAGTCTAGGACAAGAGGGCACGACTTCAGGATTGAGGGACATCCATTTAAAACAGAGCTGCGGAGAAATTACTTTAGTCAGAGGGTAGTGTGATGAACCCCTAGGTTATCTTGCCGTGAACTGTCATTTTGAAGAGAGGGTGCCTGAGTGACATCAGCCGCCGGTTTTCTTGGCTCCTGTTTGATTCTTACTAAGAGAGAGAGAGGGGCGGAGCTATGGGACTCTGCAGCTTGTTTTGATTTAAGCAAGGACACTCACTCACACACAGTCAGTCGCAGTTGGAGTCAGACAATGGAAGGAAGCCAGTGACTAAAGGGGTCACTGGTTGGAACTTTCGCAAGCCCACAAAGGTGTGTTAAGTATTGACCCAGCACATCGATAAGTGGCCATCACGTTGTGTGATTGGGGCAACCATGTGGAATCTACCTATGTGCTAACCTTTGCCTGGGTGGTAGTTCCCTTTGAAGACAGTACCCCTGTGACAAGCTACTATTGATGATAATTCGCAAGTGGATTTGGAATGACGACAGGTAAAACCTATGGGGATTGTTATCCTGTTTACCACTGTGGAACCTGTAGAATACAACACAAATACCTTCTCTCGCCATTCACCTTGGATTACAAGTATCTCTCTCACATCATTTAATCTGTAGAGGAAATGAACTTTCATACCTTACCATCTCAAGATTTTAAGCCTGGTGCCCCCCCACCCCCCCACTGAGCTCAATAGTTTGGGAGTTGCATTTACACATATGTATACTCATAACACTGTTAACCTTTGATTATTCTTGTTTAAGTTGTTATATTAAGTAGATACTAATAAAGGTAGTGGTTTTAACATCAAAACCAGACTCCAGGTGTGGTCTATTGCTGCTGGTCATTTTAAACCATTACGGGTACATAACAGTGGTAAGTCTGTGGAATTTGTTGCCACGAGCGGCTGTGGAGGCCAAGTCATTGGATGCATTTAAGGCAGAGATAGATAGGTTCTTGATTTGCCAGGGCGTCAAAGGGAATGGGGAGGAGGCAGGGGAATGGGGATGACTGGAAGAATTGGATCAGCCCATGATTGAATGGCGGAGCAGACTCAATGGGCCAAATGGCCTACTTCTGCTCCTTTATCTTATGGTCTTATGGGCTGCTGATCATAGTCCACGCCCAAACTGTTTTGCCTTGACACTGCCATTCAATCATTTCATGTTTAGGGAAATCTGCTCCAGTTGACAGTCCTTGTCCTGTACCTGTGGAGCTTCAGGATTTCTTCAAGTGTACTGCTGGCTTCAGATCTTGGAGAGAAGCCCATTTTTCTGTTTGTTTTGAGCTTTAAAGACGTCCTGACTGAAACTGCTTTCTCCAGCTCTAGGCCTGTTTGTGTTGATTTAACCCTGTGCTTTACTCTTGAGAACCTGTCACTTGCCCTGAATGAGTTGCAGCTTAAAAAAAACATCAGTTTAAAGATGAGACTTCACCAAACTACTTTTTAGCACAAGAGAATAGAAACTGCACTCATCACTGAATGAAATACAATGGTAACCATTTCTAGGTTACCTCAGAAATTCAACCCAACATTTCCTGGCAAGCTTTTGCACCCGTGATGAGTTTTTTCTTGAGTGAGACTGTCCACAGTACTGAATTGGGAGCATTGATAGTTGGGTAGTGATTCCTTGCTGTTACAGTGAAGGACTCCCAAGGTAGCCAGGTCATTGCAGTTAAGCATTGGTTTGGAACTCCATTTACATGCCACACATTTCACTGTTTATTCCCTACATCTTCACCATCCATCCCTCCTAAGCTCTCAGACTGACCCAAACCAGGACTTCCTGACTTTCCCGATCTCCAGCTCTCTGATACTCTTGTTGCCTCAATTCCCCTATACACTCAAGGGGCGTCCCACATCCCCTCTTTCCATCTGTAAAGCATGATCAGAGAGCCGTTAATATGCATGATTATCACATTATCCTGATCAAAAATATTTTTACTCCACCCCTTCCTCCACCATCTCAAGCTCCAGGGCCTAATCCTGATCATTGATCCATTTCCTGGTGGGATAGGACCTCACAGATGCCAACTGGACCTCTGATCACTGGTTGTCCTTCCTTAACCAGTCTGCTGACACAGCCTTGGTATCAGGCATCAGATTTTCCTTCACAAAAATGTAAAATGCTTTTTCAGAAGCCAAGGTATCCATGTTACTGAAGTTCATCACTGAGGCCCCTCCACTGAAAAAGGTAGTGGCCCACTCTGCAGTTGCCATTAAGTGGCCCAGTGACTCAAGGTAAAGAACCAATGAGGTTAGCTTTAATTGGCACATGTACATCGAAACATTGAACCAGACAGTGAAGTGCTTTGTTTGCATCAAATCAAATCAGCGAGGATTTTGCTGGGGGCAGCCCTCAGTGTCACCATGCTTCTAGTACCAAAATAGCATGCCTGAAACTTACTAACCATAACTGTACATCTCTAGAACGTAGAGGAGATAGGAGCACCCACAGCAAACTCACATGATCACGAGAAGAACATACAAACTTTTTAAAGACAGCAGCAGGAATTCAGAAGAATCAGAATCAGGTTTATTATCACCGGCATGTGACGTGAAATTTGTTAACTTAGCAGCAGCAGTACAATGCAGTACTTAATCTAGCAGAGAGAGAAAAAATTAATAATAGTAAATAAAATAAAACAATGATAAATAAACAAGTAAATCAGTTATGAGCAATGAGGAAGGGTTAATTAGCGATCTTGTCGTGAGAGGCCCCTTGGGTAAGAGTGACCATAATATGGTGGAATTCTTCATTAAGATGGAGAGTGACATAGTTAATTCAGAAACAAAGGTTCTGAACTTAAAGAGGGGTAACTTTGAAGGTATGAGACGTGAATTAGCTAAGATAGACTGGCAAATGACACTTAAAGGATTGACGGTGGATATGCAATGGCAAGCATTTAAAGGTTGCATGGATGAACTACAACAATTGTTCATCCCAGTTTGGCAAAAGAATAAATCAAGGAAGGTAGTGCACCCGTGGCCGACAAGAGAAATTTGGGATAGTATCAATTCCAAAGAAGAAGCATACAAATTAGCCAGAGAAAGTGGCTCACCTGAGGACTGGGAGAAATTCAGAGTTCAGCAGAGGAGGACAAAGGGCTTAATTAGGAAGGGGAAAAAAGATTATGAGAGAAAACTGGCAGGAAACATAAAAACGGATTGTAAAAGCTTTTATAGATATGTGAAAAGGAAAAGACTGGTAAAGACAAATGTAGGTCCCCTGCAGACAGAAACAGGTGAATTGATTATGGGGAGCAAGGACATGGCAGACCAATTGAATAATTACTTTGGTTCTGTCTTCACTAAGGAGGACATAAATAATCTTCCAGAAATAGTAAGGGACAGAGGGTCCAGTGAGATGGAGGAACTGAGCGAAATACATGTTAGTAGGGAAGTGGTGTTAGGTGAATTGAAGGGATTGAAGGCAGATAAATCCCCAGGGCCAAATGGTCTGCATCCCAGGGTGCTTAAGGAAGTAGCCCAAGAAATAGTGGATGCATTAGTGATAATTTTTCAAAACTCGTTAGATTCTGGACTAGTTCCTGAGGATTGGAGGGTGGCTAATGTAACTCCACTTTTTAAAAAAGGAGGGAGAGAGAAACCGGGGAATTATAGACCGGTTAGCCTAACGTCGGTGGTGGGGAAACTGCTGGAGTCAGTTATCAAGGATGTGATAACAGCACATTTGGAAAGTGGTAAAATGATCGGACAAAGTCAGCATGGATTTGTGAAAGGAAAATCATGTCTGACGAATCTCATAGAATTTTTTGAGGATGTAACTAGTAGAGTGGATAGGGGAGAACCAGTGGATGTGGTATATTTGGATTTTCAGAAGGCTTTTGACAAGGTCCCACACAGGAGATTAGTGTGCAAACTTAAAGCACACGGTATTGCGGGTAAGGTATTGGTGTGGGTGGAGAGTTGGTTAGCAGACAGGAAGCAAAGAGTGGGAATAAACGGGACCTTTTCAGAATGGCAGGCAGTGACTAGTGGGGTACCGCAAGGCTCAGTGCTGGGACCTCAGTTGTTTACAATATATATTAATGACTTGGATGAGGGAATTAAATGCAGCATCTCCAAGTTTGCGGATGACATGAAGCCGGGTGGCAGTGTTAGCTGTGAGGAGGATGCTAAGAGGATGCAGGGTGACTTGGATAGGTTGAGTGAGTGGGCAAATTCATGGCAGATGCAATTTAATGTGGATAAATGTAAAGTTATCCACTTTGGTGGCAAAAATAGGAAAACAGATTATTATCTGAATGGTGGCCGATTAGGAAAAGGGGAGGTGCAACGAGACCTGGGTGTCATTATACACAAGTCATTGAAAGTGGGCATGCAGGTACAGCAGGCGGTGAAAAAGGCGAATGGTATGCTGGCATTTATAGCGAGAGGATTTGAGTACAGGAGCAGGGAGGTACTACTGCAGTTGTACAAGGCCTTGGTGAGACCACACCTGGAGTATTGTGTGCAGTTTTGGTCCCCTAATCTGAGGAAAGACATCCTTGACATAGAGGGAGTACAAAGAAGGTTCACCAGATTGATTCCTGGGATGGCAGGACTTTCATATGAAGAAAGACTGGATGAACTGGGCTTGTACTCGTTGGAATTTAGAAGATTGAAGGGGGATCTGATTGAAACGTATAAGATCCTAAAGGGATTGGACAGGCTAGATGCAGGAAGATTGTTCCCGATGTTGGGGAAGTCCAGAACGAGGGGCCACAGTTTGAGGATAGAGGGGAAGCCTTTTAGGACCGAGATTAGGAAAAACTTCTTCACACAGAGAGTGGTGAATCTGTGGAATTCTCTGCCACAGGAAACAGTTGAGGCCAGTTCATTGGCTATATTTAAGAGGGAGTTAGATATAGCCCTTGTGGCTACGGGGGTCAGGGGGTATGGAGGGAAGGCTGGGGCGGGGTTCTGAGTTGGATGATCAGCCATGATCATAATAAATGGCGGTGCAGGCTCGAAGGGCCGAATGGCCTACTCCTGCACCTATTTTCTATGTATGTTTCTATGTATATTGACTAGATTATTAAAAATGTGCAAAAACAGAAATACTGTATATTAAAAAAAGTGAGGTAGTGTCCAAAGCTTCAAAGTCCATTTAGGAATCAGATGGCAGAGGGGAAGAAGCTGTTCCTGAATCACTGAGTGTGTGCCTTCAGGCTTCTGTATCTCCTACCAGATGGTAACAATGAGAAGAGGACATGCCCTGGGTGCTGGAGGTCTTTCATAATGGACGCTGCCTTTCTGAGACACTGCTCCCTAAAGATGTCCTGGGTACTTTGTAGGCTAGTACCCAAGATGGAGCTGACTAGATTTACAACCTTCTGCAGCTTCTTTCGGTCCTGTGCAGTAGCCCCTCCATACCAGACAGTGACGCAGCCTGTCAGAATGCTCTCCATGGTACAACTATAGAAGTTTTTGAGTGCACTTGTTGACATGCCAAATCAATTCAAACTCCTAATAAAGTATAGCCACTGTCTTGCCTTCTTTATGACTACATCGATGTGTTAGGACCATGTCTGATCCTCAGAGATCTTGACACCCAGGAACTTGAAGCTGCTCACTCTCTCCACTTCTGATCCCTCTATGAGGATTGGTATGTGTTCCTTCATCTTACCCTTCCTGAAGTCTACAATCAGCTCTTTTGTGTTACTGACGTTGAGTGCCAGGTTGTTGCTGTGGCACCTTTCCACTAGTTGTTGTTTCTCACTCCTGTACGCCCTCTCATTACCACCTGAGATTCTACCAACAATTGAACCCTGATTGATGACCACAGGTGCTATAAAGCAATTGCACTATCCGCTATGATACCAAACTGCCCATAATATTTTCACTGTAGGCACGCTCTCCCAGTTCAACAGGTCTGGACCCCTTTTCAGTGAATCGGAGCAAGGTTAGTGTCTAATGATAACCACTATTTCAAATAATCTCATTCAACCATGCATGGATACCCACAATTACAGCCACACTGCCTCTGGCACTCTGGTGGAGTGCCCGACTCTGACATCTTCTCCTGGGCGGCTGCAAACAGGCGACACTGCGGCTTGAGACTTAGTCCTTGCTATGACCGAGGTCACATAGCTCCCCCACCATCATACCCTGCTGATGCCTCTCTGACGCAGGCAGCATCACAGTCCATACCAATTCCAGGTCCTTTAGTTTCTCTGCCAATGATCAAGTCACTGATGGGGTAGACCGGCAGTACTTTAAATTTTTAATGACCAATTTGTAAAAAGTATGTTTAGAAGGACAATAGCACCATCGGTTGATGCCATAGAAGCTGCTGCGTCTGAGTGCGCCGCCATATTACAAGAACCCGCTCAAATGAGAAAGGATATCATCTGTTGCACCAATTAGAGGTTGGGGGTGGGTTATAAAAATGATAATCAAGAGGAAAGGCAAAAAATGATATTGGGAAAGACCAGTCAGGAAGCAGGAATAGAGCACTGCATCTTGACATTAACACTGTGAGAGAAAAAGAGGTCCACAGGCCACAAAACGTGGAGTTGAAAAGCAAAAGAATTCAGATCTGCACTGACAACAATGGAACTAATGATATAGAAAAAGACAAATAAGTGACAGAGCTCTTAGAAAAAAAGGGTAGGAAGAGGAGCAGAAGCACAGAACACTCATTATACATTTTCCCCATGGAATCACATTGACTTAGCCTGAAGCAAGCCTCAAGATCGTCTACTGAAACATGAAAAGACTTACAAGATCACTCAGATGGAATGGATAATTGAATGAAGTGTTTTGAAAGATACCCCAGCATAATCAACAAGAAATAGAAACTGATAACTGATACTCGAGATGGATTTGAGGCAATTTATTGAATTGAAATGTTACTCATTATAGCAGTTCCAGTGAATTGTATCCCAGTTTTGGTGTAACAAGTCAATATTTCCTTGGCACTTGGACCAAACCAGATAATGGCAAAATTGAGCTGTACAGTGTAAAGTGGTGCAATTAATCACACTGCAATGGGTACAAATAAAAAAAACTAATAAAGGAGGTGGCCTTGCACTGGTGCGGTTTAATTGTAGAAAGTGTTTAAGACATTCGGATGGTTTCCATCTATGCTAACAGAAAACTAATAGGTAGAATATGCAACCATGGTGACCAACACTGACTAGAATATCAAATATCATAAACAGAAATTTTTTTTAAAAGTGCATGAAATTTTTTTGTTATTCAAATAATTTTAATTTTGACAGTCATTTGATCATCTGCGATGTTTAATTTATTACTTTGCTCCTGCAAAGTTTTGCATTATTAAATTATTCTGCAAACTGATATTTTGTATGCTGTCTGAATGTGGCTTTTTTATATTTGATGGTTTAAAATTTCCCAGTAACAAACTGAGTAATACTTTGCATTGACTAACATTTTAATCACAAACTTGAACAAAACTCATAATTACTATAATAAAATGAGTGATAGAAAATTTTGTACAGGTAATCCAAAGAAAAATATGCCATACTTTGGAAGAATTCATTCAAGTTGCTGCAAGACACAATATCCAGTTCAAATTATGATTGCTGCTGCCCTAGAATGAATCTTTCAAATATTTTCACCAAGGAACTAAACACGAACTGATTAAGAATTTTGCCTCACAATTTTTAACACAAGATGTACAGTAGGTTACTTCAATAAATATTTATGGTGAAACCAAAAGCATTTTTATAACAAATGGTTATTAATTTGCAACAGAGGAAATATTCCTGTGGGAATCAGTTTTGATTTTTCACCTTGAAGTGCAACAGAAAGCCAAGTGTGAAGATCTGGACTGGACAATTTAACTAGAAATGTTTTAGAAAAATAAGTCAGCTAGTGAAAAGATTGAACAGCAGGCACCACAGGTCTTTACTCCACTGCACAATGGTATTCCACAAACCTCCCTTAATGCACCATTATCAAGCCAGAAAATTCTTCTACAGAAAACTTGTCTTTACCTGAAGTCAAAGTGTTTGCCTTCTTTGACATTACCAATGGGCTAAATGTGAAAGCAAAGGAATTTTTTGACATTACTGAATTCCTACAGTGAAATTAAAGACATGAGATCAGACTGAATACATGGAATATTTTGTCACCACTTTGTTTCTTAACATTAATTAATTAATTAATTACACAGCATTTTCCAGGCCAGGCACCCTCCACCCTGAATGGAAACTCAAACACTATTAGAATATATCTCCTGTGTGGTAGAATCATACAGCAGCACTACAATACAGAAACTGGTGTTTCGGCCCATCCAGTCCATGCCAAAATGTTATTCTACCCAGTCCAATCAACACATAGCCCTCCTACCTCTCCCATCCATG